>NC_134687.1:72673909-74111409 GCF_050947455.1 Rhinoderma darwinii
CCCCCCTGTAGGGAACGGCATACAGGCCCCCCCCCTGTAGGGAACGGCATACAGGCCCCCCCCCCTGTAGGGAACGGCATACAGGCCCCCCCCCTGTAGGGAACGGCATACAGGCCCCCCCCCTGTAGGGAACGGCATACAGGCCCCCCCCCCCTGTAGGGAACGGCATACAGCCCCCCCCCCCCCCGTGTAGGGAACGCCATACAGCGTTCCCCCTCCCAAAAAAATCCGACCCAACAGTGTGTCCTACTAAAAGACATGTATCCCCTATCCATAGGATAAGGGATACATGTGTGATCGCTGGCATTGATAGGGAGAACGGGGGACCGAAAGTTCCCTGAAGTTCTCCATCACTAACCTCTGACTTCCGGCGTCTGCGCAGCTCACTAAAAATGAAAGGAGCGCTGGTCACGCGTGCGCACAAGCGCGACCGGCGCTCCATTCATTTCTACGGAGCTGCCGACACAGACCCCGGAAGTCCGAGGTTTGTGATGGAGAACTTTAGGGAACTTTCAGTCCCCCGTTCTCCCTATCCCTGCCAGCGATCACACATGTATCCCCTATCCTGTGGAGATTCTGTGGAGAGGGGATACATGTCTTTTGTTTAATGGCAGAGCGGGGAGATACCTCCCTGCTCTGCCGTAGTGTTCAGTGGCGTTGCGCTGTAGCAGCCATAGCGGCTGCTAGCGGAGCCTCCGGCCATGGTGGGGGCCCGTGCCGGCGGTCGACACGGGCCCCCTCATGCCGTGGGCCCCGTAGCAGCCGCTACGGCGGTAGTTACACCACTGGTATGAATGATCTGGTTTGTCCTCATACAGTACGATTGCTCCATGTAAATAGTTAAAGAGCACTTATTAATGTGCTGTCGTTGATCGGCGCTCGTTAACTGGCAGAAATGTGCTGGTGTAAAAGGACCTTTAAGGTGGATCCTGGTCCAATAGAAACCGTAATCCTGTGCCTTTACAGATTTCTGTCCGATCTCACAACTAGTGGTTTCATGACACATCTGTTCGCCGGATTCCATTATAGAGTATTGGTGATGGATGCCGCTATTAGGCATTTGGTTAACCTCCGATAGACTATAATGGTATCAGTTTTTACATATACGTCATGAAAAGCTATTAAAAAGCTCTCGATTTATACGTTAAATGGATACCGTACTGTGGCATACGTCACCCGTAGACTCCCATGTTAAAAAAAAATTGACAAGGTGCAGTATACGTTTTTTACGGGATTTGGCTTTAGGGAATAGCGTTTGCTGTTCTAAAAAAAATAAATGTAAAATGACGTATACCGGCCTGACGGAGGCCAAAAGTACAATCTTCTGGTGGCTGTTTGGCTAATGGAAGCCTATGTACATGTTTAATCTGTACGCCAGGCGCTGTCCTGATGTAGACGCTAAACGTAGAGAATGAAGGGGGCTCAAGTCTAGAGAATCTCCTCTGCGGGTGAGGAGCATGATGGTTGCCTCGCATTGGCTTTCATGAGAAATGCTTATTCTACAGGTCGCTACAAGTGGTATTTACGTTTCTAGAAAGCATTTTGTTTTATGGAGGCACGAAAATTCAAGATAAACTATGAACAAAAAGATAATCCTTGTTTATTTACACTATGGCAGTAATGTTACGATTGCTCAGGTAACTTGGTTGTTTAGTATTAAGTGTTGTCTAGTCTTGTATCACGCTGCAGACTTGTTACGTTGTGGAAGTTTAAGCAAATCTGCACGCTTTACACGGGGATTTTAGTGCAGGTTTAACCCTATAAACGGCAAAGTGTGAAAATCCGTGCCAGAAATGACATGTGGATCACAAAAGTTGCATTCTACCCCTAATTCCGTGCTGTTTTGTTTTTTTCCGCTACACGTGGATTGGGTTTTGAAAACCCCATTCCCATGTTTTGTACTGCAAATTGCTACTGATTTTTGTTATTTTTTTTTGTTGTCTAAAAACCAATTTGTTTGTGAATTCACTCTTAGGCCTTGATCACACAGTGCAGATTTTGCATGCATCTTTTAAGCCAAAATCAGAATTGGATCCAGGACAGGAGACCTATAAGGCCTTACTTTTATATATTTCTTCTGTTTTAGGTTTCGTTCCTGGTTTTGGCTTAAAAATAAAGTACTGGCAAAATCTGAAGCAAATCCGCACTGTGAGAACAAGTCCTAAGAATCATAAGGGATCGTCCACATGGAATTGCCACGTTTTTTCCGGCCGGAAAAAACAGCAGAATACAGTAGCAGCATAGTGGATGAGATTTAACAAATCTCATCCACATGCTGGGTAAAATTTCCTTGCCGAAATTGACTTGCGGTGCGTCATTTACGGACCGCGGCATGTCAATTCCTGCTACGGAAAGTGTTTGGAATTGCCGTGTTTTTCATAGATGACTCCATCTTCTAAAATTGAGAAAAACGCAGCAATTTACGCAACATTTTCTGCCGCAAAAAACGCAGGAAATGGTGCATTTTTTCCGCAGCGGAAAGCCTTTGACTTTCAACGGAATTGCTGCAGAAATTTTCTGCAGTAATTCTGTTGTGTGTGGACAAGCCCTTATGGGGTAATGTTTTATTTTATATGCTGTGGTGATTTTTTTTTTTTTTCTAGTTCTATTTATAAAGAATCTTCAGTAAGTTTGTAATGACAGAAATGTGTAAGGCCCTGTTCACACTGAGTTTTTGGACACAGAAACAGAGTTGGAAAACATGCCAAAAAGAGGCTGAAAACGCCTACTGTTGTAGGCGTTTTCTTCCCCCCACGAGCAATAAAACCAACTTGCGGGAAAAAGAAGCGACATGCCCTATCTTTGGGCGTTTGTCTCTGACCTCCCATTGACATCAATGTGAGGCAGAGAGTGTTTTTCGCAGCGTTTTTGTCCGTGGCGCTCAATGGCTGCGGGCGGAAAACGCAGCGAAATGCACGACAAACTGTGTACAGGCGGATCAAAATCTGCCTCGAAATTACAGACGCAATTTTGAGGCAGAGTTTTCTGCCTGCAAAAAAACGCACGTGTGAACAGGGCCCAAGGCTACGGTCAGACGTTGTGGAAATAACAAAAGTTGCTAATTCTATTGTGAATTTAATTCTCAGAACATGCCGAAAATTATATTTCTGTACGCAGCTTACGTCTTGTCACTAAAGTCAACATTTCACATTATTGTTGGTATATTAATAAGATATAATGTCTTTATTTCAATTATTGCAGGGATTCTTACAAAATCAGCCAGATTTGGTTCTTTCCCAAAACTAGCCTGTGAGTGAATTTCATTTTTCCTTGTGTGATCTTTTATTACAACCTGAAGAATTTTTACTATATACATTGTAGAAATAAGAAATGACATGGTGCAAGTGCACGGTTACGAACATCTGTTGGAACATGCTCCATAATATTATACCAGTGTAAGGGTATGTTCACAGGGCTTATTTTCGCCCGTTTTTCGGGCCGTAAACAGGTGAAAAATCGCAAGCAGAACGCCTCCAAACATCTGCCCATTGATTTCAATACGAAAAAGTGCATGTGATTTCTTGAGCCGTTTTTGAAGCTGTTTCATTGACCCTATAGAAAGAGCTCCAAAAACATCCGTAGAAAACGTGAGTTGCTGAAAATCAGTAGCTGTTTGCCCTTGAAAACAGCACCGTATTTTCAGTCTTTTTTTTAGGAAGCCTGTGAACCTACGCTTTGGGTGTAGTGAAACATATAGGTTTTGTGGTGGTTCTTTGCTGTAGTGATCGCAAAATCGTGGAAAAACGGGCCCGTTCACATCAGCGTTGAGGGGTTCCGTCGAAGCTTGCAGTCGACTGCGCTATTGATTCAGTCAAAACAACGGAACCCTTTCACAACAGTGACAAACTGAAACCATTAGCAAAGTTTTCCGTCACCATTGAGATCAATGGTGATGCAAACAGAAGCTAAGGTTTCTGTTTGCCTTTCCGTTGAGGGGTTCCCCCGACGGAACCCCTCAGCTGAAAGCAACGCTGATGTGACCACAGCCAAACAATGCGGTTTTGGTATAACGCAGCTTTTGCATATAGCTGCAGCGTTTTTGCAAAAAATAAAGCCTTAAGACCTTCTCATGTAAATACGACCTCTTTCAGACTAGCGTATTTGTAAATGTCCAGAATACGGACGTATTATGGGTTATGTTGCATCGGTATGTCATCAGTATATCCGTAGTAGGCCAAACATCCGTATTATGACTATTTATTAAAATCCCTAATACGTAGTGTAAAAATAGGCAAACGCCATTAGCGTTTTGGCATACGCCGGTTTTTCCATATGGCGACCGCATTTTCAAAATCGCAAGTCCTATTGCATGGCGTATTATGAAATTTTCCTCTGCATTAAAGAGGCTCTGTCACCACATTATAAGTGTCCTGTCTCCTATATAAGGAGATGGGCGCTGTAATGTAGGTGACAGTAATGCTTTTTATTTAAAAAAAACATCTTTTTTCACAACGTTAGGAGTGATTTTAGTTTATGCTAATGAGCTTTCTTAATGCCCAAGTGGGCGTACTTTTACTTTCGACCAAGTGGGCGTTGTACTGAGGAGTGCATGACGCTGACCAATCGGCATCATGCACTCCTCTCCATTCATTTACACTGCTCTAGCGATATAGATATATCACTATGTGCAGCCTCATACACAAGCCCTAACATTACTACAGTGTCCTGATAAAGAATACACATGACCATCCAGCCAGGACGTCATGTGTACTCAGAATCCTGACACTTCTGAATCTTTTCTGTGAGATTTACAGCAACGGATACGATATCTCGTTTACCTCGTAATCTCGCGAGATTTCGTATCCATTGCTGGAATCTCACAAAAAAGATTCAGAAGTGTCAGGATTCTGAGTACCCGACGTCCAGGCTGGATGGTCATGTGTATTCATTATCAGGACACTGTAGTAATGTTAGGGCTTGTGTATGAGGCTGCACATAGCGATATATCTATATCGCTAGTGCAGTGTAAATGAATGGATAGGAGTGCATGATGCCGATTGGTCAGCGTCATGCACTCCTCAGTACAACGCCCACTTGGTCGAAAGTAAAATACGCCCACTTGGGCATTAAGAAAGCTCATTAGCATAAACCAAAATCGCTCCTAACGTTGTGAAAAAAGATCGTTTTTTTAAATAAAAAGCATTACTGTCACCTACATTATAGCGCCCATCTCCTTATATAGGAGACAGGGCACTTATAATGTGGTGACAGTCTCTTTAAAGTTAATAGGATGTGTCTCAAGTACACGACTCGTGTTTTTTTTTTTTTCAGATTTCTTGCTCCATATTTCTTTGTAACATGTCAGGGAGGAGTTTTAGACACTAGGAAGTAAGAAACTAATGAAAATACGGATGTAAATACGAAACTAAATACAGATAAAAATGTACACCCTGACAAAATACTGAACAAATACTGACGTTAACCACTCAGCGACTAGAAACAAATATATTCGTCACAATCTGGTGCTGGTTCCCGCATCGTGACGGATACATCAGTCGCTCATATCTCGTGGGTGCTGCCACTGTACCCACGAGATCAGCGGCAGGAGCACAGCTCTTATACACAGCCTGGCTCCTGCTGCAACTGCCGGAATCGAAGAGTACTCCGATTCCGGCAGTTTAACTACTTAGATGCCAGAGTCACTATCGACCGCGGCATCTAAGCTATTTGATAGAGGGAGGGAGCTCCCTCTGTCTTCCCATCAACGTGATCGTGGGATGCTGATGGGTTTCCATGACAGCCGGGGGCCTAATAAAGGCCCCAGTTCTGCCATCCGTAACTGCAGTGGCATGGCCTAATAGATTGCATGTCTGTTTTACGCTGACCGGCAACAATTCTTTAGTATACAAAGTATACCAAAGCATTATATAAGCGATAAGAAGATCGCATAAAATAAATAAATTTGAAACCGGTAAAGTTTATGGAAAAATAAATAAAAAAAAATTACAGTTAAAATAAAACCACTTACAGTAAAAATAAAATAAAACTATTTTTTTTCATTATGTGGTTTTATTTAGTAACTGTGGTAATAAAAATACATAAATGGTATCGCCGCGATCGTAACGACTTGAACAATAAAGTTAAAACATTGATTAAACCACCGGGTAAAAATAAACAGCAAAATTACTTTTTTTTTTTCTTCACCCCCCGCCCCCCCAAAAAAAAAACCCACGTATCCCAAAAAGGTACCAATGAAGACTACACCTTGTGCTGCAAAAGACAAGCCCACATATGGCGACATCAACAGAAAAATAGTTACGGCTCTTAAAATGCAGCATTGCAAAAACAAATAAAACATTTTTATTTTTTTATTTTTTTTCAAACGTACTGAAACATAAAAAAAAAAACTATACATGTTTAGCATCGTCGCGATCGTACCGACCCATAGTATAAAGGTAACATGTTATTTACGCCGCATAATGAACGGTGTGAATTAAAAGTTAAAAAACAATGCTGGAATAGCTGTTTTTTTCAATTTCCTCCCAAGAAAAAGTTAGTCAATATACTATGTACGCCCAAAAAGGGTGCAATTAAAATATACAGCTCCGCCTGCCAAACACAAGCCCTCAAATGGCTACGACGATGGAAAGATTAAAAAGTCTCTTAGAAATGCGACGCTGAAAAATAGTGCTTGGTCATTATCGCCCAAGAAGGTCTGATCATTAAGGGGTTAAAACGCATGTACATACAGACAAGGGGCATATTTGTCTGTATAGTGCGCCATTTTACTTTCATATTTTAACATTAAGATACGTTCGTCTAAATGAGGCCTTACGGATCTGTTTTACTAATTGGCTATATTCTAGAAAACGAAGCCCCTTTGAAAAACTGATGCAATACTGATGACGTTCGGAAGAACTTTAATCACTATCCATAAACTTCAATGGGCATTTTCCATTCACAATACGTGTTCTCTACACCCATGTGAATAGCCTCAATGATTAACGTTGGCTCCGTGTTACGGATGTAAAATACGCTTGTCTGTAAAAATCTTTTTTACATAGTTTTGCTATAGTTGACTTGTTAGCACAATTGCTCATTATCTGTCCTATCTGGCAAATACTCGGGCGAGCGTGTGTATTCAATAGTGCGTAGGTAATAAGCCGCTGCCAGATTAGCCTGACCAGTGGCTTATTTCCCACGGGAACAAAGGATCAGGCATGTTAAAATCCAACATGCGTGATGTATTTTTTTTTTTTTTTTTTTTTTTTTTTTTTTTTTTTCTCCTAGGCAAATCCTGAACTTCTCTTAACTTTCCACTCATTTAGGCCCCATACACACGACCGTAAAACTGCAGGCTGTAACACGGTCCGCGGTTTTACGGACCCACTCAGTTCTATTGGCCGCAGACACCTTTCCGTATCGCTATGGATGGGTGTCCGTGCTATGCAACTGTGCCGGGATTTATGGACCATGATCGTTTTTTTTCGTGGTTCACGTGCCGTGCTCCCTCCCATACTTTGTATGGGAGCACGACCCGAAAATGTGGGCGGCCGTCAGCAAACTACGGTGCCCGCAATGGTGGGCTGTGATTACGGGCACGGTAGTGTGCTTGGGGCCTTAGAATTAATTTCGTTTTACTTTAACATTTCTGTCATTTATGTGTGTGTTGATTTGAAAATGCCCAGTATTGTATTTATTTGTGATTTTTATTTTTGTTGTCTGGAAGTTGCTTGTGTCTTTGGATACTTTGCTGGAAAGCTGTCGTACATTAAAGTCTGCAGAGAGAAATTTCTAAAATTAGAGAATTCCCCAATGGCTGAGATTATTCGACAAGGACCAAGGCCTACACCACAGTAAGTTAATCTCTAGTCTATCAACTAAAACAAAATTGTATAACCGATAATAAAAGAAACAGTAAAAAATGTTTTATGAGTTTGTGAATCAACAATACAGGGTTAAAGGGGTTTTCCGGAAGTAAAAAAATACATTCATTTAAATTAAGCAATGAAAAATATATAACTTTACAATGTACTTACGTTTCATCAGATGGCTGTAGTGTCGTATATCCTCTTCCGTCACCGCCCCCTTAGTAAAGCAAAATCTGCACTTCCTGTGCAGACCCGTCCATTTGGTCTTCTGCCTTACTCCCGGTTTCCGGCTTTCACACTGTCCGGTTTCGTCACAAATGACGTAACCTTACCACGTGCTTCTCTATCTGATTAGAGCATGCGTGGTTAACACACACCACCGCGCATGCTCTGTGAAATTATGTGGCCGCGTCTTCATCGGCCGTGTAGATTACACTGCGCATGCGCAAGGTTGAAGGTGTATAACGTTAGTGTCCTAGTGGATACGTGTAATAAATATTTATTCATCCTCAGTGAGGTCAGTATAAAGTTCTAGGATCCGATTTTAGGTTGATTTATATTACATGTGTAAGGGATCAATTAGCGACGGAATATGAAGTTGCGGGAATAACGGCCGTTTCGGCCGTCTTCCCGACAGATGCAGGAACTGTGACAGCTGCTTCCTTGTACAGCAGCTGCCGCAGCTCTTACAGCGGGGACCGATCGCTGTGTCCCCGCTGTTTAACCCCTTAAAAGCCGCGTTCAATAGAGATCGACTTTTTAGGGGTTAAGTTACCATCGCCGGCCTGCTACACGATAGCGGCCGGCGATGGTTACTATGGTAACCGGACACCAAACAATGGCGTCCGGCTATGCCATCGACGGAAGCCTAGTGGGTCCTGACAACGTCAGGACCCACTATGCTTGCTGTCAGTGAGTAGCTGACAGTTCTAATACACTGCACTACGCATGTAGTGCAGTGTATTAGAATATTGATCAGGGCCTCCTGCCCTCATGTCCCCTAGTGGGACAAAGTAATACAGTAAAAAAAAAGTTAAAAAAAGATGTGTAAAAATAAGAAAATAAATGTTTTAAAAGTGAAAAAATTCCCTTTTTTTCCCTTATCAGTCCTTTTTATTATTAATAAAAATATATAAATAAATAAACTATACATAATTGGTATCGCCGCGTCCGTAACGGCCTGAACTACAAAATGATGTCTTTATTTATCCCGCACGGTGAACGCCGTAAAAGAAAATAATAATAAACCGTACCAAAATCACAATTGTTTGGTCACTTCACCTCCCAAAAAATTTATTCAAAATAGATCAAAAAGTCGCTTGTACCTAAAAATGGTACTGATGGAAACTACAGTTCGTTACGCAAAAAATAAGTCCTCGCACGGCTTTATTGATGGAAAAATAAAAAAGTTCTGGCTCTTAGAATAAGGGAACACAAAAAGTGAATGATTGTTTACAAAACGTATTTTATTGTGCAAACGCCATAAGACATAAAAAAAACCTATAAACATCTGGTGTCACCGTAAGGCCGGGTTTACGCGAGCGTGTGCGTTTTGCGCAAGCAAAAAACGTGGCGTTTTGCGTGCGAAAAAGGCACTTAACAGCTCCGTGTGTCAGCCCTTTATGATGCGCGGCTGCGTGGTTTTCGCGCAGCCGCCATCATTATGACACTCCGTTTGAATGTTTGTAAACAGAAAAGAACGTGGTGCTTTTCTGTTTTCATTCATCCTTTACAGTGCTGTTGCGTGAATCACGCTTGTCCCACGGAATTGCTTCTGTGCGACATGCGTGGTTTTCACACACCCATTGACTTCAATGGGTGCGTGATGCGCGAACAGCGCACAAATATAGGACGTCGTGCGTTTCACGCAGCGGACATACGCTGCGTGAAAATCACGCACCTGGCTGCACGGCCCCATAGACTAACATAGGTTCCTGCGACGCGCGTTGCACGGACGTATAACACACTCGTGTAAATGAGCCCAAATCGTATCGCCCCGCAGAATAAAGTGAATATGTCATTTATAGCGCACGGTGAACGCTGTAACAAAAATAGAATAAAAAAACAATACTAGAATTGCTGTTTTTTAGTCACCACGCCACCTAAAAATAGAATAAAAACTGATCAAAAAGCCGCATTCACCCCAAGAAAACTACAATGAATTCCTCAAGGGGTCTAGTTTCCAAAATGGGGTCACCTTTTGGGGGTTTCCACTGTTTTGGTACCAGAAGACCTCTTCAAACCGTTTAACCCCTTAATGACCAGGCCATTTTGCGCGTTAATGACCTTTTGGATTATTGTTTGTTTCTTCACGGTCGCATTCCAAGAGTCTTAACTTTTTTTTTATTCCGTCGACATAGCCGTATAAGGCCTCATGCACACGACCGTATTTTCTCCCACCCGTAAATACTGGCGTAAATACGGGTCCGGTGTCACACGTATTCGACCCGTTTTGCACCAGTATTTACGGGCACGTTTTTGGCGGCAAAATAGCACTGCACTAATCGGCAGCCCCTTCTCTCTATCAGTGCAGGATAGAGAGAAGGGACAGCCCTTTCTGTAATAAAAGTTAAAGAAATTCATACTTACCCGGCCGTTGTCTTGGTGACGCGTCCCTCTCTTCACATCCAGCCCGACATCCCTGGATGACGCGGCAGTCCATGTGACCGCTGCAGCCTGTGATTGACCTGTGATTGGCTGCAGCGGTCACATGGGCTGAAAAGTCATCCAGGGACGGCCAGGACGTCGGACCGGATGTCGAGAGGGACGCGTCACCAAGGCAACGGCCGGGAGACCGGACTGGAGGAAGCAGGAAGTTCTCGGTAAGTATGAACGTCTTTTATTTTTTACAGGTTGCTCTTTATTCTGATCGGTAGCCACTGTCCAGGGTGCTGAAAGAGTTACTGCCGATCAGTTAACTCTTTCAGCTCCCTGGACAGTGACTATTTAAAGACGTCGCTTAGCAACACTGCCGTAATGACTGGTGCACACATGTAGCCACCCGTCATTACGGGAGCTCCATAGACTTCTATGGACTGTCCGAGCCGTTATTACGGCCTGAAATAGGACATGTTCTAACTTTTTCAACGGCACGGGCACCTTCCCGTAAGAAAACGGGAAGGTACCCGTGGCCAATAGAAGTCTATGAGCCCGTTATTACGGGTCGTAATAACGACCCGTAATAACGGGAGTTTTTACGGTCGTGTGCATGAGGCCTAAGGGCTTGTTTTTTGCGGGACGAGTTGTATTTTGTAATTGTACCATTTTTAGATGCTTACAATATATTGATTAACTTTCATTAACTTTATTTTCGGAGAGTATTGAAAATAAGCAGCTATTCCAGCATTGATTTTCACGTTATAAGTTTACGCTGTTTACTGAGCAGCGTAAATAACATGTTAACTTTATTCTATGGGTCGGCACGATTACGGGGATACCAAATATGTAAAGGTTTTATATGTTTTTTCTACGTTTGCACAATAAAAACCCTTTTAGAAAAAAATTACTTGTTTTTGCATCGCCGCATTCCAAGAGCCGTAACGTTTTTATTTTTCCGTCGATGTGGCCGTATGTGGGCTTGTTTTTTGCGGGACAATGTGTAGTTTTCATTAGTACTATTTTGGGGTACATAAGACTTATAGATTAATTTTAATTTTATTTTTTATGGGGGGAATGGGAGAAAAGAGCGATTTTTGCCGTTGTTTTTTTTGGACGCCGTTCATCCGGCGGTTTAATTAATGTGTTAATTTTATTGTTCGAGTAGTTACGATCGCGGGGATACCATATATGTGTATGTGTGATTTGTTTTGACACTTTTACTAAATAAAACCACTTTTTGGGCAAAAAAAAGTAGTTTTATTTGATTTTCACTGTAATATTTTTTTATTTTTTTTTTCACCAACTTTATTTAACTGATTGACATTTTTTTTTTTTTTAGTCCCACCAGGGGACTTCACTATGCGATCTGCTGATTATTGTAAAACTGACAGGCAATCTGTTAGGTCATGCCGGAGGCATCGCCTAACAGGCAGATGCTGAAGACAGACCTGGGGGTCTTTGTTAGACCCCCGCTGCCATGGAAACCCGACGGCGACCCGCGATTTCTTTGCGGGGGCGCCGATGGGGGGACAGAGGGAGCTCCCTCCCTCTGTCAAACACATTAGATGCCGCTCTCACTATTGACAGCGGCATTTAATGGGTTAAACTGCCGGAATCGGAGCGCGCTTCGATTCCGGCAGTTGCAGCAGGAGCCAGGCTGTGTATAACAGCCGTGCTCCTGCCGCTGATCGCGTGGGTACAGTGACAGTATCCGCACGATTACAGGACGGATATATCCGTCCTCCTGAGCGAACTAGCTGCTGCTGAGGACGGATATATCTGCCCTTCGGCGTTAAAAACGCAGATATCCAGTGATTTCAGCTTGTGCTATCAGTAATAGAATGAGAGCACCAAAATGAAGACTGAGATTGCAGAAGTTAGTAGAGCTGGGTGTAGTAGGCGGAGCAAGTGCACTGCGGCATTCACATTGCATGCTGGGACTAGAGCAGTGCATGCAGGGAGGAGAAACACAGGAAGAGAAGAGGAATGAACTTACTGAGCAAAACAAACCTCTCAAGGTAAACAATAGGGAGTAGTGTTACTAAAACCATTTATTATCATGAAAAAGATAGTCAGAGTGCACTAATATATTAATAGAGGAACATTGCATTGATTTAAAAAAAAAAAAGGATTGGAAAACCCCTTTAAAGAGGCTCTGTCACCAGATTTTGCAACCCCTATCTGCTATTGCAGCAGATAGGCGCTGCAATGTAGATTACAGTAACGTTTTTATTTTTTAAAAACGAGCATTTTTGGCCAAGTTATGACCATTTTTGTATTTATGCAAATGAGGCTTGCAAAAGTCCAAGTGGGCGTGTTTAAAAGTAAAAGTCCAAGTGGGCGTGTATTATGTGCGTACATCGGGCGTTTTTACTAGCTGGGCGTTCTGACGAGAAGTATCATCCACTTCTCTTCAGAACGCCCAGCTTCTGGCAGTGCAGACACAGCCGTGTTCTCGAGAGATCACGCTGTGTCGTCACTCACAGGTCCTGCATCGTGTCGGACGAGCGAGGACACATCGGCACCAGTTGATTCTGCTGCAGCATCGGCGTTTGCAGGTAAGTCGATGTAGCTACTTACCTGCAAACGCTGATGCTGCTGCAGAATCAACTGTAGCCTCTGGTGCCGATGTGGCCGACACGATGCAGGACCTGGGGCAGGAAGTGAGTGACGTCACAGCGTGATCTCTCGAGAACACGCTGTGTGTCTGCACTGCCAGAAGCTGGGCGTTCTGAAGAGATGTGGATGATACTTCTCGTCAGAACGCCCAGCTAGTAAAAGTAGTAAAAACGCCCCGATGTACGCACATAATACACGCCCACTTGGACTTTTGCAAGCCTCATTTGCATAAATACAAAAATGGTCATAACTTGGCCAAAAATGCTCGTTTTTTAAAAATAAAAACATTACTGTAATCTACATTGCAGCGCCTATCTGCTGCAATAGCAGATAGGGGTTGCAAAATCTGGTGACAGAGCCTCTTTAAGACAGATCAGTTTTAGCCCCAGTAGGAAAGATGTCCAGATAATGTTTTTGACAAAGATCAGGATAATTCACATCACGTTTTGGTCTTCTGTCTGAGGTATACATCCAGATGGCTCCCAATGTATAGCACCAACGAAAGGCCAAAGCGTATCCCACTGTATGTCATACAGGGGGATACGTGGCCGGGGACTGGCCCTGGGAAAACTCAAGTCACTGTCCTTATATGGACAGTGATGTCAGGAGCTTTTCAAAGCCAGAATCCCCGGCCAGGGTGTTGTCAACAATGAGAATTCCCTGACATCACGGTCCATATATGAACAGTGACGTTAGAAGCGTGCAAAACCAGAGTCCCGAGTGGCTTCTGCCACCCATAGGCGCCCATGATCTAAAATGCATACCCTTCTGTATACGTTTCTTTTTGCGGGATCCCTCAGAATAGTGTAGTCTGCTATTCTATTCTATCCAAAAAGAAAGGTATACCAGCCCGACTGAGATTAAAAGGGCAGTCTTTTAGTCTCTGGTGTGATAATAGAGCCCTAGGAACACGTTTATCGTGTACATCGAGAGCCTTTCCGACGTACACAATAAACGTAGGGCCGTGACGTGAATGGCACCGAAGGCCGGCTTCACACAGCGGTAACATGGCCGCATTTTTAATCTGTACGCACATTACGGACATGACACCTGGACCCCCGTTGATTCTACTGAACTTTCCTTATATGGTTTTGAGTGAACCTATGTACTTGTCATTGACATATTTATTAAACCTAGTTTCTGCTGTGGAACTGTAACTTGCAGCATATAGGAACTGAAAATGAGCTGGTCACTTTATTGCTACATTTTGAGATCTTTTGAACTTGTCTCTAGTGTTTTATAAATAACTTTTCAGATTTTCCCAGCGTACAGAGCAACAGTCTGAATTTTCTGGTGCTGACACCACAGCCCCACAACAGACTTATGCCCCAGTAGCGGCTGAACCTCCATCCAGTGTGTACTCCAGCAAGTATGACTCCAGTGTTGCAGAAGTGCCTTTTAGTGCATCCATGAGCGAGTCCTCACCCACTGGAATTGGAGATAATGTTTTAAAAGGTAAGTGTTTGGTATTATAAGCAATAGGAGAAATACCTGAAGGTGTCCAATATCCACCAGTAATTCTAATGGGCCCCATTTATCAAAACAGTCTAACCGAAGAACCAACTTGGTGTCCTATAGCAACCAATCACAGCACAGCTTTCATTTTTCCGTAGCTGTTTGAGAAATGAAAGCTGTGCTCTGATTGGTTGCTATAGGCAGCAGATAAATACGGTTACTCTTTTTACACCGCAAATATATAAGTGTATCTTCAGGTAGAACCCAAGGGGATTGTAGTAGGGAATTGCCCTGATAATTCAGTTCCCTAATATACTTAATGTTGTATGTCTGAAGAGCGGACCAGTAGTAATTTCACCATTATGTATTGTATAACATTTTGTTATTTTTATTATTTCGTTTTTTCCATCTACGCCTCCGACAGCACCACCAGAGGGATTACCCGCCTACAAGGGACAGAAAACAGGAAGCCGCTTAAATTCCCCCTCCACCTAACCTTCTCTAGTTGTTTCCTGTCCCTTGTGACAGCGGGAAGCAGGATCCGTGCGGAGCTCCGTGGGATCAGTTTTTTTGGGGGGTTTTTTCTTCATCAAGCGCCTCTGTCTTTTCTTTCCCCCCTGGACGAATGAGCGTTGTCTGTCAGGGAGGACCAGGGCAGGGAGCTTGGCTCCGAGCGGCAGATGCCTCCTCTCCAGCTCCTTGGCATAAGTCCTGCAATGCGGTCAGCCCCGGGCTTCCGGACCTTTTCACTACAAGTAACACGGGTCAGTGCTAACCTGGCAGCACCAGACTCAGGGATTTCCCTTGGGCAACTAAATCCCTTACTGCACGTGGAGCCGGCATCTCTAGCATCCTGAAATGGTTAGCACGCGCACTCGGCATATCCAGCCTCTTAAAGGTACAGAGTCTAAGTTTTCTAAAAAATTTGGCACCAAAATCTCTTTAAAAACTAGTACTGCTGGTTTCTTCTGGGTAGTAATTGTGAGTTATTTCATGGCCGCTACTTCCTGAATACATTAGGAGTTCAGTCAAGATGTCCCGTGCAGAGTCTGCTGACCCATCCAGAGCCCCTAACTCGGTAAGAACGCGGTTATATTTTTATATATGTCCTCCCTCTGAAAAGCCTCAATATTTCACTGAAAAAAATACAAGTTTATCTTTTTCAAGGCACCGGATGTTTCCGGCACAGATATTTGGTGCCTGGAGGCAGCCCGAACAGCTGATCGGTGCGGGGTCTGGGGCTCAGAACCCACCGATCATATACTGATGACCTATCCAGTGGACCCAATTGTAGTGCGGTTTTTCGGCCGGAATGTCCACTAGGCAGGCAAATAAGGAATCCAAAAGGTTTGACCTATTAAGAAATGTGGAATTTGCAAAAAACCGCTTCCTACCACACAAGAAAGCGTTTTGCCAGAAATGTTTGGAGAAGGTTGTGAGTGAGGAATCTCCGTCCCTTTTACAAATAGAAGAAGTATGATCCGGGAGGAGGTGGAGACAGCACAACGTCTCCTGTGCCTTTTACTTCTAGATCTATCCCACAGAGCATGTCGGACTGTAATCTGATGAATCGTCAGAATCCAATTCCCTCTCTTCCTGATGGATTTCACAATTGTTGAAGACACTTATTTTTGCCAGAGGACACAGATCAGCTCCTTAAGGTGATAAGGGCCACCATGAAGATAGAGGACCTCAAGGAGTCCAGATCTGTCCAGGATCAGATGTTTGAAGGACTGGGCTCTAGAAGGAGATGAGATTTCCCAATCCACAAAAATATTTTAAAAACTAGTTAAGAGAGTGGACAGACCCTGAGAAGAGGCTATTTATCCCCAGAAACTTCAAACGTAAATACCCATTTACGGATGAAGATTCAGAAAAATGGGACAACCCCCCCTAAGATTGATTCCCCAGTAGCGAGAATTTCTAAACGCTTTTCCCTACCATTTGCGGACATGGGGTTATTAAAGGACCCCATGGATGCAGGAATTCTTCTCAAGAGCGGGGAAATCCAGGTGAGAAGAGGGAATTTTCTATGTTATGTTCTGCCTTTTACACACACATTCTCAATAAAAATCTTTACTGATTTTTTTTTTTTATTATTTTTTTTAAAAAAAAGGACCCCATGGATAAAAAGGCACAAGGTATCCTTAAACGAACATTGGAGGCCAGTACAGCAGCTCTTAAACTAAGTATTGCTGCAACGTGTACGGCAAGATCTTTAAAAATTTGGATGGAGCAACTCAAAGATCATGTAAGATCCAAGAGACCAGATTTTGGCCTCTATGCCAGTACTTCAGAGGGCAGTGGATTTAATTTTGGACTCGTCGGCTGATTCTATTGGGCTTAATGCCAGAACAGCTGCTCTCTCCAATTCTGCCACAAGAGCGATCTGGCTTCATTCCTGGGCAGGAGACATGGCATCTAAATCCAGATTGTGTTCCATAGCCTGTGAGGGTGATAGATTATTTGGCACCGGGCTAGACTATATCCGGGAAAAAGCCTCGGGGGAAAAAAAGGGGCTTTCCTCCAGAGACCCATTTCATCCAGCAGAGACGGCCCTTTTGGAACCGGACGAGGAACTCTTAAGAGGTTAAGAAAAGGTAGGGCAATCCAAGATGACAAGATCAGAGGCAAAAAAGATTAAGATTTTTCACCCATACATGGTCAGGGATTTCTTAAGGTTGATGGATATTGTGTCTCAGGGTTGTCAACTGGAGTTCAGTTCCCTTCCTCTGGATATTTTTGTATTCACACAAATGTTAACCTCTTTTTCCTGTAAGCAGGAGTTGGAGAGCGAAGTAGAGATCCTCCTGCAGAAACCGGTCGTGATTTCAGTTCAGACTTCACAGCAAAACCAGGGTTATTCCGCTTTATTTCTAGTCCCCAAATCAAATGGGGGATCCAGAGTGATAATAAACCTGAAGCGTCTGAACAAACCTATGCAGTACAAGAAGCTCAAGATGGAGACTATTGCTTCTAAAATCAATCTGCTCAAACCCTATTGCTTTATGGCCTCAATAGACCTACAGGATGCTTCCTTCCAGGTATCAATTTATCCAAACTTGCGAATCTCAGGAATCTTTGTCGTAGAATTGAAGGGGGATGTTCATCATTTTCAGTGCAAAGGCCCTACCATTTGGCCTCTCATCTGCCCCTAGGATCTTCAACAAGATTATGGCAGGGGTCACTGCCTATCTTCATGAGAAAGAAATACTAATCATCCCATACTTAGATGAGATTTTGCTGAGATTAGTAGATCGTCCAAGTTTGAGTTATCATCTAAAGACGACTCGGCATCTTTTGTCATCCCTGGGCTGGCTGATCACCCTAGAGAAATCAGACCTTATACCAGAGCAATCAAAGGTATTTCTAGGTATTCTCTTGCATTCCCAGGTTCAGGTTTAATTCCAAGAGAAGAGCGATTCGCTACTCCAGATGGTCCCTTCCTCCATTTATCACGGCTTCCATAAGAGAGATAATGTCTGTGTTGGGCTTAGTAACATGCTCCATTCCAGCAGTCAGATGGGCCCAGGCACACTCAAAGTCTCCAGCACTACATTCTAACATGTTGGGACAAGAAGCAGGAATCTCCAAACTACAAATAAAAGATCCCTTTCTGGGTGAAACAATCTCTGACATGGTGGACACAAGAAGAAAATCTATAATGAGGTCACAGAGGTACCCAGTAGTAAAAAAAACACAGATGCCAGTCTGTCTGGATGGGGAGTCCATTCAGGTCAGAACATGGTCCAGGGATCATGGAACCTTTCTATCAAGAGCTTCAATAAAATTTAAGAGAACTAACCGCAGTCTGGGAAGCTCTGAAGCCTTAGAAGGTCTATTAACTGGTTCCCGAACGCTGTTTTTTTTTTTTTTTTACGGCCATGGTCCTTAAAACCCGCGGCATAGACTGCCGGGGACCCGGAGGAGAGGATAGAAGCAGCTTTCGCTGCTTCTGTCTTCTCCGATCTCTTTTACACAGCGCTCAATGTGAGCTGTCTTTAGGAATAGAGGCAGTGGCCGTGCCCCTGTCTCTATTCGTCCCGGTGTTCATGTGACTGGTCACGTGATCGCCGGATGCCGTTAGTGGCAGACTGCTGCTGGGTCTCACTAGACTAAGCACAGCCCTATTAGTGACAATAGTCACTATGAGAGGGCTGATTTCCCCTGTAACTGGGGCTGCTGTACAGTGGAAAAAGATGGTGTAAAAGAAAGAAAAAATATATATAAAGTCCACCAAAGGTTTTTTCTGACCTTTGAGGGACAGACCATAGTAATAAAAAAATTAAATAAATAAATTAAAGTCCAAAAAGAAGTAATAATAAATACACATAATTTTCAGTGTGCTTTTCGGCCACGTGGCGAAAACATGGCAATATTGCGCTGTGTGTATACACCCTTAGGCCCTGTTCACACAGTTTTGCAAGCAGAAAGAAATTCCTTCAGGAATTTTGAGGCAGATTTTGAACTGCCTGCGCTCTTTTTGACCAGTTTTCGGTGCGTCCCCCACCCCCCTGCGGCCATCAAATCTAATGTAAGGACCAAAAAAATGCCATGGAAAATGCTCGGGTTTTTTTCTGCCTCCCATTAATTTCAATAGGAGGTCAGAGGTGGAAGCTGCGCCAAGAAAGGACACGCCAATTTTTCTCACCGTGCGCAGCCAAAAGCCGCCTGGGAAGCAGACGGCGCTGCATCACATTGAAATCAATGCAGGTTAATTTCTGGGGTTTTTTGGCGCTGATTCCGACGTGGTTTCCTTGCCAAAAATCTGTGTGAACAGGGAGTTAAGTCTGTTTTTCAATACTTTATTAGCGCCTTAGTAATGGCGGTTGTCTATTTGATGACGTTCATTACGAAGGCGATGCTTAGTGTTGGCCAGTAAAAAGGCTAGCAGTAAGCCCCCATTATTACCTCGGTACCCACTGCCACCAGAGGTATTGGGAAGAGCCAGGTACAATCCGGTACCCAACCATCTGTAGTGGTGGTTGGGAACCGGGGTGGCTGCAAGCTGAGCAAGGCCAGAAACAGTGGTCCCTCCCCACCTTGGTAATGCCAACCTGCAGCTTTATTGCATCTGGCTGGTTGTGATCAGGGCGGTGGGGGCGTCATTTTCGTCAACTATTGTTTTTTTAAAATAAAAACTCACCCCTTGTTAACCATTTTATTTATTAAAAACAAAAACGTAGATCGCAATAGTGCATTGAATCTTCGATGTAGTCCAGCAGAACCTGCAAAACAAAAAAAAATAAAGTTAGTAGTATGAGAAATAAAAATACTTCTACTCACCTATAGCAGTCTTCTGTCTTCTCCCCTACGCCGCAAAACAAACTAGACGTCAATGAACTGGGAGAACTAGAGAGACAGCAAAAATATTAAGTTATTAATAATTCTGGCGCATCATGGAGACCCCCCCCCCCCCCAAACCTCCCCCACATGCAGCTGCTCAAAAAACAAAAACCACACCAAAGCACCTACACACTCACTCTCGCTCTGACTCTAATGCTATTATTTTTTGCACGTTTACATATTTCCATGTAAACTATCTTGATGTAGCTGTAACTAGTTTAAGATGTTCAGATGTTCGAACTGCTCTCTCTATACATATATAAAAAAAAAATCACAGTACGTGTGTGCGCGCCTGGTCTCAAGGACTACGCATGCATCATGAAGCTGTAGCCTCCCTGCCCATCACTAACATGGCCACTTTGGTGCTGCGCGCATGGTCTGCGCACATGCCGCTTACCAATAACTAATATGGCCGTTGAGGTGCTGAGCGCATGGATCCCATATGTGCTGCCTGCCCTCACTTCCATTGCCCATCCGATTGCGTCATGAAATACGTTCACCAGTGCATTTCATTGACATGGATGTGTTCCGGCGGTGCGGATATGGTGGGATCCATGCGCCCGATAGGTATGGTGCTTATGTACATGACAAATGACAGTGCATCTGACACGGGGAAGGGGAGGGGGATTATTTGCACTGCTGAATAGGGCACATATGGTCGGTCTATCAATGAAGCGCGTCGGGGCGCTATCACTTTGGGCCGCAGTGTGGGACCGTACATACATTCACCATCATGGGTAAGCCTGCCACTTAATTGATATGTTCCTTCAGCAGATCCCTTTGGATCTACAGGCACTCTGAATGTTTTCCATGTGTCTTTGCTTTTCTTTGACTCTATTGCTGTCTGCCGCTTCTTTACCCATTTCTATTTTGGCAAGATATGGTCTTTAACCCCTTGACCCTGGACACTTATCAACATCTATTGTAATATTGCACCTAATATACTGATGTCCAGGTATATTTGCTACTTCATTGATAGACCGACCATATGTGCCCTATTCAGCAGTGCAAATAATCCCCCTCCCCTTCCCCGTGTCAGATGCACTGTCATTTGTCATGTCATGGATTCCATTTATTGTAGGACACCCTGAATCTATCGGTTTCACTACCCACACTGTTGTTTTAGATCTCCTTGAATTTTAATTGCGATTTTGTGTTGTATGTCCTAATAAACTTTGTACTTTTTTCATTATTTTTGTGGCTTCTTGACTTCTTGGTTCTATAGAAGTTTTTCTCAGCATTATTTGAAGTTTGCCTTTAATTTATAGTGGGGGTGCTTAGACACTTGTAAGTGGCACCCAACCAGTTACCTAAACCTATTGAGTCTTTTATATTTAAAAATGGTGCCTATGTATGACTACATATGAATTTTACATTTGATTGGTCTGGCCTCACTTTTTAAGGTCCCATCCCTTTTCCCACCATTTGGTTACATTTTATCCATGTCTTGTGTGTGTGACTTTAGTGTGGGCGTTTCAGCCGCATCTATTTATAATAAAGGTTTTGTTTTTTTCTATTTTGATTAAAATACAGGTTTGGCAATTTTGTTGATACCCTCAAAAGCAGGACCTAATATGCCTCCAGTCAGTGTGAAACTGACAGGTATAATACCCTGCAATACATAAGTATTGCAGGGTATTATAACAACGATCCAGTATTTGGATCTTCAAGTCCCTAGTGGGACTAAAAAAAAATAATTAAAGTTCAAAAACATGGACAAAAGTAAAATGTCAAAATAATAAAAATTTAAAAATCGCCCTTTTTCCCTTTTTATAAAGTTCTTTTATTATAAAAAAAATTAACTATGCATAATTTAGTATCGCAGCGTCCGTAACCGCATGAACTATAAAAATATAATGTAATTTATCCCGCACGGTGACCGCCATAAAAAAAAATAAAAATCTATACCGGGATCGCTATTTTTAGTCACTTCGGCTCCCCAAAAATTGCATAAATAGGGATCAAAAAGTCACATGTACCCAAAATGGTACCAACAAAAACTGCAGTTTGTTCCGCAGAAAAAAAGCCTTCACATAGCTGTGTTGATGGAAAAATAAAAAAGTTGTGGCTCTTGGAATAGGCGACACAAAAATAAATAATTTTTTTAAAACCGTGATTTTATCGTGCAAACATCGTAAAACATATACATATGGTATCGTCGTAATCGCATCGACCCAAAGAATAAATTAAATGTCATTTATAGCGCACGGTGAACGCCGTAAAAAAAAAAAAAAAACAATAGAAGTTTTCAAATCCGAATTACACTAAATTCAGCAAAAAACCTATGGGATCAAAATGCTCACCATACCCCTAGATAAATTCTTTTTAGGGCTGTAGTTTCCCAAATGGGGTCACTTCTAGGGGATGTCCACTGATTTGGTCCCACAGGGGTTTTCCAAATGCGACATGACACCCGAAAACCAATCCAGCAAACTTGAGCTCCAAAAGCCAAACAGCGCTCCTTCCCTTTTCTGAGCCCTGTCGTGTGTCCAAACAGACGTTTATTACCACATATGGGGTATTGCCGTAATCAGGAGAAATTGCTTTACAAATCTTGGGGCGCTTTTTCTTCTTTATTCCTTGTAAAAATTGATTATTTTTAAGTTTTATTGGAAACAATTTAGATTCATTTTTATGGACTAATTCCACTAAATTCAGAAAAAAACTAAGCAAAGGAGCACCTAGAGAATTTTGGGGCCTCCTTTTTATTAGAATATGATTCCTGTGCTTCAGTCCATTAGCACACTAGGGCCACATGTGGGATATTTAAAAAAAAACTGCAGAATCTGGGCAATAAATATTGAGTTGCGTTTCTCTGGTAAAACCTTTTTGTGTTACAGAAAAAAATTGATTTTCCGACACCAAAAATAAATTTGTAAATTTCCCCTCTACTTTGCTTTAATTCCTGTGAAACACCTTAAGGGTTAAGAAACTTTCTAAATGCTGTTTTGAAAACTTTGAGGCGTGCAGTTTTTAAAATTGGGTGACTTATGGGAGTTTCTAATATAGAAGGCCCTCAAAAACTTCAGAACTGAACTGATAACTATAAAAATAGGTTTTGGAAATTTTCTTAAATGTGAGAAATTGCTGCTAAAGTTATAAGACTTGTAACGTGCTAGAAAAAAAAAAGGGTGTTCAAAAACTATGCAAACATAAAGTTGACATATGGGAAATGTTAATTAGTAACTATTTTGTGTGGTATAACTGCTTGTCTTACAAAGTAGATACATTTAAATTTAGAAAATGTGCTAATTTTTGCAAATTTTCTCTAAAGTTTGGTGATTTTCACAAACAAATACTAAATTTATTGATCAAATTTTTCCACTATCATACAGTACGATATGTCACGAGAAAACACTCAGAATTGCTTGGATAGGTAAAAGCATTCCCAAGTTATTACCACATAAAAGAACACATGTCCAATTTGAAAAAATCTGCTGCGTCCACAAGGCCAAAACAGGCTCCGTCCTGAAGGGGTTAAGAATCCGTACCTTGAAAGTCCATATTGCAGCTCTCCGTGTCTTCCTGGTTCCGAGACTAGCGGACCATCCGTGGGTTACGATTTTTTTTTTTTTAGAGCTACTTCTTGTATCGCAGCTCCAATTGTTACTAGAGTTCCTCCTTGCCATCTGAATTAAGTACTAACGGCACTTACCAAAAGTCCTTTTGAACCAATTCAGGGTGCTTCCTTAAGGTTCCTAACCTTGAAAAGTTTTTTGTTTTTTTTCTTCTTTTTTTTTCGTCGATCAATAACATGGGTAGAGTTGAATCTGCAGCAGCATCAGTGTGCAGGAAAGAATAGTGGACTCCCTAGAGACTCTACCCTCACGGGTGCCTGGAGACTGTGTCTTCTCACTTCCGACGCGGCGGTGAAGGACCTGTGGGAGGAAGTGACATCACAGCGTGATCTTTCGAGATCACGCTGTGTGCAGTGAAAGAAGCTGGGCTGGAACGATGAGAAGTGTATGAAGCTGATTGGTCATAGTCATACACTTCTCTTTACAACACCCAGTTGGTCAAAAGCGAAAACACGCCCAGTTGTCAAAGTCCTTTGCATAAATCTAAAATCATAACTCCGTCAAAATTGATTGTTTTTCTAAATAAAAACCACTGCTGTGATCTACATTGCCGCGCTGATCACATTATGTAAGAGAGAGGCACTTATAGTGTGGTGACAGTCTTTTTAAAGCTCATTCAACCCGAGCTGTTTCTGCCTCCTGGGCTGAGAGTGCTTCTGCCTCAATTGAGCAGAACTGTAAGGCTGCGACACGGTCTATTCCAAATACTTTTTTTTTCTCATAGATCGGCTGCTGTAAAGTTTTACAGCCCCCCCCCCCCGAAAAAATAATCTGTTAATCCTTCTGGTGATGCTCTCACGGAGGTGTAGAGGGAAAAATGATTATTACTTAGCGATCATTTGATTTTTCCTTTAACCTCCACGACCGCTCTGGGTCTTTTCCCACCCTTTTCCATAAAATGAATTGAAGAATATTACGATTCTTAGCCTGCATGTTATCAAGTCTCTGGTATTAACTGGAGAGCGTGTAAGGAGGAGGGGGAATTTAAACTGCTTCCTATTTCCTGTCACTTGGAGGCTGGGAATCCCTCCTGGTGGTGCGGTCATGGAGGTTAAAGGAAAATCGAATTACCGGTAAGTAATATTTTTAAGAAGGGGTGGAAAAAAATAGCCATTCCTCCGTTCTTTGGGTTTTGTTTTTCACGTTCACTGTGAGACATAAATGACGAGTTAACTTTATACTGTGGACCCATACGATTAAATCAATGCCAAAACTATATAGCTTATTTTATTTTTTACCCAAAAAAATAAAGCTGTGAGAAACCGCAACACGCGTGTGTGAATTCAACCTTCGATTATGCTGAAACTTCTTAGTTTGTCGTTTGTATATTCACTTTTCTCCCTAGTTTTAAAGAGTATTTTTACGTTAAACTGCTTAAATAAGAAAAGTTTATATGAGGATGGCCCTATTGAAAGATGTTTGATGGGAGCGGAGTATAGGGGAAGATGCTTGTTTATTTTGTATTTTTTTTTTTTTTTTTTCCTAAACTAATTTTAAGAGCATTCCACATCGGAAGGTTTAAACTTATGAATTTGGTGATGCTAAAATTTCATTACAAATCAGTTGCGTTTTTGTTTATCGAAACTGAAATTCAGTTTTTTTATTCCCATTTGCGTTTCAAAATAAATCTTAAATGTGTTTTTATTATATAGAGCCTGAACCAATCCTAGAAGAAACTTCTAAACAGAAACCAGTCACGTATGATGAGCTGAGGGACCACAACAGGGACATCTACCACAAGGCTGGTTTGGCCTCTACTAGAGCACCTGTACAGGAAAAAAAGCCCTGGAAGGAAGGTACCATATTGTGTGTTTTTTTTTTTTTTTTGCATCATATAAACACAAGAAATAATCATTTTAGACTGTTCACCTCTGCGGCGATGTGTTCCGTTGTCCTGCTCCATCAGAGGAGCAGAACAAGGGAGGGACGGAAGCAACGGTTACTTTGTACAACAGAGACCGCCGACAAAACCGTCTGACTTTAATGGGTACCATCGGCTTCCCGTCGGGGTGGCTGATTTTACCGGAAACAATAGCGCAGTATTCCGGTAATCCCTGCCGGATCTTCGACGGAGGCTCTGTCGTGCAGATTTGAACAGGGCCTTAGACTTAGAAAGTGGAAAAAATTTATTACATGTTGACTATGTAAAGAGTGGATTTAAACATGTCTACAGGGGGAAAAAAATCCTTGCCTAGGCAATCGACCGGATGGCCGCAAGGTATCATGCATGCATCCAATTAATTACAATAGGATGCATGGGGGTTTCCACTGTGTACCTCAGTAGCTCTGCAAACGTGACGTGTGTGTGAAAACCATTCCCGCAAAATCTGTGCTCCAAAAGGCGCTCCTTCTCTTCTGAGCCCTGACGTCGGTCCAGACAGCAGTTTATTACCACATATGGGGTATTGCTGTAATCTGGAGAAATTACTTTACAATGTTGGGGTGCTTTTCCTCCTTCAGTCTTTGTAAAAATTCTAAAAAGATTAAAATTTTCAGACTAATTTAAATAAATTTAGCAAAAAAACCTGTGTGGTCAAAATGCTAAGTATACCTCTAGAAACATTCCTTGAGGAGGAGGGGGGGGGGGGTCCACTGTTTTGGCACCATAAGAGCTCTTCAAACCTGACATGGTGCCTAAAATATATATATATATATATATATATATATATATTAAAAAAAAAAAAGAAGGCCCCAAAATCCACTAGGTGCTCCTTTGCTTCCGAGGCTGGTGTTTCAGTCCATAAGCATGCTAGGACCACATGTGGGATATTTCTAAATACTGCCGAATCTGGGCAATAGATATTGAGTTATGTTTCTCTTCTGTGTTACGGCTTGTCCACACACAGTGGAATTGCTGCATGTTTTCTGTCCGGAATTGCGGACAGAAAATACGCTGCCGAATACAGTAGCAAGTGGTGAAATTCAACAAATCTTAGCCACACGCTGCGTAAATATTCAGAGCAGCTATTGACCTGTGGTGCGTATTTTTGGTACTGCAGAATGTCCATTCCTTCTGGGGAAAGTGGACTGAATTACTGCGTTTTTCAGAGGAGACGTCACCATCTCCCAGCATTGAGAAAAACGCAGCAAAATACGCACCATTTTCTGCAGCCGAAAGCGCAGGAAATGGTGCGTGTTTGCTGCGGCGGAAAGTCTGTGTGTGGACAAGCCCTTACAGAAAAAAATGTATCACAGATTAATTTCGGCAAAAAAATTCCTGTGAAACACCTAAAGGGTTAAACTTTCTGAATGCTGTTTTGAATATATTGAGGGGTGGAGTTTTTAAAATGGGATGATTTATGGGGACTTTCTAATATACAAGGCCCTCAAAGCCACTTCAGAACTGAACTGGTCCATGATAAAATTGCCTTTTGAAATTTTCTTGAAAATGTGAGAAATTGCTGCTAAAGTTCTAAGCCTTGTAACGTCCTAGAAAAATAAAAGGATGTTCAAAAACAACAATGCAAATATAAAGTAGACATGTTGTAAATGTAACCTAGTAATTATTTTGCATGGTATTACAATCTGTCTTACAAGCAGATACGTTAAAATTTAGAAACAATTCGCATTTTTGCCACAAGGCCAAAACAGGCTCCGTCCTCGCGTCTAAGGTTCAGGCCTATTTTGGCCTTAATGACCAAGCATTTTTTTATGTCGACCTAGCCATATGAGGTTTTTTTGTTTTTTTTGCAGGGCAAGTTTTATTTTTCAATTGCACCATTTTTGGGTGCAATTGGGTGTATAGCTTATATTGCTTAACCCCTTAGTGACCACCAATATGCCTTTTCACGTGAGTCACTAAGGGGCCTTAGGCTAGGCTGACGCCTTTTCACGTGAGCCTAGTCTAAGTCCTGCACGGGTCTCCCGTGCAGGCTGGAGCCGGGTGCTCTGCTGTCTGATGACAGCTGAGCTCCTGCTCCAACGCCCGCGATCAAAGTTTACAACTTCAGCCCTCAAAGGAATTTTTTTTCCAGTTTCCCAGTACATTATATGGAACTATAAATGGTACCAATAAAAACTACAACTCCTCCCGCAAAAAAAAAAGCCCTTACACCACTCTATTGATGGTTATGGCTCTTGGAATGCGGGAAGTGAAAAATCCAAAATTGGCTCAGTCCCAAAGGGGTTAATCCCACTAGGGGACTTCACTATCCGATCTTATGATCACAGATATAATTCTTTGGTATACTGACAGGCAATCTATTAGGCTATGCCTCAGGCACGGCCTAATAGGCATATAACCAGGGCAGGCTTGGGGGCCTTTGTTAGGCCCCTGGCTGCCATGGCAACTCATCGGCGATCGTGCTCACGGGCTGCCGATCGGTGACAGAGGGAGCTCCTTTCCTTTGTCAAATCGCTTAAATGCCACGGTCGCTATTGACAGCAGCACTTAAACATTGCAGCGGGAGCTAGCCGTTGCAGCAGGAGCCTGGCTGTCATTCACAGCCGTGCTCCCGCAGTGATTGTGTGGGCACAGCTTCTGTGCCCGCACAACCACAAACCAGTACATGCACGGCAGAATGCGCAAATGGCTTCATTTATATTCCGTGCATGTATATGATTCTGCGCCAAGGGGTATTCCCATCTGACATTTATGTCACAGGATATACTATAAATGTCTGATCGATGCAGCTTAAATATGTGGGACCTGCACCTATGTCTAGAACAGGGTCCACCTACCTTCTCCCGTTGTCGTTGGGCTCCAGTCTCTATTACAAGGTGGCTGGGAGTACGGAATTAGCCAATCTTGGTGAGCTACGCTGTGTCCGTAACTACCATTCGCTTCTTCTATGGGAGTTACGGAAATAGTGTAGTTATCTGTTGCCATACCCCCAGCCACCTTTTTTCTTTTTTTTTTTTTTTTTAAAGAAAGTTTTCGAAAATTGACACTAGCTGTAACGTATGCAATTTATAAGGGTTCTGTAACTGGACTTTATTTGACTTCATATGGCCTTATTCTGTACCCAGTCACCCCAGCTATTTTCTGTAGAGTGTCATCTATCTGTTAAGACCAGGAAAACTCCCTCCACAAGAGCTGTATCTTCCATAGTGTAATGTTTCATGAGTGAATGCATTTATTAATACACTACAAAACCATTGTCTTCTGTTTTTCAGTCAAGAAGAACAAATACGGCGATGTGTGGGAAGAATAAAAATGCCTCCATAACACCAAATCTTGTCACCTGTAATAGCTGGTCCTAATGCTGGCACTGAATGAATAAAGGGGTGCAAAAATCGTAACACCATTCAGACTTCATGAAGATTTATTTGTTTGTTGCTGCAATTATAAAAATAATTTGTTTTCCAGTTGACAGAATGGCTTCTATTTTACCACATTAAAATATTTTTTTTTCGTATGTTTTTTCATTTTTTTTATAAAACACCGATGATCAGTGACACAAACGTAGTTATTTAGTATGCAATATGTAAGTATTTGGCGTCACACAATTTTGTGACTTTGGATCAATACTGGAGCATATTAGAATTGCAAAAAAACCTGTTTTGGCTCTGATTATCTGCACTGGTCAGACTCCATGATCGCTTTGAGGTTTCACTTGTTTTCAGACTATTTTCACTCATCAGGACCTGTCTTAGTGCATTGAAATAGAATAACAAACCAGAGTAAAAAAAAACCACAAATATAGTGTGTGTGGTGGGTTAACTGTGAACTTTCTGTGCCAGAAAAAAAAAAAAGGGGAGCGTATGCGGAGCTTAGCAGAAGTGTGGGACCAATCCAAACCATCAGTGGAAAAAAAGGATTAGGAAGTAATTGTTGAAGAAGAGCCTCCAATTTTGTTGATATTTTTATTTTTTAATGTCCCTCCGTGCTCTGGTGTACACCACCTATTGAATAATAAAAAGTGTAGGTATAGGTAAAGAGGGAAAAGTAGAGCACGGTGGGTTTAATGTCGCCTTCAATGGTTTTATTGATACCGACTAATGTAGTAGGGAAAAGATTTGTCCTGTGCAATGTCCCCTTTTATTGCCACAATTTATAATATTTTTATTATTAATAAAGTCTTTCAACCTTATTTTATTATATTATGTATTTCTTGGTTTTCAAATTCCACTGCTAAGGAAGCTATTGGAAGCTTTTCTCCTTCAGTGGAAATAGAAGAGGTGGTGCTGCAAGGGTCTGTATTGGATTTATTATAAACCCTGCGTATGCACACCGCAAGGAATCGTGCTCTGTCTCAGTGAACAGCTGACTGGTCACTGAGTATATTGTTATATATATATTCTCTCCCAGCGTGGCCACTCGGGTCTTTAAATGATTAGCAGCCCAGGATTACCAGCTGCATCTGTAATTTAGTAGCAGCGCAGGGTTAACAGCTATCGTTGCGTTTAGACAGGCAGACAGTCTGAGTGAGCAGCTGATTGATCACCAATGCGTTTTAATTGTGTGATTTTCTCCCAGCGTTGCCACTCCAATCTATTGTTGAACAGCAGCGCTGGGATGACGGTTATCACTGTGTTTAAACAGACGTAAAGTCTCAGTGAGCAGCTAACTGCTCCCCGAGTACGTTTTCTCCCAGTGTTACTGCTCCAATCTGTGTTGAGCAGAGGTGCTGGGATGACAGCTATCGCTGCGTTTAAACAGGCAGACAGCCTAGTGAGCAGCTGACTGATCACCAATGCGTTGTTATTGTAATTTTCTCCCAGCGTTGCCACTCTGATTTATTGTTGAGCAGCAGCGCAGGGATGACGGCTATCACTGTGTTTATACAGACGTAAAGTCTCAGTGAGCAGCTGACTGCTCACCGAGTATGTTTTCTCCCTGCGTTACTGCTCCAATCTGTGTTAAGCAGAGGTGCTGGGATAACAGCTTTCGCTGCATTCGGATAGACCGACAAGAATGCCCGTTAGCAGTCAACACTCTTAGGTAGTGAGACTGGAAAATTGCTAGCTGGATTATGTCTGCAATATTCAGAGTCTCAGCCGTGAGAACGGCTAAGTGGTGTGCAGTGTAATCGCCACTACACTCATTCGTTCCCGCTCTGTCATGAGCGATTCTCTAGATGCGGTAGGATTAGTTTATGTTATATTTTCATTATGCTAATCTCTCCCTCTATGTAATCTTTCCCTACTATCAGAGTCGGTATAGTCCCGACGTACGTTTCACTGAACTAAGTCAGCTTCTTCCGGGGGCGGGAGCATTTTGTTTCTGGCGTCTTTTACAGGCCAGATTTGATTGACATTATTTCTAGCCAATCAAGTTTAGAGTAACTTGTTACATTGTATCCTGTGTTTGAGGATACATTAAAGTGAACATTAGTTGTACATTGTAGCTGACTTTTATTACCAAACCATTTCATACAAGAATAACTTCAGCAGTTTTTAAGTGAATTGATCGGATTAATGAACATTTATTTCCAATCTTTAATTTATTTAGATTCAAATTTATAAACTGGGTAGAAAACGAATTAGACAGACTATTGTTTGGATAGTTATCTCTTGTCACATTTATATCCATTAGTCCATCAATATATTTTTTATTTAAAATATCATCTAAAATAATTTTATAGATAATTTTGTTTTATTGTATGTTATTTAAATTTTTATGTTATTTTATTAATTTATTGTTTTTACTTTTTATTTTTATTTTGTTTTTATGTTTTTATATTTATTGTATTTTTATTAGGGTTTTGAATCTATAATTAAACATAGAAATTGTATATGTGTAGTGTAATATTTTCTTCTTATTTAAAATTAAAACATTAAATTAAAATTTGGATATAAATTCTCAGTTCTATAGTTTCACATTAGTTTATAAAACATTGTGAATATAGATATCACTGCTGGTTGTGTATCAATCCCATAATTATAATTATTAATCTATTGTCTTATTCTTCTTAATATTTTTGGTATTTTTAATATTATGAAATGTTTTATTTTTTAAATTTTTTAAATTTTACATTTTAATATTTTCGGGATTGTAAACTCTAATCATGTATTGTGCCATTGTTCGATACCTTCATATCATGGCACAATATTATATGGGACTATACCCATTAGTCTCCTTATTCTTTTTCGTTTTCTTTTACTTTTTGGTCATCTGTTATTTATCAGCATGATTTTGATATCATATTGTGACACAGTCTTATAACGTAGTTTTTATAGGCAGGTTCAATCTATTTTTAGTGGAAAAAGCATTGGAGTATCTAATATTTTAGAGAAAGCAACCAAAGTTAAAGGATTCATTGAGTCCATTTGGGCTCACGGAGTTCATTTTGAAGATCCACTTGCTCTCCTCTTATAGCAATATGGAATCCACATCACCACCTCGGATTCCTGTGGTGAGGTGGCAAATGGCCCAACCTGATAGGTCTTTCAGGTTGAGATTGTGACAGTGTTTGAAATGTCTAGCGACTGGTGTAGGTTGAAACAGTTTATTCTGTTTTTTGGTCTCCATCTCCACTTTGTCATAATTTCTTATACTTCCAATGTGTTCCCTTATTCTGGTTTTCAACTCTCTCTTAGTCTTACCCACATAGTGTAAATTGCACGTACATCTTAAGACATATCACCCCTTTAGTAGCACAGGTGATATGTTCCTGGATTTTATAATACTCTCCCGTTCCATTCCTGAAACCCTGCTTTTTCGCAAGAACTTTGCAGGCTGTGCATAGGCCACATGGATAGAACCCTGGGTATTTGTGTTTCTTTTTTATGCAATCCCTAGAAAAATGACTTTTAACAATATGTTGTTCTATAGTGTTGGTTTTCCTATATCCTGAGGAGATTGATGTGCCCAAGTGTTGTTTAAGATCTTCGTCCAGTAACAAAATCTGCCAATGTTTTTCCATGATGTTGTTCATTTCCTGCCACTTCTCATGCAGTGTGGTGATAAACCTCACAGGATTTTTACTTTCCACTTTTTCCTTTGCGACCAGCAAAGTATCCCTGTCTGTCCGAAGAGCAATATTATATGCTTGTTTTATCTGATGTCCAGAGTAATGTCTGTCTCGGAGTCGTTTTTTCAGATCCACTGCTCCCTTCTTGAAATTTTCAAAAGTGGAGCAATTTCTCCTTAGGCCTCATTTACACGAGCGTATTATACGCGCGTGCTTTTCACGCGTGTCGTACGCACCTATAATAGTCTATGGGGCTGTTTAGACGATGCGTGAATTTTGCGCAGCGTGAGTGCGTTGCGTAAAACTCACGACATGTTCTATATTCTTGCGTTTTTCACGCAACACGCACCCATTGACTTCAATGGGTGCGTGAAAACAACGCATGCCACACTGACGGTCCTGCGTTGCATGCGCGAAAATCACGCAAGAGCTGTCAAAAGGATGAATGTAAACAGAAAAGCACCACGTGCTTTTCTGGTTACAAACATCCAAACGGAGTGTCAAATTAGAGATGAGCGCACCGAACTTCACCGGGTTCGGCCGAACTCGTTTTAACCGAACCCGGCAAAAAATGTTCGGGTACGCGACGTCAGGAGACAGTCACTGCCCACGGTGCTGAAAGACTTAAACTGTTTCAGCACCATGGACAGTGACTTTCGATCACAATATACATATACGTGTAAAAAAAAAAAAGAAGTTCTGACTTACCGATAACTCCCGGCTTCTTCCTCCAGTCCGACCTCCCGGGATGACAATTCAGGCCAAGTGACAGCTGCAGCCAATCACAGGCTGCAGCCAATCACAGGCTGCAGCGGTCTCATGGCCTGCCGCGTCATCCTGGGAGGTGGGGCCGGATGACGAGAGGGACGCGTCACCAAGGCAACGGCCGGGAGACCGGACTGGAGGAAGCAGGCAGTTCATGGTAAGTGTGAACGTCTTTTTTTTTATTCACAGGTTGGTGTAGATTGTGATCGGCATTCACTGTCGAGGGTGCTGAAAGTTACTGCCGATCAGTTAGCTCTTTCAGCACCTTGGACAGTGACGGGCGTCGACTACCTCATCTCTATGATGGCGGCTGCGCGAAAATCACGCAGCCGCGCATCATACACGGATGACACACGGAGCTGTCAATTGCCTTTTGCGCACGCAAAACGCAGCGTTTTTTGGCGTGCGCAAAACGCACACGCTCGTGTAAATGAGGCCTTAATCTGAGGAATTCACCTTTAGGGATTCCTCTAATGGTTCTCTTGAGGTGGGCACTGTTCGCGTCTAACAGACTGTTAGTGGCTGTCTCTTTTCTATATAGGTTCGTGATGATGTCATGGTTATGATCAATTCCAATTTTAATATCTAAGAATGTTACTTCATGCTTGCTATAGTTTAGGGTCAATTTTAAATTCAAATCATTGGTGTTGAGTTCCTCAATAAAAGTGTGTAATTCGCCCTCCGAGCCCCTCCAGATGAACACGATATCATCAATAAATCTGCGCCATATCGAGATCTTGTCTGCATACATCTGGAAAGGCTCGCCAAAAACAATTTCTTCCTCCCACCACCCAAGGAACAGATTGGCGAAGGTGGGTGCGCAGGCTGTTCCCATCGCCGTTCCCTGGGTTTGTAGGAAGAAGCGAGAATCGAACACGAAGTAGTTCCTACTTAGTATGAACTTCAGTATCTTATTAACGAAGGTCCTCCTATTCGGATTGTAATTATATTCACGGCCTAAAAAGAAATCCACAGCCCTACAGCCCAGGTTGTCTAATGTGGACTTGGTCCACCACGCTTGAGTTTGTTGTAACGTCAAGTCCTTAAATTGTTTCAATAATGATGAAACGTCTATATTGGGGTTATCCACCTCATCTGTAAGTACATCCTCTGCTGAAAATAAATTCTGTACTGATGATAATTGTTTATTTTGTCGCTCTTTAATTTTGTCCACTATTTTATAAGTAGCCATGGATTCACATGTGTTACTCAAAAGGAGGATCAAGAAGTGTCCAAGCAGGACACAGGTAGTTAAGGAATTGTTGAAGAAGAGCCTCCAATTTTGTTGATATTTTTATTTTTTAATGTCCCTCCGTGCTCTGGTGTACACCACCTATTGAATAATAAAAAGTGTAGGTATGGGTAAAGAGGGAAAAGTAGAGCACGGTGGGTTTAATGTCGCCTTCAATGGTTTTTATTGATACCGACTAATGTAGTAGGGAAAAGATTTGTCCTGTGCAATGTCCCCTTTTATTGCCACAATTTATAATATTTTTATTATTAATAAAGTCTTTCAACCTTATTTTATTATATTATGTATTTCTTGGTTTTCAAATTCCACTGCTAAGGAAGCTATTGGAAGCTTTTCTCCTTCAGTGGAAATAGAAGAGGTGGTGCTGCAAGGGTCTGTATTGGATTTATTATAAACCCTGCGTATGCACACCGCAAGGAATCGTGCTCTGTCTCAGTGAACAGCTGACTGGTCACTGAGTATATTGTTATATATATATTCTCTCCCAGCGTGGCCACTCGGGTTTTTAAATGATTAGCAGCCCAGGATTACCAGCTGCATCTGTAATTTAGTAGCAGCGCAGGGTTAACAGCTATCTTTGTGTTTAGACAGGCAGACAGTCTGAGTGAGCAGCTGATTGATCACCAATGCGTTTTATTTGTGTGATTTTCTCCCAGCGTTGCCACTCCAATCTTCGTGGAATTGGTCACAAAAGATCTTCACCAATTGAGTGAAATTCCGCGACAAAACAACATTACAATTGAAGAACATAAAGCTCTTGAAGAATTTAAAACCTGGACTGATGTGGTATTCAAACAATCGGACAAGGGTGGGAACGTAGTCATCTGGCCCAAGGATCTATATATTAGGGAAGCTAAAAAACAGCTTAATAATAGGGATTGTTATAAATCCCTATGGGGGGATCCCACCCTTCAATTTCAACAAGAATACGAGAGAATCATCAGTTCAGGTTTAGAAGAAAGGGCTATTTCTGAAAGTGAGGCCAAGTATCTCTCAGTCAGACATCCTAAAGTGGCGACGTTTTATATGTTGCCAAAAATACATAAAAATGTGGAACAACCACCTGGCAGACCGATAGTATCAGGCCAAGGATGTCTGACTGAGAGATGCAGCCAATGGCTAGATCTGGAATTACGCAAATTTGTATACAAATTGCCTTCCTACACCAGGGATACGATGCAAATACTCCAAGAGTTTAACAACGCTAACTTGGAGGAGGGAGAAATCCTAGTAACCCTGGATGTGGAGAGCCTCTATACGAACATCAGACACAACCTGGGCTGTAGGGCTGTGGATTTCTTTTTAGGCCGTGAATATAATTACAATCCGAATAGGAGGACCTTCGTTAATAAGATACTGAAGTTCATACTAAGTAGGAACTACTTCGTGTTCGATTCTCGCTTCTTCCTACAAACCCAGGGAACGGCGATGGGAACAGCCTGCGCACCCACCTTCGCCAATCTGTTCCTTGGGTGGTGGGAGGAAGAAATTGTTTTTGGCGAGCCTTTTCAGATGTATGCAGACAAGATCTCGATATGGCGCAGATTTATTGATGATATCGTGTTCATCTGGAGGGGCTCGGAGGGCGAATTACACACTTTTATTGAGGAACTCAACACCAATGATTTGAATTTAAAATTGACCCTAAACTATAGCAAGCATGAAGTAACATTCTTAGATATTAAAATTGGAATTGATCATAACCATGACATCATCACGAACCTATATAGAAAAGAGACAGCCACTAACAGTCTGTTAGACGCGAACAGTGCCCACCTCAAGAGAACCATTAGAGGAATCCCTAAAGGTGAATTCCTCAGATTAAGGAGAAATTGCTCCACTTTTGAAAATTTCAAGAAGGGAGCAGTGGATCTGAAAAAACGACTCCGAGACAGACATTACTCTGGACATCAGATAAAACAAGCATATAATATTGCTCTTCGGACAGACAGGGATACTTTGCTGGTCGCAAAGGAAAAAGTGGAAAGTAAAAATCCTGTGAGGTTTATCACCACACTGCATGAGAAGTGGCAGGAAATGAACAACATCATGGAAAAACATTGGCAGATTTTGTTACTGGACGAAGATCTTAAACAACACTTGGGCACATCAATCTCCTCAGGATATAGGAAAACCAACACTATAGAACAACATATTGTTAAAAGTCATTTTTCTAGGGATTGCATAAAAAAGAAACAACACAAATACCCAGGGTTCTATCCATGTGGCCTATGCACAGCCTGCAAAGTTCTTGCGAAAAAGCAGGGTTTCAGGAATGGAACGGGAGAGTATTATAAAATCCAGGAACATATCACCTGTGCTACTAAAGGGGTGATATGTCTTAAGATGTACGTGCAATTTACACTATGTGGGTAAGACTAAGAGAGAGTTGAAAACCAGAATAAGGGAACACATTGGAAGTATAAGAAATTATGACAAAGTGGAGATGGAGACCAAAAAACAGAATAAACTGTTTCAACCTACACCAGTCGCTAGACATTTCAAACACTGTCACAATCTCAACCTGAAAGACCTATCAGGTTGGGCCATTTGCCACCTCACCACAGGAATCCGAGGTGGTGATGTGGATTCCATATTGTTATAAGAGGAGAGCAAGTGGATCTTCAAAATGAACTCCGTGAGCCCAAATGGACTCAATGAATCCTTTAACTTTGGTTGCTTTCTCTAAAATATTAGATACTCCAATGCTTTTTCCACTAAAGATAGATTGAACCTGCCTATAAAAACTACGTTATAAGGCCTCATTTACACGAGCGTGTGCGTTTTGCGCGCGCAAAAGGCACTTGGCAGCTCCGTGTGTCATCCGTGTATGATGCGCGGCTGCGTGATTTTCGCGCAGCCGCCATCATAGAGATGAGGCTAGTCGACGGCCGTCACTGTCCAAGGTGCTGAAAGAGCTAACTGATCGGCAGTAACTGTTTCAGCACCCTCGACAGTGAATGCCGAACACAATATACACCAACCTGTGAATAAAAAAAGACTTTCATACTTACCAAGAACTTCCTGCTTCCCCCAGTCCGGGCTCCCGGCCGTTGCCTTGGTGACGCGTCCCACTCTTGTCATCCGGCCCCACCTCCCAGGATGACGCCGCAGTCCATGAGACCGCTGCAGCCTGTGATTGGCTGCAGCCTGTGCTTGGCCTGTGATTGGCTGCAGCTGTCACTTGGACTTAACTGTCATCACGGGAGGTCGGACCGGAGTTATCGGTAAGTCAGAACGTCTTTTTTTTTTACAGGTTCATGGATTTTCGGAGCGGAAGTCACTGTCCATGGTGCTGAACCAGTTTAACGCTTTCAGCACCGTGGACAGTGACTGTCTCCTGACGTCGCGTACCCGAACATTTTTTACCGGTTTCGGTCAAAACGAGTTTGGCCGAACCCGGTGAAGTTCGGTGCGCTCATCTCGAATTTGACACTCCGTTTGGATGTTTGTAAACAGAAAAGCACGTGGTGCTTTTCTGTTTACATTCAGGAGTTTGACAGCTCTTGCGCGAATCACGCAGATCGCACAGAAGTGCTTCCGTGCGGCATGCGTGGTTTTCACGCACCCATTGACTTCAATGGGTGCGTGAGTGCGCGAAAAACGCACGATTATAGAACATGTCGTGAGTTTTTTTCTGCGCACACGCGCTGAGCGCAATTCACGCATCGTCTAAACTGCCCCATTGACTAATATAGGTGCGTACGACATGCGTGCAAAGCACGCGCGTCGCACACGCGTATATTACGTTCGTGTAAATGAGGCCTAAGACTGTGTCACAATATGATATCAAAATCATGCTGATAAATAACAGATGACCAAAAAGTAAAAGAAAACGAAAAAGAATAAGGAGACTAATGGGTATAGTCCCATATAATATTGTGCCATGATATGAAGGTATCGAACAATGGCACAATACATGATTAGAGTTTACAATCCCGAAAATATTAAAATGTAAAATTTAAAAAATAAAACATTTCATAATATTAAAAATACCAAAAATATTAAGAAGAATAAGACAGAATAGATTAATAATTATAATTATGGGATTGATACACAACCAGCAGTGATATCTATATTCACAATGTTTTATAAACTAATGTGAAACTATAGAACTGAGAATTTATATCCAAATTTTAATTTAATGTTTTAATTTTAAATAAGAAGAAAATATTACACTACACATATACAATTTCTATGTTTAATTATAGATTCAAAACCCTAATAAAAATACAATAAATATAAAAACATAAAAACAAAATAAAAATAAAAAGTAAAAACAATAAATTAATAAAATAACATAAAAATTTAAATAACATACAATAAAACAAAATTATCTATAAAATTATTTTAGATGATATTTTAAATAAAAAATATATTGATGGACTAATGGATATAAATGTGACAAGAGATAACTATCCAAACAATAGTCTGTCTAATTCGTTTTCTACCCAGTTTATAAATTTGAATCTAAATAAATTAAAGATTGGAAATAAATGTTCATTAATCCGATCAATTCACTTAAAAACTGCTGAAGTTATTCTTGTATGAAATGGTTTGGTAATAAAAGTCAGCTACAATGTACAACTAATGTTCACTTTAATGTATCCTCAAACACAGGATACAATGTAACAAGTTACTCTAAACTTGATTGGCTAGAAATAATGTCAATCAAATCTGGCCTGTAAAAGACGCCAGAAACAAAATGCTCCCGCCCCCGGAAGAAGCTGACTTAGTTCAGTGAAACGTACGTCGGGACTATACCGACTCTGATAGTAGGGAAAGATTACATAGAGGGAGAGATTAGCATAATGAAAATATAACATAAACTAATCCTACCGCATCTAGAGAATCGCTCATGACAGAGCGGGAACGAATGAGTGTAGTGGCGATTACACTGCACACCACTTAGCCGTTCTCACGGCTGAGACTCTGAATATTGCAGACATAATCCAGCTAGCAATTTTCCAGTCTCACTACCTAAGAGTGTTGACTGCTAACGGGCATTCTTGTCGGTCTATCCGAATGCAGCGAAAGCTGTTATCCCAGCACCTCTGCTTAACACAGATTGGAGCAGTAACGCAGGGAGAAAACATACTCGGTGAGCAGTCAGCTGCTCACTGAGACTTTACGTCTGTATAAACACAGTGATAGCCGTCATCCCTGCGCTGCTGCTCAACAATAAATCAGAGTGGCAACGCTGGGAGAAAATTACAATAACAACGCATTGGTGATCAGTCAGCTGCTCACTAGGCTGTCTGCCTGTTTAAACGCAGCGATAGCTGTCATCCCAGCACCTCTGCTCAACACAGATTGGAGCAGTAACACTGGGAGAAAACGTACTCGGGGAGCAGTTAGCTGCTCACTGAGACTTTACGTCTGTTTAAACACAGTGATAACCGTCATCCCAGCGCTGCTGTTCAACAATAGATTGGAGTGGCAACGCTGGGAGAAAATCACACAATTAAAACGCATTGGTGATCAATCAGCTGCTCACTCAGACTGTCTGCCTGTCTAAACGCAACGATAGCTGTTAACCCTGCGCTGCTACTAAATTACAGATGCAGCTGGTAATCCTGGGCTGCTAATCATTTAAAGACCCGAGTGGCCACGCTGGGAGAGAATATATATATAACAATATACTCAGTGACCAGTCAGCTGTTCACTGAGACAGAGCACGATTCCTTGCGGTGTGCATACGCAGGGTTTATAATAAATCCAATACAGACCCTTGCAGCACCACCTCTTCTATTTCCACTGAAGGAGAAAAGCTTCCAATAGCTTCCTTATCAGTGGAATTTGAAAACCAAGAAATACATAATATAATAAAATAAGGTTGAAAGACTTTATTAATAATAAAAATATTATAAATTGTGGCAATAAAAGGGGACATTGCACAGGACAAATCTTTTCCCTACTACATTAGTCGGTATCAATAAAAACCATTGAAGGCGACATTAAACCCACCGTGCTCTACTTTTCCCTCTTTACCCATACCTACACTTTTTATTTTTTAGGATTAGGAAGTAGTCAGAAATACCTGGCTAAATGAGCCTTAGTAAGGGGGAACCTAGAAATAAGCTAGATTTACCCACAGCATTTCCTCTTGGTGGTGGTTTTTTTTTTTTGCATACTTTATTTAGTTTTTTTTCTCCTTCAAAAACCCTGTGGACCAACGTCACTTTAAAGTCTGTAGGCTCTCTGAAATTTTACTATAGACACAGCTGGTTTTTTTTTGTGTGTTTTTGGGGTCAGTGCTGTTTTTATCAAAACGCAGCATGATCTAAAATTACAAATAAAAAAAAAATGGCAATAAAAACGCCTTATTTTTTTACATGCGTCTTAAAACTCTGAAGAAAGGTGTATGAAGGGTGCCTTCTCCCTGAAACATTAGCAGATAAGTGAACAGGTTTCAAAGTAGGGGGCCAGGTGTAGAAGCAGTCTTGTATGGTGGGGAAATGTGTAGTTGATCAGTAATATTGTCACTACCAGTCGGGGGGGGGGGGGGGGGGAGGAGACTAGATTACTAGTTTTAGGTCAGTTTTTTGGCATAGAAAAATCACAAATTGCATGTCACAATTTGTGCAAAAATATTTACTTTTGGGCTGTTTTTGCCACTCATGTCACTTTTCCAAAAAGTGGGTGACCCTTCGCTAAAGGGACAGGGACACCGTCTGCTTTCACTGCATAGACCATCAGAGATGCACCTTTATTATTAAATTAGGTGCATCTTGCTCCAGCATGTTTAAGATAAAGGCTTTGTTCACAGTGTAGACTTAATGCAGATTTGGCATGTATTTATTTATTTTTTAATCCAAAAACAGGAACGTGTCAGATTTGCTGCGTTGGATTCCGCAGCAAATCTAGCCCAGATACTCCACTCCCCTAGCGATGCGTCATTCCTCCCAGGGCTGGTGTCAGTGTGGCCGGCCTCTTTTGGTGATCATTTTAAAGTGATTGGCAGCAGTAGTCACATGGTATAAGACGTCCTCCCAGGAGGATGGCTGGACAGAGACCAAACTGGCGAGGACTGATGCGTCGCTATGGGATCGCCAAGGAAGGCAAGTATAGATTTTTTTTTTTTTTTTTTTGTACTTCCGATTTTTGTTTTGAATTCACAGCATAAATTTACACACTAAAGATTAAAATGATCTTCACCGCAGGTCAATTTCCATATAGATACTTTCTACAGCGTAAGGCCCCATGCAAACGACCGTAAAAAACATTTACTTTTTCATTGAACGCAGATACCGTTCCGTATCGCTACGGATGAATGTCCGCATCGCAGAACTGTGCCGGGAATTATGGAGCATGTCCGTTCTTGGTCCGCAATTGCGGCACGGACTCCTCCATAGAAGTCTATGGGGGAAGCCAAAATTGCGGATGGCTACGGAGGTGCGTCCGCAAATACGGATTGCCATTCGCAAATACAGAAGTGTTGCTAAACAACACAAGGGGGATTTCCCATCAACCAGGCATCTTTTTTTTGCTGATCCGTGTATATACGGATGCAATACGGACCGTATTTGCGGATACCATTCAGCAGAAATGGGTACGTTGCTGATGACTATAAAGCAATACGGAACCGTATTTACGGATCTGGTCGTGTGCATGAGGCCTTAGGCCCCATGCACACTACCGTTCCCGCAGTCATGGCCTACCCGACCGGCCGCCAACTGCCACCCGCATTTTTGGGCCGTGCACGGCCTGCAAAATGCAAGAGAACGGACATGTGCCATAATTTTCTGAACATTTCTACGGCACTGACACCCACCCGTAGCGCTACGGAAAGGTGTCCGCGTTCAATGAAAGTGAATGGGTCCAAATTGGACCCATTCACTTTCATTGCCAAAAACGAAACCTGTTTTTGGTTTAAAATTAATTTAAAAAAAAACTACTAATACTTACCCCCGGTCATAGTGACACTTTCTTCTGTTCTCCACCTGGCCTCCTGGGATGTTTCATCCCATGTGACTGCTGCAACCTATCTTATGAATTTTTATGGTATAATTTTAAGTCCACCACCTGGACTAAAATTTTAGCAATTTTCCGTAATAAAGAAAAAGTCAATCCGGAGTGTGTGTGTGTATAGATAGAGAGATATATACATTGAAGGAAATAAGTATTTGATCCCTTGCTGATGTTGTAAGTTTGCCCACTGTCAAAGACATGAACATTCTAGAATTTTTAGGCTAGGTTAATTTTACCAGTGAGAGAGATTATATAAAAAAAAAAACAAACTGAAAATCACATAGTCAAAATTATATATATTTATTTGCATTGTGCACAGAGGAATAAGTATTTGATCCCTTTGGCAAACAAGACTTAATACTTGGTGGCAAAACCCTTGTTGGGAAGCACAACAGTCAGACGATTTTTGTAGTTGATGATGAGGTTTGCACACATGTTAGATGGAATTTTGGCCCACTCCTCTTTGCAGATCATCTGTAAATCATTAAGATTTCGAGGCTGTCGCTTGGCAACTCGGATCTTCAACTCCCTCCATAAGTTTTTGATGGGATTAAGGTCTGGAGACTGGCTAGGCCACTCCATGACCTTAATGTGCTTCTTTTTGAGCCACTCCTTTGTTGCCTTGGCTGTATGTTTCAGGTCATTGTTGTGCTGAAAGACCCAGCCACGAGCCATTTTTAATGTCCTGGTGGAGGGAAGGAGGTTGTCACTCAGGATTTGACGGTACATGGCTTCATCCATTCTCCCATTGATGCAGTGAAGTAGTCCTGTGCCCTTAGCAGAGAAACACCCCCAAAACAATGTTTCCACCTCCATGCTTGACAGTGGGGATGGTGTTCTTTGGGTCATAGGCAGCATTTCTCTTCCTCCAAACACGGCGAGTTGAGTTAATGCCAAAGAGCTCAATTTTAGTCTCATCTGACCACAGCACCTTCTCCCAATCACTCTCAGAATCATCCAGATGTTCATTTGCAAACTTCAGACGGGCCTGTACATGTGCCTTCTTGAGCAGGGGGACCTTGCGGGCACTGCAGGATTTATTACCATTTTCTTGGTGACTGTGGTACCAGCTGCCTTGAGATCATTAACAAGTTCCCCCCGTGTAGTTTCGGCTGAGCTCTCACCTTCTTCAGGATCAAGGATACCCCACGAGGTGAGATTTTGCATGGGGCCCCAGATCGATGTCGATTAACAGTCATTTTGTATGTCTTCCATTTTCTTACTATTGGACCAACAGTTGTCTCCTTCTCACCCAGCATCTTACTTATGGTTTTGTAGCCCATTCCAGCCTTGTGCAGGTCTATGATCTTGTCCCTGACATCCTTAGAAAGCTCTTTGGTCTTGCCCATGTTGTAGAGGTTAGAGTCAGACTGATTAATTGAGTCTGTGGACAGGAGTCTTTTATGCAGGTGACCATGTAAGAAAGCTGTCTTTAATGCAGGCACCAAGTTGATTTGGAGCGTGTAACTGGTCTGGAGGAGGCTGAACTCTTAATGGTTGGTAGGGGATCAAATACTTATTTCTCTGTGCACAATGCAAATAAATATATATAATTTTGACAATGTGATTTTTTTTTTTTTTTTTTTTTATATATAATCTATCTCTCACTGGTAAAATTAACCTAGCCTAAAAATCCTAGACTGTTCATGTCTTTGACAGTGGGCAAACTCAGAAAATCACCAAGGGATCAAATACTTATTTCCTTCACTGTATATATATATATATATATATATATATATCTTAGGCCTCATTCACACGGCAGGGTTTCCCGGCCGGGTGCCGGCCGTTCATAAATCGGCCGGCACCCGGCTGCATTAGGAATGATAGACCCCTAATGGGGCTATTCACACGACCGATTTTTTGACGGCCGGAAAATCCGGCCGTCAAAAAATAGGACATGCTCTATCTTTGCCCGGGCACCCGGCCGCCCGGCTCCCATACAAGTCTATGGGGCCGGGTATTACACGGCCATCACCGGAATGTGTTCCGAGTGATGGCCGGGTTTCCCGGCGCTTGCGCTCTATCTCCTCCTCCTCACAGCGCAGAGTGCATGTGAGGAGGAGGAGTTGATGCCATTCTGACGAATGGCATCGCTGTACACTGTGTTGCAGGGCCGGGGTGTACAGCAGGTGGAAGGGAGCGCTGCGCTGGCTCCCTTCCCCTGCTTGTTAAAAGAACCCTGGCTCGGCGACACCTTCGATGGCGCCGCTAGTAGTAGCAGCAGCTGCTGCTGCTGCTGCGGCGGCTGCTACTACTGCAGCGACGCCACTATAGCAGAGCAGGGAGGTATCTCCCCGCTCTGCTATGTGCTAGCCGCACTTTAGCTCCTTGAAGGAGCGGAATCCCCGTGTTTTCAGGGATTCCGCTCCTGGACAGAGCGCTTGATGTCTCTGTCCATATCTGGGCAGTGACATCAGGGGAAACTCCTGAAGCGGAATCCCCGAACACATGGGGATTCCCCTTCAGGAGCTGCCGCTGATGTCACTGTCCGGATCTGCCCGGCCCGGCACGGATGCATAACTTTATGCAAACCGGCCGGGCAAAATGGCCGATTTTACCGGCCGACACTCGGGCTCGGGAACGACCCGGTCGTGTGAATCCCGCCTTACTAGACAAAAGGACTTAAAAAGCCTTCATAGAGAAGGTGAAATGTTGCAGTGGATGCTGGATGAATAAACCAGAGTTTTTTTGAGTGCTGCTTCTATCTCTCTTTTTTGGATATATATCTTACTATATTTTCGTTTAAAACTATTTTAGAACTGATAAACAAACACTTAGTGATTTCATATGCTTCTTATGGTATGCATTAAAAAAAGTTAAAGACAGCAAATTGTCCATCTCAATGAGGGTTATAAGGCCTCATTTACACGAGCGTGTGCGTTTTGCGCGCGCAAAAAACGCAGCGTTTTGCGTGCGCAAAAGGCACTTGACAGCTCCGTGTGTCATCCGTGTATGATGCGCGGCTGCGTGATTTTCGCGCAGCCGCCATCATAGAGATGAGGCTAGTCGACGTCAGTCACTGTCCATGGTGCTGAAAGAGTTAACTGATCGGCAGTAACTTTCAGCACCCTCGACAGTGCATTCCGATCACCATATCGAGTAACCTCTTTTTTTTTTTTTTAAAGAGGTTCGTACTTACCGAGAACTTCCCGGCCGTTGCCTTGGTGACGCTGCCTTGGTGACGCGCCTCTCGACATCTGGCCCCACCTCCCTGGAGGACGCGGCAGTCCATGTGACCGCTGCAGCCTGTGCTTGGCTTGTGATTGGCTGCAGCGGTCACTTGGACTGAATTGTCATCCCGGGAGGTCAGACTGGAGGACGAAGCCAGGAGTTATCGGTAAGTCAGAACTTTTTTTTTTTTTTTTACATGTTCACGTATATTGGAATCGGAAGTCACTGTCCAGGGTGCTGAACCAGTTTAAACTCTTTCAGCACCCTGCACAGTGACTGTCTCCTGCCGGGTTCGGTCAAAACGAGTTCGGCCAAACCCGGTAAAGTTCGGTTCGCTCATGTCTAAGACACTCCGTTCGGATGTTTGTAAACAGAAAAGCACGTGGTGCTTTTCTGTTTACATTCAGTTTGACAGTTCTTGCGCGAATCACGCAGTTCGCACGGAAGTGCTTCCGTGAGACCTTCGTGGTTTTCACGCACCCATTGACTTCAATGGGTGCGTGATGCGCGAAAAACGCACGATTATAGAACATGTCGTGAGTTTTACGCAACGCACTCGCGCAAAATTCACGCATCGTCTGCACTGCCCCATAGAGTAATATAGGTGCGTACGACACGCGTGAAAAGCACGCGCGTATATTACGCTCGTGTAAATGAGGCCTAAATCTGTATTTTTCTTTGTGAGAAGGTTCCACCAACATATATGTCTGCCTTTCATAAATGATAGTAGAAATGATATGGTATTTAGGGGCCAGTAACCCTCCTACCCATTTAGATACTGGAAGTGATCCATCTAGTCAGTCAATGCAAAGGAATCAGGTAGCCTCTCTTCAAAAAATAAAAGTCCTCCCAACGTGTTACCTCTTAACCAGACTATTCCTCAGGGGCGATGGGTAAAAAAAAAAACAAAAAAACGCTTTACCCGGATTTCATGGGTGCTGCGACAAGATTATTATGGCTGTCTATATGAAGAAAGCTTTCAAGTGAAAGCACGCCTGTAGTGGCAAGAAATCACCTTCGGTCTCCAGGTGTCAGAGCCAACGCCTGTCCCTGGTGTCTGACATCACAACTACAAGGGATTCCTCCTCCCTTTTATATCCAGTGACTCCCAACCCCCCCCCCCTCCAAACAGAGTGGGGTCCCCTCTCTCATAAGGAGAGAGGTAGAGATATCGTGTCTACATGCGGTGGCTCTATATCTACGTCCGCTGAATGGAGACCCCTTCCCTAGGCAATGGGACGCAACTGTAGCTCCGCTCCTTCTAGGCGACGTAACAGCATGTCATTGGCTGTGACGCTCACCCCACTCCCTTCCATCGTCCAATCTCGCAGCGTCTAGTATGAACGCTGCAGAAGCAGGACAAGGTGGATTTTATAGAGACTGGATTAAACCTGTCTCATGTATTGGGAAACCGGACAAAGTGGGTGATGGAAGGGCAAACTGATTTTGGCACATGTGGAGTGTCGGAACATACGATGCAATAGAGCGTCCTCCCATGTCCCCACATGCCAATAATATTTATTCCAAGATCACTTGTATAGAGCTTTTGTTAGTTAAAGGGAATTATATATTAATCCTGTGATCCTAATATTTAAAATATTTAACCACTTCCAGACCGCCCACAGTAAATTCACATCGGTGCTTGCTGGGCTCTGTGCAGCACCAACGTGAATTCACGGTGGGTGTTAAAAGCGCGAGTGTCTCAGAGTAGCGCTGACACCCGGATCGCGCTGTTATCCCCTGCCTCTGGTCCCGGCGACATGATTGGGACCTAATTGGTTCAGGTTCCGGTCATGTGATCGCAGGGGACGTTTGTTGCTGCGATCGCAGGGGACGTTTGTTGCTGCGATCGCAGGGGACGTTTGTTGCTGCGATCGCAGGGGACGTTTGTTGCTGCGATCGCAGGGGACGTTTGTTGCTGCGATCGCAGGGGACGTTTGTTGCTGCGATCGCAGGGGACGTTTGTTGCTGCGATCGCAGGGGACGTTTGTTGCTGCGATCGCAGGGGACGTTTGTTGCTGCGATCGCAGGGGACGTTTGTTGCTGCGATCGCAGGGGACGTTTGTTGCTGCGATCGCAGGGGACGTTTGTTGCTGCGATCGCAGGGGACGTTTGTTGCTGCGATCGCAGGGGACGTTTGTTGCTGCGATCGCAGGGGACGTTTGTTGCTGCGATCGCAGGGGACGTTTGTTGCTGCGATCGCAGGGGACGTTTGTTGCTGCGATCGCAGGGGACGTTTGTTGCTGCGATCGCAGGGGACGTTTGTTGCTGCGATCGCAGGGGACGTTTGTTGCTGCGATCGCAGGGGACGTTTGTTGCTGCGATCGCAGGGGACGTTTGTTGCTGCGATCGCAGGGGACGTTTGTTGCTGCGATCGCAGGGGACGTTTGTTGCTGCGATCGCAGGGGACGTTTGTTGCTGCGATCGCAGGGGACGTTTGTTGCTGCGATCGCAGGGGACGTTTGTTGCTGCGATCGCAGGGGACGTTTGTTGCTGCGATCGCAGGGGACGTTTGTTGCTGCGATCGCAGGGGACGTTTGTTGCTGCGATCGCAGGGGACGTTTGTTGCTGCGATCGCAGGGGACGTTTGTTGCTGCGATCGCAGGGGACGTTTGTTGCTGCAACCAACTTTCCCGAGGACCGATTGCGGGTGCTGCAATCGGTTATAAGGCAAAACCGGAGGCCATACAACAGCCCCTGGGTCTGGCATGCACGGCAGTCTATGAGAACCAGCCAGAGGCTGGTCCTCATGGGCTTCCTGTCAGTGTGACTCTCAGCGTCACACTGACAGTTTATAATACGTTACACTACCTAGGTAGTGTAATGTATCATAGCAGCCATCAGTGCTGCAGGTCTTCAAGTAAAAAAAACAGTTTTATAAAAGTGTAAAAACAAGTTATAAAGGTTACAAAAACAAAAAATGCTTTTTTTCCTATAATAAGTCTATTCTAGGAAAAAAATGAAAACGTTAAAAAAAAAGTACACATTTGGTATCACCGCGTTCGGAACGACCCAAACTATAAAACTATCATTTTTCCTGCACAGTGAACACCGCAAAAAAAAAATATTAAACAATGTCTGATTCACTACTTTTTGGTCATCAACCCTCCCAAAATATAGAATAAAAAGTGATCATATAATTCATAGATATGTGGCCGGTGTCGCACTGATAAATGGCGCCCGATCTTATCCGCTTTTGGAACACTCTGCACATTTTGCATCGCCATATTCTGAGAGCCAGAACTTCTTTATTTTTTTTCTCCACCGGAGCTGAGTGAGGGCTTATTTTTTGCGGGACAATCTGTAGTTTTCATTGGTACCATTTTGGGGTACATGAGATTTTTTGATCACCTTGTATTTAATTTTTTTTGACAAGCAAGGTGACCAAAAACCTGCAATTCTGATTGTTTTTTTTTTACGGCGTTCGCCTTGCGCTATAAATGACAATTTTACTTTATTCTGCGGGTTGGTACGATTACGGTGATACTATGTGTATATAGTTTCTCTTATGCTTTGCAGCGTGTGCACAATAAAATCACTTGTTTCAAATTAATTTTTTGTGTCACCAGATTCTGAGAGCCATAACTTTTTTTATTTTTCCATCAAAAAAGCTGCGGGAGGGCTTGTTTTTTGCGGGACGGGCTGCAGTTTTTAATGGTATAATTTTGGGGTACATGCAACTTTTAGATCCCTTTTTTTATTCTGTTTTGCGAGGGGTAGCGACTAACAAACAGCGATTCTGGAATAGTTTATTAAATTTTTTCTACGGTGTATAGTTTGGGTCGTTACGGACGCGGGGATATCACGTGTACTTTTTTAATGTTTTTTTGTTTTTCCTATAATAAAAGACTTGTTTTTTGAAACTTATTTTTTTCATGAAACTTTTTTTTTTAACTTTTTACAACATTTTTATTAACTTGTTTTAACTTTTTTTTTGTGTCCCACTAGGGAACTTGAAGGCATGAAGCCCTGATCGCTATTCTAATACACTGAACTACCTACATAGTGCAGTGTGTTAGAGCTGTCCGCTATCCACTGACAGCAAGCCTATTAGGCTACGCCTCCTGGCGGGGCCTAATAGGCTTCCGTACTAGGAAGTGATTGTTAGGCTACGGTTGCCATAGCAACCATCGGAACACCCGCGGGTGCCGATGGTTGTCATTAGCAACCATAGGGTGCGATCTAAGGGGTTAATCGGCCGGATCGGAGCCTAGCCAGTCCTGGCCATTAGAGCACGATGTCAGCTGTGACAAACAGCTGACACCCGCGCCCGTGGCAACCATCGTTGTTGCCGACAGGCTACAAGACACTTCGATGCATCGATCGCATTGATCGATGCATCGAAGGAGTTAATCGGCCGGATCGGAGCCTAGCTCCGGTCCTGGCCGTTGCAGAGGGGTGTCGGACATCTGATTACCGGCGGTGATAGCTCTGGCTCAGAAGCCAGCTTCTGAGCCAGCGCCATCACATACACCACGTCATGGAGCTGTGATTGGGCAGTCTGCTTTGACTGACCAATCACAGCGAACGCCGGCAGGAGACCGCTGTGATTGGTCCACTGCCGTCTTACTGTGCCGATCAACTGTCCTAAACAGTTGACGGCACAGTTCTGTCACTTTGTCCTTTGACAGGGTGATAGTTTTTAGCCGGGACGCACCGGTACGTCCCTGTGCCTTAAAGCACTTCAATGCAGGACGTGCCGGTGCGTCCTGGTGCGGTAAGGGGTTAATGCATTGGTCTGTATTCATATGATGTAAATGGATTACAGGTTTACCACAAGAGAAATTCTTTGAAGTAGGTTTTCATGAGATAGGATGTATGAAACAAACATTCAAATCATTTGGGACAAGATACTGTAAAAAACAATAATCTGTTTTATTATAAACAAGAAATAGAAAATGAGATATTTATGCCAAGCGGTGCTTCCACATTCATGGTGGTAACCTAAGGAAACATAATAAAAAAAATACAAATAAAACTGTACAATACAATGCAGCACTCTGCACACTACCCAACATGGTTAATACCCCTGTGAGTATTGCTTAAAACCATAAGGGTATGTTCACGCAGAGTTTTTTTTACTCGAAACTGCGCCGAAAACGCCTCCCATTGATTTCAATGGGAGGTGGAGGCATTTTAATCCCGTGAGAGGAAAGAAAAACACTTGTGAGAAAAAGGCGTTATGCCCTTTCTTCAAGTGTTTCCTTCTCTGACCTCCCTTTGACATCAATGGGAGGCAAAGAAAGCTGTATTCGCTGCGTTTTTTTTTGCCAGTGGCGCTCAGTGGCCGTGGCTAAAAAAAAAACGTGGCAAAGAGTGCAGGCAGGTCAAAATCAGACAGAGGCCCTGTTCACACAGCTTTTTTTTGACGCAGAAGCATTGGCGGAAAATGCGCCAAAAAGCGTCCGAAAACGTCTCCCATTGACTTCATGGAGGAGTTTTTTTTCCCCGCGAGCAGTAAAATCAGCTAGTGGAAAAAAAGCGATATGCCCCATCTTCTGCCGTTTACGTGTCGGACCTTTCATTGACAATGTGAGGCAGAGAAAGCTATTTTGCCCGCGGCGCTAAACAGCTGTGGGTGAAAAACGCGGTAAACGACGTGCAGGCAGATCAAAATCTGCCTCAAAATTCCAGACGGAATTTTGAGGCAGAATTTTCTGCCTGCAAAAAGTGTGAACAGGACCTTATAGTTCCTAAGAATTTTCATTATATAGGTGGGTATGTAATCGGCCTGAGTTCGGGGGCACGAGCTACAAGGGGCCCAGAATTCTGTAGCTCACTGAAGTGGGTATAAAAATAGCAAAAACAAATGGATATTCAGCCAGTTGTTAAGAAACTCACGTTTTTTTTTTTATGGCCGTTTTTGGAGCGGTTTTTCTATTGAGTCAATGAAAAACGGCTGAAGTAGTGAGATGCACTTCTTTTTACGCGACTGTTTTTAAAGACTCCCTGTGGGAACAGAACGCCGTTTTTCCCATTGAAATCAATGGGCAGATGTTTGGAGGCATTCAGCCCCCGCATTTAGCCGTTTTTCGGGGTGTTTACGGACCAAAAAACGGCTGAAAATTGCCCGTGTGAACGTAACCTTAAAGGAGTATTTCCAACTTCGATATTTATGGTATAGCCACAAAATATGCCATGAATGTCTGATAGATCCCTGGGACCCGCACCCATATTAAGAAAGAGGGGTCACCCGACCCCTGTCTCATCTGGCGGCCGCAAGCTGCCGATTCCAGATGAGGACTATTGGAGAGACCGCTGTGCATGCCCTTTTGTTGTATGGGAGTAGCGCTTGATCGGCTGTATATGCAACTCCCACTGAATGAGGAGAGTGGCCGCCACACCCGCCAAACCGGTGTCTTGTGACCCCTGTTTTATCAGAAATTTATAACATATCCTGTGGATATGCTGTAAATGTTGTGAATACCCCTTTAATGAATTTGTTTGGAGACACTAAGTTAAAACTTAGCTTGACAGCCGGTAAGCACAGCAATAAGGACAGATTTATCACGTATGACTCTTAGGTATTATGCAAATTGCAGAGTCCTGTGTGAAGAGGCTTTACAGAGTCTATAGGAGCTGTACTACTGCTCAATTCAACTGTTGCTGTATGGAGCTGTCATATATAATTTCATGCACACTACTGTATATCTCATACTACCTTGTTTGCATGAATTTTCAGAAATAGACTCTAAGTAGGGATGTTTCAGCCTCCAGCATTTTTCACCTATCCACTGGTGAAAAATACTAGAACAATAGGGGTCTGACCCCACCGATCACCATAACTGGGTCCTCCCAACGGTGGCTAGAAAGAATTTGAATGGAGTGGAGGACGGGCATGCGCAGTGCCACTCCGTTCAAAGTCTACGGGCTGACAGAGACAGCCAAACACAGCGCTTTGGATATGTGGAAAATGCTGGAATACCCGTTTTAAGCTTTGGTAGATTTGTTAGCTTGAACATTATATCTATTCTTCCTCTAGCAGCAGGGATCATACCTACGCAAGCTCAGGAGGAACTAGTGGGGGGCTGGGCGCTCTGCTCTTTGTCCTTGGCACATTTCTTTTTGCATTCCTCACAGGTGTGGTGACAATGCCTGGTGAAAGTAAGGTCATTGTTACTTAGCAGACACTTGTATTACTAGCAGGTTTGATAAGCAGTGACCCGAGTATGTGAACATAGCTTTAAGGGGGTTTTACACAGGACGATCATCGGGCAGACGAGCATTAATATAACGCTCGGTGCGGATAATTGCCATGTGTAAACTGGGGAACGATCAGCAGATGAACGAGCAAACGCTCAATCATCTGCTGGTCGTATAGTTTTAAAAAAGTGAATATCGTCGTCGGCAGCACATCTCCCTGTGTAAACAGGGAGACGCACTGCCAACATGATGATAATGTATGGGGACCAGCGATCGGAGTAATATCCGCTCGTCCCCATCCATAGCTCTGAGTGACCGGACCAAACAAGCACTGATCAACGATGTCTGGTTGATCGGCGCTCGCTGCATTGGCCTCTTATTGGCCGAAGTAAAAGGGCCGTTAATCTGTTGATATCAAGAAACTGTGATTATACGTGATTACGTACTTTATTTATGACACATACTTGTCATGACGTCTGAAAAATCCAGGACCAAATGCACCAGCCACACCAGGGGCAAATCCAGCTTCGAATGGGTTCTGCACCCCCAGTTTCTCAAACTTTTGCCGGCATGTTCCTACATAGGATATCTTTCCAATAGCAAACCCGAGGATGCCAGCCACTGTGTCACACAAAAGGACGTTCGTTACTCCACGGTATGTTAATAATTTACTTCAGATTTTTCCAAAGAACATGATCTCTTTGTTTGCACTCAGCAGAGACTGCCATTGGTATGATACCATGAACGTCACCATGATAAGCTCTCATACTTACATGCAAGTTTTGGCAAGGAACCAAATCGTTTGTTTTTCGACAGATATCCTGGAGAGAAAAACAAATCTAATGAGCCAAAATTTATTTATAACAGATTTGATATGAACAAAATATAATTATAACTTATCTGGTAATTCTTAAAGCACAACTCCATTTCGGCACGAACCTATGGGTTCGTCAGTATTGGTTGCTTTTTTTTTTAGCTCTGCTCCATTCAGGTACACTTATGATCAGAGACTGCAGATTAGCTGCATGTTAGTCTAAGGCTGGGTTCACACCTGCGTGAACGGTTGCCGACGAAACCCATTGACTTTAATGGGTTCTGACGGCTTTCTGCAGGGTCTCCGTGATTTTACCGGACACAATAGTGCAGCATGCTGTGCTATTGTCTCCGGTACACTCCAGCAAACCCTGTCGGATCTGTGATGGAGTCCCCTAACGGAGCTTTTTACGCGCGTATGTCATGCGTTTTTTACGTCACCAAAATAAACTGAAGGAGGTGGTTTTCTTTTTCTCATCATTTCTTTAGCAACTGTTGCGCGAATCACGGACAGTACGTCCGTGATTTTGACGCACCGATTGACTTCAATGGGTGCGTGATGCGCAAAAAACGCACAACTATAGGACATGCAGTGAGTTTCACGCAGCGGACACGCTGCGTGAAAAACAATGTCTGAATGGCCCCATTGAATTGCATAGGTCCGTGTGATGTCAGTTTTTTTCACGCGCGTAACACAGACGTGAAATACGCTCGTGTGAATAAGGTCTTGGCCAGGGTTTCTCAAAATCTGAGGCGTACCCCAGTTAGTGAAGCACCGTTTTGGCATAACTGATTTATATGCTGCACAGTCCTCTTTCTGCACCAATCTCTGGTTTAGCAACATAGTTGACTCATTTTGTATTTATATTAATGATATACTGGGTTTAGGAGAAAAATTAAACCTGAATTGAGCATATTTTTTAAAATTTTGTCAGGGACCTTAATGATAAAGCTCAGGTATGACCATGTTCTGGCTGGTGGGGCCTGAGGCTGGGTTCACACGAGCACATTAACGTCCGTAATGGACGGACGTATTTCGGCCGGAAGTCCCGGACCGAACTCAGTGCAGGGAGCCGGGCTCCTAGCATCATAGTTATGTACGACGCTAGGAGTCCCTGCCTCTCCGTGGAACTACTGTCCCGTACTGAAAACATGATTACAGTACGGGACAGTATTCCTGCAGAGGCGCAGGGACTCCTAGCGTCGTAGATAACTATGATGCTAGGAGCCCGGCTCCCTGCACTGAGTTCGGTCCGGGACTTCCGGCCGAAATACGTCCGTCCATTACGGACGTTAATGTGCTCGTGTGAACCCAGCCTGAGAGAAAAATACTTGTCTAAGCATGTCTGACCAGGTAGTCAGAAACACCTACTCTTATCAGTGACTCAGGCTGCTGCTCCACCCTTATTCTTTGCACTGAAGATCAGTGTGTTCAGATTGGCTGCTGTGCATTGGCACAAGCTCACCAGTAAGTAAGTGTATGTTGACATGATTAAGTGAAAGCGACCAATCAGTAACGGGAATATTGGAATCCTGCCCAAATTGTAAACTTCTGTCCTGAAGACACACAGCGATCTAGGAAACCGAGATGTGTGCTGTACCCACACAGGCCGGGTTCCCACGTAAACACTGCGGAATTCTGAGTGGAAATTCGACAGCATTTATGGTAGCAGCATAGTGGAAAAGATTTTGAAAATCTCATGCCCATGCTGCAGAAAAAAAAACAGTGGAGAAGTTAATAAGTTGGAATTTAAATCCGCAGCTTGTCAATTTATTCTGCGTTTTCATTGCTTTTCTGCTGCGGGTTTTCCCCGTTGAATTTAATAGGGATGCAAAACCCACAATAGAAAGCCAAGTGTTACGGCAGAATCGCAGCAATTCCGCCGCAAAAATAACTGAGAAAACAAACGTGCTTCTTCCTCCAGTCTGGCCTCCTGGGATGACGTTTCATCCCATGTGACTGCTGCAGCCAATCACAGGCTGCAGTGGTCACATGGGCTTTAGCGTCATCCAGGAAGCCGGACCGGACAGCCACGGAGGGGTAAGTATGTGCGGTTTTTCGGACTGAATGTGCTGCGGGTTCCAGGTTGGATAAGCTGCATAGTTTTTACGTAGCGTATCCGACCCGTGAGAACCTGGCGTCAGGGTAGGAGCACACACAGCAGAATCAGGTCGAATACACTGCGTAAAACTACACAGAGTATCCGCCCCAGTACGAGGTGGTGCGGTTTTTCGGGCGGCATGTCCACTGCAGAAATCCTGCAGCAAAAAATAAGGATTTTAACTTACCCGCCCATAGTCATGGCGATGCATCTGTCTGTCTTCTGAGCACATCCCGGCCTCCTGTGATGAGGCTATAGTTCATGTGACCGCTGCAGCAGTCACATGGGATGAAATGTCATCTCAGGAGGCCGGGCTGCGCTCAGAAGAGAGGATTGAGTTGCTAGAACTACTGCAGGGAGTAAGTATGAGCTTTTTTTTAATCATTTTCAAATAAAAAACAAATATTTTCATTTGAGATTTTTTTTGGGCGGATTTGCATCGTTTCCGCTGCAAAAGTCGCAACACACAGTGGTTATGGGTTTTACCACTTCATTGAATTCAATGGGGGAAAACCCGCAACAGAAAAGCAGCGATTCCGTCAACCACAGGTCAATATATGATATCTTTTTTCTGCTGTGTGGGGATGAGATTTGCGCCGCAGATTTTTTGCAATGAAATCCATTGGGGAAAATCCAGTTTCCGCTGTGTGTTCCTACACTAAGGCTACTTTCACACAGTTTTTTGACGCGGAAACCGCGCCGCAAAACTTGTCAAAAACAGCCCGAAAATGCCTCCCATTGATTTCAATGGGAGGCGGAGGAGTCTTTTTCCCGCGAGCGGTAAAACCGTCTCGCGGGAGAAAGAAGGGACATGCCCTATCTTTGGGCGTTTGCGCCTCTGACCTCCCATTGACATCCATGGGAGGCAGAAAAAGCGCATTTCGCTGCGTTTTATGCCCTGCAGCGCTCAATGGCCGCGGGAAAAAAACAGTGAAAATCGGCATGCAGGGAGAGGAAAATCTGCCTCAAACTTCCAAACTGAATTTTGAGGCAGAATTTCCGCCTGCAAAAAACTCAGTGTGAACATAGCCTTAAGGTCCTTTTACACTAAATGATAAATAGCAAAAATGATCGTCGATATTCGCAAGTCGTTAATGTTCAAGACTTGCATTTAGAATATATATATAAAAAAAATATATATAATATATCCCGCTTGTTAGGCCGGGTTCCCACTGGTCCGATACGCTGCGTAAAAACCGCAGCGTATCCGACCTGGAACCCGCAGTACTTTCTGTCCGACAAATTGTACCACATTGTGGTGCAGTTTTTCAAACAGAATTTCCGCTTTGGAAAGCAGCGCTTGAAAAAAAAAATAAAAAATAAATAAAAAAGACAGACAGACAGCTGCCAGTACATTCAAAAGTTGCAAAATAAAAAAAGTTAAAGTAATGTTAAATAATAAAAAAATACACACATTTTTTTACAATAAACATTAAAAGTCTCAGTCCATAAAATACACACATATTCGGTATCATCACGACCGTAATAACCTGCACAACAAATTAATAGCGTCATTTATGTACGCTGTAAAAAATAAACGAAAAACTGCTTTACGTTATTAATGTGAGGCACGAGGTGTGATGAATTTAATACCTTCATGTGCCTCACATTTATAGTAATTAACCCCATCATGTACCACACACATTAACCCAATGTTGTCCATTCCATTATGACTGAGAAACATGATGTATGATGTTGGGAAGGAGTTAATAATTTTTAAAGCAGCATAAAGAAGCGATCGACAAAAGTGAATGGTCGCTGATCGTTTGCTGCACATGCTGCAGAAGACGTGACAAATTTATCACAGGGGTGCAGGCTGTATGTCAAATTGGCCCCATTTTGTTAGACGCTTTTCCTTGCACCACCTATTGGTTGGCTTTTAGACCATTATTTTGCGCCAACATTTGGGTGCATTTTAAGCCATGTCCCCTTTTCTAGACACTTTCAGAACTCTAGCAAGAAGCCAAAATTGTCTAAGATAAATAATAAATCTGACGCGAGGCATGTACGCCAGTTTTTTTTTTGCGCAAACAGCCAGAATTCTGGCGTATGTAACTTCCGATATATTCTGACTGCAACCAATGAATCTTGTCCTTACTTACCTTGGTAAATGAGGGCTTGCGTGGCTAGCATGCTTGTAAGTGACAGAGGCAGAGCTGCAAGAACCAAAACCAGAAATGAGTACTAAAATGTTCAGATATAGAAGACAGGCATTAGAAGCAAACTCGGGCGGTGTTCACACTATTTTAGTGGCATTTTTTTTTTTGTGTAAGCCAAAAAGAAAAAAAAGGGGTGTATCCTCAAGCATACCTTCTGTTTTCAGGCGATTTTTACGGCCGTTTTTGGAGCTATTTTTCAATGGCGTCAATGAAAAACGCCTCCAAAAACTTCCCAAGAAGTGTTCTGCATGTCTTTTGACGAGCTGTCAATTTACGCGCCGTATTTTGACAGCGATGCATAAAATAAAGGCTCGTGGGGACAGAACATCGTAATTCCCATTGAAAGAAATGGGCAGATGTTTGTAGACGTATTAGGGTTTTTTTTTTCAGTCGTAATTCGAGGCATAAAACGCCAAAATTACGCATGAAAACACTGCGTGTGAACATACCCTAAGGCTGGGTTCACACACACACACTATTTACGGACGTAATTCGGGCGTTTTAGCCCCGAATTACGTCCGAAAATGCAGCTCCATAGCGTCGGCAAACATCTGCCCATTCATTTGAATGGGTCTTACGATGTTCTGTGCCGGCGGTCATTTTTTTTTACGCGCCGCTGTCAAAAGGCGGCGCGTAAAAAAAAAAGCCTGCGTCAAAGAAGTGCATGTCACTTCTTCAGACGTAAATGGAGCCGTTTTCCATGGAAAAACGGCTCAAATTACGTCTGTAATGGACGCAGCAAAAGACGCCTGCACATGCCATTACGTCTGAAATTACAGTGCTGTTCTCTCCTGAAAACAGCTCCGTAATTTCAGCCGTAACGGACGCTGCCGTGTGAACATACCCTAACCGTTCCGCTTTATGCAGGATTGTCCCATGAATCAGATCTCAAAAGTGTGCATTTCTGGGTGGCTTTGTGGACGTTCCTGAGGGTATAGGGTAGTGTTAATATGGCCCATGAATGAGGATTTAAATGTTGGGGAGGTATACCTCAAGCTAAAATATACAGTACTTGCAAAAATTGCACTGTGTAAACAGCCTAAGAGCTGAACTGAGAATGTATAGAAAGGCCGCCTTATAAAGTGGGACAGTCTTGGATTTCTGGTGATGTCTGAATGCCGCCAGCATCCCCTTCCCTGTCCATCCGAGTCCCAAAGTTCAGAACATCATGGAGGACCTTCATGACTCTAGTATACCTTGCTTATTTCCAGCACAGAAAGTGTATAGTATAAAAAAAAAATATGAGTTTGAATACAGGTCTAAGGAGTTCTCTAAGGCTGAGTTAACACGTAGTGACCAAAGCGCGGCCGAGGTGCGGTTTTACTGAAAATTTGCGTTTTTGAATTGATTGTTAATGGATGTGCAGTTTTGCAGGAAAAACTGTTTACCTATAAAACCTCATGGCCACTACCAGTCAATTTGAAGGCCGTGCGGATATCCGGTAAAACCGCACGTCGGAGCAGTCTTCTGATGCATTACAGCCGCACTTTGGTCGCCAAGTGGTACTCAACCTTATATCCAGTATCCAATAGTGATCATATGGATTACCTCTGTACCAGAAACTCTCCTCTTTACATTCCTTTATAACTTTACCAAATTCTTCCCTGTGCGCATGGGACATGGGGCAATGCATCTGTAAAGTAATAAGTAAAAAATTATCACACATGTTGCTCTTGACTTATTCAAAAGAAGGAAAAAATAAAAGTGGAACATGATAGAGTCGTCGAGCCATTATAGGACCAAAGAGGTTTAATAAGTGCAGCAAATCTCTGGGGAAACCTTGGCATGTAAGTATTTGAGTAGAAACAATCCGATCAGCTGACAGGGGAGCAGATCTCTGGATTATTACTTTCTTGGATTATTCCACCAGTAAATATATTATTACGGTTGACCGCGTCTGTGGGCATCAATAACAGGAGGTTTACTGCGCTATTACAAGTGGGCAAGCAGTTGTTCTATATGCAGGATGGGCCTGTAGAATTATTTTTTCTGTTAGACAAAGTGCCCCCATCCAGCACTGAGGACCCATAATATTTTGCATACATTTTTGTGACTGGATTTATCAAGCTCTGAATGGTGGCGCTACGGCCCCATGCACGCCGCCATAATTTTGATCCGCAATTACGGACCCATTCATTTCTATTGGCCACGGACACCTTCCCCTATATTTACGGGAAGGTGTCCGGGCTGTAAAAAGGACCCGCAAAATATAGGACATGTCCTATTTTTTTTATTTTACAGACCGTGCTACCATACTTTATAATGGGAACATTGACCCGCAAATGTGGGTGACAGTCCGCGGCCCTCCGTGCCCATAATCACCGGTTGTGAATATGGGCACGGCCGTGTGCAGGGGGTCTAAGCCGGTATTAATAAATTTGCCCCATAGTCTAAGGGTATGTTCACACGGCCTATTTTCGGCCGTTTTTCGGGCCATAAACGCCCGAAAAATTGAAGGGGGGGTTTCGCAGCTTTTTTTACACGTAAAAAACGGCCACGGAAAAGAAGTGCAGGACACTTCTTGGGACGTTTTTGGAGCCATTTTCCATAGACTATTGAAAAAAGCTCCAAAAACATCCGTGAAAAAATCGCGAGCGGCACAAAAAACGGCTGAAAATCAGGAGCTGTTTTTTCTTGAAAACAGCTCCATATTTTGAGACGTTTTTGACTCTGCGTGTGAACATACCCTTAGGGTATGTGCACACACAGAATCAGAAACATCTGAAAATACAGAGCGGTTTTCAAGGGAAAACAGCTTCTGATTTTCAGATGTTTAAGCCACCCGCGATTTTCATTGCGTTTTTTACGGCCGCTTTTGGACCTGTTTTTCTATAGAATCTATGGAAAAACGGCTCCAATAACGGCTGAAGAAGTGACATCCACTTCTTTTTCGCGGCCGTTTTTCAGAACAGGTGCGTAAAAAAAACTGCCCATCGGAACAGAATGCCGTTTTCCCATTGAAATTAATGGGCAGATGTTTGGAGGCGTTCTGCTTCCGATATTTTAGCTGCTTTTCGGCCGTTTACGGCCCGAAAAACGTTTGAAAATAAGCAGTGTGAACATACCCTTATGGTTTATTCAGTGTACTCAATAGCTATTAATTATTATTATTATTACTAATAACCTTTTTCTCTTCTTTTTTTGTTGGTGTAGTATTATGTGCAGGCACAGACAGACATTTTCTATGCAACAAGAAAAAGCAACCAGTCAAATGAGCGGGTCAATGACCGGCTATGCCAGTAAGGCTCTGAGCACATCATGTTTTTGGCCCACGTTTAACATATATGCCAGAAAAGTTCCCAACGTATGCGTTAAACGTAGGCTGTGACCGATGTCTTTCAGTGAAAATTATAGCGTAGACAATTAAAGCATATAGGTGACGGATGCCACTGATAGGCTGGGGACTCCGGCTGCTTGGAAGGTGTGATAGGGCTGCCATGTCGGGGGAGGTGTCGCTGTGTGGATCTCAGAGGATCCCACAGAGCTGACATTGCGCCGTTGTGAAGCTCCAGTGATAACTGCCCATATTGAGAGTTACGTCACTAGAGCTTCCCGACGCATACGTTTAACAGAGTCCGGTCACGGAAGCCACACAGTCCAAAGCCCATAGACCCCTATTCAAAAAAAGAATTAGAATAAATAAAAGGTATACGGATTATTACCAGCCCGACCGAGGCCAAAAGGATACTCTTTTGGTCTCTGTCCGGGTAATGCAGCCCTAAGTACACGTTCAGCGTGTAGATCATGGGGAGCTTTCCTGTTATACACACTAAACGTAGGACATAAACGTGATGTGAACAAGGCTTAAGGCCTTTTCACACGGCGGTATTTAGGTCCGAATTTTGCATCAGTATTTTGAAGCCAAAACTAGGAGTAGTACCTACTCAGAAAAAGTATAATGGAAATATTTGCACCTCTTGAGAGTTTTGGACCCACTTCTGGTTTTTGCTGAAGCAAAATACTGACATGTGAAAGGGTGAGTTCACACGTGCCAGATTTTGTTGCAGAAATTTCTGCCACTAAAAAAAAAAAAATCAGTTCCATTCATCTGAATGGGGTCGTTTCTGCAGCATTTCCGCTAAAATGAGCAGACATTCCGCTGCGGAAAAACCGCACCATTTCCTGCGGTTTTTTTACTGAAGAAAATGGTGCAGATTTTGCTGTGTTTTTTTTTTTAAGACTGAGATGGTGACATCTCCTCTGAAAAACGGAGCAATTCAGTCCACTTTCCGCAGCAGGAATTGACATGCTGTTGAACAACAAATACGAACCGCGGGTGAATTTCGGGATGGAAATTCTACGCAGCGTGTGGATTACATTTGTTAAATCTCACCCACTTTGCTGCGACTGTATTCTCCTGCGTATTTTCCGTCCGCAATTCGAAAGTATGCAGCAATTCCGTTATGTGTGGACAAGCCCGAAGTTTAATTAAAATGACTGGAACTGATTTAAGAATGGTAATGCACAGGGGACGGAAATACTGTGGAATTTCGGAAACTCTGCAGCGTTTATGTAAGATAAATTGACATGATGCAAATTGAGAATCCATACAGCAGGTCAGTTTCCGCACAGATTTTCTGCATTTGTTCAAACTTAATCCACTTTGCTGCTACTCTAATATGCTGCAGAATTAATGCACGGAGGCCGGAGTGTTGGCTCTGAATGTTCCTGTTGGTTCTAGTCGTTAGGTAGTGCACGCCCTTACTGCAATAAGGAGTGGAAAGGAGTGAAAGGTTAATACAGGTAAGCAGTAAATACCCATGACATGGAAGGCACTTGGTACATTTTCCCCTTCTGTTGTATATCTGTCAGTTCCCTGAGTGGGAGTCACAGTACTAATGTGGAAAGCACTTGTGCCACAAATGACGTTTATCACCCATCCATAGGGTAGGTGGTAAAAGTATGATTGCTGGGGGGGGGGCCCGCACCACGATCACTTGAACAGGAATCCAGAGTTTCCTGTTCCATTCAAAGTCTTTGGGACAGAGGGAGACAGCAGAGAACAGCGACCACAACCATGGTGAGGATGAAAGGGGGACCCGGGAGCCCTGTTCTATTATGAACACTTCTCCACAGAAGGCCATTATAAGCACATATATGTCTGACGAGATGTGCGCGTGTAAGGCTGGGTTCACATGTTGCGTTTTAGCATGCGGTTTTTTGTTTTGGTTGATGAACTACCATTGAGAGACATGGGAATTTATCTACCAAAACAAGAAAATGCAACATGTGAACTAAAGCTCAAGAGAATAGGAATGCGCACAACTGTATTTAATCTTCATGACATTTGTAGTGCTACAAAATATTAGAACAAAGCAAAACAGCCATATACGAGCACAGTCCCTGCCTCTAAACATAGATATCTGTTATGAAAGAGAGTGGAAACAAGTAAACGAAATAATAACTTACTAGACTTTTTTGGGGTGCAGGTTTGGGGCTCTGCCCTGGAGCTTGTTGTGGCTCAGCCGCCATGTCTCTTACTAGTAGAAGGTGAGTGTGTGCAAGTGCTGGAGAAGACTGCTGCTCTTATGGGTTAGTGAGGAGGGCGGGAGACTTTGCTGGACACTCCCATTACTAGATGACGTTGAGAATCTCCTGGGGACCTGAAAAGGGAATCTAATGACTTTTTAACCTACATCATAGAGCAGCGTGTGCCACAAATCATACAAAACTAAATATAGTACATACAAGGATAACAGAGCTATACATATCAAGCAACTATAGAGTTTTTCTCCCTAAAATAAAAACAAAGATTTGTCCTTCAGTTGTCCTCTGCTGTCAAGCTATTAAAATTTGCTGCTTGATAATTAGATATTTTTTCTATATATTTATATTTTTTTGGGAAAGCTAGTTGACAACCAAAATGGATACTGTTATAGCATCGTTATTAGTTGTCATCCAGCTCTTTTAGGATCCTGAGTGACTCCCATTGAACTCAATTATAAATTCATATGCAGTAAGCTCCCTTTAGTGGTGACTGCAGGCAGCCTTCTGAAGATATACTGTATTATGCAACAAATATGCAATATGTGAATCCAGCCTTAGGGTCCATTCACACGTTGCATTGACGTGCGGTTAGAAGCAAATCGAAAAACCACTTCCGAAAACCGCATGCGTTTTTTGTGCGATTTGGTGCGTATTTCAATGCGGTTGCGGCAAAAAAAACACCTAGAAAAGCACACCAAATCATGGTAAAAACTAAGGGTTTTTGAATTGCGGTTCTAACCACAACGTGTCAATGGACCCTAAAGGACAAGGGGTCAGAAAGTGAAGGCGTGATTAACATTTTGAATTGATTCATATTATCTTCCTTCTAGTCTGTGATTTGATATTCTGGGCACAGGGCCTGTAAGTGTCACTGTACAATGCCTGGAACTGTTCATCCGTAGAAGCAATGCTTTTAGGAAATAATACCTCTGTGCATATGGAATCCACGGGTTTTTATCGGATGCGTATGGAATCTGACAGAAAACAAATCTCTGTACACCTCTGGAGGCATACGAATGTGCTGTAAACCCTAGGGCTGGGCAATTAATCGAAAAACTGAAGACGCAGATACAGTTAAATCCAATGGTAGAGCAGCGAGCTGTAAGGTCCCTGCTCTATCATTCACTAGGTATCGCCGGACACTCACGGCTCGGCGCACACAGGTGAGAGGTAGTGATGTAATCGCGCCTGTCTGCGCCGAGCCACACAGACTGGAGGTGCAGAGGGCTCTCCTCCACTCGTCGTTGGAGCGGGGTTAGCTGAGTATGTATTTTATTAGGCAGTTATGGCAGTATTATACTGTGTGGGAGCAGCTATGGGGGGGACGACTATACTGTGTGGGAGCAGCTATAGGGGCACTATACTGTGTGGAGGGCAGTTATAGGGGGATATACTGTGAGGGCAGCTATGGGAGCATTATACTGTGTGGGGGCAGCTGTGGGGTTTTATACTGTGTGGAGGGCAGCTATGGGGGACTTTATACTGTGTGGAAGGCTGCAAAGGGGCAGTTATGGGGGTATTATACTATGTGTCGGGCAGCTATGGGGGCATTATATTGTGTGGAGGGCAGCTATAGGGGGCATTATATGGTGTGGAAGGCCGCTATAGGGGTCATTATACGGTGTGGAGGGCAGCTATAGGGGGCATTATATGGTGTGGAGGGCAGTTATGGGGGAATTATACTGTGTGGAGGGCAGTTATAGGGAAATTATACTGTGTGGAGGGCCATTATAGGGGCATTATAATGTGTGGAGGGCAGTTATGGGGCCTTATACTGTGGAGGGCAGTCATGGGGGGCAATATACTGTATGGAGGGCAGCTATAGGGGCATTATACTTTGTGGTGGAAAATTATAGGAGCATTATACTGTGTGGGGGCAGTGTCAGGGGGTATATTATACACAGTAGTATCCAGCAGGCTCAGGGGATAAATATTAATTCAATGCAAATAGGGGGCATGGTATGCAAAAAGGGATGTGGCCTGAATAATCGTTCATTAATCGTAATCAAGGTTACATGTTCAATTAATCGTGATTTTGATCCTAATCGCCCGGCCCTAGTAAAGCCCCATATACTTCTATGGGTGTCCTATAATAACTTTGTACGAAATTGAGTTGTGATACTGTGATATGACCGTCTGCATGAGGCCTTCAGGTGCGTTCACACATCCCAGGTTTGTTCCATACATCTGAATGGTTTTGTAAACATCCATGTATGTGAAACAACCACATTGTGGAATCGATGTGCTTCATATGAACATACCCTAAGCCATTGACTCATAAATCGTGTATACTATTTGGACTGTAGGTCAGAGGTGTATCCGCAGTGCAAATTCTTGGCAGCAGAATGGTTCATGCTGTGATGATTTCATGCTGGAGGGTCAATGGTTGGGATTATGTTAGGTACTAGTAGTAGACAGAGCAGCTCTCATTGCATCGTTCCCTATAAACGTGCACAATTATGGGAAGACTTTTCACCCACAGACAATCCCTGGAGCACCAATCCACGACAATCACTGATAACAGGTCTGAGGCAACAACAAGCAAGGTGGAAGTCAGATGAATGCCGGTCATTGCTACTATGTCCGTGTTTTATTGTAACAATTTATTATATAAAAAAAATATTGGGAGACAAAAAGTCTATTAAATATGTTTGTCTGTAGTGAAAGTTGCTTCAGAAATACAGAGGCAGATAAAGGACGATAGACGTTTCAGAACTTTTAGTTTAAAATACTTGACCGTGGGATAAACAGAGTACGGTTTCGTAACCCTTAGGGCGGATTCAGACGAACGTGTTTTGCGTCCGTGCCGGCCGCGTGGTTTTCACGCGGCTCGCGCGGACCTAGAAAAGTCTATGGGGCAGTGCAGACAGTCCGTGAGTTTTGCGCAGCGTTAGTCAGCTGCGTAAAACTCGCGACATGTTCTATGTGTCGCCGTTTTTCGCGCATGACGCACCCATTGAAGTCAATGGGTGCGTGAAAATCAAGCATGCCCCACGGAAGCACTTCCGTGGGACAAGCGTTATTCGCGCAATAACAGTAAAAGAATGAATGTAAACAGAAAAGCACCACGTGCTCTTCTGTTTACAAACATCCAAACGGAGTGTCATAAAGATGGCGGCTGCGCGAAAAGCACGCAGCCGCGCATCTATATGAACAGGGCACACGGAGCTGTCAAGTGCCTTTTGCGCACGCAAAACGCTGCGGTTCTTGCGTGCGCAAAAACGGCACGTTCGTTTGAATCAGCCCTTAAAACAATAACTGCGTGTGACATTCCCAACTCCTTTAAGCTATCCCTTTACCTTTCTTCCACCAAATGATGACACTGAGACTTAGAGCTGGAATGAATTGGCCACAGCAGCCATTTTATTAACAAAACAGAAAAACAACGCATTAATAAATACCATTAACAAAATACCACCACATTCACATGAAAACCATACCCCACCATACGGAAAATTGGGAAGGTCCTTGGAGCTAATAAGAAGGATCTGGCACCATTCTGCCCATATCTGTATTTTTACCCCCAGCCATCCTGCAACAGGCTCAGGGGCACCATGCGAACCGCAGATGGCTAAAGCATTTCTATTTTGCTCCCCGGAACCCCACCCAGCAGGAGCCCAGATCCCCCACCATGTATAATCTGGGAGGGACCATCACCAGCATGCATCCCTCCCCCACCAAATTTAACCAACTCCAAGGACCCCCCCAAAACCCGCCACAACGAGCATACCTTGACCACCTCAAGTATGCAAGTTCCCCCTCCACAAAATGGCCCGTTCGATTCCCTCCTGAATCCACAAATCCCACAGATCAATGCCCACCGCAGTCCAATCCACACCATCAGCCAACCAATAATTCCCTGTACCATCCTCAAAGTCATAATGCCTCACAAATACTCCACCATTCCGCACCACAAAAGCAGACACAGCCCTGTTCACTTTCACACAAGCCCTGTTAATACCACCCACCGACCTCACCGATCTCCAACTCTGCCGATGCACCATCTCCGACCAAACTACCGATACCCGAGTGATATCCGCCCACAACCGCAGAAGATCATACTTCACGTCACGGATCAACTCCCGAAACGGCCGTACCCCCAGGTTATTCCCCCCAATATGTAGCACCAACACATTAGGAGCACGGTCCAACATAGCACAGCGATGGAACTCTGGCAGAACCCTCCCCCAAGACATTCCCCCGAAAACCAAGCCAGAGCACGACGGCCGTCGCCCTGGAAAACCCCAGCTGCCGCCCGTCCGGACGAACGTCGGCCCGCAACGAGCTCCAATGGACATAGGAATGTCCAAAAATCCAAACCAGAGGACGGGGAGGGATCTGAAAGAAAAATTCAGCACCGTTAATACAGACACTTAAGAATAACACTGCAGCATTAACCCGCCCCCCCCCTCACTAAACATAACACCCCCTAACTAATCAGCACCCCCCGCCCCAACACTCAAACAAGATGAGGACGAACATACAGCCGGAAACGCTGGGACTCCCACCTCCCTATACTCCGCACTGCATCAGGCTCAAGACTCCACCTAACTGCCTCTGTGGCAGCCCCTATCCTAAACGAGTGCGGCGTAAATGCCGTCTCATCCAAACCTACGCAGGACAAACATTTTCGGAGCACCATGGTGAATTGGTACCTCGACAGAAACTTACCATCTACATGACACAACAAAGGCCAACCCCTACACCGACCATACCCGAAATAAGCCCCCAACAAACGAACTGGACACATAACCACGCCCACCACCTCATTCAACACCACTCGCTGCAACCTCCCCCTCTGATCCGACTAATCCAAAACTCCACCCGAACCCCCAAGTGCACCACATCATCCATCAACAACCCTCCAGGCCGCACCCCACTGGGTGACACAAACTCCCCCACCCGCAACGCACCAAAAAAGGCCCAAGCAAACGCCAACTGAAAGAGGACAGATTCATACACCGACATGCACACCTCCTTCGCCGCCTTCCCCAATTTTTCTAACAACCCAAACGACACCGGGCACCGCCTATCAGGCGCCACCCGCCCCGGACGGAACCCCCTCAGGGCCTGGCCTACCAAAAATTCCTTTGTGGCGTCCCGTAAACACCTCCATTTAAAACCAAATGCTAGGGCCGCCACGAAGGAATTGACCTTCGCTACCGACCAGCCCGCAGCAGACCCAAAAATGCCAACAACGCCACTACTTGATCCTCATAAGAAACCACTCCATCGAACACATCCAGCCAAGTCTCCCATTCGCGGCAGGCCGTCTCATAAGCGGTCCATGTCTCCGGAGCCAATGAAGACCGGATCAGACAATTCGCTGCCTCTAGACCAGCTCCCACAAGTGCTGAGATCATGATAGCCCAATCGCTTCTGCCTCCGGGACCAACTGCCGAAACCCCTCTCACTGCAGACGAGAAAGACAATCCGCAATTGCGTTATCCAACCCTGGGATGTGAACAGCCGTAACCCAAGCATTCAATGATAGACAAAGAAGGACCAAATGCCATAACAAACAAACAACAGGTGGAGATGACACCGAAACATTATTAATTGCCATCACCACCCCCATGTTATCACAATGAAAACGTACCTTCTTATTCCTAAACCTGTCTCCTCAAATAGTCACCTCCACCACAATAGGGAACAACTCCAAAAATGCCAAGTTACGTACCAAACCTATCTCTGCCCATGCTCCCCGAAGCATCCGTGAACAATTCCCAATCAACATTCTCCACCACCGGAGCCATGATGATGGACCTCCCATTTTACTGCCCCATGAAATCACTCCACACTCTCAAATCCTCCCGATGTTCCTCCCCCAACCGAATAAAATGATGCGGGGTCCTTCACTCCCGCCGTAGTCCTCGCCAATCTTCTACAGAAAACCCTTCCCATAGGCATAATGCGACAAGTGAAGTTAAGCTTCCCCAGGAGAGATTGCAAGTCCTGCAACTTAATCTTCCCCACCAACAACTTCAAATCCTCCAATTTCTCCTGGGGGAGCCTGCATTCCATCCTCTCGGAATCAATTGTGATTCCAAAAAACACCAGGACCGACCTCGGACCCTCCGTTTTATCTGGCGCAAGGGGCACTCCAAAACGACCTGCAACCCACTCCACCATTGCCAAGAAATTCCTGCAAACCGGTGAGTCCGCCGGCCCTACATACAGGAAATCATTCAAGTAATGGATGACGGAGGCAACTCCCGCTACCTCACGAATCACCCATTCCAAGAATGAACTGAAGGCTTCAAAATAGGCGCATGAATTAGAGCAGCCCATCGGAAGACATCTGTCCACAAAATACGAACCCACCCAGTAACAACCCAACAACCGAACACTTTCGGAATGCACTGGAAGCAAACGAAAAGCCGACTCCACATCCGCTTTTGCCATGAGGGCTCCCCTACCATACTGCCTAACCCACTCAACCGCCGCATCAAAGGACGTATAAACAACCGAACAAAGTGCTGGATCAATACCATCATTCACCGAACCCCCCCCCCTCGCGGATGTGAGAAATGATGCATTAACCAAAACGTATTAGGCTCTTTTAAAGGCACAACACCCAATGGAGAAACTAAGGGGGTGGATAAAAAAGGACACGCCATTCTCCCCAGCCGCACCTCCTTACGCAATTTTTCATACACAACCGCTGGGTAGTCCCGCGGAGATTTCAAATTCCGTAACGAAATGGGGACAACATGAGAAGGGGGAGGGATCCGTAACCGACTCGAAACCCTTCCTCTAACAAACTTGCCTTCTCCCTATCCGGGTATCTATTTAGATACGGCAGCATCTCTCCCAACTTCACCGGCGTCGCTCCCATGGCTACCTGCTGCGCTACCTCTCCCCTTTCCTTTCTTAAAACATCTCGCCGCTCCATGGGATGCTCCACTACAAACCGAACAAGAGTGCTTAAATTTGCACCCCGCTCCAAACTTACACTGCCCCTCATTAAATTGCCAACACAGGCCTGACTTTCCACCTGCGTTATTCCCAGATTGGCCCCCAGCCCCCTGCTGACTAAACTGGCCGGACCTGGAAAGGACTCCCTCCAAAAACGCACAGGTGCCATAACCCTCAACATAACCCGATATCCTTCTGGTCCCACCGTATAGTCGTGTGGACTGCCTTCTGTTGGCGGAACTGCTCATCATACCGACACCACGTCATACCCCCATACACCCTGTAAGCCTCCCCAATGGCGTCCATATAACAAAAAAGGCCCGAGCAATTATCTGGCGCCTTCTCCCCAATCACACTCGCCAAGATAGCAAACGCCCGCAACCAATTAGGAAACGTCTGTGGTAGCCTATACCGTTTTTTCCTCCTCCTCCTTTTTACTTTCAATCCGCTTGGGCTTATCCAATTTGAACTTATTTAAAAGGAGAAGCGAAAAGATCACCACATACTCATCCTTCCAGATCTTTTCTTTGACTTCCGATTTTAAATGAGCCCCCAAGGGCCCCTCAAAACACACATACACCTCCCCCTTGGCCCTATCATCCAACCGCACCCGATCCACCTCCCCATCCTTTTCCGTCTGAACTGACACAGCCACACTCGCGTCACGAACCACCTGCGCGCCCGGTACCGCTGGTACACCCCCAAACCCTGCAGAATCCCCCCGCCCCCGCTCCAAGCAGCCACCGGGGATGGCACCCACAACAACCCTACCCGTTCGCACCGTGACAGCAATTCCTGCAAACTACCCCGCTACTACCTGACTCAAACACCCCGCCCCCCACAGATACATCCCCCGACCCCGGGGACCTAAAAATGGCAGGGATAGGATAAGATAAAGACATAGACTCACCGGGCTGCGTAGGAGCTGTGATCCCAACACCCGGAAGACCCGGATCATCCAGTTGTCCCGCACGATGGACTCCATCTTCCTCCCGACTCCGTGATGACGAACCTGGAGAGTAACTCCCGTCACCCCCCGCTGCAGGCACGCTGTCCACCACCGTCAGAGCCCTGGCAGGCCATCGACCATCCGACCCGTAGCCAGCGGGACGCCGCCCACTGCCGTTACCCCGCACGACCACCGACCGTGGCTGCCTCGCGGTAAAGCGACGTCCATCTTGTCCACAGGTGGGCCGCCCGAGTGGAACATCGCCAAGCTGGCTCACCGCCGATCCAGGAGAGATTGACCTGGAGCCAGGTGGCGTCCCCCTTCCCCCTTCTCATGGGGACCGAGCCACCCGCTGCTGTTGGATACGGCCGGGAAGCGGGATTCCTGCCAGACCAGGGCCTGCAGCCTGCAGGTGAGGGCCCGGCCCCCCGGTCTCCGGGGTCCCTGGAGGGGCTCCCAACCCTGCACTGGACCCAGGGAGTGACATCTGGGCTGAACTGGGAAAGCGGCCGCGCCCTCCATGACCGACGCTGCCATCCGCCCTGGGGACCGCAATCCTGCGATCCCCCCGAAATCTCCTCCTCCCCCGCCTCCGAAACTCGATCAGGCCCACCCGCAGTACCGGGCCATCGACTAGACTGGCGAGCTGGGTCCTAAGCCAATCCGACCCATGCTCGCCGGCCATAGAACGCAACTGTTCCAGGATTACCTGGATGTCCATGGAGGCGCAGAGACGCGGGGATCCTGAAAGATGAAGCGAGCAGAAGAGACACAACTGCTCCATCCTGTGTTTCCGGACAGACTGGCGCTCAAACCACTCTACCACTCTACCACAGAGTTTTTGTTGTACTTTTTTTAGATACAGCTGCTTTGTATTCTCTAAAACAGAGCAGCTGTATCTAGGGCTATTCACTGAAACCGTCAGTCCCACGGACATGGCGGGTTCAGTGCCAGCGGGTCCTGCGTGTCTCTGACAAGCGGGATTCACCTGTAAACTATCACATCTAAGTTCATAACTTAGATGTGACAGATTACAGGTGTTTAAGGGGCAGTCATACATGGCATAATTTTCATTGTGGTAAAATCCGCTGCAGAAATTTACATCATGTATTTCTATGGGTGGAAACAAAATCAGCAACACATACATGGGTCACGTTGGGTACGTGTACCCACTGGGCCGTACCACCTTGACGGTATGGCAGCTGGCCAACAGGTCACAGTTTATAGTTCGTATAGTGTACCTGTGGTAGCTCAGACAATAGCAAGACAGGCTCGTCTGGGACTAGGCAGCAGGCAGGTACCAGGCATGGTATACAGCACAGCCCGACTTCAGCTCAACACGGCACCTGACCAGGATAGCACAGGATACAGGTTACAGGTAGCAGGGAAACAGTAGGAGACCATTTGCTTAGAAAAACTTAAGGAACGACAACAACGCTCAGGCAAGGCAGGAAGGGGCTGGGCCTCTCTTATAGTCCAGAGTGCTCATGGGCTAATTTTGACTTTAACTCAGGTGCGCGCTGGCCCTTTAAGAGCGGGCACGAGCGTGCGCGTGCACCCTACGGGACCCGGCCGAGGTAAGGGGAAGTGAGCGCTGGTGTCTCCTAAGGAGGAGGTTGGGGCCAGCGCTCGCAGATCCATGGCTGCGGCCGTCAGTAGGTGAGTGAGCCTGACGGCCCTCGGCCATGGGCATGACAGTATCCCCCCTCTTACGCCCCCTCCTCTTGGGGCCAGAGCGAGAGAGAAACTTCTTCAGAAGGGTAGGAGCATTGAGGTTCTCCTCTGGCTCCCAGGACCTCTCTTCAGGACCAAACCCCCTCCAATCCACCAAATAAAAAGTTCTTCCTCTTACTCTCTTGGTGTCCAAGATCTCCTTAACCTCGAAGGTGTCTGAAGGACCGCTGGAGGCAACCGCCGGGCTAGGAGTCTTGGTATAGTGGTTCAGAACCACCAGCTTCAGGATTGAGACATGGAAGGAGTTGGGGATCTTGAGGGTAGGAGGCAGCCAAAGCTTGTAGGCGACAGGGTTGAGCTGCTGTAGGATCTCGAAGGGTCCGAGGAACCTGGGAGCAAATTTGTACAATGGCACCCTCAGTCAGATATTCAGAGGACAGCCAGACCTTTGTGCCAGGGAGAATTTGAGGAGATTCCCTTCTCCTCGTGTCTGCCTTCTGTTTCATGCGGTCGACTGCCAGTAGGATGGAGGATCAGGTCTGCTGTCAGATCTGCAGGAAGTCCCTAAAAGCAGAATCAGCTGGTACCTCGGACATAACGGGCACCAGGTGAGGAATTCGTGGGTGTTGGCTGTAGACAATGAAGAACGGTGTATTCCTTGTGGACTCGCTAGTGTGATTATTATACGAGAACTCAGCCCACAGAAGAAGCTGCGCCCAGTCATCATTTTGCTTGGAGATAGAGTGGTGTAGGTAGTTCTCCAAGATCTGATTGAGCCTCTCGACTTGACCATTGGACTGAGGATGGTAGGCTGAGAAGTCCAATCTCACATTGAGGAGTCTACAGAGGGCTCTCCAGAACCTAGAGGTGAACTGGATCCCCCGATCAGACACAATATTCCGCAGCAAGCTGTGCATGCGGAAGATGTGTTGGATGAAAAGGTTGGCTAGTTGAGGGGCAGAAGGAAGGCCGGTCAGCGGAACGAAATGTGTCATATTTGAAAGTCCACCACCACCCAGACCGTACTGCATCCCACAGAGGGAGGCAGGTCCGTAACAAAGTCCATAGCTATATGCTGCCAGGGAGCATCGGGCACAGACAGCAGCTGGAGCAGGCCAGCAGGTCTGGAGTGAGTGACCTTGTTCGCTGCACACACCGATCAGTAAGAAACAAAGTCCATGAGGACTTTGGGCAGCGTAGGCCACCAGAAATGATGGGCAATCAGGTCTCGGGTCTTACGGGTACCCGCGTGACCTGCCAGTCTAGAGCAGTGTCCCTAGCGGAGGGAGGATTCTCCCTCTGTCAGCCAGGCACACAAAGGTCCTCCCCGAAGGAATGTCCCTAACTTGCAGGGGGTTGACAGAGACAATGCAAGACGTGTCAATAATATTCTGTGGAATTTCCATGGTGTCTTCTGTCTCGAATGATCTGGACAAGGCATCGGCCCTCACATTCTTGTCAGCCAGGCGATAATGGAGCTCAAACTGGAACCTGGTAAAGAACAGCGACCACCTGGCCTGACGAGGATTCAGCCGTTGGGCCTTCTGTAGATATGTGAGATTCTTGTGGTCCGTAAAAATCAGGATGGGATGAGCTGCGCCCTCTAGTAGTTGTCTCCACTCCTCCAGAGCCAATTTGATGGCCAGTAACTCCCGATCCCCAATCGAGTAGTTGCGTTCTGCGGAAGAGAAGAGCTTAGAGAAATAGCCACATACCATTGACTTGCCCTTGAAACCTCTCTGGCACAGGAATGCACCACCACCGATAGAGGAGGCGTCCACCTCCAACGAGAACTGTCGAGAAACATCTGGATGATGGAGGATAGAGGCTCATGTGAGGGCACTCGGTGGTATTGACTGCGGACTCTGCCTCTGGAGTCCGCATCTTGGCATTCATGCCCTTCTTGGGGAGGTTAGAGATAGGAGATGTCAGTGAGGAGAAGTTTGGAATTAACTGTCTATAAAAATTGGTAAATCCCAGAATGCGCTGTATGGCACTCAAGCCTTGAGGGCGTGGCTATTCCAGGACGGACTTTACCTTTTCAGGATCCATCTTGAGACCTCGATTCGTGACGATGTAGCCCAGGAAGGGTAGCACATCTCTCTGAAACACGCACTTCTCCAATTTGGCATACAGGCGATTCTCCCTTAACCATAGCAAAACTTGACGGACATGTCTCTGATGAGTCATAGGATCTGGAGAAAAAATCAAGATGTCATCGAACTCCTGGAAGACCGCGGGAGCATTACACAGGGCGAAGGGCATTTCTAGATATTTATAGTGTCCATCACGGGTGTTAAATACAGTCTTCCATTCGTCACCCCAGCGAATACGGATTAGGTTGTAAGCCCCACGCAGGTCTTGTTTGGAAAAAATCTTGGCACCACGTATATGATCAAACAGTTCTGAGATCAGTGGCAACGGATACTTATTTTTCACCATGGTCTGGTTGAGAGCCCGATAGTCAATACAAGGACGCAGGAAACCATCCTTCTTCTTGACGAAGAAGAACCCGGCTCCTGCCGGGGAAGAAGACTTCCATATGAAGCCCCTCTCCAAGTTCTCTTTAACAATGGCGTACATGGACAGAGTCTCTGGCAAAGAGAGGGGATATACCCTACCAAGGGGAAGTGATGCACCAGGAATCGGCTCGATAGGACAGCCATGCGCCCGGTGTGGGGGCAGTGTCTCCGCCTCCCTTTTGCTGAATATTGAAGTAAGAGAAAAAACGGGATAAACGGCGCTGCTTATAAAGGTACGGTTTATTAGAAGGATGCTACGCGTTTCGGCGCCGGACCGGCGTCTTCATCAGGCATGTCGCAGGGTTAAAAACCACATGTATATATACCAAATACCATAGGGTAAATTACAAACTGATTGGACCAGTTCAGACCAGCCTCCTGGCCAAAAACCGTCAAAAACAGCAGGTCAAAGTTCAGAAGTTGATACAAATAAAGAGAGAGAAAAAAAAAAAGGAGAAAGGAAATGCAATATGCAAACATATAACAAGGAAATAACAATATATGACTAGGATGATTAGATAAAAGACATGGATCACAAATCAGAGTGAACTACCAGCTAGTTTACGATAATAGAAATAAAAAATATATATAATTATAATAACAAACATTGCTGAAGTACATACGTGATGGTAGTTTAAGAAAAGGGCAGCGGCCGTTGTATGTTGCCAGGAAACACATACACAATACAATCCGGAAGAGGTAAAGCGGTCTCAATGGAACGCATGGTGGAACGTTGTCAGGGAAACCACTGACAACAAAAATCCCGGAAGTGAAGCACAGTGATACGCATAATGGACCGCAGATACGGGCGATATGCTGGGATTATAAAACCAGGATTTACCTGATTAATACAGTAATGAATTACAATAGAAGATTTAGAAGGACATAATAAAGGACCTAACCCGGGGACATATAGACAATTAGGACGGGAATACTAGATACAATAGCCGAAGAAATTCAATATTGATTTAGACATGCACGAACTATAAATAATAATTAATAATATTATTATAGAGCGTAAAGAAATATATATATATATATAAAAAAATATATAGTATGAACTAGCCTCAGCTAATAAAATTCACATAAAATGTTAGGGTAAAATTACATAGCACAATGATAATAATACTTACAACATAAATGAAGATAGAAGGGTTATTGTAAAATAGTAACATAACGCTTATGAGGAACAAAATCTAAAAGCAAGGTTAAATTAATCGTCAAGACTTCTATATCATTAATCCAATACGGAAGTATGGTTAAAAAGCAAGGTCAACAGTTATATAAACATAAACATAAGATCATTAATCCAATGCGGACTCTGTAATATCGTTAAGACCATTGGGGTATAACGTTCCCAATTTATATATCCAGAAATTTTCCCTTTGTTTTAATCTGGTAAATCTATCGGGTATATCGATAGGTATTCTCTCTATAGGAGTTACAGTAATAGCGCCAAAGTTACAGTTATGTACAGTGGCACAATGGCGAGATACACTATGTTTAACGAAACCAGTCCTGACATTAAATCTATGCTTATTGATCCTATTTCTAAGGGTTTGGGTGGTACGACCCACGTATTGACGGTCACATGTGCATTGTAATAGGTATATAACATAGTCGCTCCCGCAGTTGAGGAAGTTTTTAATCTGGAAACTTTCCTTGGTATTTACCGATATAAAATTAGTTATTTTGTTCGCAATATTGGAACAACAGAGGCATCTTGGTTTGCCGCAACGATATGAGCCATTAGATGTTAGAATTGTTTTATGAAGGTCACAATTAATTTTCCGTAATCTACTAGGTGCAATTAAATTCCTCAATGTTTTAGCCCTTCTATAAGTGATCTTGGGTCTAGTGGGAATAATACTTTTCATATATTGGTCGTTCTTAAGGATATGCCAATGTTTATTAATTGTTGAACTAATTAATTTGCTTCCTTTGTTAAAAGTAGTAATAAAATTGCAATTAAAATCTGTGGATTTCTCTATACAAGCACTCGGATTAATGCAATCTAATTGTGTTAATGCCTTTGCTCTCGATTCTGCTCCCATAATCAGGCTTGCTGGGAAGTTTTTTTGTTTAAACCTTCTTTTTAATAAATTACATTCAGTCGAGAAATCTTTGTCATTAGTGCAGTTTTTTCTTATCCGCCTGAATTGGCCAAAGGGTAAGTTTTTTAGCCAAGGTTGGTAATGTGCACTTTTAAAATCCAAGTAGCTATTCACATCAACTCCTTTAAAATGTGTTTTAGTACTAATGAGGTGACCATTTTTCATAATTGTAAGATCTAAAAAATCAATGTATTCACGGGAAGATGTGTGTGTAAAGGAGATACCATAACTGTTATCATTAAGATGCTCGATAAAATCTGAAATAACTGTCGCCTCACCTTTGATAATAAAAAAGAGGTCATCGATATACCGTTTATAAAATATAATATTGTCCCTAAATTTATCATTACCATAAATATAAAAATCTTCAAAGGCCCCCATGTACAGATTGGCGTACGATGGGGCAAATCTCGACCCCATCGCACAGCCCTTTAACTGCCTATAAAAACTCCCTTCAAATGTGAACACATTGTGTTGAAGTATAAAATCAATGCACTCCATTAAAAAATTGATCTGGTTGTTTGGTAATCGAGGATCAGACATTAGGTAGGTTTGTGATGCCTGCATACCAAGGTCATGGGGGATGTTCGTGTATAATGATGAAACATCTGCTGTTAAAAACCAAAGATCCGTAAAATCATGAATGGTTTGTAAGTGATACAGCTCTCTAATTAGATCAGTTGAGTCTATAAGATGAGATGGTAATTTAGACACATGTGTCTGGAGATGAATATCTATAAAGTGGGATAGATTACTTGTAAGGGACCCTATTCCAGATATGATGGGTCTACCAGGGGGATTAGATAGGGATTTATGAACCTTAGGTAAGTGGTAGAGGAACGGTGTGGTAGGAAATGGAACAGTTAAAAATAATTTTTCTTTTTTATTTAAAATCTGATCCCTGAAAGCGGTTTCAATAAGATTTTTATATTTAGTTTGAAACAAGGGTATTGGATTACATTGCAGTTTCTCATAGTAATTAGTATCGGACAGCAATCTATAGGCCTCATTGGTATAATCCAAACGATCCTGGATGATAATCCCACCACCTTTATCTGCGGACCGTATAACAATTTGGTGGTTCTTTTGGAGATTCTTTAATGAAATACGCTCAGATCGCGTAAGGTTATCCAGAGAATGTATGGGTTGTTCTATTGTTTTAAGATCATTACTGACCAGGTTATAAAAAGTTTCAAGAGCTGGTCCACGGTGGTGGAGGGGATAAAACGTAGATCTAGGCCGAACGTCTACACTGATGGGCTTAGGACAATGGGGGGATAGGACCATTTGGTGTGGGAGCTCAGGTAGAGAATTTTTGGGTATTAGTGCAAAATGTCGTAGAAGTGTTAGTTTTAGAAGTGTTAGTTCGAAGCCATCGGCAGAGGTAGTAGGGCAAAAAGAAAGGCCCTTGGACAGTAAGCTTGTTTCATCAGTATTAAGATTATATTTGGATAGATTGAACAATTTTATTGTTTCTGTCTGTGCTTTTTTGGAAGCAGGGAGGGGCTTGTGTCTGCCCCCTCTACATCCTCTGGTTCTTCCTCCAGTTTTCTTTTTATTGTAATCTTTTGTATCCTTGGAAAAAAGGCAGTGATGGTTTGGGATTTTGGACTTTTTAAAAAAGGCAGAAGAATATCTTGTGATCGGGATATCGGAGTGATCGGGGGTCGGGTGAACTGCGATGGGAGTCCTAAAAAAGACACAGTTCCCAGGGTATTATCAAAAATAGGTTCTAAACCATCCGTGGTCATGTTCAGTGGGTGTGTCCTCGTATGTCGATTGTCCAAAGGGACCGGATTGTCGTGTACAGAAATGTTCAGCAAGCATGATGGGAGGGGTGATGCTACATCAACATCAATAGAATCATTAAATACAGGGGATTCAAAAAATAAATCAGAGGTAAGACTAGGCGGAGTGTCAGGGATGAGGTTAAATAATTTAAGATGAGCATCCAAATTGGCGGACTTGAATGCATGTTGAGGTATTTGTCCCAATAGGTTATTATTTTTGGACATATTTTTGGTATTTGTGGTAGTAGGATTCATAGGAGCTATGCAATTAGTGGGATTGGGATATTGGGACAATGCATGGCCGGTAGGAATCTGGGCTGGTACAGACTTATGAATGAGGGCCATGGGAATGGTGTGATTACATGTGCCATTATTTTTATTCAGATTGACTACAGGGGTGGGTGTATTCAAATTAATGCTAAGGTTAGTTGTAGATGTCTCGTCTCTAATTAGGCCATGTTTTGATTTAAAATGTTTGCGGGAATATGATAAATTAATACGAGGAGTATCAGGTTTATTTCTAAAATTATTATTATAACGGTCCATGAGCGGACGTATGGTGGGAGGGGGTTTAGATGTCCAGTCCCCCAACTTGTTGTCAACATAATCATCTCTATCACGTTTGAGTTTTTTCATTTTTCTGCTAATGGTTTCTTTTTCAAATATATGCAGACTTCAATAGTAGATAATTCCAGTTTTTTGTAATCTGGAAAATCAGAAAAACAATATAACTGCTCACTCAGGTCCTCTATAGTTCTAGACAGACCAGCACAAATGTCAGATCTTTTTTTGTGCAGACATTTGATAAGCCCTGCATTGCTCAGTTCCAGAGCTTTAACCCATTCAATAAAGAAATCTTCATCATTTAGATACGGGGTATTGAAATAGACCCTGAGGCCCCTAGGGGCTATTTTTTCTGACAGATACATGTCCAAAAAAGACAGTCAATGCTTAGGAAGGATTCCTCTTTCAATAGATCCTCCAATTGTAGAAACAAGTTAGTCATTTTCTTCATTTCCTCAATATTGGTGGGGTTATTTATAGGCACAGTCCCATCCCCATGGGAGTCCATGGATGTCAATTGTGTGAAAAGACAATCACGAGTGGTAGCTCTTTCTCTGATGAAATCCATCACAGAAAAAAGGTATTCGTTGTTAATCGGAGTAGTGGCTGAAGGCAAAACCGGAGTAGTAGTTGAAGGTAGAATAGAGGCTGCCAGTGTCAGAGGGTCTCCAGCACGGTTATCCTTGAATTCATACGGGGCAAGAGTGCACGGAGTACCTCATAAAACGGGATCCAAGCCACCCAGGTGGGGTATGAGCAATGGCCCGAAAATTAGTACTAGGAAAAAGAGCAAAAAGGGAGACACGGCGCCAAGTAGCGTGATCAATAGTATAAGGAGCAAAAAAACGGTACATAAATGCTCACCTGTTCAGTGGCAAATTACCGGCATGTAATTTGTATCAATAGCTGCTGCCAATCCCGGACGCAATCCCCGTGGAGATGCCAAAGTAATATTGAAGTAAGAGAAAAAACGGGATAAACGGCGCTGCTTATAAAGGTACGGTTTATTAGAAGGATGCTACGCGTTTCGGCGCCGGACCGGCGTCTTCATCAGGCATGTCGCAGGGTTAAAAACCACATGTATATATACCAAATACCATAGGGTAAATTACAAACTGATTGGACCAGTTCAGACCAGCCTCCTGGCCAAAAACCGCCAAAAACAGCAGGTCAAAGTTCAGAAGTTGATACAAATAAAGAGAGAGAAAAAAAAAAAGGAGAAAGGAAATGCAATATGCAAACATATAACAAGGAAATAACAATATATGACTAGGATGATTAGATAAAAGACATGGATCACAAATCAGAGTGAACTACCAGCTAGTTTACGATAATAGAAATAAAAAATATATATAATTATAATAACAAACATTGCTGAAGTACATACGTGATGGTAGTTTAAGAAAAGGGCAGCGGCCGTTGTATGTTGCCAGGAAACACATACACAATACAATCCGGAAGAGGTAAAGCGGTCTCAATGGAACGCATGGTGGAACGTTGTCAGGGAAACCACTGACAACAAAAATCCCGGAAGTGAAGCACAGTGATACGCATAATGGACCGCAGATACGGGCGATATGCTGGGATTATAAAACCAGGATTTACCTGATTAATACAGTAATGAATTACAATAGAAGATTAAGAAGGACATAATAAAGGACCTAACCCGGGGACATATAGACAATTAGGACGGGAATACTAGATACAATAGCCGAAGAAATTCAATATTGATTTAGACATGCACGAACTATAAATAATAATTAATAATATTATTATAGAGTGTAAAGAAATATATATATATATAAAAAAATATATAGTATGAACTAGCCTCAGCTAATAAAATTCACATAAAATGTTAGGGTAAAATTACATAGCACAATGATAATAATACTTACAACATAAATGAAGATAGAAGGGTTATTGTAAAATAGTAACATAACGCTTATGAGGAACAAAATCTAAAAGCAAGGTTAAATTAATCGTCAAGACTTCTATATCATTAATCCAATACGGAAGTATGGTTAAAAAGCAAGGTCAACAGTTATATAAACATAAACATAAGATCATTAATCCAATGCGGACTCTGTAATATCGTTAAGACCATTGGGGTATAACGTTCCCAATTTATATATCCAGAAATTTTCCCTTTTTTTTAATCTGGTAAATCTATCGGGTATATCGATAGGTATTCTCTCTATAGGAGTTACAGTAATAGCGCCAAAGTTACAGTTATGTACAGTGGCACAATGGCGAGATACACTATGTTTAACGAAACCAGTCCTGACATTAAATCTATGCTTACTGATCCTATTTCTAAGGGTTTGGGTGGTACGACCCACGTATTGACGGTCACATGTGCATTGTAATAGGTATATAACATAGTCGCTCCCGCAGTTGAGGAAGTTTTTAATCTGGAAACTTTCCTTGGTATTTACCGATATAAAATTAGTTATTTTGTTCGCAATATTGGAACAACAGAGGCATCTTGGTTTGCCGCAACGATATGAGCCATTAGATGTTAAAATAGTTTTATGAGGGTCACAATTAATTTTCCGTAATCTACTAGGTGCAATTAAATTCCTCAATGTTTTAGCCCTTCTATAAGTGATCTTGGGTCTAGTGGGAATAATACTTTTCATATATTGGTCGTTCTTAAGGATATGCCAATGTTTATTAATTGTTGAACTAATTAATTTGCTTCCTTTGTTAAAAGTAGTAATAAAATTGCAATTAAAATCTGTGGATTTCTCTATACAAGCACTCGGATTAATGCAATCTAATTGTGTTAATGCCTTTGCTCTCGATTCTGCTCCCATAATCAGGCTTGCTGGGAAGTTTTTTTGTTTAAACCTTCTTTTTAATAAATTACATTCAGTCGAGAAATCTTTGTCATTAGTGCAGTTTTTTCTTATCCGCCTGAATTGGCCAAAGGGTACGTTTTTTAGCCAAGGTTGGTAATGTGCACTTTTAAAATCCAAGTAGCTATTCACATCAACTCCTTTAAAATGTGTTTTAGTACTAATGAGGTGACCATTTTTCATAATTGTAAGATCTAAAAAATCAATGTATTCACGGGAAGATGTGTGTGTAAAGGAGATACCATAACTGTTATCATTAAGATGCTCGATAAAATCTGAAATAACTGTCGCCTCACCTTTGATAATAAAAAAGAGGTCATCGATATACCGTTTATAAAATATAATATTGTCCCTAAATTTATCATTACCATAAATATAAAAATCTTCAAAGGCCCCCATGTACAGATTGGCGTACGATGGGGCAAATCTCGACCCCATCGCACAGCCCTTTAACTGCCTATAAAAACTCCCTTCAAATGTGAACACATTGTGTTGAAGTATAAAATCAATGCACTCCATTAAAAAATTGATCTGGTTGTTTGGTAATCGTGGATCAGACATTAGGTAGGTTTGTGATGCCTGCATACCAAGGTCATGGGGGATGTTCGTGTATAATGATGAAACATCTGCTGTTAAAAACCAAAGATCCGTAAAATCATGAATGGTTTGTAAGTGGTACAGCTCTCTAATTAGATCAGTTGAGTCTATAAGATGAGATTGTAATTTAGACACATTCGTCTGGAGATGAATATCTATAAAGTGGGATAGATTACTTGTAAGGGACCCTATTCCAGATATGATGGGTCTACCAGGGGGATTAGATAGGGATTTATGAACCTTAGGTAAGTGGTAGAGGAACGGTCCTCATAAGCGTTATGTTACTATTTTACAATAACCCTTCTATCTTCATTTATGTTGTAAGTATTATTATCATTGTGCTATGTAATTTTACCCTAACATTTTATGTGAATTTTATTAGCTGAGGCTAGTTCATACTATATATTTTTTTATATATATATATATATTTCTTTACGCTCTATAATAATATTATTAATTATTATTTATAGTTCGTGCATGTCTAAATCAATATTGAATTTCTTCGGCTATTGTATCTAGTATTCCCGTCCTAATTGTCTATATGTCCCCGGGTTAGGTCCTTTATTATGTCCTTCTAAATCTTCTATTGTAATTCATTACTGTATTAATCAGGTAAATCCTGGTTTTATAATCCCAGCATATCGCCCGTATCTGCGGTCCATTATGCGTATCACTGTGCTTCACTTCCGGGATTTTTGTTGTCAGTGGTTTCCCTGACAACGTTCCACCATGCGTTCCATTGAGACCGCTTTACCTCTTCCGGATTGTATTGTGTATGTGTTTCCTGGCAACATACAACGGCCGCTGCCCTTTTCTTAAACTACCATCACGTATGTACTTCAGCAATGTTTGTTATTATAATTATATATATTTTTTATTTCTATTATCGTAAACTAGCTGGTAGTTCACTCTGATTTGTGATCCATGTCTTTTATCTAATCATCCTAGTCATATATTGTTATTTCCTTGTTATATGTTTGCATATTGCATTTCCTTTCTCCTTTTTTTTTTTCTCTCTCTTTATTTGTATCAACTTCTGAACTTTGACCTGCTGTTTTTGGCGGTTTTTGGCCAGGAGGCTGGTCTGAACTGGTCCAATCAGTTTGTAATTTACCCTATGGTATTTGGTATATATACATGTGGTTTTTAACCCTGCGACATGCCTGATGAAGACGCCGGTCCGGCGCCGAAACGCGTAGCATCCTTCTAATAAACCGTACCTTTATAAGCAGCGCCATTTATCCAGTTTTTTCTCTTACTTCAATATTACTTTGGCATCTCCACGGGGATTGCGTCCGGGATTGGCAGCAGCTATTGATACAAATTACATGCCGGTAATTTGCCACTGAACAGGTGAGCATTTATGTACCGTTTTTTTGCTCCTTATACTATTGATCACGCTACTTGGCGCCGTGTCTCCCTTTTTGCTTTTTTTCCTAGTATCCCTTTTGCTGAAGACGTCCGAAAATGCAGCATAATGACCAGGCAATCTTGCCAATGACCGAGGCAGAGGAGGCTGAGCCGAACTAATCTGTACCAGGCAACGGTTGTGACACTCGGGGCACCACTGGAGAACCTCTCCAGAGTTCCAGTCCAGGACTGGGGCATGTTGTCGGAGCCAAGGCAGGCCCAGCAGCACAGGGTTAACGGCTTTGGATAAGACATAGAATGATAGAAGCTCGGAGTGGAGAGCCCCTACTTGGAGCCTCAGTGGCTTGGTCACAGCTATAACTGGGTCTGGCAGAGGTAGTCCATTTACCGATGCAACCATCAACGGTCTCTACAGGGGGGTAGTGGGTAATTGAAGAAGATCCACCAGGTCTCTACAAATGAAATTAGCAGCGGATCCACAGTCCAGATACGCAGAGACCCGATGCGTTTTCTCGCCGGACACTATGGTCACTCGTATGGACAATTAAGATGGGAGTCCTTCTTTGCCCAAGGTTGTCTCTCCTAGCAACCCTAGGCTTTGGGGCTTTTGGGGACACCGATGCACAAGATGGCCTCCGAGGCCGCAATAAAGACAGAGTCCCGAAGTGCGTCTGCGTTGTCACTCCTGGGTAGATAGCTTATACTGGTCCCTCCTCACAGACTCCTTAGGAGGATCGGTATCTGAGGACAGCAGGGGTTTCTGCAAGGTAGGAACCGGATTAGGAAGTCCCCCCTCCAAACGAGCTTCTTGGAGCCGTTCTCGCATCCTTCTATCAATCTCGGCGGCCAGAAGGATGAGGTCATCCAGGGTAGACGGTAGATCTCGAGTGGCAAGTTCGCTCTTAATCTTAGGAGACAGTCCATGCCAGAATGTAGATACCAGGGCCTCATTGTTCCACAACAGTCCTCCCTCAAGGTGCGGAAGTGGATGGCGTATTCACCCACTGAGGTGTCTCCTTGGCGTAGGTTCAGCAGGTAGGCCGCTGCAGAGGAGACTCATCCAGGCTCCTCAAACATTGTGCAAAATGTCCGGAGGAACCCCTGGAAGTCACGGGTCTCTGGTCCTTGTCTCTCCCAGTTAGGATTCGCCCATGCAAGGGCCCTGCCAGTGAGGAGAGAGATGATGAAAGCGACCCTTGCGCCATCAGACGAAAATGCCTTTGCATACAGGCTGAAGTGGATCTGGCACTGGTTCAAAAATCCACGACAGGTACCAGTGTCTCCATCATAGCAGTCAGGAAGTGACAAAGAAAAACTAGAATCAACACTGCCAGGAGTTGTAGTCTGAGGATCAACACTTCCAGGAGGTGTAGTAGGAGGAACGGCAGGTAGTGCCTCCTGTCGATGTGCAATAATATTCAAGGCCTGGAGGAGTTGGTCCTGTCGAGACCGGAGGTCTAGCATATCCGTCCGCATAAGAGTGACCGATAATCCACACCGATGGTCTGGCACCTAAAACGAAAACTGAAATGAATGCAAAATAAGGTCCGGGCGAACATAACCAGCAAAACAATCCGACTTCCATCTCCCTATGCGCCTCACCGCCGCATCCGATAACCCCAATTCACTGGCCATCATGGCCGCCTCAATACGGAACGAATGAGTACCGTAATCTCCTGGTGGTTGTCCAACCCGAACCAAAGCCTTCTGAAAAATAGCCGAAAACTGAAACCTAGTAAGTGGCCTCCCATCCGAGTGCGTTAAAAATTGGACCCCGGAACTGCGCACCCCCAAGAAAGCCGTCACTGCCGCCACCGGACAGGCTGTACCCGGGGCTGGCCGAAGCGCAACCAAACAACCCCGCCCAAACACGTCCGTTTTTGAGCGACGAATACGCAACCGAACCCCCACCGAGGAGACCACGACGTCCTCCAAAAGCAAACCACCCGGCCGTGCCGCCCCCATCAGAGCTAGTTCCGAAATCCGCAGAGCCCCGAAAAAACACAACGAGAAAGCTACAGAAAACAAAACAGATTCATACGGAGAAGAACACACCGACGGCAGCGCCCCTATAAGCTCCTGTAATAAAGAAAAAGACACCGGACGACGCGACTCCCGACCTAGAAGCCATCTTCTTCCACCCCTTCAAGGCTTGCAAAATAAAAAAGGACTTAGTAATGTCCGACCACCCCTGCAACTTGGAAAAGAAAGCTACCCCGGACAGACGCCGCTGCGCTACCACCCCCGAAACCCTGCGCTCGCGCAAAGCCGTCAAATATTCCAGCGTCACCGTCGTGCGCAGCACCGGATCCTCCTCCACCAGTCTATCCCCCGCAGCGCTTAACCATTCCTTCCACGCATTACCGTAAGTTGCCCAAGTCGAGGGAGCCAGGGACGACCTCACCAAGGGCACTAGCTCCGATGCAGCAGCCTTCACAAGAATTCCGGGCAGCTGGCCCCCTCCAGCTCCGCCTGCGGGCAAAGAGAGCGAAAAACCTGCCAATGAAAATTAGATAAAGCATCAGCAACAACATTATGAACACCTGGGATATGTTGAGCACGAAAACTCATGTTACATTACAAGCACCGCAACACCAAATGACGGAGCAAAGCCAACACCGGACCTGAGGAAGAAGTAAGTTGGTTAACAGCAAAAACAACACTCATGTTATCCGTCCAAAATACCACAGACCTGTTGGAGAGGCGCGCCCCCCCACAATTCAACGGCGACAACTATGGGAAAAAGTTCCAACAACGTCAAATTTGCACACCAACCCTTGTCCCTCCAGGAATCAGGCCAAGCTGCAGCGCACCATGCCGAACCCAGCAACGCCCCAAATCCCACCGCACCAGCCGCGTCCGTAAACAATTCCAAGTCCACACTGGAAACGGAAGGCGCCCTCCAACACGTACGCCCATTGTAGTCCTCCAAGAAAGTGCGCCAGACGCGCAAATCCGCCTTAAGGCTTTATTCAGACGAACGGGAATCACGTCCGTGCACGGACCTATATTAGTCTATGGGGCCGTGCGGACATGTGCGTGATTTTTACTCAGCGTGAGTCCGCTGAAAAAAAGTCACGACATGTCCGTTCTTTCGGCGTTTTTCGCGCATCACGCACCCATTGAAGTCAATGGGTGCGTGAAAACCACGCATGCCGCACGGAAGCACTTCCGTGCGAACTGCGTGATTCGCGCAAGAGCTGTCAAACTCTGAATGTAAACAGAAAAGCACCACGTGCTTTTCTGTTTACAAACATCCAAACGGAGTGTCTTTGAGATGAGCGAACCCGGACAACCGAACCGAACTTCACCGGGTTCGGCCGAACTCGTTTTGACCGAACCCGGCAAAATTTTTTCCGGTACGGTACAGGAGATAGTCACTGTCCAGGGTGCTGAAAGAGTTAAACTGTTTTAGCACCCTGGACAGTGACTTCCGATGACAATATACATGAACGTGTAAAAAAAAAAGAAGTTCTGGCTTACCGATAACTCCCTGCTTCTTCCTCCAGTCTGACCTCCCGGGATGACAATTCAGTCCAAGTGACAGCTCCAGCCAATCACAGGCCAAGCACAGGCTGCAGCGGTCACATGGACTGCCGCGTCATCCAGGGAGGTGGGCCGGATGTCAAGAAAGGGACGCGTCACCAAGGCAACGGCCGGGAGGGAAGTTCTCGGTAAGTACGAACGTCTTTTTTTTTTTTTAACAGGTTGCTCGATATTGTGATCGGAATTCACTGTCAAGGGTGCTGGAAGAGTTACTGCCGATCAGTTAACTCTTTCAGCACCCTGGACAGTGACTATTTACTGAAGTCGACTAGCCTCATCTCTATGATGGCGGCTGCACGAAAATCACGCAGCCGCGCATCATACACTGATGACACACGGAGCTGTCTAGTGGTTTTTGGGCGCGCAAAACGCTCGTGTGAATCCAGCCTAACAGAACTAGAAATCCGCACATGATGAGAAGGCACCGAAACGCCCACCGTAGCCAAGGACAACCTCCTGGCAAACACTCGCCCCATGGGCATAATACGACCCGCAAAAACCAACAGACCCAACAACGATTGAATCTGCCGCAACTCCAACTTACGCGCAGCCAGAGCCACGTCCAATGCAGCACGCCGGTAGGCGAAAGACCATAGCAACCGAATCGATTCCAATGCCCAGAAAACACAACACCGGTTCCTCCGTTTTTTCTTCAGAAAGGGGGACCCCAAAACGCTGAGCAAGAAACTGAAAGGACCTCAACAAAAACTGACACTGCCCGGAGGACCCAGGCCCCACAAACAAAAAATCATCCAGATAATGAGTCAAGGATCCAGAACCGGTGAGATCCCGCACCGCCCATTCCAGAAATGAGCTGAACACCTCAAAATACGAACAAGAAATTGAACAGCCCATCGGCAAACACATGTCATAATAGAAAAACCCCCCCAACGCACAGCCCAACAGGTGAAAACAATCCGCATGAACAGGCAACAAACGAAAAGCGTACGCAATATCCGACTTAGCCATAAGGGCGTCCGCCCCCTCCCAACACACCAATTTGACCGGCCAATCAAATGAAACATATGAGACCGTCGCCAAATCACTGTCAATCCCGTCATTCACCGACCGCCCCTTAGGATGGGACAGATGGTGAATCAGACGGAACTTTCCAGGCTCCTTCTTAGGAACCACCCCCAGGGGCGACACCCGAAGATTCGGGAAGGGCAATGCAGCAAATGGGCCGGCCATGCGGCCAAGCTCCACTTCCTTTTCCACCTTTTCCCTAATGACGGCTGGAAACTCCTCCGCCGACTTCAAATTCCTGGACATAACCGGGTCCGCCTGTGCCGTAAACGGAATAAAGAATCCAAAACAAAAACCCACTCTAAGCAGGGCGGCTTCCGCCATCTTGGGATACCGGTTTAACCACAGGAGCATCGCGGACACACGCACCGGCGTCCTCCCCTCGACCAACACCCGCAGGGCGGGCGACTGCCGCCGCGCAACGGGAGCACCTGACCTCTGCATGGGTACCTCCGCACGAGGAGCACTCATGCCGGAACTTACACTAGGCATAAAATCGACAGTGTCCCTCATTAAAGAGCCAACAGGCTCCTGCTCGATGGACACCCCCAACCCCCCGCCAACCCCTCCCCCACTGGAAGGAGAAGAGGCGGGGGCGGCGGGCTGAAAGGGCCGCTGCGCCATCATCAAGCGCAGCCAAACATCCGTCGCTTTCGTATGCCACCCCACCTCCGGCCTCTGCGCTAGACGCCGACGGAACTCCTCATCATACCGCCACCAGGCCAGCCACCGTGCGATTTATATGCACTAAAAATCGTATCCAAATACAAAAAAAAACTGACCCACACACGCCGGCCAAGCCTGACTAAACACCCCCCCCAAAATAGCAAAGGCCTGCACCCAATTATTGAATGACCGCACCACCCTAGGCTTACTCAACACACCCCTTTCTAGTCTATGCTCTTTATCCACCGTCGACGAATCAACCGACAAAAGAGACCAAATATCAATATACGCGTTCTTCCCAATTTTCTCACGCACCTCATCAGACACATGAGCACCTAAGGGAGACACACTACAAAAATACGAATCTCTGAAAGCGGGGACCGATGGAGTGGACATAGATGTGGACGCCTCCACCGTGGACCGAGGCCCCTCGGCCTTCGACGACGGTCCCACGGGCAACGAGACGGCCCCGCCACCAGAGATTGCACAGCAGACAATAAATCATTGGCAGACATGTTATCAGCATTCCAAGCCCTAAGGCAAGCATACTCACCGTGTCCAGCAGCAGACACACCTCCTGGCACGGACGGACCCACTTCAGCCGTTGTGGCAACCGGGACCGCCGAAACCACCTCTGGCGTAGGGGGAGCGACCCCCGGCGCTCCAACCGAGGAACACCGACTCCGAGTCCCCCGGTCGGACGCAGCGCGAACACTTCTGCTACCGCTCCTTGCGGCCCGCCAGCTATCCCGGGAATCGTCGGACGACGAGGAGTCAGACGGAGACCGCCTATAACGGTGATAATGACAACGCCGATGCCTCCTAGACCGACTGCGACCGGACACGTGGCGCCATCCTGAACCCGCCCTACGCGCACTGTGCCTGCTATGGGACCGATCCCGGCACTCACCACGTACACTCGCTGCCGACACAGTTGCCTCCACCGCTGGCCCAGGCAACACCGGCAGCACATCAGCGGGAGCGGCCACCGCCTGACGTGCCACCCGCCTAGCTGACCGGCCCGAAAAGCAGAGCTCTGACCCGTCAAAAGAGCCCTCTTCACCTGACTCATCCACCCACTCCTCCCCCTCCCCTTCAAAATCCCCCACCTCCCGTTCCTCTGAAGCTAGTAGCAACGGGCCGCTCCCAGCCGGGGAAGCAGCTGCAGCTGCAGAAATGGAGGCCGGCGCCAAGGCCTGCCCCACGAATCCCCTCCTATCCATAGTGCGGGGCCTAAGGCCCACCACCCCCGTGGCTCCCCTGGATCCCTGTGTCGGGGGAACCACATCCCCCACAACGGCCGCCGACACTCCCGGTCCTGGAAGCACCAGCGCCGGAGGAGGCGACATCACCGACGGGGGAGGGACCGGAATATGTGCCGCGCTCGCAGCCCTCGCCGCCGACCGCACCCCACCGGAAGTGGAGGGAGTGAGCCGGACCGGCGGCCGAGAGGCTCGAGCTCGGGACTGCAGCCAGCCGCTACCTACCGCGGCAATAGTGGCGCGCAGCGCCTGAAGAAGCTGAGCACAGTCCATGTCTCAGAGAAGATTCCTGACAAAGAGGCCGCGCTACCAGTAAGCAGCCCCTTATAAACCCACTCCCATTACCCTAAACCCACCCCCTCTCCTCCTCTAACGCCCCCTACCTAACTTACTCACCCAAGCACCAGGGAGGGGAGGGAGACAACTCTTCCCTTCACTTAACCCCTTCCCTGCAACAGTCCCTGGCTCAGCGGCTATATGCCTGTGAGCCCCCATGGGCATAGTCAGGTGGTATAATAATTGGGTTTAAAAAAAACAATAAAATAATGCATAGATGTGTGTTACGTTGTGCTCAATCCTTGGTGCACAGGCCAGTGTCGCACTGATAAATGGTGTCCTTCCTTATCTCCCTTTTGGTCCACACTCCGCACCTTTGTAGTTTGGGGAATTTTGATGGGAAGTGTTGTCCTGGTATAATACGGGTGCCCTCGCTTCCAGCTGATATTTTTGGGCCCTCCCCTTCCTGGTTCCCTAATTTTAAGGCCCTGATAATTTGCCTCTTGAAACAGAAGAAATGTTCCCCTCGGGCCGGCACAACTGCATATTTTTTATTTCCTGACTTATGGAAGCCTTAACTAATTTTATTTTTTTATAGACGTAGTGGTATGAGGGCTGTTTTTTTGCGGGACGAGCTGTAGTTATTATTGGTACCATTTTGGGGTACATGCGACTTTTTGATCACTTTTTATCCTATTTTTTGGGAGGCAAGGGACCAAAAAACTGCAATTATGGCATAGTTTTTTCTGTTGTTTTTTTTTAGCGTTCACCATGCGTTATAAACTACATGTTAACTTTATTCTGCGGGTCAGTACAATCCCGGCGATACCTAATTTATAGCACTTTTTTATGTTTTACAACTTTTTGCACAATAAAATAACTTTTGTAAAAAGAATGTATTAAGTTGTGAAAACCATAACGGTTTAATTTTTTCATCGACGGAGCTGTATGACGGCTTGTTTTTTGCGAGACGAACTATAGTTTTTATAGGTACCATTTTTGGATACATGTGACTTTTTGATCCCTTTTTATTCCAATCTTTGTAGGGCAAAGTGACTAAAAAACAGAAATTCTGGTCTAGTTTATTACGGGTTTTTTTTTACGCCGTTCACCGCGTGGAATAAATAACATAATATTTTTATAGTTCAGGCTGTTACGGATGCGGCGATACCCAATATGTATGGTTTATTTATTTCTTTCAATAATAAAGGACTTGATAAGGGAACAGGGCGATTGTGTTTTATTTTATTACTTGAAACTTTTATTATATGTTTTAAAACTTTGTTTTTTACACTTACAATTTTATTGCTGGGGTTCCGATGAGCTGCAAACACCTTAAATGCAGCGGTCGCGTTTGAGAGCTGCATTTAAGGGGTTAATAGCGGGGATCGAAGATAATTTCAGTCCCCGCCATTACAGCCTCAGCTTCTGAGCTGGTGTCCACCATTTGTCATATGGATATGGAAAGTCCGGGAAGCACTAGCTTTCCATGATGTATCCATACGGCAAATGTCGGGAAGGGGTTAAACATGTATAGAGATGTGTGACAAAAAACAAACAAACAAAGAGTTCATCTCGCATGCCTCCCAACCATCCCGGATCCAGCAAGATAGTCTTGTATTCCAGGTGATGTACCGATGTCCCGGGCCGCCAGTGGCATCAACTATATCTGGTTCCTCAGGACGCAGAAATGGATATACTGGTGGAGCAGTGAGTCGTCAGCTCCCTGTTCCACCATTGACCCTATGATGCCTGCAGTGAGCAGCATAGCGCAGACGGCCGTGATGCAGTGACAGGTTATTTGTCGAGAGCATGACCTGGGACTGTAGAGTACGCTAAGTCTATAAAGAATGATGTTAATATTAAAACTACCCTCCTAGTGATCATACCTCCTATCCAACCCCTTCCTCACAAAAAACACGGACACCTTGAGTTGGATACATTTTGGCCACAGTAACCATTTTATTAACAAACATACATAATAAAAACAACACTTTACATATGAAAATAACAATGGAAGGGGAGTCCCTGGAGCTACAAATATCTGTCACCCATCAGCCCACCTGCATAGTATTTTACTCCCAGCCGTCTCCCCACAGGCTCAGGGGCAGCGTCATACCTGCAGTTGGCTGACCTAAAGTGCAACCACTCCCCGGGACACCACCCAGCAGGAGCCCAAATTGACAAACCACCAATCCATAATAAATTCGGGAGGGACCATACCATGTTTTCTTAACTCTTTCCCTACCTACACCCCTGGTCATGGTGGCCCCCCTATGGCCTTTTGCCTGGTCCAGCCTGTACTAGGTGATCATCATAGCCAATCTTGGCATCAGTTTCTACATTTTGCTGGTGTATTGCAATCCAACAATAATTGTAAGCTTGGTCTGTAATAAACTTAACTTGCTGTGCTACAGAGGGGTCTGTAAGTCCAAGCCATTCCTCTGTTCTCTGTAGCAGTGCTAGCTGGAAAGCTGGATGGCTCATGCACAGTGTGCTTGGCCACCAGTCTGAACAGAGAAGAGAATGCCATATTTATCCTGTATATACCTGCTTGTAAACTTCATGATTGACCTACATTGTTTGACGCTATCTACAGGGGGGGGGCTGTATGGTGCTATATACAGGGGGCTGTGTATGACGCTATCTACAGGGGGGCAGTATGGTGCTATATACAGGGGGCTGTGTATGGCGCTATCTACAGGGGGGCTGTATGGTGCTATATACGGCGCTATATACAGGGGGCTGTGTATGGCGCTATATACAGGGGGGCTGTATGGTACTATCTACAGGGGGGCGCTGTGTGGTGGAATCCACAGAGAGGCACTATCTACAAGGGGGGGGGGGGAGGTTGTGTGGCACCCAGGGGAGGGGGGCCCCAGTCAAAAGTTTGCTATGGGGCCCAGTCTTTCCTAGTTACGCCCCTGACACAGAGAATTGGTTATCAGTGAAACTCTACACACAGGGTCGGATTATCCCACCGCACCATAGTACCAGAACGTTCTCTAGTGGGCCCAGGCTCTGACACAATAATGTATCCCAAAGGTCCATCAGAAAAAAAAACACATTCGGAGCTGACTGCCACTAGGGTCTATTTCTTGTGGATTGATTAATTTATAATATGTCTTATGTAGGCAATGATAACAGCAAATAATATGATGCAATTAAAGGAAGACAACAAGTACATGTTTGGTATCAATAGATGGTGTTCCTAAGGCTGGGTTCACACGTGGTGGAATTTCACTTAAATTCCGCTGCGGACACTCCGCAGCGTTAATCCGCAGCGGAGCCGTTTCTGCATTGACTTCCACTTCTATTTAGAAGTGTTCGTTTAGACGATGCGTAACATTCCGCTGCGGAGCATAGGCTGCGGAGCGGAATTTGGTGTCCGCAGCATGCTCTGTCTGTTGCGGAGCAGTGGCGGACTCATGGCGGAATTTCTCCATTGACTTCAATGGAGATTCTAAGTTCCGCAATGAAGTCTGCAGCTGTCATGCACATGTTATGTGTGCTGCGGATGCGTCTTGCTTTTTTAACATGACATTTCTTCATTCTGGCTGGACCTATGTATTTCTAGGTCTACAGCCAGACTGAGGAAGTCAATGGGGCTCCCGTAATGACGGGAGCGTTGCTAGGAGACGTCTGTAAATAGTCACTGTCCAGGGTGCTGAAAGAGTTAAGCGATCGGCAGTAACTGTTTCTGCACCCTGGATAGTGACTACCGATCACAATATACAGCAACCTGTAAAAAAATATAAGTTCATACTTACCGAGAACTCCCTGCTTCTGTCTCCAGTCCGGCCTCCCAGGATGACGTTTCAGTCTAAGTGACGGCTGCAGCCAATCACAGGCCAAGCACAGGCTGCAGCGGTCACATGGACTGGCGCGTCATCCAGGGAGGTCGGGCTGGATGCCGAAAGAGGGACGCGTCACCAAGACAACGGCCGGTAAGTATTAAATTCGTTTACTTTCACTAGGGAAAGTGCTGTCCCTTCTCTCTATCCTGCACTGATAGGGAGAAGGGAAGCACTTTTCCCGCAGTCCGCAGCAGCTAGTCCGCATCAATTTACTGCACATTTTGTGCAGATCCGCAGCAGAATCTGCAACGCAGATTCTGTGCGGCATTGATGCGGACAGTTGCGGAGGAAATCCGCCACGTGTGGTCATGCCCTAAGAATCATTTCCTCTGGTGGGCCCAAGGAACCCCAGTCCGACAATGTCCATGCAGTGACGTCCTGGGGCTGGAGAGAATCATTAATACTGCCCACTACATGCAATCTAATAGACATAGAAGACAGTTGGTGGAAATGTTTTTTTGGTTTTTTTTTGTTTTGTTTTTTTTGAGAACCTATAGCCTATACCACCCTGTGTGTGTATGTTATTGATTTTGTTATAAATTTAATAAAAATACAGCTAAAAAATATATATATATTTGAACTAGTTTGTTAAATATTATGCAAGTCAACTGCAACAGCCTGACGCTTCAATTCCTGCTAACAGAAGTGATGAAACACAATGAAATAGAACAGATCAAGTCTTTTACTGTAGAACAGCACACAGCTGCCACCTAGTGGTAAATGTAGTGTACATCCTGCAGAGCTACATTGTCCCTTCATAGGGAATATAATCCAGTCATTAGGTGCTATATACAATTATATCGGTATGTTCACACGCTAAAGTAAAAACAGCTCTAAAATATGGAGCTGTTTTCAGCCATTTTTAAAGCATCAAACTTTTGATACATTTTTTGGAGCTGTTTTTCTATTGCCACAATGAAAAACGGCTCAAGTAGTGACATGCACTTCTTTTTACGGGGCTTTTTTTTTAACATAACGCCCGTCTGAAAGAAACGCTGTTTTTTCCCATTGAAATCAATGAGCCGATGTTTGGAGGCGTTCAGCTTCCGTTTTTTCAGGCATTTTTCGAGGCGTTTACACCCCGAAAAATGTCTGAAAACACAGCGTGTGAACATAACCTATACATTTACAACCCATGCTTCATTGTTAACTGAGCACTATAGACTAATCAAATATATTTATAAAATAAATGTACTTCTACATCCTGTTCATTTCTTTAATGTTTTCTAAAACTGAAGGTGAACGTGAAACTTTTTTTTTACCTCCATTTCGTTAGATTTTGTATATGCTTTTTTTTCCCCATTCCACTAACCTATTTCTCGAAAAATGAAAGCAATTGGCTATAATGTTAAACTACCCACTGTAAAAAAGTAAAAAAAGATTCAAAATAAAAACAAGACAAAGGGAAGCCCATTGGGAGACATTTATCAAAATAAAAATTACCATCTAAAAACATGCCCAAGGAGTTAAAGCCGGCTGGATTGACCCGGCAGAAGCCTAAAAGTAGATTTTATGTCTGCTTCAGCAATTAAAGCACCATTACCAAAACCTCATCAACCTGATCAAAGAAACAGCATTATCAAAAGTAGAATAACTAACAGAAGCCAAGACGAGGCTGGACGGCAGCGCGGAGGGCTTAAGGGGAATTTCAGGGCCCCATACAGCTAAATTTTCTGGGCCCCCCTACCGTGGCACCGCCTGTTAACGGTACTCCGTCCAGCACTATAACATGCTACCCAGGGCTGCCATCAGGGGGTATTAGGGGTACTGATGTGAGGGGCCCGGCATCTGCCGCGACTTGCCTTTGGTAGAAAAAAAACAGGCCCCTGCAATGGGGCTCGTTTTTTTCACCAAAGGAATGTCGTGAGCTGCGGGGCCCCCCCTCTCGTCATGGGGGCCGTCAAACACCGCCCGCGTGACCGATCGCGCGCATCCGCAAACTCCCGCGCGTCCGCAAGCGCGCACCCGCGACCGCCCGCGCATGCGTCCACCAGCGCGCACCAGCGACCGCATGTACCCGTGACCGCCCGCCCGCGCACCCGCAACCGCCTGGAACCGCGCACCGAATTTTGAGGCAGATTTTGACCTGCCCACACTATCTTGCCGCGTTTTTTGCCCGCGGCGATTGAGGACAGCAGACAAAAAAATGCAGCGAAAAATGCATTTTCTGCCTCCCATTGATTTCGATGGGAGGTCAGAGGCGGAACCGCGGCAAGAAAGGACGTGCTGCTTTTTCTTTTTTCCGCGACTGGCTCCCATTGATTTCAGATTAAATCAATGGGAGGCGGTTTTGGAAGTTGTTTGGTGCTGATTCTGACGCAGCGTCCGAGTCAATATCAAGGCCCAAAAACACTGTGAACTGGGCCTTATTGTTAGGGCTTATTCAGACGAATGTGTAATACGTCCGTGCAACGTGCGTGATTTTCACGCGCCTCGCACGGACCTATGTTACTCTATGGGGCCGTGCGGACTGTCAGTGATTTTCACGCAGCGTATGTCCGCTGCGTAAAACTCACGACATGTCCTATATTTGTGCGTGGTTGGCGCATCACGCACCCATTGAAGTCAATAGGTGGGTGAAAATCACGCCCAGCACTTCCGCCGCAGTATAAACTATGAATGAAAACAGAAAAGCACCATGTGAAACTAACATACAAACAGAGTGTCATAATGATGGCGGCTGCGCGAAAATCACGCAGCCACGCATCATACGCTGCTGCCACACGGAGCATGCGCAAAATGCCACGTTTTTTGCGCGCGCAAAAAGCACACGCTTGTGTAAATCCGGCCTTAGGGTAGGAACACACTAGGCATGAACACTGCGGATTTTATGCAACACATTTTACTGTGGAAAATCCGCAGCGTATTACAGTGGCAGCCGAGTGGATGAGATTTAAACAAATCTCATTCACACGCTGCAAAATTTTTTTTACCTGCAGTGTGGCTTTTTAAGCCACAGCATGTCAATGTATTCTGTGGAATCGCTGCTCCTCTGTTGCGGAAATGCTGCGGTTCTGCCGCAAAAATCATAAATGAGAAAAAAAAAAGGTACTTTTTTAAATTTATAGAAAAGTTTATACTTACCCCGGCCGTAGTTTAGGCGACGCGATCCTCTATTCTTAGCACAGCCCCGCCTCCTGTCATGACGTTTCATCCCATGTGACTGCTTCAGCGGTCACATGGTCTACAGCGTCATCCCAGGAGGCGGGGCTACGTTCAGAAGAGAGAGATGCGTCACCTAAAATACAGCCGGGGCAAGTCTAAACTTTTTTTTCCCTGCAGGATTCCCGCAGCGGACATGCCTCACCAAACCTGCGCCACTATTTGGTGCGGTTTTGCTGTCGGAATTCCCTGCGGCTACCGGGGCGGATAAGTTGTGTAGTTTTACTCAGCATATCCGCCTAGTGTGTCCCTTATGATGTCGCTCCTGGAGCTGCTGCCGGTCTCTAAATAGGCAGTTGGTCCAGTAGAATTTGGAATTTTTTTTTTTTGTGAACCAGCTTAAATAAATACAAAACTTTTGTGTTAGGGCCGGTTCACATCACCGTTCGCTTCCGTTCCGGGGTTCCGTCTGAGGTTTCCGTCGGGTGAACCCCGCAACGGAAAGTGAAAGTGACAGCACAGCTTCCGTTTCAGTCACCATTGATCTCAATGGTGACGGAAACATCGCTAAATGGTTTCCGTTCGTCACCATTCCGGCTGGTTTTCGGACGGAATCAATATCGTAGTCGACTGCGCTAAGGGTGACGGAAACGGTGCTGTCACTTTCACTTTCCGTTGCGGGGTTCACCCGACGGAAACCTCAGACGGAACCCCGGAATGGAAGCGAACGGTGATGTGAACAGGCCCTAACACAAAAGTTTTGTATTTTTTTTAAGCTGGTTCACAAAAAAAAAAAAATTCCAAATTCTACTGGACCAATTGCCTATTTAGAGACAGGCAGCAGCTCCAGGAGCGACATCATAAGGGATACACTAGGCGGATATGCTGAGTAACACTCCACAGCTTATCCGCCCCGGTAGCCGCAGGGAATTCTGCCCGCAAAACCGCACCAAATAGTGGCGCAGGTTTCGTGAGGCATGTCCGCTGCGGAAAAAAAAAAAGTTTAGACTTGCCCCGGCCGTAGTCCTGGTAACGCATCTCTCTCTTCTGAACGTAGCCCCGCCTCCTGGTATGACGCTGTAGACCATGTGACCGCTGCAGCAGTCACATGGGATGAAACATCATGACAGGAGGCCGGGCTGCGCTAAGAATAGAGGATCGCTTCACCAGGACTACGGCCGGGGTATGTCTAAACTTTTTTATAAATTTTAAAAAGTACCTTTTTTTTTTCTCATTTTGTGATTTTTGCGGCAGAACCGCAGCATTTCCGCAACAGAGGAGCAGCGATTCCACAGAATACATTGACATGCTGCGGCTTAAAAAGCCAAAAGCCACACTGCAGGTCCATTTTTTTTGCAGCGTTTGGATGAGATTTGTTCAAATCTCATCCACTCTGCTGCGACTGTAATACGCTGCGGATTTTCCACAATAAAATGTGTTGCATAAAATCTGCAGTGTTCATGCCTAGTGTGTTCCTACCCTAAGGCCGGATTCTCACAAGCGTGTGCTTTTTGCACGCGCAAAAAACGTGGCATTTTGCGCATGCAAAAGGTCCATAACAGCTCCGTGTGTCAGCAGCGTATGATGCGTGGCTGCGTGAGTTTTGCGCAGCCGCCATCATTATGACACTCTGTTTGTAGCACGTGGTGCTTTTCTGTTTTCATTCATAGTTTATACTGCTGCGGAAGTGCTGGGCGTGATTTTCACGCACCCATTGACTTCAATGGGTGCGTGATGCGCCAACCACGCACAAATATAGGACATGTCGTGAGTTTTACGCAGCGGACACACGCTGCGTGAAAATCACTGACAGTCTGCACGGCCCCATAGACTAACACAGGTCCGTGCGAGGCGCGTAAAAATCACACGCGTTGCACGGACGTATTACACGTTCGTCTGAATAAGCCCTAACAATAAGGCCCAGTTCACAGAGTTTTTGGGCCTTGATATTGACTCGGACACTGCGTCAGAATCAGCACCAAAAAACTTCCAAAACCGCCTCCCATTGATTTAATCTGAAATCAATGGGAGCCAGTCGCGGAAAAAAGAAAAAGCAGCACGTCCTTTCTTGCCGCGGTTCCGCCTCTGAGCTGCCATCGAAATCAATGGGAGGCAGAAAATGCATTTTTCGCTGCGTTTTTTGTCTGCTGTCCTCAATCGCCGCGGGCAAAAAACGCGGCAAAAAAACGCGGCAAGATAGTGTGGGCAGGTCAAAATCTGCCTCAAAATTCTTTAAGGAATTTTGAGGCAGATTTTTTTTTGCCTGCAAAAACAGCACTTTGAGATAATTTACTCACTGTGTCAGAAGAGCTGCTGCTCCCACTCCAGTCCTCTTCCGGCGATGTCTTCCAGGCGAGGTCTTCGGTCCAGACGTCCAGTCCTTCACCTCCAGCCAGGCTCCAGGTAAGTTTTGTCCATGTGTGTTCGCGGCTGCGCGCGCTTCGTTCGCGGGTGCGCGCTTCCGTGCTTTCACGGGTGCGCGCGCGGGCGGTCTCGAGTGCGGGCGTTCGTGGGTGCGCGCTTGCGAGTAGGTTTGATGGCCCCCATGATGAGGGGAGGGGAGGGGGGCCCGCAGCAGCAGCTCACGACATTCTTTTGTTGAAAAAAACGGGCCCCATTGCAGGGGCCCGTTTTTTCCTACCAAAAGAATGTCGCAGCAGTTGCCGGGCCCCCCTTTCAATTAGGTTTGGCCGGGCCTATCACACCAGTACCCCTAATACCCCCCTGATGGCGGCCCTGCCTACATGACTGCCATAGGAGGGAGAGGGAGCCAATAGGAGAGGAGATAGTTGATGGGGGAAAGGAGGAGATGTATAGGGGAGGGGACAGGGGGGAGGTATCTGTTCCTCCCGCTGTTTTCGGCATTAGCCGGAAGCAGCGGGAGGAACAACAGGTAGAAATTTAGCTGAGACAGAACGTGCTGAGAGAGCTTGCCGTTCACTTACCTCCCACTGCAGTAGTAGTATGTCTTCCCCGGCCGCATTGCTCGAGCAGCTGCAGGCTGCAGCGGTGTTCCGGGATCCGGGCTGGCTGGAGGAAACAGTTGCAGCGCTAGCCTGGATCCCTCAGGCAGGCCCGTCGCGCTCTGTGTCGGCAGCCGGCACAGAGGCGCCCCCTTCCCCCGCCCTCCTCACAGGCGTTAGCGATATAGCAGCAGGGGGAGAGATGATCCCTACGGCCCCTGCTCCAATAAAGCAGAGGGCATCGTTGGGAGCGGTGGCTCAGTCCCGGTCACCCCGCCGCTCCCGGCGGTCCCGTCCACCAGAGCGTCTGAGCCCAGATATGGCCCCGCAGGCTCGGCGTCGCAGGGGGAGCCCTTCTAAGGACGCTGCAGGCCAGGTTGCTGGGACGGGCGCCTCCTCACAGGGCCTGCGTCCTGGCAGGAATCCCCAGCCGCGACGGGGCTCGGCGGCTAACAGGGAGTCGCAGGCCGGGCTCCCTATCACACCCCCGCCTTCAGCCGCAGTATGCCGGGTGCAGTCCACGGCTGCCCCGCATGGTGATGTGCCGGCCAGGGGGCAGGCTTCCTCCAGATCATCGGGGAGGACGACAAGATCAACGACGACGTCGAGGCAACAAGTCCGGTCGGAGGTTTGGGTCCCTACGGTCGGGCGGCAGGTGGCCGGCCCCTCGTTCAGCATATCAGGGTCCCCATGTCGGAGATGTCGGTGTGAGCACCAGTCGGCAGCAAGAGAGGATCTAGAAGATGGAGAGCTGGATGAGGCGCAGCGCGGTCAGGATTTTCCGGCTGGCGGGAATACAGTGCCTGGGCAGCCCGGTGAGTGTGTAACTCCTACGTTACCGTATCCAGCAATTTTCATGTCGGGTTTTGAGGGTGGGGCAGCGAGCGCGGAGGTTGCGGCTGTCGATAGTGGCGTTGTCGGGCGCGATGGCTTATCGGATTTGGTGGGTTGTTTGCGCGAGTTAGTCGGGCGCTTAGATAGGGCAGCGGCCCCTGTAGTTCCTGCGGTGTCCCCGGCGGTGGTATGGGAAGGTCATCGTGATGTATTGCCACGGTCCGTGGGTAGTAATGTTTCGGGGGTGTCAAGAGAAGCAGTAGCAGTGTCGGTTAAAACTGAGGCGCAGAAGGATGGGGATAGAATTAGGCTGAATGATCGTGCTCGGGGCGAGGTTTATGTCTGTTTTGAGGGTCCGTTAGGGGCTCACCTGAAGCAGGGGGTGAGGGACCGGATTTGGAAGGATGAATACGTGGAAATATTTTCTCTTCTGCCGCTTGCAAAGTTCAACTTGGATAAAGGCAAGCGGGATGAGAGTAAAAAAGAAGAAGAACGCCGGCGGTATAGGCTTATTCCGCAGACGTTCGCTAACTTGTCGCAAGCTTTTGCTATTTTGGCGAGCGTGATCGGAGAAAAGGCGCCGGAAAATTGCTCGGCGTTGTTCTGTTATTTCGATGCCATCGGGGAGGCTTATAGGGCGTACGGGGGGCAGGCGTGGTTGCGGTATGATGAGCAATTTCGCCAGCGGAAAGCGGTACGGCCGGCGATTCGGTGGGATCAAAAAGATATTGCGCTGTGGTTGCGGGTTACGGCCCCGATTAAGCAGTCCTTTCCCGGGAGCGTTGGCCAGGGAGGTCAGTCGGGTCAGTCCGGACAGGGTTCCGGTTCAAAACTTGGGTTCTGCTGGCAGTTCAATGATGGCCAGTGTAAGTTCGGGGCCTCATGCAAATTTAAACATGTCTGTTCGGAGTGTAATGGCTCCTCTCATGGGGCTGCAAAATGTATGCGGAAAGGGAAGCGGTCAGGTCCTCAGTCCTCCTCCGTTGGCCAAGGGGCGGTCACAGGTGAGGGTGGAAAGAATGGCACCGTATCTAACTGAATATCCGGATAGGGTTGCAGCCAAGTTAATTTTTGAGGGGTTTTCGTTTGGTTTTGTTAGTCCCCCTCCTCCGTATGAGGTCCCGGTTACACGGCGTAACCTTAAGTCGGCTTATTTGCACTCGGCGGTTGTTTCAGAAAAGCTGTTGAAAGAAGTTTCGCTGGGGCGCATGGCCGGTCCTTTTGTCGAGCCGCCTATTGTAAATTTAGTTGTATCCCCCTTGGGAATTGTGCCGAAGCGGGAGCCCCATAAATTCAGTTTGATTCACCATTTGTCCTTTCCCAGGGGAGCGTCGGTAAATGATGGGATAGATCACGATTTATGCTCGGTGGTTTACACGTCATTTGATAAAGCGGTGGCGTTGGTGCGAGGGGCGGGACCCGGGGCGTTGTTGGCGAAGACAGACATTGAGGCGGCTTTTCGTTTGCTGCCGGTACATCCGGAGAGCCAACGGCTGTTGGGTTGCTTCTGGAATGGGGGGTTCTATGTCGATAGGTGTCTTCCAATGGGGTGTTCTCTTTCGTGCGCATACTTTGAGGCTTTTAGTAGCTTCGTGGAATGGGTGACGAAGGGTGTAGCTGGGGTGGACTCATTGATACATTATCTGGATGATTTTTTTGTGTGTCGGCCCTAGCGATTCCCCTGTTTGTGGTAACCTATTGTATGGCTTGCAGAAGGTTGCGTCGGATTTTTGAATTCCGTTGGCGCCGGGTAAAACTGAGGGCCCAGTCTCCACCATCTGTTTTTTAGGGATCGCAATTGATTCGGTCGCTATGGAGTGTAGGCTGCCTGAGGATAAATTACTACCCTTGCGGCATGAAGTGAGGCGGGCCTGCCGACTGAAGAAGATCACTTTGCGCGAACTCCAGTCGCTGCTGGGGAAGTTTAATTTTGCCTGTAGGATTATGCCAATGGGTAGAATTTTTAGTAGGCGATTGGCGGCAGCGACGGCGGGTATCAGGGCTTCCCATCATTTTGTGAGGCTTGGGTTGGAACACAAGGCAGATCTGCAGGTATGGGATGAGTTCCTCGGGCAGTATAATGGTAAATCGTTGTGGATGTCCCCGGTGCAAGAAATAAGCGATGTGGAGTTGTTTACTGACGCGGCGGGGTCCGGTGGTTTTGGCGCATATGCGGGGGGTCAATGGTGTGCGGGGAACTGGCCGGACAGCTGGGTGGTCAGTGGGGTTACGCAAAATCTGGCCCTGCTCAAGCTGTTTCCCATCGTGGTGGCAGCGACCATTTGGGGGGACAGGCTCAGAGATAAAAAGGTTTGTTTCCACTGTGATAACATGGGGGTGGTGTTAGCAATTAACAACTTATCAGCATCGTCTCCACCTGTGGTTCAGTTGTTGCGTCACCTAGTGTTATTGTGCTTGTCGCTAAACGCGTGGGTAGTGGCGGTGCATGTGCCAGGGGTGTCCAACTGTATTGCTGATGCTCTTTCTCGCTCGCAGTGGGATCATTTTCGTCAATTGGCACCGGGCCGGGGGCGGATGCGTCCGGCTTGGCTTGCCCGGAGCATCTCTGGGAGCTGGTATCGGTCCCGTGGAAGGGTTGATTGAACGGTCGCTGGCTAGGGCGACTTGGAACGCTTATTCGGCTTGTTGGCAGCAATGGGAGGATTGGGTAAGAGTATTGGGCAACGTCTGCACGGAACAAGACAGGTTGGTAGCATTGTTGTACTGGTTGGGTGATGCGTGGGAGGCGGGGTTTTCGCTGGCTAAGGTGAATCGTTTCGTTGCTGGTTTGGCGTTCGGTTTCAAATTACGGGGTTTCCAGGATGTATCCAAGCATTTTCTAGTAAGGCAAGCTTTGAAAGGTTTGCGTAGAGGCAGGGCCGAAGCAGATCAGAGGCGACCCGTGTCTTTTGCCCTCCTTGGTTCACTGGGCGCATCGCTGGGGACTGTTTGTAATTCACCTTATGAGGTAGATTTGTTTCGGTTGGCTTTTTCCCTCGCGTTTTTTGGAGCACTCCGAATTGGGGAGTTGGTCTCCCCTAGTAAGGCTAAGGCTGGGGGGTTGCGACAGGCGGATGTGGGTCTTTACGGGGATAGACTCGAGTTCTTGGTGCGGCGGTCCAAGACTGATCAGTTGGGCCGTGGTAAGCGGATAGTGTTGTTTGCTCTCCCGGGGTCGACGATGTGTCCGGTCGCTTGCATGGTTGCGTTCAAGCCACTTGGCGAGGTGCCGGAAGCGCCATTGCTCCGCCATGAGAATGGCGCGTTTCTGTCTAAGTATCAATTTGATGCAATATTCAGAAAATGTTTGGCTGTGGTTGGTGTGGGGGACGGGTGTTACTCGTCTCACTCGTTCAGAATTGGCGCGGCTACAGAAGCTGGGCGTTGGGGGTTGGATGACGAGGGTGTGCGTCGCATTGGCCGCTGGGAGTCCAATAGGTTTAGGACTTACGTTCGCCTTCATTTGTTATGAGTTGTACGTTGTTTCTTATGGCTTTTCTTTGAGTTTCTTGTCCTTTCATTTCAGCCCATGTTTAGTCTGGCTGTTAGGACATTCTTTTGTGCACTGGGGGGCACTGCGGGCGGACGTGCGCCCGGATGGCCGCCAGCTTCGCATTCCGCGTCAGGATGCGGTGTTACATTAGTTGGGTTTTCGAGGTATGTTATGGAGCCGGGTACTGGCCGAGTTTCAAACATATGCTCATCTGGATAGAGTCCCGGATGTTTTGGTGTTGCATGTCGGGGGGAACGATCTAGGGGTACGCCCCTTTCGTGAGCTAGTGCGGGATATAAAGCACAATTTGTTGTGTCTGTGGGCGTCTCATCTGTCCTTGGTGATTGTTTGGTCGGACATAGTTCCGAGGAAGTCTTGGCGCCTGGCAAGGTCGGTGGAGAGGGTCAATAAGGCCCGCATTAAGGTGAATCGGGCGGTATCACGATTCGTTGCCAAGAACGGGGGCATTTGTGTTCGACACAGGGATCTGGAGTCCGGGGTTGGAAATTATTGGCGTAGTGATGGGGTGCATTTGACCGAGGTTGGAATTGATCTGTGGAGCTTGGCCTTAGCTGAAGGAATTGAGAGGGTGGTTGTGGTATGGAGGAACTCACAGGCTTAAGGTAGTCAAGGCCTGTTTCGCTGTGGTGGGGGGAGTCCTTGAGGTTGGTCAGTACAAAATGGTGGGGGGGTCGCATCGGGAGTATGCGTCCCCCAAAAAGGTATATCATTTGAAGACTTATAGCGTGTTATCCCTTTGAAGTGGTCTTCTGGTGGTTGGAGCCATCTGCAGAGGTGAGCGGTGCCTCCGAGCTGGTTTACGGCTGGAGGTAAAGAGTTGGTGGTGGTTTGCAGATGGCTAACTTAAAGGAAATCCGGTTTTAAAATGGCTTCAAGGACTTCCCCTGCTCTGTTAAAGTATTAAAATGTTGATTGTTAATTCTGATTCTGACCCATGTTGGGTCATGTGAATTAGAGGAGGAATTCTCCGGTCGAATTCCAAAAGGAGTTATCTGAATGTTTCGGATTAAATTGCATTTAAAATAATGTAAATAAATAAACGGCTACTGTGGCCATTTCATATCCAACCTCGGTTGTCACGTGTCGTTATTGGGTGGTGGGCCGGAAAAGGGGTGAGTAGGAGTAATAGGTTTTTAAATAACACATGACTCTACTTAGGCCAGTCAAGACGAGGCTGGACGGCAGCGCGGAGGGCTTAAGGGGAAGCCTCCATGACTGCCATAGGAGGGAGAGGGAGCCAATAGGAGAGGAGATAGTTGATGGGGGAAAGGAGGAGACGTATAAGGGAGGGGACAGGGGGGAGGTATCTGTTCCTCCCGCTGTTTTCAGCATTAGCCGGAAGCAGCGGGAGGAACAACAGGTAGAAATTTAGCTCCCACCCTCCCGCCCTAAGTTAGGGATTAGCTTTGGGATTGGGGTTGTTGTGAGCTTTGTTTATTTTATTTTATGATGTCTGATTACATAACTTGTGTTTCTCATTTTCTTTGGAGCAGGTTCGGATGTCATGGCAGCTGGCGGGGGGAGTCCTTGAGGTTGGTCAGTACAAAATGGTGGGGGGGTCGCATCGGGGGTATGCGTCCCCCAAAAAGGTATATCATTTGAAGACTTCATAGGGTGTTATCCCTTTGAAGTGGTCTTCTGGTGGTTGGAGCCATCTGCAGAGGTGAGCGGTGCCTCCGAGCTGGTTTACGGCTGGAGGTAAAGAGTTGGTGGTGGTTTGCAGATGGCTAACTTAAAGGAAATCCGGTTTTAAAATGGTTTTAAGGACTTCCCCTGCTCTGTTAAAGTATTAAAATGTTGATTGTTAATTCTGATTCTGACCCATGTTGGGTCATGTGAATTAGAGGAGGAATTCTCCGGTCGAATTCCAAAAGGAGTTATCCGAATGTTTCGGATTAAATTGCATTTAAAATAATGTAAATAAATAAACGGCTGCTGTGGCCATTTCATATCCAACCTCGGTTGTCACGTGTCGTTATTGGGTGGTGGGCTGGAAAAGGGGTGAGTAGGAGTAATAGGTTTTTAAATAACACATGACTCTACTTAGGCCAGTCATAGATTTATCCGTCTCATCACTAAGGGATGACTTAAATGGAAAAGACAAATGATGAACCAATCTAAAAGAATTAACTTCTTTTTTAGGAATTAAACCTAACAGAGAAATTCTATATCCTTCCAACAGCAATTTCTTTCAATAATTTATCCTTAACTATTGATAAATTGCAATCAACAGACTTTAAGTTATCCACAATCACACAACCCGGGCCTTGAAATAACGGTGCCATAAAGCCATTCTTGAAACCTTAGAGAATGAGATGTGCCATTTCCTTGTTTTTGGTACGTTTCTAACCATGGCAACATTCTTAGCCGATTCACTGGACTCAATGCTTTTACTAAGAAATTAGTTGAGGTTGGTTAGTCTGATCTACCCTTTTAAAACAAGACATAGGGTGTCCATTACCAAAGAAAGCACAATCATGCTTATATCTGCAATTAGATGCCCAATTGCACTGCATTTTGTTAAAGGCAAAGCAGACACCCTTCCTCATTGTAAATTGAATATTAGCATTAGGCTTGAAACAGGACGCTGAGGTAATAAAATTCTTAACCATAACCCCACATCATTCACACCCCATTTGATATGGGGATATACAGCAATCTTCTGTCTAAAAGACTCCTCATAGGGGCGCATTCGCACGGGGGTAATGGTGGACGTGTTTCCCTAGAGCTCACCTCAATGGGAGTATCCAGCTATTTTCAGCTATTTCCAGCTGCTCACCTCGCTCACATTCCACCGGAATTCCTCCTGCTTCCCCTCAGGGATCTTTTGATGGCGAAAAGGAACGCCAAAAAGTCCGGGATCGTGACCAGATTGACGGCTGCTGAGCCAGAGCCTCCATTACAGATTGACATGGGGAGCAGGCCATGCTAGCGTCGGACCCGCCTCACTCCCCACAGTTGCAGGCACCCTCTCCGGACCCGATACACAGTGTGGATGGTGGTACCCAATGTTTTCAGAGCCCCAGCCCTGCCTCAGATTTGTTTGGAGAAGATGACTCTAATACTTCCTCCGCAGAACCTGCAGTACAGGGGTTTTCAATTAGCCAGGCTGGGCAGGAGGGTCTTCTCAATTATCCTCCTTGTAGCTGCAAGCTGACACTGACGCAAATTCTGGTGACAAAGTTCTTATTGCACGCTTTTCACAACTCTTACAGCAAGAACTTGAACAAACGTGTGTAAAGATCATATCTGAACTTAAAGCTGACTTTCATGCTCTGGGGTCTAGAATGGAAGTAATGGAGACTAAAATTGATAACACAGTGACGACTGTTAGCCAGCACTCTGATTGCACTGACGACATATACCAACAGCTTGAGGAAGCCCACTCTAAGCTTGAAGATATGGAAAATAGATCCAGGTGGGAAAATTTCCGTATAAGGGGTCTGTCAGGAAACATCCTGGATTTAGATACTGCGGTACAAGATCTTTTTAAACATCTCCTCCCTGATTTACCTGACTGCTACTTTGAATTGTACGCATTATTGAAGTGTGTAAATCCACTCTCAGCGAAGTAACAAACCGAGTCTGTATACCAATGGCGTAGCTAGGTTCTCCAGCACCCGGGGCATAGATTCAGTTTGGGCCCCTCCCCCCCCAACCTCTTTCCCGACATATCCTTCCCCTTCGCCATGTTTTGTTTGTTTTCTCTACCAATCAATGAGGTTTCATTTTTTTTCCAATTTTTTTTTTTGTAACTCGTGCATAAATCCATTTGTACATTTCACAAGCAATATAGTTCTATATACAACACCAGAACCAAGCTCATTATATATATACAGCACCAGAACAAATCTCATTACATATATACAGTGCCAGAACCAAGCTCGGTACATATATACAGTGCCAAAACAAAGCTCAGTACATATATACAGTGCCAGAACCAAGATCAGTACATATATACAGCAGAAAAACCAAGCTAAATACATATATACAGCATACGTCCCAACTTTCAAGTATCACAAAGAGGGCCAATTTCTTTCTTTTAAGCCACGCTGCTAATCCCACCCAATCCCTGCCCATACACACCCGATTCAGCCGCACAGTATCATGCTCCCATAGTGACTCCCACACAGTATAATACCAAATAGCTGCCCCTACACAGTATAATGCCCTCTAGCTGCCACCATACAGTATAATGCCCCCATATCTGCCACCATACAGTATAATGCCCCATAGATGCACCCATACAGTATAAAGCCAACACAGATGCCCCCATACAGTATAATGCCCATACAGATGCCCCCATGCAGTATAATGCCCAAACAAATTCCTCCATACAGCATAATTCCCCCATAGCTTCCCCCATACAGCATAATGCCTCCATAGCTTCCCCCATTCAGTATAATGCCCCCTAGCAGCCCTTATACAGTAAAAGCTTCCCCTAGTGCCAGTGCCCTTGTAGATAGTGACACAGTGCCCATGTAGGTAGTGCCACAGTATATTGCCCTCTTGCTGCCACCATACAGTATAATGCCCCCATACAGTATAAGGCCAACACAAATACCCCCATACAGTATAATGCCCACATAGATTCTCCCATGCTGTATAATGCCCACACAGATGCCCCCATGCAGTATAATGCCCTAGCAAATTCACCCATACAGCATAATGCCCCATAGCTGCCCCATACAGCATAATTCCCCCATAGCTGCCCCATAACTGCCCCATACAGTATAAAGCCCTATAGCTGCCCCATACAGCTTAAAGCCCCCCTACAGCATAATGCCCCCATCGCTTCCCCATACAGTATAATGCCCCCCCTAGCTGCCCTTATATAGTATAATACCCCCAAAGCTGCCCCTAATGCCAGTGCCCATATATAAAGTGCCAATGCCCTCTCGATAGTGCCTCAGTGCCCATGTAGATAGTGCCCCTATATAGTGCCACAGTTTCCATGTTGATAGTGCCACCCCCTTGTAGATAGCGCTACCCCTGCCCTGTAGATAGCAAGGATGCAAGCCCTGAGTCTCGTGGGGCCGTGTGAGCGCGTCATCAATATTAGAAAAGCTACAGGACTTCCGGGAACAATTCACCAGGTTTGAACGGCATGATTTAGTACCGAATTATTAATTAAAGAACGTTAGTAAGTGACTTGTTTTTACATAAAAATATGAATGCAAAGCAATTTTTGAAATTTGTGGTCCCCGGATAACCCCTTTAACTTGGCTGTTGGGAACATATTAATGCATAGCTAAGCAGATTTATTCATTAAAGGGATTGTCTCGGTACAAGCATTGATGGCATATTACCAAGGCCGGTTTAAGACAGAGTGTGGCTGTAAAGGATCTGCCAGACACAGCTTCTGTGTCGACGCCCATGGTTAAACAGTCTGCATCTGCTCCTAGGTCTGATAGAGTGACTCGATCTGCTACCACTCAGGCTGGTAGGCTGAGGAGTGGGAGAACCTATCACAGCCTGGCCAGACGGTTCTAGCTCCCGCCCTCAGTCTATTTATACCTTCATTTGCTTCTTGTCTTTGCCTGTGATTCTATCTTGTTTCCTGGCTCTGCTGTTCCTGCTATTACTATTGCCCTCTTCTTCATATAGACCCTGGCTTTACTGACTACGCTCCTGCTCTGCGTTTGGTACCTCGTACACTCCTGGTTTGACTCGGCTCGTTCACTACTCTTGTTGCTCACGGTGTTGCCGTGGGCAACTGCCCCATTTCCCTTAGCTTCTGTGTACCCTTGTCTGTTTGTCTGTCGTGCACATATTGAGCGTAGGGACCGTCGCCCAGTTGTACGCCGTCGCCTAGGACGGGCCGTGCAAGTAGGCAGGGACTGAGTGGCGGGTAGATTAGGGCTCACCTGTCTGTCTCCCTACCCCGACATTACAGTGGCCCTGGGAAAAGTTAAAAGTGGGGGCCTAAATGCTGAATTATTGTATCAATAATGCCGTAAATTCAGTGTCACGAAGGGTCTGTGGACCCACTGGGCCGTACCGCCTTGGCGGTAAGGCAGCTGGCCAACAGGGAGCAGGTGAATGTCTATAGTTCTATAGGTACCTGTGGCAGCTCAGACAGCAGCAGGGCAGGCTCGGCTGAGACTTAGCTAGCAGGTGGACGTCAGGCGAGGTGAAGCCGGTCAGACGTGGATGCAGCACGGCATGACTTTGGCAAAGCACAGTGCTAGACCAGAAAGGTATGGATTGCTAGGAACAGGAACTGGAAACAAGTATAGGTACAGGGGCAGGGACTGGAACAGGGACTAGAACAGGAAACACACTAGGAGGCCATCACATAGACTAACAAGGGATCACAACAACGCTCAGGCATAGAACTAGGGGGCTGGACCCCTCTTATAGTCCAGGGTACTCACGGGTCAAAGTTCATCTATGAGGTCCGGTGCGCGCGCTGCCCCTTTAAGAGCGGGCACGAGCGTGCACACGTACCCTACGGGATCCGGCAGAGGTGAGTGGACACGAACGCTGGTGTCTCCTGAGGAGGAGGCTGGGGCCAGTGCTTGCCGACTCGTGGCTGCGGCTGTCAGAGGGAGGTTGGAGCTGACAGCCTGCAGCCATTACATTCAGAAGTCGATGTGCAGAGAACTGCATCGCTGATTTCCAGCGTGTCGAGGAGTGTTGCAAGCCCCAAAGCATATGTCCCCCCTTTCACACAAAAAATTATCTACACTACCATTCAAAAGTTTGGGGTCACCCCGACAATTTTGTGTTTTCCATGAAAACTCACACTTATATTTATCAAATGAGTTGCAAAATGACTAGAAAATATAGTCAAGACATTGACAAGGTTAGAAATAATGATTTTTATTTTAAATAATAATTTTCTCCTTCAAACTTTGCTTTCGTCAAAGAATGCTCCATTTGCAGCAATTACAGAATTGCAGACCTTTGGCATTCTAGCTGTTAATTTGCTGAGGTAATCCGGAGAAATTTCACCCCATGCTTCCAGAAGCCTCTCCCACAAGTTGGGTAGGCTTGATGGGCACTTCTTGCGTACCATACGGTCAAGCTGCTCCCACAACAGCTCTATGGGGTTGAGATCTGGTGACTGCGCTGGCCACTCCATTACAGATAAAATACCAGCTGCCTGCTTCTTCCCTAAATAGTTCTTGTATAATTTGGTGTGCTTTGGGTCATTGTCCTGTTGTAGGATGAAATTGGCTCCAATCAAGCGCTGTCCACAGGGTATGGCATGGCGTTGCAAAATGGAGTGATAGCCTTCCTTATTCAAAATCCCTTTTTACCTTGTACAAATCTCCCACTTTACCAGCACCAAAGCAACCCCAGACCATCACATTACCTCCACCATGCTTGACAGATGGCGTCAGGCACTCTTCCAGCATCTTTTCAGATGTTCTGCGTCTCACAAATGTTCTTCTGTGTGATCCAAACACCTCAAACTTCGATTCGTCTGTCCATAACACTTTTTTCTAATCTTCCTCTGTCCAGTGTCTGTGTGCTTTTGCCCATATTAAACTTTTCCTTTTATTAGCCTTTTATTAGCCAGTCTCAGATATGGCTTTTTCTTTGCCACTCTGCCCTGAATGCCAGCATCCCGGAGTCGCCTCTTCACTGTAGACGTTGACACTGGCGTTTTGTGGGAACTATTTAATGAAGCTGCCAGTTGAGGACCTGTGAGGCGTCTATTTCTCAAACTAGAGACTCTAATGTACTTGCCTTGTTGCTCAGTTGTGCAGCGGGGCCTCCCACTTCTCTTTCTACTCTGGTTAGAGCCTGTGTGTGCTGTCCTCTGAAGGGAGTAGTACACACCGTTGTAGGAAATCTTCAGTTTCTTGCCAATTTCTCGCATGGAATAGCCTTCATTTCTAAGAACAAGAATAGACTGTCGAGTTTCACATGAAAGCTCTCTTTTTCTAGCCATTTTGAGAGTTTAATCGAACCCACAAATGTAATGCTCCAGATTCTCAACTAGCTCAAAGGAAGGTCAGTTTTATAGCTCCTCTAAACAGCAAAACTGTTTACAGCGGTGCTAACATAATTGCACAAGGGTTTTCAAGTGTTTTCTAATCATCGATTAGCCTTCTAACACAGTTACCAAACACAATGTACCATTAGAACACTGGAGTGATGGTTGCTGGAAATGGGCCTCTATACACCTATGTAGATATTGCATTAAAAAACAGATGTTTGCAGCTAGAATAGTCATTTAGCACATTAACAATGTATAGAGTGTATTTCTGATTAATTTATTGTTATCTTCATTGAAAAAAACTGCTTTTCTTTCAAAAATAAGGAAATTTCTAAGTGACCCTAAACTTTTGAACGGTAGTGTATATACATGCACAGTTATTATATTATACCACTATAATAGATTAAATATTACCTGCATACTGTTACTGAACACAACTCACTATTATAAGACCAATATTACCAATAATAACACAATGTAAGGTCTAAATAATACCGACACACCATAACTACATAGTGACTGAATAATACCTCCATACTTTTACTGAATAATACCGCCACACCACATCCACATAGTGACTGAATAGTACCCCCATACTGTTACTGAATAATACCGCCACATCATAACCACATAGTGACTGAATAAGTCCCCATACTGTTACTGAATAATACTGCCACACCATAACCACATAACCAAATAGTGACTGAATAATACCCCCATACTGATACTGAATAATACCATCAGACCATAGCCACATAGGGACTGAATAATACACCAATACTGTTACTGAATAATACCACCACACCATAACCACATCAGGGGCGTAGCTAGGGGGGGGGCAGACGGGGCAAGCGCCACCCCTCCTCCACTATAATTGTACCTGCGTCTATAGGACACAGGTACAATTAGAAGCAATGAATGGCCGGGTACGTTTCGTGCCCGGCCATTCAGCGCCTTTCCACGAGTGAAGCGGCGCGATACTTTGCGCCGCTTGCATCATTGAAAGGCGCTGATTGACAGGGAAAGTCATTCTGCCCAGCCAATCACCGCCTTTCATAGACGCTTCGTTCAACCCCAGGAGACCTGCGCAGAAGAGAGCAGGTCTCAATTGCTGCCGGACGGCGTGGCAACGGGATTAAGGTGAGTTTGAATAGTTTGTTATTTTATCGTAATAAAAAAGTGTGTGGCATTATCTACAGGGGGGATTTATCTACCGGGGGGGCTTTATCTACGGGGGCGGGGCTATATCTACAGGGGGGCTATATACAGGAGTGGGCTATCTATGGAGCACTATATACAGGGGTGGGCTATCTGTGGAGCACTATAGGGGGAGCTATATGGGGGCACTATCTACAGGGGGCTCTATGGGGGGCACTATCTACAGGGGGCTCTATGGCAGGCACTAACAACAGGGGGCACAGTGTGTGTGTATGGGACACAGTATATGGTACTATTATAATTAGAGGCGCAGTGTATGGCACTATTATATTTAGGGGCGTAGTGTGTGGTATAATGAGAGCTTTATCTTTGTTTATAGGTGCAGAATTGTTGGAAAAGTGAGAAGCTGAAGACATCTGAGCGGCAAACTCCAGAAATGGGCTGTGACCGGGAGAAGTCATCATAGAGGTCTGGATTGGATGGAGAAAAATAACTAGAATCTGAGATGTCACCGGTGAGTCACTTAATGTAAATGTTTATTCTGCCTCTAATCAGTACTGTAGTCACTGTATCATCTGCAGCGAGATGATGTGTGGTATGATTATGATATGATTTATTTTTTTGTGAAACAGCAACTCCCAGCATATCCCTACTATTGTTCGGGCCATGCTGGGAGCTGGAAACAAATTAGTGCAAACCTATACGGCAGGGGCTGCACTAAATTGAGCTGTATTTGTGCTGGTGTTGTATTTATGTACTGAGCTTTATTCTGGTGCTGTATATATGTACTGAGCTTGGTTCTGGTGTTGTGTATAGAACTATATTGCTTGTAAGATGTACAAATGTTTTTATGCTCGAGTTACATAAAAACAAACGTGGAAAAGAAATGACACGTCATTGATTGGTAGAGAAAACAAACATGGCGAGTGGGAAGGAGATGTCGGGAAAGAGGTTGGGGGGGGGGGGCGCCAAACTGAATCTTTGCCCCGGGTGCTGGAGAACCTAGCTACGCCTCTTTCCACATAGTGACTAAATAATACCACACGGTTACTGGATAATACCGCCACACCATAGCCACATAGTGACTGAATAATACTCCCATACTGTTACTGAATAATACCATCACACCATAACCCCATAGTGACTGAATAATACCCACACTGTTACTGAACAATACTGCCACACCATAACCACATAGTGACTGAATAATACCCCCAGACTGTTACTGAATAAAAACCACAATACAAAGACCAATATTACCACCGCATAGTGACCATATAGTGGTAGATGCCTGTTATAAACAGGAGCTCTGCAGAGGATATAATATTACCACCATTAAGTGACCATATAGTGGTAGATGCCTGTTATACACAGGAGCGCTGCAGAGGATATAATATTACCACCATAAAGTGACCATATAGTGGTAGATGCCAGTTATACACAGGAGCTCTGCAGACCATATAAGTGATTATAGCACATTTATATCCAGTGACTCACAAGTCATGTTTTCTCTGATTAAAGTCGTTCACTTTTTCCTTCTTTTCTCCATCCTGCCCAGACCAATGTGAAGACTTATTCCAGCCATGACCTGTCTCTGCAGAAATTGACATACAGACATGTAGGTTTCTCGCTTTTCCAGCTCCCTCCCCACCTATAATCCATCCGCTAAACAAACTCATAATCCACAGTGCCCCAGATGGTAATAATGATCCCTAAGTGCTCGACAAAATAAAAGTGCCCCCTCAGTGATCGTGCACCCTTTGTGCCCCCACAGTTATAATGCCCACTTTGTGCCTCCTGTAGATAGCGCCACAGTATCCCCTGTAAATAGCGCCACACACAGCCCCGTGTAGATAGTGCTACACACATCCCCCTATAGATAGCGCCACACACAGTCTCCTGTAGATAGCGCTACACAGAGACCCCTGTAGATAGCGCCACACAGCCCCCCTTTGTAGATAGTGCCACACAGCCCCCCTGTATAGTGCCACACAGGCCCCCCTTAGTAGATAGTGCCACAAAGCCCTGCCACCTTGTATATAGTGTCACAGCCCCCCTGTATAGTGCCACACAGCCCTCCATTAGTAGATAGTGCCACACAGCCCTCCCCTTGTATAGTGCCATACAGCCCCCCTAGTAGATAATGCCACACAGCCCCTCTTTAGTTGATAGTGCCACACAGCCTTCCCCCTTGTATATAGTGCCATACAGCCCCCCTAGTAGATAGTGCCACACAGCCCCCTTGCCACACACAGTCCCCTGTAGATAGTGCCACACAGCTCTCCCCCAAGTAGATAGTGCCACCCAGCCCACACCCCATGTAGATAGTGCCACACAGCCCCCCCTTTATAGTGCCACACAGGCCCCCCTTAGTAGATAGTGCCACAATGCCCTCCTGCCTTGTATATAGTGCCACACAGCCCCCCTGTATAGTGCCACACAGCCCTCTCTTAGTAGATAGTGCCATACAGCCCCCCTAGATGAGAGTGCCACACAGCCCCTCTTTAGTTTATAGTGCACACAGCCATCCCCCTTATATAGTGCCACACTGTCCCCCTTATGCCACACAGCCCCCTTTTGTATATAGTGCCACAAAGCCCCCCTTGTATATAGTGGCACACAGCTCCCCACCCTTGTATATAGTGCTACACAGCCACCAAAAAAAAATAAAAACAATTTGTGCTTACCTAGCCCTGTTCCCGTGACGGACGGAGCGCTTTATAGCCTCTGGACGTGACCCTTGCGTAAGCCAGTGTGATGCAATTACATCATCATGCCGGCATGCGCAGGGATTTTTCATAGCGCCTTATTGGATGCAGACCTAACGTGGCCTGTTGCCTATAGTATACAATTAAATGTGACGCTCCGGGAATGAGGGGTCCCGTGCCGCCCGGTCCGTAATTGTTATGTACCGGGCGGGGCGTGCCCCCTCATGCCTCAGGCCCGTAGCAGCTGCTATGGCTGCTATAGTGGATAGAGGGCCCTAAGAGGATGGGTGCCCTGGGCAATTGCCCAGTTTGCCCCCTTACTGCCGACCCTGCATATCACTAGGATATGCCATCAATGTCCGATTGGTGGGGTCCAACTAATGTGACCCCAGCTAATCGAAGTGGCAGGGGTTCTAGCAAGGCATCGAGCCACTTTGGTGACTATTTGTTAGACAGGAGACAATCAGACATTGATGTCATATCTTAGAGATTTGGACTCAATGTTTGTACTAAGACAACCCTTTCAAAGTAGAGTGAAAAGGCTGGATTTATACACCCATAGTTTTGGTTAGTGTAGAATGTATATTTTCTTCTAAAAACGGGGGTAAATTTCATCAGAGAAAAAAAGGAAAGTCTTTTAAAGGAGCTAATAGTAGCCATATTTATTGTCACCCTGCTTTGCAGTAACCAAATAACTAAGGTTCCTCTTGGGGTATGTTTCAAGGGAAAACAGCTCCTGATTTTCAGAAGTTTTTTGAGTCTATGAAAAACGGCTCCAAAAACGTCCCAAGAAGTTTCCTGCACTTCTTTTGACGAGCCGTCATTTTACGTGCCGTATTTTGACAGCGACGCGTAAAATAAAGGCTCGTGGGAACAGAACATCGTAATTCCCATTGAATGGGCAGATGTTTGTAGGCCTATTAGGGCGTTTTTTCAGGCGTAATTCGAGGCGTAAAACGCCCGAATTACGTCTGAAAATAGGCCGTGTGAACATACCCTTACACGACCTGGGCTCGTTGATCAGCGCTCGTTTGCTCCTTTCACAAGGAGCTATGTATGGGGACGAGTTTACACAGGGAGATGCGCTGCCGACACTGATAATATTAAACTTTTTTAAAACTATACGATCAGCAGATGAACGAGCTCGTTCATCTGCTGATCTCTGCCCTGTTTAGGGTAAACGCCTCGAAATACGCCTGGAAAAACGCTAACTAAACGCCTACAAACATCTGTCCATTGAATTCAATGGGAAAAAAGGAGTTATGTACAGATGGGGCTGTTTTAAAAAATGGCGCGGAAAAAACGTAAGAAAGAAGGAGCATGTCACTTCTTGAGCCGTTTTTGGAGCTGTTTTTCATAGTGTCAATTGAAACACAGCTCCAAAAACGTTTCAAAAACACACCTCAAAAAACGTTTTCTGCTTCAAAAACGTCTGAAAATCAGAGACTGTGTTCCCTTGAACACAGCTCCTTCATTTTCAGCAGTTTTTGGTTTTGCGTGTGAACATACCCTTACACAAGGCAATTATTGGCAGTGTGCGTTCTATGAACGATCGATTGTCCAATAATTGGCCCGTGTAAACGAGCCTTAAGAAATAACGGCAGATTTGCAACTGTCTAATTAATCTAAATAGCGTTTGCAGAAATCTATGCACTTACTGCAGTGACAACCCCATTTAGATGTATGGAATACAATTTCTGCAACAAATCTCCGGTGTATGAACATACCATTTTACTAAGGATAAGTTCACATTTCGTTTTGTTCACTCGTTTGTGGTATACGACGACGTATATGTTTTTAAATGTATCCCTTTGTAAGGCCCCATTCACATGGCGTTTGTACGTTTTTTTATTTAAAAAAAACATGGACCATTGAATAGATTTACTGTATGTAAACGGATACAAACGTATAGCATTATGTTTGCATACGTTGCCCATTGAGATCAATGCTATACGTTTCAATACTTTTTTAGTGTTTGAAAACGTATGTGCTTGGCGGACAGCACAAACGCGATGTGAATGAGGCCTAACATACACGTACTTTTTTTGTAGTATACGTCGTTTCCGTTTTTATACGTTTGTGTCCGTTCCTACTTCTAAAAACCTATAAGTTTTTTTATTCTTGAGCTAAATTGAAGATTTCCCATTTATGGTGACAAAAACTTATACGTTTTACGTATGCAAACCTAGGGTTTAACATTGCATACGTCGTCCATACGTCATCATTGGCTTCAATACAAATAAAAACATACGTTTTGGAAACCATTAGGGCATCCGTCCTGACCATAGAAATCAATGTACACGCTGTGGTATACATTTTGACACTGTTTTTTCATGTCATAAGGTGCACGTCAGACGTACATTAAAAACGAGATGTGAATTTAGCCTTAGTGGTGATTTTTGGAGAAATCTCTTTCAAATATTCTCTCCTTTTGATTTTTGGTTATCTAACAAAGGTAATCTAGAATTTCCGAATCACATTTAACTCAGACACTTCTAGGAGAACAGCTGGTCACACTGTCTTTAGAAGGCATTTAATCTAAGCGGATTTTTATAACGTAAACTGGTGTGAAAAAAACCCATATAACATCTTCTTACTGTGTGTTCTAATGAAGAAAGTAATATCAGTTATTATATACTAAAAATAAAACGCATTATGAAATTCTACATTACATTAACCCCTTAAGGACCAGAATAGAAAGGATCATTTTAAACCTTAGGACCATGCTGATTTTTTTGTTTCCTTTTCACTATAAGGGCATGTACACACGCTTAGCCAAATAAGTCTGAAAATACGGAGCTGTTTTCAAGAGAAAACAGCTCCTGATTTTAAGACGTTTTTATAGTAACTCGTGTTTTTCGCTGCGTATTTTACGGACGTTATTGGAGCTGTTTTTCAATGGAGTCAATGAAAAGCGGCTCCAAAAACGTCCCAAGAAGTGACATGCACTTCTTTTTCGCGGGCGTCTTTTTACGCGACGTATTTTGACAGCGACACGTAAAATTACGCCTCGTGGGAACAGAACACCGTAAATCCCATTGCAAGCAGTGGGCAGATGTTTGGAGGCGTAATGGTGCCGTTTTTTCAGGCGTAACTCGCGGCGTAAATGGCCCGAATTATGTCTGAAACCACTGCGTGTGAACATACTCTTAGGCCTTATTCACATGAATGTGTTATACGTCCGAGCGACGCGCGTGATTTTCACGCACGTCGCACGGACTTATGTTAGTGAATGGTGCCGTTCAGACTGTCAGTGAATTTCACCCAGCGTGTGTCCGCTGCGTAAAACTCACGACATGTCCTATATTTGGCCGTGTTTCGCGCAGCACGCACCCATTGAAGTCAATGGGTGCGTGCAAATCGCGCACGGCACACGGAAAAACTTCCGGGTGCCGTGTGTGATACGCGCTACAGTAGTAAAATAAATGAATCTATAGTAGTTACAGCAGAGGAAGCGTGATCTCGTTGTAACCTGTCATTTACCGCGTAATCTCGCGAGATTACGCGTCCTCTGCTGTAACTACCACAGACAGAGTAACGAAGTGCAGAGATTGTGAATAGACATCCCGTGGAATGTCTATTCACTGTCTAAACACTTCAGTATTGTTAATGTGTTAGTATAAGGCAGCACATAAGGATCTAACAGGATCCCTATGCGCTGTGTAAATGAATGGAGAGGAGTGCATGATGCTGATTGGTCATACAGCGTCATACACTCCCCTGTACAACGCCCACTTGGTCTAAAGTAAAAATACGCCCACTTGGGCATTAAGCAACTCATTAGCATAAATCTAAAAACGCTAATAAAGTGGTAAAAATAGATCGTTTAAAAAAAAAAAAAAAGCATTACTGTCACCTACATTATAGCGCCCATCTCCTTATGTAGGAGACAGGGCACTTATAATGTGGTGACAGAGCCTCTTTAAAGTGGGGATTATAATACGGGGATGTACCAGTTCTAAGTAGCCCTTTCCTATGCAGAAACATAGCCTGAAGGCAACTTGGGCAAAGGTAACTGGGGCAGATTCAGTTCAGTGCCCAATAATCATAGTGCTCATTCAGAGTCTGACCATTAATTATGCTGCCATCCACTGTACACCCAGAGTCTCTGTAGCAAGTGACAGTAAGTAGCTGATAAGCGGAGGTGGAGCTCAATGCATACAGTTGTTTACAGCTCCGATTGAACTCAATACTAGCTGTAAAAACTCTGTCTGTAGTGAGCTCTTTATAGTGGCATTTGTGAATTGTCATCAGCAGGGCTGGCCCTAGGATAGATGGCGCCCTGTGTGAAATGATCTTTCGGCGCCCCACCCATCATTAAAAAAAAATGCCCCATAAAAAAATTATAATGCCCCTTTAGTGCCCCCATACAGTATAATAATAATATTTAATAATATAATATATTACAACCCCTTCAAGGACACAGTATTTTGTCCTCTAATTGTGCACACAGTATCATGCCACCTGTAGTACCCCTACACAGTATAATGTCCGCTTAGTGGCCCCCACACAGTATAGTACCCCCCTGTAGATTTTGCCATATAGCCTCCCTGTAGACAGTGCCATAATCCCCCACCTCCTTTTTGTAGATCATGCCACACAGCATCCCCCCACCACCCCCTTGTAGACAGTGCCATACAGCATACAGCCCCCACCTCCCCCTTGTAGACAGTGCCCCTAAACAAAAACAAAAATTGTACTCACCTAGGCCCCGTTCCCACGACGAACTGAGCTTCTCCATGACGGGATCCTGTAGCCTAGTACAGAGTTTCCCAACCTTTTCGAACTCGAGGCAGCACTGGAAAAATACAATTTCATCAGGGCCCCCCTACCAAAAATTGTTTAGAGAAAGACAGAAAACGGCTAAGAACAAGCACTACACTCGTAGGGAATGTTCACACACAAAAAATATCTGCCTCAAAATTCCTTCAGCAACTGACAGGGTTGTGTGACCTTTTTTTGTGTTTTTTCTTAAGCTGTTGAAGCGAATGCAAAAGACACAGGCAAAAAAGCTCCAAACGAGCGTTGCAGGTATTTTCTTCATCCTATTAATTTCAATTGGAAGTCAGAAGCGGAAACCACTTGAAGACCATCACCCCCCAACTCACAGTAAAATGACCATCAGCCCCACACTCACAGTAAAATGACCGTCAGCCCCCAACTCACAGTAAAATGACCATCAGCCCCCCACCCACAGTAAAATGACCATCAGCCCTCCACTCACAGTAAAATGACCATCAGCCCCCCACTCACAGTAAAATGACTGTCAGCCCCCAACTCACAGTAAAATGACCATCAGCCCCCCACTCACAGTAAAATGGCCATGGGTAACACCACACAGCCCCCTTGTGGGTAACGCCACACAGCCCCTTGTAAGTAGCCCCACACAGCCCCCTTGTAGGTAGTGCCAGACAGCCCTCTTGTAGGTAGCGCCAGACAGCCCCTTTGTAGATAGCGCCACACAGCCCCCTTGTAGATAGCGCCACACAGCCCCCTTGTAGATAGCGCCACACAGCCCTCTTGTAGATAGCGCCACACAGCCCTCTTGTAGATAGCGCCACACAACCCCCTGTAAAGAGCGCCACACAGCCCCCTGTAGAGTGCGCCACACAGCCCCCTGCAGAGTGCGCCACACAGCCCCCTGTAGGGAGTGCCACTAGCCCCCGGTAGGAAGTGCCGCACAGACCCCCTGTAAGGAGTGCCGCACAGACCCCTGGTAGGGAGTGCCACACAGCCCACAGCCCCCTGTAGTGAGTGCCACACAGCCCCCTGGTTGGTAGTGCCCCATAGCCCACAGCCCCCTGGTTGGTAGTGCCACACAGCCCACAGCCCCCTTGTAGGTAGTGCAAGGACTACGAAATGACCCTGATAGCTGGCGGGCAATAGACATTCAAATAAGGACAAGTGTGCAGGAGCAGCAGCCCACAGCCCCCTTGTAGATAGCAACCCCCCCCCCCTCCAGTATAGATAGCGCCACTGTAACTCCCTGAGGGAGCGGAATCCCTGTATGGCCGGTGATTCCGCTCCTGGAACGCCCCTTGATGTCTCTGTTCATATATGGACAGTGATATCAGGGGAAACTCCTGAAGCGGAATCCCCGTCCACAGCGATGCCGACGCTGTGACCGGCGATTCCACTCCAGGAGAAGCTCCTGTCGTCTGTGTCCATAACGTCATTGGCTTCTCCTGGAGTGGGAATCCCCGGTCATAGCGTCTGCAACGCTGTGACCGGGGATTCCGCTTAAGGAGTTTCCCCTGATGTCACTGTCCATATATGGACGGAGACATCAAGCAGTGCTCCAGGAGCGGAATCCCCGGCCACATGGGGATTCCGCTCCTTCAGGGAGCTACAGTGTCGCTAGTAGATAGCAGAGCAGGGAGATACCTCCCTGCTCTGCTATAGTGCCATCGCTAGCGCTATAGCAGCCGCAGCGGCTGCTAGCGGCGCCACCGCCCTCATGCCCGGTGTTGCCGCTAGCAGCCGCTATGGCTGCTACAGCGGTAGGGACGGCCACTAAGTGAAGAAGTGCCAGGGCGGAAAGGTGACTGCCTAAGGGTATGTTCACACGCAGAGTCAAAAACTTCTCAAAATACGGAGTTGTTTTCAAGGGAAAAGAAGCTGCTGATTTTCAGAAGTTTTTTGAGCAAGTCGCGTTTTTCGCAGCGTTTCTTGCGGCGTTTTTACGGCCGTTTTTGAGCTGTTTTAATAGAGTCTATGGAAAACGGCTCCAAAAACGTCCCAAGAAGTGTCCTGCACTTCTTTTGACGAGCCGTCATTTTACGCGCCGTATTTTGACAGCGAAGCGTAAAATAAAGGCTCGTGGGAACAGAACATCATAAAACCCATTGCAGGCAATGGGCAGATATTTGCAGAAGTTATGGAGCCGTCTTTTCAGGCGTAATTCGAGGCGTAAAACGCCTGAATTACGTCTGAAAATAGGTCGTGTGCACATACCCTAAGGCCGGCCCTGGGTGCAGTTAGGGAATGGCACCTGACCCGCTGGTAGTTGCAACTGCGCGGGGATACACACACCCGCTGGCGCCCCTCTTGCAGTGTGGCGGCTGGCGCCCTGTGCGACCGCACTGGTCGAATGTATCTAAGGCCGGCCATGGTCATCAGCTTTCCTCGCTGTGGCTCCCCTTGTACCTGTTCATTAACCACTAAAAGTCTGGGCCTTAAAAGGCCTTTATGACCAGCTATTTTTTTTTCAATTTTTGCCTCTCTGCCTTTCAGCAGCCATAAATTATATTTTTGGGGGTACAAATAAATTACTGAGTAATTTTTGTAATAAATTTTTGCAGCATGAATATACGAAATAGTGATTTTCGCCATTGTTTTTTTTAAATTATTTTCTTTACGTTTCACGCTAAACACCCTGTTAAAATAATTCTTCAGGTTATTAAGGTTGTGTAGATACCTAATATGTGTAGTTTTTTTTTTTTCAATTTTAAGTATGTAATGTAATGTTAATTTTTTTAATCCTACGAAGGGATAACTTTTTAACAGATTTATTTTATACTTGTAATATATTAGCATACTCCTGTATGTTAATACATTACACTGTGTCACTATGACATGCTGTTGTTAGGGCAACACACAGTTTGCCCTAACAGCAGGCATACTGTACAGACAGCCCTGGGGTCCCTAGTGCTGATTGCAGAGGGTTCCCCCCAGTCTTTGATCAGTTTCCAGTGACGCGATCGAAGACGGGGGTCCTATTTGATCATGCCATGGTCACGGACCGCGGCGATTAAAGGGTTAAACAGCTGGGATCAGAGGATTTTCTAAGATCAGGAGCTGTTAGTAACAGTTCCTGCTTAGGCCCCATGCACACGACCGTAATTATCATCCATAATAACGGCTGAAATTGCGGACCCATTCATTTCTATTGGCCGTGGACACCTTTCCGTATATTTATGGATGTGTATCCAGGCCGTAGGACTGATCCGCAAAATATAGAACATGTCCTATTGCCTGTAAATGTGGACACACCCATAAAAGTCTATGGGTGCTTCCGCAATTGCGGACAGCTACAGATGTGTATTCGTAACCGTCAGATCCGCATTTGAGGACAGTATGAACTATTAGGGTATGTTCACATGGCTTATTTTCTGCCGTTTTTCGGGCCGTAAACGGGTGAAAAATGGCGCAAAAATCGGAAGCAGAGTGCCTCCAAACATCTGCCCATTGATTTTAATGGGAAAAAAGGCGTTCTGTTCCGACGGGGCGTTTTTTTTACGTGGCCGTTTTGAAATACGGCCGCATAAAAAACCGGCCACGAAAAAGAAGTGCATGTCACTACTTCAGCCGTTTTTGGAGCCGTTTTTCATAGACTCTATAGAAAAACAGCTCCAAAAACGGCTGTTAAAAACGTCTGAAAATCAGGAGCTCCGTATTGTTAGACGTTTTTGAGTTTGTGTGTGCACATACCCTTATGGTCATGTGCATGAGGCCTTAGAGAATGAGCATTCACTGGAGCGCTCATAAGACTTTTCTACAGCGATGCCAAAAGACAGCGCTGTAGACTGAACAAAAATACAATGGGCAGTCAAGAAGGGGTTAAAGGCTATGTAAACCTTTGTAGCCCTTATATTTATTTAATGTATGTGTTTTGTTTTTAAAAAAAAATTTAATTGACATTTATTAAAAATTGTATTCGGTTTATGTGCTGCAGCTTCTATGTATCCACTATACGTAGAAGCTGCTGTAAACCGAATCCATCAGTCAAATGGATCGACGGGCTCAGCTAACAGCGGCTCCTGTGTGCCTCTAAGATTGGGTTCCCACAGTGCAGATTTGCTGCATATTTTGCATGCCTTTTTTTTTTAGCCAAAACTAGGAACGGAACCTAAACAGAAGCAATATATACAGAAAGGCTTTATAGGTCTGCTCTACTAGAGCGAATTCTGGTTTTGGCAAAAAAACGCATGTAAAGTCTGCAGCTAATATGCACTGTGGGAACCCAACCTAAGGCCGGATTCACACGAGAGTGTGCGTTTTGCGCACGCAAAAAAAACGGCGTTTTGCGTGCGCAAATGGCACTTAACAGCTCCGTGTGTCAGCCCCGTATGATGCACGGCTGCGTGATTTTCGCGCAGCCGCCATCATTATGACACTCCGATTGGATGTTTGAAAACAGAAAAGCACGTGGTGCTTTTCTGTTTACATTCATAGTTTGACAGCTGTTGCGCGAATCACGCTCGTCCCACGGAAGTGCTTCTGTGTGGTGCGCGTGATTTTCACGCACCCATTGACTTCAATGGGTGCGTGATGCGCGAAATACGCCCAAAGAACGGACATGTCGTGACTTTTTCGCAGCGGACTCACGCTGCGTAAAAATCACGCAACTGTCTGCATGGCCCCATAGACTAATATAGGTCCGTGCGACGCGCGTGAAAATCACGCGCGTTGCACGGACGTATATCCCATTCGTTTGAATAAGCCCTTAGGGTATGTTCACACGCACTGTTTTCAGACGTAATTCGGCCGTTTTACGCCTCGAATTACGCCTGAAAAAAAGGCTCCATTACGCCTACAAACATCTGCCCATTGCTTTCAATGGGTTTTTACGATGTTCTGTTCCCACGAGGTGTTATTTTATGCATCGCTGTCAAAATACGGCGTGTAAAAAGACGCCCGCGAAAAAGAAGTGCATGTCACTTCTTAGGACGTTTTTGGAGCCGTTTTTCATTGACTCCATTGAAAAACAGCTCCAATAACGTCTGTAAAATACGCCGCAAAGTAGTTACAAAAACGTCTGAAAATCAGGAGAGAATCAGAACACCGTAAAACCCATTGAAAGCAATGGGCAGATGTTTGTAGGCGTAATGGAGCCGTTTTTTCAGGCGTAATTCGAGGCGTAAAACGCCCGAATTACGTTTGAAAACAGTGCGTGTGAACATACCCTAAGGGTATGTTCACACGCTGAGCCAAAAACGTCTGAAAATACGGAGCTGTTTTTAAGGGAAAACAGCACCTGATTTTCAGACGTTTTTTGAGCAACTCACGTTTTTCGCTGCGTTTTTCGCGCCGTTTTCGCAGCGTTTTCGCGCCGTTTTTTCAGCCGGTTTTGGAGCTGTTTTCAATAGAGTCTATGAGAAAACAGCTCCAAAAACGTGCCAAGAAGTGTCCTGCACTTCTTTTGACGAGGCTGTAATTTTACGCGTCGTCTTTTGACAGCTGTCAAACGACGATGCGTAAATTACAGGTCGTCAGCACAGTACGTCGGCAAACCCATTCAAATGAATGGGCAGATGTTTGCCGACGTATTGGAGCCGTATTTTCAGGCGTAAATCGAGGCATAATACGCCTCGTTTACGCCTGAAAATAGGTCGTGTGAACCCAGCCTGATACCGATCAAATCTACACTGATGAACTTAGATTTGATCTGTATTAGGCCACATGCACAAGATGCGTAATTTGATGTGGAAAATCCGCATCAAACCGCAACTGAACACAGGTAATTCTACAGGTAAAATACGCACTTAATATTGCGATATTTGATACGTTTTTAGGTGCGGTTTTACATTTTGATGCGGAAACTGTTAGGGTATGTTCACACGGCGGGGGTCCGTAACGGCTGAAATTACGGGGATGTTTCAGCCTGAAAACATCCCCGTAATTTCAGCCGTACCGGCATGTGCAGGCGCTTGAACGCCGCGTCAATTACGGCCGTAATTAGCGCTGCTATTCATTGGAGTCAATGAATAGCGGCTCCAATTACGGCCAAAGAAGTGACAGGTCACTTCTTTGACGCGGGCGTCTATTTGCGCGCCGTCATTTGACAGCGGCGCGTAAATATACGCCTCGTGTGAACAGACAAACGTCTGCCCATTGCTTTCAATGGGCAGATGTTTGTCAGCGCTATTGAGGCGCTATTTTCGGGCGTAATTCGGGGCAAAAACGCCCGATTTACGTCCGTAAATAGGCCGTGTGAACATACCCTTAGGGTATGTGCACACGATAACTGGCTTTTACATCTGAAATTACAGACTGTTTTCATGAGAAAACCGCTCCGTCGTTTCAGACGTAAATGCTCCTCCTCGCATTTTGCGAGGCGTCATTGATGCCCGTAATCTTGAGTTGTTCTTCATTGAAAAACGGCTCAAATTACATTTCAAAGAAGTGTCCTGCACTTCTTTTGACGAGGCAGTCCATTAACGCGTCTCGTTTGACAGCTGTCAAACGACGACGCGTAAATGACAGGTCGTCTGCACAATACGTCGGCAAACCCATTCAAATGAATGGGCAGATGTTTGCCGACGTATTGGAGCCGTATTTTCAGACGTAAAACGAGGCATATTACGCCTCGTTTACGCCTGAAAATAGGTCGTGCGAACCCAGCCTTTTGTGCTGCAGATTTTGGTGTGTTTTCAAGAAACTTTTCAGACACAATTCTGAGACGGAAGCGCAAGATAAATTGACGTGCTGCAGATTCAAAACCATACTGCTGATCAATTTACGTGCAGATAAATTCTGAATCATGTAGATGAGATTCCTTGAAATCTCATTTGTTTTGCTGGTACTGTATTAGGGTATCTTCACACGCACTGTTTTCAGACGTAATTTTGGCGTTTTACGCCTCGAATTGCGCCTGAAAAAACGGCTCAAACATCTGACCATTGCTTTCAATGGGTTTTACGATGTTCTGTTCCCACGAGGTGTTATTTTACGCGTCGCTGTCAAAAGACAGCGCATAAAAAGACGCCCGCGAAAAAGAAGTGCATGTCACTTCTTGGGACGTTTTTGGAGCCGTTTTTCATTGCCTCCATTGAAAAACAGCTCCAATAACGTCCGTAAAATATGCCGCGAAAAACGCGAGTAGTTACAAAATCGTCTGAAAATCCGTAGCTGTTTACGCCTGAAAACAGCTCCGTATTTTCAGACGTCTTTTGCTAAGCCGTGTGAACATACTCTTATGCTGCAGATTAGCCAGAGGAAAATACGCATAGTGTGCATGTGGCCTAAATGTGTTCACTGAATAATGGTTATTTTCCACTCTGTTAGTATTACATTACAGTAATAAACGCATCACATCCAAGCAATGCTATTTATTAATTGGTTTGAACTTCAAATGATACTAATTGGAATTCATTTCAAACGCATCCAGGCTGCAGTCAAGCGGAAACATTCCACGTCTATGCAGCGCTGTTAACCATTTCATTTGTGCCTAGCTTGGAACGAATCATTTCTATTGCAAAGTCTGACTTAGGTCAGGCATTGGGACCGGCAAAGAGCACATTGTACTTTTGGCAAACCATAACATTAGGTGTCAGTAAGGGGAATGTTTTAACAAAACACTATACATAATAACTACAAAAACAGCAGTAGGAAAGGAAACCATAACATCTGTGTTTAATAAAAATATCCAAAGTGTCCCCCATTTTACAGTCTACATAAAAAGTTAAGTAGGTTTGTAAATACATTACTTGTTTATACACACCCATATTACGGCTATGTACAACCTCCAAGTTGGACTGAGACATAATACGGCACCCATAGGTCCCTAGTCTCTACGACCATACTATACCTCTGTATGCCTCCGATTGCCGATGGAGGCATGGCAGTTGAGTTCCCATGGTGCACCACAGACCTGCTAAGTTATATGTCAAGAGGGGACTTATCTTTCTGGCATCAAAGGATAGGCCATTTAGAGCTCAGCTTCATCATGCACAGTATTCTGTTATTTCACACCACAGGCCAGAGTGACGGCATCTTTCCATTATAAGGATTTATCCCTTGCAACAGTCTGTAGGTTGAGCTTCATCAGGCATGGCAGATAAGGGATAAAGTGCCCAAGTTACTCCGAAATGTTTCTGCTAATGGAGAAGAAGGAAATGTGTATCCAGCAGAAAATTTAGAGATACTACAACCAAAAACGAATACTAGGCAACCTCTAACCCTGATCTGATCCCTCCAGATGCTTCAGTCATGTGCACTAATCTCTGTCAGTGATCTCATGTCTTAGTATCTTTTGCAGCTGATTTCTTGGTGGGTTCTAAGTTACATGTGATCTCAGCAAATAACGTGTATGGGTCCCACATTGCCACTTCTTTTCTTTCATGTTATACTTATCAAAAAATTGTAGATTTAGGCCTCATGCACACGAACCTGCTTTTGCGGCCGCAATTCCCCCGAAAATCTACGGGAGAATTGCGGCCCCATTCATTCCTATGGGACCATGCACACAACTGTGGTTTCCATGGTCCGTGCATGGCCCAGGAGCCCGCACCACAGAAAGAACGGGCAAGCCTTATTACGGCCGTGTTCTGCGGTCCGGGCTCATTGAAAATAATGGCCGCGGCCATGTGCATGCTCGCGGCTGTCACTCCGTGGCCGGCCGACCTGAAAATCACGGCCGTGCACATGGCTACGGTCGTGTGCATGAGGCCATACTTTTTTTTAAACATCTGTGAACTTCAGCTGACATTTTCACAGAGCCCAGCAGCTATGTAAATGGAAGGGAAAACGAAGCGCAAGTGGTGGGGTAGCCAAAGGCAGGATCGGTGGATCATTAGGCAGGGGCGTAGCTAGGGGGGGCAGGCGGGGCATGTGCCCCGGGCGGAACCCGGTGGTAGGGAAGGGGGGGAGCCGAAGAGCAGCTGATCGCTGCTGATAGGCGCCCCGTATGTCGGACACCTGCAGCAGCTTTAGGAAGAGCCAGGAAATTACGGCGTTCTGACTGGGGTCTGTGACGGCCAGGGAGTGGACCAGTCCAGTCACCTGACTTGTCACCTGACCTCACATCAGTGACATGAGTTCAGATGAGACTCAGGTCAGGGGACAGGTCCACTCCCGTGCTGCAGCCTTCCAGCTCTGCTGTTACACATGCCGAGAAGCAGAGAGGAAGCTCCGCCCACAGCCCGTCCTGACCTGTGATGCTGTCAGCAAGGAGACATGGTGAGTGTCTGTGTGTGTATGTGTGTGTAGTGTGAATACAGTGTGTGTCTCTGTGTTTGTATGTGTATATGTTACAGTGTGTGTGTGTGTGTGTGTGTGTGTGTGTGTGTGTGTCTCTGTCTGTCTGTGTCTCTGCATGCGTTTGTCTCTTACATCTACTACATTATCTGTACTCAGAGAGTTATCACTGTGTTATCTGTGATGTAACATAGGACTGCAGGCAACATCTACTACATTATCTGTACTCAGAGAGTTATCACTGTTATCTGTGGTGTTACATAGGACTGCAGGTAACACTACTACATTATATGTACTGTCAGAGTAATAAATCTAACACCTGTTAGATTTATATTGTATTAAGATTATTATCAAAATGACTGCATTATATTCAAGGAGATATAAAATATGTTTTAAGATTCTCTTAAAACATGGCATTCCCCATCATTTGAATATATAGGATAAAGATGACGTCACCAGGCATTCCAAACTGATGACTACTTGAAGGGATTCTAGGAGGAAGAATATTGTTACCTTATATAGAAGTGAACATACACATTGTATATTTGGCATCATCTGATTGGTTAATGTGTGTTAAGTGAAGGCATGAACCTATAAATAAAGGCTCCGTCCACAGCAATTTTAGATTTCTGTACATCAAACCATTGTATGTGCAATCTCTCCCGATCGGTTATTATTATTTGTGAATATGAATGAATCCTGGACAAATTCTGTTATGGAGAAAAGGAACTCAGGAGTGATGGGGATTAATCTCACAGTACTCAGAGAGTTATCACTGTGTTATCTGTGGTGTTACATAGGACTGCAGGTAACATCTACTACATTATCTGTACTCAGAGAGTTATCACTGTTATCTGTGGTGTTACATAGGACTTTAGGTGACATAACTACATTATCTGTACTCAGAGAATTATCACTGTGTTATCTGTGGTGTTACATAGGACTGCAGGTAACATCTACTACATTATCTGTACACTGAGAGTTATCACTGTGTTATCTGTGGTGTTACATAGGACTGCAGGTAACACTACTACATTATCTGTAAAAATGAAAAAAGGTTCATAGATTAAGGACCCTAGTGGTCTGAAACGCGTAAGCGTGGTCCCGGGATTGTTGTTTTATCCCTATTTTTAATATGACCTAATAAAAATCGAATTTTTTACATATCAGAGTGCTGGATCTGCCTTTCCTACACACCATTTTTGTTTACATTATCTGTACTCAGTTATCACTGTGTTATCTGTGGTGTTACATAGGACTGCAGGTAGCAGCTACTACATTATCTGTACTCAGAGTTATCACTGTGTGTTATCTGTGGTGTTACATAGGACTGCAGGTAACATCTACTTCATTATCTGTACTCAGAGAGTTATCACTGTGTTATCCGTGGTGTTACATAGGACTGCAGGTAACATCTGCTACATTATCTGTACTCAGAGAGTTATCACTGTGTTATCTGTGGTGTTACATAGGACTGCAGGTAACATCTACTACATTATCTGTACTCAGAGAGTTATCACTGCGTTATCTGTGGTGTTACATAGGACTGCAGGTAACATCTGCTACATTATCTATACTCAGAGAGTTATCACTGTGTTATCTGTGGTGTTACATAGGACTGCAGGTGACATCTACTTCATTATCTGTACTCAGAGAGTTATCACTGTGTTATATGTGGTGTTACATAGGACTGCAGGTAACATCTGCTACATTATCTGTACTCAGAGAGTTATCACTGTGTTATCTGTGGTGTTACATAGGACTGCAGGTAACATCTACTTCATTATCTGTACTCAGAGAGTTATCACTGTGTTATCTGTGGTGTTACATAGGACTGCAGGTAACATCTGCTACATTATCTGTACTCAGAGAGTTATCACTGTGTGTTATCTGTGTTGTTACATAGGACTGCAGGTAACATCTACTACATTATCTGTGCTGTGTATATATGTGCCTGTGGGTATATATGGGTCTGTTTGTGAATGTGTCTTTGTGCTTGTATATTTGTGCCTTTTATGTATTTGTATATGTTCCGGTCTGTGTATTTATCTGCCGGTGTGTGTGCTCATATGTGTCTGTACGTCTATATATTTACCTGTATGTATATATTCCAGATATGTGTATGTATATTTGCCTGTATGTCTAAATATCATCTTTATATATGTACAGTATATATGTTCCAGCGTGTCCATATATGTGGTTAATTTTTGGTTTGTGTAGGGGGCGGCAATAGAGAGTCCCGCACAGGGCGCCATCCAAGCTAAGGCCGGTCCTGACTGTCACCAACCCTAGTCAGAAGGAACTCCGTCGCTGCCTGCACCGAATGGCCTCCTCTGCTTCTCCGGTAAGTCACACCAGGCAGAGCAGAGAGTGGTAGCGGTAGGCTACCACTCACCAGTCTGTTCACAGTGTGGCGCTAAGTACAAGGGGAGGGGAGTGTGGCGCTATTTACAAAGGGGCAGCGGGCTGTGTGTGGCACTATCTACAAGGGGCTGTGTGTGGCCTCTTTAATTTATTTTCTTTTAATTTATTTTTATGTTAATTACATTATAGAACTACATCGCTTGTAAAATGTAGAAATGCTTTTATACTCGAGTTCCATAAAAAAAATTGTGAAAAAAAGTTACACCTCATTGATTGGTGGGGAAAGAAAACATGGCGAGGGGGAAGGAGATGTCGGGAAATAAATGGGGGGGGGGGGCGCCAATCTGAACCTTTGCCCCGGGTGCAAGAGAACCTAGCTACGCCTCTGCATTAGGAAGGTCCAAGAGAACAGGACAGAAGGTCCATTAGTAATTTGTTGCAAACCTTAAGCTGTATTCAGACGTTGTGGTTGGGATGCAGTGAAAACCGCATGCGATTTACCTCAATTTGATTTAAATGCGGTTGCATTTAATCTATTAATTTATCCACTGGGCCTTTAAGATGTGCTGATTTCATCCTCATTGGTGGCGTTCCAGAGGAGGAGTGGTCAGTTTGGGTCTGTTGTAATTATTTGTGTTGTGCTACTGATGATGTTTACTTGCACTGTAACATTATGATTGTCTGTTTGTACAGGAATTGATGGTTGGCTTGCTAGAGGTGAGATTGCTTTGGTGCCGGGATGTACGGCCCGAATGCCTTCTAGGCCTTGCCGGACGTCGCATCATTGCATGACACTGGGAGTGGCACTTATCCTATAAACGGCTGTGTTCCTAACAAGTGTTGTTCAGTGTACAGGTGGAAGAGGAGGAACCTGGCTAAGAGGAAGCTGTGGAACTACGGTAAAGCTGCTGTGGGAGAAGCTGTAGGAGCGACGGCACTTGCGTTTGGCCTTAGTCTGTGGGTGCTGCAGTATGTTGCGGGCACCAGGCAGGAGCCTCCTCGTGTTGTGCAGAAGTAATGAGAGCAGTGTTTTAGGGTGCGTGCAGGAGCCTCCCCACGTGTGTTAGCTGAGGCGAGGGGAATGTACAGCAGCATGTACAGTGGAGGCAGTTGCGGCCTAGTAGGCCTGAAATCGCCACACCAACCCCTGCTGTATGGAAGAGCGCCTTGGCTTTGTCCGCGACAAAGTGTGAGTCAGCCATCAGCCGGCTGCCTGAGCATGTCTTAGAACTGTGCTTCTCATATTGAGAAGTGTTGTTGTTTTACCGGCAGTAGCCGGTTGTGCCATAAACACCATCCTGGTAAAGTTTAGTTGCCGCAACAATCTCCTTTGGGCGATACTCCTGCACAGGGCCGTACACCACCCAGGCCCCCACCTTACATATTCCACCTACATCCTGTAAGATATCACATAGTGGATTACCAAAGAAATTCTCCACTGGATTTCTCCACAACACTCACCATTTTCCACACACTGGCAATGAGAAAGATAGCAGATCTCGGTGGTATTACATGGCCAATATCCTGATAGTGACTATGTGACACCTCCTACATTTTGACCAGATTTTGGGATAGCTACCATAGGAGGCAAAGCTGATGATATGGCCTGGAAGCTAAAAGCAATGTTAAGATCCTTATCCACCCACTTGTCCAACTTTTGACTTAAAGAGGCTCTGTCACCAGATTTTGCAACCCCTATCTGCTATTGCAGCAGATAGGCGCTGCAATGTAGATTACAGTAACGTTTTTATTTTAAAAAAACGAGCATTTTTGGCCAAGTTATGACCATTTTTGTAGTTATGCAAATGAGGCTTGCAAAAGTCCAAGTGGGTGTGTTTAAAAGTAAAAGTCCAAGTGGGCGTGTATTATGTGCGTACATCGGGGCGTTTTTAATACTTTTACTAGCTGGGCGCTCTGAAGAGAAGTAACATCCTCTTCTCTTCAGAACGCTGCTGCAGAATCAACTGTAGCCTCTGGTGCCGATGTGGCCGTCACGATGCAGGACCTGTGAGTGACGTCACAGATCTGCACTGTCAGAAGCTGGGCGTTCTGAAGAGAAGAGGATGTTACTTCTCTTCAGAGCGCCCAGCTAGTAAAAGTATTAAAAACGCCCCGATGTACGCACATAATACACGCCCACTTGGACTTTTACTTTTAAACACACCCACTTGGACTTTTGCAAGCCTCATTTGCATAACTACAAAAATGGTCATAACTTGGCCAAAAATGCTCGTTTTTTAAAAATAAAAACGTTACTGTAATCTACATTGCAGCGCCTATCTGCTGCAATAGCAGATAGGGGTTGCAAAATCTGGTGACAGAGCCTCTTTAAAGTATTTGTATAAGTACTACTTGCACATGCAACATGGTTGTAAGTTAATGTCCATAGCTCCTGACCCACACCATTGGACTCACAATCGAACCACTCGTAATATGAACCAAAAATAATGGCCTACACACTGATTCTTTGCAATAAAATACATTTAGGCTCTATGGGACCTCCTCCCTAAATTGTACAATAATTTTTCCACAGCGTAAGAAGAAAGCTATATATATGTCGGCATCCAAAGTGAAGACTCATCTGTCTTTGAAGTTTTTTTTAATGTTACATATGCAAGTTACTCCAATGAAATCTGATTCTTCTAGAGTCTCAGAACAATTTTGCATATATATTTGGGTTTCCAGGACAACAATGGCATGTTAGCATCTGCGGTCCTAGCTGAAATATTATTGTGTACCACATCATTAGAGGTCATAAAGCTAGGTTTATCACAATATAACAACAAACAAAATATTAACAGTAATTTTCACTGAAGACTCTAGACAAAATAGCATCTGAGCATGCATATGAAATGTGAATATGAGGAAACTGTAAGGCTTTATTCACATTGCGTTTGTGGTGTACATTGGATGTATACATTGTGAAATACTTCTCCGACAGAAGCAGGGGCGGATTAAGGGTACCATGGGCCCCGGGCACTTTTTCAGGTCTGGGCTATAACCCCCCCCCCCCCCCCGGACTCTGAAGACTCTGTACCATATATATTTGCAGATTTCTCTTTAGGCGGCCACAGATCTGACACGGTTTTAATTTAGCTGTAAAAGCAGAATGAGCCATATAGAAGAAAGAAAGCAGAATACTTTGAGATCAGGAGCTTTATAACTTTTTTTATTTATACGTCAATGGAGTGGTGTGTTAAGGATTATTTTTTTGCGGGAGGAGTTATAGTTTTTATTGGCACCATGTAAAGTACCATATAATGGGTGAATTGGAAAAAACTGAGATTCCTCCATGGTTTTTTGGGTTTAGTTTTTACTGTATATATTTACCTTCTCTTAAGGTAAAAGTAGATTTAGCATATACTTTTGCCTTAAGAGAATGTAAATATATGCAGCCCCAGAACCAAGCTCAGCACATATATACAGCCCCAGAACCAAGCTCATTACATATATACAACACCAGAACCTAGCTCAGTACATAAATACAGCCCCAGAACCAAGCTCAGTACATAAATACAGCACCAGAATAAGCTCAGTACATATATACAGCACTAGAACCAAGCTCAGTACATATGTACATCCCCAGAACCAAGCTCAGTACATATATACAATGCCAGAACAAAGCTCAGTACATATATATAACTCCAGAACCAAGCTCAGTATATATACAGCACCAAAACCAAGCTCAGTACATATATACATCCCCAGAACCAAGCTCAGTACATATATATAACTCCAGAACCAAGCTCAGTATATATATACACAGCACCAGAACAAATACAGTTCAGTACAGAGATCATTTGCCAATTCAATTTAACCCCTGCTGAATAAATTTGTAGGACATAAAACGTCAACTCCCAGTATAGCCTGAACAATGGTTAGGATATGCTGTGTAGCGTCCATGGCCGCGGGCCATCGGGTTCACTCACCTCCCGACGCCCGCAGCCATGGATCCGTGAGCGCTGGTCTCCGTCTCCCTCCTAGGAGACGCCAGCGCACACTTCCCCTCCGTTCGGCTGTGTCATCATCATCATCATCATCAACTGCCACGATTTCCTGGTCTATAAGAAGGCCCCTGGCCTTCTAATCCTTGCCTGAGCATTGTTAGTTTTCCCAGTCTGTCTTGCAAATGGTCCCTTAGTGTTTCCCGTTCCTATTGTTACCCGTGCCTTGTTACCCGCTCCTGTTTCCCTTGCTGTGCCTTAGTATCGAGTTCTGCCACGTCAGGAGGAATCCGCCACGTCCTGTGTCATCTGCCACGTCCGGAGGAATCCGCCACGTCCTGTGTGTTCTGCCACGCCCGGAGGAGTCCGCCACGTCTGGCGCAACTTGCGGCTCCTGTGTCATCCGCCACGTTTGGCGCCATCTGCTGCACCCATCTCATCTGTGCCAGAGCTGCGGCCACCATCTGGACTATTCAGGTACCCTTGTGCAGGACATTGTATTTCTGGGGTGTCCTGTTGTTTGGCCAGCTGCCTCCCCGCTGCGGCGGTACGGCCTAGTGGGTCCACTAACCCGCTCCGTGACAGTACGCTCAGGCCATGGACCCCGCTGGTCAACCTGAGACTTTGACGACACAAGCCATGCTGGCCGAGATGGAGGATCTCCAGTCACGACAAGACCAGCTCCTCCTGTCGGTGAACGCCATAGCCCATAGGCTGCTTGCTCCAACAACAGTCATCACCGCACCCGTTCCTGCGGTTCCGCCTGCTACACTTCCTGTCTGTACCGGTACCAACCCCCTGTGTTTCTTGCCGCTACCTCCACGCTATGACGGAGATCCGAGGTCCTGCAGGGGATTTTTGACTCAGTGCCTGATCCATTTCAGACTACATGCCAGGTCCTTCTGTTTGGATGACGTCAGGATCGCCTTCATCATCTCTCTCCTTACTGGCAAAGCCCTGGCATGGGCAAATCCTCTGTGGGAACATCAGGGACCAGAGACCCGGGACTTGCAGTGCTTCCTACAGACCTTCCGCTTGATCTTTGAGGAACCTGGGAGAGTTTCTTCGGCTGCTGCATCCTTGCTAACCCTACACCAGGGAGACCTCTCCGTGGGCGAGTATGCCATCCAGTTCCGTATCCTGGCTGCTGAATTGACCAGGAACAACGAGGCTTTGGTGGCTACATTCTGGCAGGGACTGTCTTCAGGGATCAAGGACGAGCTGGCTGCTTGCGATCTGCCATCTACCCTGGACGATCTTATCTTACTCGCCTCCCGAGTTGACATGAGGATCCGGGAACGTTCCCAAGAGGTTCTCCGGGAGAGAGAACTTCCCAGGCTGGATTCTGCTGTCCCGCAATCCCCCTCAGTCATTCCACCAGAGGATTCGATGCAGAGGAATTATGTCAAGTTGTCTACCCAGGAGAGTCAACGCAGACGCACTTATGGACTTTGTCTGTATTGCGGCCGTGGAGGCCATATTGTGTGTCTGTGTCCCCAGAAGCCAGAGAGACCCCCTTGCCTAGGATTGGTTGGAGAGACAACCCTAGGTGGAACGGAACCTAAGAGAGCATTCGGTTCCAAATTGACTATTCCTGTGACCCTAGTATCCGGCGACAGGACGCATCAAGTCGTTGCCTACCTTGACTCTGGCACTTCTGCAAATGTCATCCAGAAAGAGCTTGTGGATCATCTTCAGCTGCTCACAGTTCCCCTGTAGACATCTTTGGCTGTTGCCTCAGTTAATGGACTGACTCTGCCTGATCCCATCATTTCTAAGACCAAGCCGTTGAAGCTCCAGGTTGGAGTCCTGCATTTCGAATTTCTTTCTTTCCTTGTTTTGCCCAAGGCCATCAACCCTGTTCTGCTGGGCCTGCCTTGGCTTCGACTACATGCCCCAGTCCTGGATTGGAATTCTGGAGAGGTTCTCCAATGGGGCTCCAAGTGCCATGGTCGTTGTCTGTTGTAGATCCATCCTGTCAAGCCTTCTCTGCCTCAGTCGTTGGCGGGACTGCCTTCCCAATTTGCTCAGTATGCAGATGTTTTCAGCAAAAGGGAGGCTGAGACGCTGCCTCCACATCGGACTTATGACTGCCCCATTGAACTGGTTCCTAATGCCTCTCTCCCCCATGGCGGGTATATCCTCTCTCCTTGCCAGAGTCTCTATCCATGTCGGCCTATATCAAGGAGAATCTGGAGAGGGGTTTCATACGAAAGTCTTCCTCCCCGGCTGGGGCTGGATTCTTCGTCGTTAAAAAGAAGGACGGATCCCTTCGTCCCTGCATTGACTACAGGGGTCTCAACCTGATCACAGTCAAGAACAAATACCCGTTGCCACTCATTTCTGAGCTGTTTGATCGCATACGAGGAGCCAAAAATTTTTCTAAGCTAGACCTGCGGGGGGTTTACAATCTAGTCCGGATTCGCCGGGGTGATGAATGGAAGACTGCTTTTAACACCCGGGACGGGCACTACGAATACCTGGTGATGCCCTTCGGACTGTGTAACGCTCCCGCAGTGTTTCAGGAGTTCGTTAACGATATCTTCCGAATCTACTCTATGTCTGTGTCGTTGTTTATCTCGATGATATTTTGATTTTCTCCCCAGATCAGACGACTCATCGGAGGCATGTCCGTCAGGTTCTACTACGATTAAGGGAGAATCATTTATACGCAGGAGAAGTGCGTCTTTGAGAAGAGTTCTCTGCCCTTCCTGGGCTACATCATCTCGGATCAAGGCCTCAAGATGGATCCTGAGAAAGTGAAAGCTGTCCTGGAGTGGCCACGTCCTCAAGGCTTAAGGGCCATACAGCGGTTCCTGGGATTCGCCAATTTCTACCGGCAGTTTATTCCTAACTTCTCTTCTCTGACGGCCCCCATCTCGTCCCTTACCAAGAAGGGTGTGAACGCCAAAGTGTGGACTCCAGAGGCAGAGTCCGCATTTATTAGCCTCAAGAGAGCCTTCACTTCAGCCTCGATCCTCCATCATCCTGACGTATCTCGGCAGTTCTCTCTGGAAGTGGACGCTTCCTCTGTTGGTGCAGGTGCACTTCTGTTCCAGAGGAGCTCCAAAGGAAAGGCAGTGGTATGTGGCTACTACTCAAGACTGTTTTCTTCTGCTGAGCGCAATTACTCCATTGGAGATCGGGAGCTACTGGCCATCAAATTGGCCCTGGAGGAGTGGAGACATCTTCTAGAGGGCGCTGCTCACCCCATCCTGATCTTCACCGACCACAAGAACCTCACCTACCTTCAGTCTGCACAATGACTGAATCCATTCAACCATTTCCAATTTCTGCTCCACTACCGTCCCGCGGACAAGAATGTGAGGGCCGATGCCCTGTCCAGATCATTTGAGACGGAAGACACGGTGGAGTCCCTTCAGACTATCATAGACCCGTTCTGCGTTGTCACCGCTTATCCTCTGCATATTAGAGACATCCCTCCTGGCAGGACGTTTGTTCAGTTGGCAGACAGGAGTAGAATTCTCCGCTGGGGACACAGTTCTAAACTGGCTGGGCACGCTGGTGTCCGTAAAACCCGAGATCTGATTGCTCGTCACTTCTGTTGGCCCACGCTACCTAAAGATGTTCTGGACTTTGTCTCTGCTTGCACGGTGTGTGCCTCTAACAAAGTGACTCACTCCAAGCCTGCCGGCCTGCTTCAACCTCTGCCTGTACCCAGTGCCCCCTGGCAGCACATCGCAATAGACTTCGTCACAGACCTTCCTCCCTCAGCAGGATGCAACACCATCTGGGTGGTGGTGGACCGGTTCTCTAAGATGGCACATTTTATCCCACTGACCGGCCTAACTTCTGCTCCTCGTCTGGCGAGTCTCTTCATTCAACACATCTTTCGCTTGCATGGCCTGCCTCTTCACATCGTGTCAGATCGGGGTGTTCAGTTTACGTCAAAGTTCTGGAGAGCCCTCTGTAAACTCCTGGATGTGAGTTTGGACTTTTCCTCAGCCTATCACCCCCAGTCCAATGGGCAAGTTGAAAGGATCAACCAGATCATGGAGAATTATCTCCGCCACTTCATCTCTTCACAGCACGATAACTGGGTACAGCTTCTTCCATGGGCCGAGTTTTCATACAACAACCACACAAGTGAGTCCACCACTTCCACTCCATTTCACATTGTGTACAGTCAACACCCTAGAGTCCCTCTTCCTGTGTCGACTTCATCTCAGGTACCCGCTGCTGACTCTGCATATGGGGACTTCCTGCAAATCTGGCAACAGACCCGGTCCTCTATTTTGCTGGCGGTAGATCGCATGAAGCGAAAGGCGGATACTAGGAGAAGAGACCCGCCTCAGTATCTTCCAGGGACTAAAGTTTGGCTGTCCTCTCGGAACATTCGCTTGTGGGTGCCTACATACAAGTTTGCTCCCAGGTTCCTTGGTCCTTTCGAGATCCTGCAACAGATCAACCCTGTCTCCTATAAGCTGCGGCTGCCTCCTACCCTCAGAATTCCTAACTCCTTCCATGTGTCCCTCCTGAAACCAGTGGTCCTGAACCGCTACAGCGAGACTTCTAGTTCCACAGTTGCCCGCAGCAGTCCTTCTGATGTATTCGATGTAAAAGAGATCCTGGACTGCAAAAGGGTAGGAGGAAGGACTTTCTATTTGGTGGACTGGAGAGGGTTTGGTCCTGAGAGAGGTCCTGGGAGCCAGAAGAGAACATCAGCGCTCCTGCTCTTATTAAAAAATTCCTCTCTCGCTCTGGCCCCAAGAAGAGGGGGCGTAAGAGGGGGGATACTGTAGCGTTCACTCACCTCCCGACGCCCGCAGCCATGGATCCGTGAGCGCCGGTCCCCGTCTCCCTCCTAGGAGACGCCAGCGCTCACTTCCGCTCCATTCGGAATCGTCATCATCATCAACTGCCACGATTTCCTGGTCTATAAGAAGGCCCCTGGCCTTCTAATCCTTGCCTGAGCATTGTTAGTTTTCCCAGTCTGTCTTGCAAATGGTCCCTTAGTGTTTCCCGTTCCTATTGTTACCCATGCCTTGTTACCCGTTCCTGTTTCCCGTGCTGTGCCTTAGTATCGAGTCGTGCCACGTCCTGTGTCATCTGCCATGTCCGGAGGAATCTGCCACGTCCTGTGTCATCTGCCACGTCCGGCGGAATCCGCCACGTCCTGTGTCATCTGCCACGTCCGGAGGAATCCGCCACGTCCTGTGTCTTCTGCCACGCCCGGAGGAGTCTGCCACTTCTGGCGCAACTTGCAGCTCCTGTGTCATCCGCCACGTTTGGCGCCATCTGCTGCACCCATCTCATCTGTGCCAGTACTGCGGCCACCATCTGGACTATTCAGGAACCCTTGTGCGGGACATTGTATTTCTGGGGTGTCCTGTTGTTTGGCCAGCTGCCTCCCCGCTGCGGCGGTACGGCCTAGTGGGTCCACTAACCCGCTCCGTGACATGCTGGGAGTTGATTTTTTAACAAAAAATAATGCTACCATCCGTCATCTCGCTGCAGATCATACAGTGACTACTGTACTGATCAGTCACAGGGAGAATAAACATTTACATTGAGTGACTCACAGGTGATGTCTCAGATTCTTTTTTGTTCTTTTTCTCTTTTCTTCTCCATCCGGTCCAGACCTCTATGATGACTTCTCTCGGGCACAGCTCCTTTATGCAGTTCACAGCTCAGATGTCTTCGGCTCCTCACTTTTCCAACATTTCCGTACCTCTAAACGAAGATAAAATTCTCATGATGCCACACTCTATGCTTCTAAATATAATAGTATCATACAATGAACATAATAGTACTATACACTGTACTCCTGAATATAATAGTATCATACACTGCGCCCCTGAATATAATAGTACTATACACTGTACTCCTGAATATAATAATACTATACACTGTACTCCTGAATATAATAGTACTATACACTGCGCCCATGAATATATATATATGTGTGTGTGTGTCTGTGTATATGTGTGTATAGGAGACAGCATATCTATAGCACTACGACCCTATAAACTATGAATAGGATTAGATACAGTGACTCAGCACAGTATCACACATGATAGGATTAGATACAGTAGCTCAATAGACAGTATCACACATGATAGGATTAGATACAGTAGCTCAACAGACAGTATCACACATCATAGGATTAGATACAGTGGCTCAGCAGACAGTATCACACCTGCCAGGATTAGCTATAGGGACCAGCTCGCTGACATTGCAGTTCCAGCGCTGGACCCAGAAAAGGTAAGTATAAGAATTGTTTTGCTTTTTTATGTGTTACTAATTATTTTTGTGTGTTTGTGTTATTTTACAGGTTCGGTTGTTGGACTACGTCGGATTCGAGGACTACTCCAATGACAGCGTTTTTTTAATTCTCAATAAAATGGTTAATGAGGGTTGTGTTTGTTTTTTTATTGCAATAAAATATTTTTTCTATGTCCTTGTATTTTTTTAAACTTTATTATTACTGCCTTATTAATAGCTGCTGGCTGATTGACAACATCCATTACTAAGGCGAGGCTTAATGTTAGCAGGCGCAGAGGCTAACACTAACCCCCATTACCCCGGTACCCACCGCCACCAGTGGTACTGGGAAGAGCCGGGTACGAACCAGTACTCGACCATCTGTAGTGATCTGTAGTGATGGTCGGGTACTGGGTCAGCCACAGGCTGGTAATAGCCTGGGAAAGGCCAAAAACAGTGACCCTTCCCCCCCTGGTAATGCTAGTGTAAAGGATTTGCCTGACACAGCTTCTGTGTCGACGCCCGTGGTTAATCAGCCTGCATCTGTTCCTAGGTCTGCTAGAGTGACTCGATCTGCTACCACTCAGGCTGGTAGGCTGAGGAGTGGGAGAACCTATCGCAGCCTGGCCAGACGGTTCTAGCTCCCGCCCTTGGTCTACTTATACCTTCATTTGCTGCTTGTCCTTTGCCTGTGATTCTCCTGTTTCCTGGCTCTGCTGTTACCATTGACCTCTGCTTTATATTGACCCTGGCTTGACTGACTATTCTCCTGCTCTGCATTTGTTACCACGTACACTCCTGGTTTGACTCGGCTCGTCCACTACTCTGTTGCTCACGGTGTTGCCGTGGGCAACTGCCCTACTTCCCTTGCTTCTGTGTACACTGTCTTGTTCTGTCAGTCCTGCACATATTGAGCGTAGGGACCGTCGCCTAGTTGTACGCCGTCGCCTAGGACGGGCTGTGCAAGTAGGCAGGGACTGAGTGGCGGGTAGATTAGGGCTCACCTGTCTGTCTCCCTATCCTGACATTACAGCTAGGCTGCTGCTGTTATATCTGGCGGGGTCCCCCCCATTTTTCATAACCAGCCAAATACAAGAAAGCAGCAGCAGGTTAACATTACCAGGGGGGAAGGGCCACAGTTTTTATCCTTTCCCAGGCTAATAATACCAGCCTGCGGCCTTTCCATTACCCAACCATCACTACAGGTGTTCAGGTACTGGATCGTACCCGGCTTTTTCCGACACCCCTAGTGGCGGTGGGTACCGGGGTAATAATGGGGGTTAGTGTTAGCCTCTGCACCGGCTAACACTAAGCCTCGCCTTAGCAATGGACACTGTCAACCAGCCGGTGGCCATTACTAAGGCGGTAGTTTTAACGTTTAAAAAACAAACAAAGACATAGAAAAAATATTTTATTGAAATAAACACCACCCAGACAACCCTCATTAACCATTTTATTGATAATAAAAACGCTGTCATCGAAGTAGTCCTCAAATCCGATGTAGTCCAACGACTGAACCTGTAAAAAAACACAAAAACAACAAAAATTATTAGTAACACATGTGGTAGGCTTAGGTATAGGGCCCACGTGTGATACTGTCTGTCAAGATAGAGTCCAGCAGACAGTAATCTTATACAGTACATGTGGTAGGGCCCATCAGACAGGATCACACATGGGCCTTGTATCTAAGCCTACCATGTGCTTATGTAAGATGCTTAGATACAGGGCCCAGCAGACAGGATCACTCATGGGCCATGTATTTAAGCCCACCATGTGATTGGCTTAGATACAGGGTCCAGCAGACAGCATCACACAATCTGTGATCCTGACTTATGGACCCTCTAAGCCTGCAACATCGTAGGCTTAAAGGGATTGTCCAGTCCCTAAACATTAATGGCCTATCCTCAGGATAGGCCATCAATAGCTGATGGGTCGGGGTCCGTCACCCGGGACCCGTCAATCACCTGTTTTGAAGGGGCCCCAGCACTGGTCCGAGAGCTGCGTCCCCTTCATTTCCCTTACTGGCTCACACTGTGAATCGCTGACGCGGATTCACAATGTGAGCAAGTGACCGGAATGAAGGGGAAGCACCAGCTCTCGTACGAGCGCTGCGACCCCTTCAAAACAGGTGATTGGCGGGGGTCCTGGGAGTCTGACCCCGCCAATAAGCTTCAAGCAGACAGGGATATTAAACTTACCCTCCTCTTCAGCCGAAGCGGATGTCCTGACTCTATCCAGGATCAGGATGCTGTGCGCGGCGCATAGCGTTGTGACGTCATGCGCTGCGCACTGGAAACAGGAAGGTAAGTACTGTAGTTACTATAGTAACGGGCCCGCGGCTCCAGTTACTATAGTAACTTTTTATTGATGTAGTGCGGCCCCTATAGCTACACCACTGGTTGGGTGAGAGGTCCCACTTCACTCCGGTTCTCTGAACCGGCTGTAATTTTAACAGCCGGTAAGGGAGAACCGAGGCGAACAGGGGCCCCTTCCAGCCTCGGGCACTTGCCCAGGTTGCCCTCATTATAACCTGCCCCTGGACGGAAGCCACAAACGTATGCCACCCCTGTATACTGCACAGCATATGTTTTCTTGCGGGATGTCTCTGTATTGAATTGCGTAGTCAACTACACTATGGAATAGGTAGAGCTCTATTTTGTCATAGGTTAGGTCAATTGAGCCCTATGGACATGTCTGGTGTTTATGTCAAGATTATACCTTGGCGCATTTTCGCCCAACGTACACAGCAGACGCAGTGTGAATAGAGCCTAAGGGACAATGCAATTTGACCATTCCAAAAAAATAATTATACTCATCGGTTATATACACTATTCTGTCCCTGTGATAGTATCTACCTATTTAACAATGGTTTTCCCATTGCCTGCTATGCCAAACTGTAGCTCCATCATCTTTACTATATTGGAATATTGTGGGGAGTAGTGTGTAACAGGTAGGTGGGATCATGGACTAGACCTAAGGCATGTTTTACATGGAAGCATTTTTCCTCACCCCAATAAGTTTCAACCAATGATGTCAAGTCAATGACCAAATAATCTCCTGCTAAATAATCATAAGATTGACTAAAAACATATATATGAGTTTTTTTTTAATTTTTTTTGAGATACCCAGAAAAGTCAAGAATTGCTTACTCTTATTTTTTGGGGTGTAAGACTCCAAATAAGGCACCTTGTAGAGCCATGGGCATGGAGTCTGTATGATGGCACACAGAGTCCCTATGGTTTCGCGTTACAGAGCCATAAGCATGCCCTGTTGAGCCGTAAGGTGCCTCTGTGCGGCACCGTATTATGGAGCTATTCTCCCCTAGAATATCTCTCCAATACAGCATCCAATGGAACATTCCTCTAGTTAGAGTCCCTAGTCTTGAATGTCCAATGGCTTGTATCCAAATATTTGATGGACACTAAGGCCCACATTTATTAATCAGTTTACGATTAATTGCAAGTAGCAAATGATGGCGCATTCCATTTTTGTTAAAAAAGTTGTGAACTTTGTAGGCACTAGCCAATTTTAAAAAGTTCCATGAAAGTGAATGTGGCTTACTGGAAGCAGACATGGCCTACAACTTTTAGACAGATTTATAACTACTAAAGCCATAAAATGAAGCAAATTTTGATGCAAATCTGCATCTTAGTTCCATGTTTGGTTCCATATTAGTGTCTGTTACTTCAGTGTCTGAGTCCCTGGTGACCACTGGTTTTGTGCCCCAATCTCTGGATTCCAATGTTTTATTGTCCCCAGTCCATGGTATCCATTCTGTTCTTCTTGTCCTATGGTTGTTCTCCCAATTCCTGATTTCCATAGTACTAGAAATGAGATGAAGCTGAATAAAATCTGCCTATACTTGTAAGTATGATAAAAAATAGAGAACTATTATAAAACAAAATGAAGAGACTATTGTGCTCCATATGGCTATTTATCTAAGTTAAATTTAATGGTGTACGGGGATGTTTCTCAAGAGAAAACAGTCTCTGAATCCAGGCAGTTTTGGAGCTGATTTTCAAAGCGTTTCAAAGTGCTTTTTGAAGTGTCAATGGGAAATGGAAAAAAAATAAGTGACAAGTCCCTTCTTTTTTTTATGAAGGGTATTTTTACGAGACATTTTTTAATTCAGCAGCATAAAAATACGCCTCATATGAACTTTACAGTGTATTTAGTTACATCATTACCAAGTTGATAAGGTTGAATTAAGACACAGGTCTATAAAGACCAACTTCTAAGGGTATGTTCACACGACCTCTTTTCAGACGTAATGGAGGCGTTTTACGCATCGAATTATGCCTGAAAAGACGGCTCCAATACGTCGGCAAACATCTGCCCATTGCTTGCAATGGGTCTTACGATGTTCTGTGCAGATGAGCTGTCATTTTACGCGTCACTGTCAAAATACGGCGCGTAAAATGACGGCTCGTCAAAAGAAGTGCAGGACACTTCTTGGGACGTTTTCTCATAGACTCCAATGAAAACAGCTCAAAAAACGGCCGTAAAAAACGCAGCGAAAACGCAGTGGAAAAACGCCACGAAAAACGTGAGTTGCTCAAAAAACGTCTGAAAATTAGGAGCTGTTTTCCCTTGAAAACAGCTCCATATTTTCAGACGTATTTTGTTAATCGTGTGAACATACCCTAATTCTACCGTGTTGATCCAGAGTTCTGCTTTACAGAACCACAGGCAGTTGAATTTAATTGGAAGCTGTTTGAAGGTGTATTTGAAGTGTATTTTGTAACGTAATACGAGAGTTTTATGCTACGAAATATGCCTGAAAATAACCCGTGTGAACATGGCCAAAAGGTTGCATTCTTCAGACAGAACGTTAATAATCAATCTTGACTTTATTTGGTTTAGTTTAAATTGTGCAGTTATTTGGTGCGCCTACTCCGTGGTGTCCAGTGGTTTGCCAACTTGTTCATCCAAGTTCCTGGTGTCTAAGTCGTTTTCAGTCCAGTCATCTGACAGATGCAGACGCATGCAACTTTATGCCTACACAGTTGTGTACATCTGACATTGACTCCCATTGTAAGGAAAAAAAGTTTTTTTTAATGGTAGTATTATTTAATTGCTGTTTAGTGGTATAATTCAGTTGCTTTATGGTGGCATTATTCAGTCACAGCGTGGTCATATTATTTATTCACTGTGATTAAAGAGAGGAGGAAAGGGGCTGGCACTGTCAAGCCAAACGCTTATAGTTTTCGACCAAGATCTTGAATAAAAGAATTCATTGCCACAGCCGGTGAGTGCCTCAATTTTTTTCTATTTCTTGGATTTCAAGTTTTATGTGCTTTGCTGGTCAATGAGCACCCCATGGCATGTTGATTTGATTGCCGAAATCTATTAATGTGAATAGTGACATTAGGACTCTCCATTCAACTATAAGGGTATGTTCACACGCTTAGCAAAATACGTCTGAAAATCCGAAGCTGTTTTCAAGCGAAAACAGCTCCTGATTTTCAGAGGTTTTTGTAACAACTCGTGTTTTTCGCGGCATATTTTACGGGCGTTATTGGAGCTGTTTTTCAATGGAGTCAATAAAAAACGCCTCCAAAAACGTCCCAAGAAGTGTCCTGCACTTCTTTTTCGCGGGCGTCTTTTTACGCGCTGTATTTTGACAGCGACGCGTAAAATTAAGCCTCGTGGGAACAGAACACCGTAAATCCGATTGCAAGCAATGGGCAGATGTTTGGAGGCGTAATGGTGACGTTTTTTCAGGTGTAACTCGCAGCGTAAACGTCCTGAAGTACGTCTGAAACCACTGCGTGTGAACATACCCTAAGCGTTTTGCTTGACAGTGCCAGCCCCTTTCCTCCTCTCTTTAATCTATGTAATAGTGTATTATGGGCTTGAGCACGTCTCAATAACCAACTATGAAAAACAATCCAGTTGATTCAGAAAATGTTTTAGCACCATTGGATTTGATGGTATTATTCAGTCACAGGAGGGTGATGTTATTCAGTCACCCTGTCACGGAGCGGGTTAGTGGACCCACTAGGCCGTACCGCCGTAGCGGAGAGGCAGCTGGCCAAACAACAGGACACCCCAGAAATACAATGTCCCGCACAAGGGTACCTGAATTGTCCAGATGGTGGCCGCAGCTCTGGCACAGATGAGATGGGTGCAGCAGATGGCGCCAAACGTGTCGAATGACACAGGAGCCGCAAGTTGCGCCAAACGTGGCGGACTCCTCCGGGTGTGGCAGAAGACACAGGATGTGGCGGATTCCTCCGGACGTGGCAGATGACACAGGACGTGGCGGATTCCTCCGGACGTGGCAGATGACACAGGACGTGGCGAATTCCTCCGGATGTGGCAGATGACACAGGACGTGGCACGACTCGATACTAAGGCACAGCACGGGAAACAGGAACGGGTAACAAGGCACGGGTAACAATTGGAACGGGAAACACTAAGGGACCATTTGCAAGACAGACTGGGAAAACTAACAACGCTCAGGCAAGGATTAGAAGGCCAGGGGCCTTCTAATAGACCAGGAAATCGTGGCAGTTGATGATGATGACGATTTCCTATTTGCGCGCGCTGGCCCTTTATGGCTGGGCGCGTGCGTGCGCGCGCACCCTACGGGACACAGCCGAACGGAGCGGAAGTGAGCGCTGGCGTCTCCTAGGAGGGAGACGGGGACCAGCACTCACGGGCGTCGGGAGGTGAGTGAACCCGACGGCCCGCGGCCATGGACACCCTATGAAGGTATGCAGTGTGGTGCCTCAGTGGCTAGCACTGTTGCCTTGCAGCGCTGGGGTCCTGGGTTTTAATCCCACCAAGGACAATGTCTGCATGGAGTTTGTGTATTTGCATGGGTTTCCTCTGGGTATTCTGGTTTCTTCCCAAACCCCAAAAACGTACCAGTGGGAATTTAAATTGTAAGCCCCAATGGGGACAGCATGTAGGGACCTCTATACAGCGCTGCGGAATATGTTGATGCTATATAAGTAACAGAAATAAATAAAACAAAAAAATATTTATTCACTGTATTCTGGTATTATTCATTCACAGTATGATGGTATTATTCAGTCACAGTATGGTACTATTAGGCCCCATGCACACGAACGTGCTTTTGCGGCCGTAATTCCCCCGAATTGCGGCCCCATTCATTCCTATGGGGCCATGCACACGACCGTAGTTTTTACGGTCCGTGCACGGCCGGGAGCCCGCACCGCAGAAAGAACGGACCTGTCTTATTACGGCCGTGTTCTGCGGTCCGGGCTCATTGAAAATAATGGCATGTCCCGCAATTTGCAGGCAGCTCGCGGCTGACAGTCCGCAGCCGGCCAACCCGAAAATCACGGCCGTGCACATGGCTACGGTCGTGTGCATGAGCCCTTATTCATCAGTATGGTGGTATTGTTCAGTCACTGTATGGTGGTATTATTCAGTCACTGTATGGGGGTATTATTCAGTCACTGTATGATGGTATTATTCAATCACAATATGGTACTATTATTCATCAGTATGGTGGTATTATTCTGTCACTGTATGGCGGTATTATTCATTCACTGAATGATGGTATTATTTAGTTGCGGTATGATGGTATTATTCATTCACTGTATGGCGGTATTATTCGTTCAGTGTATGGTAGTATTTTTCAGTCACTGTATAGTGGTGTTATTTATTCACAGTATGGTGGTATTATGTTACTGTATGATGGTATTTTATTTAGTCAATGTCTGGTAATATTATTCAATCACTGTAAGATGGTATTATTTAGTCGTGGTTTGATGGTATTATTTAGTCGTGGTTTGATAGTATTTTTCAGTTACTATATGGTGGTATTATTCATTCACTGTATGATGGTATTATTTAGTCACAGTATGATGATATTATTCAGTCACTGTATGATGGTATTATTATGTTACTGCATGATGGTATTATTTAGTCAATGTGTGGTAATATTATTCAATCACTGTATGGTGGTATTATTCAGTCACTGTATAGTGTTATTATTCAGTCCCTGTCTGGTGGTATTATTCAGTCACTGTATGGTGGTATTATTCAGTCACTGTATGGTGGTATTATTTATTTGCGGTATGATGGTATTATTTAGTCGCGTTATGATGGTATTATTCAGTCACTGTATAGTGGTATTATTTAGTCGCGTTATGATGGTATTATTCAGTTACTGTATAGTGGTATTATATAGTCACGTTATGATGGTATTATTCAGTCACTGTATAGTGGTATTATTTAGTCGCATTATGGTGGTATTATTCAGTCACTGTATGGTGGTATTATTCAGCCACTGTATGGTGGTATTATTCAGTCACTGCTGTATGGTGGTATTATTCAGTCACTGTATGGTGGTATTATTCAGTCACAGTATGGAGGTATTATTCAGTCACTGTATGGTGGTATTATTCAGTCACTGTATGGTGGTATTATTCAGTCACTGTATGGTGGTATTATTCAGTCACTGTATGATGGTATTATTCAGTCACTGTATGGTGGTATTATTCAGTCAGTGTATGGTGGTATTATTCAGTCACTGTATGGTGGTATTATTCAGTCATTGTATGGTAGTATTATTCAGTCACTGTATGGGGGTATTATTCAGTCACTGTATGGTGGTATTATTCAGTCACAGTATGGTGGTATTATTCATCATTATGGTGGTATTATTTAGTCGCATTATGGTAGTATTATTCAGTCACTGTATGGTGGTATTATTCAGTCATTGTATGGTAGTATTATTCAGTCACTGTATGGTGGTATTATTCAGTCACTGTATGGGGGTATTATTCAGTCACTGTATGGTGGTATTATTCAGTCACAGTATGGTGGTATTATTCATCAGTATGGTGGTATTATTTAGTCGCATTATGGTAGTATTATTCAGTCACTGTATGGTGGTATTATTCAGTCACTGTATGGTGGTATTATTTAGTCGCATTATGGTGGTATTATTCAGTCACTGTATGGTGGTATTATTCAGTCACTGTATGGTGGTATTATTCAGTCATTGTATGGTGGTATTATTCAGTCACTGTATGGTGGTATTATTTAGTCACTGTATGGTGGTATTATTCAGTCATTGTATGGTGGTATTATTCAGTCACTGTATGGTGGTATTATTCAGTCAATGTATGGGGATATTATTCAGTCATTGTATGGTGGTATTATTCAGTCACTGTATGGTGGTATTATTTAGTCACTGTATGGTGGTATTATTCAGTCACTGTATGGTGATATTATTCAGTCACTGTATGGTGGTATTATTTAGTCACTGTATGGTGATATTATTCAGTCACTGTATGGTGGTATTATTCAGTCACTGTATGGTGGTATTATTCAGTCACTGTATGGTGGTATTATTCAGTCACTGTATGGTGGTATTATTCAGTCACTGTATGGTAGTATTATTCAGTCACTGTATGGTGGTATTATTCAGTCACTGTATGGTGGCATTATTCAGTCACTGTATGGTGGCATTATTCAGTCACCGTATGGTGGCATTATTCAGTCACTGTATGGTGGCATTATTCAGTCACTGTATGGTGGTATTATTCAGTCACTGTATGGTGGTATTATTCAGTCACTGTATGGTGATATTATTCAGTCACTGTATGGTAGTATTATTTAGTCACTGTATGGTGGCATTATTCAGTCACTGTATGGTGGTATTATTTAGTCACATTATGGTGGTATTATTTATTCACGGTATGGTGGTATTATTTATTCACGGTATGGTGGTATTATTCAGTCACTGTATGGTGGTATTATTTATTCACGGTATGGTGGTATTATTCAGTCACTGTATGGTGGTATTATTCAGTCACGGTATGGTGGTATTATTCAGTCACTGTATGGTGGTATTATTCAGTCACTGTATGGTGGTATTATTTATTCACGGTATGGTGGTATTATTCAGTCACTGTATGGTGGTATTATTCAGTCACGGTATGGTGGTATTATTCAGTCACTGTATGGTGGTATTATTCAGTCAGTGTATGGTGGTATTATTCAGTCATTGTATGGTGGTATTATTCAGTCACTGTATGGTGGTATTATTCAGTCACGGTATGGTGGTATTATTCAGTCACTGTATGGTGGTATTATTCAGTCACTGTATGGTGATATTATTCAGTCACTGTATGGTAGTATTATTTAGTCACTGTATGGTGGCATTATTCAGTCACTGTATGGTGGTTTTATTTAGTCGCATTATGGTGTTATTATTTATTCACGGTATGGTGGCATTATTCAGTCACGGTATGGTGGTATTATTCAGTCACGGTATGGTGGTATTATTCAGTCACTGTATGGTGGTATTATTCAGTCACTGTATGGTGGTATTATTTATTCACGGTATGGTGGTATTATTCAGTCACTGTATGGTGGTATTATTCAGTCACGGTATGGTGGTATTATTCAGTCACTGTATGGTGGTATTATTCAGTCAGTGTATGGTGGTATTATTCAGTCATTGTATGGTGGTATTATTCAGTCACTGTATGGTGGTATTATTCAGTCACGGTATGGTGGTATTATTCAGTCACTGTATGGTGGTATTATTCAGTCACTGTATGGTGATATTATTCAGTCACTGTATGGTAGTATTATTTAGTCACTGTATGGTGGCATTATTCAGTCACTGTATGGTGGTATTATTTAGTCGCATTATGGTGTTATTATTTATTCACGGTATGGTGGTATTATTTAGTCACTGTATGGTGGTATTATTTATTCACGGTATGGTGGTATTATTCAGTCACTGTATGGTGGTATTATTCAGTCACGGTATGGTGGTATTATTCAGTCACTGTATGGTGGTATTATTCAGTCACTGTATGGTGGTATTATTTAGTCACTGTATGGTGGTATTATTCAGTCACTGTATGGTGGTATTATTTATTCACGGTATGGTGGTATTATTTATTCACGGTATGGTGGTATTATTCAGTCACTGTATGGTGGTATTATTCAGTCACGGTATGGTGGTATTATTCAGTCACGGTATGGTGGTATTATTCAGTCACTGTATGGTGGTATTATTCAGTCACTGTATGGTGGTATTATTCAGTCACTGTATGGTGGTATTATTCAGTCACTGTATGGTGGTATTATTCAGTCACTGTATGGTGGTATTATTCAGTCACCGTATGGTGGCATTATTCAGTCACTGTATGGTGGTATTATTCAGTCACTGTATGGTGATATTATTCAGTCACTGTATGGTAGTATTATTTAGTCACTGTATGGTGGCATTATTCAGTCACTGTATGGTGGTATTATTTAGTCGCATTATGGTGGTATTATTTATTCACGGTATGGTGGTATTATTCAGTCACTGTATGATGGTATTATTTATTCACGGTATGGTGGTATTATTCAGTCACTGTATGGTGGTATTATTCAGTCACTGCATGGTGGTATTATTCAGTCACTGTATGGTGGTATTATTCAGTCACTGTATGGTGGTATTATTCAGTCACCGTATGGTGGCATTATTCAGTCACTGTATGGTGGTATTATTTAGTCGCATTATGGTGGTATTATTCAGTCACTGTATGGTGGTATTATTCAGTCACTGTATGGTGGTATTATTCAGTCACTGTATGGTGATACTATTCAGTCACTGTATGGTAGTATTATTTAGTCACTGTATGGTGGCATTATTCAGTCACTGTATGGTGGTATTATTTAGTCGCATTATGGTGGTATTATTTATTCACGGTATGGTGGTATTATTCAGTCACTGTATGGTGGTATTATTTATTCACGGTATGGTGGTATTATTCAGTCACTGTATGGTGGTATTATTCAGTCACGGTATGGTGGTATTATTCAGTCAGTGTATGGTGGTATTATTCAGTCATTGTATGGTGGTATTATTCAGTCACTGTATGGTGTATTATTCAGTCACGGTATGGTGGTATTATTCAGTCACTGTATGGTGGTATTATTCAGTCACTGTATGGTGATATTATTCAGTCACTGTATGGTAGTATTATTTAGTCACTGTATGGTGGCATTATTCAGTCACTGTATGGTGGTATTATTTAGTCGCATTATGGTGGTATTATTTATTCACGGTATGGTGGTATTATTCAGTCACTGTATGGTGGTATTATTTATTCACGGTATGGTGGTATTATTCAGTCACTGTATGGTGGTATTATTCAGTCACGGTATGGTGGTATTATTCAGTCACTGTATGGTGGTATTATTCAGTCACTGTATGGTGGTATTATTTATTCACGGTATGGTGGTATTATTCAGTCACTGTATGGAGGTATTATTCAGTCACGGTATGGTGGTATTATTCAGTCACTGTATGGTGGTATTATTCAGTCAGTGTATGGTGGTATTATTCAGTCATTGTATGGTGGTAATATTCAGTCACTGTATGGTGGTATTATTCAGTCACGGTATGGTGGTATTATTCAGTCACTGTATGGTGGTATTATTCAGTCACTGTATGGTGGTATTATTTATTCACGGTATGGTGGTATTATTCAGTCACTCTATGGTGGTATTATTCAGTCACGGTATGGTGGTATTATTCAGTCATTGTATGGTGGTATTATTCAGTCATTGTATGGTGGTATTATTCAGTCACTGTATGGTGGTATTATTCAGTCACGGTATGGTGGTATTATTCAGTCACTGTATGGTGGTATTATTCAGTCAGTGTATGGTGGTATTATTCAGTCATTGTATGGTGGTATTATTCAGTCACTGTATGGTGGTATTATTCAGTCACTGTATGGTGGTATTATTTAGTCACTGTATGGTGGTATTATTCAGTTACTGTATGGTGGTATTATTCAGTCACTGTATGGTGGTATTATTCAGTCATTGTATGGTGGTATTATTCAGTCACTGTATGGTGGTATTATTCAGTCACGGTATGGTGGTATTATTCAGTCACGGTATGGTGGTATTATTCAGTCACTGTATGGTGGTATTATTCTGTCAGTGTATGGTGGTATTATTCAGTCATTGTATGGTGGTATTATTCAGTCACTGTATGGTGGTATTATTCAGTCACGGTATGGTGGTATTATTCAGTCACTGTATGGTGGTATTATTCAGTCACGGTATGGTGGTATTATTCAGTCACTGTATGGTGGTATTATTCAGTCACTGTATGGTGGTATTATTCAGTCACTGTATGGTGGTATTATTCAGTCAGTGTATGGTGGTATTATTCAGTCATTGTATGGTGGTATTATTCAGTCACTGTATGGTGGTATTATTCAGTCACTGTATGGTGGTATTATTCAGTCATTGTATGGTGGTATTATTTAGTCACTGTATGGTGGTATTATTCAGTCACTGTATGGTGGTATTATTTAGTCACTGTATGGTGGTATTATTCAGTCACTGTATGGTGGTATTATTTATTCACGGTATGGTGGTATTATTTATTGACGGTATGGTGGTATTATTCAGTCACTGTATGGTGGTATTATTCAGTCACGGTATGGTGGTATTATTCGGTCACTGTATGGTGGTATTATTCAGTCACTGTATGGTGGTATTATTCAGTCACTGTATGGTGGTATTATTCAGTCACTGTATGGTGGTATTATTCAGTCACGGTATGGTGGTATTATTCAGTCACTGTATGGTGGTATTATTCAGTCATTGTATGGTGGTATTATTCAGTCACTGTATGGTGGTATTATTCAGTCACTGTATGGTGGTATTATTCAGTCACGGTATGGTGGTATTATTCAGTCACGGTATGGTGGTATTATTCAGTCACTGTATGGTGGTATTATTCAGTCATTGTATGGTGGTATTATTCAGTCACTGTATGGTGGTATTATTCAGTCACTGTATGGTGGTATTATTCAGTCACGGTATGGTGGTATTATTCAGTCACTGTATGGTGGTATTATTCAGTCACTGTATGGTGGTATTATTTATTCACGGTATGGTGGTATTATTCAGTCACTGTATGGTGGTATTATTCAGTCACGGTATGGTGGTATTATTCAGTCACTGTATGGTGGTATTATTCAGTCAGTGTATGGTGGTATTATTCAGTCATTGTATGGTGGTAATATTCAGTCACTGTATGGTGGTATTATTCAGTCACGGTATGGTGGTATTATTCAGTCACTGTATGGTGGTATTATTCAGTCACTGTATGGTGGTATTATTTATTCACGGTATGGTGGTATTATTCAGTCACTGTATGGTGGTATTATTCAGTCACGGTATGGTGGTATTATTCAGTCATTGTATGGTGGTATTATTCAGTCATTGTATGGTGGTATTATTCAGTCACTGTATGGTGGTATTATTCAGTCACGGTATGGTGGTATTATTCAGTCACTGTATGGTGGTATTATTCAGTCAGTGTATGGTGGTATTATTCAGTCATTGTATGGTGGTATTATTCAGTCACTGTATGGTGGTATTATTCAGTCACTGTATGGTGGTATTATTCAGTCACTGTATGGTGGTATTATTCAGTCATTGTATGGTGGTATTATTCAGTCACTGTATGGTGGTATTATTCTGTCAGTGTATGGTGGTATTATTCAGTCATTGTATGGTGGTATTATTCAGTCACTGTATGGTGGTATTATTCAGTCACGGTATGGTGGTATTATTCAGTCACTGTATGGTGGTATTATTCAGTCACGGTATGGTGGTATTATTCAGTCACTGTATGGTGGTATTATTCAGTCACTGTATGGTGGTATTATTCAGTCACTGTATGGTGGTATTATTCAGTCAGTGTATGGTGGTATTATTCAGTCATTGTATGGTGGTATTATTCAGTCACTGTATGGTGGTATTATTCAGTCACTGTATGGTGGTATTATTCAGTCATTGTATGGTGGTATTATTTAGTCACTGTATGGTGGTATTATTCAGTCACTGTATGGTGGTATTATTTAGTCACTGTATGGTGGTATTATTCAGTCACTGTATGGTGGTATTATTTATTCACGGTATGGTGGTATTATTTATTGACGGTATGGTGGTATTATTCAGTCACTGTATGGTGGTATTATTCAGTCACGGTATGGTGGTATTATTCGGTCACTGTATGGTGGTATTATTCAGTCACTGTATGGTGGTATTATTCAGTCACTGTATGGTGGTATTATTCAGTCACTGTATGGTGGTATTATTCAGTCACGGTATGGTGGTATTATTCAGTCACTGTATGGTGGTATTATTCAGTCATTGTATGGTGGTATTATTCAGTCACTGTATGGTGGTATTATTCAGTCACTGTATGGTGGTATTATTCAGTCACGGTATGGTGGTATTATTCAGTCACGGTATGGTGGTATTATTCAGTCACTGTATGGTGGTATTATTCAGTCATTGTATGGTGGTATTATTCAGTCACTGTATGGTGGTATTATTCAGTCACTGTATGGTGGTATTATTCAGTCACGGTATGGTAGTATTATTCAGTCACTGTATGGTGGTATTATTCAGTCACTGTATGGTGGTATTATTTATTCACGGTATGGTGGTATTATTCAGTCACTGTATGGTGGTATTATTCAGTCACGGTATGGTGGTATTATTCAGTCACTGTATGGTGGTATTATTCAGTCAGTGTATGGTGGTATTATTCAGTCATTGTATGGTGGTAATATTCAGTCACTGTATGGTGGTATTATTCAGTCACGGTATGGTGGTATTATTCAGTCACTGTATGGTGGTATTATTCAGTCACTGTATGGTGGTATTATTTATTCACGGTATGGTGGTATTATTCAGTCACTGTATGGTGGTATTATTCAGTCACGGTATGGTGGTATTATTCAGTCATTGTATGGTGGTATTATTCAGTCATTGTATGGTGGTATTATTCAGTCACTGTATGGTGGTATTATTCAGTCACGGTATGGTGGTATTATTCAGTCACTGTATGGTGGTATTATTCAGTCAGTGTATGGTGGTATTATTCAGTCATTGTATGGTGGTATTATTCAGTCACTGTATGGTGGTATTATTCAGTCACTGTATGGTGGTATTATTCAGTCACTGTATGGTGGTATTATTCAGTCACTGTATGGTGGTATTATTCAGTCACTGTATGGTGGTATTATTCAGTCATTGTATGGTGGTATTATTCAGTCACTGTATGGTGGTATTATTCAGTCACGGTATGGTGGTATTATTCAGTCACGGTATGGTGGTATTATTCAGTCACTGTATGGTGGTATTATTCTGTCAGTGTATGGTGGTATTATTCAGTCATTGTATGGTGGTATTATTCAGTCACTGTATGGTGGTATTATTCAGTCACGGTATGGTGGTATTATTCAGTCACTGTATGGTGGTATTATTCAGTCACGGTATGGTGGTATTATTCAGTCACTGTATGGTGGTATTATTCAGTCACTGTATGGTGGTATTATTCAGTCACTGTATGGTGGTATTATTCAGTCAGTGTATGGTGGTATTATTCAGTCATTGTATGGTGGTATTATTCAGTCACTGTATGGTGGTATTATTCAGTCACTGTATGGTGGTATTATTCAGTCATTGTATGGTGGTATTATTTAGTCACTGTATGGTGGTATTATTCAGTCACTGTATGGTGGTATTATTTAGTCACTGTATGGTGGTATTATTCAGTCATTGTATGGTGGTATTATTTATTCACGGTATGGTGGTATTATTTATTGACGGTATGGTGGTATTATTCAGTCACTGTATGGTGGTATTATTCAGTCACGGTATGGTGGTATTATTCGGTCACTGTATGGTGGTATTATTCAGTCACTGTATGGTGGTATTATTCAGTCACTGTATGGTGGTATTATTCAGTCACTGTATGGTGGTATTATTTATTCACGGTATGGTGGTATTATTTATTGACGGTATGGTGGTATTATTCAGTCACTGTATGGTGGTATTATTCAGTCACGGTATGGTGGTATTATTCGGTCACTGTATGGTGGTATTATTCAGTCACTGTATGGTGGTATTATTCAGTCACTGTATGGTGGTATTATTCAGTCACAGTATGGAGGTATTATTCAGTCACTGTATGGTGGTATTATTCAGTCACGGTATGGTGGTATTATTCAGTCACTGTATGGTGGTATTATTCAGTCATTGCATGGTGGTATTATTCAGTCACTGTATGGTGGTATTATTCAGTCACGGTATGGTGGTATTATTCGGTCACTGTATGGTGGTATTATTCAGTCACTGTATGGTGGTATTATTCAGTCACTGTATGGTGGTATTATTTATTCACGGTATGGTGGTATTATTTATTGACGGTATGGTGGTATTATTCAGTCACTGTATGGTGGTATTATTCAGTCACGGTATGGTGGTATTATTCGGTCACTGTATGGTGGTATTATTCAGTCACTGTATGGTGGTATTATTCAGTCACTGTATGGTGGTATTATTCAGTCACAGTATGGAGGTATTATTCAGTCACTGTATGGTGGTATTATTCAGTCACGGTATGGTGGTATTATTCAGTCATTGTATGGTGGTATTATTCAGTCACTGTATGGTGGTATTATTCAGTCACGGTATGGTGGTATTATTCAGTCACTGTATGGTGGTATTATTTAGTCATTCCATGGTGATAATATTGTCACAGTATGATTGTATTGTTTACCCACTGTGAGGTCATTGTTTTTTGTGTTTTAAAATGAACGACTAACAATTAGCAGTGATTTTATTGTCGATAATTGATCGTTCAGTTTTTCTTTCACACAAGGCAATTATCATTACAATCGCTCAGTAACAAATAGTACAGTGTTACGTGTAACCAAGCATCAAAAACAGCCTCATTAATCAGGCTTCTCCAATGTATGTGACCACGTCCTACAATGAAGCCTTCGTGTCCTCACACCTCGCCCTACAGACTCACAAACTCTCTCTAGATGCTCATGACGTCATGGACAAGTAGCCCATGGGACACAAACAATCCTAAACTGCTGTCTATTTATGGGAGTGGTCTGGGAAAGAAACTAGATTATGACGTCATCCACTACCCACCTTCTAAAACCGATAAAACCCGCCCCAAGCTCCCGCAACCTCCATTCCCCGCCCTTTGCCTTGGTCATCCAATCACCGTGGTTGAGGGGCGGGTACTCAGAAATTTTGTCCCAATCCGTTTTGCCGAAGGCGTGGTTGAGTAGAGTGCGTGTGCCCTGAGAAGTGAGTGCGGGTCGAGTAGCTGAAGCGGGGGGACCGGGCTGCTAGTGCCTGTCTGTCTGCGTCACACGAAAATGCACTCGGATGCTGTCAGTAAGTACAGGCCGCGACTAGCTCTTCTCCACCTGTTATTACCCTAGAATGTGCCCGGCGAAGGTGGGCTCTGTTTGCTCTGGTTATAGAGGGTCTGTGTACGTCCTGTGTTATGGAGATGGCGCCCCCTAGCTGTAAGTGTTGTGGCAATAGGGGCATTGTGCAAGAGTAGCTGTTGCTGCGTAATAATAGCGGCCGCCATCATCGTCTGGCGCTCCCTCCTCCTCTCCGAGACAGACCTCCTTCTCCCCCCACCCCTGTGGGATATGAAGACCGTCTCTTAAACATGCCAGCCTTTGGGGTAAACAGTAGCTGTAGGGGGGAAGGTATTATGTGCCTGGCTCAGTGCTGCCATCTAGTGGCTGGGCAGTGACGTCTTTCATTTCTCAGCTGGTACATGTATTCCTTTGTGCGCAGGTACCTCAGACCGTTATTGATGTTGTCAGGACAGAGGTCGCAGTTTCACCTACGTGTTTTTGGGCAGAAATTGATCCTGTCAGGTTTCTGGACAGATTACCCACGAGTGTAGGGGTACTAGAGTGTGGGGGCGCAAGTCAGTATTGTCAGCCATACATTGGGGTATACTGTCACTTGTGTCTGTGTGGAGTATTCCTCCAAATGTTGGACTGACAGCTGACAGCTCGAATATGTCACTCCTGTCACTGACTAAAATGTTGGTTTTCAATCTGCTCTTTACAGCAAAGATGTTTCTGAGCAGGCGGTAAGGCTGTGTTCACACTATATTCGGTGCGTACAGTTACCTTTTTTTTCTGTATAGAAAAGCTTGACCACTGCAAAAAAAAGTGTAATGTGCGATTTACGTTTTTTTTTAAACACTGAGGCCTATGGATGACGTATGACATTGTAGTGGTGTACGCAGGGAGATATCCGCAGGCGTATGTAGTCTATAGACTTGGTGTGAACAGAGCCCACGTGTGGCGGGAAATATCTTCATATGGAGCACGGTAAAAGTTTACGGTTTCAGTATTTTTGTGACCACATGGAGTACGGCACGTTTCTACAATTGCCCCAGGACAAAGATGTTAAGTGTACATTCCCTGTGTGGGCAAATATTCAGTGGTGATTTTATTATAAAGGGTTATTGCTCTTTATTTTTTCATGTCCCTTGCCACGGGTTTAAGGCTGTGTTCGGAGTTGCCATTGTTCTACTGTCATAGAAGCAGAACAGCAAATATACTGGAAGTGCCGGATCCAATGCGTGACGGTCACCAATGGCGCCTGACTGAACCCATTGACTTTAAAGGGGTTTTCCTGGCAAGTAAAAGTTTTGGCTCCTTTAATATGTAAGTTGGAGTTACTTACACATAGATGGAGGCTCCGGCAGTCAGATGCGCTGTTTCCCCTCCCATGCCATTGTTTCCGTCGCCAGTCTTACCTCGACCATGCCTCTTCATTGGTAGTCCGTGGTAACGACCGTCTGTCCTCCGTGCTAAACGCGCCCCCAGTGGTCGGTGTCATACCATGGATGTGGCCAAATACATCTACCTGCTTGTGAGCGGCAAGATGTAAGGCCCCATGCACACGACCGTGTTCGGTCCGTGATATACGGTCCGCATGTCGGCTGCATGTCCCGGACCGAACACAGTGCAGGGAGTCGGGCTCCTAGCATCACACTTATCTATGACGATAGGGGTCACTGCCTGTCCGCGGAACTACTGTCCCGTACTGTAATCATGTTTTAGTGTGTGACAGTAGTTACGTGGATAGGCAGTGACACCTAGCGTCATAGATAAGTATGATGCTAGGAGCCCGGCTCCCTGTACTTTGTACGGTCCGGGACAAGCGGCCGACATGCGGACCGTATATCACGGACCGAACACGGTCGTGTGCATGAGGCCTAAAGGAGGAGCGGGAGGGGTTAGCTTAGCATGTTGCTCCTATAACTGAGCAGAACGACAAAAAATAACGCAGGTGTGAACATGGCCATAGTAAATAATTGTATTCCCCACAATATAACCATTAGAAATATATGATTGACAACTGGTTGTTACCAGCTGTGTGGTGTTTAGTCGAAAGCTGTCCAATCAGTGCTCACAGTGCCCTGGACTCTGTAACAACCAGGTGTCAATTTATTCATACGTTTCTAAGAGTGATAACAGAGGAACGGCACAACGCTGAGATCTAAGAAAAGATGTTCCAGAACTGTTATTTCATGGGGAATACAATTGTTTACTAAAATAGACATGTTAGAAGAGGTGACAGGTTCTCTTTAACCCCTTCCGGCATCCGCTGTATATATACACGGCACACGTCGGTCGGAGGAGAACGGAGCGGGCTCGCTGGCTGAGCCCGCTCCATAGAACGAGCGTGTCAGCTGTATCTGACAGCCAACACTTTAGTGTAACGAGTCGGATCCCGCTAGTTTAACTCCTTAGGAGCTGCGGTCATTTGTGACAGCAGCATCTAAGCTGTCAAAATAAGGGGGGCTGGCCCCTCCAATGTACCATTGCCCCCCTGCGATTTGATCGTGGGGTGCGGATGGTTGTTATGGCAGCCTGGAGGCCTAATAAAGGCCACCAGGTCTGCAATCTTTTGTACTTCTATGAAGCCCTGCTTGCGGCAGGGCTTCATAGGAGACCGTCAGTATAACGATATACTGCAATAAATTAGTATTGCAGTATATCATGCTAGCGATCCAACGACTGCTGGTTCAAGTAAAAAAAGAGGCTAAATACAGTAAAATAAAGGTGTGTTTGTGTTTTTTTAAATATTTACTATAAATATAATAGTTATATAACATAACTTGCATCGCCGCGTCCGTAAAATTCCAAACTATTACAATATATCAACCTGCACGGTGAACGCCGTAAAACACCAGAACCGTTGTTTTATGGTCTCTTCATCTCGCCCAAAAAAATGGAATAAAAAGTCTCGTACCCTAAAAAGGTAAAAATAGAAACTACAGCTCGCCACACAAAAAAATAATCCCTCATACCACTCAATTGACAAAAAAAAGTTACAGCTCTCAGAATATAGCGACAAAACTCAAATTTTGTTTTTGACCATCCTTTTTTTCATTGTAAAAGTAGTAAAACAAAAAAAACTATATAAATTTATTATCGCTGTAATCGTATTGACACACAGAATAAAGTTAACATGCCGCTTATACTGTATGGTGAACGTAAAAACCAACCCCCCCCAGTTTTCCGCAGTTTCCCGTTACATGGTACAATAAATGGTGCCGTGAAAATCTACAGCTCGTTCCATAAAAACAAGCCCTCATATGGCAATATCGATAGGAGAATGAAAACCAAAAAATTGCTTTTGGAAGGTATAGAGGAAAAAACAAGTTAAAATCTGAAATGGTTTCGGTGGGAAGGGGTTAAACACTCGTAACTGTGTGTGTGTGTGTGTGTGTGTGTGTGTGTGTGTGTGTGTGTGTGTGTATGTATATATATATATATATATATATATATATATATGTGTGTGTGTGTATAATTTTTTTTCCCCATAATTTATACCTTTTTATGAGTTTGGCTGTTTCTGACAATAGGCCAGGGTAGCACTGGAGGAATTAAATCCCTGCTGTTGCTTTCATCAGCAGAAGACAGGCTGCTGTTTATGGTAGCATGTAAGCTGCCTATGGCACAGCTGGCGCTGCCATAAGATGCTAGGTTATTGAGCAGGGAAGCTGCTCGTACACCAGGGGTCTCAAACTCGGCCGGGTAAGTGGGCCGCATATAGAAAAAATGTGAAGTTGACGGGCCGCATTACTTTCAAATTTGATACAATACAAAATTTATTGTTAATCATTTAGTTATTTGATCTACTAGAACACTATATTATTTACTATAATAATACCGCTAGGTTTAAAAGTTGAAATATTTCTCCACATGCTTATTTCAATAATCCAGTTTAAGTGTCGCTAAATGCAGTCCGGCGGCTCAGTTAGCAGAGTTTGGCAGACCCACATGTCAAGATTGGGCTGCCCCTTTTTAGATTGGATGCTGCCGCAGTGCCCTCTGTGGATAATTCAACACACCCGTGGATGCTGCCGCAGTGACCTCTGCAGATGCTGCCGCAGTGATATCAGGGGCTTGCCCAGAGCTGGAGTCCCGGAGCAGAGACTCTTCTAGCACTCTGCCTGGGAATCCAGCTCTGATCCTGACATCACTGTCCATATATGGACAGAGATGTCAGGGGCAACCCCAGAGCTGGAGTCCTGGTCAGAGTGCTAGTAGGCTCTTCCTGGGACTCCAGCTGTGCTTCTGACATCACTTGGACTCCTGCTCAGGGAATTCCACAGAGTCCTGGAGCAGAGCCGATACTAGCGCTCTGCCCGAGACTCTGCTCTGGGGAAGAACCTGACGCACTGTCCATATATTGACAGCGATGTCAGGGAATTCCACAGAGTCTCGGAGCAGAGCCTGTACTAGCGCTCTGCACGGGACTCCAGCTCTGGGGAAGCCCCAGACATCGCTGTTCATATGTGGACAGCGATGTCAGGGAATACCAGAGTCTCGTCGCAGAGCCGATGCTAGCGGCTCTGTGTCCCGCGGGCCGCAGATGACAGCGCCGCGTTCTTGAGACCCCTGTCGTACACCATATCAAGGCTTTCCCGCTGCAGCATCTGATGTGGGTTATAAGGCATGCTGTACCCCTTAAAGAGGCTCTGTCACCACGTTATAAGTGCCCTATCTCCTACATAATGTGATCGGTGCTGTAATGTAAATTACAGCAGTGGTTTTTATTTTGAAAAACAATCATTCAGAGCCTCTTTAATCTAAATTATAAAGATATTAGAAGTCACTTGGTAGTTCCGTGACCTGTATAAATAGTCTTGTAGTATTACACTGTCATGGAAATCCTTGGTGACCACTAATATGCCTATATTTTACAGCAGGGAGTACATAATCCCACATATATTACAGAACTGCTGTAAATGCACAAATTCACCAAATCTACTAGTCCTTCTCAATGAATTAGAATATCATCAAAAAGTTAATTTATTTCCGTAATTCAATTCAAAAAGGTGATACTCATATATTATATAGATTCATTACACACAGAATGATGTATTTCCAGCATTTTTTCTTTTAATGTTGAAGATTGTCTAACAGTTAATGAAAACCCAAAATTTAGTGTCTCAGAAAATTTGACTATTTTATAAGCCCAATTTCAAAAATGATTTTTAAATACCAAAATGCAGGCCTACTGAAAAGTATGTACAGTACATGCCCTCAATACTTGGTCGGGCTCCTTTTTCATGAATTACTGCATCAATGCGGCGTGGCATGGAGGCGATCAGCCTGTGGCACTGCTGAGGTGTTATCAATGCGGCGTGGCATGGAGGCGATCACCCTGTGGCACTGCTGAGGTGGTTATGGAAGCCCAGGTTGCTTTGATAGCGGCCTTCAGCTCGTCTGCATTGTTGGGTCTGGTGTCTCTCATCTTCCTCTTGACAATACCCTATAGATTCTCTATGGGGTTTAGATCGGGCGAGTTTGCTGGCCAATCAAGCGCAGTGATACTGTGGTTATTAAACCAGGTATTGGTACTTTTGGCAGTGTGGGCAGGTGACAAGTCCTACTGGAAAATGAAATCCGCATCTCCATAAAGCACAGACGCATAGTTTTTGGCCAAAGCCAGAAATGGATCGAAGAGGAAGAAAAGGTATAAAGAAAAGACTGATGCATCTCCTTTTTTTTTTTTTTGTGTATAATCATGTCTGGCTAAAGTAACTGAGCACATCACTGTGTTGTGGTCCTGGCCTTTGGCTTCTGTTGGGGTTGTGTAATTTTTCAGGACAAAAAAAGTGCTGCATGCTGTGCTATTTTGTTTTGCAAAAATGACGGAAAATGTGACCGAGGCTCCCAACGGGTGCTACTTGGATGAACTTTTGCTAGTGTCTTTGGTGCACTCCTATGAATCCGGTTATCAGACAAGGGTGTAGACATCGGATATGATTTACCCATTACGCCAATACAGCTTTTTACATCGGTCACTAACGGGCCTAGGCTAGGTCGCCACCTTCCTTATGGCAGCCTAGCCGAAGTCCTGCAAGGGTGTTCCAGCTGTCTGAACATGTTGAGGATTGCAGGTTTAAGCTTTCTGCTGGAGCTATTATGCAGCTAAATATCGGGGGCCCAGCAGTTCGAGACTGCCAGGGACACTGGAGAGAAGACATGGCGGAAGTGCCACAGATTTTCTGTGCAAATTGTTAAGGAAAGTATACTGCTGGTTTAATTTTTGTCTAATTAAACCAATAATCCGCATAAAAATCCTCAACACTAGGATTTCATTGGGGATTTTAACTTCAATTGGGGAAACGGCGCAATAAATTAGTACTCGTTCCGCAACAGCAATTGATACGCTGTGAATTTAAAAATATGCACTGCAGATCACCTTATGTGCAGAAAAATTCCACAGCATGTAGGTAATTGTTACAATTTCATCCATTTGCCTACCACTGTATTCCTTTAATGATTTTTTTGTCCACAAATCCGGCTAGAAAATCTGCATCATTTCCGTCCCTCGTGGACCCGTCCTAAGAGGGACGAGTGCGCAGTACATGCTACAGCCAATTTTACAGCTGCAATAGTGCCGTGATGGTACTGATATTTTTAGAATCTGGGAGATGGTATAAGTGTTGTAGTGGAATAGGTTGGCTATGTTCACACAGGGTGTAGTTTGAAGTGGAGGTGACCATTGTGTTTTTGTAATCGCAAGGGTGAAATCCATCGCCATTCTGCATCAGGGCATCCACACAGACTTCCACAATGTCTAAATGAAAAGTCTGTAGCATTTCCATCCCATGTGAAGCCAAGTGTGTGGAGCCTCTCCAGAAATCTCTCCTTTAGCCATTAGCAGGTAGACATTTGGAAGGCAGCGAAGGTGTATTTGGGTAGTTACTTGTATGAATGTCAGTGATCTATTTATTCATTTCATTTTCTAACGTTACTAATTCTCAGTTTACCTTCTAGGCCCAAGCTACATGGCGACTTACTGTGCACTGATGCACAGCATCCAATGACTGTCGCCAGTTTAGGAAAGTATTGAGTCACAAAACACGTGCAACTCAATACAACGCTGCCACTGGGTCACAGTACAGTTCACTGCAACTTTTGCTCATCGAGGCAAGGTGTTGTGTACCATTTCTTTACATATTATTGCAACACAATCTATTTGGTTGCAAAAAAACGTTATTGATCATGTATAAAGGCATTAAAAAAAAAATGTTTGTATTCAATCTATTTCTGTTTTTATTTACGTGTGTTACAATGCCGCCTTATCCCTTTTAGACCGGGTTATTTATTCCTAGGAAGCCGTTTAGATGTTTACTGAAGATATATATACACAGTCGAGTCACATTATTATGACCACCTCTTACTTCCGACGTCGGCAGCGCGTAGCCCATGAAGGAAGTGAGTATATAAGATGTTCAGTAGGCTGTCTGAACACATTGCTCGCTGTTGCCATGGGTAAAAGGGGCAATTTATCAGAGTTACAAAAAGGGATGAGTATTCGCTTTTGGGCCAAGAGTGGCAAAAAAGGCTTCACTTTGATCGGAATTGGGCCAACGATGATTGGCAAAGGGTCGCCTTCTCCGATGAGCCACATTTTGTGCTTCATCGAACGGATGCACATTGGTGTGTCAGGCGAGAAACATGAGAGAACAAACATCCTGCAACCACTGCTGGAAGAACACATTTGTCCACTCACAATACACTTTCACCACAGCAGCACGCGAACCGTTCACAAGCTGCGCTGTTTGATAAATATTGCCGCTCTTGGCCTGAAAGCCAATCGTCCCTTTTGAAACTCTGATAAATTGCCCCTTTGAACACATATCACTCGTTGTTGCCATGGGTAAGACAGCCTATCACACACCTTCTATACCCACCAAGCCAGCCCACTACACATCACTTCCTTCATGGGCTACGCGCTGCGACGTCAAAAGTAGGAGAAGGTCATAATAATGTGACTCCACTGTGTATCTATAGTGCTGTCGGTAAGGGGTTTCTGCAAATCGCAGAAGTTGAGCCCGCGCCATTACCAGCAGTTGTCAGCTGTATATTACAGTAATGGCCGGGATTGAAGTTCGCTCCGATTCCGGCCGTTTAACACCTTAGGTGTCACGGTCAATAGTAACCGGTTTGCGGCCCATCAGCCTCCCTGCGACACAAGTGTGCCGATGGTTGCTAGGTGACAGACTTGGAGGACTAACCATGCCCTTTAGGTCTGCCATCAATGGAAGCCTATTAGAAAAAAAGTATATAAAAAGATGGACAAAAATAAAAAGTTTCAAGTTCAAAAATCTCCTTTTTTTTTTTACTCATACTAAGGCCGGATTCACACGAGCGTGGTCGGTCCATGATATACGGACCGTATGTCGGCAGTATTTCCCGGGCCGAACACACTGCAGGGAGCCGGGCTCTTGTCGTCATAATTATCTATGGCGCTAGGAGTCGCTGCCTAGCTGCAGGAAAATTGTCCTGTACTGTAATCATGTTTTCAGTGCGGGACAGTAGCTCCGTGGGAGGCAGGGACTGCTAGCGTCATAGATTACTATGATTCTTGGAGCCCGGCTCCCTGCAGTGTGTTAGGTCCGGGAACTACTGCCGAACCGAACACGCTTGTGTAAATCCGGCCTAATTATTTTATTATTGGTAAAATAAAATCTGTGTGTGTATGTATATGTGTATATATATATATATATATATATATATATGTGTGTGTGTATATACAGTGAAGGAAATAAGTATTTGATCCCTTGCTGATTTTGTAAGTTTGCCCACTGTCAAAGAAATGAACAGTCTAGAATTTTTAGGCTAGGTTAATTTTACCAGTGAGAGGTAGATTATATAAAAAAAGAAAATCACATAGTCAAAATTATATATATCTATTTGCATTGTGCACAGAGAAATAAGTATTTGATCCCTTTGCCAAACAAGACTTAATACTTGGTGGCAAAACCCTTGTTGGCAAGCACAGCAGTCAGACGTTTTTTGTAGTTGATGATGAGGTTTGCACACATGTTAAATGGAATTTTGGCCCACTCCTCTTTGCAGATCATCTGTAAATCATTAAGATTTCGAGGCTGTCGCTTGGCAACTCGGATCTTCAGCTCCCTCCAGAAGTTTTCGATGGGATTAAGGTCTGGAGACTGGCTAGGCCACTCCATGACCTTAATGTGCTTCTTTTTGAGCCACTCCTTTGTTGCCTTGGCTGTATGTTTCGGGTCATTGTCGTGCTGGAAGACCCAGCCACGAGCCATTTTTAATGTCCTGGTGGAGGGAAGGAGGTTGTCACTCAGGATTTGACGGTACATGGCTCCATCCATTCTCCCATTGATGCGGTGAAGTAGTCCTGTGCCCTTAGCAGAGAAACACCCCCAAAACATAATGTTTCCACCTCCATGCTTGACAGTGGGGACGGTGTTCTTTGGGTCATAGGCAGCATTTCTCTTCCTCCAAACACGGCGAGTTGAGTTAATGCCAAAGAGCTCAATTTTAGTTTCCTCTGACCACAGCACCTTCTCCCAATCACTCTCAGAATCATCCAGATGTTCATTTGCAAACTTCAGACGGGCCTGTACATGTGCCTTCTTGAGCAGGGGGACCTTGCGGGCACTGCGGGATTTTAATCCATTACGGCGTAATGTGTTACCAATGGTTTTCTTGGTGACTGTGGTCCCAGCTGCCTTGAGATCATTAACCCCTTCCTGCATTTTCACGTACATGCACGTTGGGAATGCAGCCTGTTCGCGCATTCCCACGTGCATGTACGTGATGGAGATCGCGCGGGCACAGAAGCTGTGGCCGCACGATCGTCGCGGGAGCCCGGCTGTCACCCATCGGTGGCCCGCGAATGCGATCTCGGGCTGCCAACGGGTTGCCATGGCAGCCAGGTGTCTAACAAAGACCCCCAGGCCTGCCCTGGATGTCTGCCTATTATGCTGTGCCAGAGGCATGGCCTAATAGGTTGCCTGTCAGTTTTACACTGACAGGCAATAATGCTTTGGTATACTAAGTATACCAAAGCATTATATATGCGATCAGCAGATCGCATAGTGAAGTCCCCTGGTGGGACTAAAAAAAAAGAAATTTAAATCCGTTAAAGTTTGTGAAAAAAAATAAATAAAAATTTGTCAAAATCAAATAAAACTACTTTTTTTGCCCAAAAAGTGGCTTTATTTAGTAAAAGTGTCAAAACAACACATACACATATATGGTATCCCCGCGATCGTAACAACTTGACCAATAAAATGAACACATTAATTAAACCGCCAGATGAACGGCGTCCAAAAAAAACAACGGCAAAATTCTCTCTTCTCCCATTTCCCCCATAAAAAATTAAATAAAAGTTAATCTATAAGTCCTATGTTCCCCAAAATAGTACTAATGAAAACTACACATTGGCCCGCAAAAATCAAGCCCGGATACTGCCACATCGACAGAAAAATAAAAACGTTACGGCTCTTGGAATGCGGCGATGCAAAAACAAGTAATTTTTTTCTAAAAGGCTTTTTATTGTGCAAACATAGGAAAACATATAAAACCTTTACATATTTGGTATCCCCGTAATCGTGCCGACCCATAGAATAAAGTGAACATGTTATTTATGCTTCATAGTAAACGGTAAATTTATACAGTGAAAATTAATGCTGGAATAGCTGCTTATTTTCAATACTCTCCTAAAATAAAGTTAATAAAAGTTAATCAATCTATTATAAGCATCTAAAAATGGTACAATTACAAAATACAACTCGTCCCGCAAAAAACAAGCCCTTATACGTCTGTCGACGGAATAAAAAAAAAAGTTACGACTCTTGGAATGCGATTGTGAGAAATCAAAAAATAATCCTTGGTCATTAACGTGCAAAATGGCCCGGTCCTTAAGGGGTTAACAAGTTCCCCCCGTGTAGTTTTTGGCTGAGCTCTCCCCTTCCTCAGGATCAAGGATACCTCACGAGGTGAGATTTTGCATGGAGCCCCAGATCGATGTCGATTGACAGTCATTTTGTATGTCTTCCATTTTCTTACTATTGCACCAACAGTTGTCTCCTTCTCACCCAGCGTCTTACTTATGGTTTTGTAGCCCATTTCAGCCTTGTGCAGGTCTATGATCTTGTCCTGACATCCTTAGAAAGCTCTTTGGTCTTGCCCATGTTGTAGAGGTTAGAGTCAGACTGATTAATTGAGTCTGTGGACAGGAGTCTTTTATACAGGTGACCATGTAAGACAGCTGTATTTAATGCAGGCACCAAGTTGATTGGGAGCGTGTAACTGGTCTGGAGGAGGCTGAACTCTTAATGGTTGGTAGGGGATCAAATACTTATTTCTCTGTGCACAATGCAAATAAATGTATATAATTTTGAATGTGATCTTCTGTTTTTTTTAAATATAATCTATCTCTCACTGGTAAAATTAACCTAGCCTAAAAATTCTAGACTGTTCATGTCTTTGACAGTGGGCAAACTAACAAAATCAGCAAGGGATCAAATACTTATTTCCTTCACTGTGTGTGTGTGTGTGTGTGTGTGTGTGTGTGTGTGTGTGTGTGTGTGTGTATATATATATATATATATATATATACATACATACATACATACATACATACATACATACATACATACTGGATGGGTATCGCTGCGTCCGTAACAACCCAAAAAATTGAATAAAAAGATAGAAAAAACATCCTGATGTGCAGGCCAGAGGGGAACATTTTCTTCCGTTTTTTAGAGGTGGTTACCTGGGCCCTAATATTTGGTAACCAGGAAGAGGATGGCCCAAGCAAATCTGTTGGAAGCCAGGGCACCCATGTTGTACAAGACTTTGCTAGCAAAGTTCCCCAAATTGCAAAAACGGAAGACGCCTGGCCTGTGCATAAAGGATTTCTTAAAAGTGCACCACACGTAAGGATTTTTTTTTTATTATTTATTTACCCGATTTTTATACCCATATTATGTCCTGATGTACTCCACACAGCTTACATATGACCCCACATTATAAATTGAAATACCAATAAAACACCAAATACTACTACCAAGCAAAATTTGCCCCTATAAGTATGTGCACGCACAAAATAAAAAAGTCTGAAAATACGGGAAAACAGCTCCTGATTTTCAGACGTTTTTTTAAGCCACTCGTGATATTTGCAGCGTTTTTTTGCAGACGTTTTTGGAGCTGTTTTTCTATAGAGTATGAAAAATGGCTCCAAAAACGGCTGAAGTGACATGCACTTATTTTTCGCGTCCTTTTATTTTACGTGGCCGTTCTTCCAGTTTTTTGGGACGTTTACAGCCCGAAAAACATCTGAAAACACTGTGTGAACATACCCTAAACCAAATGGCGCTTTCTCCCTTCTGAGCGTTAGTGTGCCCAAACTTTGAGTTTACGCCCACGTATATGGGATTCCCATACCCAGAAGAACCCTCTTAACTTTATGGGTTGTGTGTCTCCAGTGGCATAAGCTGCACACCACATATTAGGTACTAAAATGTCATATCAGTGGAAAAATTGCAACCTTCACTTGCTATCATCCGAAGTGTAGTAATTTCTTGAAAACTCCTGTGGGGTCAATATGCTCACTACACCCCTTGATAAATTTCTTGGGGGTTGTAGTTTCTAAAATGGGGTCACTTCTCAGGGGTTTCCACTATACTGGTACCTGAGGGTAAAGCCATGTGGTGCCCGAACAACAATCAAGCAAATTCTGCACTCCAAAAGCCGCCTTTTTTTAAAGCCCTGTTGTGTGCCCAAACAGCCGTTTATGGCCACATATGGGGTATTGCTGTACTCGGTAGAAATTGCATAAATATGTTCTAAAACTACATATTATAGGAATAAATCAATCTTTCATTTTTACGGCCCAATTTTTTAAAATATTTGCAAAACACGTGCCGTCAAAATGCCTTTTAAAAATGATGCCAACATAAAGAAGACATATTGTTAATGTAAGTTAGTAACTATTCTGTGTAGTATTACGATGTGTGTTACATACAGAGACATTAAAATTTAGAAAAATGCTGTTTTTTCAACATTTTCAAGACATTTTGGTGTTTTTCACAAATAAACAGAATATATCGACCAAAATTTACCACTAACATAAAGTACAATGTGCCCTGAAAAAAAAAATCTCTGAATCCCTTGGATAAGTAAAAGCATTCCAAAGTTATTACCACATAAAGCAACCCGTCTGGTTTAAAATAAATGGTGATCTGTCAGAAAGACCAAAACTGGCGGCAGCGGTAAGCGGATCTGTCACCTCAATATGTTGCTTTAGGTAAGAGCGGGATATTACAGGGACTGGTCTATTCTTATTAACCACTTCCCGATATCCGCCGTATATATACACGGCGCACGTCTGGTGGGGGAATATGGAAGCGGACTCATGGGCTGAGCCTGCTCCATAGAACGAGCAGGTCGGCTGTGTGTTACAGCCGACACTTCAGGGTAACGAGCTGGATCCCGCTAGTTTAACCTGTTAAATGCCACAGTCCATACCGACAGTTGCATTTTAAATGGCTAAAAACGGGGGCAACCCCGTGTAACGTTCCAACGGCGTTGGAATGCGGGTTGCCATTGGTTTGCATGGCAGCCTGGGGGCCTGATGTGAAGGCTCCTAGGTCTGCCATAGGAGAGTGTCAGTATCACCATATATTGCAATACATTAATATTGCAGATCATGCAAGCGATCCAACGATTGCGGGTTCAAGTCCCCTGGGGGGGACAAGTAAAATAAAGTTGTTAATAAATAAAATAAAGATTAGAATGTAAAAAAAAATTAACATAACTGGTATTGATGCGTCCACAAATGTCTAAACTATTACAATATATAATTATTTAGTCCGCATGTTGAATGCCGTAAAGAATAAAAATGGCATTATCGCTGTTTCAAAAAGCCTCATCTACCCCCAAATTGATACCAATGGAAACTACAACTCGCCCTGCAAAAAATAAGCCCTCGTACCGCTCAATTGACGGAAAAATTAAAAAGTTAAGGCTCTCAGAATATGGCGACAACTCAAATTGTATTTTTAACAATCCGTTTTTTCCTTGTAAAAGTAGTAAAACAAAATAAACTATATTTGTTATCACCGAATAAAGTTAACATGCTATTTTACTGCACGATGAACGCCGTAAAAACAAAACCCCCCCCAAAATATTGGGGAATCATCGTTTTTTTGGTTTTTTTTTCTATTCCACCCCACAAATATTTTTTTTTTCAGTTGCCCACTACATTACATGCTACAATAAATGGTGCCGTGAAAATCTAGAACTCGTCCCGAAAAAAAAAACAAGCCCTCATATGGCTTTACTGATCAATCACATCTAAGTTATGGAATTTAAATGTGATTACAGGTGGATCCTGCGTGACCCACCGACACTGAACTCGTCAGGTCTGTGGAACTGACGGATTCAGTGTAAAACGAGCGATACAGCTGCTTTGTCTATATAGAGAATACAGAACAGCTGTATCTCCTAAAGGAAATTTTAGTAAAAACTATTTACAAAGTTACACTAAACACACTTGACTAGCCATTTAAAAAAAATGCCCTGAAAGATGTACATAGCCTTAAAATAAAGATGGAGATGAGAAATCTGGTTGGCTACTCAAAAGTCCTCCTTTCACTCACTAACACATTCATCTGGCCTTATTCACACGATCGTGTCCGATTTTCGTCCGTGTACTGTACGCATTCATAGACTTCAATGGGCAAGTCACATCCGCAAAAAAACAGACCAGAATAGGACATGCGGTGAGTTCCACGGAGGTGTTCCTTGAAAAAAACACGGATGTGTGAATAGCCCCATTGAATTGTGTTGGTCCGCGTGCGGTCCGTTATTTAAACGGACAGCACAGAGACGTGAAGTACGTTCGTGTGAGTAAGGCCTTAGGGTAAGTTCACACGTAGCGTAAATACTGCGGATTTTCCGCAGCATAATACAGAAGCTGCCGAGTGGATGACATCTGAACAAATCTCATCCACAAACTGCGTAAATGATGAGCGGAAAAAAACGCTCCGAAATTGACCTGCAGTGTTTTTGTTTTTTTTCCTCCGCAGCTTCTCAATTGTATTTGCATAATCGCTGCTTTTTTTGTTTCTGGTTTCCGTATTAAATTCAATCGGGAGGTAAAACCTGCAACAAATAGAAGATGTTGCGATTTTAAAGGTGGAAAAGCTGCTATTCCACCCCAAAGATTACAACAAAGAAAACAAATCTTACCCAGAATTTTGAGTTTCTACATATAGGTTGGCCTCCTGGGGGTGATGTTTCATCACATGGGATGAAACTGCATCCCAGGAGGACGGCAGAGGGACGCGTCGCCATGGCTATGGAAGTATAAAACTATTATGTGCGGTTTTCCGCAGCGGATATTCCGGACGAAAAACAGAACCTTTTATTTATTGATTTTTTTTGTCCGAAATTCCGCGCAGCTGCCAGGGCGGATATGCTGTGTACTTTTACGCAGCGCATACGCCCCGTGTGAACATAGCCTTAGAGTGATCTCCAATGTATCTGAAACGTTCACTGCAATGGCACTCGACATGTCTGATATTCCTTCTACTTAGGGCTAATACATGTGACTGTTTTAGGAATCCGTCTCGTGGTAATTTATTTCAATGAGGGCATGGATACTGCAATATTTGAATTTAGCGGAACACTCTGCTTAATAAATTCACGTTTCACATGCTACATCTTGGATGCTAAATTCTGCACTAGAAGTATGGTTTCCAGTGCTTTTAGAGGGAATACAGTTCACCAGACGCCCAGGTAAATACTGAGCAGTTCTGCCTGTAACGGTTCCATATTGCACACAGTGTTACGGGGCTATGTACTCCTAGTTGTGTGCGAGAGGCCGTACTGTATATTCTCCACAATTCAGTCCCAACTGATGATCAAAACATTATTTCTTTATTCAAGACAACACAGTTGGCAGGTTTAACATCTATCTTGGTTTTCACTGCTTGATCTCATAAGCAGAAGTAATCCAAATGGAAGATTGCAAGGACAAATCTGGTTTCAATATGTAATATGTGGAGGAGGTGTGTCTATTACTTGGACCACATTTCTAGATTTCCCACACATTCAATTATAAACTACCAAATTTATAGAGAAAGTAAGGCCTCGTGCACACAACCGTAAGGGTTTTTAATGTCTGCATATACAGATCCGCAAATACGGATGCACCCCGGTAGCCGTTGGCAATTGCGGAAGCGCCCATGTGGCAATTTCAGACAAGAATAGGACATGTTCTATATTTTGTCGATCATTTCTACGGCCCGGACACGTATTCGTAAATATACGGAAAGGGGTCCATGGCCAATAGAAATGAATAGGTCCGCAATTTCATCCGTAATTACCTGGTCCGTAGTTATGGATGAAAAATACGATCATGTGCATAAGGCCAAAGGTTCTGTGTTGCACAATTCTATTTCTTGATGTCTGTAATGAGTTTGCTCAAGCAGATCACCTCTTATCTACACACATTTAACATTGAAGACATATGCCTAGGGTATGTTATCGGTAGGGTCTGACCACTAGGATGCTCCATGATCACCAGAACAAAGAGGCCACTTCATAGTCTTGCGAGACACAGCCACTCTTGTCCACAGCTGCAATACCAGACAAGCGTGTGGACGTGAGCGGTGTCTGTAAAAAGAGGCCGTCCCTTTTTTGTTTTTTATTATTTGCCCTTCAAAATTCCCCATGCACTCGACTGTATTTTCATTTGTCCGTAAATACGGATTTGTAGTCATCCATAATTCATCCGTAAATATGTATTTGCATCCATATTTGATCTGTATATACGGATCCATAAAAGAGGGAGGCTGCAAAATAATGTCACCAACATGTTGCATAGCAACTCTTCCGTAAATATGGACGGTTTAGGATGCACATCCGTAGCCGTCCATATTTACGGAAGCGCCCATAGGCTTCTATGGCAGAGTTTGTGCCGTATTTACGGACAAGAATAGGACAGGTGCTATAATTTTTTAGCAGTAAAAATACTGAAAGGTGTCCGTGGCCAATAGAAATGAATGGGTCCGTAATTACGGATGAAATATACGGTCGTGTGCGTGGGGCCTAACCATTCAAACATTGATGGCATATCCAAGCGATATGTCATCAATGTTAGGGTATGTTCACACGCTGCGTCAAAAATGTCTTAAAATACGGAGCTGTTTTCAAGGGAAAACCGCTCCTGATTTTCAGACGGTTTTTAAGCCACTCGCGATTTTCGCTGCGTTTTTTACGGCCATTTTTGGAGCTGTTTTTAAGGGTATGTTCACACGGCAGCCTCCGTTACGGCTGAAATTACGGAGCTGTTTTCAGGAGAAAACCGCTCCGGAATTTCAGACGTAATGGCATGTTGCAGGCGCTTTTCGCTGCGTAAATTACGGACGTAATTGGAGCTGTTTTTCCATGGAGTCAATGGAAACGGCTCCATTTACGTCTCAAGAAGTGACAGGCACTTCTTTGACGCGGGCGTCTTTTCTACGTCATTTGACAGCGGCGCGTAAAAAAAATGACACTTTGGAGCCGTATTTTCGGACGTAATTCGAGGCTAAAACGCCTGAATTACGTCCGTAAATAGGGTGTGTGAACCCAGCCTTATAGTCAATGAAAAACTGCTCCAAAAACGTCCCAAGAAGTGTCCTGCACTTCTTCTTTTTCGCGGCTGTTTTTCAAAATGAACACGTAAAAAACGGCCCATGAAATCAATGGGCAGATGTTTGGAGGCGTTCTGCTTCCGATTTTTCAGGCGTTTCCCTTAAAGGGAAGGTGTCATGATTTTTTTGATTTTTTTATTATATTGCTTTTTATATAATGTAAACAAAAATGTTATTTATTTATGTTGTCACTTTCAACTTTTTAACCAGTTAGTGACCGACCCATCGTGTTTCTACGTCGGTCACTAACGGGCCTTATTCCGATGCCATAGACTTTTTACGTCGCGGCATCGAAATAAGTAAACCGAGCAGGGAGCTGTCAAATCTCCCTGCTCTCAGCTGCCAGAGGTAGCTGAGGGCTGGGAGTGTCCCTGCTCTGCCGGGTGAGATCGATATTAGTATCGATCTCACACGTTTAACCCCTCAGATGCGGTGCTCAATAGCGAGCACCGCATCTAAGCTCCCTCTCTCTCCCACCGACACCCGGCGATACGATCGCCGAGTGTCTGTGTCTCTAATGGCAGCCGGGGGTCTAATAAAGGCCCCCAGGCTGCCTGGAGTGAATGCCTGCTTGATCATGCCGCAGGCATGACCTAGCAGATGCCTGTCCGTGTTAAACGGACAGGCAGTCATACACTGCAATACAAAAGTATTGCAGTGTATTATAAATGCGATCGCAGAATCGCATATTATAGTCTCCTAATGGGACTAGTAAAAAAGTGAAAAAAAAGTTTAATAAAGTTAATAAAAAAAAATATATGAATAAAAATGAAAAACCCAGCTTTTCCCCTTACAAAATGCTTTACTATTATAAAACCAAAATAAAGTAAAAAAGTTACACATATTTGGTATCGCCGCGTCCGTAACGACCCCGACTATAAATCTATTACATTATTTAACCCGCACGGTGAACGCCGTAAAACAAAATAATAAAAAACTATGGAAAAATTGCTGTTTTCTGTGAATACTGACTTTAAAAAAATGTCATAAAAAGTGATCAAAAAGTCGCATCTACTCCAAAATGGTACCAATAAAAACTACAAGTCTTCCCGCAAAAAAAAAGCCCTCATACAACCGCATCGGCGAAAAAATAAAAACGTTACGGTCCTTCAAATGTGGAGACACAAAAACAAATCATTTAGAAAAAAAAGCGTTTTTACTGTGTAAAAGTAGTAAAACATACAAAAACTATACAAATTTGGTATCGTTGCAATCGTAACAACCCGCTGAATAAAGTTATTGTGTTATTTATACCACACGGTAAACGGCGTAGATTTAGGACGCAAAAAAGTGTGGCGAAATTTCAGATTTTTTTCTATTCCCTCCCCCCCCAAAAAAAGTTAATAAATGTTAATCAATAAATAATATGTACCTAAAAATGGTGCTATTAAAAAATACAACTTGTCCCGCAAAAAACAAGACCTTATACAGCTATGTCGACGAAAAAATAAGAAGGTTATAGCTCTTGGAATGCGACGATTGAAAAACGTAAAAAATAGCTTGGTCATTAAGGTCCAAAATAGGCTGGTCATTAAGGGGTTAATGTATTCATACTTTTACTTCTCTATGGGGGCGGACATTTTTTTTCTCCATCTCTGTATGTGTCGATTAACGACACATACTAAGATTCTATACGGCACATACAATCCCATAGAGAATGCGAACGGGAGCTGTACCATTCTCAGAAGCGTGCGCTGTCTATGTGGGAATTGCACATGCGCAGTTCCCACACAGACCAGAACGAAGCTCGTCCGTAGAGCGAAATCCGGCGCCATTTGCATGTGGAACGGAAGCCGCTGCCAGACAGTAAGATGACTACTTCCGGCCATATGTTCAACGAAGCGAAGGCGCAAGGAAGAGGAGCGTAGGCGGCAAGAACGTGTGTGTGTGTGTGTGTGTGTCTGTATGTATGTATGTATGAAGCGGAGCTGTGTGTGTGTCTGTATGGAGCTGTGTGTGTGTCTGTATGGAGCGGGGGCTGTGTGTGTCTGTATGTATGGAGCTGTGTGTGTGTGTCTGTATGGAGCGGAGCTGTGTGTGTGTGTGTGTGTGTGTGTGTGTGTGTGTCTGTCTGTATGGAGCGGAGCTGTGTGTGTGTCTGTATGGAGCGGAGCTGTGTGTGTGTCTGTATGGAGCGGAGCGCTGTGTGTGTGTGTGTGTGTGTGTGTGTGTCTGTATGGAGCGGAGCGCTGTGTGTGTGTGTGTGTGTGTGTGTGTGTCTGTATGGAGCGGAGCGCTGTGTGTGTGTGTGTCTGTATGGAGCGGAGTGTGTGTGTGTCTGTATGGAGCTGAGTGTGTGTGTGTCTGTATGGAGCGGAGCTGAGTGTGTGTGTGTCTGGAGCTGAGTGTGTGTGTGTGTGTGTGTGTGTCTGTATGGAGCGGAGCTGTGTGTGTGTGTGTCTGTCTGTATGGAGCGGAGCTGTGTGTGTGTGTCTGTATGGAGCGGAGCTGTGTGTGTGTGTGTGTGTGTGTGTGTGTCTGTATGGAGCTGAGTGTGTGTGTGTGTGTCTGTATGGAGCTGAGTGTGTGTGTGTGTCTGTATGGAGCTGAGTGTGTGTGTGTCTGTATGGAGCGGAGCTGTGTGTGTGTGTGTGTGTGTGTGTGTGTGTGTGTGTGTGTGTGTGTGTATGGAGCTGAGTGAGTGTGTGTGTGTGTGTCTGTATGGAGCTGAGTGTGTGTGTGTGTGTGTGTGTGTGTGTGTGTGTGTGTGTGTGTGTGTGTGTGTCTGTATGGAGCGGAGCTGTGTGTGTGTGTGTGTGTCTATGGAGCGGAGCTGAGTGTGTGTCTGTATGGAGCTGTGTGTGTGTGTGTGTGTGTGTGTGTGTGTGTCTGGAGCTGAGTGTGTGTGTCTGTATGGAGCTGAGTGTGTGTGTGTGTGTCTGTATGGAGCGGAGCTGTGTGTGTCTGTATGGAGCGGAGCTGTGTGTGTCTGTATGGAGCGGAGCTGTGTGTGTGTGTGTCTGTGGAGCTGAGTGTGTGTGTGTGTGTTTGTATGGAGCGGAGCTGTGTGTGTGTGTGTGTCTGTATGGAGCGGAGCTGTGTGTGTGTGTGTGTCTGTATGGAGCGGAGCTGTGTGTGTGTCTGTATGGAGCGGAGCTGTGTGTGTGTCTGTATGGAGCGGAGCTGTGTGTGTGTGTGTCTGTATGGAGCTGAGTGTGTGTGTGTCTGTATGGAGCGGAGTGTGTGTGTCTCTGTATGGAGCGGAGCTGTGTGTGTGTGTGTCTGTATGGAGCGGAGCTGAGTGTCTGTGTGTCTGTATGGAGCTGAGTGTGTGTGTGTGTCTGTGTGTCTATGGAGCGGTGTGTGTGTGTGTGTCGGTCTGTATGGAGCGGAGCTGAGTGTGTGTCTGTATGGAGCTGAGTGTGTGTGTGTGTGTGTGTCTGGAGCTGAGTGTGTGTGTGTGTGTCTGGAGCTGAGTGTGTGTCTGGAGCTGAGTGTGTGTGTGTCTGTATGGAGCGGAGCTGTGTGTGTCTGTATGGAGCTGAGTGTGTGTGTGTGTCTGTATGGAGCGGAGCTGTGTGTGTCTGTATGGAGCGGAGCTGTGTGTGTCTGTATGGAGCGGAGCTGTGTGTGTCTGTATGGAGCGGAGCTGTGTGTGTCTGTATGGAGCGGAGCTGTGTGTGTCTGTATGGAGCGGAGCTGTGTGTGTGTGTGTGTGTGTCTGTGGAGCTGAGTGTGTGTGTGTCTGTATGGAGCGGAGGTGTGTGTGTGTGTGTGTCTCTATATGGAGCGGAGCTGTGTGTGTATGGAGCGGAGCTGTGTGTGTGTGTGTGTGTGTGTGTCTGTATGGAGCGGAGCTGTGTGTGTGTGTGTGTGTGTGTGTGTGTCTGTATGGAGCGGAGCTGTGTGTGTGTCTGTATGGAGCGGAGCTGTGTGTGTGTCTGTATGGAGCGGAGCTGTGTGTGTGTCTGTATGGAGCGGAGCTGTGTGTGTGTGTCTGTATGGAGCGGAGCTGTGTGTGTGTGTCTGTATGGAGCTGTGTGTGTGTGTGTGTGTCTGTCTGTATGGAGCGGAGCTGTGTGTCTGTATGGAGCTGAGTGTGTGTGTGTGAGTATGGAGCGGATCTGTGTGTGTCTGTATGGAGCTGAGTGTGTGTGTGTCTGTATGGAGCTGAGTGTGTGTGTGTCTGTATGGAGCGGAGCTGTGTGTGTCTATGGAGTGGAGCTGTGTGTGTCTATGGAGTGGAGCTGTGTGTGTCTATGGAGTGGAGCTGTGTGTGTCTGTATGGAGCGGAGCGCTGTGTGTCTGTATGGAGCGGAGCTGTGTGTGTGTGTCTGTATGGAGCTGAGTGTGTGTGTGTGTGTGTGTGTGTGTGTGTGTCTGTATGGAGCGGAGCTGTGTGTGTCTGTATGGAGCGGAGCTGAGTGTGTGTGTGTCTGTATGGAGCGGAGCTGTGTGTGTGTGTCTGTATGGAGCGGAGCTGTGTGTGTGTGTGTGTGTGTGTGTGTGTGTGTGTCTGTATGGAGCGGAGCTGTGTGTGTGTGTCTGTATGGAGCGGAGCTGTGTGTGTGTGTCTGTATGGAGCGGAGCTGTGTGTGCGTGTCTGTATGGAGCGGAGCTGTGTGTGTGTGTCTGTATGGAGCGGAGCTGTGTGTGTGTGTGTGTGTGTGTGTCTGTATGGAGCGGAGCTGAGTGTGTGTGTGTGTCTGTATGGGTGTGTCTGTATGGAGCTGAGTGTGTGTGTGTGTCTGTATGGAGCTGAGTGTGTGTGTCTGTATGGAGCGGAGCTGTATGTCTGTGTGGAGCTGAGTGTGTGTGTGTGTGTCTGTATGGAGCGGAGCTGTGTGTGTGTGTGTGTGTGTGTGTGTGTCTGTATGGAGCGGAGCTGAGTGTGTGTGTGTGTGTGTGTGTGTGTGTCTGTATGGAGCGGAGCTGTGTGTGTGTGTCTGTATGGAGCGGAGCTGTGTGTGTGTGTGTCTGTATGGAGCGGAGCTGTGTGTGTGTGTCTGTATGGAGCGGAGCTGTGTGTGTGTGTGTGTGTCTGTATGGAGCGGAGCTGTGTGTGTGTGTGTGTGTGTGTGTGTGTGTGTGTCTGTATCTGTATGGAGCGGAGCTGAGTGTGTGTGTGTCTGTATGGAGCTGTGTGTGTGTGTGTATGTGTGTGTCTGTATGGAGCTGAGTGTGTGTGTGTATGTGTTTGTCTGTATGGAGCGGAGCTGTGTGTCTGTGTGTTTGGAGCTTAGTGTGTGTGTGTGTCTGTATGGAGCGGAGCTGTGTATGTGTCTGTCTGTCTGTCTGTCTGTCTGTATGGAGCGGAGCTGTGTGTGTGTGTGTCTGTATTGATCGGAGCTGTGTGTGTGTCTGTATGGAGCGGAGCTGTGTGTGTGTCTGTATGGAGCTGTGTGTGTGTCTGTCTGTCTGTCTGTCTGCCTTTCTGAGTGTGTGTGTATGTGTGGAGCTGAGTGTGTGTGTGTGTGTGTGTGTGTGTGTGTGTGTCTCTCTGTATGGAGCGGAGCTGAGTGTGTGTCTGTGTGGAGCGGAGCTGAGTGTGTCTGTGGAGCGGGGCTGAGTGTGTGTCTGTGTGGAGCGGAGCTGTGTGTGTGTGTGTGTGTCTGTATGTAGCGGGTCTGAGGGTGTGTGCGCTCACGCAGCTGTGTTCTATTTTTGTGCAATGGAGTATGCACGGGCGCCGCTGATCCTTCATAGCTACTTATCGGCTGTTTTGAAGAATCAGCGGAGAACACACACACACACACTCACATCCCCCCCAAACATTCAAAATCAAGCATTTTTCTTATGCAGGTTATGGCACGTAAAATGCACAAAAAAAACGCGTCAAATACACGCCTTGTGAACCTGTCAACTGAAAAGTCATTCACTTCACTTTCATCATTCTAAGGGTATGTTCACACGGTGTTTTCAGCCGTTTTTCGGGCCGTAAACGTCCCGAAAAACTGCTGAAAAATCTGAAGTAAAACGCCTACAAACATCCACCCATTTCAATGGGAAATACCATTCTGTTCCGATGGGGCGTTTTTTACGCGGCCGTTTTCCAAAAACGGCACGTAAAAAGACTCCCACCAAAAAGAAGTGCATATCACTTATTGGGACGTTTTAGAGCCGTTTTTCATTGACTCTATAGAAAAACAGCTCCAAAAACGCAGCCAAAAATGCGAGTTTGATTAAAAAATGGCTGAAAATCAGGAGCTGTTTTCCCTTTGTTTAGTAAGCATGTGAACATACCCTTAGCCTTTTGGTGTGTCCTATAGCTTCTGGCAGCTGCATTTGTACAATCACTCCCAAAATGGCAGCCGGACACTGCTTAGCAATTTGAAGTCACCTTTTCCTGGCTTGTAGGAGGGGGGGGGGGTGAGATTCCATCCCACATTTACGGCAGCTGTGAGTCAGGTTGCTTTGCCTTATTCACCTTGCTGTAACTCTGGGAAGTGCTCCCTCTAGTGGACAACATAGGAAAACATGTCAAATTATTATTTAATTTTTAATACTTTGCACCATGTGGAAGAAAAAAAAAAATACAGCAAAAAACGTAAAAAATATAATAGAAATAAGTAACTTTAAAAAAATAAAAAAAAAGGTTTAATTCGCTACACATTCCCTTTAAAGGGGATGTCCCATGAATACAACCCTTTTTAAAAAAGCAGCTGGCTCCTCCAACCTTGATTAGTCAGATGTTTTTGCTGGGGGAACCACATCTGGCTATACATTCCCTCCAGAGCAGCCACTACAGGGGAAATGTAGTATTGCATGCCGGCCAATCTAATAAATGACATCCCTATACTGTAATGGGGCCTATGTTGTAGGACAACCCTTTGAAACCTTCTTTAAAATGTCATTTATTAATACTTACCATATTAGGGGTTCATGCATGCAGCCATACAACAGATGTGTGTAGTGTGGATTTGTAATATAGCCTGGTATGGGAGTATAATGTATCTCTCTGCCATGATTTTACTGAGACTCGCGGGTGTCACTGGAGCCCTAGCTTTTTTTGGTTACTTGCAGAGACTCAAAACCATGTCCAACACAGATACACAACTCAGTAAAGTGAGTCCGAGCCCTCTCGCGACAAGCCAGTGTTAGTTGGACATGTGTTAGCCATTGAATGTTTACGGATTACAATCCTAACGCTTGAGGATGGTGAGCAACTGTGGATGAAAGTTGTTCAAATCTCATCCACTCTGATGCTACAGTAATACTCCATGGAATTTGAGGGTAAATACAGTGAAGGAAATAAGTATTTGATCCCTTGCTGATTTTGTAAGTTTGCCCACTGTCAAAGACATGAACCGTCTGGAATTTTTAGGCTTAGTTAATTTTACCAGTGAGAGATAGATTATATAAAAATAAAAAAAAAACAGAAAATCACATAGTCAAAATTTTATATATATTTATTTGTATTGTGCACAGAGAAATAAGTATTTGAACCCCTACCAACCATTAAGAGTTCAGCCTCCTCCAGACCAGTTACACGCTCCAAATCAACTTAGTGCCTGCATTAAAGACAGCTGTCTTACATGGTCACCTGTATAAAAGACTCCTGTCCACAGACTCAATTAATCAGTCTGACTCTAACCTCTACAACATGGGCAAAACCAAAGAGCTTTCTAAGGATGTCAGGGACAAGATCATAGACCTGCACAAGGTTGGAATGGGCTACAAAACCATAAGTAAGACGCTGGGTGAGAAGGAGACAACTGTTGGTGCAATAGTAAGAAAATGGAAGGCATACAAAATGACTGTCAATCGACATCGATCTGGGGCTCCATGCAAAATCTCACCTCGTGAGGTATCCTTGATCCTGAGGAAGGTGAGAGCTCAGCCGAAAACTACACGGGGGGAACTTGTTAATGATCTCAAGGCATCTGGGACCACAGTCGCCAAGAAAACCATTGGTAACACATTACGCGGTAATGGATTAAAATCCTGCAGTGCCCGCAAGGTCCCACTGCTCAAGAAGGCACATGTACAGGCCCGTCTGAAGTTTGCAAATGAACATCTGGATGATTCCGAGAGTGATTGGGAGAAGGTGCTGTGGTCAGATGAGACTAAAATTGAGCTCTTTGGCATTAACTCAACTCGCCGTGTTTGGAGGAAGAGAAATGCTGCCTATGACTCAAAGAACACCGTCCCCACTGTCAAGCATAGAGGTGGAAACATTATGTTTCTCTGCTAAGGGCACAGGACTACTTCACCGCATCAATGGGAGAATGGATGGAGCCATCTACCGTCAAATCCTGAGTGACAACCTCCTTCCCTCCACCAGGACATTAAAAATGGCTCGTGGCTGGGTCTTCCAGCACGACAATGACCCGAAACATACAGCCAAGGCAACAAAGGAGTGGCTAAAAAAGAAGCACATTAAGGTCATGGAGTGGCCTAGCCAGTCTCCACACCTTAATCCCATTGAAAACTTATGGAGGGAGCTGAAGATCCGAGTTGCCAAGCGACAGCCTCGAAATCTTAATGATTTACAGATCTGCAAAGAGGATTGGACCAAAATTCCATCTAACATGTGTGCAAACCTCATCATCAACTACAAAAAACGTCTGACTGCTATGCTTGCCAACAAGGGTTTTGCCACCAAGTATTAAGTCTTGTTTGCCAAAGGGATCAAATACTTATTTCTCTGTGCACAATGCAAATAAATATATATAATTTTGACAATGTGATTTTCTGTTTTTTGTTTTTTTTTAAATATAATCTATCTCTCACTGGTAAAATTAACCTAGCCTAAAAATTCTAGACTGTTCATGTCTTTGACAGTGGGCAAACTTACAAAATTAGCAAGGGATCAAATACTTATTTCCTTCACTGTAAGCTTGCATGTGCCTTAAAGGGGTTGTCTACTACCGAACAACTGATGACCTATCCACCTGATAGGTTATCAGTGTATGATTGGTGTGGGTCCGACACCCGGACCCCGCAACGATCAGCTGCCTCCGGGCATCGGACGTCCATGCCGGAAGCAGATGGCTCCGGCCACGGAATAGCGGCCGAGCTGCGGTACTGCAGCTCTGCTCTTAATCAAGGGAATAGGAGCAAAGCTGCAGTTTTGCAGCACGGCTGCTATGCAATGTACGGAGCCATCTGTTTCTGGCATGGACGTCAAGTGCTCGCAGGCAATCGTACACTGATGACCTATCCGGTGGATAGGTCATCAGTCGTCCGGTAGTGGAAAACCCCTTTAAGGCACATGCAAGCGTATTTACCCTCAAATTAGGTCCAAATTACAAAGCTAATGTTATTCAACGAAGCCATTCATTTGAAGTGGGCCCCCTATCAACAATAGTGCCAGCCAAGCGCACCTCATCAACCATAGTGCCGGCTGTGCGCCCCCCAACAATAGCACCAGCCGCGCATCCTATCAGCAATGGTGCCATCGGAGCGTCCCCATCAGCAATGGTGCCATCGGAGCGTCCCCATCAGCAATGGTGCCATCGGAGCGTCCCCATCAGCAATGGTGCCATCGGAGCGTCCCCATCAGCAATGGTGCCATCGGAGCGTCCCCATCAGCAATGGTGCCATCGGAGCGTCCCCATCAGCAATGGTGCCATCGGAGCGTCCCCATCAGCAATGGTGCCATCGGAGCGTCCCCATCAGCAATGGTGCCATCGGAGCGTCCCCATCAGCAATGGTGCCATCGGGGCGTCCCCATCAGCAATGGTGCCATCGGGGCGTCCCCATCAGCAATGGTGCCATCGGGGCGTCCCCATCAGAAATAGTGCCATCGGGGCGTCCCCATCAGCAATAGTGCCATCGGGGCGTCCCCATCAGCAATAGTGCCATCGGGGCGTGCCCATCTACAATAGCACCAGCCGAGCGCCCCCATCCACAATAGCGCCAATCAAGCGCCCCCCATCAACAATTGTGCCTGTAAAGTGCCCTTTGATATGATGCCACTGGTTTTTGTTTTTTCTGCTGTAAATAAATCTAAAACTCTGTTCTGTTTTAATAATTTCAGAAATGATCTTTATAGTGGTGGGAGCTTTAGACTATGTCCACCTTCCCAACCAATTTTATGCATTTATTTTTTTTATGTTCCAATGTGTCGGCCCCAAATTCTTACTCCCATGCGTTTGGTAGGTAAGCAGGAAGTAGAGGACAGATTGTAGACCTATGACTGCAGGACAGGGTTTGTTTGTTACCTTGAAAACATATATAAGCCTGTATAGGAGCCGCAGATACAAAACAATAGGACGTTTTTTATTTAAGATTATTTGCAAAGTTCCTTTTGTATTTTAGATGCATTGGAGCAATAAAAAAATATTGGTTGCTAAGGTGTATATAGTCTCTAAATGAGAAAATTGTGCTAGTCCAGAAGATCCTCAGTTTTTTTGGGAGATTATCTGATGGGAGAGTAGGCAAGCAAGGTTTATCTATATTGTATTTAGTTCATAGTCACTATAGTTGGTAAATGACATTGACATTTATGTAACTGTTTTTCTAATTTTACTACGCAGATTTTCAACTGAACTCTCATCTATCAACACTGGCGAATATTCACAAGATATACCACACACTCAACCGGCTGGTAAAAACAAGATATTGACATGAACATATTTTGGAATCGTTTTATGCAATTTGTTGTCTTAAAGCAGATTATGCAAATCTGTTCATCTATAGCGTTCATGCATTTTGGTGGTTGTTGGGCTCGGTTCACACTGCGTTTTTAACGTGCAGTATTTTTGTTGAACTCCCATGAACCCCTTAACGCCCTATGACGTACTATTACGTCAGAGGCGTTGGCCTGTTAATACAAACTGCTGTACTATTATGGCATCCCGTTAGACTCCTGTGTCTACACACACAGTTTTAGAGCAGTGATAGCTTAACGCTATCCACTGCTGCAAGGCCAGGACCGGAGCCTCCGATCCGGCCGATTAACCCCTTGGATGCAGCGCTCAAAAGCCCAGAGGCGGAGCCTAATGGGCTTGCAATGGGTAGTGCAATGCATTAGAATAAAGATCAGAGGTCCAGGCGTTCAAGTCCCATAGTGGGACATAAAAATGTTGTACAAACTCTGCATAGGGTGAGCAGTGATCATGTGAGCAGATGTGTGCCGTGGATCCCAACCCCCCCCCCCCCCCCCGTTTTAATCTCTGCTGGCGCTCTCTCTCTCTGACCGATACGATGCCTTGTTGAATGCACTCCTGACCGCTTGATGTCCGGATGTGACTGGTAACGGCAGCGAACTCTGCTGTCACATGCCATAACCCTGTCCTCTTACCTCCTACCCTCTGCTGCCTTCATATTGGAGTTTGGGCAGTGATCATCGCTGTCAATTCCCCTCTTCTCCTGTCCCTGCCTCCTACCTCATATCTCGTGCTGGCCTCCTAATACGGCCCTGGCATTGGCAGTGAACACCAGCCGTGAACATCGTATCTCCCTGTCTTCCTGCCTCCTACCTCCATCGCATTTCCTGTACTTTCTGCTGGCTCCCATTGCCCCACTTTCTTGTGCACCTGTTACAGGCATTTTATGCCTCCAGGGTTTCACATGGGAGACTGACTGCTGCTACAAGGATTCTACCTCTGCTTGCTGTCCACCATTCCTGCTGACCGCAATGAAGAGAGAATATACTAGACCCCCTGCTGGATCTCAGGTTTGGGATATCATCTAAGGACTCCTAAAGATGTAATATGAACAATATGAAAACTGTTAAAAACCTGGCTATCAATCTGAATGTTAGCTTTACACTTTGCGGTGGAGATATCTGCTGGTCTATGTATAGTTAGTTAAACCGACTAATTTGGGAAGGGATACACAGCAAATTTGAAAATTCTGGTGATTGGCATAGGCTCTGCAGTCTCAAAAGTGTTGGAAAAGTGTTGTGTTTTTTTCGGTTATTGCTTTTAAAAACCTAATATGTTAGTGACTGTATAATTTAAAACTCCTATCCTGGAAAATGAGTTTGTTGTTACAAGGAAAATGTGAGTGTTCAGGAAGAAGTCTCATTATATATGTGGATAAATGAAAACCTGGTCGTAATAATTGGTCTGGGTACTTTAAGTGAAATCTGAAGAGCTTGGGACCTGGCGCACTGGAAACATGGCATTTTGAAAAAACTTTTTGTATTAATTTACAAATCTACTGTAATCAACATCTATAAGTGCATTGTAAAAGTGAAAGGGCAGAGTCCTTTTTATAGTCCAGGGTGATCATGTGTAAATTGATGATTTATTTTCATGTGCGCGGACACAGCTGAACCGACCGGAATTGAGCGCTGGCGTCTCCTGGGGAGGAGATGTGGGCCAGCACTCACAGATCCCTGACTGCGGCCGTCTGGGGGTGAGTAATCCCGACGGTCCATGGCTGTGTACGCTACAACAACCAAAAGGAGAAATACATTTTTTGAAGTTAAAAACAGGCCGAAGAAAGCTGGTATTCAATACTCTCTGCTCTTTACGGCACATCTTCGATGGATTTATGAAGCCCTTACTATCTTCTTTGATAATCCAGAGGAAGCAGCAATTTGGATGGGCAACAAGAATATTTGATATACATTTTGTCTTCCAAGGGAAAATCTGCCCATCGGCCACCTGAAAGAGACCCTCTTTTCAAAATTGGGACCATGTTTCCATATCTTTTTTTTATTTTTTATTTACACTTCCATACATGGTATTGCTAGAAATGGGGATTTATCTATTTTGGAGGGCGGATTGGGAGATAGCTAGGGAGGCACTCCCGTTTCTTGTCGTGGAGAGAATATTGTATGGGAGTGACGGGTGGTTGAGGTATTGGAATGCTTTTTGGTACTTAGAGTACACATAAGCGATAAAAATCCCTATTAGCAAGTTGAGATATAGTGTAGATATATAAAAGGGGGGGGGGAGTGCGAAAGGAATGGAAGGACGGGTTTAGAAAAGGGAAGAAGTGTAAGGAAAAATAAATAACATTTTAAACTAGTCTAAAAAAAATAGGTGAGCTAGTCGTGGGGTGATGTGGGGTAGCAATGCTTGGTTTAGGAGCTTTTTAGGATGATTCTTGGGGAGCTATTAAGGTGGGGGGGGGGGGGTAGTAAGGGACGGTTAACCGGAAAGGATGGAGTTTTGTTTTTGTTTTTTAGAGGTCTAGGTCATAAGCTGAAGAAGTGTGCAGTGTATAATTTCATTTGAAACTATCTCCCAGCAGTGATGTGTCTCCTGGAAATCCACCTCACCAGGGAGTCCACTAGGGCGATTGAAAGGCAATGGATGAGTAAAGCCTTTCACTCGTTCTCGTCATTCTCAAATGGGGTTTCAATTCTTATTCACAAGGGAATTGAGGTTCATATACTGGTTGGGCTTATGGATAAAGAGGGCAGATTTGTGGTAGATTTGAAGGGGGTTTTGGCAGTCATCGTGTCAGTCTATAATTCTCCATCTTTAAATCTGTTCAAAATTATTCTTGGGTTTGTGAGGGATAAGCATGAGTGCCCTCTGCTTATTATAGGCGACTAATATTGCCCCGGATGAGAAAGTAGACAGAGTCCGTAGAGGCAATGTTCTTCTAAATCAAAAAGAGAACCCCTTTTTGAATTTTCTAGGTGAGATGGGTTGGACTGATGTCTGGTGGTCTAGACATCCGGATATCCAGCAATTCTCGTGTTACTCTAAATCCTCGGACAGTCTCTCTCGGATAGATCTAGCAATTGCCAATGAGAAGATGTCGAGACTAATTAAAAGCGTTCAATGTGAGACACGGGTTTATCTGATCACTCAGCGATGCTGGTAGAGATTTTTTTCTAAAAACGCGATGGCAAGGTAATATCAAAATTAATCCTAATACAATACAGGACTCACTGATGGATCATAGCATAAGACAATAGCTAATAAAAAAAATTCTCTGTAAATGTGGGTTCTGCCCCCCACCTGTATTGTCTAGGATGCATTCAAAGCATTCTTCTGAGGTTTGATGGTGTCCTCTCAATCAGCCAAGAAAGTAAAAAGTTTTCAAGCTGAATTGGCTGTTAAAATGGCGTTTAGCAGAGGCTGAATATAATATGGTTCAGGATCCTTCGGATTTCAATAAGCTAAAATGGCATAATCTGCAAACTCAATATGAAGATAGACCGTTAACGCTAAAAAAAGAGTCATTTAAGCCGGGTAAAATATTTTTTTTTGAGATGGGGATAGGGGGAAAATTCTTAGCCAAGATAATCAAAAACCAAAATGCATCCTCCAGTAATTAGGAAAAGAGATGGGTCAGGATTATTTATGGACTCAGAGGATTTATTATCAGAGTTCGCAGATTATTACAGAGGCCTCTATTCAAAAATGAATTCTTTGGAGGATCAAATTAAAAACGATGTTGATCTTCCAGTATTAACAACTGTGGAAGTTGGTGGTCTGGAGGCCCCCTAAGATTGCAGGAGATAAGGGATGTGATCAAAAATGTACCAAAAAATAAGGCCCCAGATGGAATCCCTTATGAGGGATTTACTTGGTATCAAAATGTCCTTTCTTTACAATGTATTTACCGCTTCCTTCTCCCAGGGAAAACTTCCACCTTCTATGATGGAGGGAAATAATAATTGAATCCCAAAAAGGATAAGGATCCACTGAATGTAGAATCCTACCGGCCTATATTCTTTCTAAACGTGGATGTGAAAAATCAATCAAGGTGTTGGCCAATCGACTTATGGCAGTTATTTATTCCTAAACATAAAAATATATATATATTACATCCTATCAACCATCAGAATAAAGTAAAAATGTCATTTATAGCCCTCTGTGAACACTGAAAAAAAAAAAAAAACATTGTCAGAATTGCGGGTTTTTGGTCACTTTGCTTGCCAAAAAATGGAATAAAAAGTGATTTATCAGTGCTACACTGGCCTCACATCTGCATATTATTTATTTACCGCATTATTATACCCTCTTATTATGCCCTCATGTACTACGCACAGATTACATACGCCCCCACATTATAAACTGAAATACCAGTAAAACCCCAAACAGAACAACTACCAAGCTAAATCTGCGCTCCAAAAGCCAAATGGCGCTCCCTCCCTTCTGAGCCCTGCAGTGTGCCCAAACAGCAGTTTACGTCCACAGATATGGCATCGCCATACCTAGGAGAACCCGCTTAACAGTTTGAGATATTTGTTTTTAGTGGCACAAACTGGGCACAACATATTGTGCACTAAAATGGCATACTAGTGGAAAATTGCAATTTTCACTTTGCACCATCCGCTGCGCATTAATTACTAATGAAAAAACACCTTTGGGGGCAAAATGCTCACTACACCCCTTTAAAATGCTTTAAGGGGTGCCGTTGCCAAAATAGGGGTCACTACTTGGGGGTTTGTTTTATTATTTGGCCTCAGAACCCTGCAGTTGTGGGCCAATGTAAAAATCACCAAAATAGGCCTCAAATGCTCATATTGCTCCTTACTACTTAGCCCTGCCATATGTCCAGGCAAATGATAAATTCCTTTAGAGGTGTAATTTCCAAAATTGGGTCACCTCTTGGGGGCTTCCATTGTATTCTGGTACCTCAGGGGTTTTGCAAATGCAACATGGCGCCCAAAAAACAATCCAGAAAAATCTGCATGCCAAATAGCGCTCCTGCCATTCTAAGCCCTGCTGTGTGTCCAAAACAGCAGTTTATGACCACATGTGGAGTATTGCCGTACTCGTGAGAAATTGCTTTACAAATGTTGGGGTGCTTTTGAAAATGAAACAATTCAACATTTTAGTGGGAAAAATGTTGATATTAATTTTCACAGCCTAATTCCAATAAATTCTGCAAAAGACCTGTGGGGTCTAAATGCTTACTATACCCCTAGATAGATTCCTTAAGTGGTGTATTTTCACAAATGGGGTCACTTTTGGGAGGTTTCCACTGTTTTGGTCCCTCAGTGGCTTTGCAAATGCGACATGATACCCCGAAAACCATTCCAGTTAAATTTCAGTTCGAAAATTAAAAATATGTACGTTATATTAGAAAAAAAATTAGATTTTCATTTTTCATCTTTTTCCACTAAATTCATCAAAAAACCTGGTGGGGTCAAAATGCTCACTAAACCCTTTGATAAATTCCTTGAGGGGTGTAGTTTGCCAAATGGTGTATTTTTGGGGGTGTTTCCACTGTTTTGGCACCACAAGACCTCTTCAAACCTGACGGTGCCTAAAACATTCTAATAAGAGCCCCCAAAATCCTCTAGATGCTCATTTTCTCCTGAGGCCGCTGCTTCAGTCCATTACCACATTAGAGCCACATGTGGGGTATTTCTAAACACTGCAGAATCTGGGCAATAAATATTGAGTTGCGTTTCTCTGGTAAAACCTTCTGTATTAGGGTATGTTCACATGGCCTATTTTCAGCCGTTTTACCGACGGAGCGTTTTTCGCGCCGTTTTTTTACGCGGAAAAAAACTGCCACGAAAAAAGTGCAGGACACATCTTGGGCCGTTTTTTTGGAGCCGTTTTCCATAGACTCTATTGAAAAAAGCTCCAAAAATGGCTGTGAAAAACGCAGCGAAATTCGTGAGTGGCACAAAAAAACGTCTGAAAATCAGGAGCTGTTTTTTCTTGAAAACAGCTCCGTATTGTGAGACGTTTTTGACTCTGCGTGTGAACATACCCTTACAGAGAAAAATGGATTAAAACAGGTTTTCTGCAAAAAAAATATGTAATTTGTCAGTTTCACCTCCAATTTGCTTTAATAATTCCTGTCAAATGCCTAAAGGGTTAAGAAACTTTCTAAATGCTGTTTTGAATACTTTGATGGGTGTAGTTTTTGAAATAAGGTGATTTATGGGGAGTTTTTAATATATAAGGCCATCAAAGCTACTTCTGAACTGGTCCTCAAACAAAAAAAGATGCTTTTGAAATTTTCTTGAAAATGAGAAATTGCTGCTAAAGTTCTAAGCCTTGTAACGTTCTAGAAAAATAAAAGGACGTTCAAAAAACGATGCAAACATAAAGTAGACATATGGGAAATGGTAATTAGCGACTATTTGAGTGGTATTACTATCTGTTTCAGATTTTAAGAAGTCATAACTTTTTTCATTTTCCGTCGCTATAGTCCTATGAGGGCTTCATTTTTGCGGGACGAGTTGTAGTTTTTCGTAGCGCCATTTATTGTGCCAAATAATGTACTAGGAAACGGGAAAAAATTGTGGGGTAGAAAATAAAAAAAAAAACTGATTCCTCCATTTGTTTTTTGCGCTTCGTTTTTATGGAATTCACTGTGCAATTAAAACAGCATGTTAATTTTTTTCTGAAGGTCAATACGATTATGGCGATACCAAATAAATAAATAAATATATATAATATATATATATATATCGTTTTTTTAATATATTTTATAACTTTTAAGAAACTACGTGTAAAAAAATTACATTTATTTTATGTCGCCAAATTCTGAGAGCCATATCTTTTGTATTTTTCAGTCGATTAAGTGGTATGAGGGCTTATTTTTTGCGGGATAAGCTGTCGTTTTTAATGATACTATTTTGCGGTACATGCAACGTTTTCATCACTTTTTATTCCATTTTATGTGGGAGATGAGCTGCTAGAGGGGGTCGCCCCTTTTTTCTAACTATTTAAATACCGCGGTCACTATTGAGAAGGATCGCGCTCGAGCATGATCCCGCTCGTTACTGTGAAGTTTCGGCACCCATACATACAGCCGACACCCGCATCGTGTTGAGCGGGTTCACACCGTGAGCTTGTTCCATACTTCTCCTACCCGGCTATTACGTAATCATACGTCAAATGTCGGGAAGAGTTTAAAGTACAATGTGTCACGAGAAAACAATCTCAGAATCGCTTGAAAAAAATAAAAGCATTCCAAAGTTATTACCACATAAATTGACACGTCAGATTTGAGAAATGGGTCTGCGTCCGGTTTGTGCCAACTAGTCCACGTCCTTAAGGGGTTAAGAGACATTGGAGTTTACCTACCAAAACAAAAAAAACGTATGTTACAAATGGAACAAAAACGCAGTGTCAACCCAGCTTTAGGCGAAGTTCACACTTGCGTTGTGTAATCCGTTACTTTGATCCGTATTTAGGTCAGAATACGGATTAAAACAGATCCGTTAAAAATCCCATTGAAATGAATTAGCGTCCCTTCGCGTCCATTTTGTTAGTCATCCTTTTTTTTGACCGAGATAAAAGTGCAGAGTACAGGACTTTTTCTCAGTTAAAAAAAAATATGGATGTCTATGGATGGGTTATTGTTATCATTGGTTTCAATGAAAAAACGATTCAAACGGATTGTAACGGATTATACAACACAAGTGTAAACTTGGCCTTAGGGTTAGTTGAAAAGTGATAATGCTTCTGTCTAGCTGGTACAAGATTATAGGACCCAGAATGTCTCTTTATTGAATCACCTTACATGTGTAGGCTAAATATTCCACTTTTCATATCCCTCTGATCTGTTGGGAGACGGTTAAATCGTATAAATTCTATTTAATATTACCCCTTACTGACATTTGGCGTAAATGTATATCATAGTTGGTGCCTATCGTGATAGATTGTGGTAAATACCTTGAACAACTCTTCCCTGACTCCTCCAGTCTACCCCTATTGGAGTCTTTGTAATCAACTTTTGGTCTCCCTAAAGGCCCTTTTACAATGAGGACGAGCGGGCCTTCATACGAACAAATGTTCCTGATCGTTGCCTTGTGCAAATAGGGCAACGATCAGCCGAAAAATGAGCAAATGCTCGGCTGATCATATCTTTTATGCAGCAAGAAAAATGGTCGCTTGCCAGCATGTTTACCTGTTTAAATAAGGGATGCGCTGCTGACGAGATGCAAGCATATGGGGATGTATTAACAATATATTCCGATGATTACTTAGTTTGAATGGAGCAAACGAGCTCTGATCGACATGCTGTACTATTGATCAGCGCTAATTTAACGGGCAGAATATCTGCCTTTATAAAAGGCCCTCAATTTGGGGATCTTAACCCCTTTAGGACACAGCGTGTTTTGGCCTTGTGGACACAGATGATTTTTTCAAATCTGACGTGGTAATAACTCCGGAATGCTTTTACGTATCCAAGCGATTCTGATATTGTTTTCGCGTGACATATTGTACTTTATGTTAGTGGAAAAATTTGGTGGATAAATTCAATATTTATTTGTGAAAAATGTCACATTTTAGCAAAAATTTGCAAAAATTTACATTTTTCTAAATTTAAATGTTTGCTTGTAAAACAGATAGTAATACCACACAAAATAGTTACTAGTTGACATCCCCATATGTCTACTTTATGTTTGCATCATTTTTTTCACGTACTTTTATTTTTCTAGGACGTTACGAGGCTTAGAACTTTAGCAGCAATTTCTCATATTTTCAAGAAAATTTAAATAGGAAATTTTTTCAGGGACCGGTTCAGTTATGAAGTGGCTTTGAGGGCCCTATATATTAGAAAGTCCCCATAAATCACCCCATTTTGAAAACTGCACCCCTCAAGGTATTCAAAACCACATTCAGAAAGTATTTTAACCCTTTTTTGCAGAATTTAGTGGAATTAGTCTGCGAAGATGAAAATCACCTATTTTTCTGTGGAAACATAGAATTTTTTCTTTTTTACAAGGAATAAAGGAGAAAAAGCACCCCAAAATTTGTAAAGCAATTTCTCCCGATTAGGGCAATACCCAATATGTGGTCATAAACTGATGTTTGGACCCACAGCAAGGCTCAGGAGGGAAGGAGCGCCTTTTGGAGCGCGGATTTTGCTGGATTGGTTTTCAGTGCCATGTCGGGTTTGCAACGCCCCGGAGGGACCAAAACCGTGGAAACCCCCCAAAAGTAACCCTATTTTGGAATCCACACCCCTCAAGGAATTTTTTTATGGGTATAGTGAGCATTTTGACCCCACAGGATCTTTTTTAGAGCTAAGGTGACCAAAAAACAAAGATTTTGGCGCTTTAAATTCTTTATTTCTTACAGCGTTCACCGTGCGCAATAAATTATGTTTTAATTTATTCTGCCGGTCGGTACGATTACGCCGATACCATATGTGTATAGTTTTTTTTAAGTTTTGCAGCGTTTGCACAATAAAATTATGCTTCCATAAAATAATTTATTTTCTGAGACACGCAATTCTGAGCTGTAACTTTTTATTTTATTTATTTTTTTTTTCCGTCAAAATAGCTCTGGGAGGTCTTGTTCTTTGCGGGACGGGTTGTAGTTTTTATTGGTATCATTTTGGGGTAAATGCGACTTTTTGATAATTTTTTATTTTATATCTTGGGAGGGGTTGTGACCAAAAAATAGCGATGCTGACCGTTTTCTGTTTTATTCTGTTTGCGGCGTTCACCGTGCGGAAAAATTAACATTATAGTTTCATAGTTTGGGTCGTTCCGAACACGGTGATACCAAATATGTGCACTTTTTTTTGACGTTTTCATTTTTTCCCTATAATAAATGACTTATTATAGGAAAAAAAACCTTTTATTTTTACACTTTTATAAAACATTTGTATTAACTTTTTTTTTTACTTTTTACACTTTATTTTTTTACCTGCAGCTCTGATCGCTGCTAGAATACATTACACTACCTAGGTAGTGTAACGTATTCCAACTGTCAGGGTGACGTCACAGTCACTCTGACAGTCTACGAGGGCCAGCCAGAGGCTGGTCCTCATAGGCTTCCATTCATGGCAGACCCGGAGGCCGTTGCCTGGCCTCCGGATGCCATCACAAGCATCAGCAGCCCCCACGATTGCAATCGAGCCCCGCATGTAACGGGTTAATTGCCAAAATCAGAGGCAATGAGCCGCTGGTCGGCAACACTGGAGTGTCAGCTGTCGGGGACAGCTGATCTCCAAGTTCCCGATGCACACCTTGTCGCCGATAGTGTGCATCGGGAATGACACAGTGACTTCCTGTCACTCTGACAGGAAGCCTATCAGGACCAGCCGAAGGTTGGTCCTGATGGGCTTCCGTCCAAGGCAGACACGGAAGCCATTGTTTGGCTTCCGTTTGCCATACTAACTATCGGCAAACCCCGCGATTTCGGACCGGGGTCTGCCGATATGCTAGAAACCCCTAAAATTCGGCGATTGCAACTGATCGCTGAATTTAAGGGGTTAATTCACCAAAATCAACGGCAAAGGACCACTGGCCAGCGAGAGAGGAGTGGAGTGTGCACCGGGAAAAACTCAGTAACTGTACGTCGTCGTGCGGGAAGTAACCTCCCGCGACGACGTACAGTTACTTACTCGTGCGGATAGGGGTTAAGGTACGCGCATCGTCTGCAGTACGGCTTTTCGTGAATACACACTTTGAATTTCCCAGAGCACCCTCTTGGCAAGTGTGTCAAGTCCTACATTCCATGCTACAAGATACTTTATATGACTATGAATTGCTTGGTGAAACTTGAAAAGATTTGGTCCAAGATTTGGTCCACTTGACTGAAAACTCCGGAAACCGAATTTACCCGGTATAAAAGTTTAAAAACATCTAGATCCGTTTAGGGTGTTGTATACGGTCTATGCGTGTGAGTGTGTTGTCTGGATGTATTGCTGTATAACTGGGATATTACTTGTAAATAGTTCCTTTGTCGCTAATCTACTACTGTACCTGTGTATTGACCGTTTTCTCCTTTACTCCATGTAATAGGCTGCGTTCACATCTGTGTCAGGTCTCCGTTTCGACTTTCCGTTTGAGCTTTTTGCTGGAACGGAGCCCTGACTGACACAAACGGAAACCATAGTTTGACGGAATCAATAGCGTAGTCGACTACGGTATTGATTCCGTCAATTGACGGAACCCTTGCACAACGGAGGCAAACGGAAACCGTTTGCACCGGATCCGTCACAATTGAAATCAATGGTGATGGGAAACCTATGGTTTCCGTTTGTGTCAGTCAGGGCTCCGTCGGAACGGAGCCCTGACGCAGATGTGAACGCAACTTTACTCCGCGACTGTATAAATCTGATATGTCTGTTTTATTGTAATTTATCTTTCTTTGTTTTGTTATAAAATACTAAATAAAAGCACCCAACCATTTCATCAACCTTCTTGGCAAGGAGTAGTGCCAGGTGTAATTCTGACTCGTCATTGCATCATCAACTAGATCACATTGAAGCATATAAGTGACACTGATAATCCGTTGTGTAGATGTACATTGAGAACTGTCCCTAGATTATTAGGTTAATTTTTCATATCCCATTTGCAGAATTTGGCAGAAGACGCAGGTCAAGACGATCACCAGACAGGTAGACTTTTTTTTTAATTTATTTTTTTCGAATGTTCCTTACCCCATTTTCCTATAAATAGTTGAAGGCTATGTACATTTGTTAAGCAAAATGTTTTTTTTGTTTTTTTTTTAAATCAATGTTTTATTTGATTTGAAACAACTTTGACATAATTTTTTTTTTTTTAACAAAAATTTTTGCTTTTTGAGAATCGTCTTTGGTGGCAGGATACAGTTTCTATGTATAGAGGATAAATAGAAGCTGTATCTTAATAGGTAAAAAAAAAATGTCAAACTATTTTAAAAGTTGTTTGAAATAACAAATTTATTTAAAAAAAAAATCTTCGGCTTCAAAAGTGTACATAACATAAGATAAAATATTGTATAATACAAATATATATGGATATGAGAAAAAATAAAATAATAGAACACACCCGTAATGATGTTTGGCTCTGTTCATACTAGCATAGTGGTTTCCGTTATTAATATAGCCGTTCCGTTGGGCAACAGATCCCGTTGACTCTGCAGACTACTATCGTCTTGCCATCATAAACAACCTGAACCTGACGGAACTGACACTAATGTTATTTTGAACAGGAGCCTTATTACAGTAACACTCCATTTCTCTTAGTGCTGTATAGAGATCATTTCCATAATTATAGATGTATAGAAGTTCTTGCATACATGTCCGCAAAAAAAGTGTAAATGGTCTTCTTGCTCAACAGTAAATTGTAAATGATCTGCTAACACATCAAATCTCTGACAATGGGGACCTAGCATGGTTTATTTTCTTCCATCTGTTGTCAGGATATGTATGGCTATAAATGTGTAGTACATAACCATTAGATAGAAAAAATATTTCTTATTTCTTTTCAGGAAGTCTGCGTTCCTGCAGTACCTCCGACTGCTTTACTAAAACTATGCCCCCACGAAAAAAGAGAAGACCTGCTGCTGGAGATGACTTATTGGCTAAGAAAAGTAGACATGATGGGTAGGAGATTAACAGCCGTATTATTTTTTCACAATATTTCCAGCATTTAATATTTTGTTTGATTTTTTCACCGAAAAACTATAATTTCCATGATCCTTATCATATCTAAAACTATTGCTGCTCATGCAGTCATAAGGGGAAATACTATCTGTTCTTAGACCCTCTAAGGCCGGTTTCGGTCGGCCGTAATCCGGTGCATTGTAGCGTGCGTATATCCCGGACCTCCCGCATTCTACTGAACTAATCTTTGATCACCATAGGATTCCAAGTTCGGTCCAGTAAAACCAAAGGATGTCTGTGCACTGTTGTTGGAAAATATGGACGCTGCATTGCGACCGCCTGAACCTGGCCTGAGGGTGTATTCCCCCTGCTGCAGTAAAGGCCAGTTGTTACACTGTAGTGGCTGGCATTTTATGAAATCCTATCCCTATCCACGTATTTTTGCCTTTTTTTTAAAAAAAAAAGTATATAAATTAAGGTATTCCCTGTTAGTGCTGCTTTTGCTCTACTTTGTTCACAGCTTTTCCTTTTGACTTCAATATATAGAGGCAGTTCCAAGAAAATGTTCCTAAGACGAAGAAAGTTTACATGTGTATATACATGTGTTTTTTTTCTGGTGTAATAGTAGTAGGGTTTCTACCAGAACATTAATGTGAATTGACCTTGTAAGGTGTTTTTGTACGTTGTTTTTTTTCCCTTAATGAGCACAAACTAGACCTGCTCTTCATTTGCTATATGCGTTGTCTGGGACTGAGTCTGTTCAGTTAGGTAGGGTCCTATTGCAAAATTACGTTTTCCGATTGCTTATAAGGCCATGTACACACGCGTTCAAAAAAAGCTTGTTTTAAAGCTTTTAATGGACTTTAATGTTTTGTTTGTTTACGCGCGCATAATTAAATGAAAAAAAATAAATCACGTAATTTCTAAGCATGTTTTCTATGCCATATGTTAACATTGAAGTCAATGAGTGTTTTTTGCATCCGTAAGGACGCACAAAATATGTGGTTAGTAGTTTTAGGCCAGTACATTTTTAGTTTCAAAAGTATTTATTGACTTTTCGCTTTCAGAAATAAAATACAAAAACATTTCCACTATGCATGCTGATTTGAAATACAAACCTAAAGTAGAAAAGGATTACACATTAATCAGACTTAATAAAATGTCTGCAATAAAAAGATCTTGAAACAATGGCGTTACAAGAGAAGATCTGTCAGGGTTTGAAACAGAGGAAATATTTTTCCGAAACCGTTCCTATTTGCATTCCACTCACATTAGTTGTATATATCGTTCCTGTCTATTTTTAACAGTCAAATGTCATGAAGTAAATATCCTGTCACCGAGCAATAAGATACAACATGTTAGGAGAAATGGGAGGAGGATATAAAAGCGATACGGATTCTGGCCGCGAGCAAGATAAAGTGAGCTAATTTAAATTGAGTGAAATTTAAATTAGAGGGGAGCGTGGCCTGGACATGGAACTGGTGAGACGCCTGGTGTAAGAGCTCCTGCTCTCCGACTGCTCCCAAACCCGATTAACAGCGTCTATTTGCGACACACATCGCACTAATGCGAAGGGGATCACGCACCAAACCCCCGACACCCGCAAGAAGCGATCAGACAAGAACGAGGAGCGGTATACCTCATTATTTCGCGGATTCAGGCCTGCCTGCATCTCCGGCCCGGCTTTCCAAGATGGCGGACCGCACTGGCACCTCAGGGACGCCGCCTCGGGGAACGGCAACTCCTCCAGACCAGCCGCAGGATAGCTCGTTGGAACCTCAGAGGGGTGAGTCAGCCTCTAACCCGATATTACACCGTAGTATGAGCCCTGAGTTGCAGGCATTAATGACACAAATGGCGGCCATACCCACTAAACAAGATATGGAGGGCTACATTTCCCGCCTTGAAGCGGTATGCAAAAACGAGATCCGTTCCCTAAAAGAGGACATTACACATATTAATGAATCGGTGGAAGCTATTGAAGTGCAAACACAGGAGCTGCAGCAGCATCAGGCCTCTCAACAAATTTTATTGGATCAACACTCTACACATATACAAATGCTGTTTGATATGGCGGATGATGCAGAGAACAGAAATAGGAGAAACCATATTAGAGTCAGGGGTATCCCAGAAGCTACGGGGCCCCAGGATCTCGTTCACACGTTGCAGGGGATATTTAACATGTTGCTGGAAAGACCTGCGCATTCTCCGGTGGAAATTGATAGAGCTCACCGCACCCTGGGCCCAAAAAGCACGGATTTGGCCAGACCGCGTGATGTGGTGTATAGAATCCACTATTTCCAACTTAAGGAATCTATCATGAGGCAAGCCCGTAACAGGGGTACACTGGACTTTGACGGGGCTCCAGTGCAATTATTGGCGGATCTTTCTCGTTCCACTTTAGCAAAAAGGAGAGCTCTGAGACCCCTATTAGTAGCACTCAGGGAAAAAGATATCCAGTATTCATGGGGATACCCCTTCCAACTGCAAGTTCGCCGGGGATCTTCTTTGTACACAGTCTATTCACCGGAAGATATTCCTGATTTCCTCGCGGCACTAGATCTCCCACAGATTTCCATCCCAGAGTGGCCGTATTTTCCTCCCATGCCACAACGCACACCAAGACGAAATCACCGGATGGATCACTCCTCGACCCCTGCGAGACGCAGAAGAATGCAGGGCCCAGGAGTTCCCGCGCATGACTCTCAGGAATCTTGAGATTGCTCCGTTGATGCGTCGCCGGCGGCCTTTATGGAGTCTTACTGAGTTATACAGCGGTTAAGACAGCCATGGTCGTATATGTTGGACTCAGTTCCACGGGTCCCGAGAAATTGCCCCCCCTGCCAGACATATTACAAGACTGGCCTGCCCTGCAGAACTGTCTAGATGAAGCACAGATGGTGGCTACCTCGAAGTCGGGCCTGACCAGGTCAAGATTTCTGGAATAGGATGCTGGAACACTCCGCTGACAAGGAGTGGTTGGGGTTACTTTTTTACTGTTTTATGTTCTAAAATGCTGCATTGGAGAGGTGGGGGAAGGGGACTGCATTGGGGATTTATGTGTGCATTACAGATTAGAACAAGCAACAAGTAAGGGATCAGGGATGCATTCCTCCTCTCTGACAAGGGGTCAATTGGGTCTATGGGGATCACCTCGCATTATGTCTGCAGACCCCCGAGATGTGGTGGGAGGGAGTTGATGGAGCTAATGGCATATAAATAGATCCAGCGTGATAGGCTTGGGAGTGACACACCAAGCCCCCCCCCCCCCCCAGGATGAGAACCTGAGAACCTAGTCGGGATTATATAAATGGCGGTATAGTCGGAATAGCAGTGGATATACGTACCTATATGGTAAGGAGAACCATTTAGACACAATACAGGTTATAGTAACTAAGGGGCGGATTCCCTTAAGGAAGATCAATGGTGCTAGGCTTATAAGAGCCAGTTACGGGCTGTTGGTTCATTGTTGTGTGATAATGTGATAATATACATGTGTGTCTATACAAGGAGTCGGGCATTTGGGAGTTGGTTGGGAGCTTCCTTCTTCCACAGTCCAGTCAAACCCACACTTAGGGCGTGTTCGGTTGAACACTTTACTTTAATTTCTTTCCCCTAAACAGAGTAGTTTTGGGGCTGGATCACTGTCTGTAGTGAATCCATTAGTTCACTTACTCTTTCTTTTGTTGTCTCCTCTTACCCTTCCTCTTTCCCAGATGGAGCCTTTAAAATGTTGCTCATTAAATGTTCGGGGATTTAATACCCCGCAAAAACGCACGCAAATTCTACATCATATGCACAAACAACGTGTTCAGATTTTACTTTTGCAGGAGACACATTTCAGGACCGACCATGTGCCCACCCTGAAACATCGATACTATACGCAGTGGTTCCATAGTACCAACCCTGACGCGAAATCCAGAGGAGTGAGTATAGCCATACATAAATCTCTTCCGGTCTCGGTTGTTGCTACCCAATATGATTCTCAGGGGCGTTATGTATTTTGAAGCTTCAAATATGTGAGCGGCTGTTCACTGTGGCGAACTTGTATCTTCCTAATCATGACCAGGTGCGCGTATGCAGGAGTTACTTAACGGAACTCTCCAAATTTGCAGAAGGCCTATTGGTAACTGCAGGAGACTTTAATTTCACAATGGACAGGGTTGCAGACTCCTCCTCGGGCAGATCCTCGGTTCCCGCTTCTCAATTGGCTTCCCTTAAATCTAAACTGTTTGGTATGCAAATGGTGGACATTTGGCGGATCCTCAACCCCCAAACACGGGATTACACCTTTTATTCTCCAGTACATGACATGTACAGCAGGATAGATTTGTTTCTTATTAGTCATCATCTACTTTCCTGGTCCCCGAAGTCCCAGATTGGAACTATGATTTGGGCGGATCATGCGCCGGTTTACTTGTCTCTTATCTTCCCAGATACTAAACAGCGGGAATGGCACTGGCGGTTGAACCCCCATCTTTTACGGGATGCGGTTTGCCAAACGGCAATTAACAAATCCATCTCGGAGTTTCTGGAGCATCATGAGGAGGACTCCACCCCTCTGCCGGTTCAGTGGGAGGCGTTGAAAAGTGTATTAAGAGGTATATTTATACAGCAAGGCTCGAGATTGAAGAGGGAACGGGCTTTCAAAATTGATAAGCTCTTGTCCGAGATACAGACTTTAGAGACCACTCACAAGCAGTCCCAACTCCCCCAGACTTTAGCAGAGCTACTAGAAGCTCGAAATTCGCTGAGGAATTTATTAGATCAGGCGCATGCGTCGTTTCGAGACCGGATGAGGCGTTTTGCATATGAACATTCTAACAAATGCGGGAGGGCATTAGCTAATTCCTTACACCCACGGGCCCCTCAATCCTTTATACCGGCAATAAAAACAACACCGGGTGAGGTCAAACATAAGCCAGAAGACATTGTTAATACATTTAAGGACTACTATCAGGCCCTATACAACCTCAGGGGGCCTTTGGCGGACATGTCTCCAAGTGCCCTTCAACGGAGGATTGATTCCTATATTGAACAGACGGCGCTGCCGACTTTGGAGGAGACCGAGACGGCCTCACTAGGGGAGGCCTTCTCGGAATCTGAAATACAGGCAATCATAAAGTCAGCTCCAGCGGGTAAAAGTCCGGGTCCGGATGGATTCCCGGCATCCTTTTACAAAACCTTTGTTAATAAACTTCTCCCCTATATGACTAAGGTATATAATGCAGTTACAACCTCCGTGCCATTCACTCCGCAAACGTTGGCGGCAACCATCACTGTGAGCCCCAAACCAGGGAAAGATCCCTCGGCATGTTCTAACTACCGTCCAATCTCCCTGATAAATGTAGATGTAAAACATTATTCTAAGGCTATTGCTAATAGACTAGCCCCACTCCTACCACGTTGTATTCACGGAGATCAGGCGGGATTTGTTCGACATAGAGAGGCTAGGGATAACACCAATAAAACTACCCTCTTAATCTCCTACGTCCAGAAAAAGTCGCTACCCACATGTTTAATATCGGTTGACGTGGAAAAAGCCTTCGATCGGGTACACTGGGGGTTCCTGAAGTCGGCGTTGACCCAGGTTTGGATCGGCCCCATTATGCTAGATAAGATACTGTCCATATACCAGACACCTACTGCAAAGGTTAGGGCAAACTAAATACTTTCCACAACATTCTCGATTGCTAACGGCACTAGACAGGGATGCCCCTTGTCACCATTGCTTTATGTCATCACGATGGAACACTTGGCGGTGGCTATACGTAATTCCCCAGATATAACTGGGATAGAAATAGGTAGAGATTGTCATAAATTGGCCCTATATGCGGATGATCTCTTGCTCTTCGTGACAAACCCGGTGATCTCCCTACCAGTACTCATTAGAGAATTCAAAGTATTTGGCCAGGTCAGCAACTTTAAAGTAAACTATACGAAAACTGAAGCACTCAACATCTCCTTATCTTCTGAGACACTGGAGCTTTTAAAGTCATCCTTTAATTTTAAATGGCAGGCGAGGTCTATCAAATATTTGGGAGTTCAGATTCCCAGGGATCTGGTGGATCTTTTCACTCTCAATTATCAGCAGTTACTACAAGCCACTCTTAAAAATCTACTTTCATATGATCGAGCGCAGCTCTCATGGTTTGGCCGCATCAATGCAATCAAAATGGACATCCTCCCTCGGTTTTTATATCTGTTTCAGGCTCTCCCAGTATTAGTCCCCGGAACATTTTTTAAGGCATTGGAGAAAGCTTTTCGGAAATTTGTGTGGGGCACATTGAGGCCACGCCTTAATATGAAGTCACTATCCCGTCCAAAACTGAAGGGGGGAGCGGAACTCCCGGACTTGGTCACTTACCATCAGGCCGCAGTACTCGCAAGGGTGGTGGACTGGTTTCATAATGGACCCAAGAAACAATGGGTAGGGATTGAGCAATCTATAGTCGCGCTCTCACTTAGATCGCTGCCATGGATTCTTCCTGATTATAGGCCGGCACTTGCGACCTTGCCCTTGCTGACCCAGCACTGCCTCACTCTATGGGACAGACTGATGGTTAGAAAGGGCCTTTCACATAGACCCGGACTCCTTAGCCCGCTGTTTGATAACCCGGAATTTTTACCAGCCGTCAATAAGAAAGAATTTATGATTTGGTCCTCTTCTGAAAACACGAGATTATGTCAGGTAATGTCGGAGGGGGGAGGCTCCCTTCTTGGTCCGAGTTGCGAGGAACTTGCCCGGGGAGGAAGCTTTCCTGGATGGAGCATGCCCAATTGTCCACCTTTTTACGCTCGGCGCTACCGGGTGGGATACATATCGGCACTAGCACAGCGTTTGAGTCGTTGCTTCAAACTGAGCCTCCGGATCGGGTGATATCTAACCTGTATACCTTACTTTTAGAGGCCGGTGATGACCAGCCTCCTGCATACGTCAGCACTTGGGAGCGAGAACTAGGAGTAGTCCTGTCACAGGCTGAGTGGGATCGAATATTTTTTCTGTCTCACAAAATGCCGGTAGCATGTCAGGCACAGGAAAGAAACTTCAAAATCCTGACTAGATGGTACCGTTGCCCACAGAATCTGAACAGAATGTACCCTGAGGTGTCAGATTTGTGTTGGCGATGCGGGACAGAGACCGGAACAATCTGGTGGTCATGTCACGTTTTGCAGACCTTCTGGAAAGCGATTTTTGAAATCTATACAGAAGTGGAAGGTACACAGCTGGTACCCATTTCTCAAATGGATTTGCTATCTCTAATTCCGGGCCCTCTGCCGAGTATTAGAAAGGGGCTGCTAAGGCATTTCCTGACTGCGGCACGAACAGTTATTCCTAGACATTGGAAGTCTACCGTGCCGCCCTCAGTGGTGGAATGGGTAGTGGAGATGGACTCTTTATATCGAATGGAATCTCTGGTTGCAGAGGACAGTGATCGCATTGGTGCAGTTCTTCCTCTGTGGAGTACATGGTCGACCTTCAAATCTGGTCCACACGTTGCTAAATGGCTAGGCGGAACCCCCCCCCATAGAGGGGTCGGCCAGAAGCAGTTTGCTAAATTGGGGGCTCCTGTCTGGGAGAAGGGAACCTTTTCTTTCTATTTCCGGGTTCTTTCCCTATCTCTCTCCTTCCCTTTCTCCTTCCTCCCTCCTTTAGTGGGAATGGAAGGATAACACACACCTTACACAAAGCTTTAATTATATTTTTATAAAGAAACCTTATCAAATAGAGACAATGCCTATATTCTGAGAGGTGAATTTGTGGGTAAGGTGTGTGGGTAATATGTGGAAACATGTTAACATCTTACCTGAGAGAAATATAGATAATGCAAAATAACATGTATGTATACTGAAATGTTTTTCTTGAGTTTGTTTGCTCTGTACTTGTTGAAATTCTTAATAAAAATTCAGATTATGGAAAAAAGAAATTTAAATTAGAGGGTTTAGTACCCAGTAACGGTGCGTTTACATATATCAGTTGTATCAGCATCAGTTTTTTTTGTCTCTCAAGTGATTACAACTGATGCAAAAACTGATGCAAAAACGTATCTGTTGTCATCCCAGGATTTTTCATGATTTTTACTACAAAACCATCAGTTGTCTTTAGTGGTCATCAGCTTTTACCATCTGTTTTTACCACAATGGTCCACAAAATGGTAGTCTAGGCTCTGAAAATGTGCCCATGTATATAGTGCCACACCCCCTGTAGATAATACCGCAGTGCCCTCTGTAGATAATGCTACACATGCCCCTGTATATAGTGCCACACGTGCCCCTGTATATAGTGCCACACGTGCCCCTGTATATAGTGCCACACATGCCCCTGTATATAGCGCCACACATGCCCCTGTATATAGCGCCACACATGCCCCTGTATATAGCGCCACACAGCGTCCCCTGTGGGTGGCGCCACACAGCGCCACCCTATGGATGGTGCCACACAGTGCCACCTGTAGATAGCACCACCCCACTGTATATAGTGCTACCCTCCCTTCCCCTGTAGATAGTTCCACTGAAGGTCCGTCTAGCAGAGGAATCCTTGGCCAGAGCATTATGGACGCGGTGGCTGGAGATTCCCTCTCGGAGGACCCCCAGATGCCACTGTCCATATATGGACAGTGATGTCAAGTGCTTCCCCGAGCACAGCGCTTAAAGTAGGCACTGTGCCTGGGGAATTATCAGCGAGCGGAGAAGCTCCCTCTGCTCCACCGCTCTGAACTCATTCTGAAGCAGGGACCTGATCGCTCCCTGCTTCAGTATTAAGTTCAACTGTGTCTGCGTCCTGAGGACGCAAACACAGTTGACAGCGGGACACTGGCTGCACGGAGCAGCGGGATACTGGCCGCACAGCGCAGCGGGACACCGCCCGTAATCCGGCACAGTCCCAAATTTTTAACAGGTTCCCTGTTTTGCGGACAAACACATACGCCCCGCACAGGGGGGGGGTGGTTTCGCGGTGTATCGCGCCATTGAAAATGATTCTAACAAAATGAAACCATTACGATATTCCAAGTACCGCCTATATTAAAGTGGACTCTAAATAGTCCAGAATGTTTGTGTGGATTGCGACACTATGTATGTAATTACATAAGCATACATACCTACCCCCACATTATATTAAACTCACCCATTATGTATAGACTTATATGCAACATTCAATATCCTTAGGCCTCATTCACACGGCAGGGTTTCCTGGCCGGGTGCCGGCCGTTCATAAATCGGCCGGCACCCGGCTGCATTAGGAATAATAGACCCCTAATGGGGCTATTCACACGACCAATTTTTTTTGACGGCCGGAAAACCGGCCGTCAAAAAATAGGACATGCTCTATCTTCGCCCGGCTCCCATAGAAGTCTATGGGGCCGGGTAATACACGGCCATCACCGGGATGTGTCCCGAGTGATGGCCGGGTTTTCCGGCGCTCTATCTCCTCCTCCTCACAGTGCAGAGTGCATGTGAGGAGGAGGAGTTGATGCCATTCTGACGAATGGCATCGCTGTACACTGTGTGGCAGGGCCGGGGTGTACAGCAGGTGGAAGGGAGCGCTGCGCTGGCTCCCTTCCCCTGCTTGAAAAGCACCCTGGCCCGCTCTGCTATGTGCTAGCCGCACTTTAGCTCCTTGAAGGAGCGGAATCCCCGTGTGTTCGGGGATTCCGCTCCTGGACAGAGCGCATGATGTCTCTGTACATATCTGGGCAGTGACATCAGGGGAAACTCCTGAAGCGGAATCCCCGAACACATGGGGATTCCCCTTCAGGAGTTGCCGCTGATGTCACTGTCCGGATCTGTCCGGCCCGGCACGGATGCAAAACTTAATGCAAACCGGCCGGGCAAAATGGCCGATTTTACCGGCCGACACTCGGGCTCGGGAACGACCCGGTCGTGTGAAGCACGCCTAAGCCTGCTCAGCCCATTTAGTTAGTTTGTGCACATGAGAAGAGTGGAGGACAGTGCGGCGTGCAGAGTAAGCCACGACTGATCTGGCAGCTAATGCACAGATATGGTGCCAGGACCAAGCTCCGTACATAAATGCAACACCAGAACCAAGCTCCGTACATAAATGCAACACCAGAACCAAGCTCCGTACATAAATGCAACACCAGAACCAAGCTTAATACATAAATGCAACACCAGAACCAAGCTTAATACATAAATGCAACACCAGAACCAAGCTCAGTACGTACGTACAGCACCAGAACACATCTCAATGTAACGTCCGTGGTCGCTGACCACAAACTCCTCCCATCCTGTCGACGCCCTTCACTCCAGAGATCTCTGCACATGCAGCCGTTCTGTTCCGCAGTGACCACTAGGGTGCGCTTTTGAGCTCAGTCCAGCCTTAAGGAGCCAGAGCGCACACATGTGTTAGATTGAGCTGATTTTTCCCAGATCACCCTGGACTATAAGAAGGGCTCTGCCCCTCCCTGCATTGCTTGAGCATTGTTTTGTCATTACTTAAGTTTGTCTCTGTAAGATAGGGCCCCCTGAGACGTTCCCTGTAGATAAGGGCCCCAATATAGGCCCCTGTAGCTAGTGCCCCCTATATAGTCCCCTGTAGTTACTGTTCCCTATATAGTCCCCTGTAGTTACTGTTCCCTATATAGTCCCCTGTAGTTACTGTTCCCTATAGAGTCCCCTGTAGTTACTATTCCCTATAGTCCCCTGTAGTTACTATTCCCTATAGTCCCCTGTAGTTACTATTCCCTATAGTCCCCTGTAGTTACTATTCCCTATAGTCCCCTGTAGTTACTATTCCCTATAGTCCCCTGTAGTTACTATTCCCTATAGTCCCCTGTAGTTACTATTCCCTATAGTCCCCTGTAGTTACTATTCCCTATAGTCCCCTGTAGTTACTGTTCCCTATAGTCCCCTGTAGTTACTGTTCCCTATATAGTCCCCTGTAGTTACTGTTCCCTATATAGTCCCCTGTAGTTACTGTTCCCTATATAGTCCCCTGTAGTTACTGTTCCCTATAGAATCCCCTGTAGTTAGTATCCCCTGTAGTTAGTATCCCCTGTAGTTAGTATTCCCTATAGTCCCCTGTAGTTAGTATTCCCTATAGTCCCCTGTAGTTAGTATTCCCTATAGTCCCCTGTAGTTACTGTTCCCTATATAGTCCCCTGTAGTTACTGTTCCCTATATAGTCCCCTTTAGTTCCTGTTACCTATATAGTCCTGTGTAGTTCTGTACTTACTGTTCTCTATATAGTCCCCTATATATAAGGCCCTCAACACTGCCCAGAGTTGCCGCTCCATCCTCCAGTGATGTAGTCCTTCTCCAGCGGAACGATGCAGCGGCGCGATGACGTCATTGCGCCGACTGCATTATCACTAAAGCGCCGAATGGCGAGGCATTCTGTGCCTCACGAGGGCAGCGCAAAGGCTACTCAATTGTATCCGCTTCCTAAAGATGTGGATACAATTGAGTGCAGGGGAGCGGTCCCGGTTTCCCGCTTCACCTGGTTCTGTGAACCGGATGTCCTTTTAACAACCGGTTCGGAAGAACCGGGGTCAACCGGCCGGATCCTACCCCTGGTGGCGAGGGTAGTCGTCCGGGTCTCTGCCTAGAGCGGAATCCCCACAATGCTATAACCGGGGATTCAGCCGGGTTCTGCCGGAAGGTGGATGAAGCAGCACCGTTCATCTGGCCACAATAGATAGGATGTGGCGCCGGATCTCCCTGGGAGCTAGAACCAAAAACGCTACAGGTAACTTTTTGGGATCCGGCTCCCAGGGAGGTACGGCGCCACAACTGATGTCCCCTGTGCCAGAACAGATCCCATAGAAAGCTATGGGATCCGTTCTAGCATCAGTTTGCCTCTGGCTTTTCTTCAACACGCCGGAGGTAAACTGAAGCGGACGCCGGACATATGTGAACGGCCCCTAAGGGTGCACTCACATATATCCGTTGCATCGGCATCCGTTTTTTTTTTTGTCCCTCAAGTGATTACAACTGATGCAAAAATGTATCATTTGCCATCAGGCTTTTTCACAATTTTTACTACAGAACCATCAGTTGTCATCGGTTGTCATTAGTTGTCATCAGTTTTTTTAACATCAGTGTTTACCACAGTGGTCCACCAAAAAGGTAGTCTAGGGTCTGAAAATGTGCCAATTTTATCAGAGTGGTGCATAGCTTGTGATCGATTGGATACATGATAGATTAGATTCTTGTTGTGTACCATGTCAGGGCTCTCCTTCTCTGCTATGGCCTCAGCGCTACGCTGAAGTCTGACACACAGATTGTAATGTCACCTGTGTCATATTCAGTGCAGCGCCAAGGCCGGCACCAAGAGACAGAGAGCCCAGAAGGCAGCAGCTGTCCGCTGACCTCAGATCAGATCTTCGATGCAGCCTTGTGAGCCTTCAAAAACACTAGCCCTAACTCCTGGGAGTAGCTAGCTTTTGGCGCCTTTACAGCTACCCAATTCCACCCCACATCTCCTACCCACCCCACACCACGCTAGGATTGCTGTTGTTTCTATTCACACACAACAGTGTTCGGGTGTCGGCCGTCTAGGTCCGTTTTTATTGGCTGTTTTGTATCCGTTCCGTGTCGGTGTTTTACGTTTTTGACAAATTTTTTAAAACAGATGCATTTCATGTGTAGATAATGAAACAGTGCCCCCTGTATATAGTGCCACCCCCCCCTGTAGATAATGCCACAGTTCCCTCTGTAGATAGTGCCACACTGCTCTCTGTATATAGTGCCACACACCCCCTGTAGATAATGCCACAGTGCCCTCTGTATACAGTGACACACAGCCCCTATAGATAATGCTGCAGTGCCCTCTGTAGATAGTGCCACACACCCCCCTGTAGATAAAGCTGCAGTGCCCTCTGTATATGCCACAGTACTCCCTGTAGGTAATGCCAGACAGCCCCCCTGTAGATAGCACCCACTCTAAGGAAATAAACCCAACCTGGTCCTATAAATCAGATCTGGAGGAAGAGTATTTAATATATGGGCTAAAATTGGCATAAAAATGTTTGCATCTAAGTTGAGAAGGGATATAGGGCGGTAATTGGATGGGGAGAGTGTGTCCTTATTCTGTTTAGGTAATTCAGTGATCATAGCATCTAAGAATTTCACCGGCATTGAATGGCCTCTGAACAATTTGTTACAAAATCTTGTAATATATGGTGATAAAATAGAACTAAGTTTCTAATATTTCAGGGCCCGGTGCCTTACCTAATTTAAGATGTTTGAGAAAATCCTTGACTTCCTCTACTGATATCTCCTTGGTTAGAATGTCTTTAGCGTGGGTAATGAGTCTAGGAATGAGAAGGGGAACTGTGCGCTGGATTGTAAAACTTGTGGTAATACTCTTTAAAAACTTTCTATACAGTCCTTGCCAAAACTTTTCAGACTGACACAAATTTTGATTTGCTGCTTCCGTTTTTTTTTTTTTTGGTGCCAATTTGCATTATCTCTAGATTGCAATTCATCTCATCACTCTTCATAACAAAGTTCTTCCTGCCATGAAAATTAACTTAATCACAAAAACCCCGTTTCCACTGCATTTCAGCCCTGCCTCAAAATTACCTGCTAACATTATTTCAGTGATCATCCCGTTAGCTCAGTAGAAAGTGTTACCGAGGACAAGGCAATGGATATTACTCTGTCATGCTGATTTGAATCGATTGCTACTAGAAAAAATTGTCTTCTTCTGTTAACCATGGTTACCTCCAAGGAAACACATGCAGTCATCATTGCTTTGCATCAAAAGGTCTTTACTCGCAAGGACATTGCTGCTTGTAACATTGCCCCTAAATCAAGCATTTATCCGATCATCAAGAACTTCAACGAGAGAGGTTCAATTGCTGTGAAGAAGGCTTTAGGGCGCCAATGAAAGTCCAGCAAGTGCCAGGGCCATCTCCTAAAGGGGATTCAGCTAGGGGATCGGTTAAACACCAGTGCAGAGCTTGTTCAGTATTGGAAGCAGGCAGGTGTCAGTGCACCTGCACGAACAGTGAGGCGAAGGCTTTCGGAGGCTGGCCTGGTGTCAACAAGTGAAGCAAAAGAAGCCACTTCTCAAGCAAAAGAAGCCACTTCTCAAGCAATAGAAGCCACTTCTCAAGCAATAGAAGCCACTTCTCAAGCAAAAGAAGCCACTTTTCCAAGAAAAAACATCAAGGACAGACTGAGATTCTGCAGGAAGTACAGGGATTGGACTGCATAGGACTGGAGTAAGGTTGTTTGATCTGAGGAGGCCCCCTTCAGACCGGGACATCTTGAATATTGATTGTGCAGAGAAGAAAAGGTGAGCGCTACAATGAGTCCTGTGCCAACAGTATAGCATCCTGAGACCATTCATGTGTGGGGTTGCTTTTCATCCAAGGGAGTGGGCTTACTCATAAATTTGCCTAAGAACACTTCCGTGAATAAAGAATGGTATCTAAACACCCTCCAAGAGCAACTTCTCCCAACGATCCTTGAGCAATTTGGTGATGCAAAATGCTTTCTCCTGCATGATGGAGCACCATGTCACAAGGCAAAAGTGATAAGTGGAACGGTGAACAAAACATTGAAATTTTGGGTCCATGGCCAGGAAATTCCCAAGATCTCAATACCATTGAAAACCTATGGTCAATCCTCAAAAAGCGGGTGGATAAACAAAACACTGAAATTTTGATAAACTCCAAGCACTGATTAGGCAAGAATGGGTTGCCATCAGTCAGGATTTGGCCCTGAAGTCGATATCTGGCATGCCCGGGCGATTTGTCGACGTTTTTAAAAAAGTAGGGTCAATACTGTAAATATTAGATATTTGGATAAACTTGATGTATTCGTCAAAAGTTTGAAAACCTATGAAACTCTTATAATTGTACTTCAGTATACCATAGAAACATCTGACTAAAAGATCTAAAAACACTGAAGCAGCAAACTTTGTGCCAGGACTGTTAAATATCTGGATTAGTGGTGGTCCTATCCACTTCAGTATGGATTTTATAAACGTTCTTCAGCCTCTGTCGATCCCTCAGCTGTTGGGCAAGTAACCTATCAGGCTTATTTGCCCATTTATTGTATCTGGACTGAGTCCGCCGTATTGCTTTTTTAGTATGATCTGTCAAAACGGCATCTAATTGGAGCTTGTTGTCTTTGATCGCTTGTCGGAGAAAGCGACTGAGCATGTTCAATTTAATCAGTTTGAGTTCTAGGTCCCTCTGGGCTTGTTCTGTCCCGCTTCACCTTGGTACCCAGTGATATAGAGCCACCTTATTGACCTTATGCCAGTATATTTTTAAACACACCCCAAAAGGTTACAGGTATTTAAAAAATCTCCATTAAAAAAAAAAACACGTCAAAATACCCGTTCATGAAATACCATGTAAAAAAAAAAATGTTTTTGACGCAGGTTACGCATCTGCTTTTTCTGCCCTAAAATAACTCCATGTGAACAAGTAAAATGCAATATTTTAGTAATTCTCCACGGATTTTCTATTACATTTTTTTTCTTCCATCGTTCTGAGTCCTTTGCATTCATTGCAGTTACTAGAGCCTCAGTAATTGGCTTGTTTTATCTGCGGGTTCAACATTGGCAGTTCACTGGGCTTTGCAGCAGTAAAAACATGTGCGTGGACAGTAAGTGCTCAGTTAGAAAATAGGCAGGCAGGCAAGAGAAATGCCGGAAGAAAGATTACTACTTGTAACCCCCCCCAGCTATGTTACTGAACATTATCTCTCTACATTTTACCTTTAAGAATGTATAAGAAATATGACTCTTCCAGAATAAGAGCAGAGGAAGAAGCTTTTTCAAGCAAGAGGTGCCTAGAATGGTTTTATGAATATGCAGGTATGGTCTCGCTTTTTTTTTAATACAGTTATACATTTAAAAATGTTTTTTTTTTTTTTCTCATAAGTCATAGATGCATGGGAGAAGATTTGTCGGTGATCGCCCACTCATTTCCAAAACAATAGGTTTCTATAGAATTATCCCTCTTTCTAAATGTATTATTCCTGGCGCTTAGCTGATTGACAGATGTCTGGCTTATGAAAACCCCTGTAATAAACTGTTATTGCCAGGGGTAGCTGCCAGCGCCTGCACATTTCTGGGGAGGGTTACATGGCCCCCATTGAAATGAAGGCACAACCATGAAGTAGATAGGGCATACCCGAACCCTTTTAAAGAGGCTCTGTCACCAGATTTTGCAGCCCCTATCTGCTATTGCAGCAGATAGGCGCTGCAATGTAGATTACAGTAACGTTTTTATTTTTAAAAAACGAGCATTTTTGGCCAAGTTATGGCCATTTTTGTATTTATGCAAATGAGGCTTGCAAAAGTACAACTGGGCGTGTTGAAAAGTAAAAGTACAACTGGGCGTGTATTATGTGCGTACATCGGGGCGTGTTTACTACTTTTACTAGCTGGGCTTTCTGACGAGAAGTATCATCCACTTCTCTTCACAACGCCCAGCTTCTGGCAGTGCAGACACAGCCGTGTTCTCGAGAGATCACGCTGTGACGTCACTTCCCCAGGTCCTGCATCGTGTCAGTCGAGCGAGGACACATCGGCACCAGAGGCTACAGATGATTCTGCAGCAGCATCGGCGTTTGCAGGTAAATCGATGTAGCTACTTACCTGCAAACGCTGATGCTGCTGCAGAATCAACTGTAGCCTCTGGTGCCGATGTGGCTGACACGATGCAGGACCTGTGAGTGACGTCACAGATCTGCACTGCCAGAAGCTGGGCGTTCTGAAGAGAAGTGGATGTTACTTCTCATCAGAACGCCCAGCTAGTAATAGTAGTAAAAACGCCCCGATGTACGCACAGAATACACGCCCCGATGTACGCACATAATACACGCCCAGTTGTACTTTTGCAAGCCTCATTTGCATAAATACAAAAATGGTCATAACTTGGCCAAAAATGCTCGTTTTTTAAAAATAAAAACGTTACTGTAATCTACATTGCAGCGCCTATCTGCTGCAATAGCAGATAGGGGTTGCAAAATCTGGTGACAGAGCCTCTTTAAGTCCCATTGGTACTGCTTCGAGATCTGTTAATGAAAATCTGACCTAACAATCTAAGCAAAGGCCCATTGAAATCAGTGTCCGTTTTATTAGAACTTGTTTTATTAAAAATGTGTTCTGTTCAGCACTCTATAGGTCTCTTTCATTCATGAAACGATGGTGGTACAACTTCACCAATATGATATTCTCATATGTATCTATGACCTGTTGGAAGATCATTTTGACAGAACTATCCCTTTCATTTCAACACCTGTCTAGCATTGCAAAATCACCTCTTCACAAGTTTGGTTTGTGAGTAGCATCCTTAAAGGGGTATTCTGGCTAAATCAATTACAGTTAATCTTACTACAGTTCAAAAGTTGGCAAATTTCTTAATTTGACTGGCACACTGGTACAAGAACGGGATGGGAGAGTGAACTGATTTATGCTACATCATTTGTCAGAAGAACAACTAACTACATACAGCTCAATATTTGTGACCATGGAATTTGTGATAAAATTGTCTACTTCTTTTTACAGGAACTGATGACATAGTAGGTCCAGAGGGAATGGAGAAGTTTTGTGAAGATATTGGTGTAGAACCTGAAAATGTAAGGCTTATTTTTTATATTAACTTGTAATTAAAAAAACAATCAAAAAAACAAAAACCATATAGTTATTTTACTAGTTACGGGCTTTGTGTTTTCAAATGAGTTTAAATAAGAGCAGGCGATCTATCTGACATCAGCCATCATTCTGAGAGGCTACAAAGTGGAAGCCAGCATCTGCTCTAGTTTTTATAAATGTCCCCCAGGGTCTGGTAAACAGAAAAACATGCTGTTTTTTAATAATCTAGATATCCCATTAGCCATGACGATCGTTTTAGCTCGACATTGTCTTCTTTCATGGACTGTCTTTCACATGACTGGTATGGTGATTTTTGTAACGCCAGTTTAAAGATCCTCCTATAAATAGATGAATGGGTGAATGGAGAAAAAGGATCTGTAATGGCGCTGCTACGCGGTAGGACGAGGAGAAAACACGAAGAATCGGTTCTATAACAACGAATTTTAATTGTACAAGGTGGCTACGCGTTTCAATGCCGCGTAGCAGCGCCATTACAGATCCTTTTTCTCCATTCACCCATTCATCGTACCAAGCGGTTACCTGTGTAAACCGGTTCGGATCTGGCAGCAGCACCTGTGGACCTCTAATGCGAACTACCTTTGGCTATTTGGTGAGCATGGTTTTTTATTCCTTCACCTGCCTATCTTATTGACCTACACCATGTGGCGCCGTGGTTTTTGCTCTCGATCTCCCTATAAATAGATAGAACAATTAATTCATAGCATATGTATCTAACCGATAGGATGGCTAAGCATTCCTTTCATATAAAGGGTTGTTACGAACATTAAAGGCTATGTACACCCTTTGAATTTTTTTTATAACCCTTTCCCTTTGCTAATATGTCTATTTACGTCAGGAATGGGTATTTAAAGATGGCGCCCACTCAGAAGCAGAGCGGGTGCCATAGCCGCCGGGTCTCTGCTGTGTTACACAGCTGGGACCCAGCGGCAATGCTTGCGATCAAATAAATTTCTGGTCGCAAACATTTAACCGCTCAGATGCTGGTGTCAGATGTGACCACCGGCATCTGAGGGTTTTTTAATGCCCCTTTCACTTTGGGGCCGGTCACCTGCTCTTGCATGGCGAGATCGCGGTAGCTGGTGTACTCCCATAGCAGCTGGGAGCCTTGTGAACTCTCCCAGCCCTGCTATAGGAAGATTGCTATTGAGATCTGCCTGTGGCAGGTCTCAATAGCAATGCAATAATTTTGCCATAGACTGCAATATTGTGATATTGCAATTTTATGGCATAAGGGATCTAATGATCGCAGGTTCAAACCCCCCTAGGGGGGGCTAAATAAAAGTTTAAAAAAAAGTAAAAACGTTTTTTAAAAAAAACATATAAAAGTAAATTTAAAAAAATAAACTAATACATTCGGTATCGCCACGTCCAAAAATGCCCGAACTATAAAAGTATTTATCCAATACGGTGAACGTCGTAGCGGTAAATAAGGTCAAAATGGCAGAATCCCAGTTTTTTTGCCACTTCAACCCCCACAAATTTTTTTTATAAAAAGTGATCTAAATGCCAGACATTCCCCCAAATGGTATTAATGAAAACGACATCTTGCCACGTACAAAATGTCGCCTTACACGTCTCTGTACACAGAAATATAAAAAAAGTAACATTTTTTTAAAGGTACTAAAACATAACTAAAACTATAAATCACCATGATCGTACTGACCCGCAGAATAAGGGTATGTGCACACACACTAATTACGTCCGTAATTTACGGACGTATTTCGGCCGCAAGTACCGGACCGAACACAGTGCAGGGAGCCGGGCTCCTAGCATCATAGTTATGTACGATGCTAGGAGTCCCTGCCTCGCTGCAGGACAACTATCCCGTACTGTAATCATGTTTTCAGTACGGGACAGTAGTTCCACGGAGAGGCAGGGACTCCTAGCATCGTACATTTGTATGATGCTAGGAGCCCGGCTCCCGGCACTGTGTTCGGTCCGGTACTTGCGGCCGAAATACGTCCATCAATTACGGACGTAATTAGTGTGTGTGCACATACCCTAAAGGTAATGTGTCATTTTCACCGTACATTGAACACCGTAAAAAAGAAACCCATAAGTAAAAGGCGGAACTGCTATTTTTTCCAATTCCACCCTATTCTGATTATTTTTTTTTCCAGCTTCCCGGTACATCTCAAAAAGTAAAAATGTATTTTTAATAAAAAATATTTAGAAAGTTGCACCAAACACACTGATAGACATTTTTATTAAAGAACAAAAAAACATACATAGCCTTTAAGACAACCCCTGGCGATTATGTGCTTTGTAGGGCATATGGATGTCATAGATGAAGGGACCCCTCCTTGGCCAGTGGCTTTCCCAGGTGACCCAGCAGCCAAACTCATGGCCATCAGCTCAGCGGGTAGGAACCCGCTGAAATAACTCTTTTAATAAGCTGATGTTGAATAGCGCCCTCTAATGCAGTAGTATAAAAACAACCACTAATATAAATCCAGCATAGATATTAAAGGAAAGTAATTCACATTCAAAGCTGTCACCTCATGTGATGTTATTTTTTTAGTTGGGTTAATTTTTTTATATTTGTTCCCTTAAGGGCAAAGTGAGGGATTGGAGGCGTTCAGGCATTTGATTAATTGGTTCCCTTGTGTGGTTACGGAAACTATTCTATAGGCAGCCACTCATTGTAAACTTTTACTATACCACAGGTAGTTATGCTTGTTCTAGCCTGGAAACTGGATGCACAAAATATGGGCTACTTTACCTTACAAGAATGGTTAAAAGGAATGACTTCCCTACAGTAAGTGCATATTTATTCATGGTGTGTTAACATATTACCTACTACTCTGCGTTTACAGTACAGTCACCTAATGCTTGTATTCATTTTATTTATATATATATATATATATATATATATATATATATATATATATAGTATGTATATGTGTGTGTGTGTGTGTTAAAATGTGGATAGCGCCCCCCGTCCCTCTAACCGATGATTGATGACCACTGCATAACTGCCTTTATATGCAGCGGCCATCCATAGTTAATAAGACGTAGCGCCCTCATGAATACAGTGGACTTTGGTGGATAACTAGGATTTTGCTGTATTCTTTCTTAGCGACTATTAACCAAATGGCACAATATATTTTTACTGCCATTTGTTATATTTAATATAGCCCAGCAGACCTGTTTGGGTCAACGTATTCTAATGACCGATCTGCTTTAAAGGGTCACTCCGGTCAAAAACGAAAGAGTCCGCTTTTCATGGCTCTACGAGCCTCGAAGTTTCATGTACATGAATGGTGCCGTTACAGAGATCGCCTGGTGTCCCCTACTAGAACACAGCTCAAGCCTGTACTGCCATGACAGAGCAGCGCTGTCCTGAACCGCTTGGGTGTCGGTGTAGACAATATACCCAAACAGAACCGCATAGTTTTACAATAATGACCCCCCTCCCCCTGCAGGACACTAATAGAACACCAGCGATGATGGGTCTTGTGGAAATCCCTAATTTTTTTTTTTAATCAGGCTCAATGACGCATCATTTCTAACTGCCAGTTTTACAATGAGTATTAACCGTAAACCGCAGGAAACACAAAGACTTTATTATGTAAAAGTAAGAAACACAAATAAACATGTGATGGCTGATTTTTCATTTTTGACCAGAGTGATACTTTAAGACCGTGAAGTATAATTTATATTCCAGTGCTTATTATTGGAATAGGGCCAGTTCACTGGCTTTTCTGCGGCATTTTTCTCCAAGGATGATAAATTCGTTACCCAGTGGAGTTTTCTATGAACTATTTACTAGATTGTTTGTTAATATCGGGGCATTTTTTGATCACTTCCTTTAGTGCAATAGTGGCGAGACTCTCCATCGCATCATTTCTAGCAGGTCCTTACAGTGTAACTGCTTGTATGAAACTGTCTCACATTGCAACAGACAAAACTCAGATTGTGCATTCTCTTTCAGATGTGACGCCACTGAGAAACTTAGGAATACTTTGGATTACTTGAGATCTTTATTAAATGAGCCAGCTAATTTTAAACTTATTTATAGATATGCTTTTGATTTTGCACGGGTAAGTAACATTTTTATTAGATAGGTCATATTGGAGCTACTTGTGCAAAACTGCAATATAATGCAGAGTTTCACTAGATCAGAAGCCTAAGACTGAGCGGAGATAACCAATAAGAAAATTCCTCTGATAAAGAGAAACTGAGTTTTACGTACTTTTCTATGACTTTCTAAAAATCTGACACCAGATCCCAATGGTGTTGGATTAAATAAATGTAACGGTATTTTTAATAAGGAATGTGTGTACATTCAGCCAATTTAATTTGTAAAGGTTATTAAAGCATTTGTTTTTCTTAAAGGCATATTTGAATGTTAGGATCATCTGAGATATTAATCAAACGTGTCAAAAGATCCAAAATGTTGGAGTCCAGGGGCTAGGACCATGACAATGTCCTGGACGAGCAGATCCCTATGTTAATTCCCAGTGGGGAAATTTAAGGGAATCTATCAGCTGATCTGACCCCCCCATAAGGTAGTGATCACAAAAGCAGTTTGTGTTTGCTCTGATAATGTAAGCATACCTCAGAAAATGATGTTTTATTCATACACGCGTCGCATGCTAATGAAGCCTAAAGAGTCCGGCAGCCATTCCTTATTCAGGGCAGTGCCCTGGTTTATTGGTGGCAAAGCACATCTCCCAAACCCCCTCTGCTCCGCTCTTGATTGGCGTTTCCTGCAAAGGACTAGAATGATGCAGAAGCAAACCTAGGGACGTTAAAAACTGCTTTCCCCAAGACCTATTCAGCATTCTTAACACCTTATGGAGGGGGGGGGGGGTCACATCTGCTGACCAATTGCCTTTTGGTTTTTCTGTAACTGACAAAATAAGCATCTGGACTTGTTTGATCAGGACATTGGCCACCCTGACTTCTGGTGCCCTATTGATGGAACCCCCTTTTATTTTGCAAAAAATAGATTTACATTAGATCAGACTTTATTCCGGTATATTCAGTCCATATAATAGTACTTTGTACTTGCTGGAGAAGTCGCTTCTTGTAAGTAATACTACACGTACTTTACTATTGGCTACTGCTATTACATCTCCAATTGTATAAGAGGATGGCAGGTTCAGCTGTGTGCTTGTGATGTTGTTTCCTTATTTCTTCGAGCCTGTTCTCATTTTTATGTAATGTTATGTTCTAGGAAAAAGATCAGCGGAGCCTAGATATGAATACAGCAAAGTGTATGTTAGGGCTCTTATTAGGAAAAACATGGCCTCTGTTTCCAGTGTTTCATCAGTTTCTAGAGGTATGGTACTGTTCAATCTACTGTCATTTACCAAATGTTGTAAAAGTTTTCACAAAGATTAAAATAATATAAATAAGTGCAAAAATAAGTGCATAGCTTTTGAGCTCTACCATCACCTGTACATTCTCAGTCTCTCTGAAGTCTGCGGAGCTGCTGTAGGGGGCACTGTTGTATTTCCCATTTGCATAAATGGTGAGCTTGTCTTGAGACATTAAATAGATTCTAGTGTTCACAGCATTCACTTCAGATATTGCTCCTCACACATGGTTTACATTTTTACTGTTTTTATGAAAAGCAAGAACGGGTCCCATAGACGGTAAAAAGGTAATCACCACTTCTGTACAAATGTAAAACCAGGGCACAGACAATAGAGTGTGATTTCACGTCATCTATTTTTTTTGTTTAATGCTTATAGAAACTGATGATGTACACTACCGTTCAAAAGTTTAAGGTCACTTAGAAATTGCAAGAAAAGCACAGTTTTTTTCAATGTAGATAACATTAAATTAATCAGAAATACACTCTATACATTGTTAATGTGCTAAATGACTATTCTAGCTGCAAACGTCTGGTTTTTAATGCAATATCTACATAGGTGTATAGGGGCGCATTTCCAGCAACCATCACTCCAGTGTTCTAATGGTACATTGTGTTTGCTAACTGTGTTAGAAGGCTAATGGATGATTAGAAAACACTTGAAAACCCTTGTGCAATTATGTTAGCACCACTGTAAACAGTTTTGCTGTTTAGAGGAGCTATAAAACTGACCTTCCTTTGAGCTAGTTGAGAATCTGGAGCATTACATTTGAGGTTTCGATTAAACTCTCAAAATGGCTAGAAAAAGAGAGCTTTCATGTGAAACCCGACAGTCTATTCTTGTTCTTAGAAATGAAGGCTATTTCATGCGAGAAATTGCCAAGAAACTGAAGATTTCCTACAACGGTGTGTACTACTCCCTTCAGAGGACAGCACACACAGGCTCTAACCAGAGAAGAAAGAAAAGTGGGAGGCCCCGCTGCACAACTGAGCAGCAAGACAAGTACATTAGAGTCTCTAGTTTGAGAAATAGACGCCTCACATGTCCTCAACTGGCAGCTTCATTAAATAGTACCCGCAAAACGCCAGTGTCAACGTCTACAGTGAAGAGGCGACTCCGGGATGCTGGCCTTCAGGGTAGAGTGGCAAAGAAAAAGCCATATCTGAGACTGGCTAATAAAAGGAAAAGATTAATATGGGCAAAAGCACACAGACATTGGACAGAGGAAGATTAGAAAAAAGTGTTATGGACAGACGAATCGAAGTTTGAGGTGTTTGGATCACACAGAAGAACATTGGTGAGACGCAGAACAACTGAAAAGATGCTGGAAGAGTGCCTGACGCCATCTGTCAAGCATGGTGGAGGTAATGTGATGGTCTGGGGTTGCTTTGGTGCTGGTAAAGTGGGAGATTTGTACAAGGTAAAAGGGATTTTGAATAAGGAAGGCTATCACTCCATTTTGCAACGCCATGCCATACCCTGTGGACAGCACTTGATTGGAGCCAATTTCATCCTACAACAGGACAATGACCCAAAGCACACCTCCAAATTATGCAAGAACTATTTAGGGAAGAAGCAGGCAGCTGGTATTCTATCTGTAGTGGAGTGGCCAGCGCAGTCACCAGATCTCAACCCCATAGAGCTGTTGTGGGAGCAGCTTGACCGTATGGTACGCAAGAAGTGCCCATCAAGCCAATCCAACTTGTGGGAGGGGCTTCTGGAAGCATGGGGTGAAACTTCTCCCGATTACCTCAGCAAATTAACAGCTAGAATGCCAAAGGTCTGCAATGCTGTAATTGCTGCAAATGGAGCATTCTTTGACGAAAGCAAAGTTTGAAGGAGAAAATTATTATTTAAAATAAAAATCATTATTTCTAACCTTGTCAATGTCTTGACTATATTTTCTAGTCATTTTGCAACTCATTTGATAAATATAAGTGTGAGATTTCATGGAAAACACAAAATTGTCTGGGTGACCCCAAACTTTTGAACGGTAGTGTGTGTGTATGGGAATGTGATGTGTTCTAGATAACAAAAGTCTGGCTGTCAATCCCGTTGAGCATGAATTTTACTGACTAATGGAACAAAAAGTAAGGAGCTAAAACCCATTACTAGCCTGGTAGACCGGCACCATTGAAGATAAGCAGTCTATGATGCTGTCTACTATAGAGTCAGACAGTGGGATTCTCGCATGTGGAGCTGTGCCTGTGCTTTCTAATGAGGAAATACTGTGAGGATTGAAAACACCTGGGAAAAAAACACCTTTGCATTCTATTGAAATAAATGGCAGGCAATTTCGACCGTTTTTTTGTGCTAATTGTGACATTGTTTCTGCATCAAAATCCACGCCAACAAACTCAGTGTAAACTGACTAAGGCCTAGGGACAGCTAAAGTATCTCTACAGTGTGAGGACCCTGCAAACCACTCGAAAAATGACAGCTTCCTGGAATGGGATATTGGGTATATCGGGATATCTGCAGTCACAATGGAATTTTCAAGTTTTGAATGCATTTAGTCTTTAAAGGTAATGTGTCGCTAGAAATTTTTTTATTTTTTTTAGTTAAACAGTTAGTGTATAAGTGATTAAACATTGTTCTAATTTTTTTAATTTTTTCACGAGTCAGGAAATATAAATTAGAATCTAATTTATAACATTTCCCTGTGCTGGTCACTAGATGGAGCAATTCCCAAAATTGCAGCATTGCATGTGGTAAAGCAACCACATTGATTTATGCTGCAAAATTTGAGAAGACTCACTCGCTCTAGGGAGCTCACAGAATCCCCCCCTCCCTTATTCTGGCTAGTGCCAGGAGAAAGGAGGGGATTGAACGGTCAAACCTCCTACACTGTGTGTCGCCATTTTTTTTAGCTAACACACAGTGTAGTAGGTTTACATACACTAGTAAACACACAATAAAACACGTACATACACCGACCTAACTTACCTGCTCCTGCCGCCACCGCTCCCTCCGGTCCGTCTGCTACCTCCGCTCCAAGTGCACAATTCCGAAAGTCGCGACCGGAAGTAGTAATCTTACTGTCCGGCCGCGGCTTCCGGTCCACAAGAAAATGGTGCTGGACGTCACTCGGCTGAAGACCTTCAATTTGGACTGTGTGGGAGTGGCGCATGCGCCGTTTCCACACAGACGGCGTACAGCATAGTGGATGGAACGGGCCCCGTTCACATTCACTATGGGGCTGTATGTGCCGTATTCCATGTCTGTGTGTGTCGTTAATCGACACATACAGAGATGGGAAAAAAAATGGCAGCCCCCATAGACAAGAAAAAGTTAAAAAATAAAAAAAAGTAAAACACAAACACACAAATAAATAAAACATTTTTTAATAAAACATTAAAAGCAAATTGATATAAAAAATATTTTTTTCGTGACACTGGTCCTTTAAGAAATTAGAGGGGTTGTCTCATGAAGACCACCCTTGTCCCATATGCCCTATAAGGGCATATTAACATAGAGGGGAGTACCCTGTTTTGGATGTTCCTCTAAGCGACAGAACAAAAAGCCTGTCTGAAGGAGCATCTCCCGTTTTGGTGGGCCAGAGCCATCCTGGTATTACAAGGGCAGCCTTTTATCTAAATGGCCCTCATGTAATACTACATTTTTCCGGCAGTGGCCGCTGAAGGGAAAATACCTGGCTGACCGCAGCTTTCCAAGGCAAAACAGCTTGCCTGGAGTCTGACTTGGCCTCAGGTGCTGCATTCTGAAAGGGCTTGATGAGACGTCCCCTTTGGGTATGGTCAGGGATTATCTGCAGATTTTTCACAACGGATTTCATTTAGAAAAAAATCGGCTGAGAAAACGTGCAGAAATTGACCTGTGGGGCTTAATATTCTGCTGCATGTTCATTTATGCTGCAGAATCGTTACACTTTTTTGCGGTTTTTCCCTATTGAGCGTACAATGGGTGGTAAAAGCAAATGTTCCGATTTTTGTGGCGGCTGCTAAAATCGCAAATCTGGAAGAGGAAAAAAAAAAAAAACAATTTTTATGGTCACGTTGTTAGGAATTATGTGTCAATTACACCTCTTTCCTACGTTCTGATTCTGCCTATGGGGCTAAGATTTCAGGCTATTATTGCCAAGCACTGTGTCCAATTTTGATCCTTACAATCTGTATTGCATACAAGACAGAACAGTACCGGTATAGATCACTATAAATTAACATACATGCCCTATGTCATGGTTTTATGTAAAATCCAATGTTCTGGAGTACAGAGCCAAAATCATAGAACAGGAGGATATGAGATGGGAAACAGGTGGTAAGGAATATTTCAGCTATAGTAAATCTGTACCGCCGTATAAAAACATTTCTATGTACACTCTTCTAATACAGAAAAGAACTGCTGGGAAACCGTTATTTAGTTCTAGCTTGACCAGACATTTCTCACAGATTTCAAATCGTCGACATATAAACTGATGTGTTACCAGCTCTGTCTGTCGCATGTCTTGTCTGTGCTGCTTGTAATTCCAGGTACTTCTACAGTGTCACTTACTAAATTATCAATGTTTATTTGCAGCAATCCAAATACAAAGTTATTAACAAGGACCAATGGTGCAATGTTCTAGAGTTCAGCCGCACAATTAACCTTGACCTCAACAATTATGACGAGGATGGGGCTTGTGAGTATAAAACAATATTATTAGTAGTTGTAGTGGTAGTTCCTCCTTTATTATCCACAGGATAGGTGATAAATATCTGGTCGGTGGGGGTCTGACTGCTGGGACCCCCACCGATCACGAGAACGGGTTTACCTTGCCGTTCGTGGGAGCCCCATAGGAATGGAGCGGTAGTGCGCATCCTTGGCCACCACTCCATTTATTTCTATGTGGCTGCAGAGCGCTATCTTCGGCAGTCCAATAGAGATGAATGGGGCACCCGGCAAGGTAAGCCTGTTCTCGTGATCAGTGAGGGTCCCAGCGTCTGGACCCCACCGATCAGGTATTTATCCCCTATCCTGTGGATAATAATGATTATGGGAAAGCCTCTTTTATAGAAGATCACCTGTAACTGTTTTATGAGATCAATGTTGGCTTATACATCTTATATTCAGTAGTCCATTAAATCACGTGTCTTGAAGTTGTTGTTTTTTTGGGGGGGGGGGGTAATTAAATACAATCTAGTTTTAAGGGGCTTGCTCCCCCATTTGATGGGGAGCCACTGAACTCAAGGATATCGTTTTCTATGATTTGATTAATTTCATGTAAAAAGCTGTTTATGTGCTGACAGGGCTGCTTTAACATATCTGAACAAGTCTATGGTGTGGATCTTGTAGAATTGTACAGTAAGAACCAGTAACAGACCAGTCACCGTACATAGGTAGCTGCTAAATTATTTTTAAAGAGCCGTGCAGTGTTTAGTTACTCACGTCTGATTCAGCAATGTGGGATATATATATCTAAGGATGAACCGATGGATCCTGTAACTAAACCAAAGAGCCCCCACAAACACACACACAAACACACACACACACACACACACTAACGCAAGTCTGCAGGATCCCTATCCAACCAAGTCTAATTAGCTAACCATCATTTTGTGATCGAAAGGGATCGGTTCAACTGTGAGCTCCAGACAGATTGTCCATCACTGAGCCTATCACATACAAGGGGTGGGTGGCCCATATCCATAATGCTTGATACCCCTGTAGTTCTGTCCCTGATATTCATTATATATTAAAAATACGAAACCGTAGAAAGTTACTAAATGCCGACTGTAGAGACAGCTCAGAACCTGCAATGGATGACAGAGCTGTATCTGCTTTACACTTTACATCTTTACTATACATTTTAATCTACTTTTCTCCTCCCCACAGGGCCAGTATTGTTGGATGAGTTTGTGGAATGGTATAAAGAAAAGCAGATGGCATAATAGATCCATTATGCATTGCAGCTGAAGAGTCATTGTTAACACACTTGCGTCAACCATTAGCCATAAATTGCTGTTTGTATCAAATGCATGTTGCTTATTTGCACAGTATATCGCTCCCGCCGGGTCCCCCGGTGTGTTAGCTGTTCGACAGGCCTGGCTTTATGTGTAGCACTGTTCTCTTTACAGGCTGCTTTGCATTTCGTATTTACACTTCAGATTGGTGAAAATGCCAATGTCCTCACTGTGATACTGTGTATATTGCTGTTCATTTTTTTGTATATGCCTGTACATAAATGCTTATCTTAAAAATTTTGGTTGGTCACATGAGTTGTACAAACGACTTCCTCCTATATCGGTTGCATTTTTATTTTCTTCTTTTTTTTTCTAACAAAGCTTTGTTTAGTTGTAAGGAATACCAGTTGGCGTTATCAGCCTCTTCATAAGTTAGAAAGCATCCACACTATATCAAAGTCCTTGAATTCTTCTCTTCTTTCAAGTTGTTCGTAAAACATGTATAACTAAGAAACAGCCGACTAGAATAATAAAGTAAGCTGGGTGTTGCACCGCGACACAAGGCAGGGAATGTATCATTACATTACTGGGCAAATGTTTTGGGAAAGCTTAGTAACAGCCCCTGTAGAAACTGCAATGGAGTCCATATTAAATGTCAGAAAGTTTGGCCAGAAAGAGACATAAAATATGTAGTATTACATGTCGACCATATAATACATTGAATGCTCTAAGGCCTCTTTGTCATTGCGCTTATATCTCTCCGTTTGATGTCTACCCCGAGAAAATGCTCCGGTTGTATACGTTAAACAGAGACTGTGGCGGATGCCTAACAGGGGCATCTGTCACCCATAAAAGTCTATAGGTGACGGATGCAACTGTCAGACATCCATCACAGACACCCGTCACCTATAGACTATTATGGTAACCGTTTAAGGTATATGTTATGAAAAGCTATTGAAAATGCCTTTGACTTATGCGACAGATGCTGTGATGTATGCCATATAGTAGCATACAACACTGATATAGTCCCATGTTAAAAAGATGTATACTGTGTGGTATACATTTTTTTGTTGGATGTCCCTGGATAGAATAGTGTAGTCAAATATTCTATTTTATCCAGCAAAAAAACTATTTCCGACATATATTGCCCAATGGAGGTAAAAAAGGAAGCCCTTTTTCCCCTCTATTGGTATAATGGAAGCCTTTGGCTATGTTTGATGTATGTGCTGGAAGCTTTCCCAATGCATTTGGGAAATCTGCAGGGGAAATGCAGTGTTAAACTGAGCCTAAGAGGGAGGGGTCCTGAGTGGAGGACTCTCCTCTATGACGTCCAATTGAACTTCTTTCTATTTTGTGAGACAACCCGTTTAAGAAATCGTTATCAGCTTGACAGATGAGAATAAAGCAAGGATTTAGATTTTAGCAAAAGTTTTTGTTTCCAACTTATTGCATTTTTTGCACTGTATATTTTGCTGTTGTGGCACAAGGTGACACTGAATCTGTAGACCTTTGGATAATAGAAATCTGTATTTTTGATCTGTGCGATTGGTGACTGTTGTCTTTTGTATTGATCTTGTTGCTGTCATAAGGTTAAGGCAGCTATTTTATGAGCCGACCATTTAATCCGCCTCTGGGTTCATTAGGAATCAAAAAAATCTCTAAAGCTAGCCAAAGACATGAGAAAACTGCCAGACTATGGCTGGGTTCACACCTGCATTGGTGTGTTCTGTTGTTCTGCTCTGTCAGAGGTGCAGAAGAAGGGAATAACGAAACCAACGGAATCCATTGACTTTTTAATGGGTTCCGTTGGGGTTTCCATAATTTCACCGGACACACTAGCGCAGCGTGCTGCGCTATTTTCTCCGGTAAACTCCAGCAAACCCTGGTCTGTGACTGAGGCCCCCAACAGAGCCTTCGACGCATATGTGAACATTGACCAGCGTCATTTAGGCGGAGTATCGACTGCTAAACACTTTATTATGGGAAGACAAAAGAGTACTGGCTGAAAGAGCTGACGCATGGCATGTCCTCATTTTCCATGAGAATGAACTACAAGTGACACCCATGCTGTGAATTGCCAACAAAAAGCTCGTATCTATGGCAATTTTAAGAATGATGCTTTTATATGTAACAAAGTTACCTGGATTACATTTGGTAATTGTCTAGATTACCAGAAAACCGTTGCCCAGGTGGAGTGAATGCAACATTGCAAGTTAAAGAATGACTACCGGCTGGTTGGGCTTGTACAGTCCACTTAAGCCGCTCAGGTGGGACAGTAAAATCCCTTTAATATCCACAGGTTTCTCACAAAAAACAAAATTAACTTTTAAACGGGTTCATTTTATATTGCTCTAAATCCATTTATGACCAGAATCTGTCAGTCTTGTGACTCCCATCAAACCTGCCCAGCATCATATGTGCTGAAACCATAAGCACGTGGTAAATGCAACTTTCTGGCCAGTTGTACCTATCCTATTGGGTGTCCGATTAAAGCTGGGGTTACATGGTGACAGAATCTGAGTCGCTGTGTTGCCCCGTCCTAAAGGAATTTTACTGTACTATTTTAATAAACTGGCCAAAAATTATTATATTCTGAAACTATTTGGGTCACAATAACTTGAGTAACTGCACAACTGGCCCAGTATATTACTGTAGTAAAATTGCCACCCATTTCCTCCTTCAACCATGCCGCGTTCTCTGGGTGGTGTCTTTGCAAAATATAGGATTAAGGCCACTTTTTACACCACCATAATACTGTCGCTACACTGAGACCTCCCGTAATTCAACTGAACCGGACTTAGATCTCCATAGGATCCTATAGTAGGCTGTTTGGTTCAGTAGAACTCTGGGAGGTCCGGGTGTTGCACCAGTGTTATGGCAACATGGAAGCAACCTATTTTAGTGGTTGGCACGTGTACACACTATACAGCCCATTAATATTCGTTCCCCAGTCTAGTTGAACCTTCATAGTAATACAGTATGAGGGATGCTCCTGTTTTTCAGTGGCTCTTAGATAATCCGCACATGGTGATTTAGAGAGCTGCGTTGTTAGCCCCCCTCAACCTGTGCCTCCTAGATGATAACTTCAGATAGCCCCATGAAGGTCACAAGAAGACCGGGCATAACTGAGCCTAGGTTTACCCTATTGGTATCTTAGATGCTCCAGTTTAAAGTGCACCTCGAATAACTAATAACTGGTTAACAGAACCCAAAAATATTAAACTAAAATTATAATATATTAAAATATTATTATATTCATATAACACATTTATTATAACCTTAAAGGCAAAGTAGCATTTACAAACACAACATTTTTGTTCCGTTAAATTCCACTAGAGTCATATTCACATGTGGTATGATATTTCTGCTGTGGATATGGCCTTAAATCTCTGGTAAATTCTACATGTAACATGATAGGGTTGAATATATAAGGAGATCGGCGCTGTAATGTAGGTGACAGTAATGCTTTTTATTTAAAAAACGATATTTTTTCACAACGTTAGGAGCGATTTTGGTTTATGCTAATGAGCTTTCTTAATGCCCAAGTGGGCGTACTTTTACTTTCGACCAAGTGGGCGTTGTACAGAGGAGTGCATGACGCTGACCAATCAGCATCATGCACTCCTCTCCATTCATTTACACTGCACTAGCGATATAGATATATCACGATGTGCAGCCTCATACACAAGCCCTAACATTACTACAGTGTCCTGATGATGAATACACATGAAATCCAGCCTGGACGTCATGTGTACTCAGAATCCTGACACTTCTGACTCTTTTTTTTGTGAGATTCCGGCAAGTGAAACCAAATCTCGTTAAGCTCCGTGATCTCGCGAGAATTCGTATCCGTTGCTGGAATCTCACAAAAAAGAGTCAGAAGTGTCAGGATTCTGAGTACACATGACGTCCAGGCTGGATTTCATGTGTATTCATCATCAGGACACTGTAGTAATGTTAGGGCTTGTGTATGAGGCTGCACATAGCGATATATCTATATCGCTAGTGCAGTGTAAATGAATGGAGAGGAGTGCATGATGCTGATTGGTCAGCGTCATGCACTCCTCTGTACTACGCCCACTTGGTCGAAAGTAAAAGTACGCCCACTTGGGCATTAAGAAAGCTCATTAGCATAAACCAAAATTGCTCCTAACGTTGTGAAAAAAGATCGTTTTTTTTAATAAAAAGCATTACTGTCACCTACATTACAGCGCCGATCTCCTTATGTAGGAGACAGGACACTTATAATGAGGTGACAGAGCCTCTTTAAGGAGATAAATTGCTCCCTGACTCCAATATGGCAATCAGGAATAATTCCCTGGATCAAGGACCCATCTCCAGTAATCTAGTCCCTATAACTTGTAATATGATTACTTTCAAGAAAGGTATCCATCCTTTTTCAATCTCTTTCACTGAATTCGCCATGGCAGAAAATTCCTTCGTCTCACTGCTCTTACATATACGCAGAATTAGCTATCGGCAAAGGATGAAATTGCAGCAAAAATTCAGCGTAACTTCACAACAAGTAGAGCGTGCTGCAGATTTGAAAATCCGCAGAATCCTTTCTCCTCTGCGCAGATTTTTGTTTCCATAGCGTGTCAATGGGCTTTTGTAAGCGCTCTCTCGCTTGCGTTGTAGTGTAGTGTGGAATTGCGCAACATAAATCCTCCACAAGTATGCTACATGTGAACATGCCCTTATTTCACTGGATACATTACGAAAAAATGGATGTCGTGTAGTTGGCATTCATTAAAACATGCCCCCAATGATGTCGCTGGCTCCGTCTCATGGTACGTTTACAGCACTAAGTGATAGCGGAAGATGGGGGTGGTCCAGTTGGCTAGCAACCATATGACTCAGAGTCTCCCATGCGAAGTCACCGGACCCAACCTTGTATCCCACTGTCACTTTTAAACGTTTACTGTAAGACGTGTCCGACAAGATCATTAGACCACTTGACACAGGCCGTGAGCAGGTAACGCCTCCTGTCTACCATGTTTTATTAAATAATTTAGTGATATCTTAGTGCATCATTTTAATATCCATTCCTGTCGAGATTTGTACGCTAATTCTAAAAATATTTCCACCATTGATTCTTGTTTATCCTTTCTTTGATCCATCTTGTCTTTTGCATTTGCAGCGAGTACTGTTAATACTGTGGCCGGAAAAATGAAAAGGCTTTTTTATTTGCTGTATATTGAGGACATTCTATTCTAGATTCTACATAGTCCAGATCTCCTTGGAGTGAGTATTATATACTGAGTATATTGCTCTCTCCTTGCCAGGTAACTGCTTCCCAGCAGAGAAGTGGCTGCAGGAAATCCTGCCTGGTTCATAGTAGTTGCACTCTATATCATAGCGACTACCCTGCATACAGGCAAATAATATTGGATAGTGACCATATGTACTTTCCCTCTTCATAATGTCCGTATATTTAAAGGGCTCATGAATTCCATTTTGTATTATTATTTTTTTTATGTTAATAGGTTCAAATTCCTGAGCTGGTAATATATTAATATATCTTTTATAGTCGACAGAGTTCAACATTTTTCTGATACAGGACACCAAATTCCTTGCATAGCCATAGAGAGAGAATATAGAACTATGGCTGCCTGAAGCCACTACCCCTATGCTAGATCACATATCCTTTGCCGCTAAGCCACTTCCTGTTGTTGAGCTGTCCAAAAAGTGTCTAAACCAGTCAATAAATGTGGTGCAGAGCATTTACACCGCAATTCTGACTCCGTTTGAACAGTAAATCTGCCCCATAGTGCCCAGTAATATAACAGTATGTGGTAAGCTTCCCCTAGTGGTGGCTACAGGTATTCTTATTTAAGTCTTGTCTATGTAGGAAATCTGAAGCTTTGTATCAGAACAACCGTGTTTCAACCGCTATAAAATATGTATTAAGAAATTAATCCGCACAAAATGTTGGACCTAAAAATGAGATGATGTTAAAAGGTGGACATTCAATTTAAGCCCTTAAAATGACTGATTTTGTATCCCAAACTCTGATTAAGACTCCTGTCTCTACATTTTATAATGTGTCAGTGTGGTCACGGATTCCTAGTGAGTCACAATCCAATAAACCTCCATCCCCGTTACCTCCTCGGGTTGCACAGTTTGTTCACTTCAGAACACGTTTATCCAGATAAACCAGGAGGAAGAAAGACAAAGTGCCATATAGAATACCCAACGATACCCTGACAATACAGGTACGGATGTAGCCATCTTTATCTTGACTCTGATAACTCGCTGCAGCGCGATGTCACACAACAAAAGCCATTGAAAAAGTCAAGATAAGAGATCTAGCCACTGTTTATTTGATGTGTTAAAAGTCAAGATAAAGACTGCTACATCTGTACTGTACATTAGTATTAGTGAAAATTTAAAAAATAACAGTGTGTGTATATATATATATATATATATATATAGGTAACCAGACTATAGACCTGTAGCTTTCACTTCTGCCACAGCTTTTTCATACATAGCATGTCCATCAATTGAGCAACTCGTCATCTAGTTATAGGGATGGACATAGACAGCCGAAGACCCTGTGCAATAAAAAAACTGTAGGATCAGGTAAAATCCTGGCTTTCTGAAGTCGCCACTAGAGGTGGTTCACTGCAAACAGATTTATACAGCGCTGATTGAATTCAATAGAATCTGTATACATTTGCATCCAATGAGCTACCTCTAGTGGTGGATACAGGTACCCAGAATTTTATCATTTAAATTTGGCTGAGGAATCCATATCATGCTCGGTGGTATACCCCATTATTCGAACTTACTCTATCAAGGTCAGGCCTTGTGTGCTCTTAAGCCTCATTCACACATTAAAGATTTGATCAGTATTTTGCATCAGTATTTTGAAGCCAAAATCAGGAGTGGAGGCAAAGAGAAGAAGTAAGAATCTTTCCATTATATTATACCTGTGTTTTAGTATCTAGTACTAATTTTGGCTTACAAATACTGGATACAAAATAAAAAAACAGATCTGCAGTGTGTGAATGAGGCCTTAAATACACGCAGTCCTCTTGGCACTGTGCTGTTTGTATTGTAATTAATTAATTAATCAATCTATCTTAAGGAAACTCTGGTATGTTTTGCACTTGGACACAGAATCTGGAAGTGGTGCAAGTTGTTAGGCATTGATAACAGTTTGGCCGTTCACCCAGTGCGCTTTTAATGCAGTTATTTGTGCATTTTTTTTTAATCATTATTTGCTGTATACCTGTGATCAGTTCGAGCTAAAGTGGTGTGTGGACAGGAACATTGATCATCTAGCCAAAATTAAAAGGAACGATACGTTAGTCTATTCTTAAAGAGCCGCACTATAATAACACTTTATTAAAACTCAATAGCCTGGGGTGCAATTATTCAATCGTGTTTTTGTTAGTGATTGTCTTGTCTTTACAGCAATGGAAAAATCAGCTTTTCAATTTTGCTGACTTCATGCTGTGCATGTGCTTATACACAGCAGCCAATGTGAGCAGGTAGAGCTGCAGTGTAAAGCATGGGAAAGGGACACAGGCAGGGAGTGATGTAAATAGTCTCCAGCATAACCAGTGTCTAAGTTCATACATATCTGAGTCCTAATGGATGAGCTACAATAAAAAAAAAAAAGCCCAAACTGTCATTTAGCAGGTCCAGTAATGCTATGACGGGTAGAGGGAATTACTTGTAGCGGTTGTATCTATGGTTGTGTGTAGTTGATTTTTGTGTGCTGTAATTGAATTGTATGTCTTCCCAATAGACATTTTGTCCCCTAATATTCTCACTTGAACGGGATTTGACTGCTTTACTTGATTGATATTATTCTGAGTTGGCAATTGCACAGCACTCTGACATTTAGAATCAGAATCAGGATGTGCCACCAGAATGTGGGTAACATTCTGAAAAGGAAGCGTTCAGAAGTCTACTGATCATATTGTATTTGCGTAGGCCTCATGCACACGACCGTAAAAAAAAAACTCTGTAATTGCGGACCGCAATACTGTCCGCAATTACGGACCCGTCCGATTCTATTAGCCGCGGACACTTTTCTGTATCGCTACGGGAGGATGTCTGCCGTAGAACCGTGACGGGAAATATAGAGCATCTACTACTTTTTATTTTTTTGCGTGCCGTGCTCCCATACTTTCTATGGGAGCACGGCACGAAAATGCGGTACGCAGGTGTCGACGGCCGCCCATGACCGCAATCGCGGGCCGTGATGACGGGCACGGCCGTGTGCAAGAGGCCTTATTCTTTAGGACAATATGTTGATGTTTTTTGTTAAAGTTCATATTGATTAAAAGTTTACTATCCAGTTTATTCCAAAAGGGCTTCATAATAAAGCATGAATTATTATTAGAACCCATTAAAGCCCTTGCACCATCCCCTTCTGGTTCAGTGTGTGCACAGCTCTGGTGATTTACATTATAAAAGGGGGATTCTTTACATAAAGGCACTGTACAGTGATCTGGCGTGGGAAAAACTCTCAGGGGTGGGTCTGTCAGCAACCGCTGCTGACTGAATTCATTAGCAACCAGCAGCATTCTAGTCTGTAATAAATTCAATAATTCAAGTACATTACATGATAAATAAAGCAACGTTATTCAATATTTTATGTACACTATATCTAAATTAAAGCAGTGTTCAAAGGTGAAGATACTCTTAAACGTTCCGTTGGCAATACTTAATGTTAACGTAAACTTTCCCCTAGCCATGCTTACATTTATAACTATTGAAGCTGCAAGAAAGATAAACAGCAGACTCTATTGACTAATGAATCTATAATTATGCTCAAATACATCTGTAGTCATGACGACAGGTGACACTATGACTGCAGACTATCACTTCTGTTCATTTCACATGGAGGTAAGCGGTAGTCTGAAAGTGTTCTGTGTTCTTATTTTAATATAAGACAACAGCACAGTTTAGTAAATGGAGCCGGCCTATAGACTCAACATCTTTTAGTAGGTATCTTGTTTTGTACGTAGGCATGTCTTTTTTTTTTTTTTTTGTAATATGCAGATCAAACGAGATCCAGACACTGGAGATCTGAAATACTGGAGTTGTGGTTATGAGACTTGGGGAGCTGTTACCAGTAACCAAGTCTCTCCTTTGTTTTACAACCATAAGGCTGGATTCACACGAGCATGTTCGGTCCGTAATGGACGGAACGTATTTCGGCCGCAAGTCCCGGACCGAACACACTGCAGGGAGCCGGGCTCCTAGCATCATAGTTATGTACGACGCTAGTAGTCCCTTCCTCTCCATGGAACTACTGTCCACATACTGCAAACATGATTACAGTACGGGACAGTTGTCCTGCAGTGAGGCAGGGACTCCTAGCGTCATACATAACTATGATGCTTGGAGCCCGGCTCCGTGCAGTGTGTTCGGTCCGAGACTTTCGGCCGATATACATTCCGTCCTTTACGGACCGAACATGCTCGTGTGAATCCAGCCTTACATCATGGTATCCATTCTTCCCCTATGTCACACTCATAGGTGTCTAGGAAGCTGAGATATGGGGAGCTGTTTGCTGGAGCGGTCTCTCTGACATGGAGCAAGTATTATGGTCACTGGTGATTTTATTTCCCAGTCTAAACAAATATTGGCTCTGAAAACTGGGTCAGAAAAATCTATTTTTTTATGCCATTGGAAAGTCTATTCTCATACGTCTAGTTTGGAGGAATGTTTTTCACATTGTTTCCGCTCCTGAATCTTGATAACTAAGGGGCAGGACCATCAAAGTGATATCTCTTTATATTTGTATTCCAAGTTCTAAGGAGGCTATACGTATCTATTTGTTTATTGTTATCCATTGCTATGTACATGTAGTTATCTAGTTATTCCTATAAATTCTACTCCCTTAAAGGGATATTCCCAACTGAAACATTTATGGCATATCTACGGGATATGACATAAATGTCTGATAAATGCGGGTCGCAGCTCTGGGACCCGTACCTAAACAGAGTACGGGCTTCATCTGACCCCCATCCTCGCCGTCGCATTCAGGCGGAGGAATAAATGGAAAGGTGGGTGGCTCTCAACATTTACTTCTATAGGAATTCTGGAAACAGCCGAGGATGCTTGCTCAGTGTTTCCGTGACTCTTCTAGAACAGAATGAAGAGAGGTGTGCGGCCACTTCCATTCATTCTCTGCCTGGATACTGCACTCCCCAGGAGGAACGTGGATCAGAGGTGGACCCCCATTCTTGACATAGATATCGATCAGACATCTATGGCAAATTTGTGGGTAAGACATAAATGTTTTATTTGAGAATATCCCTAAAGGTCTTCTGAGAATGCTTAGCACAAAGAGAAGAAGAACATACTGGCAAATCCATCTAGTTGTCTGTACATGTGGGCACTATGAATGGGATACATCGAAAGGTCTCGGAGACCATATCTCCATATAGACCGCCTATATCTCCAACTCAAAGGGGTCAGAACTGACATTTGCTTTCATGTGTAATATTTTCTTGCATTACATATTCTTGCATTACTACTGTGGTCACTTTATAGGAAGAGTTTTTGGTTTCGTGTTCTGAATGCTCAATGGATATGAGAATAGAGAAAACTCGTTTTTGGAATAAAGTATATTTTAACGAAAACTCTACCTGCCATATTAAAATAAGTAAAAATATGATTTACACCTCTCAGTACAGAGTTAATTTCAGGATAAAATTTTCATGGTTATTGCTCTGGATTTCTAATTTCCTGATGTTGCTGAATTTATGCATTATTGATCCTTTTACGTCTCTCTGCTCCAGTGTATTTTAGAAGTCATCTCACTGCAGACACTTGTCCTATAGCTGGGTATTATAAGCAATGCACACATTGCAGTTGCCTATGAAGAATACTACTGCTGGCCATACACAGAAGATGGCTGTCAGACAAGCATGTTTATCTCCCATGGACAGAAAAGATTGGGTGTGCTTCAATTCAACATGCCTGATTCTTATTCTGCCTGCCATCAGGTGACATTCAACTGAAAATCGCCAGGATCGTCTTCCATTTATCAATTGTGTAAGGCCAACTTTGGGCTGTTCAAAAACATTGTGTGCGTACCATTAATCTGGACAGTTTACTTGAATTTATAATTGCTAACACCCAACACTGTGTCTCTACATTTAAAGGGGTTTTCACATGAGGGATATTTATGACATATCCACAGGATATGTCATAAATGTCAGATGCGGGACCCGCACCTATCCCTAGAACAGGTCCCCCTAAACCCCGTTAAACCTTTTTCCTCTCCCAGCCATTACCTGGTTATATGGTCGGAAGTTACGAGAACAGCGTAGCTCGCTGAGCTATGCGGTTTCCGTAAGTCCTATAGTAGTGAATGGTAGTTACGGAATTCACCTGCTTCTGCCACAACACAGAGCAGCAGAACGAGGTTTAGGGGCTCCCGTTCTAGAGATAGGTGCGTGTCACAGAGGTGGGACCTGCATCTATCTGACATTTATGACGTATCCTTTGGATATATCATAAATGTCTCTCATGGGAAAACCCCTTTAATTTCTACAGTAAAAAGAACTTCTCACGTGGTCACAACTTCAGCTGGGGACTTTCTGTTGCCGAATCCAGGCCTGGTCCAGAGATTTGGACCGCAAGACCTCAAGCAGGCCTATATGTTATGTAGGCTGTTGGACTTTTGCTTCAGTGTGCCTGAACACTGGAGCAAATAACAGATGCCTTACAGGATTGACCTAAGAAGTTGGTAATCCCCATGCTTGAGATTGCTGACTGGTGCTGGTGTGGCTACCCCAACACCTTCTGTCTAATGTCTACAACCAGTAACTATTATCTCACACATTCAACAATTTCTTTCCAAATTACCATCAGTGCATATAAGGGACCAAAGTTTATATGTTCGAAGTATGCACTTTCCTAGGGTCTCCACTTAACAGAGTTGAAGGGATTTTCTTACTAGATAGGGATTAAGTGTTCGATAGCTGGCACCCCCGATGATTATTAGTCCAGGGGACCCCAGTCAGCTCGTAACGATGAGGAGTTGTATGAAGCGGCGGCTGAGCATTTGTGCTGCTGCGCCATGACTATAGGAGATACGGAAATAAGTTTAGTGAGTTATACAATGGAATTAGGCATATCCGTCAATTTCAAACAATAGGGTGGAGTTGTATGAATATGTGAAGTATTTTAATATCTCATTTATATGTTTATGATTTATCTTTGTCTCAGACAAGTAATAGACATCAGGTGGCAAACGATACAATATCAATAGATGTAGTTATCCAGATTTTCAGACCCTGAATGCGATAGAAATCTTCACATTTTAAATGTCATTCTTTTTACAAATTGTATTAGTTATTTCAATACAACCATTCTTTTTCTTGCATGCTCTCAGTTGCTGTCGGTCTCTGTAACTGTATTGGAGGAACACCTTGCATATAATCACTTGATCATTTCTGTAACCCTCTTTGTGTAGTCTCTATTCCCTTCCCCTGTTCTCCCAATAGCTGCTACAATGCCTCCACATGCCTTAGAAGTACTTTAGCCTTATAACAGATTTTGTTTCCAGTGTAAATATGGGATTTTTTTCCACCAGCAAAGCTGTCTGAAATTGAACCAAAACATTGGTTAGTTTTTATAATTCTATATAACCATTACATCCAAAGCTGCTACATTGTTGCTGTGGAAAGCTGTTCTATGCTTCTGTGTTGAGTACCCTCTATTGAGTGCACATGGTGGACCAAATTCATGCGACTCAAAGACTGTTCTACCATCTGACATGATATTGGCAGCTTTAGTTCTGTTTCCAAAATTGTTCCATTGTACCCACAAATAAACTATATTTGTGAACTCCGGTTCTTGTGTGGTTTGTATTTGCACAGGAGGTAATCAATATGTGACTTTACCAATATACAGTTAGGTCCAGAATTATTTGGACAGTGACACAAGTTTTGGCATTTTAGCTGTTTACCAAAACATATTGAATATACAGTTATATAATCAATATGGGCTTAAAGTGCAGACTCTCATCTTTAATTTGAGGATATTCACATCCTAATTTGAGGAAGGGTTTAGGAATTACAGCTCTTTAATATGTAGCTACCTCTATTTCAAGGGACCAAAGGTAATTGGACCATTATCTCAAAAGCTATTTAATGGGCTAGTCCCTCGTTAATCCATCATCAATTAAGCAGCTAAAATGTCTGGAGATGATTCCAGGTGTGGCATTTGCATTTGGAAGCTGTTGCTGTGAACCCACAACATGAGGTCAAAGGAGCTCTCAATGCAAGTGAAACAGACCATCGTTAGGCTGAAAAAAAAAGAAGAAATCCATCAGAGAGAGAGCACAAATTTTAGGAGTGGCCAAATCAACAGTTCAAAAGAGCGCACTGGTGATCTCGTGAACTCCAAAAGGCCTGGACGTCCATGGAAGACAACAGTGGTGGATGAGCGCAGAATCCTTTCCATGGTGAAGAAAAACCCCTTCACAACATCTACCCATGTGAAGAACACACTCCTGGAAGTAGGTGTATCAGTATCTAAGTCTTCCATAAAGAGAAGACTTCATTAAAGCAAATACAGAGGATTCACCACAAGGTGAAAACCATTAATCAGCCTCAAAAATAGTAAGGCCAGATTAGACTTTGCCAGACAACATGTAAAGAAGCCGCCGAGTTCTGGAACAGCCTTCTTTGGACAGATGAAACTAAGATCAACCTGTACCAGGATGATCAGAGGAAGAAAGTATGGAGTAGGCTTGGAATGGCTCATGATCCAAAGCACACCACATCCTCTGTAAAACATGGTGGAGGCAGTGTGATGGCATGGGCATGCATGGCTGCGAAAGGCACTCGGTCACTAGTGTTCATTGATGATGTGACTGAAGACAGAAGCAGCCGGACGAATTCTGAAGTGTTCAGGGATATACTTTTTGCTCACATTCAACCAAATGCAGCAAGGTTGATTGGACGTCGCTTCACAGTACAGATGGACAATGATCCAAAACATACTGCGAAAGCAACCCAGGAGTTTTTTAATGCAAAGAAGTGGAATATTCTGCAATGGCCAAGTCAATCACCAGATCTCAACCCGATTTGAGCATGCATTTCACTTGCTTAAGACAAAACTTAAGGCAAAAGGCCCACAAACGAGCAACAACTGAAGAAAAGTCCCGGCAAAGCATCACAAAGGAGGAAACCCAGCGTTTGGTGATGTCCATGGGTTCCAGACTTCAGGCAGTCATTGCCTGCAAAGGATTCTCTACAAAGTATTAAAAAAAAACAAAAACATTTTATTTATGGTAATGTTAATTTGTCCAATTACTTTTGAGCCCCTGAAATGAGGAAGCGGTGTAGAAAAATGGAATGCAATTCCTAAACGTTTCACAGCATATTTTTAAACCTGAAAGTCTGCATTTCAATTGCATCTCCGTTTAATTTCAAATCCAATGTGGTGGCATGCAGAGCCCAAATCATGAAGATTGTGTCACTGTCCAAATAATTCTGGACCTAACTGTATGTACTGAGCTTGGTTCTGGTGCTTTATATATATATATATATATATATATATATATATATATATATATATATAATGAGCGTGGTTCTGGTGTTGTATATAGAACTATATTGCTTGTAAAATGTACAAATGGCTTATGCTCGAGTTACATTAAAAAAATGGTGGGAAAAAAATTACACCTCATTGATTGGTAGAGAAAATAAACATTGCGAGGGGGAAGGAAATGTTGGGAAAGATGTCCGGGTGGCGGCGCCAAACTGAAACTTTGCCCCGGGGTGCTGGAGAACCTAGCTACACCTCTGCATAAATGTGGTATATGCTTAATCTCTGCACACCTTATCATGCCTTGGTTACATGGGAGGGTGTGCATTTGGTCCTCTACATGTAACCTTGTCTAATATCTAACTGATATATACATTATATACTTTATTAAAATGAGAGCAAAACCAGGTGTGTTTTATGTTGTATTCTTTCAGACAGTTTGTTGGAATCCAACCCCACCCCACCCAATCCCATGTTTGCTTAAAGTGCAGTTCCTCTGGGGAGGCGTGTCCTGCACAGGTATTTGCTACCCAGTAGCAAGGGAGATGGCATGGTTGGGGTTCCCTTTCCCCAAGGGCCCCATAGCAGCCTTTGGTCTGCCTCTATGGTATGTATGCTCTTGCTCATTTATAAATTTATTTGGATCTAATTTAGTGGTAAATTTATAATCACCTCCTTATGTAGCTGACCATACCGAGCTGATTTATGTATACTATGTGACCAGTAAATATGAAGATCAAAATATTGTTAAGTCGATTTTACGGAATTAGGCCATCACACACATTTTCCCATTCTTATTTGAAATTACTGCTGAACATTTGATTTGTTGCACTATAGATGAAATCTGCACTTTACCTATAAAATCTATAACTACCACAGAAATTATATAGTGCCCACCAATAGTTCCGGAACACCCTCATAACTTTTGAACGGCTCGAGGTTCTTGGTGGGATTTATTGGGGTCATAAAATCTACCAGTTAACGCAAAAAAAAAAACACCCAACCCCCTTGGGGGCAGCAAAATCTTAAATGCCACTGGTGTCAAGTTTATTTGAAAGGTATTATCAATACGAAAACAATGCCGCAATCGATTTTGAGATAGGATTTTTTTTCGCTGAGATATTTAACCCCTTGAGTACCCAGCTCATTTTGGCCTTGAGGACCAGACCCATTTTTTCAAATCTGACATGTATCACTTTATGTGGTAATAACTCCGGAATGCTTTTACCTATCCAATTGATTCTGAGATTGTTTTCTCGTGACATATTGTACTTTAGTTTAGTGCAAAAATTTGGTCGATAAATTCATTGCTTATTTGTGAAAAACACCAACATTTAGCGAAAATATGAAGAAATTATGATTTTTCCAATTTTAAATGCATCTGCTTGTAAAACAGATAGTAATACCACACAAAATAGTTACCAATTAACATCTCCCATATGTCTACTTTATGTTTGCATCGTTTTTTGAACATCCTTTTATTTTTCTATGACCTCACAAGGCTTAGAACTTTAGCAGCAATTTCTCATATTTTTAGGAAAATTTAAAAAAGCGATTTTTTCAGGGACCAGTTCAGTTCTGAAGTGGTTTTGAGTGCCCTATATATTAGAAACCCCCATAAAACACCCCATTTTGAAAACTGCACCCCTCAAAGTATCCAAAACAGCATTCAGAAAGTGTTTCAACCCTTTAGGCGTTTTACAGGAATTGAAGGAAAGTAGAGCTGAAATTTTCAAATTTTCAAATTTCATTTTTTTTTACAAAATTCATATGTAATACATTTTTTTCTGTACCACAGAAGGTTTTACCTGAGAAACGCAACTCAATATTTATTGCCCAAATTCTGCAGTTTTTAGAAATATCCCACATGTGGCCCTAGTGCGCTAATGGACTGAAACACAGGCCTCAGAAGCAAAGGAGCACCTCTTGGATTTTGGGGCCTCCTTTTTTCAGAATATATTTTAGGCACCATGTCAGGTTTGAAGAGGTCTTGTGGTGCCAAAACAGTGGAAACCCCCAAAAGTGACCCCCATTTTTTAAACTACACCCCTCAGGGAATTTATCTAGGGGTATAGTTAGCATTTTGACCCCACAGGTATTTTGCTATATTTTCTGGAGTTAGTCTGTGAAAATGAAAATCTACTTTTTTTCTAGAAAAACGTAAAAATTTCTAATTTTTGCAAGAAATAAAGGAGAGAAAGCACCCCAACATTTGTAAAGCAATTTCTCGCGATTACGGAAATACCCCATATGTGGTAATAAACTGCTGTTTGGACCCACAGCAGGCCTCAGAAGAGAAGGACCCCCATTTGGATTTTGGAGCTCTGATTTTACTGGAATAGTTTTCAGTGCCGTGTCACGTTTGCAACACACTGGAGGGACCTAAACAGTGGAATCCCCCCAAAAGTGACCCCATTTTGGAAACTATACCCCTCAAGGAATTTTTCTAGTGGTATAGTTATCATTTTGACCCCACAGGTTTTTTGCTGAATTAGTCTGTGAAGATGAAAAGAGACTTTTTTTTGGAAAAAACACAGAATTTTCTAATTTTTATAAGGAATAAAGGAGAAAAAGCACCTCAACATTTGTAAAGCAATTTCTCCTGATTACGGAAATACCCCATTATGTGGTAATAAACTGCTGTTTGGACCCACGGCAGGGCTCAGAAGGGACTGAGCACCATTTGGATTTTGCAGCTCCGATTTTGCTGAATTGGTTTCTGGGGCCATGTCGCATTTGCAGAGTCCCTGAAGTACCAGTACAGTAGAAATTCCCCAGATGTGATCCCAATTTGGAGACTATACCCCTGAAAGAATTAAATTAGAGGTGTAGTGAGCATTTTGAGCCCTCAGGTGTTTTATAGATTTTATTAGAATTGGTCCGTGAAAATGAAAACATTTTTTTTTCCAATAACCTGTAGCTTTAGCTCAGAATTTTTCATTTCCACAAGGAATACAGGAGAAAAGACACCCCAAAATGTGTTACACAATTTCTCCTGATTACGGAAATACCCCATATGTGGTTGTAAACGGCTATTTGGACATACGGCAAGGGTCTAAACGGAAAAAGTGCAATTTCGTTTTTGGAGTGGAGATTTTACAAAATTTGTTTTTGACGCCATGTTGCATTGCGCTGAGGTACGAGTACAGTGAAAACTCCCGAGAAGTGACCCCATTTAGGAAACTACACCCCTCAAGGAATTCATCTAGAAGTGTAGTGAGCATTTTGACCCCCAAAGGTTTTTCAGAAATTAGTGCACAGTGGATGTTGCAGATTAAAAATTGACATTTTCCACATATATGCTATTTCAGTGCCCAATGCGTTGGGCCCAGCTTGTACCACTGGAGACATACGCCCCATAAATTGTTAAGCGGTTCTCCAGAGTACAGTAATACCCCATATGTGGTCATAAACCGCTGTTTGGGCACACTGCCAGGCCCAGAAGGAGCGCCATTTGGCTTTTGGAGCGCAGATTTTGCTTGGTAGTAGTTTTGTTTAGTGTTTTACTGGTGTTTCAGTTTATAATGTGGGGGCATATGTAATATGTGCGGAGTATATACATTTTTTGCGTGACACACTGTCGTTTTTATTGGTACCATGTTTGGCTACGCGCGACTTTTTGATCACTTTTTATTCAATTTTTTTTGGAAACAACGTGACCAAAAAAGGAAATTCTGCCATTGTTTTTTATGGTATTTTTTTTACGGTGTTCACCGTGTGGGATAAATAATATGATATTTTTTTAGGTCAGGCCGATACGAACGCGGCGATACCTATTATTATGTCTAGTTTTTGTCTTTTTTTTCATTTTTTTTCTAATTATAAAGGGCTTGATCAGGGAAACAAGGCGATTTATTGTTTTTATTATGTAAAACTTGTATTTATTTATTTATCTAAAACTTTTTTTTAACTTTTTTTTTTTCACTTTTTATTTTACACATACTAGGGGACTGGAAGATCTGATCTTCTGATCCCCTGTACAATACACTGCACTACTTCTGTATGTAGTGCAGTGTATTGTAACTGTCACTTTACAACTGACAGTTGAGCCTATTACGTCCTGCCTTCGGCAGGACCTAATAGGCTCCCGTACCTGGCAACCAGGAAGCCGTTGCTAGGCTTCCTGGTTGCCATCGCAACCATCAGAACCCCGCGATTTTTCGCGGGGGGGGGGCAATGGGGTGCAGAGGGAGCCCCCTCCCTCTGTATCAATCACTTAAATGCCGCTGTCGCTATTGACAGCGTCATTTAAGGGGTTAAACTACAGCGATCGGAGAGGACAGTGATCGCTGTAGTTGCAGTGGGATGTCGGTTGTATATTACAGCCGACATCCGATGAAGATGGAGCGAGCACAGCTCCTGTGCCCGCTTCATCCTCAGGGCGTTACTATACGCCCATTTTCGGGAAGGGGTTAATAAAAATAGTGGTTTTTTTTTTTACACCGCTTTCTCTGATCTCCTCACGTATCTCACAGAAGTGAGGAGATCAGAGAAAGTGACAGGAGCTTTCTCCTGCAGACGACGTCACAGACGGCTGTCATTGGTCAGTCTTCAGAGACTGACCAATCACAGCAATCGCCGGCATTGGGGACTGCTAATTGGTCCCCAGGCCGGTAGCAGAGACGGTTAGCTGTCAATGACAGCTGCCGCCGCTGTTCTGTCACTATGTGATTTCACATAGTGACAGTTTATTCCTGCGCCGTAATAGTACGTCGAAGGTACGCTGGAATAAGCGGCCAGCGACGTACTATTACGTCGAAGGTACGCAAGGGGTTAACTTTAAAGTTATCATCTTCATTATCAGTTACCGCCGGTGTTAGTATTACCAAAAATGTACCGCGCAGTTAAAATCCTAAATGTGTGTGGGCGTGTGTGTGTGTGAGCTTGGGAATGTCACATCAAGGTGACTTTAAATGACGTATTATTACAATCGGCCTTGGGGATACAAAATGGAGCTTGTCTACGATTGTAACATGATTTCATATGTACACATTTCAGTAGTCGCTCGTGAATTTCAGAGAACGCTAATTCAGATAGTAATTTTAATTTAGTACATTTCTATTGTCATATCACAAAATGCATTTGACCGAAATGGAAAGGATCACTTTATTGATGATAGAGGGTATGGCGAAGAAAAAATAAGATCCTATCGAGAAGTAGCGGCTTTAGTCAATATCACTTATCCTATCCGTGATCCAATTTCATTGTCAACTGTTAAAAGAACTGTTCATCGTTTTGAAATAACCGGTTCAATTAAAAACGCACCAAGATCTGGAAGACCCAAACATGCTAGTAATGATGAAAAAGCTTTAGATGTTCTGCTCACTATAACATGATAAGCCTCATAAATCTGTCTCGAGTGGAGCACAACAAAATGATATCAGCACCACATCAGTCCGTTGAGTTTTGAAGAGGCATCATTATAATCCTTATAAAATACGTCTAGTTCAGCAGCTATCCGAAGAGGATCATGACAGAAGAGTGGAATTTTGCGATACAGTGATGACACCATTTGATGATAATCATCAGATTTTCAACTGGACCTGTTTTTCGGATGAAGCTATATATTACATACTTACATAGTTAGTACGGCTGAAAAAAGACACATGTCCATCAAGTTCAACCAAGGGACGGGAAAAGGGAAGGAAAAATTTCTATACATAGGAGCTAATACTTTTTTGTTCTAGGAAATTATCTAAGCCTTTTTTAAAGCCATCTACTGTCCCTGCTGTGACCAGCTCCTGCGGTGACTATTCCATAGATTCACAGTTCTCACAGTAAAGAAGGCTTGTCGCCTCTGCAGGTTGAACCTTTTTTTCTCCAGACGGAGGGAGTGCCCCCTTGTTTTTTGAGGGGGTTTTACATGGAACAGGATTTCACCATATTTTTTGTATGTGCCATTAATATATTTATATAAGTTAATCATGTCCCCCCTTAGTCGTCTTTTTTCAAGACTAAATAGGTTTAATTCTTTTAATCTTTCCTCATAACTTAAATTCTCCATGCCCCTAATTAGCTTTGTTGCTCTTCTTTGTATTTTTTCCAACTCCAGGGCATCCTTTCTATGAACTGGAGCCCAGAACTGAACTGCATATTCTAGATGAGGCCTCACTAATGCTTTGTAAAGTGGCAATATTACATCCCTGTCCCGTGAGTCCATGCCTCTTTTAATACACGAGAAAAGGTGGATCATTCCAGGGGCGCTGCTGTGTGGTGGGAATAATGGGAGCGATATCCAGAGGTATTGGTAGGTTCAGTTTATTTGAACAAGTTGGCTACGCGTTTCAACGACGGACAGTCGTCTTCATCAGGCCATGTGCACAGTTACACACAAAATGGCTTATATAGCATCTAAGTTCGATTAGCCATGTGTCAAAAAAACCGCCAAATCTGTAAAAGGTCAAGGTGCGATCGTGACGTCACACCCGGTTTTTTTAAAAAACATAGCGCAAAGCAACAAATACATTTTAAAATTAGCATTCAATCTAAAAGGTTAAATATAAAAGATTAAATATAAAAGAACAGTTTGAACAGACGGAAGGGCGAGAGTGCAAGACAATGAAAATATATACATAAATACATTGTTTGGTAAAATCTTCCCCAAATTCTTATGTCATTAATAAGTCATTAATAAGCAAGTATAGAAACATACAGTAGAGGGTTAACATGGTGTGGTAAGACCAAAGGGATATGTAAATAGAATGGTAGAAGTTGATTTGGCATAGGGCTACAGTAGGAATAAATGTATTGTCGGGTTACAGAGCAAGAAGCCGGGACGCGGTTTCGTTGCCTAGGTGACCGAGCAGAGAGAGAAAGGACGGAACCAATGGAAGTGAATGTGCTTGCTGCGGGTGAAGTATTGGGACTTTGAAAAGGTTAAAAAATATAGTTGTAAGATTAGAGAGATGTACGTAGATAGTGTATTAATCTTAATCGATATTTGGATGTTAAAAGGATAGATCGAGACTTACAGAGCTCTTAAAAATGAATAGTTCAATTCTAAGTAGTTCTATTTTAATAGGAAATGCGTAGTGTATTTTAACCTCCAGTATGTAATTCTATTGGAGGAATATTCGGTTTTGAATATTTTGAATACTTTTAAAGACCGTTAAAACTGGCAATTCCATTACCAGGTTCTAATGTCGGGCAGCGGGACAAAAAGAACCCAAACCGGACGGGAACGAAAAGGGCAAAGCATGCTGCAGGTGAGTAGATGATTAGGAAAACTATTATTAATCTTCATGTTTTGGGAAGGTTAATTAGGCATTATTGCATATTTAGTGTTCACAATGAAGGAAACCACTGCATTAATGAATTCATGTGGATAGTAAAGTAATAGAGGGAGAACGTATGGTATGTTAATGAATGTTTTCATTTGAGTTTAGAAAATATTTGTATTTGACTACCAGTGTTTAGTTTGCAGTTTAACGGATATTAAAGATGTGGGTTAATCTAATGTAGATTCAGATATATCGTTTAGGCCCCCTGGATGTAATGTCTGTAATTTAAAGATCCAATAGTTTTCCCTCTGTTTTAGCTTATTGAATCTATTGGGAATATCATGTGGCATGTTTTCAATAGGTGTAACTGTGATTTGATTAAATTGAGAATTATGTACGTGGGTGAAATGGCGTGAAACACTATGTTTTAAAAAGTCTGTTTTCACATTAAATCTGTGTTTATTTATTCTGGCTCTCAGGCACTGTGTTGTCCTCCCTACATATTGGAGTTGGCATGTACACTCCATCAGATAGATTACATAGGTACTGCTGAAGCTTAAGGGTGACTTAATTGTAAAGGACTCTTTCGTAACTGTTGATGTGTAAGTGTATTTTTTATTACTGATAGTGTTGCAGCATAGGCATCTTGGGTGGCCACACTTGTATGATCCATTTGGTCTAGGTAAAAAGCTGGTTGATGATGCTTTTGGTTTGCGGATTCTGCTGGGGGCCAGCATGTTTTTCAAAGTCAGTGACCGTCGGAAAGTGATGGTCGGGTAAGCAGGTATTATATCTTTAAGGAAAGGGTCACTTTTTATAATGTGCCAATATTTGTGTAAGACTGATCTAACTATCTTGTTACCTAGATTAAACGTTGTAATAAAATTGATGTTGTGTTTGCTTGATTCAGATTTTTTCTGTGCAGGATTAAGGCAGGACTCTTGGGATAATGATGAGGCTTTTCGTCTTGCCTCTTTGATTAGTTTGAGGGGGAAATTTTTGTCTCTAAATCTTTTCTCTAAAGTGTTACATTCCGATTTGAAATTTCCGTTGGTGCTACAATTTTTCCGTATTCTTCTAAACTGACCGAAGGGTACATTTGTCAGCCAGGGGCGGTAATGGGCACTTTTAAAGTCAATGTAGCTGTTTACATCTACGGATTTAAAATGAGTTTTTGTGACAAAAAGCTCGGTAGTGGTATCATAGTTGATGGTGAGGTCCAAATAATTAATTGAGTTTTCGGAGAACGTGTGTGTAAACGAAATGTCAAAGCTATTGATGTTTAGATAGTTGATGAAATTGGAGGCTTCAATTTCTGATCCTGACCAAACGAAAAACAGGTCATCTATATAGCGCCTGTATAAAAGAATATTCTTTTTGAAAGCATGTTCCCCGAGAATATATTCCTTTTCAAAAGCCCCCATGTATAGATTCGCATAGGATGGTGCGAATCTGGTGCCCATTGCACAGCCTCTAGTTTGGTTATAGAAACTGTGATCGAATGTGAATGCGTTGTGGTGAAGAATGAAATCAATGCAGTCAGTCAGAAAAGAGGCTTGATTGTTTGGGATGGAGGTGTTAGATGATAGAAAGAGTTTAGTTACCTGCATGCCTTTTGTATGTGGGATGTTACTGTATAAAGCGGTTACGTCTGCTGTGAGAAAGTGTATATCGGATGTATCGGTTTGGAGATTAAATAGGTCTTTGATTAGTTGAGTAGAGTCTTTGAGATAAGATGGTAATGTGAGCACAAAAGGTTGAAGGTGTAAATCTATGAAGTGAGAAAGATTGCTGGTTAGTGAGCCGATACCTGAAATGATTGGACGTCCAGGGGGGTTCGTGAGTGTTTTATGGATTTTAGGGAGATGATAAATGAAAGGTACACTTGGGAATGGTACATGTAAAAAACGTTTTTCTTTCTTCGTGAGTAAGTCCTCCTTGAATGCTTTCTCTATCAGGGATGTGTACTTGAGTGTGTAAGTTGGAAGGGGGTTAGAAGTTAATTTACAATAAAAAGTCTTGTCGTTTAGAATCCTTCTAGTTTCTCCGAGATAGTCATCTCTATTTTGGATCACTATGCCTCCCCCTTTGTCGGCAGGACGAATGACTATATCTCCATTGTTTTGTAGGGATTTAATGGCCCTCCTTTCGTGTGGGGTTAGATTGTCTCGATAGGGATAGGGGTTCACTAGCGACCTGAATTCACTTTAGAGAAAAGATTTAGAGACAAAAATTTCCCCCTCAAACTAATCAAAGAGGCAAGACGAAAAGCCTCATCATTATCCCAAGAGTCCTGCCTTAATCCTGCACAGAAAAAATCTGAATCAAGCAAACACAACATCAATTTTATTACAACGTTTAATCTAGGTAACAAGATAGTTAGATCAGTCTTACACAAATATTGGCACATTATAAAAAGTGACCCTTTCCTTAAAGATATAATACCTGCTTACCCGACCATCACTTTCCGACGGTCACTGACTTTGAAAAACATGCTGGCCCCCAGCAGAATCCGCAAACCAAAAGCATCATCAACCAGCTTTTTACCTAGACCAAATGGATCATACAAGTGTGGCCACCCAAGATGCCTATGCTGCAACACTATCAGTAATAAAAAATACACTTACACATCAACAGTTACGAAAGAGTCCTTTACAATTAAGTCACCCTTAAACTGCAGCAGTACCTATGTAATCTATCTGATGGAGTGTACATGCCAACTCCAATATGTAGGGAGGACAACACAGTGCCTGAGAGCCAGAATAAATAAACACAGATTTAATGTGAAAACAGACTTTTTAAAACATAGTGTTTCACGCCATTTCACCCACGTACATAATTCTCAATTTAATCAAATCACAGTTACACCTATTGAAAACATACCACATGATATTCCCAATAGATTCAATAAGCTAAAACAGAGGGAAAACTATTGGATCTTTAAATTACAGACATTACATCCAGGGGGCCTAAACGATATATCTGAATCTACATTAGATTAACCCACATCTTTAATATCCGTTAAACTGCAAACTAAACACTGGTAGTCAAATACAAATATTTTCTAAACTCAAATGAAAACATTCATTAACATACCATACGTTCTCCCTCTATTACTTTACTATCCACATGAATTCATTAATGCAGTGGTTTCCTTCATTGTGAACACTAAATATGCAATAATGCCTAATTAACCTTCCCAAAACATGAAGATTAATAATAGTTTTCCTAATCATCTACTCACCTGCAGCATGCTTTGCCCTTTTCGTTCCCGTCCGGTTTGGGTTCTTTTTGTCCCGCTGCCCGACATTAGAACCTGGTAATGGAATTGCCAGTTTTAACGGTCTTTAAAAGTATTCAAAATATTCAAAACCGAATATTCCTCCAATAGAATTACATACTGGAGGTTAAAATACACTACGCATTTCCTATTAAAATAGAACTACTTAGAATTGAACTATTCATTTTTAAGAGCTCTGTAAGTCTCGATCTATCCTTTTAACATCCAAATATCGATTAAGATTAATACACTATCTACGTACATCTCTCTAATCTTACAACTATATTTTTTAACCTTTTCAAAGTCCCAATACTTCACCCGCAGCAAGCACATTCACTTCCATTGGTTCCGTCCTTTCTCTCTCTGCTCGGTCACCTAGGCAACGAAACCGCGTCCCGGCTTCTTGCTCTGTAACCCGACAATACATTTATTCCTACTGTAGCCCTATGCCAAATCAACTTCTACCATTCTATTTACATATCCCTTTGGTCTTACCACACCATGTTAACCCTCTACTGTATGTTTCTATACTTGCTTATTAATGACTTATTAATGACATAAGAATTTGGGGAAGATTTTACCAAACAATGTATTTATGTATATATTTTCATTGTCTTGCACTCTCGCCCTTCCGTCTGTTCAAACTGTTCTTTTATATTTAATCTTTTATATTTAACCTTTTAGATTGAATGCTAATTTTAAAATGTATTTGTTGCTTTGCGCTATGTTTTTTAAAAAAACCGGGTGTGACGTCACGATCGCACCTTGACCTTTTACAGATTTGGCGGTTTTTTTGACACATGGCTAATCGAACTTAGATGCTATATAAGCCATTTTGTGTGTAACTGTGCACATGGCCTGATGAAGACGACTGTCCGTCGTTGAAACGCGTAGCCAACTTGTTCAAATAAACTGAACCTACCAATACCTCTGGATATCGCTCCCATTATTCCCACCACACAGCAGCGCCCCTGGAATGATCCACCTTTTCTCCTGCAAACTATCCATACTCAAGCGGTCCCTTCTGGTCACCGACTCGGATCTGGCAGCAGCACTGTGGCTTACATTTACATGCCTTAAAAACTCTTTTTCCAGGTGAGCAATATTCCTGCCGCACTGTCTCACCTTTACCAATTGATCTGCACAAGGTGGCGCCGTGTCTTTTTCTTTTTATTTATCCTCTTTTAATACACGACAATATCCTGCTGGCCTTTGAAGCAGCTGATTGACACTGCATGCTGTTATTTAGTTTATGATTTACAAGTACACCCAGATCCTTCTCAACAAGTGAATCCGCCAGTGTAGCTCCCCCTAGGACATATGATGCATGCAGGTTGTTGGTACCCAGATGCATAACTTTACATTTATCTACATTAAACTTCATCTCCCAAGTGGACGCCCAAACACTTAGTTTGTTTAAATCCGCTTGCAATTCATGAACATCTTCCATAGACTGAACTATATTACATAGCTTGGTGTCATCTGCAAAAATAGAAATAGTGCTATTAATCCCATCCTCTATATCATTAATAAATAAGTTGAATAATAGTGGTCCCAGCACTGAACCCTGGGGTACACCACTTATTACCGGGGACCATTCAGAGTAGGAATCATTGACCACAACTCTCTGGATACGGTCCTTGAGCCAATTCTCAATCCAATTACAAACTATATTTTCTAAACCTATAGTCCTTAATTTACCCATTAGGCGTCTATGGGGGACAGTGTCAAATGCCTTTGCAAAGTCCAAAAACACTAAATCCACAGCGGCCCCTCTGTCTAGGCTTTTGCTTACCTCTTCATAAAAACAGATTAGGTTAGTTTGACAACTTCTGTCCTTAGTAAAACCGTGCTGACTGTCACTTATAATACTATTTTTTGTCACATAATCCTGTATATAGTCCCTCAATAGCCCCTCAAACATTTTCCCCACGATGGATGTTAAAGAGGCTCTGTCACCAGATTTTGCAACCCCTATCTGCTATTGCAGCAGATAGGCGCTGCAATGTAGATTACAGTAACGTTTTTATTTTTTAAAAACGAGCATTTTTGGCCAAGTTATGACCATTTTCGTATTTATGCAAATGAGGCTTGCAAAAGTACAACTGGGCGTGTTGAAAAGTAAAAGTACAACTGGGCGTGTATTATGTGTGTACATCGGGGCGTGTTTACTACTTTTACTAGCTGGGCGCTCTGATGAGAAGTATCATCCACTTCTCTTCAGAACGCCCAGCATCTGGCAGTGCAGATCTGTGACGTCACTCACAGGTCCTGCATCGTGTCGGCACCAGAGGCTACAGTTGATTCTGCAGCAGCATCAGCATTTGCAGGTAAGTAGCTACATCGACTTACCTGCAAACGCCGATGCTGCTGCAGAATCATCTGTAGCCTCTGGTACCGATGTGTCCTCGCTCGTCTGACAAGATGCAGGACCTGTGAGTGACGTCACAGCGTGATCTCTGGAGAACACGGCTGTGTCTGCACTGCCAGAAGCTGGGCGTTCTGAAGAGAAGTGGATGATACTTCTTAAAGTGCACATTTATTTTATTTAATTTAGCTTGGACCATATCTACATTCATCCAATTCAGTATATCAACTGATATATTAACAGCACTGGCACCGGCTACATCAGCTGCTCTTTCTTCTGTTGTATATACAGAGCTAAAGAACCCATTTAGTAACTCTGCCTTCTCTTGATCCCCTGTGACCAACTCCCCATTATCTAGGGGTCCTACATGTTCAGACCTTGGCTTTTTAGCATTTATATACTTGAAGAATTTTTTGGGATTTGTTTTACTATCCTTGGCCACCTGCCTTTCATTTTGTATTTTTGCTAATTTTATTACCTTTTTACAGATTTTATTAAGCTCTTTATATTTTACAAAGGCTGCAGATGTACCCTCAGATTTGTATTTTTTAAATGCCCTTTTTTTGTCATGTATTGCCCCTTTCACAGAAGGTGTAAGCCATGTGGGATTTAATTTGAGTCGTTTATACTTGTTACCTATAGGAATACATTTTGCACTATAATAACTCAAAGTAGATTTGAAAATCTCCCATTTATCATTTGTCCCATTATATGACATTAGTTCTTCCCAGTCTATACCCTGAATTGCAGCCCTCATCCTGGGGAATTTGCCTTTCTTAAAATTAAATGTTTTTGCCCTCCCAGCCTGCGTTTGTTTTTTACAGTATAGGTAAAATGTAACTATATTGTGATCACTGTTACCGAGGTTTTCACGAACATTGACATTCCCAACAAGATCTGCATTACTAGAAATGACCAGATCCAACAGAGCTTTACCTCTAGTTGGGTCTTCCACAAACTGGCCCATAAAATTTTCCTGCAACAGGTTGAGGAAATGTCTCCCCTTTCCAGTTGAAGCCGAACCATGACACCAATTAATATCCCGGAAATTAAAATCTCCCATTATCACTACAGTACCCGCCTGTGCAGCCCGCTCCATCTGTTTATATAGCTGACCTTCCATCTCCTCAGTTATATTGGGGGGTCTATAGATTACACCAAAAGTAATTTTTTTAGTGTTTACCTCCCTTTCTAGTTCCACCCACAAGGTTTCAACCTCCTCACAATCTTCACCCACTATTGTCTCTTTCAGACTCGCCTTCATATCATTTCTCACATACAGACATACACCACCGCCTTTCCTATTTGTCCTGTCTTTCCAAAACAGTGTAAAACCCTGTAGATTTACAGCCCAGTCATGTGAAGAGTCCAGCCATGTTTCAGCAACACCAACTATATCTATATTTTCTTCCAGTATCAAGGCCTCCAGCTCCCCCATTTTGCTTGCTAGACTTCTGGCATTTGTGAACATACACTTTAACTTGCCTGTCAGTTTTTCACTTTTATTATCAGAAATGTGATTTGACATTATTTGGGCATTTTTATTTACACTGCCGTTTTGTAACGAAAGGATCTCCTTATCTTGTTGCCTAGTCCTCTCCCCACATTCTGTTTCTCCCCCCACCAATATAGTCTGACCCCTCTCTAACCTGGCTACCCCTTTTTTTTCTACATTGACCTAGTAGTCCAAGCTACGTTTGGACTAAACGGTTCTGTAAATCGACAGAACATGAGGTATTGGGCAGACGAAAATCCACATTGGATGAGAGACAGTCACCCAGTATCCTCAGAAGGTTAACGTTTGGGCTGGAATATTGCTCAATCATATTGTAGGACCGTTTTTCATTGAAGGAAACATAAATGCAGGAAATGACTGCAATTTGCTAAGAAACCAAGTGATACCGGCTATTCAAAATATTGCTGGAAAGCTTTCCGCAGACTTTTTTTTTTTTTACTGGGGTATTTAAAAAGTATAGTCTATGAGACTAGGATCGCAAACTTAGACGAGCTGTGGGCAAGAATAGTGAACATTTCTAATTCAATCACACCAGATGTTATAAATAACGTTATCGACACGTTTTACGTTCGCTTAGGACACTGTCAAGTTGTTGAAGGACATCACACACACACACACCATTTTGGGTAATGCTAACACCGGCGGTAGCCGATAATGAAGATGATAACTTTAACATTAAATATCTCAGCGACAAAAAAAATCTCGAAATCATTTGCAGTATTGTTTTTGTATTGAAAAGTGTTTTCAAATGAGCCCCCACTCGACCCCCTGTGCCATTTAAGATTTTGCTGACCCGGTTTTTTTGGCCGTTAACTGGTAGATTTTATGACCCCATTAAATCCCACCAAATTTCAACCCTCTACCTCGAGCCGTTCAAAAGTTATGAGGGTGTTCCAGAACTTTTGGTGGGCACTTTAGAACTGGTACATGGCATTTAGAGTTATTTATAGTGAGTGGAATAGATAACTACTATTTAGGTCCTTCTCAATGAATTAGAATATCATCAAAAAGTTAATTTATTTCAGTAATTCAATTCAAAAAGTGAAACTCATATATTATATAGATTCATTACACACAGATTGATCTATTTCCAGCATTTTATTATTTTAATGTTGAAGATTATGGCTAACAGTTAATGAAAACCAAAAATTGAGTTTCTCAGAAAATTGGAATTTTGGGTAAATGTTCAAGATTGTAGACTCATTGTTACGATCTGTGGGTATGTGGACCTACTGGGCCGCACCGCCGTTGCGGTGTAGAAGCTGGCCCAACAAAAGTGTACCAAGTCAATATAAAGTCCAAGCATAAGGGTACCTGTAATAATCCAGACAGAAGCAACGGCTTAGGCACAGATGGGACCTTGGCAGCAGGTGATTCAAAACATGGCGGATGACACCAGACGTGGTGTAAGTCAGCAGGTGTAGTAGATGGCACAACAAGACTCCAACACTAGAGATGGCGCAGGAAGAGATACGGCACAGGATACAGGTAACGGCATAAGAAGACAGGGAACAGGATACGACTAAGGGATCATTTGCAAGTCTAACATAGGAATACAGACAACGCTCAGGCAAGGAGTGAAAGGGCAGAGCCCCTTTTATAGTCCAGAATGATTAGGGCTAATTTGTAACATTATTCATGTGCACGCGCTGGACCTTTAAGGCCGGGCACGAGCGAGCGTGCGCACCCTATGAAACACTGCAGAGCGGAAGTGAATGCTGGCATCTCCTGGGGAGGAGATGCGGGCCAACACTCACAGATCCATCTCCACAGCCGTTGAGGGTTGAGTAAGAACGGTGGCCGTGAACGTTACAGTATCCCCCCCTCTTACACACCCTCTTCATGGGACCAAATCGAGAGAAGAATTGCTTAATGAGGGTAGGAGCATTGAGGTTCTCTTCTGGCTCCCAGGACCTCTCCTCTGGACCAAACACTTTCCAATCCACAAAATAAAAAGTTCTTCCTCCTACTTTCTTGAAGTCCAGCATCTCCTTTACCTCGAAAACATTGGAAGAACCGCTGGGAGCAACTGCAGGACTAGGAGTTTTAGTGTAGCGGTTAAGGACCACAGGCTACAAAAGGGACACGTGAAAGGAGTTGCGGATTTTGAGGGTAGGAGGCAGCCGAAGCTTATAGGAGACAGGGTTAATCTGTCGCAAGATCTCAAAAGGACCGAGAAAGCTGGGAGCAAATTTGTAAGAAGGCACCTTCAGACGGATATTCCTTGAGGACAGCCAGTCTTTGGTATCCGGAAGATACTGAGGCGGCTCTCTTCTTCTCATATTCGCCTTTCGCTTCATGCGATCGACTGCCAGTAGAATGGAGTACCGGGTCTGTTGCCAGATTTGCTGAAAGTCCCCAAATGCAGAGTCCTGGTGCGGGTACCTGAGATGTAGCCGACACAGGATGAGGGATTCTAGGATGATAACTGTACACAATGTAGAATGGTGTGGAGGTGGTGGACTCACTCGTGTGGTTGTTATACGAGAATTCGGCCCATGGAAGAAGCTGTACCCAGTCATCATGCTGCATGGAGATGAAGTGGCGGAGATAATTCTCCATGATCTGGTTAATCCTCTCGAGCTGACCATTGGACTGGGTTTGATAGACTGAGGGAAAGTCCAATTTCACATCCAGGAGTCTACAGACGGCTCTCCAGAATTTTGAGGTGAACTGAAACCCCCGACCAGACACGATGTGAAGGGGCAAGCCATGCAAGCGGAAGATGTGCTGAATAAAGAGATTTGCCAGTCGAGGAGCAGAATGGAGGCTGGTCTGCAGGACAAAATGTGCCATCTTCACGAACCGGTTCACCACCAGCCAGACAGTGTTACATCCTGCAGAGGAAGGAAAATCAGCGACAAAGTCCATTGCAATATGCTGCCAGGGAGCATTGGGTACAGGCAGAGGTTGGAGCAGGCCAGCAGGCTTGTAGTGAGCCACATTGTTAGAAGCACACACAGTGCAGGAAGAGACAAAGTCCACAATATCTTTGGGCAGCATGGGCCACCAGAAATTATGAGCTATCAGGTCTCGAGTCTCACGAACACCAGTGTGCTCAGCCAGTTTGGAGCTATGTCCCCAGCGGAGAATTCTTTAGTCAGCAAATCGAACAAAAGTCCTCCTTGCAAAGGATTGGCAGTGACAATGCTGGACGGGTCTATGATACTTTGTTTGGCTCCACAGGCTCCTCCGTTTCAAACAGCCTGGACACGGCATCTGCCCTCACATTTTTGTCAGCGAGACGGTAGTGGAGCACAAAATGGAAACGGGTGAAGAACAGCGACCACCTGGCTTTACGTGGTTTTAGCAGTTGAATCGACTGGAGATAGGTGAGGTTCTTGTGGTCGGTGTATATCGGGATGGGATGAGCTGTGCCCTCTAGCAGATGTCTCCACTCCTCCAGAGCCAATTTGATGGCTAGTAACTCCCGATCCCCAATAGAGTAATTGCGCTCTGCGAAGGAAAAAAGTCTCGAGTAATAGCCACATACTACTGCCTTTCCTTTGAAGATTCTTTGGAACAGAAGTGCACCTGCACCAACAGAAGAAGCATCCACTTCCAACGAAAACTGCTGAGACACGTCACGATGATTGAGGATGAAGGCTGAAGTGAATTCATTCTTAAGGCTATTAAATACTGATTCTGCCTCTGAAGTCCACACCTTGGCGTTCATACATTTCTTAGTGAGAATAGAGATGGGGGCAGTCAGTGAAGAGAAATTTGGGTTAAACTGCCGGTAGAAGTTAGCGAATCCCAAAAAATGTTGTATGGCCCACAGGCCAAGAGGACGTGGCCACTCCAGGGCGGACTTTACTTTCTCAGGATCCATCTTGAGACCCTGATCCTAGATGATGAAGTCCAGGAAGGGCAAATAATTTTTTTCAAAAGTACATTTTTTCAACTTGGTATACAGGCGATTCTCCCTTAATCGCAGCAGGACTTGACGGACAGGCCTCCGATGTGTCGTTGGATCTGGGGAGAAGATCAAAATGTCATGAAGATAGACTACAACACAGACATAGAGGAGATCTCGGAAGATATCACTGACAAATTCTTGGAAGACCGCGGGAGCATTACAAAGGCCGAAGGGCATCACCAGGTAGTCAGTGCTGTCTCGAGTGTTAAACGCCGTATTCCACTTGTCACCTTGACGGATTCGGATAAGGTTGTAGGCCCCACGCAAGTCTAGTTTAGAGAAGATCTTGGCTCTTCGTATGCGATCAAATAATTCTGAGATCAGTGGCAGAGGGTATTTGTTTTTGACTGTGATCTGGTAGAGACCACGGTAGTCAATGCAGGGTTGAAGAGATCAGTCTTTTTTCTTTACGAAGAAGAACCCAGCGCCGGCCCCTCTTGTATGAAACCCCTCTCCAGATTCTCCTTGATATAGGCGGACATGGGCTCAGTCTCTGGCAAGGAGAGGGGATATACACATCCGCGGGAAGTTGAAGCATCAGGAACCAGTTCAATCGGGCAGTCGTACTCCCGGTAAGGGGGAAGCATCTCAGCCTCCTTCTTGCCAAAGACGTCCGCAAACTGCGCAAAATTAGTAGGTAGTCCTGTCAACGAATGAGGCATAGGTGGTAGAACAGGATGAACCTGTAACAGGCAGCGGTGGAGACACTTGGAGCCCCACTGTAGAACCTCTACGGAATTCCAGTCCAGGACCGGGGCATGAAGCCGGAGCCAGGCCCAGCAACACCGAACTGATGGCTTTGGGCAACCCGGTTCGCCTTCTAACTGGACACTTTGGTCACAGGAAAGGACAATTTGGGAGAGAGTCTTTTTTTTAGCGCCGTTCCGCCTAGGGTTGTCTCTCCAACCAAACCTAGACACTCTAGTTTTTTGGGGCACAGACGCACAAAATGGCCTCCGAAGTGTGTCTGCGTTGTTTCTCTTGCACAGACAATTTGAGGTGGTCTTCTTGCATAGGCTCCTCAGGTGGAGCAGCTGATGAGGGCAACAGTGGTTGCTCGAATATAAGAGCCAGCCTAGGAAGTTTACTTGCCTGGCAAACCCCTTGAGACGGTTCCTGAATCCTCATTTCAATCTAGAAGAATGAGGTTATCTAGGGTGGAAGGCAGATCTCGAGCGGCAAGCTCGTTTTTGATATCAGAGGATAGACCCTGCCAGAATATGGCTACTAAGGTGTCGTTCCAGGTCAGCTCTGCCGCCAGGGTACGAAACTGAATGGCGTACTCACCCACAGAGGTGTCTCCTTGGCGTAGGGTCAGCAGGGATGCAGCTGCTGATGAGACTCGTCCAGGTTTCTCAAATACTGTGCGGAAAGTTTGTAGGAAACAATGTAAGTCACGGGTCTCTGGTCCCTGAGGTTGCCAGATGGGATTCGCCGATGTCAGGGCTTTGCCAGTAAAAAGAGAGACTATGAATGCGATCCTTGTGCCATCGGAAGACTGAAGTGGATCTGGCACTGGTTCAGAAATCCCCTGCAGGCCCTCGCATCTCCGTCGTTGCGAGGAGGTAGTGGCAGCGAGAAACGTAAGTCGGCACTGGTAATGACAGGAGGTGTAGTAGAAGGAACAGACAGAGCAACAGGAATACGTGCTGTGACGACTGCAGCTTGCGCATCCAGGTCTGCTTGCATGGCTTGTGATGTCGTCATGGTCTGGGGGTTGGCCAGCGGGGTCCATGGCCTGAGCGTACTGTCACGATCTGTGGGTATGTGGACCCACTGGGCCGCGCCGCCGTAGCAAAGTAGCAGCTGGCCCAACAACAGTGTACCAAGTCAATATAAAGTCCAAGCATAAGGTTACCTGTAATAATCCAGACAGTAGCAACGGCTTAGGCACAGATGGGACCTTGGCGGCAGGTGATTCAAAACGTGGTGGATGACACCAGACATGGTGCAAGTCAGCAGGCGTAGTAGGCGGCACAACACGACTCCAAAACTAGAGATAGCACAGGAGCAGATACAGCACGGGATACAGGTAACGGCACGGGAACACAGGGAACAGGATACGACTAAGGGACCATTTGCAAGACTAACAGGAATACAAACAACGCTCAGGCAAGGAGTGAAAGGGCAGAGCCCCTTTTATAGTCCAGAGTTATTAGGGCTAATTTGTCACATTATTCATGTACGCGCGGTGGCCCTTTTAAGGCCGGGCACGAGCGTGCGTCCCTAAGGGACACTGCTGAGGGGAGCGGAAGTGAGATGCGGGCTAGCCCTCACAGATCCATGGCCGCAGCCGACGAGTCAGAACGATGGTCCGCGGACGTGGACATTACACTCATGGTGTCACACTCTAATCAGCTAATCAACACATAACACCTGCAAAGGTTTCCTAAGCCTTTAAATGGTCCAACAACCAAATATACAACTCAGCTCTCTACTCACTGAAATATCTCAACAAGGATCTGAACAACCAGAGCAGGTAAAAAAGAGGTGAAATCCTCAACACCACAAAAAACAGAGACAAATTGATCGTTTTTTACCGCTCAGACGGTTGTGGATGTAAAGTCTGAAGTGTCCATCAAGGGTTTGACCTTCCCCCAGCTAGCATGCAGAAAGAACGATCCAAATTTCCATCGGTGTGTGTATCTCGCTGGTACTTGTGGTTCCACGTAGAAATGTAACTGCTTGCTGTGTATATCCTCGTACTTGATGTTCTAAATCTCCAGCAAGGGAGAAAAAGGAGATATTGCACTACCTTTGGGAAAGTACAAATTTCATAAGTTTATTCCATACTTACAAAAACAGATATAGATAAAAGCATAAGATAAGCTCTTGTAACACGCCACATAATGCAACCCGACCCTGGGTTTCGCCCTCCCGGCTTCCTCTGGGGCATCTAAATGGTCCAATAGTCTAGTTCAGTAGGCTACACAATCATGGGGAAGACTGCTGACTTGACAGTTGTTCAGAAGACAGTCATTGACACGGTCAAAAGTATTTTAATATCTTTATATGTGTGAACCTAAAAGTGCTTAATATCTACTGCTATGGATATGTGTAACTGGAGCTCACAGAACTGCTGTAACAACAGCCTAAGGGGGGGATTGCTATTCTATTTTAAGTCTTCTGGTTTATGACTTTGCATTCAGCTGTTACAAAGGTGGACGTGATAAAACTTGATGACATTCTATTTCTTTTGGCTAAAGATACATACTAAAGAGGAGATTGAGATTCTTTATGTTACCATATGTAGAATGTATATGTTTGCAAGTTTTGAGGGTAACGCCTACTCTCATTTTCTTATAAATAAAGATGCATTGCCCCCTGGGGGCAGAGACTGTTTTTGAACACCGACGCTGCATCTCATGGTCTCCCTCCGGCCGGCCTCTCTCAAATCCACCAGTGAGAGAGCATTAATTAATTTGGAATTCATAGACAAATGCAGATAATGTCCAAAGTTAACGGACAAAGTAAATTCTGCAGCGAAAACACCCTTCACAAGGAGGGTAAGCCACAAAAGGACATTGCTAAAGAAGCTGGCTCTTCACAGAGGGCTGTATCCAAGCATATTAATGGAAAGTTGAGAGGAAGGAAAATGTGTGTTATAAAACAATATGCACAAGCAACAGGGATAACTGCAGCCTTGAAAGGATTGTCAAGAAAAGGCCATTCAAGAAGGGAGATTCACAAGGAGTGGACTGCGGCTGGAGCTAGTGCTCACAGACGTATCCAGGACATGGGCTACAACTGTCGCATTCCTTGTGTCAAGCCACTTATAACCCAGAGACAACAGAAGCGTCTTACCTGGGCTAAGGAGAAAAAGGTCTGTTGCTCAGTGGTCCAAAGTCCTGTTTTCAGATGAAAGTAATTTTTGCAATTCATTTGGAAATCCAGGTGCCAGAGTCTGGAGGAAGAGTGGAGAGGCATCAATCCAAGTGTCTTGCGGTCCAGTGTGAAGTTTCAACAGTCAGTGATAGTTTGGGGAGCCATGTCATCTGCTGGTGTTGGTCCACTGTGTTATATCAAGTCCAGAGTCAACGCAGCGTCTAGCAGGAAATTTTAAAGCACTTCATGCTCCCCTCTGCTGTCAAGCTTTATGGAGATGCTGATTTAATTTTCCAGCAGGACTTGGCACCTGCCCACACTGCCAAAAGTACCAATACCAGGTTTAATACCCACAGTATCACTGTGCTTCATTGGCCAGCAAACTCACCTGACCTATACCCCATAGAGAATCTATGGGGTATTGTCAAGAGGAAGATAAGAGACACCAGACCCAACAATGCAGATGAGCTGAAGGCCACTATCAAAGCAACCTGGGCTTCCAAAACACCTCAGCAGTGGCACAGGCTGATCGCCTCCATGCCACGCTGCATTGATAACACCTCAGCAGTGCCACAGGCTGATCACCTCCATGCCACGCCACATTGATGCAGTAATTCATGCAAAATGAGCCCCAACCAAGTATTGAGAGCATATACTGTACATACTTTTCAGTAGGCCTACATTTCGGTTTTAAAAATAATTTTTGAAATTGGGCTTATATAATCAGATTTTCTGAGACACTAAATTTTGGATTTTCATTAACTGTTAGCCATAATCATCAACATTAAAATAAAAAAATGCTGGAAATAGATCACTCTGTGTGTAATGAATCTATATAATACATGAGTTCACATTTTGAATTAAATTACTGAAATAAATTAACTTTTTGATGATATTCTAATTCATTGAGAAGGACCTGTAAGTAACAAAAACAAAAAAATGACACAGTGACATGTCAGAAGTTTTGATTGGTGGGGGTCCGAGCACTGAGACCCCCACCAATCGCTAAAATGAAGCGGCAGAAGCGCTTGAGCGAGTGCTCAGCCGCTTCATTTCTGTTCGACTTTTTCCGGAAATCGATGTAGCGGTGTATGGACTCAATAGAAAGTCTATGAGCCTGTACTCCGCTACATCAGCTTTCCGGAAAAAGCCGAACAGGAATGAAGCGGCTCAGCGCTCACATGATCGCTTCTGAGACTTTGTTTTAGTGATTGGTGGGAGTCTCAGTGCTCGGACCCCCACCAATCAAAACTTCTGACATGTCACGATGACATGTCAGAAGTTTGTTGAACGTTTAGTTCTCTTTAATAAAAAGTTATCTCCAAAATCTTATCTCCATTTGCTGTGCAAATAAATACAATCTTCTGTATAAGGCCCCAAGCACATGACCGTCATTTTTATCTGTAATTATGGATAAAATTGCGGATACATTCATTTCTATTGGCCACGGACACCTTTCAATATATTTACGGATGTGTGTCAGGGCCGTAGAAATGATCTGCAGAATATGTCCTATTCTTGTCCATGGACGCGCCCATAGAAGTCTATGGGCGCTTCCGCAATTGCGGACGTATACGGATGTGTATCCGTTGGATCCGTATTTTCGGACAGTAAAAAATATTATGGTTGTGTGCATGAGGCTTAAAGAGGCTCTGTCACCAGATTTTGCAACCCCTATCTGCTATTGCAGCAGATCGACGCTGCAATGTAGATTACAGTAACGTTTTTATTTTTAAAAAACGAGCATTTTTGGCCAAGTTATGACCATTTTTGTAGTTATGCAAATGAGGCTTGCAAAAGTCCAAGTGGGTGTGTTTAAAAGTAAAAGTCCAAGTGGGCGTGTATTAGGTGCGCACATCGGGGCGTTTTTAATACTTTTACTAGCTGGGCGCTCTGATGAGAAGTATCATCCACTTCTCTTCAGAACGCCCAGCTTCTGGCAGTGCAGACACAGCCGTGTTCTCGAGAGATCACGCTGTGTCGTCACTCACAGGTCCTGCATCGTGTCAGACGAGCGAGGACACCGGCACCAGAGGCTACAGATGATTCTGCAGCAGCATCAGCGTTTGCAGGTAAGTAGCTACATCGACTTACCTGCTAACGCCGATGCTGCTGCAGAATCAACTGAAGCCTCTGGTGCCGGTGTCCTCGCTCGTCTGACACGATGCAGGACCTGTGAGTGACGTCACAGCGTGATCTCTCGAGAACACGGCTGTGTCTGCACTGCCAGAAGCTGGGCGTTCTGAAGAGAAGTGGATGATACTTCTCATCAGAGCGCCCAGCTAGTAAAAGTATTAAAAACGCCCCGATGTACGCACATAATACACGCCCAGTTGGACTTTTACTTTTAAACACACCCACTTGGACTTTTGCAAGCCTCATTTGCATAACTACAAAAATGGTCATAACTTGGCCAAAAATGCTCGTTTTTTAAAAATAAAAACGTTACTGTAATCTACATTGCAGCGCCTATCTGCTGCAATAGCAGATAGGGGTTGCAAAATCTGGTGACAGAGCCTCTTTAAGGGTATGTTCACACGGCCTATTTACGGACGTAATTCGGGCGTTTTTGCCCCGAATTACGTCTGAAAATAGCGCCTCAATAGCGCTGACAAACATCTGCCCATTGAAAGCAATGGGCAGACGTTTGTCTGTTCACACGAGGCGTATATTTACGCGCCGCTGTCAAATGACGGCGCGTAAATAGACGCCCGCGTCAAAGAAGTGACCTGTCACTTCTTTGACCGTAATTGGAGCCGTTATTCATTGACTCCAATGAATAGCAGCGCTAATTACGGCCGTAATGGACGCGGCGTTCAAGCGCCTGCACATGCCGGTACGGCTGAAATTACGGGGATGTTTTCAGGCTGAAACATCCCCGTAATTTCAGCCGTAACGGACGCCCTCGTGTGAACAAACCCTAAGGGTGTTTTTTTCACTGGCAGATTTTCTGCCTGATAAAGAGCGCCCATTGAAGATTACAGCATGTCCATTTACATGGAGCAATGATCAGGGTATGGGGGACGAATGATTGTTAATATAATCATTTGTCAACATACAGTGTGAATATTGTCAGCAACACATCCCCTGTGCACATGGGGAGATATGCTGTTGACAAACTATCATTTTTTTGACAGCATAAACAATGTGATCAGCCTGCAAATTAGTGTTTGCGCGTTTATTGTCTGATCGCTACCCTATTTACACAGGGCAATGATCGTGAATCAGCGTTCTTACGAGTGCTCATTTAGCCGATCATCTGCCCATGTAAAAGGGCCTTAAGCAGCCATTTCAGTCTGAGAAGAGGCTGACTGTACAGTGCAGTGAAAATATCTGACCCTCTTCCCATGATCACTACGTAAGCCAACAGACACCTTAGATAGCTGTCGGCCCTCCCATACACATGCACGCTCGACTGATTTGTGTACTCAAATCCAAATGTCATATCCATGTGTAATTGAATCCAATATGTCCGACCCTTCTTTTTTTAAAACTTTATTACAGAAAAAGAGAATATACAAGCATAACGAGACATAAATAGAACAGCAAACAACATAGTAAAGTTATGTAAATATGGAAAAAATATTATTTTGTTACTTTATTCAAAACAGAATAATTAAGGTCTAATAGAATTAGCTAAACTATTAACCCAAAATAACCACTTCATTTGGAACTTCATAGGCTGCTTTGTACTCATAAAAAATTGTTTCTGATAAAGCAAAACTTTATGTACATAACGTTTCCATGCAAAGAAGTTAGGTGATGAAATTAAGAACCAATTCTTAAGGATTTGTAGCCGAGCAAGGAATAGTAGTCATAATAGCAGCTCAATATGTATATTATCCTGAATTTGATAGATAGAGGTTGGGTCTCCCAAAAGTGCCAGTGCTACACTCCTCTCCAGAACCATATCAAAAATAGTGTTCAAGAAATTAAAAATCTTGTCCCAGTACAAATGTAGTTTAGGACTAAAGTGCCAGATTAAATGTACTAGATCTGCATCTACCATTTTACATGTTAAGCAAGCGGTTGAAGTACAGTACCCTATTGAGTGCAAACATTTTGGAGTGTAATATAGTTGAAAAATTAACATTTATTGTGAGAATTGGTGCGAGTTATTCATATAAACCTTTTTTTATCCCCTTATAACTGTTAGGCCAATCCAGAGCCCCATCGTGATCATTTTCATGTGCCCATTTTTTATGTATTTTACTATTAACCCCAGTGAATCCATAAGACACTATGTGTTTATAGAGCTTAGAAATTATCTCTTTCCTGCTACTAGCTTTTTAATTATATCTGCTATATAAAATGGAACAGTTTTAAATCTATCTTTATCCACAATCATTTCCCATAGATGTGCCAGTTGGGAGTAATACAAAAAATGACCCTCAAATAGACCAAGCTCTACTTGAAGGGTACAAAAGTCTTTCAAGGGACCATTATCTATGAGCTACGAGACTTCCCTTATACCTCTTTTATACCCAAAAAATTTTCCTCCGAAGGGAAAGGAGGAGTTGTCCCAAATCGATGTATCCTCCAAAACCGAGGAAACGTTTAGAACATGTTTAACCTCTTTCCATAGTTTTTAGTAAAGATGGAAATATGGAATTTTAAGGGCATATTTAAATAAGAGATCATATTCCAGAAGCTGGAATACATCCTGAAAAACAACTCCGGAGACTTGCATTAAGGATCTATTTACAGCAGAAAATTCCCAAGCTACCAATTGCTGGAGTTGACATGCTAAAAAATTTGTGATCCTTCTCTCTTCCAACATTTACTGTCAGAGGAGTGTCGAGACACCCCCATACACATTAGATGGTTGTCCAGTCCCGCCAAAATTGGTGGGTTCGGCTGACATTTATCTAATGTGTATGGGTACCTTTAGTTATGAGAATCTCCAGAAATATTTACATACAATATGTGAATGATATCAGCAGCTCTTTTTAAGATGCACTTTATAGACTGCACTTCAGTGGTCCTTGTATTTAATGAATGATCACAATCATAAATACCGACAATTGATATTGCAATATTGTGTCGATTAATTTACAGGATATAACATCATACTTTACAATATATTTACATATAAAATAGTATCTAATATCAAGGACATGGAATCAACTTCATTTTAGATTTGTTAATCTTTCAAGTATTCAGAAAATGCATCAAAAGCCTTTCTCCTTTTTGTAAAGTACCTCCCATAATCCACTGTGGGAGAACCCTCCAATTCATGTGATAAGTCATTGCTGTTAAAGTCCAGTAAGTTTGCATCAGTGCTTGTTTCACCAATATCTGGTATTAAATAAGTTTTATTCTCAACCGTTTGAGATTCATACGTTGGCATGGTCCCGGTCTCTTTTCTAACAATAGTCCTTGTTGTCCATTCTTCTTCGTTCAGGTCAAGCACAAGTTCTTGTTCGGATGTTGGTGTAGAAAGGCTTTTATTGGTTGGAAATTCAATATTTTCTTTGTCGTGTGTAGTAGTGTTTAACCAATGAAGAACATCCTTGGCTTTATTTGGTTCAGATCCACCACCTGCAAACTCTTTAAGCCCTTCATCCATTCGAGCCGTGTTTGGATTATGATAAGACACATTACTATTGTCTCCTGGTTGTATTGAAATCTTACCTCTGTCCATTTCTCCTTTGTTATTACTTGACCAAATATCCATGAGTCCAATCACCTCATCTTTGGCGATATCTATCTTTTCAGAGTCATCTGATAATGAGTTTGATTGGCTGAAGCTAAAGAGTGAACCCCCATCTGATGAACTATCATTGATGATGTCTGTGTAATATTCAGAAATAGTATTATGCGACAATCGTTCTGCTACTAGTACTTTTGTACGTCTCTTTACTGAATCCGTCACTGTAATGTCTGGAACTGCAATGCGAATAGGTTTTAATAAAGAGATTACATGTTTGAGGTTTAATTTGGGGTTTGTGTTGTCACTGCTTGCTGGTGTTGTATGCTTTGGTGTAAGATGATCATAATTTTTGTATGAATTAATCTGGCTCGATTCGTCCTCAGGAGACCTGTTGTGGAAAGTGTTGGTTACTTCTGAATTATTTTTAGAACTATTGAGGAATTTAAAACTTGTATTATGTAGCCATTTTCTAGAATTGCCTCTATGAAATTTGTTGTCTTGATCGTAGTGATCGTTGTGCGTGTCTACATTTTTTATTCTATCTTCTGGTTGATACATGTTAAAAATATATTTCTGTTCAGAGCTCTTCACTGTAGAAGTTGAATCTGGAGCTATGATATTAATGGGTTTTAGAAGAGAGATGACCTGTTTTAGGTTTACTTTAGGGTTAGAATTTTCATTATAGTCCCATGCTAACAGATTTGTATTTACTATGGCATCTGAATCCTGACCTATCTCATAAACCAAGTGGTTTAATTCATGGTCTGATGAGCTGCTGTCAATGGAAATCCGTGCACTGTTTCTAATTGTCTTGGGGGTGTTCAGTTTTTCTACAGAATGTTCTTTAAATGTTGTATTATGTGACTGGCTGACTGTTTGATGTTCAGGTAAGTTGGTAACATAATTTTGCTTAAAACGTCTTAGTACTTCAGTCACTGTGCTGTCTGGAGCTTTAATGATGATCGGTTTTACCATAGACATTACAGATTTGAGGTTCACTTTCGGGCTAACACTTTCTGTACTTTCCCATGTATCTTTCTTTATTATAAGTAAATCAGAATTCATCCCACTACCTTTATCTTCCTTATTTGAACCATCATCAGATGAACTACTATCATATAGTATCTGATTATATACTCCATGTCTTGTGGGTCTGGGGAGAATTTCTAAATAACCTTTTTCGATGTTTGTATCTTGTGATTTATTTTTCACTCCTCCATACTGATGATCATACGGACTGTGTAACTTCAGATCAGTCATTGAGTCTGAAGATACAATATTAATAGGTTTTACTAAAGATATTACCTGTTTAAGGTTAACTGTGGGGCTAATAACTTCCTTACTTGTCCATGTTGCTGGTTTTGTTGTAGGCAGATAAGAAGACATTAATCCACCTACATCTGAACTGTGATCCTTCTTTGATTCATCTTTTGATGAACTGCTGTCATAAAATCTTGGCAAACTTTCTTTATATCCTGTGGGGTTACAGAGGGTTTTATTAGTGTCAATGTTTGTACTATGTGATTGATGTTCTGGTCTACTAGATAGTTGGATATCTTCAAATTTGTATTCTGGATTTCTTGGTATACCATTTGGAAAAAGTGAAGGACTCTGCAATTTCTCACTTGCTGTATTTTCTGGAACTATGATTTTAATAGGTCTAACTAGAGACATTGCATGTTTGAAGTTCACAATTGGGCTTACATTTTCTTTGGGTGTCCATGTTACTTGCTTTGCTATAAGTAAATCAGAATTCTTGATGCTATTACCTGAACTGTGATCTTCATCGTCCTTTGATTCATCTTCTGCTGAACTGCTGTCATAAAAAGTCTGCTTCCCTTTACTATCACTTCTGAGTGTAGGAGATGATTTAGAATTCCCGGCTTCATAGTTTGTAATACCAGTTTGCTGTTTTTGTGAAGGACCTCCAACTGGTTCAGTCACTAAATAGTTTGGAGCAACGATAGTAATCGGTTTTAACAGAGAAATTACTTGTTGAAGGTTCACTTTGGGGCTTTGATTTCCTTCTCTCATACATGATGGTTGCTTTGTTAAAAGCAAACCAGAATTCACTGTAACCCACTCATCTGAACTGTCCTCTTTAGAATCATCTGATGAACTGCTGTCAATAAATGTCTTCTTTTCATCTCCATTATTTATGGGGAGAGCAGGAGGTTTATTGTAGATCTGGTTTTTATTGTATGGCTTCTTTTCTGGTTCTCCAGATAGTTTCATATCTTGATAATATTGCAGATTACCTGCATCTTCTATTCTGTTCTCGGGATATCTAGAGATACTACCTGGGAAAAACTGTGTTTGTGAAGGTCTTTTTGCTAGATCAATAACTGTAGATTCCGGGATTGTGATATTAATAGGTTTCACAAGAGACATTACATGCTTAAGGTTCACTGTAGGACTAACATTTTGATGTCTTGCCCAAGTTGCTTGTTTTGTAAGCAGATCAGAATGAATGATACTTCTCTCATCTGAACTATGATCCTCCTCACTCTCCTTTGATTCCTCATCTGATGAACTGCTGTCAGAATATATTTGCTTGTCTTCCATATAATGTATTGGTCTACTGGATGACACAAAACTGCTTTCATGTTTTGGATGGGGTGACTGATTTTCAGTTTCCTGAGATTGTTTAAGAAGAGTATCTCTATCTTCCATTCTGTGTTCAAACTTTGGAGCTATGATGTTGATAGGTTTTAGTAGAGAAATTACTTGTTGAAGGTTCACTCTAGGGCTGGTATCAATGTTGCTTGTCCATGGTGCTTGCTTTGTTGGAAGCAAACCAAGATTTATTTTAACCTCTTCATCTGCACTGTCATCTTTATAATCCAAATCAAATGACCCATCATCTGAGGAACTGCTGTCAGAAAATGTCTTCTTTCCTTCTCCTTTATTTATGGGGAGAGCAGGAGGTTTATCGTAGATCTGGTTTTTATTGTATGGCTTCTTTTCTGGTTCTCCAGATAGTTTCATATCTTGATAATATTGCAGATTACCTGCATCTTCTATTCTGTTCTCGGGATATCTAGAGATACTACCTGGGAAAAACTGTGTTTGTGAAGGTCTTTTTACTAGATCAATAACTGTAGATTCCGGGATTGTGATATTAATAGGTTTCACAAGAGACATTACATGCTTAAGGTTCACTGTAGGACTAACATTTTGATGTCTTTCCCAAGTTGCTTGTTTTGTAAGCAGATCAGAATCAATGATACGTCTCTCATCTGAACTATGGTCCTCCGCATCCTCCTTTGATTCCTCATCTGATGAACTGCTGTCAGAATATATTTGCTTGTCTTCCATATAATATATTGGTCTAGTGGATGATACAAAACTGCTTTCATATTTTGGATGGGGTGACTGATATCCAGGTTCTTGAGATTGTTTAAGAAGAGTATCTTTTTCTTTTAATCTGAAATCAATTTTTGGAGCTATGACATTGATCGGTTTTAGTAGAGAAATTACTTGTTGAAGGTTCACCGTAGGGCTAGTATCAATGTTGCTTGTCCATGGTGCTTGCTTTGTTGGAAGCAAACCAAGATTTATTTTAACCTCTTCATCTGCACTGTCATCTTTATAATCCAAATCAAATGACCCATCATCTGATGAACTGCTGTCAGAAAATGTCTTCTTTCCTTCTCCATTATTTATGGGGAGAGTAGGAGGTTTATCGTAGATCTGGCTTTTATTGTATGGCTTCTTTTCTGGTTCTCCAGATAGTTTCATATCTTGATAATATTGCAGATTACCTGCATCTTCTATTCTGTTCTCGGGATATCTAGAGATACTACCTGAGAAAAACTGTGTTTGTGAAGGTCTTTTTACTAGATCAATAACTGTAGATTCCGGGATTGTGATATTAATAGGTTTCACAAGAGACATTACATGCTTAAGGTTCACTGTAGGACTAACATTTTGTTGTCTTGCCCAAGTTGCTTGTTTTGTAAGCAGATCAGAATGAATGATACTTCTTTCATCTAAACTATGATCCTCCTCACTCTCCTTTGATTCCTCATCTGATGAACTGCTGTCAGAATATATTTGCTTGTCTTCCATATAATGTATTGGTCTAGTGGATGATACAAAACTGCTTTCATATTTTGGATGGGGTGACTGATTTTCAGTTTCCTGAGATTGTTTAAGAAGACCATCTCTATCTTCCATTCTGTGTTCAAACTTTGGAGCTATGACGTTGATAGGTTTTAGTAGAGAAATTACTTGTTGAAGGTTCACTGTAGGGCTGGTATCAATGTTGCTTGTCCATGGTGCTTGCTTTGTTGGAAGCAAACCAAGATTTATTTTAACCTCCTCATCTGAACTGTCATCTTTATAATCCAAATCAAATGACCCATCATCTGAGGAACTGCTATTAGAAAATGTTTGCTTGCCGTCTATATAACGTGTTGGTCTAGAGGATAATTGTTTAACATCCTGATAAAGATTTTCCGGATTATCTCTTTCTTCCATTCTGTCCCCGGGTAGTCTTAATGCACCACATGGGTAAAACGGTGAAAGATTTTTTTCTAAAGAATTTGGCGCTATGATGTTAATAGGTTTAAGTAGAGAAATTACTTGTTGAAGGTTCGCTGTAGGGTTGGTATCAATGTTGGTTTTCCATGATGGTCGCTTTACTCCAAGCCAACCAGATTTAATTGAAACTGCCTTATCTGAACTATCATCATAATAATCAAAATCTCTTGATCCCTCATCTGATGAACTGCTGTCATATAATATCTCCTTACTTTCTTTACTGTCGTGCTGTGTTTTACAGTATGATTCCTTTTCTGTTCCTTCAGATTGTATGTTATCTTGATAATGAGGATTATCTTTCTCTTTCATTCTATTATCTGGATATATAGATAGTATATTGCTTGGATAAAATAGCTTCTGTGAAGTTCTCTTTACTGGATCACTCATTATAGGTTCTGGAATTATGATATTAATAGGTTTTACTAATGTCATTAAATGTTTAAGGTCCACTGTAGGGCTATAATTTTCTTTTGTTCCCCATGTTTCTTGTTTTGTTGTAATTAAAACAGAATTTATTATACTTCCCTCATCTGCTGATCTATCCTCCGAGGAACTGCTGTCATAAAGTGTCTGTTTAACTTCCATATTGTTTTGGGGTCTAATGAAAGATTTAGAATAATCATTTGCCTCATCATCAGATGAACTGCTGTCATAAAATGCCTTTTTACCTATAGTATCCTTTATGGGTTGATTTTCAGGAGCTCCAGATAGTCTGATGTCTTGAGTAAGATTATTTTGCATTCTGTATTCTGGATATCTTGGTAAAAAAGTTGGAAACATTTGCTTTTGTGTAGGACTCTTTACTATTTCACACGCCGTACACTCTGGAACGATTATATTAATTGGTTTTACCAGAGACATTACATGTTTTATATTGACTTTAGTGCTGTCATTTTCGTTGTTTAGCCTTGTATTGATGATATAATCCTCTTCTGAGCTGTCATCCTCCTCAACAACAGAACTACTTGACCCATCATCAGACAAACTACTGTCATATAAGTTTTGGTTAATGCCTTTGAATTGACTCGAATTGTTCGCGAGATCTTTATAATGGGTTTTAGCCATTTCAGGTTTTCTAGATCCTGGAACAATAAAGTTGATTGGTTTCAATAAAGACATGACATGTTTGAGGTTTACTTGAGGAATAACATGTTCATTGCTTTCAGATCCTACTTGTATAGAAACATAATTTACTATATTTTCATCTGAGAGTTGATCGTCTTTATCCCGATACCTTTTGGGAATGACCACATCTGAATAACCGTTTTGATCATGATTATTTGTATTCTCCATTTTGGGTACTATGATATTAATAGGCTTTAACAGTGATATCACATGTTTAATGTTAACTTTAGGACTACTCTCCTCATTGCTTGCCCAAGTTACTCTCTTTGAACTTGTCGAGTGTGAATTCCCTGTAATATGCATATCTTTATTTTTAGCCTCAACAAATTCATTTACGTTGTTCTTCCGCTCCTGAAGTTCACTACGTGTGGGGACCTGAGTGTCTATATTACACTGGTCATCTTTATAGTAGATTTCTCGTTCATTATAAGTGATGTTCTCATATTTAACACTGTCTGGTTCATCAAAAGGTCTATCATTTCCAGTAGAGTTGTCTTTGGAGACATGCACTGATAAACTACAACCTGAACCATTTGAAGAGTGCCTCCTTGATACATTTTCCTCAGAAAACCCTTCATTGTCATATGTCTCAGCTGAGGTCTTCTTCTTTGACTCTTTAGATTTGCACAGCTTTCTCCATAACCTTTCCAAGCAAGGTCTAAGGAACACACCCAGTAAAAAGGCACATATAAATGAGATGACTACAGAAAGGGAAACCGCGAGAGCAAGGTCTGTTTCTGTTCGCATTCTTGAATTCAGTAATTGCACGTCACGTGGCCTCCTTATTAAAGTTTTTCCTGCATCTGTCTGAAAATGTATCTGATACACAATCCTTCCTATGTCAGCAATGCAGATGTAAAGCCCTTCATGAGACATCCTGCCAATGTAGTGGTTTGTTACTGAGGGTTCTCCTGAGATAATACCTTGTGGTGTCCACCAAAATGCTTTTAGACGACCTGCAAAACACACATCAATAAATAAATTCTATCACAAAATTTTAGTTTCAGGACCTTGGAAAGATTTTATCTATTGGTTACCACAAGTTTTGACTGGCAAATACGTTCATCAAATATATTGCCCCTTCTCAATAATGCTTGCATTCTGAATTAAAGGGGCCTTCCCATGAGGGACATTTATGACATATCCACAGGATATGTCATAAATGTCAGATAGATGCGGGTCCCACCTCTGGGACTCGCACCTATCTCTAGAACAGGGCCCCTAAACCCCATTCTAGCCTTTTGTGCTCATGGTGCCTCCCCGGGCACTTCCTGACTATATGGTCGGGAGTAACGGAAACAGCTAAACTCGTTGAGCTACGCTGTTTCCATAACTCCCATAGTAGTGAATGACAGTTACAGAAGCAACGTAGCACGTGAGCTATGCTGTTTCTGTAACTACCATTCAGTTCTATGGGACTTATGGAAACAGCGTAGATCAGCGAGCTGTTTTCTGCTTCATGGTCGGCAATCAGCCAGAACACAAAGAGGTAAAACGGGGATTAGAGGGCCCTGTTCTAGAGATAGGTGCAGGTCTCAGAGGTGGGACCCGCATCTATCTGACATTTATGACGTATCCTGTAGAGATGTCATAAATGTCCCTCTGGGAAAACCCCTTTAAGCAAATATCTTGAAAATCATTGGAGAGTATTTTAAGTAATTGAATTCTGATGTGGAAAGTTTTGTTTTTTTCTGTAGTACTATTGTTATATATTATATGTTACTATTGTTAATGCCAATATAATATACTTAGGCCTAGTTCACATCCATCAGAGGAGCAGAACAAGGGAATAACCCCTGGTTCTGTTGCACCACAGACACCACCGGCGGCTGATGGAACCCATTGACTTTAATGGGTTCCATCGGTTTTCCACCAGGGTTTTGCTATTGTTCTCCACCAGGGTTTCCGCGTGTTGCGCTATTGTTTCCAGTATTTTCATCGGAATCTGCAACGGAGGCCCTAACGAAGCCTCTAGCACAGATGAGAATTAGGCCTTAGGCATGCAACTTTTTGTTTTTTGTAAAAATTTTACTATTAAATACATACCAGTTTTGTCTTTGATTTCACAGGGCAAATACGTATTTTCCCTTTTTTTAACTACAATTTTTCTGGCGTAGATATATTTGTCCACAGTTGGCTGGCAGGATCCATCGATATAGTCTATGGAAAGGAGATTCTTTCCTTTACTGGAGAGCGGTAAACTGCAAGTAACATTCCACGCTTTCTTTATACCCAGAGGCAGAGAGGTAAGTAAATGCTTCAAAGGCAGAATTCTACAGTCACAAGCCCAGCGATTGTGTGATAAATCAATATCTGCCCTCAAAATGTGGCTGTACAGGAAGACCAGCGGTGTAATGCTGACCAGTGCATTGTTACTAAGCCTTAGAACCTAAAAAATACAAATAAATATTCTTTATTATTGACAGTTAAAAGCATATTAACTCCAATTATTTCACATTTACACAAGATTTGCGCATACAGGTTTTCAGTACATTCAGCGATTTTATGTCTATCAAAATGTAATTATTATTGTGAATTTTTTTTATCCTCTCTTCCATTCCCTTTTCTACCATGGTGCATCTCAGTGCCAAATGGTAATGTAGCTCAAGCCGCCACCTACCGTCCTTGCAGGTCAGATTAGTTTAGGTGCTTGCCCTGGGCCCACCGTGCTCCGTACGTGGATTGTCAAATTTATGTTGCAAATGGTGGCACAGAAAACTAAGAAAGAAGTAAAGGCTCTGTGTATAAAGCTGGTAAGGGGGTCTATTTAATGTGATCAGTAGCAGCTTGGACGGTGTGACTTCCCCACAATTCGATAGTGAGGAGCTGAGAGGGAAATGGATGGTATCTGCTATTCCCGAAATACATCAAAACAAAACATATATCAAGTATAAATCAAAAGACATGTCTTATAAATACAGTATACAGCATTTTAAAATTCCATTAAAAAAATCTGCCATACATTTCAAGCGTTTTTTATTTTATTTTGTAATGACAGGGATAGGGAAACAGACAAGTGTAGGACAGTTGTTCACTTGATGCTTGTCATCCCCACAATAGAAGCAGAGACCATTCTTCCTGCGGAACTCTCTACGTTGTTGGGGGGACACGGAGGCCCCGAGTTGCATAGGTACCTCTGAGTCTTCCGTGGAAGAACGAAGCAACGGAACCTCGGGAGGCATCATGGGGAAGTCAGAGGAGAAAACACATAAACGTTCACGTTGTCGTTCCCTGAGACGTCGGTCAAGTCGTACCGCTAAAGCCATAACCTGGTCTAGGGAGTCAGAAGAGGGATAGCTAACTAGCAGGTCTTTCAGGGCGTTCGACAGACCCAACCTAAACTGGCACCTTAAGGCAGGGTCATTCCACCGAGAAGCTACGCACCACTTCCTAAAGTAGAACAATACTCCTCAACAGGTCTCTTACCCTGACGTAAGGTCACCAGCTGACTCTCGGCAAAGGCAGTCCTGTCAGTCTCGTCATAAATGAGTCCGTGAGCAGAAAAGAAAAGATCAACGGAGGAAAGTTCAGGGGCGTCAGGAGCCAAGGAGAAGGCCCATTCTTGGGGCCCTTCCTGGAGCCGGGACATAATTATACCCACCCGCTGGCTCTTAGAACCTGAGGAGTGGGGCTTTAAACGAAAATAGAGCCTACAACTCTCCCGAAAGGAGAGAAAAGTCTTCCGGTCCCCTGAGAACCGGTCAGGCAACTTGAGGTGGGGTTCAAGAGGTGAGGTGAGGGGCACTACCATGGTAGCATCAGGCTGGTTGACCCTCTGAGCCAGGGCCTGGACCTGTAGGGAGAGACCCTGCATTTGCTGAACCAGGGTCTCAAGGGGGTCCATAGTGGTGTGAGGGACCAGGGTAGAGTAGGTATATGGGCTTGTGATTATGTAATGACAGGGATAGGGAAACAGACAAGTGAGCCCTAATCTACCCGCCACTTAGTCCCTGCCTACTTGCAACGACCCGCCCTAGGCGACGGGGTACAACTGGGCGACGGTCCCTACACTCAGTAAGTGCACGACAGACAACAACCAGACAAGGAAACACAGAACAAAGGGAAACGGGGCAGTTGCCCACGGCAACACCGTGAGCAACAAGAGTAGTAAACGAGCCGAGTCAAACCAGGAGAGTACGAGGTGCCAAACGCAGAGCAGGAGAGTAGTGAACAAGCCGAGTCAAACCAGGAGTGTACGAGGTACTAAACGCAGAGCAGAAGAGTTGTCAGTAAGCCAGGGTCAATACGAAGCAGGGACAAGTAGTTCAAGAAGCTGCAGCAGGGCCAGGAAACCAACAGAGAAGAATCACAAGCAAGGAGGAACAGGAAAGGCAGGTATAAATAGACAGAGGGCGGGAGCTAGCTCCGTCTGGCCAGGCTGTGATAGGCTCTCCCACTCCTAAGCCTGCCATCCTGAGTGGTGGAAGATGGAGTCAGTCTCACAGACATAGAAGCAGGTGCAGACTGATTACCTATGGGCGTGGATACAGAAGCTGTGCCTGGCCGATCCTTAACATATTTAGTGTCATTTTTCACAGTTGTTTCTCCTGCCATTTTTGACGTTTTATCGAGAAGCCAATAATAAAAAACACCAGGAGAAAATCCATACCCAGAGCAAGCTGCATTTTGAAAAATAAGACACTGAGCCCAAAAACGGCACAAACCAAAATGCTGTGTATGTAAGCATTTTCATATTTTACTATAGACTTTCAAATAATGTTTGGCTGCAGCATTTTTGGGCAAAAAAAAGACGCTCGAAAAGAGCTAACGAAAACACAAATAAACGCTGTGTGAATACAGCCTAAAATTTGGAAGCCAAGTCACCATCTTGAACTCTTTGTCATGTTCCTCAAATCATTCCTGATTCTGCAGTTTGGCAGGGCGCATTATCCTGCTGAAAGAGGACACTGCCATTAGGGAATACCGTTGCCATGAAGGGGTGTTACGTGTTGGTACGTGCCAAAGTAACATCCACATGAATGCCAGGACACAAGGTATCCCAGCAGCACATTGCATCGCACTGCCTCCATTGGCTTGCCGTTTTCCATTGCTTCATGGACCACTTTGTTCACGTCCCATTGCATGGGCATTCTGTCCGCTCTGCAACTACGAAGCCCCAAACGCAGCATGTTGTGATGCCCTGTGTGTTCTGACAGCTTTCTATCATAGCCAGCATTGACTTTTTCAGCAATTTCTGCTCGACCTAGTAGTCAGGCCCCTGTCACAGACGCTCAGATACTTATCCTTGACTATTTTCCTGTTTCCAACACAGCAACTTCAGGAACTAACTGTTCACTTGCTGCTTAAAATATCTTTAACCCTTGACAGATGCCATTGTTACAAGATAATCAATGTTACTCCCTGATGGCTGAACAGTGTATATGAAACATTGATTATGATGAGGTTTTTCTGTATTATATCCTCAATGTTTAGCACAGGATAAAGCAGAATGCAGATCATAGACACTCAGCTTGGATGTGTGGAGGTCAGTATAGACATGTAGGAGGGATTCTCCGCAGATAAGTTCACAGACTGTAAAATGTACGCTGAAGGGAAGCACTGATGTGTATTGTGCTGAGGTGATCATCATCATCATCATCATCATCATTATAATCATTGTTATACTTACTTTTCCCCTAATCAGAACTCCGTTATTATGTATAGAATGTCTAATCCTTCAAATTCAATGGGCACATACAGTAAGACCAGTGCACAAGTATTTGAATAGTGTACCAGTCTGTAAGAGTAGCTTAGCTCCCAACCATCCCTGATTGAGTTGGACATTCCCAGACTCCGGGAGGTGTCCCGCTGTCCCGGGCAGCCGGTGGTATGTCCCTGCGTCAACTGTATCTGCGTCGTCAGGCTGCAGATACAGCTGAAGCAAGGAACCATCAGCTCCCTGCTTCAGCATTCACTGTGAAGCGGCTGTGAGCTGCTCGGCACAGGCAGGTGCGATGCAGTGACGTCGGCGTGCCTGTCTGAGCCGAGCCACTCATAGTACAGAGCAGAGGCATCTCCTCCACTCGTCGTGGGAATGGGCATAGGTGAGTATGTATATTATTATAATTTTTTTATTAGGCACTATGGGACATTATACTGTATGGTGGCAGCTAAGGGGGGCATTATACTGTATGATGGCAGCTAAGGGGGCATTATACTGTATTGAGGAAGCTAAGGGGGCATTATACTATACTGAGGTAGCTAATGGGGCATTATACTGTATGGGGCAGCTAAGGGGACATTATACTGTATGGTGGCAGCTAAGGGGGGCATTATACTGTATGATGGCAGCTAAGGGGGCATTATACTGTATTGAGGAAGCTAAGGGGGCATTATACTATACTGAGGTAGCTAATGGGGCATTATACTGAATGGGGCAGCTAAGGGGACATTATACTGTATGGTGGCTGCTAAGGGGGCATTATAATGAATGGGGCAGCTAAGGGGGCATTATACTGTATGGTGGCAGCTTAGGGGGCATTCTACTGTATGGGGGCAGCTATGGGGGCATCATACTGTATGGGGGAGCTATCGGGGCATTATACTGTATGGGGGCAGCTATGGGGCATTATACTGTATGGGGCAGCTGTGGGGGCATTATTCTGTATGGGGGCATAATACTTTATGGGGCATTATACTGTAAGGGGCAGCTATAGGGGCATTATACTGTAAAGGGCAGCTATAGGGGCAATATATTGTATGGGGCAGCTGTGGGGGCATTATACTGTATGGGGCAGCTATGGGGAATTATCCTGTATGAGGGCAGCTATGGGGCATTACATTGTATGAGGGCAGCTATAGGGGCATTATACTGTATGGGAGCAGCTATGAGGGCATTATACTGTATGGGGGCAGCGATGGGGAATTATACTGTATGAGGGCAGCTATGGGGCATTATACTGTATGGGGAATCTGGGGGCATTATAGTGTATGGGTGCTATCTACAGGGGGGTGATGCAATCTACAAGGGGAATGTAGTGCTATCTAGTTGGTGTGGCACTATCTACATGGGCACTGAGGCACTATATGGGGGTGTGGCATGATCTATGTAGGCTCTGGCCCTTTATAAGTGGGCACTGTGGCACTATCTACAGGGGACACTGTGGCACTGTCTACATGGGCACTGTATGTGGCACTACCTACATGGGCACTGTGGCACTATCTATGTAGGCTCTGGCCCTTTATAAGTGGGCACTGTGGCACTATCTACAGTGGGCAAGGTGGCACTATGGGCACTATCACTTCATATGTGGGCACTGTGGTACTATGTGGGCACTGGCACTATCTATATTGGCACTATCTATAGTGCACACTGTGGCACTATCTACAGGGACATTGCAGCACTATCTACAGGGGAAATATGTGGGCACTGTGGTACTATGGGCACTGGCACTATGTGGGCATTATCTACAGTAGGCACTGTGGCACCATCTACCAGGACTTTGCGGCACTAGATACATGGGCACTGTGGTGTCTTCAGGGGCTTGGGACAAAAAAAAAACCTGAAAAATTTAATCAATCTACTTTTTTAACGGCCATGAAAAACAGATGACAAACGGTCACTTAAAAACAGTCAAACGCACTGGAAATGGATGAAAATTTGGAGATACACTGATGCAAAACGGCCAAGAAAACCTAACAGTTGATCAGTTTTTAATGGCCACTTTTTTTCACTCTCATGTGAATAAAGCCATAGTTGTTTTTCCTTCCTGCCATCTTCTCTGTCCCTTTCTCTGTAACCTGTGTGCCACCTGCTACCCACAGGGATCCCATGCTAAGGTATGTCTACCCCCTGCCTCTTCGCGTCTCCCCCTGCCACTCAGTGGCACACGGGAATCTTTACAGCTCCCCTCTCCGCAGTCATATCTCCTTCCAGCACCGCATCAGGACCTAGTGTGGCGACACTGAGAGGAGGCAGGACAGTGGAGTGGTAAGTCAAGACCGTAGTCTGGCCTAGGGTCCAAATTTATTTAAAGGGGTTGTCCAGTCCCTATAAATTGATGGTCTATCCTCAGGATAGGTCATCAATATCTGATCGGTCGGGGTCCGACTCCCGGCACCCCCACCGATCAGCTGCTTTCCCTTCATTATCTTTACTGCTCACGCTGTGAATCGCCGACACACATGTAGCGGCGGTTCACAGTATTATAGCCTTCTTCTATTCACTTCAATGGAAGAAGGCTGTAATACTGTGAACCTTGTCCTGTTCTTCAACAGGCTGCAATCCTGTTGAGGAATATAGCCTACACTTCTAATGAGAAAAGTGGAATAAAAACTTAAATCTGTTCAGGACGAACTCCAAAACTTTCAATGCATTTTTGTCATAAATGCATTGATAAATATCCCTCAATGTGTGTATTAGTACTGTATGTCTTCCCCTTACATCATCACTCGACCCTGCTGTAATAGTATGATACAAACACCATTTTCTTTGCATTCTGAGTATAATCATGGCAGGACAGGCGAACTCTCATTCATATCCTTATTAGATTTCACTCTAAATAATACTCATTGTAAAAATCTCACACCTGAAGATTCCTCAGGTCTCTAAATGCATCTGGATCTATTTCGTGAATTCTGTTGTGTCCCAGATCTAGGTTCTGTAGCTGGGTGCAGTTGGCAAAGTCATCCCTCTGTATCCGTTCAATACTGTTGGCAGATAAATGTAAAGTCTGCAGAGATGCCAGTTTCCCAAGGCCTTGTATTGAACAGAAGACGTAAAAAGTTAGTAAAGAGTTCATATATGTTTACTAAGACATGACATATAAATTATATTAATCCAGTATAGACGGTGCCACAGGCTAGACATTTGGTGAAGCTCCATTTGTATATTAGGGCATACAAGGACTTGTATATCCAGCATAATGTTTAATGCTTTGCGGTGTTGGCCAACTATACTCTAGAGATGGTGGTAAAGACATGCTAAAGTGGTGGCATACATTTCCAAAACTATATGCATTACCACTAGCTGTATGAAAACTAACCAATGAAAAACTTTCATTGGTTAGTTTTGATATATACCAGTTTTCATACCTGTTCCATTAAAATTTTCTATAGAGCCCATAGTACTCTTGTTATTAAAGAATACCTGTTAACTAAAGTAGTTTTTTATACTTTGGGGCATCTTCTTCCACTAAACAGGGGGCAACATTTTTCCCTGTTATGTAATCAAATGAGGGCACATGAGCTCGCTTAGTAATCCTAACTGGTCAAATGGGTTCACGTGATGGTTCTTCTGTGGTAATATCAGAAATAGCTCTTTAAGACATGCCTGATGAATGTATATATTTTATGTCTATTCTTCACATGTTGTAAAACTAAAAGTTGTGCATACTTATACTAATATGAGATAGGGCACAAGCTTAAAATTTGCAATAAAAAGGGACATTGATAAATTTGCTAGTGATCTTACCTTTTGGAACAATGGTTAGTCTGTTCCTGTCAATCACAAGGGTTTGTAAAGAAGCAAAAACAGTATCTTTTCCCTCCTGCTCATCATTCGTGTTAATTGAAACCATAGAGATATAATTACTACTGACATTTAAACCTTCCAATGACAAAAACTTGTAAAAAACGTTCAAATGTAATGAAGATATCATGTTATTGCTCAAGTTGATTTGCTTCATGGTCTTCAGTAATCTTGGCGACTGGGGCCAAGAAGGTAATTTTTTGCTGTCTTGTCCAACATCTTGAAGATTAGTGATTCCAGCTGAAGTGCAACTCAGAGAATACATATTGTCCAAGAGACATCCAGAAGTGTAGTTGGTTTCTTGTCCTCTTAGAGATCCAGCAAGAAGAAAAGATGTCACCACAAATAGCAAGGTACCCCCCATGATACCTTTAGTGAGCACAAACCAAAGGACAAGATAAATATTGGAATGGAAGCTGGACCAACCAACTAGCTGTAGAAAAAAAATATGGGGTTATATAACGTAACTACCTATAGAACTTTGATTTGGTAAATAGGTGAGAAGATCAGTAAATGTTCTGAAAAAACCCCAATGTATTCATCATATTACAGACTATATTGTTAGTCCTTACACTCCCAGAATTTAGGCAAGAATTCCACCAGCAGACACCTTCATAAGGTTCTATTAATCTTACAATACAAATGTATGAGTTCCTTATACAATGACCCTAAGCACAGTTCGGTCCAGAATTATTTGGACAGTGACACAAGCTTTTTTTTCAAGAATGTACCAAACTGTTGATTTGGCCACTCCTAACATTTGTGCTATCTCTCCGATGGATTTCTTCATTTTTTTTCAGCCTAACGATGGTCTGATTCATCTGCATTGAGAGCTCCTTTGACCTCATGTTCTGGGTTCACAGCAACAGCTTCCAAATGCAAATGCCACACCTGGAATCAACTCCAGACCTTTTAGCTGCTTAATTGATGATGGATTAATGAGGGAATAGCCCATGCAGCCCATTAAATAGCATTTGAGATAATTGTCCAATTACGGTTGGTCCCTTGAAAAAGAGGCAGCTACATATTAAAGCGCTGTAATTCCTAAACTCTTCCTCAAATTAGGATGTGAATACCCTCAAATTAAAAAGCTGAGAGTCTGCACTTAAGCCCATATTGATTATATAACTGTATATTCAATATGTTTTGGTAAACAGCTAAAATGCCAAAACTTGTGTCACTGTCCAAATAATTCTGGACCTAACTGTATGTGTCATGACCACCCTGGTATAAACTACCACAACTAACAAGCTTTTGGTTAGAGTCTCAGATTAAGGTTTATCCCAGTTGGCTATATGTTGTTTGCACCTACATCTAAACATTGTAAAAGTGGTTTTCCAGGATTGGAAAACCATGGCTGCTTTTTTCCAAAAATACCTGTCCATGGGTTGTCTAGTATTGCAACTCAGTTCCATTGAAGTGAATAGAGCTGAGCTGCAATTCTACACACAACCCGTGTTGGTGCTGTTTTTGGAAGAAAGCAGTCATGTTTGCCTAATCGTAGACAACCCCTTTAAATTATGATCATGTGCTGTTGGCTAAGTAAAGTATAACAGTTGCTTGGCTCTTTCTTTAACTTCCTTAGACTTCAATGGAGAGGGCCACATGCACGTGCAGCCACCTCTCCATTCAAGTCTGGGGAGTGCTGCCTCCATAAATTGACAATCGGAGGTCACCAAACCGATAGGTGGGGGTCCCAGAAGTGGGACCGGCACCAACCATTCATTTAGTGCATCTTGTGGATATGCCATAAATGCCTATAAAGAGAATAACTCTTTATTCGGGAAATCATGTCAGAATTATACGCTATGTTATAGATACGGGGAAGAAGATCACAATTCCATTGTCTTTAGAACAACCACGGATTTCCAGAATGAAAGGGCTACTGTATATAGAGCGCTCAAATCCCTTTGGCGCTGTTCAGAGATTTCTGTTCACTGAAAATCTGACACAACACTCTGCAAAATGTAAATGATTTGAATGACTCTTTGCTTAGAACATTGTGTCAGATTTTCAGTGCCAAAGGGGTTTAAACAATATTTATAGAGTTCTAGAATTTAGTGGTGGAGCTTATCACTAGTATTTATGTACATTTAAGAGGATCATTGAAGGACCACGAAGATCCATCTGAAAACAGTAGTGCACTTAGTACAGTCATGCAATATAGCCTTCATGTTGTTAATCCATAATAAGAAATGAATGTTAAACAGTTGTGACAGGCAGCTTGGGTGGAGCTGGGCAGGGCCCGGTGCTATGTTGGCAGGTTTGTGGGTATATATGACATATATTTTAAAAGTCACATAGAGATCATATTTGTAGACTCTGACACAGAGGTGGACTTAGCATTCTGGCAATCAGGTTTAAAGGCCTACATTAAGTCATATCACTTCTCTGGGTGTGGTGGCATCACTAGTACCAGTCCGGGGGCCGGAGGTAGTGCTAGTCCACTAGTGTTACAGGTGCCAAATATTAAAGATACATTTAAACTTGACAGAATATCATCTTGTATAAACATTGTTATGTGATAAATACATCTTCAGATATAAATCATCAGAATTCCTCCACCTGTCACACATCAATGTGTGTATAGCAATATGTGGTTATTTATGTGGGCGCTAGAATGAAATATATCGCTCATAAAAATATCTGTATCTATGCAAAGCAAAAGTTAGATATAAGTACCTGCACGCTAGTGTCAGTCCGTAGAGTGTACCAGGAGCCATAGATTATTGAGGTAGGTTCTCCATCTGCCTTTTCCTTCTATTTATTTACCAAGAGTTTGTCAAGTTCCAGAGTTACGAGATTGTTTAAAGATAGTTTTGTAGTAACAGGAGAAATGTAGGTTCCTGCTCAGGTATTGTCAGTATCCAATGTGAAGAATGTCTGCTGGGTGCATACACTTTCCGTCCCCTCCTGCTTGTTTTATTACTGGACAAAGTCTACAACACTCATTACTGTGAATATACATATCTAATGTGCAATCAATCACATAGTTTCAGCTAATAAAGTCATGGACTAGAAGGCAGTTATTAGCAGACATACAGAATCTTTGAGGTAAATAAGGTAACATTTTTTGTGCCTTGTTTACAAATCAGATGGTCAATATCTTATCAAGCAAGGCCCCCTGTCTACACCGATCAGCCATAACTTTATATCCACCAACCTAATTGTAACAGGGACCATGGAATAAATCTGTCACAGGGCCAGTAGCGGGTGGTGTGAACCCGCACTGTCACCAAGAGATTTGACGTAGGGCTAAACCAGGGAGTGGAGTCTAAGGGAAGCCCTGGTTTTCCCTTTTTAACCCCTATACAAGGATCTGGACTTCGTTGCAGGGGAAACCGAAGTCGCTACCACCAGAGTAGTTGCACTTGGTGATGGCCGATGTTAACAGGCGATATGTAAAGTCAGCTATAGCAAACGGTCAGGGCAGGCAGCAGGCAAGGACGGTCAAAAGGTACAAGCTGAGGTCCAACACAGGAAATAAAAAAACTTAAATAGCAAATTATCATAATACTAACTAGGAAGAACCTAATTGCTCAGGCAAGGAGCACAGGAAAGGGAGGACCCTTTATACCCAGGGAAAGTCATTGCGCGTGCACACTATGACCCAGAACAGAACGTTGGCAGCATGAGAGGGTGTCAGACTCTAACATTGGAGGAGAGGAGTGGCGTCAGCCAAGAGGGAGAAGAGGCCGGGAGCAGGTAAGTATAGAACGGCAGCCATTACACTAACATTGTGTAGATCCCCCTCGTGCCGCCAAAAGATCTCTGGCCTGTTGAGATGTGGACTCTAGAAGACCTCTGAAGGTGTCCTGAGACATCTGGCACTAAGATGTTAGCCACACATCCTTTTAGTCCTGTAAGTTACGAGGTGGGGCCTCCAGGGATCAGACTTTTTTTGCCAGCGCATCCCACAAATTCTTGATCGATTTGAGATCTGGGAAATTTGGAGGCCAAGTCAAAACTTCAAACTCTTTGTAATTTTCTTCAAACCATTCTCATACAATTTTTGTAGTGTGGCAGGACACATCCTGCTCAAAGAGGCCACCGCCATTAGAGAAAAGTGTTGCCATGAAGGGGTGTACTTGGTCTGCAACAATGTTAAGGTAGGTGGTATGTGTTAAAGTAAAATCCACATGGATGCCAGGACCCAAGATTTCCCAGCTGAACATTGCCCAGAGCATCCCAATGTTTTGTTTTTTTTTAAAAAAGCAAAATGAATACAAAAAATAAGTTAATAAAAAAAAAAAGTTAAGATAAAGCCACACAAATGAGATTTTTTTCCCCAATAAACTTTATTAAATATAATTTCTCTTTCTCTGGGCACTTAGATCCCTTCTCCCCTCTTTTTTGGATATTATGCTATTATGCTGCAATTGATTCAAACGGTTTGATGCAAAATTATTTGTATTTTATGTTCATGTTATTGCTATGGTAGCTGATGGGGTTTTTAGGTGGTCTAGTGGGGGCTCTTTAGTCCAGTCACTTATCAAGGTGACATCCCCCTTGAGTTTAGGTTTAGCGTGGTTTTGGTATTTTAAATTATTTTATATGTCCATGTGGTACGTGTACTTCTAATAAAACATATTTTTTGTAAGATATAGATTTAGATTTTTGCCTCATACATACCCATTGGTTTGTTTTGCCTTGTTTTGTTTTGGTCTTGTAGTTTTCAGGGTATGTAGCAATACATGAGCGGTGCCCGCTGGTGGTTATAATAAATATAATTTCTAAAACATTAAATAATATTCATAAATGTTATATTGGCACGACCGTAACAACCTGCACAATACAATTATAGCATCATTCATGATAATCGGTGTATGTTGTTGAAAATATGTAAACAAAAACAGAAGCAGTCATTTTTAACCCCTTTAGGACGCAGCCTGTTTTGGCCTTGTGGCACAGCCGATTTTTTCAAATCTGACGTGTCACTTTATGTGGTAATAACTTCGGAATGCTTTTACCTATCCAAGCGATTCTGAGATTGTTTTCTCGTGACATATTGTACTTTGTGATAGTGGAAAAATTTGATCGATAAATTAAATATTCATTCGTGAAAAACACCAAAATTTAGAGAAAATGTGCAAAAATATGCATTTTTCTAAATTTAAATGTATCTGCTTGTAAAACAGATAGTAATACCACACAAAACAGTCACTAGTTACCATTTCCCATATGTCTACTTTATGTTTGCATCATTTTTTGAACATCCTTTTATTTTTCTAGGACGTTACAAGGCTTAGAACTTTAGCAGCAATTTGTCATATTTTCAAGAAAATTTAAAAAGGCTATTTTTACAGGGACCAGTTCAGTTCTGAAGTGGTTTTGAGGGCCTTATATATTAGAATCCACGTATAAACCACCCCTTTTTAAAAACTGCACCCCTCAAAGTATTCAACACAGCATTCAGAAAGTTTCTTAACTCTTTAGGCGTTTCACAGGAAATAAAGCAAAGTAGAGGGGAAATTTACAAATTTCTCTTTTTTTTGCCGAAATTCATTTGTAATAAAAAAAATTGTGTAACACAGAAGGTTTTACCAGAGAAATACAACTCAATATTTATTGCCCAGGTCCTGCAGTTTTTAGGAATATACCACGTGGCCCTAGTGGACCGAAACACCAGCTTCAGAAGCAAAGGAGCACCTACAGGATTTTGAGGCCTGCTTATTTTTAGATTATATTTTAGGCACCATGTCGGGTTTGAAAAGGTCTTGTGGTGCCAAAACAGTGGAAACTCCCCAAAAGTGACCCCATTTTAGAAACTAGACCCCTCAAGTAATTTATCTAGGGGTATAGTTAGCACTTTGACGCCACAGGTATTTTGCTATATTTATTGGAGTTAGTCTGTGAAAATGAAAATCTACTTTTTTCTGAAAAAACATAGACTTTTTTAATATTTACAAGGAATAAAGAAGAAAATGCACCTCAACATTTGTAAAGCATCTTCTCCCGATTACGGCAATACCCCATATGTGGTAATAAACTGATGTTTGGACCCACAGCAGCGCTCAGAAGGGAGGGAGCGCCATTTGGATTTTGGAGCGCAGATTTTGCTGGATTGGTTTTTAGTGCCATGTTGCGATTGCAATGCCCTGGAGGGAACAAAACAGTGGAAACACCCCAAAAGTGCCCCCATTTGGGAAACTACACCCCTCAAGGAATTTTTCTAGGGGTATAGTAAGCATTTATACCACACAGGTTACTTGCAGAATTTAGTCGAATTAGGCCATGAAAATGAATATAAACATTTTTGTCCACTAAAATGTTGCATTTTTTCATTTTAACAAGGGATAAAGGAGAAAAATTCGCCCTAAATTTGTAACTCAATCTCTCCCGAGTATGACAATATCCTACATGTGGTAATAATTTTTTTTTTTTATAGAAATGAATTAACCTTTGCAGGACTGATCCTTTTTTGCTTTTCCATTTTAGTTTTTCACTCCCCGCCTTCCAAACGCCATAACTTTTTTATTTTTCCATGAATTGAGCGGTGTGAGGGCTCATTTTTGGCAGGACGAGTTGTAGTTTTTATTGGTACCATTTTTTAGTACATGCAGCTTTTTTATCACTTTTTATTACATTTTATTTAGAGCTTTGGTGACGAAAAACAGTGATTTTGGCGTTTTAAATTCTTTATCTCTTACGGAGTTCATAACGCGCTATAAATGACCATTATATTTTATTCTGCGGGTTGATACGATTACGGAGATACCATATGTATATCGTTTTTTTATGTTTTGCAGCGTTTGCACAATAAAATCACTCCTTTATAAAATTATTTATTTTCTATGTCCCAATATTCTGAGAGCCGTAACTTTTTGATTTTTCAGTCAAAAAAGCGGTGTAAGGCCTTATTTTTTGCGGGACTGGTTGTAATTTTTATTGGTACTATTTTCGGGTACATGCGACTTTTTGATCACTTTTTATTCTATATTTTTGGAGCGGTGGTGACCAAAAATAGTGACTCTGGCATTGTTTTTAGTTTGTTTTTTTTGCGGCGCTCACCGTGCGGTAAAAATAACATTATACTTTTATAGATTGGGTCGTTACGAACGTCGTGATACTAAATATGTGTACTGTTTTTTAACGGTTTCATTTTTTCCCTATAATAAGAGACTTATTATAGGGGAAAAAAATCTTTTATTTTTACACTTTTGTAAAACATTTTTATTAACTTTTTTTTTACTTTTTTCTTTACTTTTGACACTTTCTTTTTTTTACCTGCAGCTCTGATCGCTGCTAGAATACATTACACTACCTAGGTAGTGTAACGTATTCCAACTGTCAGTGTGACGTCACAGTCACTCTGACAGTTAGGCTGGGTTCACACGACCTATTTTCAGGCGTAAACGAGGCGTATTATGCCTCGTTTTATGCCTGAAAATAGGGCTACAATACGTCGGCAAACATCTGCCCATTCATTTGAATGGGTTTGCCGACGTACTGTGCAGACGACCAGTAATTTAGGCGTCGTCGTTTGACAGCTGTCAAACGACGACGCGTAAATTGACTGCCTCGGCAAAGAAGTGCAGGGCACTCCTTTGCAACGTAATTTGAGCCGTTCTTCATTGAACTCAATGAAGAGCAGCTCAAGATTTACGAGCGTCTCAGACGCCTCGCATAATGCGAGGAGGAGCTTTTACGGCTGAAACGAGGCAGCTGTTTTCTCCTGAAAACAGTCTGTCATTTCATCCGTAAAAGCCTCTCACCGTGTGCACTTAGTCTACGAGGACCAGCCAGAGGCTGGTCCTCATAGGCTTCCGTACATAGCAGACCCGGTGGTTGTTGTCTGGCCCCCGGGTGCCATCACAAGCATCAGCAACCCCCACAATTGCATGGGGGCTGCTGATCTGCTACATACCCCCTAAATGCGGAGATCGCAATCGAGCCCCGCATGTAACGGGTTAATTGCCTAAATCAGTGGCAATGAGCCGCTGATCGGCAACAGTGGAGTGTCAGCTGTCCTCCCTTTCCCGATGCACACTGTCGCCGACACTGTCACAGACACGGTCATCGACACTGTGCATCGCGAACGGCAGTGACGTCCTGTCATTGTGACAGGAAGTCTATCAGGAGGCTGGTCCTGATAGGCTTCCGTACATGGCAGACATGGAGGCCATTACTTGGCCTCCGATCGCCATGCTAGCCATCTGCAAACCTCACGATTTCATTGTGAGGTCTGCCGATGTGCTAGAAACCCTTGAATGCGGTGATTGCAATCGATCACCGCAATTAAGGGGTTAATTGCCGAAATCAACGGAACTAAGCCGCTGATCGGCATACAGTAGAGTGTCAGCTGTGGGGACAGCTGGCCTCCCGGTTCCCGGTGCACACTGTCGCCGACAGTGAGCACCGGGAACTACGCAGTAACTATACGTCCTTGTACGCTAAGACACTGGCCACATGGACGTACAGTTGCATCGTGGTGCGCCTAGGGGTTAAGGACACAGACAATTTTAGCCTTGAGGACAGAACTATTTTTTTAGATTTACCTCTTTGCATCCCGATGCTCATAACTCTTATTTTTTGTACGACGTAGTTATATGAGACTTTGTTTTTTGCGGGACGAGTTGTACTTTATGTAGGTATCATTTTTTGGTACGAATACATAATCGTTTAATTTCTATACATTTTTATTTTGGCGAAAATGCAGAAAAAAAGCAGTTCTGCAGCATGTTTAATATATATATTTTTTTTACACCATACACCGATCATCATAAATAATGTTATACATTTGTTGCACAGGTTGTTACGGTCGTGGCGATACCAAATATGTCTATATTATTTCATGTTTTGGGACTTATATTTTAAAAAGTTTTATTTATTATAAAAAAAAGTGTGTTTGTGTATTTTTTTAACTTTTTATTTATTTATCATTAATTTTTTTTACATTCATTTAACTTTTTTTTAATCCCATAAAGGGATTTATCATTTTTATTTTTATTTTGTAACTGTAATGTACTGGCATAGATCTATATGCTAATACATTAGCCTGTTACTGATTGTACACAGGCAGTTGTTAGGGCATACCGCAGTATAAACTGCCTAACCCTAGACTAGAATCTAGAATAACCCTATATTTGATTTTCAGTAATGTAGTGTCTTAAGAGCGGATTTACATGAGCGTGTGCGTTTTGCGCGCGCAGAAAACGTGGCGTTTTGCGCGCGCAAAAGGCACTTACCAGCTCCGTGTGTCAGCAGCATATGATGCGTGGCTGCGTGATTTTCGCGCAGCCGCCATCATTATGACACTCTGTTTGTATGTTTGTAAACAGAAAAGCACGTGGTGCTTTTCTGTTTTCAATCATACTTTTGACTGCTGTTGCCCGAATCACGCGCGTCCCACGGAAGTGCTTCCGTGTGGTGCGCGTGATTTTCACGCACCCATTGACTTCAATGGGTGCGTGATGCGTGAGAAACGCAGAAATATAGGACGTCATGAGTTTTACGCAGCGGACACCTGCTGCGTAAAAATCCCGGACTGTCTGCACGGCCCCATAGACTAATATATGTCCGTGCGAGGCGCGTGAAAATCACGCGCATTGCACGGACGTATATGACGTTCGTGTAAATCCGCCCTTCGTGTCACAGTCAAATTTTCTGCATCTCGTCTCATACAAAGTAGCAAGTGTGAGGAGACAACTGGGGACGACGACTTTGTTTACATTTTGTGATCACTGTGAATGGTTCTCACAGTGATCACATGATCGGAGACTACGGTTATTGGTCTCCAATCATTGCTCTAAAGCCTGTTGCTAACAGCCTTGGCTTCAGAGGCAGAAAATGCGATGCCCGCGAAAGTTCTTCTGAAGCGCCGATGACAAAGCCTCATACACAGTGGCGTAGCTATAGGGGTCGCAACTTTTGCAGTTGCGACTGGTCCCCTAAGCCTGCTGACCACGTTGATCTCGGTTCAAACTGTATCCGCATCCTCAGGACACAGATAAATTCATTGCTGGAGCAAGTGACGTTATCGTGCCTGTCTGCACTGTGTCACTTATAGCACAGGCCAAAGGAGGTTGAAGGATCTCCTCCACTCATCGTGGTAACGGTGATAGGTAAGTAAATGTTCAGGGGGCTGATATGATGGCAGCTATAGAAGCATTATACTGTATGGGGGGCATTATACTGTATGGGGCAGCTATGGGGGCATTATACTGTACTCGGGCAGCTATGGTTGGCATACTGTGTAGAGAGCAGCTATGGGGGGCATTATACTGTGTGGAGGGCAGTTATGGGGGGCATTATGCTATGTGGTGGAAGCTATGGGGAGCATTATAGTGTGGGGGAAGCTATGGGGGGCATTATACTATGTGGGGGACTCTATCGGGAGCATTATACTGTATGGGGGAATTATACTGTGGAAGCAGCTATGGGGGCCATACTGTGGGCGCATCCATGGGGGCTGTTGGGCAAGGTGGCTGGGCTTAGGCACATGCAGGGGTCTGGAGGTGTTGGGGACGGGTAGGGGGGCCCAAGCTGAATTCTTGCACCAGGGCCCATGAGCCTTTAGGTATGCCCCTGTTCATACAGCTACGTCGAAGGAAAAAATAAAGTTCTGACTGCCGGAATGCAAAGAGGAAAATTAAATAAAAAATTCTGGTCCTCAAGGTCAAAATTGATCCGGTCCTCAAGGGGTTAAGGTTATGGCTGAATAGCTTATATAGTTTCTCAAACACACCGGTAATGTGATGCGTTGTTAAGGAGTGCCACAGAACTAACTCCACTGAATACATTTGCTTTACATACAATGAAGCAAACCATAGAAATAGTCCTCTCTCGTATAAATTGAGACAATATATACAGTATTTTATTTATTTCCTGCTTTAGTGGTTTTTACATTCTTTGGGTATGTTCACGTTTCTACTGAATCGAACTTACAGCAACATGGATCCCTAGATCTGGGTATTACATCTGAAATGCAGACTCTTAAACAAGGGTACACCACTATCTTCTGAATGAGGCCTAAGGTGTATAACAATTATATGTCCTGTTGTGTGCTGCCCAATAGCGGCAGTCCGTGTTTATACACTTCTGTATTGCTCTCCTCTTTCATGTTCCTTTGGGATCAGCTAAGAAGGTCTGTCCAGCGAAGTGATCTATTTCTACTAGTTGATTCTGCCAGGACAGTGTCTGACATTAAGGACACTTTGGAGGCACAGAAGCCGCCATTATAGAGGCTAAATATATAAAAAGAAAAATCAGCCACCTCTAGAAGCAGGTCAAGATGTACAGAGGTGAAAATTGTCATCTCAATTCAGCTCCTGTGACGTGATCTTACTTCCACGCAGTTTAGCGACTATCAAAATAAAAACTAGGGGTTAAAGTCTTGTAAAGATAAGCCAGGTTGGGAAAAGTTAGATTATAGTTTGCCAACGACATTAATAATGTTAATATGTTTCTTACTTTTGGCATTCAATCCATCAGAAGAGTAGAGGGATGGAAATACGGGTCAGTTCACAGTTTTTTTGGTGCTGATTTTGATGCAGAAATGGAATCAGAGTCAAAATCAGAGCCAAAAAACGGCCGAAATCACCCTCCCATTGATTTCAATGGGAGGCAGTGTTGTTTTTTTCCCGGACGGCTTTTTGCCACTCGCAGGGGAAAAAAAAGTGGCGTCTACTTTCGGAGCGTTTTTTTTGCCCGCAGTCCTTGCTTTAGATTCAATGGCCGTGGGCAAAAACTCCTGAAAATAAAGGGTCAAAACGATGGCAGTACACAAATCTGCATCAAAATTCCTGAAGCAATTTTGAGGCAGATTTTTTTCTGCATACAAAAAACTCTGTGTGAGCAGGGCCTAAGATTGTATTGTTGTAGTAGATTCACACCGTTTTTAGTTTACACATTACTTCAAGGGAAAATGGGAATAGGTGAGTTGTTTTTTTTTAAAAGATATACAAAAAAAATATTTAAAAGTCCCCCTAGTGATCATTTGCTCTCTGGTATTAAAGAGGCTCTGTCTCCACATTATAAGTGCCCTATCTCTTACATAAGGATATGGGCACTATAATGTAGGTGACAGCAGTATTTTTTATTTAGAAAAATGATCTATTTTCACCACGTTATGAGCGATTTTAGCTTTATTCTAATTACTTTCTTAATGCCCAACTGGGCGTGTTTTTACTTTTGACCATGTGGGCATTGTGGAGAGATGTGTATGACGCTGACCAATCAGTGTCATACACTTCTCTCCATTCATGTAATCAGCGCATAGTGATCTTGCTAGATCAGTATGTGCAGTCACTTACTTACACATTAACATTACCGAAGTGTCTTGACAGTGAATAGATATCGCTTCCAGCCAGGACAGGATGTCTATTCACAATCCCAACACTTCGGTAACGTTTGTGTGGTACTTACAGCAGAGCAAGCGTAAACTTGCGAGATCACGCTGTAAATGAGTTTACAGTGAGATTACGCTTTGCGTTACCGAAGTGTCAGGATTCTGAATAGTAGTATGCAGTGGTGGCTGTGGCATACAGTCACATCACATGTCGCCAAGGGGTTAACAATGATAAACAATAATTTACCGTTTATCTTTTTGAATTTAGACTGGGCAATATTCGATACAATCTCTTGGAATGGATCATAATTATTATTTAAGGGTCTGTCTCAGGTTGTCCACTCCGGACTCTCCTCTATAAGTCAACGTAGAAAGCTGCTGCAAACAGCGGCTCTCGCACTCATCTAGTGTATTACATGAACTGCCATCCGTTTAAAAGGCCACCATGTAATATTTAATTTCCCTGCAGTCGCTCTAAGGGACATTTATGGCTGGCTCACAGTGACAGCTGATTGGCTAGGACTATGAACGCAGTTGGTGTTTGAAACGCGTAAGCGTACTAGTCCTTTGTGTTTATGCGCTGGGTGGATTTTTAATGTTTATAAAATAATTTCTGAGATTTCTTCACGAAGTGCTGAATCGTACCTTTTTTTTGCTAGTGTGCAAGAAGCCTGGGCCAGGGTGAGGTCCGTGCACTGGTTCACTGAAGACGCTGGACACCGGTGAGCTGGAAAAATCTATTCATTTTACAGACTCCGAACCTATGAAGCTAGGGTTTGTACTAATCTTGGATAAATGCTAGCCATGCAACATTTACGTAGGAAGCCTTCTCTTACTTCTTTATCTTATGTATATATTTATTAGGCTTTTCTTATAGTAAATATAAAATACAGTGTAGCCCATGCTAAACTCTATCAAATTCCTTGCATTCTTGAGATAAGCATGGTTATACAGTAACCCTAAATCTATTGCTATTAGTGTTGATAACAGTTATGATAGATTGTAGCAATAGGTTCCCTTAGCGGTCATTAGCTATGATACCGCTGCTATTTACAACATTTTCAAGTTACCAGGTGAGTCATATATGGTACATTTTATCTTAGACTTCTACTGTGTGGGGTTAATAGGGCCGGGTGCAAAGCAGGGGATCCCCTCTAGGACTTCCCTATACCCCAATAGGAAATATGGACAGCTGGTATCCGGTTGGGACAACCCATATAATGAGGAACGTTCCTCTAAGAAACAAAACACACAATCGCACATTTATGTACAAGTCTTGTTTTTATTTTTCCATTGTCTTTTTTTCTCTCTTTTACATCAATCTGGAAAGCTACTCAAGATTTGACATATCACAAATAAATATTTATCAAAAGCAGCACACATTCATATTAATACTGTGTTGGTATATTAGTGCACTTTGTTAAGTCAGAAATATTAGTGTTTTCAAGCCAAACAAGATTTAAAGCTACAGTATTATGTTGTAATGATAGAAAACACTTTATGTGAAAACCAGGCTTTTATATTTAAAGGGTCATTCCAGGCAAAACACAAAATCGGGAGTTTAGCATAGACCCATAGTGCCCTTAACCCCCTGTGGTCTTACCTCCCTCACCCTCCAGCGAGCAAGGTGAGAGTATCAGGAATCTGGGCAAAACTCTGGTTTAATTGACACATACATCGAAAAACACATTTATTTTGCAGAGATAAAGGGTTAAAACGCTAGACTATAGAGGGTACATGTGACCACCCCCTATGGACAAAACCAGACTTATCTACTCTATCCAGAATAGAACAGGGAATATCCACCAAAAGGAATAATGCGTAAGAATAATTACAGGCCACTGCAAATGTAAGAGAACAGCAGCATCTACAATCATACTACACATAAGTCACATGAACTTTGTACCAACTCACACCCATTAACAATGCAGACAATTTCCACAAGAGAACTACGCCGTCAAAGAATTTATCTGTTGTATTTTTTCTTGCTGTAAAGCTGTAACTACCATTGATCTGCATAAATAACCTTATCTTGACTGTGCCGTCCTGTGCATGCTGCATTATGCAGGAATAAGGAACAGACTGAATTATGTCAAGAGCCCGAAAAGTGGCTTTGGTTTGGCAAGTGTCAGTAAAAACACAAACTCAAGGTGGCCATATACAGTAGATCACTGTCGGCATAACAGTTAAGGCCCTTTTACACGGGCCAATTATCGGGCGTACGATCGTTCATAGAACGCTCGTATGCCCGATAATTGCCCTGTGTTAACAGAGCAATGATCAGCCGATAAATGAGCAAACGCTCGATCATCTGCTGGTCGTATAGTTTTAAAAAAGTAAAATATATTATTGTGTAAACAGGGAGACGCGCTGCCGACATGATAATGAATGGGGACGAGCGATCGGAGTAACGAGCGCTTGTCTCCATACATAGCTCCTTGTGAAAATAGTAAACGAGCGCCGATCAACAAGCTGTCTTGTTGATCGGCGCTCCTTTACACGGGCCAGGACGAGACGTGTAAGCAGACATTTATACCTTTCAACTTCTCCATATACATTCGTGCCTGTTTATTTAATTGGGGAGAGTGGAATAAGCAGCAAGACGCCTTTGGCAATGGCGTATCTCCAATTGGAACGAAGGATCAGGCATGTTGAAACCCAACCTGCCCGATCCTTCTGCCCCCAAAAGTCGTCTGCCACTGACAGTGTTCGGAAGCTCTGACACACATCAGATCGTTGGCTGATTGATTCGTGGGTTTGTGTATAGGCACCTATAGGCTAACATTACTACAGAGCAACTAAATGAGAAATAACTGAATGTATGCGGATTCACACAATCTCAGCCACAAAAATAGAAAACACATGCGTAACTAAAGTCACAAAATGGGTTTGCTTATATTGCAGACTTCACATAGCTGCTCCTTGTCAATAATCAACTATTGCTGCTCATGTCCATACATTTCACAGGCTCATTTATATTTTCTTGTCATATTCACCCAACCCTAATAACATTTGTAGTGGTGAGACAGGAGAATGAAGACACATGCCGCCGTTCCTATCCCGCATCTTCCGCTTTCCACAATGGCTGCCTCAGTCTTATACTTTGTATGAAAAGCTTCTTTAGTAGTCTGAGGCACGCCTCACCCCCTCCACTTGTCCAGTCTTGACATAAAACCCACATGGGGTTAAAACACTGCGATCTTCTATTCTGTGTATGCCCTATAATCCGTGGACCCGGATTTGCGACTGAGCCTGCACCCTCCACTTGTTAGTGGGATTTTTATGGTTGTGCTGCTGATTTCTTGGATATTAGAATACAAAGACATTTATAAAACTGGCTGCAAGAAACGTTTGCAGTTGTGATTTTGCCAAAGGGGGTGTTATGTAGTACTGAGTGACAGGATGCCTATACTTTTGCACATGCCAAATTTTATATATATATATATATATATATATATATATATATATAAACATTTAGCGTGTATGTTTCTTAGCTGCAAAGGTTGTTTGCGCTTGGAAAGTCATTTAGCAAAGGGTGCCAAGAATTTTACATAAGATTGTATACGTTTACAAGGGATCTACTAGTCCTTCTCAATGAATTAGATCATCAAAAAGTGAATTTATTTCAGTAATTCAATTTAAAAAGTGAAACTCAATCTATAGATTCATTACACACAGAGGGATCTATTTCCAGCATTTTTTCTTTTAATGTTGATGATTATGGTAACAGTTAATGAAAACCCAAAATGTAGTGTCTCAGAAAATTAGAATATTCTATAAGCCCAATTTCAAGAATGATTTTTAATACCGAAATGTTGTCCTACTGAAAAGACTGTCCAGTATATGCCCTCAATACTTGGTCGGGGCTCCTTTTGCATGAATTACTGCATCAATGCGGCGTGGCATGGAGGTGATCAGCCTGTGGCACTGCTGAGGTGTTATCAATGCAGCGTGGCATGGAGGCGATCAGCCTGTGGCACTGCTGAGGTGTTATCAATGCGGCGTGGCATGGAGGCGATCAGCCTGTGGCACTGCTGAGGTGTTATGGAAGCCCAGGTTGCTTTGATAGCGGCCTTCAGCTCGTCTGCATTGTTGGGTCTGGGGTCTCTCATCTTCCTCTTGACAACACCCTATAGATTCTCTATGGGGTTTAGGTCAGGCGAGTTTGCTGGCCAATCACACACAGTGATAATGTGGTTAGTAAACCAGATATTGGTGCTTTTGGCAGTGTGGACAGGTGCCAAGTCCTGCTGGAAAATGAAATCAGCATCTCCATAAAGCTTATCAGCAGAGGGAAGAATGAAGTGCTGGGAAATTTCCTGGTAGACGTTTGCGTTGACTGATCTGTGTGTGATGAATCTATATAATATAGGAGTTTCACTTTTTGAATTGAATTACTGAAATAAATTAACTTTTTGATGATATTCTAATTCATTGAGAAGGACTAGTATAAGGTAGCCCAATAAAGATAAGCTAGTGGGGACACATTCAAAATGGGTAGGGTGAATAACTTATGCCCAATCTAATAAGAGGTCTGCAGTGTGTGGGACTCTTCTGCCCCTTATGGAAGTGATTTAAACCAGTCTAGCAGTTCAGAAAAGCCATCTTCGGAAATGCTCCTACTACATTATTTTCATTAGGGCATCTTGTAGGTGCAATCATTTAAAGGGGCCGTTCTAGGGATACAATCCCTGGCAGAAAGACTGCAAATACCTAGGCGCTAACCTGGGGTGTACTGTAATTTCCAACTCATGAAGCAGATAGTTAATATTGTGAAAACCATCTGCAATATAGTACAGTATCCCAAACAGTTCACACAAACACAACAAATACTGAATGAAGTCAAATACTGCATGAATTATTGGCTTTGTTGTTGCTCCTTAAAATGTTGCTCCACAAGGGTTAACTGAAGTTTGGCAACCCATGTTACGACTCTCCACCAGTACTCTAAATAGAGTCCCATCTGCACACATGCACAGCTTGTAACGCTCCGTCCCATCATCGTACATCAGCTCCCCCGTAGAAGTTGGTAACCGGGAAGGGGTAACCATCACGCTGCCATTCAGAATGATACTCTTTTCCTAATGAGAGAAACACGAGAGGTTTTAGGAAGTCTTCAATACTTCAATTTAATATTGTAACTTTTTCAGCACTTACTGCTTTCAGTACAATGTTTCCACCGGTACGGAAATCTATAGTCTTTCCCATTATATAGACTCCTTCATTTCCACGTACAGTAATTTGCCCATCAACATTTATTTTAAGATCACTGCTCGCGCTGCTGGTAATCTGAAAATAAAATAAAAAGATGGATAATAGAAATAGAATATATACCCCAATATATCTCTTCCCCATTGTCCACGAATATAAAGCGAACAACTACTCTGATCAGGTGACTAATATCTCTCTACCGTTTACTTATAAGGATATCAATACAAATACAACTTTTTCCATTATCACAGTCAAAATGTTGAAATTTCCTCAAAGCACTTTCATGATATCTCAACTAGATGTCAGAAAAGTGAGAATAGCTGCAATACTAGGCACAACCCATGGACAAGCAAGCATGTCTCGGTTTCTAAAAAAAAATTGGACCCTTTTTGCTAGTCTCATACAACCCCTTTAACATACATATGGGATAGCAGAGGAGCAACACCCCAAACTAAGGTGATCCAACAAGAAGAGAACCGTAATAGCCCTGATATGCCCAGACCTCAGCCGGAATGACAAAAGGTTTCACATATAAAAAACAAAACAAAAAAAAAGAAAAGAAAAACAAGCATAACACATGCATCCTGACATAATATGATCATAATGTAACATATATGTGAAAGTAAACCATACAATTGTGTCAAAAAACATGTATTAAGTAGAGCATCAAAACTATATAAAACCAGTGCGGGGGTCACAAAGGAACCATCCTGTAAGAAGATACCAGTTACCCGTGGGGAAGCCAGTTTCAGCAGTGACATACTGGGGTCTTTAGATAGGATGAAGAAAGATACAGTTTTTGATTCTGACTTTGATTTCATTTGTATCTTGGGAGTGCATTCAGAAGCTCTCTCTATGTTTTACCAATTTTTAGTTTGTGTGTCCTTATTATGGCCTCCTGTGAGTATGATATGGGGGAGGGGAGAATGATATTGAAGTTTAAGGTTTTAAGTGGACTTTAAAGGGGTTTTCGAGTCCTTATCCCCAAGATAAGCCATCAATATCTCGTTGGTCGGGATCCGACTTTCGCCACTCCCGCCGATCAGCTGTTGTAAAGAGGCCGCAGCACTCCTACAAGCGCTGCTTCCCCTTCATTTTTTTTACTGCTCACACTGTGGATCGCCAACACACTTGTAGTGGCGGTTCCCAGTATTACAGCCTTATCCCAAATACTTTGATGTATTTCTAAGTACTGGACAACTCCTTGGCATGATGTGCAATATTCAGAATTACTAATATAAAACACACATAGATACAGAAAAAGAGATGTGCCACATCTAAGAGACTCTTGAGACAATTTGAACATATAAAAATAAATCTGAATATATAGTAAAAAAACTAAAATAACAATCTTGTATTACCCTTTCTGTGGATGCTCGCTGTACATTCAATGTTTTTACTCCTTTTGGTAAGTGGAATTCATGTTTCTCATAATCTGTACTGAACAAAGTGTTTTGAGTTCGAGGGTCCACAAACTCCATGCCAATGTCGCTGGTAATGGACGTCTTGTTCTTGTCCACCTTCAATACTGTCGAACCTTGTTGAAGAATCACCTTGAAACACAAGACCCAAAACCCATTCAGTACTTTTCTTAGAGGACATCTGTGAGTTACTGGGAAAAGCTAATATGTGCAGACTGCAATTAAATGTCAATACATAAATGGAGCATCCCGCAGTATATACAGATATGGTAGACATATTAATGCTACCAAACAAGTCTAAAAGCAAATATTTCTAAATATAACCCCTTAGTGACCAGCCCATTTTAGGCCTTAATGACCAAGCTATTTTATTCGTTTTTCTATAGTCGCATTCAAAGAGCTATAACGTTCTTATTTTTTCGTCTACATAGCTGTATGAGGACTTGTTTTTTGCGGGATTAGTTGTGCTTTTTAATGGCACCATTTTTGGGTACATATAATTTTTATATTAACTTTTATTAACCTTTTTGGGGGGGGATTATAAAAAAAAAACTGAAATTCTGCCATTGTTCTATGCGTTTTTAAATTGACGCCGTTCACTATGCAACGTAATTAACATGTGACCTTTATTCTATGGGTCGGTACGATTACGGCGATACCACATATGTGGAGGTTTTTTTATGTTTTACGACTTTTGCACAATAAAAACACTTTTGAACTAAAATTATTTGCTTTTGCATCGTCGCTTTCCAAGATCCGTAATTTTTTTATTTTTCCATCAATGTAGTGATTTTTTGGGCTTGTTTTCTGCGGGACAAGACGTAGTTTTGAATGGTACTGTTTTGGGGTGCATGAGACTTATTGATTCATTTTTATTCTGACTTTTTTTGGGGGGCAATGGAAAAAAATTGCAATTTCGCCATGGTTTTTTGCGTTTTTTTTTACGGTGTTCACTTTGCGGTTTAAATTACATATTAACTTTATTAATGGAGTCATTACGGTCGCGGCGATACCACATATGTGTACTTTTTTTTATTTTTTTACACTTTTACTAAATAAAACCACTTTTTATGGAAAAAAATGGATTTATTTTTTTACTGTACTTTTTATTAATAATCTTTATTTCACTTTGATGACTTATTTTATTAGTCCCACTAGGGGACTTTACTGTGCGATGTTACGATCGCTGCTATAATGCTCTGGTATACTTCGTATGTAAATCTGACAGGCAATCTGTTAGGACGTGCCTCCGGCGCGTCCTAACAGGAATATGTCCAGGGCAGACCTGGGGGCTTTTATCAAGCCCCCGGCTGCCATGACACCCCATCGGAGACCCGCGATTTCATTCGCGGGCCGCCGATGGGTGACAGAGGGAGCGCACTCCCTCTGTAAACAAAGTTAAATGCCGCGGTCGTTATTGACGGCGGCATTTAACGGGTTAAACGGCCGCGATCGAAGTAAACTTCGATCGCGGGCGTTGGAGCAGGAGCTCAGCTGTCATCAGACAGCAGAGCCCCGGCTCCTGCCTGCACGGGAGACCCGTGCAGGACTTAGACTAGGCTGACGTGAAAAGGCGTCAGCCTAGCCTAAAGCCCATTAGTGACCGACGTAAAAAGGCGTATTAGTGGTCACTAAGGGGTTAAAGAGGGTATCTGACATTAGATATTGCAACAAAATTCCCCAAACCTGTAAGAAGAAACAAAACTTTGCAATATACTTAACGTTAAAATTCTGCTTTGGTCCTTAACTGGTTGCACTTTGGGGAAATGTGAGAACAACCTCATTAAATAACACTGAAATATTAAGAAGCCTCTCTTAGTTGGAATACAGTAAATGTGCTTAGACTATGGTAATATGTGACATAAGTTCGCTTCAAGTTATATCATAAATATATCCTAAATTGTATGCATAAAAATCTTCACTAAAACCCATCCAAGAATATCAGATTGCATTAATAGTCATAAATATAATGGTGATAATGACTGTATACATCAATCTTATTATCGGACTTGTATAAAAGTTTTCCTAATCTGATCAGTGTGATTGCTGGTTGGTATCTAAATTCGGTCAGTAAAGGAACCTCTTTATGTGGGGTTGCTGAGATTTTACATGCTAGGACTGAAATAATACTTTGGCATTCAAATGTGACGCTCGGTAGGATAACCCTCCAGCTGTGGATTAAATCAACCTGTGTAGCCCAAGCCTAAAATCCATTTACGTAATGTAATAATAAGAAACACCTAACAAGCAGAATAATTATCTTCTAAGAGTACGTGAAGGATGTTCAAATTTGCTTGTATGGACCATCGTCACGTGTAACCTATTTTGGATCTGAATGACCATCATTTAACGTAAAAGAAGCCAATGGGCGTCTTCAATAGTCTCAGTCATGACTGGGTAAATAGGTGGAATTTTATCATACAATCCATTCAGTGCTACTCCCAGTACAAGGCTAATACAGAGGATATATATATATATTATATAAAACTTACAGGCTGATTATTGCCAGTGATGACCAGATCTTCACTGCGTCGTCCTCCCACTGTGCTCTTGTATAATGGATGTATTGTTCCCATGTCAGAAACGTGTTTAAACCGGAGTAGACCGTTGTTGTGAAATTCCATGCTTTCACAGCCATTAGGACCAACACGGATGACAACCCATATTACCAATGTGATCTAGAAAAACACAAATAGTTAAATTCACTAATCCCGAAATTATAGAATCTAGAGGAGAACACACAAAGTTCCTATGACTCCATGTTATGGACTTGTAGTGCAGTTCGTGCACTGATATACAGACATGTGCACACCAAAGTTTATGGCAACAAAAAAACAAAAACAATGTATCTTAGGCCACATTCACACGAACGTGTTTTTGCGGCCGCAATTCCCCCGAAAATCCACGGGAGAATTGCGGCCCCATTCATTTCTATGGGGCTATGCACACGACCGTAGTTTTTACGGTCCGTGCATGGCCCGGGAACCCGCACCGCAGAAAGAACGGGCATGTCCTATTACGGCCGTCTTCTGCGGTCCGGGCTCATTGAAAACAATGATGGCGGCCATGTGCATGTCCTACGATTTGCGGGCGGCCCGCGGCTGACAATCCGCAGCCGGCCGACCCGAAAATCACGGCCGTGCACACGGCTACGGTCGTGTGCATGAGGCCTTACACTACATAAATAGTCATCCTTGTGTTGTTTCTAGATGATATTAGGTAATGGGATTGGTCATACACACCTTAAAGTAATATACATGCCAGCAGAATACATGAACACTACCTTACAGAGCTTGTAAACATGTCGCCAATGGTCTGTACTCACAATTAAGTTGATGACAGCCAAGATAAACAGGAGGACAATGACACAAATGGCTAAATTGCCCTTCCTGCCTCTCAGGCCAGTTTTATGCAGGCGATCTTCATCAATGGGAATGTATCCGGCTTTGAAGTTACTGTTGTGCTCTTTATTTACATTTCTGCGTTCTACTGCCTTCTCCCGCATTGACTTCTTGACTGGCCCATTGGAGCTCTAAGGTAAAAGCCCAAAAAAATTAAAAATGACAATAAACCTATAGTATTACAACAGTTTCTATTTAATGCCCTACACATGACTACATAAAGCAGTCGTATATTTAAAATACAAGTAAACACAGATAAATAAGGAGAAAAAAAGCCACAAGTGTGCTCACCCAATCTTCATTGTGGGATCTGTAGTTTCTCAATGGTGTGCAATCGGAAGGGGGGCTAGCAGGCAGGCAAGAAACTCAATATTTAGAAGAAAGAAAATTCCTCAGCACATCCGTAGAATATAAAAGATATAAAAAGAGGTTTATTAGGTCATCTTAAATAAACCCATAGAGGACACAGGTAAGGTGTGTCACAGCTTACGCGTTTCGAACAGAAGTGTTCTTACTCGTAGCATACGTAACAGATTCGATACATGTGTTTTAAAATCACAGTTAGCCAATCCTGACACATTAACTTAGTAACAGCTCTACACACCATTTAGAAGAGAAACAGGTTTCATGTATAATAAAATCACAGAATGTGTGCGCATATAGGAACCTAGAAAAAGTTTGCTTTATAATGAGATTACATATAGTGTATTTTTTGTTTTGATAGAATAAAATAACGAAATATATCCAGGAAAATGTCATCAAATAGAGAATATGTCTATGAATACAATCCGCATTAAGTATAAATGAATTATTAGGCATATTTAGGCACTAGGTGTACATAGACAAGGCATATACATATTATCCAGAAATTTCAAGGTAAGAAATATATTTTTCGGTTGGAAATAAATATTACAAATGAAAAACGTTGTAGAATATGTCATATAAAACAGACATGATACAGAGAACCTCAAGATTTTATATTCTCTATTTGATGATATTTTTCTGGATACACTATATGTAATCTCATTATAAAGCAAACTTTTTATAGGTTTCTATATGCGCACACATTCTGTGATTTTGTTATATATGAAACCCGTTTCTAAATGGTGTGTAGAGCTGTTACTAAGTTAATGTCAGGATTGGCTAACTGATTTTAAAACACATGTATCGAATCTGTTACGTATGCTACGAGTAAGAACACTTCTGTTCGAAACGCGTAAGCTGTGACACGCCTTTCCTGTGTCCTCTATGGATTTTTTAAAGATGACCTAATAAAGCTCTTTTTATACCTTATATTCTACGGATGTGCTGAGGAATTTGCTTTCTTCTAAATACAGATAAATAAGGCCTCGTTCACATCAGTGTCGGGTTCCGTTCGACCTTTCCGTCGGAGGAACCAATGAACAGAAAGACAAACGGAAACCATAGCTTTAGTTTGCATTACCATCGATTTCAATGGTAATCATTCAGTTGCAAATGGTTTCCGTTCCATAAGGTTTCCCTTTTCGTAGCGGAAACAATAGCATAGTCGAGTTCGCTATTGTTTCCGCAAAAAAAAAACAAAAAAACCTTACCGAACTGAGGCAAACGGAAACCATTTGCAATGGAAGCATTACCACTGAAATCAATGGTAATGAATTCGTCTTTCCATTCATGGGTTTCCCTGACGGAAAGGACTAACGGAACCCACGAACGGAACCTGACGCGGATGTGAACGAGGCCTAAGAAAAACTGAGGGCTAGAATATGAAATCTGCTTCTGGTACACAAGGGGTTTATGCGCCGATCCAGTGTTGATAAGATCAGGAATCTTTTAGATTGGGATGTCTATTGCATTTACGCTGTAGTAGCGTGCTCATTTCACCTGCACGTTGGATTTCAGCATGCCCGGTATTTTGCTCCCTGGAAGTGGAAATAACCTTGTCCTCGTGTCAGCAACAAATTTATAAATAAATAGACAACTGGGCTTTCCATTTCCCTTGTCAATAGGATGTGTCTATACACAGTTTGATACCATCAGCAATGTTTTGGCAGTGCCAGACTGTGTACGGACAAACCCTAATGACCCAGGGAATTATAGCATCCAATTGTCAATTTATTCATATATTTCCAGGAGGAATAACAGAGGAACGCAAAGTTCTTTGAAAAGATTCTACAGAATTGTTATTTCATGCGAAAAACAAGTATTTACTAAAACAGGTCAGGAGATCGGAAAAATCCTCTTAACAACCTTCTGTGCTTTGATAACTTGATTTGTAGTAGCAATCTATCATTTCTATACTATTCTACTGAAGTGCGTAGCCACCTGTTAGTGGAGTGACTGTAACGTGACACCAACACCAGGGTAATATTACTATACACAGTGGTCCTCGTAATTCTTCTATGTAGAGACTTAAAATCATAAAGTTCCTTGTGAAACAAATGTAAGGCCTCATTCACACGACAGGGTCCGAGTGTCGGCCGGGAAAATCGGCCGTTTTTGGCCGATTTTCCCGGCCGGTTTGCATCCGATTTGCATCCGTTCCGATTCCGTTCCGGGCCGAGTTGCCGTTTTTTCCGGCCGATTTGGACCCGATTTGCATCCGTTTTTTTCCCTGTCCGTTTTAAAATCGGATGAATTTCATTTAAATTTGTTGCCACACACAGCCCTTTGTAGATAATGTCACAGCCCCCCTGGTAGGTAATGCCACCCAGCCCCCTGCAGGTAATGCCACCCAGCCCCCTGTAGGTAATGCCACCCTGCCCCCTGTTGGTGATGCCACCCTGCCCCCTGTAGGCGATGCCATCCTGCCCCCTGTAGGCGATGCCACCCTGCCCCCTGTAGGCGATGCCACCCTGCCCCCTGTAGGCGATGCCACACAGCCCCCTGTAGGCGATGCCACACAGCCCCCTGTAGGCGATGCCACACAGCCCCCTGTAGGCGATGCCACACAGCCCCCTGTAGGCGATGCCACACAGCCCCCTGTAGGCGATGCCACCCTGCCCCCTGTAGGCGATGCCACCCACCCAGCCTCCTGTAGGCGATGCCACCCACCCAGCCTCCTGTAGGCGATGCCACCCACCCTGCCCCCTGTAGGCGATGCCACCCACCCTGCCACCTGTAGGTGATGCCACCCTGCCCCCTGTAGGTGATGCCACACAGTCCCCTGTAGGTTGCACCCATCCCCCCCCCCCTTCCAGGAGAAGTCACTGACTTCAATGTCCATATATGGACAGTGTAGTCACTGACTTCTCCTGAAGAGGAATTCCCTGCTACAGGTCGGGAATTCCGCTTCAGAAGTGAGTGACGTCACTGTGTCCATATATGGACAGTGTAGTCACTCACTTCTCCTGTAGCGGAATCCCCGGCTATAGAGTCGGGGATTTCGCTGCAGAAGTGCGTGACTTCGCTGTGTCCATATATGGACAGTGTAGTCACTCACTTCTCCTGTAGCGGAATCCCCGGCCATAGAGTCGGGGATTCCGCTGCAGAAGTGAGTGACTTCACTGTGTCCATATATGGACAGTGTAGTCACTCACTTCTCCTGTAGTGGAATCCCCGGCCATAGAGTCGGGGATTTCGCTGCAGAAGTGAGTGACTTCGCTGTGTCCATATATGGACAGTGTAGTCACTCACTTCTCCTGTAGCGGAATCCCCGGCCATAGAGTCGGGGATTCCGCTGCAGAAGTGCGTGACTTCGCTGTGTCCATATATGGACAGTGTAGTCACTCACTTCTCCTGTAGCGGCATCCCCGGCCATAGTCGGGGATTCCGCTGCAGAAGTGCGTGACTTCGCTGTGTCCATATATGGACAGTGTAGTCACTCACTTCTCCTGTAGCGGAATCCCCGGCCATAGAGTCGGGGATTCCGCTGCAGAAGTGAGTGACTTCGCTGTGTCCATATATGGACAGTGTAGTCACTCACTTCTCCTGTAGTGGAATCCCCGGACATAGAGTCGGGGATTTCGCTGCAGAAGTGAGTGACTTCGCTGTGTCCATATATGGACAGTGTAGTCACTCACTTCTCCTGTAGCGGAATCCCCGGCCATAGAGTCGGGGATTCCGCTGCAGAAGTGCGTGACTTCGCTGTGTCCATATATGGACAGTGTAGTCACTCACTTCTCCTGTAGCGGCATCCCCGGCCATAGTCGGGGATTCCGCTGCAGAAGTGCGTGACTTCGCTGTGTCCATATACGGACAGTGTAGTCACTCACTTCTCCTGTAGCGGAATCCCCAATCCCCAGCCGGGGATTGGGGATTCCGACTCCTACAGCGAGCAATAAAAGATCCTCCTCCTCACATGCACTCTGCACTGTGAGGAGGAGGAGAGAGAGAGTGCGCGAGCGACGGTAGACCCAGCCATCACTCGGAACACATTCCGGTGATGGCCGTGTATTACCCGGCCCCATAGACTTCTATGGGAGCCGGGCGGCCGGGCACCCGGCTGAAAATAGAGCATGTCCTATTTTTTGACTGGCGGTTTTCCCAGCCGTCAAAAAATCGGTCGTGTGAATAGCCCCATTAGGCGGGATTCACACGACCGGGTCGTTCCCGAGCCCGAGTGCCGGCCGGTAAAATCGGCCATTCTGCCCGGCCGGTTTGCATAAAGTTATGCATCCGTGCCGGGCAGATCCGGACAGTGACATCAGCGGCAGCTCCTGAAGGGGAATCCCCATGTGTTCGGGGATTCCGCTTCAGGAGTTTCCCCTGATGTCACTGCCCAGATATGGACAGAGACATCAAGCGCTCTGTCCAGGAGCGGAATCCCCGAAAACACGGGGATTCCGCTCCTTTAAGGAGCTAAAGTGCGGCTAGCACATAGCAGAGCGGGGAGATACCTCCCCGCTCTGCTATAGTGGCGTCGCTGCAGTAGCAGCCGCAGCAGCTGCTGCTACTAGCGGCGCCATCGAAGGTGTCGCCGAGCCAGGGTGCTTTTAACAAGCAGGGGAAGGGAGCCAGCGCAGCGCTGCTGTACACCCCGGCCCTGCAACACAGTGTACAGCGATGCCATTCGTCAGAATGGCATCAACTCCTCCTCCTCACATGCACTCTGCGCTGTGAGGAGGAGATAGAGCGCAAGCTCCGGAAAACCCGGCCATCACTCGGAACACATTCCGGTGATGGCCGTGTAATACCCGGCCCCATAGACTTCTATGGGAGCCGGGCGGCCGGGTGCCCGGGCAAAGATAGAGCATGTCCTATTTTTTGACGGCCGGATTTCCCGGCCGTCAAAAAATCGGTCGTGTGAATAGCCCCATTAGGGGTCTATCATTCCTAATGCAGCCGGGTGCCGGCCGATTTATGAACGGCCGGCACCCGGCCGGGAAACCCTGCCGTGTGAATGAGGCCTTAGGGGTCTATTATTCCTAATGCAGCCGGGTGCCGGCCGATTTATGAACGGCCGGCACCCGGCCGGGAATCCCTGTCGTGTGAATTCCGCCTAAGGCTCTGTATACAGTGTTCATGGCTTCCGTCAGCGGTATATACGCTCCCGACGTGTTCGTTCAACGGAGGCCTGTGATGGATCCCATGCAGTGACATCCGTCACCCATAGGATTTAATTGTAAAAAAACGGATACCACACAATGTACTTTTTTTGCATTGGCCCCCTCTATAGGAAAGTGCGGTTTGCAGCGTGCGTTCTGGACACTACGGGGTCAGGTGTGAACGGGAGGGATCGATAGATGGATGGACCGAGGAAAGAAGACAGGGCATTTTGGAACAACGGTGACGCCCTCGTTGCTCCAAAATGCTCATTTGCATATATGTGACAAAGGAAAATAACATTACATTCAGGTGAGGCTACACCATATTAGGCCTCGTTCACATCTGCGTTTGGGTCCCGTTCTGACGTAGTCGACTACGCTATTGCTCACGACAAAACGACAGGTCCGGTGCACAACAGAGAAAAACGGAAACCATGGGCACCGGATCTGTCACCGTTGAAATCAATGGTGGCGGAAACTTCTTCCGTCTGTGTCAGTTTGTGTCTGTTCAGGGTCCGGCTCCGACGGAACATAAGCACGGGACCCCAACGCAGATGTGAACGAGGCCTCAACTCTGTTGATCGTTTGATAGGTACGTTCCTGGTGACAGACTCCCTTTAACAGGTACAGCTTTTTTATTATGCGATTACAGTCGTTTCATACAAAGATATAAATTTACCCTATAAGAGATTTTTGCATAATTTTTTTTGGCATACGCATTACGAGACAATTATAGTTCCGTGAGCTCGGCATTACCTGTATCCGTATAACATAGCATAGAGAGAGTTATAGAAAAGCATCACCCCCGCAGCTCATGCTTTCCTATTAGTCTATATACAGCCATCTCCCCGAGATCTCCCGCAGTGTATACATACAAGACACAATGGTTTGTAATCATTTATCGCAGCTCTTTTATCCCCCAGAGCCTCGTAACCCCACACCGGCATACAGTCAGCTCAGGACTGACCTGCTCGGCAGCCGCCATCTTCCCTGCGCCCTGATTCTGACTGCGGGAACACAGAGGAGGTGCCGGACTATACCACTTGCATACAGACGGGGGGGGGGTCCACTTTGACGATCAGGTATAAAATATACTGGGGAAATAATTATTTGTAGACAGAAAGATAATCGATTACTGTATCGCTTCATGAAATCGGTTTAACGCTAAAATTAAATTAAAATTAAAATTCGGAACTTTTTTCTACCCCCCCCCCTCTCCCATTAGCGTATGGTTTCTGCCTGTGGTCTATAGGAATGTAGTGGTGGGAGAAGCTGCTCATGGACGAGATTCTGGACTATTATTGGACATTGTATAAATAGTGTTGTCAGGATTCTCTGTGTGGAGTACAGCTGGGCTCTCTCCTAATAGGGGGGACATATGAAGTTAGAGTGGAACTAAACTTTTAAAAAACTTTTGAACATGTCATAATGAAGTTTTCAAAGGTGGGGGTCCGGGCACTGAGACCCCCACCGATTGCTAAAACGAAGTGGCAGAAGCGCTCGGGCAAGCACTGTGCTGCTTTGTTTCCGATCGGCTTTCCTCGGAGAAGTGAATGGCTCAATAGAAAGTCTATGAGTCCATATTCCGCTCGCTCAGCTTTCCGAGGAAAGACGTTTAGAAACGAAGCAGCACAGCGCTTACCCAAGCAGTTCTGTTGCTTCGTTTTAGCGATCGGTGGGGGTCTCAGTGCCCAGACCACCACAGAACAAAACTTCTGATGCGTCACTGTGACTTGTCATAAGTTTTTTTTAAATTTAGTTATCCTTTAATATCGTTATTACTAGAGATAAATAAGTAGAAATCCCCTCCTGTTAAAGGTCATTTTCAGCTATAGGTTCAGGCGTTGCATCAAGGGATAGACAATCAATATTTGATCAGCGGAGTTCATCCTAAGGCTATGTTCACATGGGGTATTTTGCCGAGTTTTTTGACGCGGAAACCGCGTCGCAAAACTCGGCAGAAACGGCCCGAGAACGATTTCAATGGGAGGCGTCGGCGTCTTTTTCCCGCGAGCAGTAAAACTGCCTCGCGGGAAAAAGAAGCGACATGCCCTATCTTCGGGCGCTTCCGCCTCCGACCTCCCATTGACTTCAATGGGAGGCAGGAGAAAGCGTATATCTCGCTGTTTTATGCCCGCGGCGCTCAATGGCCGCGGGCGAAAAATGGCGCGATAATTGCCGCGAAAATCGGCGTGCAGGGAGAGGAATATCTGCCTCAAAGTTCCAAACGGAATTTTGAGGCAGATATTCCTCCCCCAAAATACTCCGTGTGAACATAGCCTTAAGATCCCCCTTTAATTGGCACAATAAGGGGGCAACGTTCCCTTCATTGATTACACAGGCACCTCGACTCGCCTGTGTGAGCGATTGTTTCTGGTACTCTTGCTCATCCCAACTGCCATGTTAAAAAACTTATACCTCACGGTATACTTTTGTTAATGCAGGATCCCTCAGAATGGAAAAGTGTTGTCTACTATGCTATTCCTTCCTTCAAAAAAAGGTTTACTGGCGTATACCAGCCCGACAGACCAAGAGGACACTCTTTTGGTATCCTAAGAACATGTTTAGTGTGTACGTTGGGAGCTTTCGACATACGTTATAAACGTAGGCCAAAAACGCCATGTGAACTAGGCCTTAGATTGTGTGTCAGAGGCACACAGGAGCCACTGTTGGCCAAGATGTCTGATGATGGCTGAATGATGGATTCGGCTTACAGCGATGTTATGCAGCTTATATGTATAGTAGATACATAGAAGCTGCAGCGCTAAGATGAAATACAATTTCTTAATGAATATTTATTTATTTTTTAAATAAAACTATATTAAAAAAATGTTTCGGATGCCTAAACACATACATTACATTAGAAGAAAAAAGAGCATCAAAGGTTTTTATACCCTTTATGCGTGCCATTTCTTCTAAAAAAATATTTTTCATAATGCTCTTTCCTTTTTTCCACTCACTAATTTTCTTATCAACTCCATCAAATTAAAAGGGCTTACGTCTAGAATCTATCGCTGTTTGATACATGAAAAATCTGTAAGGTGACACTTTGGTGCTGCATAATATTGGGAAAAACAGATTAGTCATATTTTGGTACTTCAATGGTTGAGAATATTGAAATATATTGTAAGGCTTTCCCCTAGCCCTGCTATGTGACTCTGTATGTGGATCTCTTGTATAAATTGTCAAAATTCTCCAGGAATAGAGAATTTTTATGTACATGTGGCCAAAAATCGTAGCATGCTGCAACACATCCCGTACAACAGAGGTATTTTCCTTTTGTAGTTTGGAAGAATTTTTATTTTTTCTTTAGTTCTCTTTTTATGAATTGTACTAACACACAGGTCAAGACAGGGCCAAGATACAAATTATATAAAAAATACAAAGCACTCATCAAGCAAAGGAAACAAAAAACAATAAAGAAAATGATCGCCAATCCCACCCCCATTTCCACCTGCTTACAAAGAATATTATCAAGATTAAGAAATGGGTGTTTAACTACGTAAAATCTCTAAACCAGTGTTTCCAAAACTGTGGGTCGCGACCCACTGCAGGGTTGTGTGAAGATTTCCGGGGGTCACGAGTCACTCACCAATGTCTCGATTTCAACTGTATCTGCGTCCTCAGGACTCAGATACTGTTGGATACAATGCTGGAGCAGGGAGCTGAGGGCTCCTTGCTCCAGCATTCACTATATAATGCCATCCGTGAGTGGCTCGGCGCAGACAGGCGTGATGTAATTACGTCATCGCGCCTGTCTGTGCTGAGCCACACACTGAACAGACCGGAGGAGCAAAAGGATCTTCTCCATTCGTCATGGAAGCGGGGTTATGTGAGTAATTATTATTTCTTTTCTTATATATATAAGGCACTATGGGGACAATATACTGGGTATGAGGGGCAACTATGGGGCAATTTACTGTGTGGGAGGCACTAAGGGATCATTATACTCTGTGTGGGCAGCTATGGGGGCATTATTCTGTGTGGGGACAGCTATGGGTGCACTCCATGGTGCCCCATGTGTATTCAGATTCTAGCACTGCCACTATATTCTGGGCAGGTTTTAGAGGGTGGCAAATTGGGCAATTGTTTAGGGCCCCATTTTTTTACTGAGCCCCTGGGAACTGGATCAACGATGTAAACTGGGAGCAGGGGCGTAGCTATAGGCCGATGGGCCCCGATGCAAAAGTTCTTATTGGACCCCCCCCCCCCGCAAACTTCTCATGGCCGACGGTCCGCAGCTTTCAGTTGCATCGCTGGGTCTCCTAAGTGACCCAACAATGCAGCACTAGCAGCCAGGGGCGTCACTAAGGACTTAAAATCTCAGGGGAAATAGCCCCAATACATATGTGTCCGCCCAAAAAAATTTGTGTGTGTATGTATAGGGGACAGCATAGCATATCTATAGCACTACGACCCTATAAACTATGGATAGGATTAGATACATTGGCCCAGCAGACAGTTTGACACATGATGGGATTAGATACACAGCTCAGCAGACAGTATCATACATTATAGGATTAGATACATTGGCTCAGCAGTCAGTATTACACATGATAGGATTAGAGATAGGGCCCAGCAGACAGTATCACACATGATGGGATTAGATACAGTAGCTCAGCAGACAGTATCACACATGATAGGATTGGATACAGTGGCTCAGTAGACAGTATCACACATGATAGGATTAGATATAGGACTCAGCTCGCTGACATTGCGGCTCCAGCGCTGGACCCAGGAAAGGTACGAATAATAATTGTTTTGCTTCTTAATGTGTTACTAATTATTTTTCTGTGTTTGTGTTTTTTTACAAGTTCGGTTGTTGGACTGCTTCGGATTCGAGGATTACTTCAATGACAGCGGTTTTTTTTCTCAATAAAATGGTAAATCTGGGTTGTCTATTTTTATTTTAATAAAATATTTTTTCTATCTGCTTTTATTTTTTTAAACTTTATTATTACTGCCTTAGTAATGGCCGCTGGCTGATTGACACCCTCCATTACTATGGTGGGGCTTAATGTTAGCAGGTGCAGAGGCAAACACTAACCCCCATTATTACCCCGGTACCCACCGCCACCAGGGGTACTGGAGAGAGCCGGGTACGAACCAGTACCCGACCATCTGTAGTGACAGTCAGGCACCAGGGCGGCAGCAGGCTGGTAGTATTAGGCTGGGATAGGCAAAAAACAGTGCCATTCCCACCCTGGTAATGCTGTCTGCTGCTGCTGTGTTGTATCTGGCTGGTTATGAAAATTGGGGAGGGGGGGGACCCCACATCGTTCTTTCCAATTATTTTTTTTTTTTTTTTTTTTAAATCATGTGAGGTCGCCCCCATTTTTCATAACCAGCCAAATACAATAAAGCAGCAGCAGCCTAGCATTACCAGGGTGGGAAGGGCCACTGTTTCTGGCCTTTCCCAGCCTAATACCAGCCTGTGGCTGCCCCATTGCCTAACCATCACTACAGATGGTGAAGTACTGGATCGTACCCGTCTCTTCCCAGCACCCCTGGTGGTGGTGGGTACCGGGATAATAAAGGGGGTTAGTGTTAGCCTCTGCACCGGCTAATACTAAGCCCCGCCTTAACGATGGACGCTGTCAATCAGCCGGCGGGCATTACTAAGGCGGTAGTAATATAGTTTCAAAAAAAACACAAAGACATAGAAAAAATATTTTATTGAAATAAAAAAAAACACACAACCCTCATTAACCATTTTATTGATAATAAAAAAAGCCGTCAACGAAGTAGTCCTGGAATCCGACGTAGTCCAACGACCGAACCCGTAAGAAAACACACAAAAAACGATTAGTAACACATGTGTTAGGCTTAGATACAGGGCCCATGTGTGATACTGTCTGTGGGATCCTGTATCTAAGCCTACCACAAGGTAGGCTTAGATACAGGGTCCAGCAGACAGTAATCTTATACAGTATAAGATTACTGTGTGCTGGGGCCCTGTATCTAAACCTACCATGTGGTAGGCTTAAATACAGGGCCCATCAGACAGGATCACACATGGGCCCTGTATCTAAGCCTACCGTGTGATTGGCTTAGATGCAGGGCCCAGCAGACAGCATCACACAATCTGTGATCCTGTCTCATGGGCCCTCTAAGCCTGCAACATCGTAGGCTTAAAGGGGTTGTACAGTCCCTAAACATTGATGGCCTATCCTCAGGATAGGCCATCAATAGCTGATGTGTCGGGGTCCGACTCCCGGGAGCAGGCCAATCAGCTGTTGTGAAGTGGCCGCAGCACTCGTATGAGCTCAGCTTCCCATTCATTTCCCTTACTCGCCCACACTGTAAATAGCCGACACGGATTCACAGTGTGAGCAAGTGACCGGACTGAAGGGACCGGAATGAAGGGGAAGCAGCTCTCGTACGAGTGCTGCGTCCCCTTCAAAACAGCTGATTGGCCGGCTCCCGGGAGTCGGACCCCGCCAATCAGCTTCAGCAGACAGGGATATTAATCTTACCCGCCTCTTCAGCCGCGGCGGAAGTTCTGTACTGACTCTATCCAGGATCACGATGTTGTCCGCGGCACAGCGTTGTGACGTCAGGACCTCCGCTGTGCTCCGGAACCAGGAAGGTAAGTACTGTCAGTTACTATAGTAACAGGGGCCCGCGGCCCAAGTTTCTATAGTAACTTTTTATTGATGTGGTGCGGGGGGCTGCGGGCCCCCCTGGCTTCAGGGCAATTGCGACCGCTGCGACCACTATAGCTACGCCACTGACTGGGAGTGAAGCATGCCCTTCACTGCCCTGGATCACCAAGTACTCAACCACTAACCCACTATTGGGATTGTTCGGCGATATTATTTTTTATTATATCAGTTTTGTGTGCGCATTTCATAGAAGTATTATTTGTCACTGTATGGCAGTATTTGGGTATAAACATTCAGGTAGAAAATACATGTATCTGTGTTTATAGATAAAAATATACTCTACAATTTATTGGTGGAAATCGCTCATCTCTTTATTAGAGAAGTCTCTGGAGTAAATTACATGACATATTAAGTAAATCTTTAGCTTTGGTGTCTGGTGTCCAGTGGGTTTGCTCTCTTCACCTGCTGTTCTCCAACTTTGAGGCACACCACAGGTCCCAGCATGCACGGAACAATGGAGAAAAGCTGACATATCCTCCAAAGATGGATATGAATTCTGGGATGCGTCATTCAGGTGTTACTTGTGGCCTCTACAGTGAATTACATCAGGGAGGATCAGGGGCGTAGCTAAAGGCTCATGGGCCCCGATGCAAAGGTTCTTATTGGGCCCCCGCATACTTCTCATGGCCGACGGTCCGCAGCTTTCAGTTGCATCGCTGGGTCTCCTAAGTGACCCAACAATGCGCACTAGCAGCCGGGGGCGTCACTAAGGTCTTAAAATGTCAGGGGAAATAGCCCCAATACATATGTGTCCCCCCAAGAAAATGTGTGTGTGTGTATATATGTGTGTATAGGAGAAAGCATATCTATAGGACCATGACCCTATAAACTATGGATAGGAATATATACAGTGGCTCAGCAGACAGTATCACACATGATAGGATTAGATACAGTGGCTCAGCAGAAGAGTATCACACATGATAGGATTAAATACAGTGGCTCAGCAGAAGAGTATCACACATGATAGGATTAGATATAGGGCCCAGCTCGCTGACATTGCGGCTCCAGAGCTGGATCCAGGAAAGGTTAGAATAAGAATTGTTTTGCTTCTTTATGTGTTACTAATTATTTTTGTGTGTTTGTGTTTTTTTTACAGGTTTGGTTGTTGGACTACTTCGGATTCGAGGACTATTTCAATGATAGCGTTTTTTTTACTCTCAATAAAATAGTTAATGAGGGCTGTGTGTTTTTTTTTATTTCAATAAAATATTTTACTATGTTCTATTTTTTTAAACTTTATTATTACCACCTTAGTAATAGCTGCTGGCTGATTGACAGCATCCATTACTAAGGCGGGCTTAGTGTTAGCCGGTGCAGAGGCTAGCACTAACCCCCATTATTACCCCGGTATCCACCGCCACCAGGGGTACTGGGAAGAGCCTGGCACGAACTGTAGTGATGAATCTGTAGTGATGGTCGGGCATTGGGGCGGCCGCAGGCTGGTAGCATTAGGCTGGGGAAGGCCAAAAATAGTGGCCCTTTCCACCCTGGTAATGCTAGGCTGTTGCTGTTGCTGCTGCTGCTGTGTTGTATCTGGCTGGTTATGAAAATTGGGGGGACCCCACATCGTTCTTTCCAATTATTTTTCGGCCGCCCAAGTATCTGACCATCACTACAGATGGTCAAGTACTGGATCATCCCCAGCATCCGCCTTAGTAATGGACGCTGTCAATCAGCCGGCGGCTATTACTAAGGTGGTAGTAATAAAGTTTAAAAAAACCACAAAGACAGAAAAATTATATTATTGAAATAAAACCCCTCCACACAACCCTCGTTAACCATTTTATTGATAATAAAAAAAGGCCGTCATCTAAGTAGTCCTCGAATCCGATGTAGTCCAATGACCGAACCTGTAAAAAAAACACAAACACAAAAAAACCGATTAGTAACACATGTGGTAGGCTTAGCTACAGGGCCCATGTGTGATACTGTCTGTTGGACCTGGTATATAAGCCTACAAGGTAGGCTTAAATACAGGGTCCAGCAGACAGTAATACTGTACAGTATAAGTGTAATGGATTTGCCTGACACAGCTTCTGTGTCGACGCCAGTGGTTAATCAGCCTGCATCTGTGCCTAGGTGTGTTAGAGTGACTCGATCTGCTACCACTCAGGCTGGGAGGCTGAGGAGTGGGAGAACCTATCACAGCCTGGCCAGACGGAGCTAGCTCCCGCCCTCTGTCTATTTATACCTTCATTTCCTGCTCCTCCCTTGCCTGTGATTCTGTCTGTTTCTTGGCTCTGCTGCGCCTGCTTGTACTATTGTCCTCTGCTTCAAATTGACCCTGGCTTTACTGACTACTCTCCTGCTCTGCGTTTGGTACCTCGTACACTCCTGGTTTGACTCTGCTCGTTCACTACTCTTGTTGTTCACGGTGTTGCCGTGGGCAACTGCCCCATTTCCCTTAGCTTCTGTGTACCCTTGTCTGTTGGTCTGTCGTGCACTTATTGAGCGTAGGGACCGTCACCCAGTTGTACGCCGTCGCCTAGGATGGGCCGTGCAAGTAGGCAGGGACTGAGTTGCGGGTAGATTAGGGCTCACCTGTCTGTCTCCCTACCCCGTCATTACATAATCACAGGCCCAAATACCTTCTCTACCCTGGTCCCTGACACACTATGGACCCCCTTAAGGCCCTGGCACAGCAAATGCCGCACACGTAAAACGTCTATCCAATCCCAGCAGTGTTCATAGCAACCAATGTATACATGAATTTACACTTCCCTGCAGGGACATATCGCAGAAATTTTTGGATGGTAAGTGGTACCTGTATGGTTCATTGAGTGAAAGATACATTTTTTTCATGCATGTCTATGATCTTAGGGCCTGTTCACATCAGCGTTAGGTTCTGTTGATGGGTTCCTCCTGTCAGACCTTTATGTTAGGGGAACCCATCAACGGAAAGGCAAATGGAAACCATAGCTTTCCGTAAGCATTACCATTGATTTCAATTGTAATGGTAATACTTCTGTTGCTAATGGTTTCCGTTTGTCTCTGTTCCGTAAGTTTTCCATTTTTTTACGGAAACAATAGCGCAGTCGACTGTGCTATTGATTCCGCCAAAACAACAGAAATCTTACGGAACAGAGACAAACAGAAACCATTAGCAAAGGAAGCATTACCATTACAATTGAAATCAATGGTAATGCTTACGGAAAGCTATGGTTTCCATTTGCCTTTCCGTTGATGGGTTCCCCTGACGTAAAAGTCTGACGGAATCCATTAATGAAACCTAACGCTGATGTGAACAGGCCCTTAAATAGTTTTTAATTTAAAAATCATCTATATATAGACAATATTTACATCCAAGTTCATCAAAGCATCAAATAATAAAATAATATACAATTGGGAACTAGACAGATTGTTTCTGGAGCAATATACAGTAAATTTATTTAAAGAAGCTCTGTCACCACATTATAGGTGGCCTATCTTGTACATAATGTGATTGGCGCTGTAATGTAGATTACAGCTGTGTTTTTTTTTTAGAAAAATTATTATTTTTGACGGAGTTATGACCTATTTTAGCTTTATGCTAATGAGTTTCTTAATGGGCAACTGGGCGTGTTTTACATTTGACCAAGTGGGCGTTGTGGAGAGAAGTGTATGACGCTGACCAATCAGTGACCAATCAGCGTCATACACTTCTCTCCATTCATTTACACTGCACATAGTAATCTTACTAGATCACTATGTGCAGCCACACACACACACACACACGCACACACACACACACACACACTAATGTTACTAAAGTGTCCTGATAATGAATATACATTACCTCCAGCCGGGGTGTGATGTCTATTCAGAATCCTGACACTTCAGTAACGTTTGTGTGAGATTTACAGCAAGGCAAGCGTAATCTCGCGAGATTACGCTTGCCTTACTGTAAATATCACACAAACGTTACCGAAGTGTCAGGATTCTGAATAGACATCACGTCCTGGCTGGTAGTGATCTCTATTCACTGTCAGGACACTTGAGTAACATTAGTGTGTGTGTATGTGGCTGCACATAGTGATCTAGTAAGATCACGATGTGCTGAATAAATGAATGGAGAGAAGTGTATGACGCTGATTGGTCAGCGTCATACACTCCTCTGTACAATGCCCACTTGGCCAAAAAGTAAAACACGCCCAGTTGTCCATTAAAAAACTAATTAGCATAAAGCTAAAATAGGTCATAACTCCGTCAAAAATTATCATTTTTCTAAAAAAAACAAACCATAGCTGTTATCTACATTACAGCGCCGATCACATCATGTACAAGATAGGCCACTTATAATGTGGCGACAGAGCCTCTTTAAGAAATCTATTTTCCAGGTCAAAAAGAGGGACATTTAAGGATTCACTTATATAGGAACAGAGCTGCGGTATTGCACCTCGGCCGCTATTCTGTGACTTGAGCCATCTGCTTCCGGAGGCAGCCAGAGCAGCTGATCAGTGCGGGCTCTGGGTATCGGACCTGCACCGATCATATACTGATAATGACCTATCCAGTGGATAAGTCATCAGTTGTCCGCTAAAACGAAGCGACAGAAGCGCTCGTGTGATCGCTCAGCCGCTTTGTTTCTGAAAGGCTTTTTCCGGAAATCAATGTATCGAAGTATTGGCTCGATAGAAAGTCTAAGAGCCCGTACACCGATACATCCGTAAAAAGCTAAACAGAAACTAAGCAGCTGAACACACACACCGCTTAGTTTTACCGATTGGTGGGGGTCTCAGTGCTCTGACCCCCACCAATCAAAACTTCTGACATGTCACTATGACATGTCAGAAGTTTGTCGAACATTTAGTTACCCTTAAGGAATTCCAGCGGTCGCGGTGTCAATTTGAAGTACATATATGTAATCATTTAACATAAGTGTATTAACCTTTGAGGGGTTAATACAATTCCTGTAGTTTTAATATAAATCTTGGATGTGACACTTGTGTCATGTTTGAGGTCATTACAGGATAAAATGACCTCATACAGGTCACGTATATTCTGCTGTGACTACTAAACTGGGCCAGAATATCCTGCCTGTCCCCCATTACTGCTCCTCATAAGGAGGAGGAGAAGACCTAGAGAGGAGGGGGTGAGGGGAGGGCAGGAGGATGAATAAAGCCGTTGCCACAACTAAAAAGTCTCAGGGCTGATGCAGTGGCGTCCCTAACACCCGAGCAGAGCAACAGTGCCGCGGTGATTGCAGGACTCGCCCCTCTATATAAAGAGGCGCAGGTCACACGTCAGCGACATTTTATTCCGGGGAGCCGTCCACAGAGCACAGCCATGGCAGACACCCTGAGGAGGCTCACCAACAGCGAGACGTGCAAGCTGCTGCAAGACAAGCTGGAGGACTGGTACAAGGACTATCATGTGAGTGGTCGCCATCACACTGCCTCGCACATACCGACTACTGTGTACAGCTGACGGCTGCTCTGTAACATATATATATTATAAGGATGCGTTATTGTATATAATATAGTAATACTACTCTGAGTACACACACACACGTACATACACGTCCAGGCTACAGTATATTGCATTCAGTTATATCGCGCCTGCTGTGTATTATAACATTTCTACCTATGAGCAGGTACTGCAGGAGCTGTGCGGTGTAATGCGATTATTGTGGTATTACCGCATCTGTGTGCGGTGTAATGCGATTATTGTGGTATTACTGTATCTGGGTGCTGTGTACACAAGGACTGGGATTGAGTTGGGATTGTCGGTAACCAAGGACGCTCGTTGTCATGGAGACTTGAAGCTCATTCACGGTAGAAACCAGTGCCAGGGACTACAGCCGCAGCTTCACTGTCATCACCACAAGCGGCTCCGGGTCCTGTGCCAGGCAATGCAGGAGAGTAATGTGCCCACTGCTGCCCTATAGCTACTGCTGATATATATATATATATATATATATATACATACACCTTGCAGTTTTCAGGCTTTATCTATTTGTTTAGAATTCTGGCTCAAGTTGCGTTAAAAAACGTACCATGCGTCAAATGTTTTTTTGTTTTTTTAGGGACTTTTTACACTTCGCTTAATAGTTTTAAAACTGTCTATAAATAGTGGCTATAAGAAAAGTAATAAAATGTTATGCGTTTATTAATAGCGCACGCGTTTTTTTTTGGTGCAAGCTATTGGTGTAAATTAGGCCAGTTATGAGGGGGGGGGGGGTAATGAAGAGAAAAGTGTCTAATATGTCCAGCAAGATGCGCCAAATTCATCATACAGCGTGTGTCACTGGGGTTAATTTTGTGCCGTTTCTGCCTGTTATAGCATTTACTTTCATGTCATGACATACTGCAATACATTAGTATATCATGCAAGCAATCCAGCGATCGCTGGTTCAAGTCCCCGAGGGGGACTAATAAAAAAAGTAAAAAAATTTTTTTTTACAATGTTTCAAAAAAAATAATTTAAAAGTAAAAAAAACAAACCCTTCTCACATTTTTTTCCTAAAGCAATGTTAAAAAAATAAGTTAACATAACTGGTATCGTTGTGTCCGTAAAAGTCCGAGCTATCACAATATAGCGCTGTTTAACCTGCTCAGTGATTGCTGTTTGAGCCCTCACCGCTAAGTTGATGTAAAAATATAAAAGTTATGGCTCTCGGAATAAGGCGACACAAAACATTATTTTTTTTTAGCAAATAGTTTTATTTTTTTTAAAACAAAACCTATAAATTAGGTATCGCCATAATGGTATCAACCTGTAGAATAAGGTGAATATATCGTTTTTACCACCTGATTGACGCCGTAGAAACAAAACCCCCCAAAAATGGCTTAATCGCTGTTTTTTGCCCATCTCACCCCACAAATAATTTTTTTTAGCTTTTCAGTACATTATGCGGTAAATAAATGATTCCATGAAAAAGGACAACTTGTCCCGCAAAAAACAAGCCCTCATATGTCGACGAAGGAAGAAATAAAAAAGTTATGGCTTTTGGAAGGCGGGGAGGAGAAAATGAGAATGAAAAAACTAACATTGGCCTGGTCTTTAAGGCTGGGTTCACACAGAGTTTTTTGCAGGCAGAAAATCTCCCTCAAAATTCAGTTTAGAATTTTGAGACAGATTTTGCTCTGCCTGCACGCCGATTTTCGTGACGTTTTTCGCCCATAGCCATTGAGCGCCGCGGGCATAAAACGCAGCGAAATACGCTTTCTCTGCCTCCCATTGTCAATCTCCCATTCATATTTCAGAAGCATAAACGCCCGAAGATAAGGCATGTCCCTTCTTTTTCCCGTGAGACAGTTTTTCCGCTCGCGGGAAAAAAACGCCTTCGCCTCCTATTGAAATCAATGGGAGGCATTTTTGGCCGTTTTTTGGCGCGTTTTCCGATGCGGTTACCGCGTCAACAAACGGGTTAAAAAACTCTGTGTGAACTCCCCCTAAGGCCCTGTTCACACGGAGTTTTGACGCCTTGACGAGTGTTTTGACGAGTTTTTGTCAAACCACTTTGCAAAAACCGTCTGGAGCAGTTTTTGCAGGAGGAATTTTCAGTGTGAACTTTCAGTGGCAATTTTCAGTGTGAACACAGCCTAAGGGGTTAAGAACGCCATGAAAAACAAAGCAAAACGATGTGTGTGAATGCAGTCTTAGGGCATGCCCAGACGTGGCGGAATTTTTCCGCCACTGTCCGCATCAATGCCGCACAGAATCTGCGTTGCAGATTCTGTTGCGACTTTGCCCTAAATGGGCATTAAATTAATGCCGACTAGCTGTTGCGTATTGAGGGGAAAAGTACTTCCCTTCTCTCTATCAGTGCAGGATAGAGAGAAGGGACAGCCCTTTCCCTAGTAAGAGTAAAAAGAAATTCATACTTACCCGGCCGTTGTCTTGGTGACGCGTCCTTCTTTCGCCATCCAGCCTGACCTCCCTGGATGACGCGGCAGTCCATGTGACCGCTGCAGCCTGTGATTGGCCTGTGATTGGCTGCAGCGGTCACATGGGCTGAAACGTCATCCCAGGAGGCCGGACTGGAGGAAGAAGCAGGGAGTTCTCGGTAAGTATGAACTTCTATTTTTTTTACAGGTTGATGTATATTGTGATCGGAAGTCACTGTCCAGGGTGCTGAAACAGTTACTGCCGATCGCTTAACTCTTTCAGCACCTTGGACAGTCACTATTTACTGACGTCGCCTAGCAACGCTCCCGTAATTACGGGTGCACACACGTAGTCACCCGTAATTATGGGTGCACACACGTCACCCGTAATTACGGGAGCCCCCTTTACTTCCTCAGTCTGGCTGTAGACCTAGAAATACAAAGGTCCAGCCAGAATGAAGAAATGTCATGTTAGTAAAAGCAATACGCTACGCAGCACACATAACCATGTACATGACATCTGCGGACTTCATTGCGGAATTTTGACTCTCCATTGAAGTCAATGGAGAAATTCCGCAATGAGTCCGCAACAAGTCCGCTACACGTCCGCAACAAACATTGTATGCTGCGGACACCAAATTCCGCGCCGCAGCCTATGTTACACAGCGGAATTGTTCGCAATGTGTAAACGAACACAACTAAAAAGCTGTGGAAGGCAATGGAGAAACGTGTACGCTGCGGATTTCCGCTGCGGACTGTCCGCAGCGGAATTCCAGAGCAATTCCGCTACATGTGGTCATTCCCTTATAGGAAAAGAAAAAAGCATGTTGTAATGACGGGGTAGGGAGACAGACAGGTGAGCCCTAATCTACCCGCCACTCAGTCCCTGCCTACTTGCAACGGCCCGTCCTAGGCGACGGGGTACAACTGGGCGACGGTCCCTACGCTCAGTAAGTGCACGACAGACAAACAGACAAGGGTACACAGAAGCTAGGGAAACGGGGCAGCTGCCCACGGAGACACCGTGAGCAACGAGAGTAGTGAACGAGCCGAGTCAAACCAGGATTGCACGAGGTACAAAACGCTGAGCAGGAGAGTAGTCAGTAAGCCAAGGTCAATAACAAGCAGAGGATCAGTAGTTCAAGCAGCAGCAGCAGAGCAAGGAAACAAGCAGAGCAGAATCACAGGCAAAGGAGGAACAGGAAAGGCAGGTATAAATAGACAGTGGGCGGGAGCTAGCTCCATCTGGCCAGGCTGTAATAGGCTCTCCCACTCCTAAGCCTGCCATCCTGAGTGGTGGAAGATGGAGTCAGTCTCACAGACATAGGAGCAGGTGCAGACTGATTACCCACGGACGTCGACACAGAAGCTGTGCCTGGCAGATCCTTTACACATGTACAAAATGATGTTTTTTATGCAGTTTAAATTGCCATAAAATCTCTTAGAAAATGCCACTAAAAACTCAAGTAAAAAATACATCCTGAAAAAAAGTGTGTGAAGACACTAAGGCCGTAGTTTTCATCCGTAATTACGGATACATTTCTATTGGCCACGGACACCTTTCCGTATATTTACGGATGTGTGTCCGTGCCGTAGAAATGATCCGCAAAATATAGAACATGTCCTATTTTTGTCTGCAATTTTGGCACGGACTCATCCATAGAAGTCTATGGGCGCTTCCGCAATTGCGGACGGCTGCCATGTGTATCTGTAGCCGTTGGATCAGTACTTGCGGGCAGTAAAAACTGTTACGGTCACGTGCATGAAACAGTAATAATAAATCTCCCTCAGTGCATTACGTTAATGTTTGAGCCTGTCTGGAGCCACTGATGTGTTCATTTCAGTCGGGTAAAACAGGATTTTGAAAGCCAAGAAAAAACGAAGAAAAAATATACAGTTTTTTAGCTTCGGTGCACAACCTGCGTTTTTTTATATTTAAAAAGTGCATCATCTTGTGTAGTTTTTGTCCCTAAGTTTCGGTTGCTAGGTTACCAGCTAACATAAAATCACAATGACCCAGGCAAATCCTCCTCCTTATTCCCTCCCCCACCCCATCCACCATTAACCATTCACCATCCTGTAGACTCAATAATGTAGAAAGAATGTTCAGAACCGACTTAATTATGATGTATTATGGGAATATTTTTCGGGCAGTAAAGTTGTTTTGTTTTGGGCTCTGAGATATAAAAAGAGTCAGCGGAGCCAGAGATGAGCTCCACTGTAATAAAAAACCTGGGTTTCATTTTGTTTATACAAGTTCTGCCGAAAGTTTTATGAGCCCTAGTTCAAATGTGTTGCTTGCTTCGCCCCTGCCTCGCCCGCTGTCTGTGGGTGAAGGGTTTAATACCAAAATTCTTAGTGGTCTAAGGCAGTGAAGGAGTTAATCACCATCTTCCTGATAGTCGAGGGCACTCAAGGGGTTATTGTGCACTGACAATAATTTTATCATCTGTTTAATACTAAGGGTGAGGACACACGTTGTGGCTGCTGCAGGCCGTCAAAACCATGCTAACGCACGGTGGCCGGGTTTCCAAATAGCGTGTTAATTGGACGCACAATTTTGCCAGTAATACCGCAGTTTTACCTACAAAATTGCGCAGCCATTAACAGTCATATGTCCTATCATAGACGTGATATGGGGTCCCTCCACTGGAAGCGCGCTCACTCAGCTGTTTCCGTGCCTCCTATTGATTTTGCATGTGCAGCCACTTTTCCACAGGAAACAGACACCCCCTTTTTCGGAATTAGTGGGGATCCCTTTAACAATTTTGTAAGGGTATGTTCACACGAGGTCATTACGTCCGTAATTGCCGGACGTTTTTCGGCCGGAAGTCCCGGACCGAACTCAGTGCAGGGAGCCGGGCTCCTAGCATCATACTTATGTACGATGCTAGGAGTCCCTGCCTCGCTGCCGGACAACTGTCCCGTACTGTAATCATGTTTTCAGTACGGGACAGTTGTCCTGCAGTGAGGCAGGGACTCCTAGCGTCGTACATAACTATGATGCTAGGAGCCCGGCTCCCTGCACTGTGTTCGGTCCGGTACTTGCGGCCGAAATACGTCCGTCAATTACGGACGTAATGACCTCGTGTGAACATACCCTAACAATCACATACTACTAAAACTGTGCACATGTATTATGGTATAGCAACAATTCAATCAACCTTACATAACTTTACATAGCTGAATATCCTACGACTTAAAGGGTAACTATACTTTTAAAAAACGAAGCTAACCAAGAGCTGGTATAAGGAAGAGAAAAGTGTCTCACATGCTCAACAAGACTCGCTACATGTATTATACAGCTGAGCCACTGTAATTAATTTGGCGCAACTTCTGCCTGGTCTAAGTTTACGCTGTCTAAATCTTATACAGCATTAGTAAATCTGCTCCAATGTTTGCCCAAGCCTTCCTTTTAATGAACAGATACCACATAATAAGTTCATGCTCTTACCCTCTTATTTGTACTAGAAAAGGTACCCGGCGCTGCCCGGGTATAACGTGTCGGTCTGTCTGTCTGTTCATTGGATTTGTTCCAAGAGTGCCCAGGAGGCCAATCCATGTCCTTGTATTTTCTTAGTTTACGGGGAAATCACTAGTAGCCCTATATACCCAGGCAGTTACGCACTATTTATTTTAATTTTAACTTCCTAAATACCTAACAGCTAAACTGGTTGGAAATGGATTCAAAAGATTGTGACAGAGCCTGTTGATTAACAACATTGGCAGTTTTTTTTACCAGTTGGCCATAGACTATGGTTGGATCATAATTGAAAACAGCATCATGCATGAAAGCCCACTCATTAGCACGCTGAACATGATACATGGCACATAGGTACACTACCGTTCAAAAGTTTGGGGTCACCCAGACAATTTTGTGTTTTCCATGAAAACTCACACTTATATTTATCAAATGGGTTGCAAAATGACTAGAAAATATAGTCAAGACATTGACAAGGTTAGAAATAATGATTTTTATTTGAAATAATAATTTTCTCCTTCAAACTTTGCTTTCGTCAAATAATGCTCCATTAGCAGCAATTACAGCATTGCAGACCTTTGGCATTCTAGCTGTTAATTTCCTGAGGTATTCGGGAGAAATTTCACCCCATGCTTCCAGAAGCCCCTCTCACAAGTTGGATTGGCTTGATGCGCACTTCTTGCGTACCATACGGTCAAGCTGCTCCCACAACAGCTCTATGGGGTTGAGATCTGGTGACTGCGCTGGCCACTCCATTACAGATAGAATACCAGCTGCCTGCTTCTTCCCTAAATAGTTCTTGTATAATTTGGTGTGCTTTGGGTCATTGTCCTGTTGTAGGATGAAATTGGCTCCAATCAAGCGCTGTCCACAGGGTATGGCATGGCGTTGCAAAATGGAGTGATAGCCTTCCTTATTCAAAATCCCTTTTACCTTGTACAAATCTCCCACTTTACCAGCACCAAAGCAACCCCAGACCATCACATTACCTCCATCATGCTTGACAGATGGCGTCAGGCACTCTTCCAGCATCTTTTCAGTTGTTCTGCGTCTCACAAATGTTCTTCTGTGTGATCCAAACACCTCAAACTTCGATTCGTCTGTCCATAACACTTTTTTCCAATCTTCCTCTGTCCAATGTCTGTGTGCTTTTGCCCATATTAATCTTTTCCTTTTATTAGCCAGTCTCAGATATTGCTTTTTCTTTGCCACTCTGCCCTGAAGGCCAGCATCCCGGAGTCGCCTCTTCACTGTAGACGTTGACACTGGCGTTTTGCGGGTACTATTTAATGAAGCTGCCAGTTGAGGACCTGTGAGGCGTCTATTTCTCAAACTAGAGACTCTAATGTACTTGTCTTGTTGCTCAGTTGTGCAGCGGGGCCTCCCACTTCTCTTTCTACTCTGGTTAGAGACTGTGTGTGCTGTCCTCTGAAGGGAGTAGTACACACCGTTGTAGGAAATCTACAGTTTCTTGGCAATTTCTCGCATGGAATAGCCTTAATTTCTAAGAACAAGAATAGACTGTCGAGTTTCGCATGAAAGCTCTCTTTTTCTAGCCATTTTGAGAATTTAATCGAACCCAGAAATGTAATGCTCCAGATTCTCAACTAGCTCAAAGGAAGGTCAGTTTTATAGCTCCTCTAAACAGCAAAACTGTTTACAGCGGTGCTAACATAACTGCACAAGGGTTCTCAAGTGTTTTCTAATCATCCATTAGCCTTCTAACACAGTTAGCAAACACAATGTACCATTAGAACACTGGAGTGATGGTTGCTGGAAATGGGCCTCTATACACCTATGTAGATATTGCATTAAAAACCAGACGTTTGCAGCTAGAGTAGTCATTTAGCACATTAACAATGTATAGAGTGTATTTCTGATTAATTTAATGTTATCTTCATTAAAAAAAACTGTGCTTTTCTTTCAAAAATAAGGAAATTTCTAAGTGACCCTAAACTTTTTAACGGTAGTGTACATCAGGTGTTCAGGAAGGTTTTCGTAAAGGTCACGGCCTTCCTGTTGTCCTCTGTTTTCAGCCATTATCACATGATTACGATCCAATACTATAAAAGCGAATACAGACATTCGCTTTTATAGTAAGTACAGCAAAAAAAAATATATAGAGATGTATCCTGGAGCTACATGATTTCTTGCCTTTTCCTGTCATGTTTCTTGTTGCTTTAGTGAGGAAGACCTAAGCAAAGCTGCACTGTATGTGAACAGCATAAGAACTTCCGGTGACCATCTAGCTACATGTATTGAAATGGTGGTCACCCAGACAAAAAGGTGCTTACTAGGCTGTAACTGAGCTGGAGTTAAGCTAAATTTACACGTAGCAATTTTTCACATCACCTGCGAACGATCAGTGGTTTAAAAATTGTAATGGGAATCTGATGGATATATGCTGCCATTTTCTAAGTGGTATTTCAATTGTAAAGCAAAGTAATGTTTGTTCAATAACGCAACGATTAATGTGATCTATAAACGAATCCTAAAGTGGAGCAACATTTACATACCAAGTTGCACTAAACTTCTTAACATGTGTGGGTCATGTAATGCATGTGAATTTATTATGCTTCACAGCTGGGATGAGGTTCTGATGTTGGATTGCTGTGTTCTTTTTCCTCCAAACAGTGTTTTGCATTTGTGCTTAAAAATGTTACTTTTATCTCATCTGTCCATAGAACATTTTCTTAGAAGCATTGTGAAAGATCCAAGTCACAATGTTTTTTTTGGACATCAGCGGCTACACATAAACAGAGGTTTTTGCAGTTTCGAGACTTCAGTAGGTCTTTTGTGTACCCTTGGGTTCTTTCTTACCTCTTTCAGGATCGCCCATTGTGCTCTTGGAGTGATCTTATCAGGACACCCACTCCTAGGGAGAGTAGCAACAATCCTGATTTTTTTCCATTTGTAGACCACTTGTCTAATTGTGGATTGATAGATAGAAGGAAGAAGGAAAAGGCTGGCACTGTTGAACCAGTAATTATTTGAGTGGAGTTCTTCAATGGTCTTTTTTGATGGATCACGGCAGTCAAATTGCCCGGGAGTTGCTCATCGACCAGTACAGCACAAATAACTTGATATCAAAAGATAGAAAGTATCGAGGCACTCACCGACTTTGCAACAAATTACTTTTATTCAGGATCTTGGTCTAGGATGTGGAATAAGCCTACGGCCGTTTCGCATGCGTACACGCTTTTTCAAGGCCCTGGCGTCCCTTCCTTTTCCTGCCCTTTTTATTCGAAAATCAGTATAGATTATTTCATAACAAAAAATAATAATATTAATGACAAAACGGGAAAATATACAACATATAATACTAGATGATGCACCATAATGATATCGCAGCAAAAAAAAAACAATCGTTTTTATTCATCCATTTCATTCTTTTTAAAATAACAAGGTTTATGTTATAAAAGCACTCAGGTCGTTTCGGTCATTAAGACCGAGAGGTCCTAGTGCCCCTGTCTGTAAGATAATCTCAGCCCCTTTTTGTAAATGGGTTTTATTTCTATCTCCTCCAGACAATAGTGGCTTAATGTGAACTATGTCCACAAACTGCATACATCGTGCATTACTTGCATGTTTTTCCTGCATATGTTGTATCAACCTAGGACATCCCTCTCCGGTGATTAATGATCTTATATGTTCACGAAATCTTTTATACATCGTTCGTATCGTTTTTCCTATGTAAAATCTACCACAATTACAGACTACTGCATATACAACATACTGAGTTTTACAAGTTATCAGCTCATTTATCTCAAATTCACAGCCCCCTAAATTAAGGTTCCTAGTACTTATTATGGAATTGCAAAAATTGCATTGTCCACACTTATGATTACCCTTTGGTCCTATTGCTGATAACCAGTTCTCATTTCCCTTTTCTTTTTGGGAAAAATGGCCCTTGACCAATATGTCTTTTAAATTTCTACATCTACGAAAATATATTATTGGTTGTCTAACTGCGACCTCCATTAATCGTGGATTGATATACACCTAGGTATTTAGCAATACTTTTGTCGTTTTTTTTTTACAGCTTAATGCATCTCTATAACACATATTCAGAGGTCTTCTGAAAGTTATTTGCCTTGGGGCATGGTTCATCTTTCTAAAAAACAGATTTGTCAGTAACCAGGCTTTGTGTGCCTTTATTTATTGGGCAAAGCACCTCTGAAACCCTTCCAATCTCATCTCCTTAATTGAAACACATTTAGCCAATTAGCTCTATTAACAGAGATTCACTTACTTTTTCCTCCCTGCACTGTGGATGTTTACTCCATGTGCTCAAAAAAGACATGAACAGTACAACTGTTTGTATGTTATTAGTTTAGTTACATTGTGTTTCACTATAATTCTGACTTTGATAACAATCAAACCACATTTTATTAGTAATCAATGCAGAAATCCAGGTGATTCCAACAAATTCACTTAGTCTTTCTTGCAGCTGTATAAAGTGTTTGTATGTAGACCTGTATGCTGGATGGTGCTGAATTAGGGTATGTGCACACGAGAACTGTCTTTTACGTCTGAAAAGACAGACTGTTTTCTGGAGAAAACAGCTGCGTCGTTTCAGACGTAAAAGCTCCTCCTCGCATTATGCGAAGCGTCTTTGACCCCCGTAATCTTGAGCTGCTCTTCATTGAATGCAATGAAGAACGGCTCAAATTACGTTGCAAAGAAGTGTCCTGCACTTCTTTGCCGAGGCAGTCAATTTACGCGTCGTCGTTTGACAGCTGTCAAACGACGACCCGTAAATGACAGGTCGTCGGCACAGTACGTCGGCAAACCTATTCAAATGAAAGGGCAGATGTTTTCCGACGTATTGTAGCCGTATTTTCAGACGTAAAATGAGGCATAATACGCCTCGTTTACGTCTGAAAATAGGTTGTGTGAACCCAGCCACAGGGTATGTTCACACGCTTAACAAAAAACGTCTGAAAATACTGAGCTGATTTCAGAGAAAACAGCCTCTGATTTTTGAAGCTGAAATGAAATTTGGAGCTTCTTTTGAGGCTTCTTTTCAGGCGTATTTTGAGGCGTTTTTGGAGCTGTTTTCAATAGAATGAGGCTGGGTACATACAACCTATTTTCAGGCGTAAACGAGGCGTATTATGCCTCGTTTTACGCCTGAAAATAGGGCTACAATACGTCGGCAAACATCTGCCCATTCATTTGAATGGGTTTGCCGACGTACTGTGCCGACGACCTGTCATTTACGCGTCGTCGTTTGACAGCTGTCAAACGACGACGCGTAAATTGACTGCCTCGGCAAAGAAGTGCAGGGCACTTCTTTGCCACGTAATTTGAGCTGTTCTACATTGAACTCAATGAAGCACAGCTCAAGATTTACGAGCGTCTCAGACGCCTCGTAAAATACGAGGAGGAGCTTTTACGGCTGAAACGAGGCAGCTGTTTTCTTCTGAAAACAGGCTGTCATTTCAGCCGTAAAAGCAAGCTAGCGTGTGAACATACCCTCAGGGTATGTGCACACGTTGTGACCAAAAACGTCTGAAAATACAGAGCTGTTTTCAAGGGAAAACAGCCCCTGATTTTCAGACGTTTTTTGAGCAACTCGCGTTTTTCGCTGCGTTTTTCGCGGCGTTTTCGCTGAGTTTTTTACATCCGTTTTTGGAGCTGTTTTCATTGGAGTCTATGAGAAAACAGCTCCAAAAACATCCAAAGAAGTGTCCTGCACTTCTTTTGACGAGGCTGTATTTTTACGCGTCGTCGTTTGACAGCTGTCAAACGACGACGCGTAAATGACAGGTCGTCTGCACAGTACGTCGGCAAACGCATTCAAATGAATGGGCAGATGTTTGCCGACGTATTGTAGCCCTATTTTCAGACGTAAAACGAGGCATAATACGCCTCGTTTACGTCTGAAAATAGGTCGTGTGAACCCAGCCTTAATGAAAAACGGCTCCAATTACGTCCCAAGAAGTGTCCTGCACTTCTTTTGACGAGGCTGTATTTTTACACGCCGTCTTTTGACAGCGACGCGTACAATGACAGGTCGTCGGCACAGAACATCGTAAAGCCCATTGAAAGCAATGGGCAGATGTTTGACAACGTATTGGAGCCGTTTTTTCAGACGTAATTCGAGGCGTAAAACGTGTGAACCCAGCCTTAGATTGGGTTAGGTGATACTCTAGCAGAGTTTCAAAGATATAGGTTAGCCATGTGTGTAGGAGTGAGATACTTGGTTAGGCCTTATGCACACGAACGTATTTTTTTCCTCCTGTAAATACTGGCGTAAATACAGGTCCTTGGTCATACGTATTCGACCCGTATTGCACCAGTATTTACGGATCCGTGCCCGGAAATACGGGTCCGGTGTCACCAGTATTCCACCCGTATTACACATTTACGGGCACGTTTTCGCTGCAAAATCGCACTGCACTAATCGGCAGACCCTTCTCTCTATCAGTGCAGGATAGAGAGAAGGGGCAGCCCTTTCCGTAGTAAAAGTAAAAGAAATTCATACTTACCCGGCCGTTGTCTTGGTAACGCGTCCCTCTTTCGACATCCAGCCCGACCTCCCTGGATGACGCGGCAGTCCATATGACCGCTGCAGCCTGTGATTGGCTGCAGCGGTCACATGGGCTGAAACGTCATCCCGGGAGGCCGGACTGGAGGAAGAAGCAGGGAGTTCTGGGTAAGTATGAACTTCTATTTTTTTTTACACATTGATCTATATTGTGATCGGTAGTCACTGTCCAGGGTGCTGAAAGAGTTACTGCCGATCGTTTAACTCTTTCAGCACCCTGGACAGTGACTATCCCCTGACGTCGCCTAGCAACTCTCCCGTAATTACGGGTGCACACACGTAGTCACCCGTAATTACGGGAGCCCCATAGACTTCTATGGGCCTCCCCGTGCCGTTATTACGGCCTGAAATAGGACATGTTCTATATTTATCAACGGCACGGACACCTTCCCGTAAGCATGCGGGGAGTTACCCGTGGCCAATAGAAGTCTATGGGACCGTAATTACGGGCATTTTTACGTTCGTGTGCATGAGGCCGCAAGTATCAGCTGAGATATATTTGGGCCAGACAGTGGCAAGAATATTACATAAACTATACACAAGCAATGTGATACATCTGATGTCTGTTAATGCAGTTGTGGTGAAGAATTTGCTATAGTTTTTGCTGTAAGTGAAGATGAATAAACCAATGGCCACTGTCACATGGCAGTATTTTACATCGGTATATGTAAGCCAAAAGCAGGAGTGGCACAATAACCGAGGAAAGTTTAATGGAAAGATTTGTACCTCCACTAAGCCCCACCCACTTTTTAAAAAAAGTGGCGGAAGCAACATAAAATGCGAAAGATGTGCAAATTATTGCACAACGATGGTGTGCACCATAATTAGCAACTTTTTTACACCATAATACTGGCGTATAACCATTGATAAATACCACCCATGGTGTTCTATGTAATTGCTGGATTTTAGTAAGTGAAATAAGTACGGTATATCTTTCAGACCCTACAGTCCGGATCCGGAGTATGCTATTTTAATCCTCCAACCGCAAATATGGAAATAGACAATTTTGTTTGACAAGACAATTTGGTTTTATTATATTACTGGGACTACCAACTGAATTGTGATATTTTGCTAGGGACAAGACCACCCTAATAATTATGTCATGTACACACCCTTCCATGTACACACCCTTCGATGTACACACCCTTCCATCTGTGCTATAGTGATTGTTAGCCTTTGCTAAATCATTGTATTGCTTAGTATCCATATGAGAGATACAGATCATGGGCTTGATATTGTTTAAAGGGATTGTCTGGTCGTGCTAAGACAAGCTGATTATTGGGGTCCATTTTTCTCAGTGGACACTGCTGGCTCTATCTAATAGAGATGCATCTCTATTCTTCCCTCCCCCCATCAATTTACCATGCCCTAAAAGAGCAAATCCAAAGAGGTTGTCTTCAAAGACAAAAGAAAAAAGCAAAGCAGAATTATCCAACTAGAAACACAAGGACTTGATGGTGATTTTACGTTTATTGTGTCCTTTACTTCCACACACTTTCTGTACATAACTATCTTATTTATTAATGTGTGTCTTTGCCTTTGGGTCCCCAGTGAGAATGTATTTGGCAATTTTAACATAGTGTTATTCCATTCTGCAGTAGAATAAATAGCGTAATTCAAATTCCCTGCAATTCTCCTGTCATCCCATAGCAGACGATGTCCCAATCGGAGATCACAGTCTGCGTGAATAGCAGCTTGTAGTCTACTAATGGACCTACAAGTCAGATATAGAGAGCGACGCTCCAGATGCTAAGGGCAGCGGAAATAAAATTTGAAAGATTAAATAATCCATTATATCCTAAACCTAGCATTGATAACGTTCGGGACTGGACTAGCTATGTACATATAGCTATATTACTCTTTCCAAATTCTCCTTGTGTTAGGCATGCTGCATATGAATTTGTCGGAATATAAAACTTTTGGTGGGATTGGCCAATGATCTAATATGTAGGGGGCTCTTGACCCTCAACTGATGGCAGAGGTCGGTGAAAGAGGGATCGGGGATGTTGGATTTCAACATTCTCCATCCTTTGTTTCCCGCAGGAGATAAGCCGCTGCCAGAATCCTCCCTCTATTGAAATAAACATGCACACTCATTCTTCTTACTATAAGGACATGGAGCGTAGAGTAAATTGAGCCTGTGTCTATTTCCTTTTTTATTTCATTCACACTGACATGAATAGACTTGTAGCTGCTGCTTTTGATCAGATTATTGTTCACTTACTGTAAACAAAGATAGAGCTGCGTTTCTCCCCCTTAATATTGATGATCTGTCAAGGCAAGTCTAATGGTTGCCATGTAACGCATTGCCAGGCCAAGTTAGTGGAAACCACATGTTAAGCGTAAGTGTAAACACAGATAAGAAAAGTATTTAAGAATGTAATGGCTGAAGTTGTACTGTAATCCGCAATGTTTAACGTAGTGATCCCATGTTAAAAAAACTGTGAGTCTACAGTGATGTGAAAAGTATTTGCGCCCTTAGGCTATGTTCACACGGAGTTTTTTTGCAGGCGGAATTTCTGCCTCAAAATTCTGTTTGGAAGTTGGAGGCAGATTTTCCTCTCGCTGCACGCTGATTTTCGCTGCGTTTTTCGCCCACGGCCATTAAGCGCTGCGGGCATAAAACGCAGCAAAATACGCTTTCTCTGTCTCCCCTTGAAGTCAATGGGAGGTCAGAGGCGTAAACGCCCAAAGATAGGGCATGTCCCTTCTTTCTCCCGCGAGACGGTTTTACCGCTCGCAGGAAAAAGACGCCTCCGCCTCCCATTGAAATCAATGGGAGGCATTTTCGGGCAGTTTTTGACGAGTTTTGCGGCGCGGTCTCCGCATAAAAAAACTCGTAAAAAAGCTCTGTGTGAACATAGCCTTAAAGACATCTATTAGTAAATAACATTGAATGTTATTTGATCTTTAAAGGGGTTGTCTCACATAACAGAAGTATCCCTTATCCAAAGGATAGGGGATATATGTGAGATCGCTGGGGGATCCGACCGCTGGGACCCACAATGATAAGGAGAACGGGGAACCGAAAGTCCCACGAAGTGCTCCATGAGAATCATGGGACTTCCGGGGTCTGTGTCCGGGCTTGTGTGTCCGGCAGCTCCATAGAAACAAGCGCGACCGGCCCTCCATTCATTTCTATGAAGCTGTCGGACACACAAGCCCGGATACAGGTCCCCCGTTCTCCTTATCGCTGGGGTTCCCAGCTGTCAGACCACTAGCGATCACACATGTATCCCCTATCCTGTGGATAGGGGATACATGTGTTTTGTGGGAGAACCCCTTTAAAGTAAATGTAATATTAGACAATGTCAATCTGAGTAAACACATAACATAGTTTTAATATTATTACTACATTTGTTTACATATTTTTTTAAACCAAAAATAGGTAATGTTGTTTGAGTGCCCCTACAGTGTCCCAAAAGAGACAGACAGTACTCCATAAGTTTCACCTAATGTTCCCATAAGTGCCAGCATCAATGTGTCCATATAAACACCAACGCCATAGCACAGCATTTGGATAACTTCTTCCCAAATCCCACTGTAAAATTCTTGAAGCTCCGATATTAATGGCTAAATTGACAAAAGTAATAATGAGGTCCCGCTAGTTTTGAGAGGCACGGACCAGTCAGAATAAGTACCGTGTCTCTCAAATAGGTGCCCTTGAAGGGTCTGTAGTTATGAACTGCTCGTGTCAGGTCCTGTCGCAGCTTCTCTATTGGTTTTAATTATATTTCCTCTTTGCATTCACAGATTAATTCTTGTGATCAAAATCTAAACATTTGCTGTGAACTTCTTGAGTTAAATTCGAAAATCCAGGGACAGCTATTCACAATCCTCAATTTCACAGCAAGAGAAGGTAAGAAGCTGAAATAAACAAACACGTATGGTAGAAAACATACATCACAAGAACAGACCCTCTACATTTACATTTATGGACACTACTGTGCACAACAGGGGCATACTAATAGCAAAAAACAAAACTAGTCCCTCTTCCAGGTTCTGGTTCACGCCATTACACAACTTGTATCATTTTGTTCAACTTGCTTGAAGGTAATGCATTTTTTTACTGAAACGTACACCTTCCTTCTAATCTGTTTTCTTGACATAATCATGGGGGCAGCCATCTTGCCTGAGTTGCTGAAACAGCAGCTGCAGAGATTTGCTTTACGGCAGGTGGTGAGCATGATCTGACGTAAGCAGAGGTCACTGTGCAGCGAAGGGGAGGAGGGCGGAGGAACTGAGCTTTCTCCATCACGTATGGCAATGGTGTGATCCTGTGTTGTCTACCTCCAGCTTTATAAAAGAGATGTTACTATTCATTGCAGTCATGCCCTCTGATGATGAGATGACTTTTGACCTTGTCCCCAGTGTACACAGCACAAGCTGAAAAATTATCTCTAGAAACAGGGAGTGTTAGGTCATTTTATGATAATAGATTCCCTTTAAAGTTCGGTGACTTTGGAAATGGGGAGCGAAGAGTATCGTATTTCTCATTGGGTGCCTCTATTGTATTGCATACACTCTTGCGCAAACGTGCACCAGCATTTTCAATTATATAATAATTAATAGATCATTATTTTCAGATGTAAACGTGTGCTTTAAGCACAAATATGTTTTCTCCTTTTCTCTCATAGGTGGTCAATATGCAGGAGTGGAAACCCTTAAGAGTCGCTTTCTGCCTTGGCTTGGCACCTGCTTCGCCAACTCCTCCTGTGCTGACAGCAGCTTCTCTCTTCTTCAGGTATATCACCGTCATTATCACAGACACCAATAAATTAACTTTAGCATGTAGTATAATTCCATGGCTCACGTGCATGCATATTTTACAGCAGTCAAAGTGGAGAAGGTAGTAGCAGAAAAAAGTTAGCAAACCAAAGTGCTCACTTCTCACAGTAAATTAGTATAGACATAGCAAGATTTCACATTTCCACAGCTACAGTAACTCGAATCAGGAAGTAGAACAACAGAAAGAAATAAAAAGGGGAATACAATCAATCACTTGAAATGAAGAGAGTACAATTTTGCCTCCATTGGGGTCAATGCTTCTGTAGAGCTCAAAAATACTCCCACGGTTCATAGGCAGCATTAAAAAAACAGTTCCATCATATTATAAAGTGTGGTGTCCAGGAGTGCCATGTGACATACTTTGCAAATACAAAGAAGGTCAGCTTCGGCTAAGGGGCGTAGACTACTTCCAGTATCCAGCTATGAGACAATTTGATGCAGTTAAGATGTGAAGAAGTTGTCTGGAGGACCGTTTACCCATACATCGGGGGAGAGGGTTCATTAAGTAAATAGACCAATGGATCCAGCAGGATATCTAAGAGAGCCAAGTGAATTAAGGCGCTGACATTAGCCCAAAAGGTAAGAATACCAGGGCAGGCCCAGAAAATATAAATAAGAGGCACTAGCGAGGACTGATAGCGCCAACAGATGGGGGACAGAATGGAGTTTAGTTTGTGTAAAAGTTAAAACATTAAGAGTTTGTATTGGTTTTCTTCGAATGATGTGTAGATCAATGTTTTGGCCACTCTTCCTCAGATAATCTGAGGGGAAAGTTGGCTACCAACGGAGCGTTCCCATTTAGCCATGTATGTGTAGTGCATGGGTTTATCCACAGGCTGGGAGTTCAGGATTATGTAAATATTAGAAATCAGACCTTAGGTGGAGGATATCCTCCGACAGAGCTTTTTAAACTCAGTGGAAGTAGAAACTCGTGTGTCACCAAAAAGGGAAATTGCAAAATAGCATATCTGCAGGTAATGATAGCGTTCACTTTCCAGCAGCCTATTAGTTTGCACTAAATACGTCTGAGTCAAAGTGGAGCTCTGTGCCCATTACTGATCCAGCCACAGGCCCATCCATCTGGTCTGTCAAGAGTCACTCTCATCTCATCAGTCCATAAAACCTTTGAAAAATCTGTCTTCAGATATTTCTTGGCCCAGTCTTGACGCTTCAACTTATGTGTCTTGTTCAGTGGTGGTCGGGTTTCAGGCTTCCTTACCTTGGCCATGTCTCTGAGCGCTAAACACCTTGTACTTCTGGGCACTCCAGGGAGGTTGCAGTACATAGGTACATAGGAGTGGGAATAGAGCAACCTGACAGGAAGGAGTTAATAATGCAGTTGTAAAGGGTTTGCCAGACACAGGTTCTGTGTCGACACCCGGAGTTAATCAACCTTCATAAGCTCCAAGGCCTGCTAGAGTGACGCGATCTGTTACCACTCAGGCTTGCAGGCTGAGGAGAGCGAGAACCTATCACAGCCTGGCCTGACGGTTCTAGCTCCCGCCCTCGGTCTATTTATACCCTCACTTGCAGTCGTTCCTTGCCTGTGATTGTCTTGTTTCCTGGCTCTGCGTTTCCTGCTATTTTCCTGATTGACCGCTGTTTCATATTGACCCTGACCTGACTGACGATTCTCCTGCTCTGATTTTGCTACTACGTACTCTCCTGGTTTTACTCGGCTCGTTCACCCTGCCTGTTGCTCACGGTGTTGCTGTGGGCAACTGCCCCAACTTCCCCCTTTGCTTCTGTGTGCCCTTGTCTTGTGTTGTCTGTCTTGCACCTATTGAGCGTAGGGACCGTCGCCCAGTTGTACGCCGTCGCTTAGGATGGGCTGTGCAAGTAGGCAGGGACTGAGTTGAGGGTAGACTAGGGCTCACCTGTCCGTCTCCCTACCCCGATTCATTACAGCAGTCATTCAAGGGATGAGTTCATCAGTATATATTTTATAGTAAATGTAGGTGAAGCCAACAAGGACCTGGGGCTTTACTCAAATCAGCGTCATGCACTTCTCTCCATTCATTTACACTGCACTAGCAATATAGCTATATCGCTAGTGCAGTCACTTACACAAACACTAACATTACTGCAGTGTCCTGATAATGAATATACATTACCTCCAGCCAGGACGGGATGTGTATTCAGAATCCTGATACTTCTGAATCTTTTCTGTGAGATTCCAGCAATGCAATCTCATTTGAAATGACAGGTTACATCGTAATCTCGCGAGATTACGCTTGCCTTGCTGGAATCTCACAGAAAAGATTCAGAAGTGTCAGGATTCTGAATAAACATCACGTGCAGGCTGGTAGTGATGTATATTCATTATCAGGCACTGCAGTAATGTTAGTGTTTGTGTAAGTGACTGCACTAGTGATATAACTATATCGCTAGTGCAGTGTAAATGAATGGAGAGATGTGCATGACGCTGATTGGTCACTAATTGGTCAGCGTCATACACTCCTCTGCACAACGCCCACTTGGTCTAAAGTAAAACACGCCCACTTGGGCATTAAGAAACTCATTAGCATAAAGCGAAAAATCGCTCATAAAGTGGTTTCAAATAGATCGTTTTTCGAAATAAAAAGCATTACTGTCACCTACATTACAGCGCCGATCTCCTTATATAGGAGATAGGGCACTTATAATGTGGTGACAGAGCCTCTTTAAGGAGGCCAGGGATTTGTGGGTGTGGGGAAATGACAGGAGGATAGATAATCTTGGCGTAAGAATGGCCTGAGCACTGGGTAAGGAGGTTGCAAAGTTTAGAATTAAATTCATGAAAGAAGGTGGAGATGCCAGAGGGGTCATAAATGAAATTACCATATCTGTCCCTGGGAGCCATAACATGATCTTATAATTATCTCGTGGCTCGAGTGTGGGCTTTAAAGCTTGTTTCATAATATTTTTGTTCATTATAAAGTAACATTTTCTCAACAATGGCCAGGTGTAGTTCAAATTCAAGTTTCAATCAAGGGTCTCAAGGTTAGAACAGTAGGGTTTCGTGCCATAGAAGTTTCAAGATCGTGCAGTTGGGTTAAGAGTTTAAGCCTGCTCTAAGTTGCATCCCTCTTAAGACGCTATGCAGTGTCCGTAGAGAACTGCCTTATGAGCCTCCCATAGGGTGGCCAAGGAGGAGACTGTAGCATTATTCTGTGAAGTGCGAAACTTTGGCACATTATGATCTCTCACGCAAAAAATCTTTCTACACCTGCTATAAGCTGATGTAGATTTGTGCCATAAATGTGCAAGATTTCCCCTTACTTCAATTAATACATTTGGCCTCAACTACGCGTCTGGGAGACCACACCGACTTTTCTTGTCACTTAAAATTTGACGAGTAAGTAGAAAAGTTTCAAAGAATTGTGCAAATATGGCGCACGTCCCAACGCGACTTTGGCCGCAATTACACATGTCGTTTTTATGTAGTTTGAGGTCCTGGAGATTTTAATGCAGTTTTTTTTTTTAGCCAATTCCAGTAGGGGAACCAAAAGTAAAGTTCTTCCTTTATACTTCTCATTTCTTTTGAATCCACTTCTGGCTTTGGCTCAAAAAACGGCATCAAAAACTGCATGTGTGATTCCAGCCTTAAAAAGTTGCATTTTGCGCAGAAAACTGCATAAACACTTTGGTAAATGTTGGCTTATATGTTTTATTAAAGGGCACCATGTCTCAGCCTTACCTTCTAGTATTAACATAATAGCATTATCATGTTCTTGTTAGGGTTTTGGAACCACTCCAATTATATAACGCGTTCATTACACAGTTTTACTGAAACCCATTTAGGCTTCTTTCACACTACCGTTAGTACATGTTTACCTCTCTTCCGTCAGAGGAAGAGAGGATCGAAAGATTAAACGGAAAACAAAAGTTCTGCAGACTGCACTTTTGTTTCCGTTCAAAAAAACGGAAACCTTAGCGAACGGAGACAAGCGGAAAGCAACTGAAACAAAAGAATTACCATTGAAATTAATGGTAATTCTAACGGAACCGTTTCTTTCCGTTTAATCTTTCGATCCTCTCTTCCTCTGATGGAAGAGAGGTAAACGTATACTTACGGTAGTGTGAACTTAGCCTTACTAACACATTTAATTATTGTTTATTTATATTATGGTTATTTTGGTATAGTTTTATTTAAGAGAATAAAAATATGAAATACTTTTAGTCATAAATATTGCTTACTATGGACCTAAATTATTGTATTAGGGCACATTGACCAAATTGCTCAAACTTTGCTTGAGAGAGTAAATGAAATTACATTGTGTTCCAGGACTCTCTGGAAAGGGACAAACGAATGAGGGAGTTGTCATCTTCTCAGGAAAAAGAGCTGCACAAACTGGAGTCTCAGTTGGCATCTTCACGTGTGGAACTGAACTCAGTGAGACAAGAGTGAGTCAACAGCCAGAAATTCTATCTATCTATCTATCTATCTATCTATCTATCTATCTATCTATCTATCTATCTATCTATCTATCTATCTATCTATCTATCTATCTATCTATCTATCTATCTATCTATCTATCTATCCATACATATGCAGGGACGTAACTCGGAAACACTGGGCCCCATAGCAAACTTTTGACTGGGCCCCCCTCCCCAGGGTGCCACACACAGCCAGTCCTTGTAGATAGTGCCCCCTGTCAATAGTGCCAGACAGCCCCCTCCTGTAGACAGTGCTATACAGCCCCCCCCTGTAGACAGTGCTATACTGCCTCCCCCTGTAGACAGTGCTATACAATGAACCCCTATAGACAGGAGAAGTCAGCAGCACAACCAAATGAATGTCCAGAGGAGAAGGCAAAATATCCCAGCGAGGGATGGTGCACGCAGGTCCAGAGGGACAGCTTGCACAGAGTAAATAGAAGAAATACTGCAGCACTCAAATATCCAAATGATATTGGTCTTTATTCACCAAGCACTAAAAACTGCAACGTTTCAAGCCCTGTTGGGTCTTTATCAAGCTTGATATGCTTGATAAAGACCCAACAGGTGTTGAAACGTTGCAGTTTTTATTGCTTGGTGAATAAAGACCAATACAATTTGGATATTTGAGTGCTGCAGTCTTTCTTCTATTTCCCCTATAGACAGGGCTATACAGCCCCCCCTGTAGACAGTGCTATACAGCGCCCATGTAGACAGGTCTATACAGCACCCCCTGTAGACAGGGCTATACAGCCCCCCCCTGTAGACAGTTCTATACAGCGCCCCCTGTAGACAGGTCTATACAGCCTACCCATACAGTAATATACAGCCACCCCTGTAGACAGTGCTATACTTTCAAGTGTCACAAAGAGGGACAGTCGATGCGGCGCAAGGCGGGATTTTTTCTTTCTTTTAAGCCACGCCTCTAATCCCACCCAATCCCTGCCCTTACACACCCAAGCCCAGGTTGCTTTGATAGCGGCCTTCAGCTCGTCTGCATTGTTGGGTCTTGTGTCTCTCATCTTCCTCTTGACAATACCCCATAGATTCTCTATGGGGTTTAGGTCAGGTGCAGTGATACTGTTGTTATTACACCAGGTATTGGTACTTTTGGCAGTGTGGACAGGTGCCAAGTCCTGCTGGAAAATGAAATAATCTCCATAAAGCTTGTCAGCAGAGGGAAGCATGAAGTGCTCTAAAATTTCCTGCTAGACGCTGCGCTGACTCTGGACTTGATATAACACAGTAGACTAAAACCAGCAGATGACACGGCTCCCAAACCATCACGGACTGTGGAAACTTCAAACTGGACCGCAAGCCACTTGCATTGATGCCTCTCCACTCTTCTCTATCTATATAGATGATGTTAAAGATGTTAAAATAAAATGTTTTTTTTGGACAAGCACATTTGCACTCATTTTTGCCAGTTTTCCCGGATCTCTCAGTAGACTCAAGTCTATGAGGGATCTGTGAAAACAGGTCCCACACAGGTGGAAAATTGACAGTGAAAAACTGTGTTTTTTCACGCCCGATTTGACACCCATTCGTGTGAATACGGCCTTAGTCTAGTCTTAAGGTGTATGTCCATCTTTTAAAACCATTTTATTTTTAGGTCCTAAATTCTGTTCTGATTACTTTCTTAATATAACTATATAGTAGTTGATTCAGCCAACACTAGAATTTTATCATTTAACTCCTTGTGGATGCAGGTCATTCGGAGCTCTTTATCAGAGAAATGGAGCTTCGCACAATAACCATATACTAAGAAATGCGTCACCACAAAATTTTGGACCTGTTTAGATTAAAAAATAAAAAATGTAAATCATGCTCAGGGACGGGCATTCACTTTAATGCCCTAATATAATCCAATCTTAGATTTAACAAATCACAAGTAATTGCGGTTTTACGAACAATATTATTTAGTGGGACCAAATATTTCGCTTACAGAATTATAATCAATTATTAATGAGTCAGAGCATACGGGATCCAGTTAACAATTACATCTTCCACTTTGTTAACTACTTCTATTTTCTACTTCTGCACTTAGCCTTCTTGAATCTCAAATGGAACTTGAGGAAACAAAAACCAAGTCAGCAACCACTCTCCTAGCAACAGAGGATGAGATACTGCAGCTAAGAGCAGAGTAAGGGGACATTACCTCACCTCAATATTTTGATGTTACAACCTGTTTAGCTTTAGAAGTCCCTTGGGTGTATTCTCTTTACAGCTGAAAGTATTGGATTAAAAGGGGTTATTCTCACCATGAAAACCGCTTGTTAAAAAGAAGCCAGCCTGACGATCAGCTGATCTCCGCAGGTCCGGTTTCTAAAACCCCAAGCAATCTGCGGTCATTTAAATATATGGCTGTCCATGTAATAGCTGGACGGCCAGGGTCCATCAGAGTGGGAGCCACATTTTTTTCATTTTTAAGCATAACTAATTTACATGAACTAAGACAGATTTCACCATAAGACAATATGTAAAGGAGATGTTTTTGACTTTTTGGATAATTACAGTCTAAGGATGGCTCATGAAAACCTGGAACTGAGAAAACTAGAATCGGAGGATGATTATCAGCGCAAGATACGGTTGCTGAAGGATGAGATCTCCATATTATCAGCTGAGAAGAGTATGCTACATGGAAGGTAAGTAGTTAGTCAGGGTTGAATGTGTCTAAAAGCAGCAACCTATAGGTCCTGGACCAAGGGGTAACGATGACAAACATATTGTACCGTTTGTCTAATAAATCATTACAAATAATATACGGGACTTGCTGTTGAGTGAGGGCAGCCTCGATATACAGGCGTACACAGTGGCTGCTGCCACTCAAATGTGAGGGGGTGGGAGAGACAGAAGCAGCGGTCTCTTCATGAATACATTGAACTCATAGGACTGAGTCTGGTGCATTTTTGTACAGTGTTATTAGAAAAATGATGGTGAATCTTACGACAATCTTAGTAAAGAAGATAGTTGGTATTAGTATTAGAAAAATGTGGTTTACTGGGACATAAACTCTGAATAAAGAAGGTGTGGATTCCTGCTAATACAAATCCTCAGCTTATAAGGAGAAGGAAAGTGGAACTAGACTAATTGAACTTATAGGGTAAAAACCCGTGGCATATCCATGACCAATCCGCTACAAATCCGCAGTGTGGAATATGTACCGAAGATGGTCAACAAATCCGCCATGTCTGAACATGGCCTAAATAGGATGGTGCACCAGCAAATTTAAGTGATTGATTGAGAATTATAGCCTAACGATAGCAGGAGGTATGATACTACATATCCTTGCATTGTACTGTGTGATCTTTATCAGCTATTCAAATGAACAAAAGATAGAACAAGAAAAAGCTCACATGTTTTCTATAATGTATCTATGTTTGAATATCTTCATGTTGCAGACTTTCCAGAAGCCGTTCTCCTAGTCCAATCCGCCACTCCAGCAGGTCAGCCAGTCCATATGCCAGAAGCGAGTCACCTACTGCTGCCCAACTCACCAATTCATCTCGCCATAGTCGGTTAATATCTCGTTTTAATGACATCTATGCCAACGATCGTCTAGACGCACAGAACCTACTGAGACGCTACATTGAAGACTTAGAGATGGTGCAGAGGATCATTTTTATAGCTACTCTGGTACGTGACAGTTTAATTATAGCTCAAGATGTATTTAGTATTATACAGCAGTATTAATGCTATGATTCATTGCTCTAAAATTGGAATATTATCCTTTTTGCTCAAAAAAATCTTGATAAAAAAATCTTCGAGTGTCGATAAAAAAAAAAATCTAATTAGAAATTTTGTTGTATACAGGAATCTTTCCATGCTGCAAAAATGGCATTCAGGCAGTTTAAGCTCCGAGTACGAAAGTCATTGTCTCCATCTCACATGGGACCAGAATCCCTAGAGGATGCCGTGATTGACTACATTGTCCGCAATCTGGATCTCTACGATGTCCAATCCAGTGTTAACGTATGGCTTTGTGTTTGAAAAATAATAAGGTCTCTTTCACACGGCTGTATTTTGTTCAGTATTTGGAAGCCAAAAACAGGAGTGGGTCCAAAATACGTAAAGAAGTGCAACTCTTTCCAATACTATTCTCTGTTTATGTTTCACTTCTGGTTTTGGCTTCCAGATACTGACGCAAAATACTGACCAACATACTATACTGCCGTGAAAGTGGCCTAATAATTCTTAGAGAACTGACAATATGTACGGATTCTGTTTTGGACTGTTGTTTCTGCCTGATTAAATGTGTCTAGTTTTAAATTATAAAAGAATGTGTTTGATCTGCCATTTAATCTCCAACAAATCATTGGTTATGCGTCTTGGCATAGCAAGTACAAGTGGCTACTCTTCAGTAAAGGCCCTTTTACTCGGGCTAATGATAGGGCAAATAAGCGTTCATACGAACGCCCGTTCCCGATCATTGCCCTGTGTAAAGAGGGCAGTGATCAGCAAATGCTCGTTCATCGCCTGGTCGGATCTTTTATGCGGCCAATAAAATGGTCACTAGTTGGCATCAAATCTCCCTATGTAAGCAAGGAGATGTGCTGCCAACATGATGCAAATAATTGGGGAAGAACGATCATAGTAATGATCATTTGTCCCGATACATTACCGATCATTTCTCCTTGTGACAGGAGTAAACGATCGCCAATCAACATGCTGTATCGTCGATCGGCGCTCCTTTTAGACGACCCGATATTGGTCGTGAAAACAGAAATTAGTTGCAAAAAATTTATAGCCTCCACCAGACAAGACAAAAAATGGTCGGTGACTGGTGGTCCATGTGGCACAATCCTGAATGATAATATGGTCTTCAACAGCTACAAAGTGTGAATGAGGCATTTTTTTTTATTTGTGTGTTTAGTTTATGACATGTTTTAATATTTGGATAAGAAATACCTAAAATGGTATAATGTAGCACTCTTGTAATATATCTTCATTATTGTTTTTGCTGTTTACCCTTATTTTTCTGTTTATTTTTAATCCATGCAGTGCAAAAAAAACAGATTTTCTTAATCAAACAAGTAGTTTAGGCTTTTTCGTTCACATCTGCGTTAAGGCTCTACGTTCTGACGTTCTGTCTGAGCGTTCCGTCAGAACGGAGCCCTGACTGACACAAAGAGTAGTCGACTACGGTATTCATTCCGTCAAAACGACGGAACCCTTGCACAACTGATACAAACGGAAACCATTGGTACCGGATCCGTCACCATTGAAATCAATGGTGATGGAAACGGAAAACTATGGTTTCCGTTTGTGTCGTTCAGGGCTCCGCTCCGACGGAAAGCTCAGACGGAACGTCGGAACGGAGCCCTGGCGCAGATCTGAACGAAGCCTTAACCCCTTCCCGCTCCTTGACGTACTATTACGTCATGGCAGCTGTATCGTTCGCGCTCCATGACGTAATAGTACGTCACGGGAGTAACGGCCGTTTCGGCCGTCCTCCCGACACATACAGGAGCTGTGACGCTGCTGTCTTGTTCAGCAGCTGTCACAGCTCCTACAGCGGGGACCGATCGCTGTGTCCCCGCTGATTAACCCCTTAAAAGCCGCGTTCTATAGAGATCGCGGCTTTTTAGGGGTTAAGCTGCCATCGCCGGCCTGCTACGCGATAGCGGCCGGCGATGGTGACTATGGCAACCGGACACCAAACAATGGCGTCCGGCGATGCCATAGACGGAAGCCTAGTGGGTCCTGACAACGTCAGGACCCACTATGCTTGCTGTCAGTGAGTAGCTGACAGTTCTAATACACTGCACTACGCATGTAGTGCAGTGTATTAGAATAGCGATCAGGGCCTCCTGCCCTCATGTCCCCTAGTGGGACAAAGTAATAAAGTAAAAAAAAAGTTAAAAAAAGTTGTGTAAAAATAAGAAAATAAAAGATTTAAAAGTATTAAAAGTAAAAATCCCCCTTTTTCCCTTATCAGTCCTTTATTATTAATAAAAATATATAAACAAACAAATAAACTATACATAATTGGTATCGCCGCGTCCGTAACGGCCTGAACTACAAAATTATTTCATTATTTATCCCGCACGGTGAACGCCGTAAAAAAAAAAAAATAATAAACCGAACCACAATCACAATTCTTTGGTCACTTCACCTCCCAAAAAATGGAATAAAAAGAGATCAAAAAGTCGCATGTACCTAAAAATGGTACTGATCGAAACTACAGTTCGTTACGCAAAAAATAAGTCCTCGCACGGCTTTATTGATTGAAAAATAAAAACGTTATGGCTCTTAGAATAAGGTAACACAAAAAGTGAATGATTGTTTACAAAACTTATTTTATTGTGCAAACGCCATAAGACATAAAAAACTATAAACATCTGGTATCGCCGTAATCGTATCGCCCCGCAGAATAAAGTGAATATGTCATTTATAGCGCACGGTGAACGCTGTAAAAAAAAACGAAAAAAAAAACAATCGTACAATTGCTGTTTTTTAGTCACCACGCCACCTAAAAATAGAATAAAAACTGATCAAAAAGCCGCATGCACCCCAAGAAAACTACAATGGATTCCTCAAGGGGTCTAGTTTCCAAATTGGGGTCACTTTTGGGGGGTTCCCAATGTTTTGGCACCACAAGACCTCTTCAAACCGGACATGGTGCCTAATAAAAAAGATGCTTCAAAATCCACTAGGTGCTCCTTTGCTTCGGAGGCCGATGCTTCAGCCCATTACCGCACGAGGGCCACATGTGGGATATTTCTCAAAACTGCAGAATCTGGGCAATAAGTATTAAGTTGCGTTTCTCTGATAAATCCTTTTGTGTTATAAAAAAAATGGTATAAAGAGGATTTTCTTACCAAAAAAAAAATGTAAATTTCACCTCTACTTTGCTCTAAATTCCTGTGAAACACCTAAAGGGTTCATAAACTTTCTAAATGCTGTTGTGGATACTTTGAGGGGTCTAGTTTCTAAAATGGGGTGTTTGATAGGGGTTTCTAATATATGGGCCCCTCAAAGCAACTTCAGAACTGAACTGGAACCTAAAAAAATAAATAAATGAGGCAATACTTCGCTTCTTACATTATACTGATAATGAGCCGTGCCCACCCCGAGATGACCCCAGTTTTGACCGTTTGTATAAACGGAGACCCCTATTAGACCGTTCCAGTGCCCGGTTTTCCCAAGCATACACCCCTGAGAAGTGTATTTCTATTGATGAGTCCCTGGTACATTTTAAAGGGAGGGTTCAATTCCGCGAGTACCTGCCGGGTAAGAGGGCAAGGTATGGCGTGAAGATGTATAAGCTGTGAGAGTGCATCAGGGTATACCTACAGGTTTAGGATATATGAAGGAAAGGCCACCCCCAAACCAGACTGCATCCTGGACTACAATAGGTACATGGGAGGGATGGACTTGTAAGATCAAGCCCTGAAGCCCTACAGCGCCATGCGGTGTGGTATAAGAAGCTGGCCGGGCACATCATACAGATGGCATTGTACAATGCGTACATGCTACGTCGATGTGCAGGCCAGACGGGAACTTTCCTGGAATTTCAAGAGGTGATTATCAAGAACCTAATCTTTAGGGACCAAGAAGGGGGGGGCACCCAGTACTTCTGGAAGCGAGCCCACACGCATCGTACCAGGGCAACACTTTCCAGGAGAAGTTCCCCAAACTGGCAAGAAGGGAAAAAGTCAAAAGAGGTGCAAAGTCTGCTATAAGAGGGGGATAAGGGATGACACAATATATCAATGTGACACGTGTCCCGAATAACCAGAGCTCTGTATGAAAGTGTTTTAAAATTTATCATACATCCCTTGGTTTATAATTTACCCCAATTTTACTTACCCTGATGCACTCCACACAGCTTATCCCCCCTCGTCTTTCCCCTCTGATCCCTGCTGTGTGTCCAGGCAGCTGATAACAGCCACATGTAGGGTATTGCCATACCCGGGAGAACCCACATTACAGTTTATGGGGTGTAGGTCTCCGGTCAAAATGCTCACTACACATGTAGATGAATGCCTTAAGGGTGTAGTTTTTAAAACGGGGTCACTTCTTGGGGGTTTCAACTGTTCTGGTACCTCAGGGGCTTCTGCATACATGACTTCGCACTAGAAAATCCCCAGTAGGCCAAATGGTGGTCCTTTCCTTCTGAGCCCTCCCATGGGCCCAAATGGCAGTTTATCACAACAAATGGGGTATTGCGGCCCTCAGAACAAATTGCGCAACAGAATGGGGTATTTTGTTTCTTGTGAAAATAAGAAATTTTCAGCCAAAACTACATATTATTTGAAAAAAATAATTTTGTTTTCATTCCCAGCCCAATTCAAATAAGTTCTGTGAAAAAACTATGGGGTCAAAATGGTCACAACACCCATAAATGAAGTCCTTGAGGGGTGTAGTTTCCAAAATGGGGTCATTTGTGGTTGGTTTCTATTGCTTTGATACCTCTGGGGCTCTGCAAATGCGACATGGCACCCGAAAACCAATCCAGCAAAATCTGGACTCCAAAGAACACACAGCGCTCCTTTCCTTCTGAGCCCTCCCATGGGCCCAAACGGCAGTTTATCACCACAAATGGGGTATTGCCGCACTCAGGACAAATTGGGCAACAGAATGGAGTATTTTATTTCTTGTGAAAATAAGAATTTTTGAGCTAAAATGACATATTATTGGAAAAAATATATATTTTTTTAATTCCCAGCCCAATTCAAATTAGTTCTGTGAAGAAACTATGGAGTCTAAATGGTCACATTACCCATAAATGAATTCCTTGAGGGGTGTAGTTTCCAAAATGGGGTCACTTCTGGTGGGTTTCCATTGCTTTGATACCTCTGGGGCTCTGCAAATGCGACATGGCACCCGAAAACCAAACCAGCAAAATCTGTACTCCAAAGAACACACAGCGCTCCTTCCCTTCTGAGGCCTCCCATGGGCCCAAACGGCAGTTTATTGCCACAAATGGGGTATTGATGCACTCAGGAGAAATTGGGCAACAAAATTGAGTATTTTGTTCCCTGTGAAAATAAGAAATTTTGGTAAAAAATTACATCTTATTGGAAAAAATGTCATTTTTTTAATGTCACAGCCCAATTGAAATAGATGCTGTGAAAAAACTGTGTGGTCAAAATGCTAACAACAACCATAAATGAATTCCTTGAGGGGTGTAGTTTCCAAAATGGGGTCACTTTTGGTGGGTTTCCATTGCTTTGATACCTCTGAGGCTCTGCAAATGCGACATGGCACCCGAAAACCAATCCAACAAAATCTGGACTCCAACAAACATATAGCGCTCCTTTCCTTCTGAGCCCTCCCATGGGCCCAAACGGCAGTTTATCACCACAAATGGGGTATTGCCACACTAAGGACAAATTGGGCAACAAAATGGGGTATTTTGTTCCTTGTGAAAATAAGAAATTTTGATCACAAATGACATTTTATTGGAAAAAATGACATTTTTTTCATTTCAGAGCCCAATTCAAATACGTGCTGTGAAAAAACTGTGCGGTCAAAATGGTAACAACAACCCTAAATGAATCCCTTGAGGGGTGTAGTTTCCAAAATGGGGTCACTATTGGGGGATTCCTACTGTTTTGACACCTCAACACCTCTTCAAACCTGGCATGCTGCCTAAAATATATTCTAATAAAAAAGGGGCCTCAAAATGCACTAGGTGCTTCTTTGCTTCTAGGGCTTGTGTTTTAGTCCACGAGCGCAGTAGGGCCACATGTGGGACATTTCTAAAAACTGCAGAATCTGGAGAATACATATTTATTAGTGTTTCTCTGGTAAAACCTTCTGTGTTACAGAAAAAAAAATGAATAAAATTGAAATTCAGCAAGAAAAATGAAATTTGCAAATTTCACCTCCACTTTGCTTTAATTCCTGTGAAATGCCTGAAGGGTTAAAAAACTTTCTAACTGCTGTTTTGAATACTTTGAGGGGTCTAGTTTTTAAAATGGGGTGTTTTATCAGGGTTTCTAATACATAGGCCCCACAAAGCCACTTCAGAACTCAAGAGGTACCTTAAAAAAAAGGCTTTTGAAATTTTCTTAAAAATATGAGAAATTGCTGTTTATGTTCTAAGCCTTGTAACGTCCAAGAAAAATAAAAAAATGTTCAAAAAACGATGCCAATCTAAAGTAGACATATGGGAAATGTGAACTAGTAACTATTTTGGGTGGTATAACCGTCTGTTTTACAAGCAGATGCATTTAAATTCAGAAAAATGCAATTTTTTCAAAATTTTCTCTACATTTTGCAATTTTTCACCAATAAACACTGAATATATCGACCAAATTTTACCACGAACATGAAGCCCAATGTGTCACGAGAAAACAATCTCAGAATCGCTTGGGTAGGTTTAAGCATTCCGACGTTATTACCACATAAAGTGAAATATGTCAGATTTGAAAAATGGGCTCTGAGCCTTAAGGCCAAAACTAGGCTGCGTCCTTAAGGGGTTAAAGAGCATCTGTTACTAAAGTATTATTTTTCTTTGTATTTGGACACGTAATTAAAGAACCATGATAAATATAAACAGCATTATATACAGTAGCTGTGTTTGCAGCTGTCCTAAATTTTATTTATCTGAAAATTCATGAAGGGTTCCACCCTTGTCTAGCCCTCTTAGGGCACGTTCAGACGTGGCGGAATTTTTCCGCTGCAAATGTTGGTGCAGATTTGGGGAAATTACGCAACAAATCTGCAGCAACATTTGCATATTTGACAGGTAATTCAGACGTTGCAGATATCACAGTGGATTGCATTGCAAAGGCTGAAATCTGCAGTGAAATTCCGCTTCTTCTCCACAAAGTCATGAGCATGCTGCGGAGGGAAAATTCTGCACCGCAGCCTGATTTCCGCACAGTTATTTTCTGCAACGTCTGAACTAACTTTCCTAACAATGTATAGAAACAGATGTAAAAAACGGCTGCTGCAGAATTCCACTGCGGACTGTCTGCAGCGGAATTCGACAGCAATTCCGCCACGTGTGAATGTGCCCTTAGAATGCTGGATTTAGCAGCTGATTCGACCTCACGTACATTGCTGAGCTGTAGAAAACTTGTTTTGTTAAGACAATGAGACGTCTATTTTCTTATAATTCTGTATTTCTTAGTTATATACCTGTTGGTATAATGTAACAATTTTTATTTCTGAAGTGAATATTAAGAGAATAATAATTTACATACTTCATATTTTTATTTTAGGATGTAATCAGTGCCATGAACGTCAATCCTAAAATCTCTTTCCCTGCTGAAGTAGACTTTATTCTGATCAGTGGCTTTATCCGGGAGGTTTGTCGGGTTGCATTTGCCATGCAAACCCTTGAGGCCCCATTAGACATTGCATTTGCCGTCGATGGAGAACTGTTTAGTGAAACCAAGTAAGGAAAGTTCTCAAAAATATACATATACATATGCTTTATATTTTCGTTCAACAGTTAACCCCTTCCCTCTGCAGTTGCTTTCCGGATTTTCACTTTAGTTTTTTCCTCCCCACCTTCCAAAAGCCGTAACTTTTTTATTTTTCCATCAATATTTCCGTATAAGGGCTTGTTTTTTGCGGGACAAGTTGTAGATTTTTCACGGCACCATTTATTGTACCATATATTGTAGTGGGAAACTGGAAAAAAATATTTGTGGGGTGGAATAGGAAATAAACAGGGAAAAAAACAGCGATTCCTCAATCTTTTGGGGGATTTTGTTTTTAGGGCGTTCACCGTGTGGTAAAAACAGCATGTTAACTTTATTCTGCGTGTCAATACAATTACGGTGATACCAAATTTATATAGTTTTTTTATGTTTTACTACTTTTACAAGGAAAAAACTGATGGTTAAAAATAAAATTTTAGTTTTGTCATCATATTCTGAGAGCCATAACGTTTTTATTTTTCTGTCGATTTAGCGGTATGAGGGCTTATTTTTTGTGGGGCGACCTGTAATTTCTATTGGTGTAGCTCCTGGGCCCTAATGCAAACTCTGTAACACGATTTCCATCATTCATAATACTGGTATCTTGTTTTGTGGCAGTAGGATATTTGGGGCCCCTCGGGTTCCAGCGCCCATTTGCAACGGCTATCTCTTCACCCCCAGCTATGCCCCTGAGCAGAGTGTTGATGCGCTGGTCTTATTGTTTTGAATGACAGTATAATATTATTGTGTTTTTTTTCATTTAGATATCGTCGTACATATGACTCTGAGCTCACTGCTCCATTGGTATTTTATCACATGTGGCCGACTTTGATGGAAAATGACGTTGTTGTTGTAAAGGGGGAAGCTGTGACAAAAAGGGGTGCACTGGTAAGTCCAAAGTATTCTTCACACACGACTCACCTTTTATGGTGGGATATCAAAGTTCATTGTATATAATGTACCTTGTATGCCAATTATACAAGGCAAAGAGCGGACAGCACTGGACTTTCCATATAAATATAGAAATCTTTATACATACATATGGTACATGTAATCTATGTAATATGTGTGATATAACATTTTCTTGTGTAACTTAACTTCAGTGGAGCCCCCGCAAGAGCAGAAGTAGAAGTTGCAGCCCTATACGATCTCGATCAGTCAGCCCAGGCCGGACCTTGGTAAGTACCCAAGCTCACAACTGCAATAAATGTTATAAAATGTAATACAAACATTGATCACTTTATCTTAGGTTGTTTTTTGTTTTTTATCTCAAATTCAAAAGTTATAAAACATTGTCAAGTTTCAAAATCATGATAATGATAACTCGTAAAGGGGAATAGGAAGATGTTAGAGGGAAAAAATAATCATATACGGTACCTGTTTTTTGGATAAATCTAATGAGCCACTGAACTGATATGGAAAATGTCATGGCTTGATTGCTCCGAAGCTAAATTTCCTTAGGCCTCACACATGACCACATTTTTAATCCATATCGTATAGATTCCCACTACATTTCAATGGGGCCATGTATACCGCCGTATATAAATATGGCAGTATACAGGAATTATTTTTATGCAGAATCTATTGAAAAATGTACAGCAGTCTTTATTGGGTACTATATATTGATCCAAGTTTCCCCCTAAATGCACTGTATTCTGTTGTTCAATGGAAAAACTGGTTTTAAGATACATACAGACGGTCGCATGTTTGAGACCTTAGGGTGGGTTTACACGGGCAAATTTCTGCCCATAACGAGCGCTGATCGACGATATAACAAGTAGATCGGCGCTCTTTAGAAGGCCTTATTACACGGGGCGGAGCTATACAGTTTGCATCATTGTCAGCAGCACATTCACTGTACATTCACAGGAAGATGTGCTGCCGACAACAATTATTTTACAGGCTGCAGAAAAGATGTGATCAACCAACGAACAATTGTTTGCTCGTTTGCCGGCTAATCGCTGCCTTCTTTACACGGGCCAATAATCGGGCCATTTACTGGCCTGTGGGGCCTTTGCTCAGCTGTCAGCACAGTGCCAACCTAGGCAGCTGAGTCGTGTGACACGGGCAGGTTACTATGGAGAAATTGCCTAACACACTTTAATATTAGGTAGTTCGGGAGTGCCTCTTTAGCGACCGGTCTGTTTCATTTTACTTACTTCTCTACCTTAAGTCCAAATTGATGCCAAGCTGCGGGCCGACAATGTGCAAGGAGGCTTAGTAGTATTCCAACCACACATTTATCTATTTATCGCTTCTTTATTATTTCTATTTTAAGCTTTATTAAGTAAAACTTTCCAAAATGACATTTTATAGCAATGTGTAGATCCTTTCTTAAGAAAAGAAGATGTCTTAGTATTTCTTCTATCCTCATGTATTTTCAGGCATCTAGAAGCCGTAGCCCATCCCCACGAAGAAGTGGAACTCCACGTAAGTTAAATGATAGTCAGCATCTTGAACTGTCTATGTTGAGTTCATAAAGACACAGAATCAGCAATATGAAGGAGTCCAAGTTATTGCAGGAAGGATATAGCCGCAAACCCAATAAAACATACTGAAAAGCTGAAAATGTTTTCAAACTTTTTGCAGAATATAGATGACATTTATAAGTGTGAATATTCATACCGGTAAAAAAAAAACTCCAGACTTCGGAAATACAAAACCAACAAAGAAATATCTAACAATGTTGTTCTAGCTTCTATGAAGTCTGTCTTTCCAAGGGAGGATGAGCAGCAGAGCACTGTTGGTCACTTTGTTAATCTGTGTGACATGTTCACCTATAGATAATTCCCATACGTTTTCTCCTTTAGGATTCTAAGTGGCTTTGTGTGTGAAGTCTGTCCATCATGAACCGGTCAACATCAATGGTGCTTTATGTGTTCTCCAAAGTACCTCAGACCTTCATTGTCAAAATGTGAATGACTATTTAGTTCTTGTTTATACATAGTGTGTTTTATTACTATTTTGTGAACATTACTAATGTACTTTGTATTGATTTTTGTAAGAGAATTATGATAATAATGTGAGTTTCATGATCGGCAAGGTGTGTGCAGTATCAGGTGGGGAAGGCGTCTTATCATGTGGTTAAAGAAGAGATCATTGCAGAATCTGAAAAGTTGTCAAAGAAATTGTTTTAAGTATTTACTGGCCATAAATGAGTCAATCAGATTTATTTTTACTAAGTATTTAAAAATATAGAACTATTTTGCCTACGTACTCCATATTTTACTGTATGTGTGATGACATGTATTGTGTCTATGATATATGTAATATTCAAAGGCAGAACAGCAACTAAAAGAGGAACTCACAGTTGTCAATTTGTTAATACTTTTCCAGGAGGAATAACAGAGGAACTCTGTACAATGCAGAGTTCTAAGAAAAGATGCTCCAGCATTATTATTTTATGGAGAATATAAGTTTTTAGTAAAACAAACATGTCAGGATAGCTTATTTAACTGATTCAATCAGATTCCAAATAAATGGGAAGCACCCCTGTAGTGAAGCGTGGTGCTCGTTGGGCTGGGATGGGTTCCCGGGATACAGTCACGAATTACCCCAGCACACACACAAAAGAATAGAAGTTTTTTTCTGATTCATCAAATATTTATTCTTATTTTTAGTTGTATTTCATATATTTGGTTTCATATAGAAAAAATAAATTAACAACATGTGCATAGGTGACATAATCCTAAGCATGTTACGTCGGTAGTCCTGACATTGATGATACAGTCAGCAATTGTAACATCTTTCATTTTTGCAATTAGATCTGTTATTAACCTATGCTGTTCCAGCGCAGTATATTATAATGACAGGTCCAATGAGCTATAGTGTACTGGTTGGATAATAAAGTAGACTAATACTCAGCTTTATCTATGAGCCTGACATTCCCCCGCCTTCTGTCGCCCCCTCACCATGATTGATGGCCTTTGAGATTTTGCATATTTTGATAAATCAGACACAATTGTTTCATGTGGAGTTAGGGCGGATTCACACGAACGTGAATTGCGTCCGTGCAGGTCGCGTGGACCAATAGAAGTCTATGGGGCAGTACAGACAAGACAGTCTGTGCTTTTTGCGCAGCGTTTGTCCGCTGCGTAAAAAGCGCGACACGTTCAATATCTCGGCGTATTTCGCGCATCATGCACCCATTGAAGTCAATGGGTGTGTGAAAACCACGCAGGTCGCACGGAATCACTTCCGTGCGAACTGCCTGTTTCGCGCAACAGCTGTCAAAAGGATGAATGTAAACAGAAAAGCACCACATGGTGTGTCATAATGATGGCGGCTGCGCGAAAATCACGCAGCCGCGCATCATATGCTGCTGCCTCACGGAGCAGGTAAGTGGCTTTTGCGCAGGCAAAACGCCACGTGTTTTGCGTGCGCAAAAACGCCACGTTCGTCTGAATCAGGCCTTAATCTGTGTGTCCTGCACAAGCACTTTTATTAAGATTTAAAGTGAATGTCCACTGTTGAACACCATTTAATTTCTCTAAAATTCTAAATAGTGTCAAATTCTGTGATTATTTTAATAATATATATTCATAGGGGTTGTAGCTCTGTTACATAGATCTGCTACTTTTCACACAGCCAAAGTTACATGATCAAAATTCTGTCTGCCTGCAGCAACCACTAGGGGGAGCCTACTGGAAATAGATTCAAACAGCTGAAGTCAATATATATTTCCACTGACAGTCTCAGCTATAAGACATTTATCGGCGCGGCACAGAGTTAAAAACTGTCTTTAGCATTAGACATTTATCATGACCCGGAGACAGTTTAATAAATAACTCACAGACTTAGCAGTATTTTGGGTATTGGATTTGTAGACCATGTCTTTTGTTTAATCTTTTTGGAATAAAGTCATACAATAGAAATGTAAGGGCTTGTCCACACGTAATGGAATTTCTGCGTATTTTCCGTCCGGAATTGCGGACGGAAAATACGCAGCGGAATGCAGTAACAGCATAGTGGGTGAGAATTTACAAATCTCATCCACACGCTGTGTAAAATTTCTGAGCAGAAATTCACCTGCAGTGTGTATTTTTCGGACCGCAGCATGTCCATTCCCGCTGCAGAGAGTTGACTGAGTTGCTGCGTTTTTCCCATGTTACCATCTCCCAGCAATGAGAAAAACGCAGCCAAATACGCAGGAAATGGTTTGCTTTTTCCGCAGCTGAATATCTGCTAATTTCAACGGAAATGCTGCAGAAATTTTCTGTAGAAATTCCGTTATGTGTGGAAAATCCTTCTAAGTCTTTGTGTCCGGATTCTGCCGGGCTCTAAGGCACGGTGGGTTACACAGGACACCTGTTCTCCTGGTAGGTGGTGTTCCTAGCAATGGGATTCCCACCTATAAGACATTTATGGCATATCCTTTAGTACTAAGTATTAAATGCTCATAACATCTGCAATCTGTCTCATGGTGCTCACCTTAGTAAACAGGCTCTGAAGTGTAAGGTCGGGTTCCCACGTAGTGTAAACACTGCAGAATTTCCGCAATGGAATTGTGTGTGGAAATTCCGCAGCATTTACAGTAACAGTAAAGTGAATGAGAGTCAGAAAAAACCTGCAGCGTAAATGTTAATAAATTGACCTGTGATGCAGAATTTAAATCCGCAGCACGTCCATTTATGTTGCGTTTTCATTGATTTTCCATTGCGGGTTTTCCACATTGGATTCAATGGGGATGCAAAACCCGCAACATATAGCCAAGCGTTGCGACTTTTGCGGCTTATTCTCAGTGATTACGCCGCATAAATCGCAACTACGGGAAAAAAAATGGCCATAGTGGCTCTGAATAAAAAAACATACTTACCCAGAAGTCTGTGTTTCTTCAACCATTCAATCCGGCCTCCTGGGATGACATATTATCCCATGTGACCGCTGCAGCCAATCACAGGCTGTAGCGGCGGCCAGGTCTGATACGCTGCACAGTTGTTACGCAGTGTATCTGACCCATGGGAACCCAGCCTTAGACAAACCAGCAGGTGTACAGCATGACACTGCAATCCCCACCAAGACATGTTTTAGTCTTGAAGCTTGGCCATATTTACACGTTGCAGAATTTTTCCGCTGCAAATGTTGGTGCAGATTCGGGGCAATTACGCAACGAATCTGCAGCAACATTTGCATACTTGACAGGTAATTCAGCCGTTGCAGATATCACAGCGGACTTGCCACAGATTTCAGTTTTTGCATTGCAAAGGCTGAAATACGCAGTGAAATTCCGCTTCTTCTCCGCAACGTCATGAGCATGCTGCGGAGGGAAAATTTTACACCCTAGCCTAATTTCCGCACAGTAAATTTCCGCAACATCTGAACTAAGTTTCCTAAAAATGTATAGAAACAAATGTAAAAAACGGCTGCTGCAGAATTCCACAGCAATTCTGCCCCGTCTGAACGTGGCCTTAGGCTGTTTTTCTAAGAATTGCAAAAAAAGGCATCAAAACATTGAAAAACATACACAAAATATTGAAAATGAAAAACGTCTCGAAACCAAGACTATGTCCCGAAAATATGGAAAAATCTTGGTATCAGTTTTCTTTATCTGGGATTTCATTTATTAGTGACAGTGTTCTCCATAGGAAGTCACACAGTTTATCCTGTGATAGGAAGCTCTGAATCATTTACTGATCCACTACTTGTCATCAAATGGGTCAAATTAAGAGAATGTGTGAAAGGCCACATAAATCTTTCCTCTCGAGCGTAATTGATTATTGCTGTATGACATCGCTGATGTAATATTTTACACTGACTGTAATCTCCATTTGATCTCTTCATTTGTCTTTCATTGTAACTTCACTATTTTTGTATTTTTTACCTAAGATTTTGGTGCTTTTCAAAAATATATTTAATATTAAATGCTGTGAATTCCTGCATTTGGACTTTTTGATCAATAAACATTTTAAGTAATAACTCTTTGAGTATGTGATATGCTTCTCCTTTTAAAATGTTAATTTTTTTTTGCCATAACAGTAATTGCATATTCTTCAAATTGTATATGGGCATGCCCAGACGTGGCAGAGTTCTTCCGCCACTGTCCGCATCAATGCCGCACAGAATCTGCGTTGCAGATTCTGTTGCGGCTCTGCCTAAAATGGGCATTAAATTGATGCCGACTAGCCGTTGCGTATTGAGGTGAAAGTACTTACCTTCTCTCTATCAGTGCAGGATAGAGAGAAGGGGCAGCACTTTCCCTAGTAAAAGTAAAAAGAAATTCATACTTACCCGGCCGTTGTTTTGGTGATGCGTCCCTCTTTCGCCATCCAGCCCGACCTCCCTGGATGACGTGGCAGTCCATGTGACCGCTGCAGCTTGTGATTGGCCTGTGATTGGCTGCAGCCGTCACTTGGACTGAAACGTCATCCCGGGAGGACGGACTGGAGGAAGAAGCAGGGAGTTCTCGGTAAGTATGAACTTCTATTTTTTTTACAGGTTGATGTATATTGTGATCGGAAGTCACTTTCCAGGGTGCTGAAACAGTTACTGCCGATCACTTAACTCTTTCAGCACCCTGGACAGTGACTATTTACTGACGTCGCCTAGCAACGCTCCCGTAATTACGGGTGCACACACGTAGTCACCCGTAATTACGGGTGCACACACGTAGTCACCCGTAATTACGGGAGCCCCATTGACTTCCTCAGTCTGGCTGTAGACCTAGAAATACATAGGTCCAGCCAGAATGAAGAAATGTCATGTTCGTAAAACCAATACGCTACGCAGAACACATAACATCTGCGGACTTCATTGCGGAATTTTGACTCTGCATTGAAGTCTATGGAGAAATTCCGCAATGAGTCCGCAACAAGTCCGCGACACGTCCGCAACAACCATTGTATGCTGTTGGCACCAAATTTCGCACCGCAGCCTATGCTCCGCAGCGGAATTGTCCGCAATGTGTAAACGAACCCTACTAAAAAGCTGTGGAAGGCAATGGAGAAACGTGTACGCTGCGGATTCCAGAGCAATTCCGCCACGTCTGGTCATGCCCTATTAGTGCCCAAAGGAGTCAATGACAGTCACCACTAGGCTTGTGTCCATGCAGGGGTCAGTCTCCAACTCAAGGCCACACACCATTAGTGTAGGACAGTGGTGATCAACCGATATATTATAGGGGTCTGAAATATGGCCCTTAACTCTATCAAAGTGTCGCAGATCACATTAAGCCAGGGACGACCCAAGGGGTAGACACACACACACACACACACACACACACACACACACACACACGTATGATGTATATTTTACACAGCTAAAACATGACGTAAAACAGGTGTGGACTCAGCAGAAGAAAAGAAAACCTTTCCAATACAGACCTTCGAAGATTTGAAAAATACAGATGGAGAGGTAAGGGCACGTTCAGAGTTTTTCAGCTGAAAATGTTGGTGCAGATTTAGGGCAATTACGCAACGAATCTGCACCAACATTTGCATATTTTACAGGTAATTCAGACATTGCAGAAAACACAGCGGACTTGCCACAGATTTCAGTTTTTGCATTGCAAAGGCTGAAATACGCAGTGAAATTCCGCTTCTCCGCAAAAGACAGTGCATGCTGCGGACTGAAAATTCTGCACTGCAGCCTATGGTCCGCAGCGGAGTTTTCCGCAACGTCTGAACTAACTTTCCAAAAAATTTATAGAAACAAATGTAAAAAACGGCTGCTGGAGAATTCCACTGCGGACTGTCCGCAGCGGAATTCCACAGCAATTCCGCCACATGTGAATGTGCCCTTATACTGGTATATGAATAAAGCCATAACCTAGATACACATACATAATTATATATACTACAGCTTTTGGAAATGGGAAAATTATCATAGTGCCTCCATAACAGAGTAGTAGCTCTTTTGTTCTTTAAGGTTGGACAGAGCACGTAACATACAGGGGCACTTGTGCCTGATTCCCCCTGGTTGAAGCAGAGTGACACTGAACGTATGCTTTACTCCTTAGGCCCTGTTTACATCATGTTTTTACCTAGCGTGTACGTCAGTATAGCACCCAGCATACATGCTAAACATTGTCAGATATAGGCCAAAAGTGTGTGCATTTGGCCTCAGTCTGGCTGGGATACATTACAATACTGCAAAAGGAACGGTATTGTAAAGCATAATAGACTACTTTATTCCATCCCGCTGGATCCTGCAAAAAATGTAGACCTTGCAGTAAACATTTTTGTAACATGGGAGCCTATAGGTGACGTGTGCCACTGCATAGCATATGTCACAGACTTCAGTTTAACAAATACGTCATGGGCTTTCCAATAGCATATCATGATGTATCCGTTAAATGGAAAACATTGTAGTCTATAGGTGCTGAATCCGTAAAAACAGATGACTAATAGTCCCATCCGTCACCCATAGAATATAATGGTATCCGTTCAACAGATACGCCATGAACTCTCATGACCCCAGTTCATGACATATGCTGAGCAGGGCTCAGAAGGGAAGGAGCGTCATTTGGATTTTGGAGCGCAGATTTTGCTGGAATGGTTTTCGGTGCCATGTTGGGTTTGCAACACCCTAGAGGGACCAAAACAGTGGAAACCCCCCAAAAATCACCCCATTTTGGAAACTACACCCCTCAAGGAATTTATCTAGGGATATAGTTAGCATTTTGACCTCACAGGTTTTTTTTGCTGAATTTATTGGAATTAGTCTGTGAAGATAAAAATGACTTTTTTCTGAAAAAACATAGAATTTTTAAATTTTTACAAGGAATAAGAAAAGCACCCCAACATTTGTAAAACTAATTATCCAGATTACGGCAATAACCCACATGTGGTAATCAACTGCTGTTTGGACCAACAACAGGGCTCAGAAGAGAAGGAGAGCGATTTGGAGCACAGATTTTGCAGAAATGTTTTTTGGGCGCCATGTCGCGTTTGCAAAGCTACTGAGGTACCAGTACACTGGAAACACCCAAGAAGTGACCCCATTTTGGAAGCTGCACCCCTCAAAGAATTTATTTAGGGGTGTGATCACTTTTATGAATTCAGTGGAAATCTGGCATGAAAAATAAAATGTAAAATTTTTCACAAATTAGTCAATTATTGGACAGGTTTTTCAGGCACAGAGCATATAAGTGAAGTTTTGTCCCTGTATTTTAGACACAGGACCCCATCCTGCAGTAATGCCCTGCTTTCGCATATTTGCAAGGATTGGCTGATGGGGGTCTTGGGAAGGGGCCTCTGTTTTTTCGGACCGTCCCACTGCTACTTATTTTTTTGTCTTTTAGACATGTTATGAACAGGGGTACACTTGTGTACCCCTTGTGCAAGTACAACTTGTACCCCTGATCAAATAGTGGGTGCAGGAGGTCCCAAACTATCTTCCCACTGGTCGTTATGCAGGCTGTACAGTCTGGGGGCTGTATTGTCCTGTCCTACGTTAATTTAAATTTCTTTGTCGGGGGTGTAGATTTAAGAAAAATTTTAGGAGAAAATATTAATGAGGGATCTAATTTTAAAAACTCTGTCTCGGAATTGGGGTCATCCTGGGGGGGGGGGGGGGACATTGGGAGTTGTCATTAAAGTACAAAAATTTATGGAGGGCCTCAAAGCGGGGTCTGGTCATAGTATTTCATACAACAGACAATGCTACAAAATGTTCGTGGACCAGTAGGATCTCACTTTGGGCTTTTTAGTGAGACCCATGTTATGTACTAACCCACAATATTTCAGCATTTCTGCACAATTGGTCGGTTGCCAGCGACTGGACTGGGCATAAAAGGAGTTGCGGTGTTTGGAAATAAATTGGTGGGCATAAATGTTGGTTTGGTCCAACATAAGCTGTATGCAGTCGACTGCGCTATTGATTCCGTTGAAAAAACGGAAACCTGCCGGAACTGTGACAAACGGAAACCATTAGAAGTGTTTCCGTCACCATTGATATCAATGGTGATGCAAACGGAAGCTGTGGTTTCCGTTTAACTTTCCATTGCGGGGTTCCACGACAGAAACCTCAGACCAGACCCCTGAACGGAAAGCGAACGCTGATATGAACAGGCCCTAACTGACAAGTGACACAACTGACAGTGATGGATTGACGCTGACTAACTGACAAGAGACGGATTGACGCTGACTAACTTACAAGTGACGCAACTGACAGTGACGGATTGATGCTGACTAACTTTCAAGTGACGCAACTGACCGTGACGGATTGACGCTGACAACTGACAAGTGACGTGACTGACAGTGACGGATTGACGCTGACTAGCTGACAATTGACGCAACTGACAGTGACGGATTGACGCTGACTAGTTGACAAGTGACGCAACTGACCGTGACGGATTGACACTGACTAACTAACAAGTGATGCGACTGACAGTGACGGATTGACGCTGACTAACTGACAAGTGACGCAACTGACAGTGACGGATTGACGCTGACTAACTGACAAGTGACACGACTGACAGTGACGGAGTGACGCTGACTAACTGACAAGTAATGCAACTGACATTGACGGATTGACGCTGACTAACTGACAAGTGACGCGACTGATAGTAACGGATTGACGCTGACTAACTGACAAGTGATGCAACTGACAGTGACGGATTGACGCTGACTAACTGACAAGTGACGCGACTGACAGTGACGGATTGACGCTGACTAACTGACAAGTGACACAACTGACAATAACGGATTGACGCTGACTAACTGGCAAGTGACGCAACTGACAGTGACGGATTGACGCTGACTAACTGACAAGTGACGTGACTGACAGTGACGGATTGACGCTGACTAGCTGACAATTGACGCAACTGACAGTGACGGATTGACGCTGACTAGTTGACAAGTGACGCAACTGACCGTGACGGATTGATGCTGACTAACTGACAAGTGATGCAACTGACAGTGACGGATTGACGCTGACTAACTGACAAGTGACGCAACTGACAATAACGGATTGACGCTGACTAACTGGCAAGTGACGCAACTGACAGTGACGGATTGACGCTGACTAGCTGACAATTGACGCAACTGACAGTAACGGATTGATGCTGACTAGTTGAGAAGTGACGCAACTGACCGTGACAGGATTGACGCTGACTAACTGACAAGTGACGCGACTGACAGTGACGGATTGACGCTGACAAACTGACAAGTGACGCGACTGACAGTGACGGATTGACGCTGACTAACTGACAAGTGACGCGACTGACAGTGACGGATTGACGCTGACTAACTGATAAGTGACGCAACTGACATTGACGGTTTGACGCTGACTAACTGACAAGTGACGCGATTGACAGTGACTGATTGACGCTGACTAACTGACAAGTGACGCAACTGACAGGGACGGATTGACGCTGACTAACTGACAAGTGACGCAACTGACAGTGACGGATTGACGCTAACTAACTGACAAGTGACGCAACTGACAGTAACGGATTGACGCTGACTGACAAGTGACGCGACTGACAGTGACGGATTGACACTAACCGACAAGTGACGTGACTGACAGTGACGGATTGACGCTGACTATCTGACAAGTGACAAGACTGACGGTGACGGATTGACACTAACTGACAAGTGACGCGACTGATCGTGACGGATTGATGCTGACAACTAACACAAGGGATTGATGCTGACTAAATGACGTGACGAATTGACGTAGACGACCTAGAAATCTAATTACAACTAAATCTAATTATTATTTTTAGTGAATTATGATGAATAAAAAAATATATAAAAATAGATCTCCCTCATACAATGGGAGGTGGTGAAGTCAGACACTGGGTACATGACAAACATAAAATTGGGGTTTATTCTCCTTTTTTTTACTTAGACTGGCACAGAACACGACACAGGCTCTGATCTCGTCAAGTTCTCTTCACCAACAAAGAGATCAGAGCCCTGTGTGAGGTATTTTTCACCCGCAATTGGTAAAAATGCACTGGTGCGTCTAAACAGACACAGCAATTGCTGGCAATGGATCACTGCTATTGGTCCATTGGCGGTCACATGGGGCAGGGGTGGCCATAGTACCCATTGCCGGAATTAACTACAAGTCCCGTGAGCGGTTTTTAAAACTTTTAACGTAGAAACAATGTGATTGGTGGATCTGTACAGTGACTGGGAAGTGTTAGCTGTAGGGGACAGCTGCTCTCCCGGTTCTCGGTGCACATTGTCACTCACAGTCTGCATCGGGAACGTCTCAGTAACTGTACGTCCTGGTGCGCGAAGTAACTTACTGCCAGGATTTTCAGTTGTGTCCTGGTGTGCCTAGGGGTTAACCTTCGCTGCATGCCAGAGGAGTAACTTGAAGCTCCTGGGTCCCAATGCAAAATCTGTAATTTATAGTACTATTTTCCTCATATGGGCCGGAAGGACTTTTTCGGCCCCCATTAGGCTCCGGGGCCTAGGTGCGACCACAACCTCTGCTCCAACTAGCACTAGCTATGCACCAGCTGAATGCATCCATAACAAACATAAAAATATAAACACATAAAAACATAGGCAATGCTTTTTTGGTTTGACACTTTTATTGTACTCCCACAAGATGGCACTAGTGCTTCAAACACTATTGTTTTATAATGTGCATGATTATACTTTTATGTTTCACATTTGAGAAAAAATAACATTCTAAGTTAAATACAAAAAAGCATAGTTCCTCAAATTTTGGTTCTAACGTTATTGCCTAGTGAAAGATTATGCCAATTGCAGTGTTTTTTTAAAATAACATGTTATAGTTCTCACCTTGCTTTGTACTGAACTTGAATATATTTTACGTGGGTTCACTGCATGAAGCATTTCCAGAAGTGAATAAAATAAACTTGTCTAGTCACTCTTTATAACTAATATTATTATTATCTTATATTAGGAATTACACCTTATTCGCTTTCTATATTCATTTGGAACATTAATCTCTAGACATGTATATATTTTTTTACGTTTTTGTGCTGTGATTTTTCTATTTGCACCAAAAAACAACCTCAAAACAAATAATTCAACCATCCAAACAATAGTTGCCATAATTGACAATGTCTGGCATACCCTAAAGCCTAGAATGATCAAAAGACTATCCAATTAAATATCTCAGTGTGCCATCCAAGACAAGGAATAAAATTACAAAAAGTTAAAAAAAAAACAACATTCCAGGACATAACCAGCACCACACACTGAGTTGCAATTTTTTAAAATAAATATATACATAACATTTCCCTGACTAATACCATAAACAAGTTATACAAAAAACTGCATTATTAAAAAATACCACCATGCAGTTTGTGCACAAGCAGAGGCATAGCTAGGTTCTCCAGCACCCGGGGCAAAGATTCCGTTTGGCGCCTCCCCCCAAAACTCTTTCCCGACAGCTCCTTCCCCTTCGCCATTTTTGTTTTCTCTACCAATCAGTGACGTGTCATTTCTTTTCCACATTTTTTTTATGTAACTCGAGCATAAAAACATTTGTACATTTTACAAGCAATATAGTTCTATACACAACACCAGAACCAAGCTCATTACATATATGCAGCACCAGAACAAAGCTCATTACATATATACAGCACCAGAACAAAGCTCAGTACACATATACAACACCAGAACCAAGCTCTTTACATATATACAGTGCCAGAACAAAGCTCATTATATATATATATATATATATATATATATATATATATATATATATATATACAGTCCAGGGTGGATGAACACAGCACTCCAAATGCAACAAATCAGGCCATGTGCTCGTTACCTGGGGGTGAATCAATTCCCCAATATCCAGATAGAGAGAAATGTAGAGCGTAGTAACGGCACCAGGACTTCAAGATGGATGAAAGCAAAAGTGGATTTATTTCACCTCAACACAGCAACGTTTCGGTTCAACAGGAACCTTTCTCAAGCCATAGTAAACTGAATAAAGTGTCAAACATTTATAGGAGGAGCATACATTAATTGGTAATAAAACAATTACATGTGTAAATCCATCAAAATATGAACAAAACATATACCAGTATTGAATAAAAGCATTTCATAAGGTGCAGATCACTTTTCCACTGTGAAATATACAAAAACATTAAAATATACATACAAAATGTAGTAATAATTACAAGACAACATAAATAAGGACAATTTCCGATAATTGGAAGCAGGCAGAAGCTAATTATAATAAAGCACCAATGTACTCACTGTAAATCATTCAATCTGTGAAGAGATGACAAATGCGTCCGACACACACATGTGTGCGTCTAGCACGCATGTCCAAAGATGGCGCCCAAACCGGATGTTTACATCCGGTGGAACGCATCAAATAGCAGGTTCCTACTGCGCACGCGCCACGACGGAGCTTGCGTTCCACCGCTCCTGCGCATGCGCCAGCCGGAACTAAGCTATTCAAAACCTAAAGATGTCCGAAAATAGCACAATATCTAAATTTAGACCATACTCGACACAATGCATTGGACTCAATTGTCCTTCCATAATGGATTTATGCAGATATTCAATCGCCTATACAGATAGTAAGGCTACAGCAAATATCAATGTGTACAAGATGCAAAGCTGCAGATGTAGTATACGACCCCCTAGTGGTAGAGAACTAAATCTACATGTCATATTATCTAAATATGATATGATTGTAAATATCAATGGGAATATTACGAATATTCTATTAGAGGGAACTTTAAACACTCCAAACAAGGATATCAGATAGTCCCAATAAATAGCAAGGCAGAGAGAAACACATCTGCCAAAAATCACGTAATATAAATGAATATCGACGCTAAACCCATATTTAAGTAGAGAAATAGAATAACATTTATTAAAAATGCCAGGGAGGAAATACAAACATCAATAGCATTGCAACTATGTGGTCCGGATAAACAAAAAATTTTAGGTTTAAACAAAGCTCTGCTAATATGTATTACAAGTGTAGCGTTGGTGCTTTTAAAGGGAAGACTTCTGCCGCTATCCAATGCCTCTCAAAATTGTTTAACAAGCAGTTGTGTATCTAAAGCGTGGAAAAAAAACGTGAAAAAAAAGAGAAGTATATTAATATACAAAATATACCAATTAAAAACAAATGTATAAAATATATGTATATAAATTCAACCAAGGTCAAAATAGGACCCCAGTTGAACTATACATTACAGACACAAAATTATACCTTTGAGGACGTCAACCAGTCATATCTCTAAAGAACCACGGGAGAAAATAGATATCAAAAATTATCTCAAATATGTGGGCCACAAGAATATTCAATGTTCAACCCCTTAGGAGACATGGTTTCCAGTCTAAAAATCCACTCAAGCTCTTTCCTTTTGAGTACCAGACCCCTGTCACCGCCACGTCTCAGCTGAGGCACTGAGTCAATGACTCTAAATCTCAACTGTGATAAACTATGCTTCTTCTCAACAAAGTGTCTCGATACTGGTAGATCTTGTCTCTTAGTTTTAATGTTTGATTTGTGATTTCTCATCCTGAGACGTACCTCCGTAGTGGTCTCACCAACATAGTGAAGACCACATGGGCAGCTCAGCAGATAAATCACATAAGATGATTGGCACGTGAAAAAACCTTTTATCTTTATTGACTGGCCATTTTGTGGGTGACTAAAAGTGCTACCTTTGATCATCATATCACAGATGTTACAACCAAGACATGGGAAACACCCATGTTTAGGGGGGGCCAGAAACATCTGATTTTTCCGATGTGACCCGATGTCTGCCTTGACCAAAGAGTTTTTTAGTGTTTTACCTCTCCTATATGCCATCATAGGCCTCTCCTGGAATTCAGTAACTCCAGGAAGAGCTCTTTCCAACATCTTCCAATCCCTCCTCAGAATCCCACCAATCTTTGGGCTTAATGAGGAAAAAGTGGAGATAAATGGCAACCGAACATTCTTCCTAATAGCAATCTGACCACTAAGAAGGTCCTGTCTGTCCAGCAGATCCACCTTCCGTCTATTAGAATCCAGCACATAGTCTGGATACCCCCGATCGGAAAATTTTTTACACATTTGGTTAAGTCTTAAGGATACTTTTTCTTCCTGACTCACAACCCTTTTAACTCGAATAAGCTGACTATAAGGTAATGACTTCAGCAACATACTTGGATGCCCACTTGTAAAATGTAAGAGATTATTTCTGTCCGTTTTTTTGGAAAACAGGTCAGAAACCAATCCATTATTGACAATAGAAATTCGGGTATCCAAAAATTCAATAGAACTTGTAGAGAAAGACATAGTAAATATAATTGTGGGATTCAAATCGTTGAGAAATGTGACAAACCCCTGTAGTTGAAGCATTGAGCCGGTCCATATGAGGAAGACATCGTCTATGTATCGCCACCACCGCAGCACTAAACTGAAGTGGTGGGACACATAAACAAGGCCCTCCTCAATGCGCCGCATGAAAATATTGGCATATGTGGGGGCCACATTGGACCCCATTGCCGTTCCTCTTTTCTGTAGATAAAAAGTGTCTCCTACTAAAAAATAATTTTTCACAAGAATAAATTCCAATAATGATTGAATAAACCCAATTTTATTCTCAGAAAAGCCAGACCTCTCTAGATAGAAAAGCGAGGCATCAATACCCTCCTGATGGGTGATTGAGGTATACAGACTACCCACATCAAGGGTAACCAGAACCGACCGGTCAGGAATCACAAGATCCTGAATCCTGACCAGGAAGTCCGAGGTGTCCCTGATGTAGGAGTCTGCACCAATGGCAAACTGCCTAAGAATTTTATCCAGAAATGTAGCAGCTGGGACAAATAGGGAATCACACCCCGAGACAATAGGACGTCCAGGGGGCCGAGTGGGATCCTTGTGAATTTTGGGCAGTAAATAAAGAACGGGGGTCACAGGGAATTTCACCTGTAAAAAATCATGTAGATTCCTGTCAATAATTTTGCTCTTGAATGCATTGCCAATCAGGGTATCTAACTCACGAAGATACATGAACTTAGGGTCACCCAAAAGAGCAGCATAGACACTACTATCATTCAGTTGTCTGGTCATTTCTTCCAGATAAAGGGAGGTGTCCATAACAACTATGGCACCCCCCTTATCTGCCGGTTTGATGGTAAGATCCCTATTATCTATCAATTCTTTAAGTGCCAAATTTTCTGTGTATGTCAAATTTCTCTGAGTAAACTGACCACTCTGCACTTTCTTCAATGAATTTATCTGTTCTCTAACAAGTAAAATATAAGTTTCAACAGCATGGTTATTTTGGGGAGGTTGAAATTTACTCTTATTAAATAACCCATAATCCCTCAGATGGAGCATCTCACTAGCTGAAGTCATGGAAGTTTCATCAGCGAATTGAGACTGTTCGCAAAAATATGCTTTAAGTCTCAATGATCTAAAAAAACATTCAAGGTCTAAATTTAATCTAAACCAATCAATAGGGTTATTTGGACAAAAAGATAGGCCACGATTAAGCACTTTAACCTGTGAATCGGTTAATATACATGACGAAATATTCACCACTAGATCTGGGGGTTTTTCTTTCTGGTCTGGTATTGCCGTATCCCCCGTGCTGGAGTCGACCTGCCTCTGGTTCTGTTGGTATTCGCTCTTCCTCCTATATTTCCTCCCGCCCCGGCGGGTTCGCTTTCTCCTAAAATAGGGGTGTCCATGTTGTCCCCTAAAAAAGGAACATTATACTGGTCATCAGAGAATTCTGAATCCGTGACGTATGGCTCGGCTCCCCTGTATCTTCTTCTGGGTCCTCTTTCGATCCTCCTGGGACCCCTTGGGTCAGCCTCTTCACCCTGCCAGCAATAGATTTTGCCAGTGGCGTAATCATCTAGATCTCGCTGCCATTTCTGGCGTTTGATCTTCTCAATGTCGCTGCGGAACTTCTGTAAATATAAAACAACTTTATCTCTCAGGTTAGAGAAATCTTGTGGAGACATCATCTCTCTCAGCTGAGCCTCTTTCTCGCTCACACGTATTTTCACCAGATCGATTTCCTTCTGTAAGAACTCCAGGTTCAACAGCAGAAGGTCTTGGGAGTATTTATTTGAGATAGCTTCAAACCTCTCCTTAAATGCTGTATTGGCAGGGAAGAGATTGGGTCTCAAATGCGAGCGCATGCCACGCGGTATACGGAGACATCTGTAATACTCGCCAAGTGTTGATAAATGTAGCTCAAGGGAAATTGACCTCTTGGAATCTGCCTCCCATTTTCTCCGTACATTTTCAACGGTGGGAACACTTAGAAAGGTGACATCTCCCGATAGACCTTGTAGGATACGGTCGGCGTCCTCTCTGGTATAAGTAAAAACTTGAGGCGTAATCACACCTATATCCAGCTCATCCTCAGTAGACATAATCAAAGCAATAATGTAAGCAGGGTGCACGTGTTCGATTCAAACAAACACAGTCCAGGGTGGATGAACACAGCACTCCAAATGCAACAAATCAGGCCATGTGCTCGTTACCTGGGGGTGAATCAATTCCCCAATATCCAGATAGAGAGAAATGTAGAGCGTAGTAACGGCACCAGGACTTCAAGATGGATGAAAGCAAAAGTGGATTTATTTCACCTCAACACAGCAACGTTTCGGTTCAACAGGAACCTTTCTCAAGCCATAGTAAACTGAATAAAGTGTCAAACATTTATAGGAGGAGCATACATTAATTGGTAATAAAACAATTACATGTGTAAATCCATCAAAATATGAACAAAACATATACCAGTATTGAATAAAAGCATTTCATAAGGTGCAGATCACTTTTCCACTGTGAAATATACAAAAACATTAAAATATACATACAAAATGTAGTAATAATTACAAGACAACATAAATAAGGACAATTTCCGATAATTGGAAGCAGGCAGAAGCTAATTATAATAAAGCACCAATGTACTCACTGTAAATCATTTTTGTTTTCTCTACCAATCAGTGACGTGTCATTTCTTTTCCACATTTTTTTTATGTAACTCGAGCATAAAAACATTTGTACATTTTACAAGCAATATAGTTCTATACACAACACCAGAACCAAGCTCATTACATATATGCAGCACCAGAACAAAGCTCATTACATATATACAGCACCAGAACAAAGCTCAGTACACATATACAACACCAGAACCAAGCTCTTTACATATATACAGTGCCAGAACAAAGCTCATTATATATATATATATATATATATATATATATATATATATATATATATATATACAGCACCAGAACAAAGCTCAGTACAAATACATTTCAGTACAAAGATCATTTGCAAAGTCAGGTAAGCAGCTTCCAGTATGACCTGAATACTGGTAATCATATACTGGGAGTTCCTTATACCCCAAAAAATAGTACCCTCCACCATCTGTAAAGATCATACAGTAATAATTAGACTTCGTTCTCACCTGCATCGTGGTTCCGTTGCTAATGGTTTCTGTTTGTCTCCATTTCACAAGGTTTCCGTTTTATTGGCGGTATCAATAGAGTAGTCGACTGTATCCACCTGTAATCTATCACATCTAACTTATGTGATGTATTACAGGTGGAACCAGCGTGTCAGAGACACACAGGACCCGCTGACACTGAACCCATCAGTCCCACAGACTTGACAAGTTCAGGATTCAGCATAAGATACAGCTGCTCTGTATACAGGATACAGAGAAGCTGTATCTCAAAAAGTAAAAAGATATTTTAATAAAAACTAATTATAAAGTTGTAGAAAACACACTGACTAACATTTAAAAAAAATCCCTTTCAAAGGTGTACATAACCTTTAATGCAAACAATCAGATCGTAACAACCATTGTCCAGTAAGACACACATGCATTTTTACCAAAAGTCGGTGCAGTTTTGAAATGATTGGTAATGTCTGCAAAAAACTCCATGGACATTAACAATGATTTAAAAACTGCGCTGACTCGTGGGAATGCAGCATGTTGACGTGGTTTGCAGCTGTATTGTTGTAAGACAGCAACTACTATATTTATATACTGTACGGGTATGTTCACACAGGGCACATACACTGTGTAAAAGCACTGCCCTGTGGTGCAGTTTTTCTGCCAGGAATGGCCGCTGCGGAAAACTGAGCAGAAAAAAAAATGGATACTTACCATGGCGACGCTTCCCTCCTACATCCTGCAGCCCTGGGATGATGTTTCATCCCATGTGACCGCTGCAGCCTGCAATTTGACTGCAGTGGTCACATGGGATGAAACGTTGTCCCAGGAGACCAGCCCGGAAAAAGAAACAGAATTCTAGGTAAGTATAAGATTAAAAATGTTCCTGAGTTGCGTTTTTTGCAGCAGAATCGCTGCATTTCCACCGCAAAAAAACACAACATCTGCTATTTGTTGCAAGTTTTACCTCCCATTGAATTAAATGGGGAAAACTCGAAACAAATAAGCAGCATTTACGCAAATACAATTAACATGCTGCGGATTAAAAAAACGGACCGCAGTTAAATTACTGAGCCTTTTTCCCGCTCATCGTGTGGGTGAGATTTATTCAAATCTCACCCACTCTGTTGCTACCCCATTTAGGCTTGTCCACACGTAACGGAATTGCTGCGTATTTAAATAATTATCAAATCCCATCCACACGCTGTGTAAAATTTCTGACCAGAAATTGACCTGCGGTACGTATTTTTCTTACCCCAGCTTGCCAATTCCTGCTGCGAAAAGTGAACTGAATTGCTGTGTTTTTCAGAGATGTCACTATCCCCCAGCATTGTGAAAAACGCAGCAAAATCCACACCATTTTATGCAGCAAAAAACGCAAGAAATGGTGCTGTTTTACCACAGTAAAATTTCTGCTAGTTGCTGCAGAAATTTTCTGTAGCAATTCCAATACATGTGGAGAAGCCCTTATACTAGGGATTTACGGTATGTTCACACGATGAGAGGCATTTACGTGTGAAAAGACAGACTGTTAGCTGCCTCGTTTCACACGTAAATGCTCCTCCTCGCATTTTGCGAGCCGTCTGAGACGCTCGTAAATCTTGAGCTGTGCTTCATTGAGTTCAATGAAGAACAGCTCAAATTACGTGGCAAAGAAGTGCCCTGCACTTCTTTGCCGAGGCAGTCCATTTACGCGTCATCGTTTGACAGCTGTCAAACGACGACGCGTAAATTACAGGTCGTCTGCACAATACGTCGGCAAACCCATTCAAATGAATGGGCAGATGTTTGCCGACGTATTGTAGCCCTATTTTCAGGCGTAAAACGAGGCATAATACGCCTCGTTTACGCCTGAAAATAGGTCGTGTGAACCCAGCCTTAGGGTTTGTCCACACACACAACAGAATTGCTGCAAAAAAAATTCTGAAGCAATTCTGTTGAAAGTCATAGGCACACATGAACACGTACACATCACACACTATATATACAGACACATGAACACATCACACACTATATATACACACATAAACACATCACACACTATATATACACACATGAAGACATCACACACTATATATACAAATGTACACATCACATGCACATGTACACATCACATTCACTATATATACACAAATGAACACATCACACACTATATATACACACACATGAACACATCACACACTATAGATACACAGACATGAACACATCACACACTATATATACACACATGAACACATCACACACTATATATACACACATGAATACATCACACACTATATATACACACATGACCACATCACACACTATATATACACTACCGTTCAAAAGTATGGGGTCACCCAGACAATTTTGTGTTTTCCATGAAAACTCACACTTATATTTATCAAATGAGTTGCAAAACGACTAGAAAATATAGTCAAGACATTGACAAGGTTAGAAATAATGATTTTTATTTGAAATAATAATTTTCTCCTTCAAGCTTTGCTTTCGTCAACGAATGCTCCATTTGCAGCAATTACAGCATTGCAGACCTTTGGCATTCTAGCTGTTAATTTGCTGAGGTAATCGGGAGAAATTTCACCCCATGCTTCCAGAAGGCCCTCCCACAAGTTGGATTGGCTTGATGGGCACTTCTTGCGTACCATACGGCAGAGGCGTAGCTAGGTTCTCCAGCACCCGGGGCAAAGATTCAGTTTGGCGCCCCCCCCCCAACCTCTTTCCCGACATCTCCTTCCCCCTCGCCGTGTTTGTTTTCTCTACCAATCGACGTGTCATTTCTTTTTATGTAACGCGAGCATAAAATTATTTGTACATTTCACAAGCAATATGGTTCTATACACAACACAAGACCAAGCTCAGTACATATATACAACACCAGCACAAATACAGCTCAATTTAGTGCAATCCCTGCCGTATAGGTTTGTACGGCGTAAAACTACAGCTCCCAGCATGGCCCGAACAATGGTAAGGATATGCTGGGAGATACCGTTTCACAAAAAATAAATCCTATCATAATCATATCACCACCACGCTGCAGATCATACAGTGACTACAGTGCTGATTAGAGGCAGAATAAACATTTACATTAAGTGACTCACCGGTGACGTCTCAGATTCTAGTTCTTTTTCTCCATTTGGTCCAGACCTCTATGACGACTTCTCCCGATCCATTTCTGCAGTTTGCCGCTCACATGTCTTCAGCTTCTCACTTTTCCAACATTTCTGCACCTATAAATAAATATAAAGTTATCATTATACCACACACTACGCCCCTAAATATAATAGCGCCATACACTGCACCTCTAATTATAATAGCACCATACACCGTGTCACAAACACACACACACACACACACACACACACACACACACACTGTGCCCCCTGTAGATAGTGCCTGCCATAGAGCCCCTGTAGATAGTGCCCCCATATAGACCACCCCTGTATATAGTGTCCCACAAATAACTCCCCCTATTGTGCTCTACAGATAGCCCACCACCGTATATAGCCCCCTGTAGATATAGCCCACCCCTGTATATAGAGCTCTACAGACAGCCCAACCATGTATGTAGCCCCCCTGTAGATATAGCCCACCCCTGTATATAGTGCTCCACATATAGTCCACCCCTGTATATAGTGTTTCACAGATAGCCCACCCCTGTATATAGCCCCCCCTTGTACATATAGTCCACCCCTGTATATAGTACTCCACTAGATAGTCCACCCCTGTATATAGTGCTCCACAGATAGCCCACCCCTGTATATACTATATACAAGGGTGGGCTATCAGTGGAGCACTATATACAGGGGTGGACTATATGTACAAGGGGGCTATATACAGGGGTGAGCTTTCTGTGGTGCACTATAGGGGGAGCTATTTGTGGGATACTATATACAGGGGTGGGCTATATCTACAGGGGGACAATATACAGGGGTGGGCTATATCTACAGGGGGACTATATCTACAGGGGTGGGCTATCTACAGGGGGACCATATCTACAGGGCTGGGCTATATCTACAGGGCTGGGCTATATCTACAGGGCTGGGCTATATCTACAGGGCTGGGCTATACACAGGTCTGGGCTATACACAGGGCTGGGCTATACACAGGGGGGCCATACACAGGGGGGCTATACACAGGGGGGCTATATCTACAGAGTGGGGGGGCTAAACACAGGGGGGCTATATCTACAGAGGGGGCTATATACAGGGGTGGGCTATACACAGGGGGGCTATATCTACAGGGGTGGGCTATATACAGGGGGAATATATCTACAGGGGGCTATATCTACAGGGCTGGGCTATATACAGGGCGACTAGATCTACAGGGGGGGCTATATACTGGGGTGGGCCATCTATGGAGCACCATATACAGGGGTGGGCTATATCTACAGGGGGCTATATACTATATAGCCCACCCCTGTATATGGTGCTCTATAGATAGCCCACTCCAGTATATAGCCCCCCTGTAGATATAGTCCCCCTGTATATAGCCCCCTGTAGATATAGTCCCCCTGTATATAGCCCAGCAGATATAGTCCCCCTGTATATAGCCCCCCTGTAGATATAGTCCCCCTGTATATAGCCCAGCAGATATAGTCCCCCTGTATATAGCCCAGCCCTGTAGATATAGTCTCCCTGTAGATAGACACGCCCCGTAGATAAAGTCCCCCGTGTAGACAAAGTCCCCCCCGCAGATACAGCCGCACACTTCTATTGCAATTAAAAAAAAAAATAATAATTTCAAACTCACCTAATTCCCGCTCCCACGCCGTCCAGCAGCCATGGAGACCTGCTCTCTTCTGCGCAGGTCTCCAGGGGTTTGAACGCAGCGTTATGAAAGGCGCTGATTGGCTGGGCAGGATGACTTTCCCTGCCAGTCAGTCAGCGCCTTTCATCGACGGAAGCGTCACTGGTACAAAAGGTACCAGTCGCTTCATTCGTGGAGAAGCGCTGAATGGCTGGTCATTCATTGCTTCTAATTGTACCTGTGTCCTTGCGACACAGGTACATTATAGTGCAGGAGGAGGTGGCGCTGGCGCCCCCTCCGAACTGCGCCCGGGGCACATGCCCCGCTTGCCCCCCCCTAGCTACGCCCCTGCATATGGTCAAGCTGCTCCCACAACAGCTCTATGGGGTTGAGATCTGGTGACTGCGCTGGCCACTCCATTACAGATAGAATACCAGCTGCCTGCTTCTTCCCTAAATAGTTCTTGCATAATTTGGAGGTGTGCTTTGGGTCATTGTCCTGTTGTAGTATGAAATTGGCTCCAATCAAGCGCTGTCCACAGGGTATGGCATGGCGTTGCAAAATGGAGTGATAGCCTTCCTTATTCAAAATCCCTTTTACCTTATACAAATCTCCCACTTTACCAGCACCAAAGCAACCCCAGACGATCACATTACCTCCACCATGCTTTACAGATGGCGTCAGGCACTCTTCCAGGATCTTTTCAGTTGTTCTGCGTCTCACAAATGTTCTTCTGTGTGATCCAAACACCTCAAACTTCGATTCGTCTGTCCATAACACTTTTTTCCAATCTTCCTCTGTCCAATGTCTGTGTGCTTTTGCCCATATTAATCTTTTCCTTTTATTATCTCAGATATGGCTTTTTCTTTGACACTCTGTCCTGAAGGCCAGCATCCCGGAGTCACCTCTTCACTGTAGACGTTAACACTGGCGTTTTGCGGGTACTATTTAATGAAGCTGCCAGTTGAGGACCTGTGAGGCGTCTATTTCTCAAACTAGAGACTCTAATGTACTTGTCTTGTTGCTCAGTTGTGCAGCGGGGCCTCCCACTTCTCTTTCTACTCTGGTTAGAGCCTGTTTGTGCTGTCCTCTGAAGGGAGTAGTACACACCGTTGTAGGAAATCTTCAGTTTCTTGGAAATTTCTCGCATGGAATAGCCTTCATTTCTAAGAACAAGAATAGACTGTCGACTTTCACATGAAAGCTCTCTTTTTCTAGCCATTTGGAGAGTTTAATCGAACCCACAAATGTAATGCTCCAGATTCTCAACTAGCTCAAAGGAAGGTCAGTTTTACAGCACCTCTAAACAGCAAAACTGTTTACAGCGGTGCTAACATAATTGCACAAGGGTTTTCAAGTGTTTTCTAATCATCCATTAGATATACACCTATGTAGATATTGCATTAAAAACCACACGCTTGCAGCTAGAATAGTCATTTACCACATTAACAATTTATAGAGTGTATTTCTGATTAATTTAATGTTATCTTCATTGAAAAAAACTGTGCTTTTCTTTCAAAAATAAGGACATTTCTAAGTGACCCTAAACTTTTGAACGGTAGTGTACATACATGAACACATCACACACTATATATACTGTAGCGTCCATGGCCGTGGGCCGTCGGGTATACTCACCTCCCGACGCCCGCAGCCATGGATCCGTGAGCTAGGTCCTTCCTAGGAGATGCCAGCGCTCACTTCCACTCCGTTCGGCTGTGTCCCATAGGGTGCGCACGCATCATCATCAACTGCCACGATTTCCTGGTCTATAAGAAGGCCCCTGGCCTTCTAATCCTTGCCTGAGCATTGTTAGTTTTCCCAGTCTGTCTTGAAAATGGTCCCTTAGTGTTTCCCGTTCCAGTTGTTACCCGTGCCTTGTTCCCCGTTCCTGTTTCCAGTGCTGTGCCTTAGTATCAAGTCGTGCCACGTCCTGTGTCATCTGCCACTCCCGGAGGAATCCGCCACGTCCTGTGTCATCTGCCACATCCGGAGGAATCCGCCACGTCCTGTGTCATCTGCCACGTCCGGAGGAATCCGCCATGTTCTGTGTCATCTGTCACATCTGGCGCAACTTGCGGCTCCTGTGTCATCCGCCACGTTTGGCGCTATCTGCTGCACCCATCTCCAACTGTGCCAGAGCTGCGGCCACCGTCTGGACTATCCAGGTACCCTTGTGTGGGACATTGCTTTTCTGGGGTGTCCTGATGTTTGGCCAGCTGCCTCCCCGCTACGGCGGTACGGCCTAGTGGGTCCACTAACCCGCTTCGTGACAGTACGCTCAGGCCATGGACCCCGCTGGTCAACCTGAGATTTCGACGACACAAGCCATGCTGGCTGAGATGGAGGATCCCCAGTTTCGACAAGACCAGCTCCTCCTGTCGGTGAATGCCATTGCCCATCGGCTGCTTGCTCCAACCACAGTCGTCACCGCACCCGTTCCTGCGGTTCCTCCTGCTACACTTCCTGTCTGTACCGGTACCAACCCCCTGTGTTTCTTGCCGCTACCTCCACGCTATGACGGAGATCCGAGGTCCTGCAGGGGATTTTTGAATCAGTGCCTGATCCATTTCAGACTACATGCCAGGTCCTTCTGTTCGGATGACGTCAGGATCGCCTTCATCATCTCTCTCCTTACTGGGAAAGCCCTGGCATGGGCTAATCCTCTGTGGGAACATCAGGGACCAGAGACCCGGGACTTGCAGTGCTTCTTACAGACCTTCCGCTCGATCTTTGAGGAACCTGGGAGAGTTTCTTCGGCTGCTGCATCCTTGCTAACCCTGCACCAGGGAGACCTCTCCGTGGGCGAGTATGCCATCCAGTTCCGTATCCTGGCTGTTGAATTGACCTGGACCAACGAGGCTTTGGTGGCCACATTCTGGCAGGGACTGTCTTCAGGGATCAAGGACGAGCTGGCTGCTCGCGATCTGCCATCTAGCCTGGACGATCTTATCCTACTCACCTCCCGGGTTGATATGAGGATCCGGGAACGTACCCAAGAGGTTCTCCGGGTGAGAGAACTTCCTAGGCTGGATTCTGCTGTCCTGCAATCCCCCTCAGTCATCCCACCAGAGGATCCGATGCAGAGTAATTATGTAAAATTGTCTACCCAGGAGAAACAACGCAGACACACTTCTGGACTTTGTTTGTATTGCGGCCATGGAGGCCATGTTGTGCGTCTGTGTTCCCAGAGGCCAGAGAGACCCCATTGCCTAGGATTGGTTGGAGAAACAACCCTAGGTGGAACGGAATCTAACAGAGCATTCGGTTCCAAACTGACTATTCCTGTGACCCTGGTATCTGGCGAGGGGACGCATCAAGTTTCTGCCTATCTTGACTCTGGTTCTGCGTCTAACTTCATCCAGAAAGAGCTTGTGGATCATCTTCAGTTGCCCACAGTTCCCCTAGAGACGTCTTTGGCTGTTGCCTCAGTTAATGGACTGCCTCTGCCTGATCCCATCATTTCTAAAACCAAGCCGTTGAAGCTCCAGGTTGGAGTCCTGCATTTTGAATTGATTTCTTTCCTTGTTTTGCCCAAGGCCATCAATCCTGTTCTGCTGGGCCTGCCTTGGCTTCGACTACATGCCCCAGTCCTGAACTGGAATTCTGGAGAGGTTCTACAATGGGGCTCCAAGTGCCATAGTCGTTGTCTGTTGCAGATCCATCCTGTCAAGCCTCCTCTGCCTCAGTATTTGGCGGGACTGCCTCCCCAATTTGCTCAGTATGCAGATGTTTTCAGCAAAAGGGAGGCTGAGACTCTTCCTCCACATCGTACCTATGACTGCCCCATTGAACTGTTTCCTAATGCTTCTCTCCCCCGTGGTCGAGTATATCCTCTCTCCTTTCCAGAGTCTCTATCCATGTCGGCCTATATCAAGGAGAATCTGGAGAGGGGTTTCATACGAAAGTCTTCCTCCCCGGCCGGGGCTGGATTCTTCTTCGTTAAAAAGACTATCCAGGTACCCTTGTGCGGGACATTGCATTGACTACCGGGGTCTCAACCTGATCACAGTCAAGAACAAATACCCATTGCCACTTACTTCTGAGCTGTTTGATCGCATACGAGGAGCCAAAAAATTTTCTAAGCTAGACCTGTGGGGGGCTTACAATCTAGTGCGGATTCGCCGGGCTGATGAATGGAAGACGGCATTTAACACCCGGGACGGGTACTACGAATACCTAGTGATGCCCTTCGGACTGTGTAACGCTCCCGCAGTGTTTCAGGAGTTCGTTAACAATATCTTCCGAGATCTCCTCTATGTCTGTGTTGTTGTTTATCTCGATGATATTTTGATTTTCTCCCCAGATCCGACGACTCATCGGAGGCATGTCCATCAGGTACTACTACGATTGAGGGAGAATCATTTATACGCCAAGCTGGAGAAGTGCGTCTTTGGGAGGAATTCTCTGCCCTTCCTGGGCTACATCATCTCAGATCAAGGCCTCAAGATGGATCCTGAGAAAGTGAAAGCTGTCCTGGAGTGGCCACGTCCTCAAGGCTTAAGGGCCATACAGCGGTTCGTGGGATTCGCCAATTTCTACCGGCAGTTCATTCCTAACTTCTCTTCTCTGACGGCTCCCATCTTGACCCTTACCAAGAAGGGTGTGAACGCCAAAGTGTGGACTCCCGAGGCAGAGTCCGCATTTATTAGCCTCAAGAAAGCCTTCACTTCGGCCTCGATCCTCCATCATCCTGATGTATCTCGGCAGTTCTCTCTGGAAGTGGACGCTTCCTCTGTTGGTGCAGGTGCTCTTCTGTCCCAGAGGAGCTCCAAAGGAAAGGCCATAATATGTGGCTACTACTCAAGACTGTTTTCTTCTGCTGAGCGCAATTACTCCATTGGAGATCGGGAGCTACTGGCCATCAAATTGGCCCTGGAGGAGTGGAGACATCTTCTAGAGGGCGCTGCTCACCCCATCCTGGTCTTCACCGACCACAAGAACCTCACCTACCTTCAGTCTGCACAACGACTGAATCCCCGTCAAGCCAGGTGGTTGCTGTTTTTCACCCGTTTCCAATTTCTGCTCCACTACCGTCCCGCGGACAATAATGTGAGGGCCGATGCCCTGTCCAGATCGTTTGAGACGGAAGACACGGTGGAGTCCCTTCAGACTATAATAGACCCGTCCTGCATTGTCACTGCTAATCCTCTGCAGGTTAGAGACATCCCACCTGGGAGGACTTTTGTTCGGTTGGCAGACAGGAGAAGAATTCTCCGCTGGGGGCACAGTTCTAAACTGGCTGGGCACGCCGGTGTCCGTAAAACCCGAGACCTGATTGCTCGTCACTTCTGGTGGCCCACGCTCCCTAAAGATGTTCTGGACTTTGTCTCTTCTTGCACGGTGTGTGCCTCTAACAAAGTGACTCACTCCAAGCCTGCTGGCCTGCTTCAACCTCTGCCTGTACCCAATGCCCCCTGGCAGCACATTACGATGGACTTTGTCACAGACCTTCCCCCCTCAGCAGGATGCAACACTGTCTGGGTGGTGGTGGACCGGTTATCTAAGATGGCTCATTTTATCCCGCTGACCGGCCTACCTTCTGCTCCTCGTCTGGCGAGTCTCTTCATTCAGCACATCTTTCGCTTGCATGGCTTGCCTCTTCACATCGTGTCAGATCGGGGTGTTCAGTTTACTTCAAGGTTCTGGAGAGCCCTCTTTAAACTCCTGGATGTGAGTCTGGACTTTTCCTCAGCCTATCACCCCAAGTCCAATGGGCAAGTTGAAAGGATCAACCAGATCATGGAGAATTATCTCCGCCACTTCATCTCTTCACAGCACGATAACTGGGTACAGCTTCTTCCATGGGCCGATTTTTCATACAACAACCACACAAGTGAGTCCACCACTTCCACTCCGTTTCACATCGTGTACAGTCAACATCCCAGAGTCCCTCTTCCTGTGTCGACTTCATCTCAGGTACCCGCTGCTGACTCTGCATATGGGGACTTCCTGCAAATCTGGCAACAGACCCGGTACTCTATTTTGCTGGCGGTAGATCGCATGAAGCGAAAGGCGGATACTAGGAGAAGAGAGCCGCCTCAGTATCTTCCGGGGACTAAAGTCTGGCTGTCCTCTCGGAACATTTGCTTGAGGGTGCATTCATACAAGTTTGCTCCCAGGTTCCTTGGTCCTTTCGAGATCCTGCAACAAATCAACCCTGTCTCCTATAAGCTGCGGCTGCCTCCTACCCTCAGAATCCCTAACTCCTTCCATGTGTCCCTCCTGAAACCAGTGGTCCTGAACCACTACAGCAAGACTTCTAGTTCCACAGTTGCTCCCAGCGGTCCTTCTGATGTATTCGAGGTAAAAGAGATCCTGGACTGCAAAAGGGTAGGAGAAAGGACTTTCTATTTGGTGGACTGGAGAGGATTTGGTCCTGAGGAGAGGTCCTGGGAGCCAGAAGAGAACCTCAGCGCTCCTGCTCTTATTAAAAGGTTCCTCTGACGCTCTGGCCCCAAGAAGAGGGGGCGTAAGAGAGGGGATACTGTAGCGTCCATGGCCGCGGGCCGTCGGGTATACTCACCTCCCGACGCCCGCAGCCATGGATCCGTGAGCGCTGGTCCCCATCTCCTTCCTAGGAGACGCCAACGCTCACTCACGCTCCATTCGGCTGGGTCCCGTAGGGTGCGTGCGCACGCTCGTGCCCTGCCTTAAAGGGCCAGTGCGCGCAAAAACGAGGAAGTCATCATCATCAACTGCCACAATTTCCTGGTCTATAAGAAGGCCCCTGGCCTTCTAATCCTTGCCCGAGCGTTGTTAGTTTTCCCAGTCTGTCTTGCAAATGGTCCCTTAGTGTTTCCCGTTCCAGTTGTTACCCGTGCCTTGTTCCCCGTTCCTGTTTCCCGTGCTGTGCCTTAGTATCAAGTCGTGCCACGTCCTGTGTCATCTGCCACGTCGAGAGGAATCCGCCATGTCCTGTGTCATCTGCCACGTCCAGAGGAATCCGCCACGTCCTGTGTCATCTGCCACGTCCGGAGGAATCCACCACGTCCTGTGTCATCTGCCACGTCCGAAAGGAATCCGCCACGTCTGGCGCAACTTGCGGCTCCTTTGTCATCCGCCACGTTTGGCGCTATCTGCTGCACCCATCTCCATCTGTGCCAGAGCTGCAGCCACCGTCTGGACTATCCAGGTACCCTTGTGTGGAACATTGTATTTCTGGGGTGTCCTGTTGTTTGGCCAGCTGCCTCCCCGCTACGGCGGTATGGCCTAGTGGGTCCACTAACCCGCTTCGTGACATATACACATGTACACATCACATACACTATATATACAGACCTGAACACATCACACACTATATATACACACATGTACACATCACATACACTATATATATACACACATCACACACCATATATACACACACATGAACACATCACACACTATACATACAGACATGAACACATCACACACTATATATACACATGTACACATCACATACACTATATATACACACACATGAACACATCACACACTATATATACACACATGTACACATCACATACACTATATATATACAGACATGAACACATCACACACTATATATAGACATGTACACATCACATACACTATGTATACACACATGAACACATCACATACACTATATATACACACACACATGTACTCATCACAAATATACACATTACATGCACATAATATACACATATAAAGTACACATTGTTAACACACATGCCCTTAACTTTTATGTAGGATAATTGTCAAGGAAGTTCTGCAGCTTAATTGCCGACACAGTGCTGCAGACAGTCTCCCCTCCCCCTCCCTCAAGTCCCAAATGATAACAGCAGCCCGAGGAGAGGTGTAAGGCTGGATTCACACGAGCATGTTCCGTCCGTAAAGGACGGAACGTATTTCGGCCGCAAGTCCCGGACCGAACATACTGCAGGGAGCCGGGCTCCTAGCATAATTATGTACGACACTAGGAGTTCCTGCCTCGCTGCGGGACAACTGTCCCATACTGTAATCATGTTTTCAGTACGGGACAGTAGTTCCACGGAGAGACAGGGACTCCTAGCGTCGTACATAACTATGATGCTAGGAGCCCGGCTCCTTGCAGTGTGTTTGGTCCGGGACTTGCGGCCGAAATACGTTCCGTCCTTTATGGACCGAACATGCTCGTGTGAACCCAGCCTAAAGAGTATGGAGGGGGCTGGAGGGGGAGATTTGTTAGCAGCACAGACTACAGCTGCTGTTACAGTCGGGCGGCAGTTCTTAGCTGCTGTGCCCTGCGCCTGAGGCCAGAAGCTCACGTAGAAGTCAGACTGCCGACACTGATCGTTGACGCCCCCTTCTAAGTTGCGCCCCGGGGCACATGCCCTCCTGCCCCTTCCTAGCTACGCTTCTGGCACAAGAATCGTGGACGAAATATACTCATCTATTGGAAGGCATCTTTGTGGGGCTCCATTATCCTTCGCATGCATCCAGCAAAGTGGTTTCTAATTCGACCATTTCTTTCCACCAGGCCTGATAGCAAATAAAGTGCACTATTCCACTTTAGTTTTGGTTGATTTTTGAAAAGCCTGACGGACACGTGGCATGCAGTTCGGCTTCAACAGGTGCCAAGATCTGGGTCCGGATTGTCTCCAGTCACTCCTTTAGGACTTATTCACACGAACGTTGAATATGTCCTTGTGACAGCCGTTAAAAACAACGGCGTTATAACAACTCTTCAATGGGGCCATTCAGACATGCAGTGTTTTTGACGCAGCGTGTTTCCGTTGCATGAAACTCACTGCATGTCCTATTCTGCGCGTTTCTTGTGGATCACGCACCCATGGAAGCCAATGGGTGCGTGAAAATCACGGACAGCACAGGTATGCACATCCATGTGCTGTTTGTGATTCATGCACCAGTTCCTTGAAATGCAGAGAAAAAATATTAAAAATAAAGACATGTCCACCAACACTGACATCAACAACTGATGCCACACGGAACAAACACTGATGGCATACGGAATTGCAAGGCATGAAAAACATGTCCGTTTTTTGCACACACAAAACGGAAATGCTCCTGTGAATCTAGCCGTAGAGTGTGATAAATGTTCCTATTAACCCGGGTAATTATAGACTAGTAAGCTTAACATCCATTGTGGGGAAAATGTTTGAGTGGCTATTGAGGGACTATATACAAGATTATGTGACAATAAATAGTATTATAAGTGACAGCCAGCATGGTTTTACTAAGGACAGAAGTTGTGAAACCAACCTGATTTGATTTTATGAAGAGGCGAGCAGAAGCCTAAACAAAGGGGCCGCTGTCGATATAGTGTTTTTGGACTTTGCAAAGCCATTTGACACTGTCCCTCATAGACATCTAATGGGTAAATTAAGGACTATAGGTTTAGAAAGTATAGTTTGTAATTGGATTGAGAATTGGCTCAAGGACCGTATCCAGAGAGTTGTGGTCAATGATTCCTACTCTGAATTGTCCCCGGTTATAAGTGGTGTACCCCAGGGTTCAGTGCTGGGACCACTATTATTCAATTTATTTATGAATGATATAGAGGATGGGATTAATAGCACTATTTCTATTTTTGCAGATGACACCAAGCTATGTAATATAGTTCAGTCTATAAAAGATGTTCGTGAATTGCAAGCGGATTTAAACAAACTAAGTGTTTGGGTGTCCACTTGACAAATTAAGTTTAATGTAGATAAATGTAAAGTTATGCTCCTGGGTACGAACAACCTGCATGCATCATATGTCCTAGGGGAGCTACACTGGGGGAGTCACTTGTTGAGAAAGATCTGGGTGTACGTGTAAATCATAAACTAAAAAACAGCATGCAGTGTCAATCAGCTGCTTCAAGGGCCAGCAAGATATTGTCGTGGACTCACAGGACAGGGATATAATATTACCACTTTACAAAACATTAGTGCGGCCACATCAAGAATATGCAGTTCAGTTCTGGGCTCCAGTTCATAGAAAGGATGCCCTGGAGTTAGAAAAAATACAAAGAAGAGCAACGAAGCTGATAAGGGACATGGAGAATCTAAGTTATGAGGAAAGATTAAAAGAACTAAACCTATTTAGCCTTGAAAAAAGACGACTAAGGAGGAACATGATTAACTTATATAAATATATGAATGGCACATACAAAAAATATGGTGAAATCCTGTTCCATGTAAAACCCCCTCAAAAAACAAGGGGGCACTCCCTCCGTCTGGAGAAAAAATGGTTCAACCTGCAGAGGCGACTAGCCTTCTTTACTGTGAGAACTGTGAATCTATGGAATAGTCTACCGTAGGAGCTGGTCACAGTAGCTACAGTAGATGGCTTTAAAAAAGGCTTAGATAATTTTCTAGAACAAAAAAATATTAGCTCCTATATGTAGAAATGTTTTACTTCCCCTTTCCCATCCCTTGGTTAAACTTGATGGACATGTATCTTTTTTCAACCGTACAAACTATGTAACTATGTAACCCCTTAACGCCCTTCAGGACGCAGCCCTTTTTCAAATTTTCACTTTTGTTTGTCACTTTTTCAAAAGATATAATTTTTTATTTTTCCGTCTATATCGCCATATGAGGGCTTGTTTTTTGTGGGACAAGTTGTAGTTTTTCATGGCACCATTTATTGTACTGCATAATGTACTGGGAAGCTGAAAAAAAATTATTTGTGGGGTGAAATGGGCAAAAAACAGCGATTACGTCATATTTTGGGGGGTTTTAATTTTACGGCGACCATTAGGCGGTAAAAACTACATGTTCACCTTATTCCACAGGTTGATACGATTACGGCGATACCAAATTTATATGTTTTGTTTTATGTTTTACCACTTTAAATTTTTTTGGAGCGCTAAGGTGACCAAAAAACAGCAATTTGCGTGTTTTATATATATATTTTTTACAGCATTCACTGAGCTGGTTAAACAACACTATATTGTGATAGTTCGGACTTTTACGGACGCGGCGATACCAGTTATGTTAACTTTTATTTTTTTTAACATTGATTTAGGGGAAAAATGTGAAAAGGTTTTTTTTTTGAACTTTTAATACTGTATTGTTTTTGGAACATAACAAAAATCTTTATTTAACAGTTTTTTTACTTTTTTTATTAGTCTCCCTAGGAGACTTGAAGCAGCGATCGTTGGATCGCTTGCATGATATACTGGCATGATATACCAGAAGGCCCAGCAAGGCAAGATGCCTGACCCAGGGACCAGAGTACGGTCGAGGAGTGGGGGCTACTGCAGTCGGGGGAGTCGATGGAGACCGTCAACTCCCGCCTAGTTGCCCGGCTGGAAGAATACCGGGACCTCGGTAAGTTCCTGCGGCGGCTGCGGTCGCCAGGGGATGAGCCGCGAAAACATCAGGTGCCAAGAGGTCCCGATATAGTCTCCAGGTAAAACAAATCCTGGAGGAAGTCAAGGCGGTGGAGGAAAGGCGATCAGAGATCGTGGCTGGTGGGGGAGCCTTCGGGGAGAAGCTGAAAAATGATGAGAGGTTTTCCCTGATGGCGTCCCCCACACAAGGTAACGAAACCCCCTGGAAAGGGGAAGGAAAAGGAGGAGGAAAAAACAAAAATAGAGAGACTGATAAAAATGCAGTGATGGTGGAGGATGTGAAAACTGAGGCCGCAGCAAAGGCCACAGGAATGGAGGCTGGGGAAGTGGAGGCTGGAGAGGTCGTGGAGATGGAGGAACGTGTGGAGGCCCGTGAGGAGACGGAGACGGGCTCGGAGGACCCCTGGGAAAACAGTAATGGAGAGGCAAGCAGGGAACTTTCCCGCAACCAGTGCATGGACAGTTTAGAGTCGGGCAGTGAGGACCCCCCGGGGTTGCTCACGCAAATACAGCAACAAGAATCCCCAATTTCTTTTCAGAACTTTTGTATTGGAGCACAGTTGCCGCCAGAGGAGGAAAAAAGGAAGAAGAAAAAGTTATGGAAGATGAGGAAGAAGGCAAAGGCAAAGACAGGTGGAGTAACCTATAAGTATTCCTACCTGTCTTCCTTGCGTTCCGGACCGAGTGAGAGCTCGGTTCGGGACGCAAACCCCGCAAATCCCCCAGCTCTGGCCTCTGCAGTGGGGTCGTGGCGGGTATGTGGGCAGAAAAATATGGTGCTGGTTTTGAGCAATGTGGCCAAGATGGCGCCAGACGCCGTCTCCTGTAAAGGAGGTGGTGTCGATGGCCATGTGGCGCTAGGGCGTGTCCCCATGTCCGGCGGATGGGGAACCTCAGAAGCCGGCATCTGGCGCAAGCCGGAGGCCGTGGGACGGGGGGAACTGGAAACCGGATGTGGCGCCGGAAAACCGGAACTCCGCTGGTCATGTGACTCGGCCAGCGAACGCACCAGAAAGTGTTGCGGCAGCGAGTGATGGCGGTAGGAGAGGCTCCGGCACTGCTGGCCACCCCCCGACGGGAGGGGGGGTGGTTTGGTGCCGGGAGCGGCTCTAGCGGTGCCTGCGGCCCCTCCATCTGCATCGCCGCAAGGCGGTGGGAGGGGTTTAGCGAGCACGGGGCGGCACCCCTCCTCCCGAACATTGTATTGGAAGAAGCAGAGATAAGACAGGCCTTCGAGGATTTTCTTCAGAGCCAGGTACCTTTATTGGATCTAGGTGGTACTAAGTCTGAGTGGTGGGAGGTGTTCAAAGAACGGGTGGCTGAGTTTTTCCCGCCAGATCTTGTGCCTCAGGTCTATGAGCAGGTATCGCCTGTATCAAGACATGAGGAGGAAACTTGAACATCTAGTCTCAACCGGAGGTAGTCGTGAGGAAATCTCCGGGGTGAAAGCTCTGCTCAAAAGATGCCAATATGATAGGCACACGTCTTTGGTTCTTGAACGGGATTTCGGGAGGTACCGCTCGCCCGACCCTTACAGGAACTGCAAGATGTCAGTGAGTCGTAAGGTGGTGACAGGACTGGTAGATAGTACAGGCTCCCTGATGAGATCCAAATCAGGGATCCTGGAGGTCATCAGATCCTTTTATTCGCAGCTTTTGGGTGAGCAGGATCTAAACCGAGACGAAATGTCGGCTTTCCTGGCTGAAACCATACCTGAGCCAGGAGCAGACCCCTCGCTTGGTGTTTTGACAGAGTCGATCAAGGAAGAGGAAGTGATGCTGGCGATTGATGGGTTGGCCATCAAAAAGTCGCTAGGCCCAGATGGCTTAACATCTGAGTTTTATAAGGCTTTTAACTGATTCCCGACCGCTGGCTGTATTTTTACGGCCAGCGGTCAGGGTCCTTAAAACCCGAGCCATAGACTTTTTACGGCTCGGGTTCTAACTTGCTGCCCGCGCGATTGGGCAGCTGAATGTCGGGTCTCCGGCTGTCAGTGACTGCCGGGGACCCTGAGGAGAGGATAGAAGCAGCTTTAGCTGCTTCTGTCTTCTCCGATGTCTTTTTACACAGCGCTCAATGAACGCTGTGTATATGAATAGAGACAGCAGCAGCGGCGCTGTCTCTATTCCTCCCGGTAATCATGTGACTGGTCACATGATCGCCGGGTGCCGTTACTTACAGACTGCTGCTGGGTCTAACAAGACCCAGCACAGCCTTATTAGTGACAATCGTCACTATGAGAGGGCTGATTTCCCCTGTAACTGGGGCTGCTGTACAGCTCCAGTTACAGTGGAAAAACATGGTGTAAAAGAAAGAAAAAAAATATATAGAGTTCCCCAAAGGTCTTTTTTGACCTTTGGGGGACAGACCATAGTAATAAAAAATAATAATAAAGTAAAGTGCAAAAAAAAATTAAATAATAAATACACATAAAATACCCACCCCCAAAAAAACAGTTCCCCCCGCCAATCATTGTTGTAACGCTAGCGCTGACACAATTACTCTAATATAGACATGTAATATATTAAAATTTACGGTAGACAATGACGATCACAAATAAAAGGTCTATTTTAGAGTAAAACTATGTTATTACCCCCAAAAAAATAGCTGAAACGTAAACAAGCTTATTTTTTTACTATTATTTTCAAACTTTATGAATAAAAATTCTAAAATAGCAAAAAAGGTGTGTATAAAAACGATAAAAAATGAAACCTGCATTGTCTACGGAAAAAACATCGCAAAAATCACGTCGTTAGCCCAACAAATAAAAAAGTTATAGCCATTTAACTAACGCGTGCTAAAAAGGGCTAAACGATGTCTGGTCCTGAAGGCGCAAAATAGCCCGGTCCTGAACTGGTTAAGGGAACCTTAGTTCCCCTCTTGACTGCGGTTTTTAATGACTGTCTCTCCTCGGGCACTTTGCCAAAGTCAATGGGCAAGTCGGCCTTGATCATTCTGTCAAAAGGTAAGGATTCGACCCGTATTGAGAACTGGCGTCCCATAGCGCTCCTCAATATGGACAGAAAGGTTCTCGCAAAAGTACTGTTTAATCGGCTGGTGAAGTTTGCACCCCGGCTCCTTTCGTCGGCCCAGCATTGCTCTGTTCCAGGCCGCAGCACCTTTAGTGCTGTCCTCAGTGTCAGAGAGGCAGTGGAGCAGGGACATTCTGGCCGATGGGGGGGGTACAAGCTGTCCTTGGATCAGGCCAAAGCTTTTGACCGGGTGAATCACAAGTACCTTTGGTCAGTCCTTCTGAGGTATGGCCTACCGCGTGAGTTCGTTAATTGGCTCCAGACCCTATATGCTGGGGCTGAGTCTTTTGCACTGGTGAATGGTTGGACTGGAACCCCCTTTGAGGTTGGGTCTGGTGTCCGCCAGGGTTGTCCCTTAAGCCCCTTGCTGTATGTTTTCGCGATCGACCCCTTTCTTAGGCGGCTCGATCGTGGGCCATTGGCGGGGGTGGGGATGGACTTGGAGGGGCCGGAGGCCACTCAGAGGGTGGTTGTATACACGGATGACGTCACTATCTTTGTCTCCTCGAGAGGGGAGGCAGAGTGGGTGATGTCAGACGTTGAGCGCTACTCATGGGCATCTGGGTCCAGGATCAACCGGGACAAGTGTGAAAGTCTCTGGCTGGGGGGGGGATCCCAGTTTTGATCTCCCGGACACCCTCCCAGAGCCCAAAGGGTCTGCTAAAATCTTAGGCGTTGAATTTGGCCCGGGTGATTACCCCAAGAAAAACTGGGAAGGTAGGCTATCAATAGCTGCCCAGAAGGTTGGCCAATGGAAGGGATGGTCTTTGTCCCGTAGGGAAAGAGTTCACCTGACCAAGGCTTACCTGATGCCCATGTTGCTCTACCTTGGCAGCGTGTGCATGTTGCCAGAACCTCTATGGACTCGGGTCTATAGCCTGTTCTTCCAACTGTTATGGGAAAACAGGCTTAACCTAATCAAGAGGGAGGTTACTTACCTACCGAGGAAACTAGGTGGGTTAGGTATGGTTAACCCAGTGGTGTTTCTAGTAAACACCTTCATTAAAATTAATTTGGTGAACCTCTTTGAAAGAGAAAGGGCTCCTCTGTGGATATCCTCCTGCAGGGGATGGTTTCGGCCTTTCTTCCAGGAATGGGAGACAGGAGGCCAAGCGAAAGACCTGCGTGCACCCCATGGGCACCTCCCGGCTTATGCCGCCCCAGTTCTGAAGGTTGTTCGTCGGTGGGGTCTGGAGGCGAGGGAGATCAAGACCATGTCGAGAAAATTTCTTGACAGAAAGGTCTTGTTGACCTGCTTCCAGAAGCCCCTGGCGCTCAGGGACCGCCCAAGTAGCGACCTCGGGTGGGATTAAAACTTTTAAACTCTGTGAGGATTCCCAAGAAGTTTTTGGATCTGGCTTGGCGCTGCTTCCATGGGAGGCTGTATGTAAGGGGCAATCTGAAGTTCAGAAACTCAGATGAAAGAGGTAGTCCTCGGGAGGAGTTTGATGACACGCTGGAAAGCATGGACCATTTCTTGCTTCAGTGTCCCTTCAATGCAGAGGTTTACAAACGGGTAGGTGCCTCCATCGGTTGGCCCGGTCTGACCAACCTCTCCTACGCTGGTTGGGCCTATGGGGCATTCGGAGACCTGGGTGGAAGGGATCATTGCACTTCTTTTTTAGTTAGTTTAGTGATCAGGTATTTCACGTGGAACGCACGGTGCTTAGTATCGACTCAGTTTAAAATCCTCCTGGAGGACGAGGTGTGTAGGAATATCATGGGTGACCTGGTGAAGGTCCGGTCACTGGAGGTTGAGAAACTGGGTGCATCCAAGGCCTCTCGACTTTGGAGGGGCTTTAATTTTAGGGTGCCCTATGTGGAACCAACCTTCAGGGGGAGGGGAGGGGGTGCCCCTGGGTATTAGACTGTAGGTAGGGGTCTACACCTGGCCATGACACCGGGAAATAGCGATAGGGACAGAATGAGAGACAGCAGGAGGGACAGATTAGTTTATAAAGTAATAAGGGATAGAGATAGGGCAAGCAGGATAGGTTTAGCGATAGGGACCGGGGTGGTGGTTGGGGGTGGCTTTGGCCTCTGGGCTGGTGCTCTAGGGGGGCTTTCCTCTCTCTTTCCTCTGGTGATGGGCTGAGTAAGCACAAGTAGGTTTTTGTTTTGAGCTTTTTGGAGACAGAAAAAGGGCTTACAAGCAGCCAAACTTAGGTTTTCGGGTTTATGTATATAGTATGGTATTTGGTTATAGTTATGTGTCGGTAAGATTATATGGTGTTTAGGTGTATGGATGGATTTGTGTGAATGTTTAGGTAAGATGGGCAGTAGATAGGTGGGGTGGGGAGCCTGGGGGTGTGCCCAGCCCGATTCTGGACTACGTGGACGTGAGGAGGACATGAGACGTGGGATCGGGCTGGGTGGGTGATGTGTTGGGTGGTGGGGGCCAGCATCTGAACTATGCGGACACGGAAGGACATGAGGCATGATGCTGTTTGGGGGAGGTGATGGGTGGTGATGGATAAGTTAGTATTTACAAGGTTAGGGTCTATAGCCTGTTCTTCCAACTGTTATGGGGAAACAGGCTTAACCTAATCAAGAGGGAGGTTACTTACCTACCGAGGAAACTAGGTGGGTTAGGTATGGTTAACCCAGTGGTGTTTCTAGTAAACACCTTCATTAAAATTAATTTGGTGAACCTCTTTGAAAGAGAAAGGGCTCCTCTGTGGATATCCTCCTGCAGAGGATGGTTTCGGCCTTTCTTCCAGGAATGGGAGACAGGAGGCCAAGCGAAAGACCTGCGTGCACCCCATGGGCACCTCCCGGCTTATGCCGCCCCGGTTCTGAAGGTTGTTCGTCGGTGGGGTCTGGAGGCGAGGGAGATCAAGACCATGTCGAGAAAATTTGTGTTGGGTGGTGGGGGCCAGCATCTGAACTATGCGGACATGGAAGGACATGAGGCATGATGCTGGTTGGGGGAGGTGATGGGTGGTAATGGATAAGTTAGTATGTACAAGGTTAGGGTCTATAGCCTGTTCTTCCAACTGTTATGGGGAAACAGGCTTAACCTAATCAAGAGGTGATGGGTGGTGATGGATAAGTTAGTATGTACAAGGTTAGGTATGAATGTGGTTAAGTGAAATAAAATGTAAAAATAAAATTAAATTAAAAAATTAAAAATAAAAAAATATAAAAAATAAAAATTATGGGAAAAAAAATGTAAAAAAAAAAATTCTAAAATTTATTTTTAGAGTTTATTATTATTATTATTATTATTTTATTTCTATTATTTTTGTGATTCTTATTTATTTTGTTTAATATATGTGGTGATTTTTTTTAGGGGGCCATTGGTTGGCACATGGTTTTTAAGAGTATGTTATAATAAGTATGTTGTATATAGTGTTATAGTTATGTTTTCTTGGGGTTGGGGGGTATAGGTGTGTGTATGAATGAGTATGGGATTATAGTTATGTATGCGTGGGGATGTATGTAAGAAGGGCCAGGCTGGGTCAATTGTGATATACAGAAATGTACATAAGTTTTGTTTTGTTGTGTTTGTTTTTTTGTAATGTTTTATATTTTTCTATTAAAAGAGTACCAGAGAAACACCACTAAATATGTATTGTCAAGATTCTGCAGTTTTTAGAAATGTCCCACATGTGGCTCTAGTGTGCTCGTGGACTAAAACACAAACCCCAGAAGCAAAGAAGCACCTAGTGCATTTTGGGGCCTCTTTTTTATTAGAATATATTTTAGGCAGCATGCCAGGTTTGCAGAGGTGTTGAGGTGCCAAAACAGCAGGAATCCCGCAAAAGTGACCCCATTTTGAAAACGACACCCCTCAAGGAATTAATTTATGGTTGTTGTTGTTGTTATGATTTTGACCCCACAGTTTTTACACAGCACGTATTTGAATTGGTCTGTGAAATTAAAAAAATTACATTTTTTTCCAATAAAACGTAATTTTTTATCAAAATTTCTTATTTTTTTTCCAAGGTATGGGCAATGTCATACTTTGTTTCTTGTAACTGCACAGAAAAAAAAAGGATACAAGCAAAATTCAATAAAAATGTTTTGGGAAAAAAAAAAAAATTCTTATTTTCACAAAGAACAAAATACCCCATTTTGTTGCCGAATTTCTCCGGAGTGCAGCAATACCCCATTTGTGGCGATAAACGTCCGTTTGGGCCCATGGGAGGCCTCAGAAGGGAAGGAGCGCTATGTGTTCTTTGGAGTCCAGATTTGCTGGATTGGTTTTCGGGTGCCATGTCGCATTTGCAGAGCCCCAGAGGTATCAAAGCAATGGAAACCCACCAGAAGTGACCCCATTTTGGAAACGACACCCCTCAAGGAATTCATTTGTGGGTGTTGTGACCATTTACACCCCACTGTTTTTTCACAGAATTTATTTAAATTGGGCTGTGAATTAAAAAAAAAAAAATTTTTTCCAATGAGATCTCGTTTTAGCTCAAAATGTCAGGAATAAAATACCCAATTTTGTTGCCCAATTTGTTCTGAGTGCGGCAATATCTCATTTGTGGTGATAAACTGTCGTTTGGGCCCATGGGAGGGCTCAGAAGGTAAGGACCACCATTTGGCCTACTGGGGATTTTCTGGTGCTAAGTCATGTATGCAGAAGCCCCTGAGGTACCAGTACAGTTGAAACCCCGAGAAGTGACCCCATTTCAAAAACTACACCCCATACGGCATTCATCTCGAGGTGTAGTGAGCATTTTACCAGAGACATACACCCCATAAACTGTAATGTGGGTTCCCCCGGGTATGGCAATACCCTCAATGTGGCTGTTAACAGCTGCCTGGGCACACAGCAGGGCTCAGAAGGGAAAGACGAGGGGGGATAAGCTGCGCTGAGTGCATCAGGGTAAATAAAACTGGGGGACTTTATCTACAAGGGGGACTTTATCTACGGGGGAACTTATTTATCTACAAGGGGGGCTTTATCTACGGGGGGACTTTATCTACACGGGGGGGACTTTATCTACACGGGGGGGACTTTATCTACACAGGGGGGGCTTTATCTACAGGGGGGGGTCTATATACTGGGATGGGCTATCTATGGAGCACCATATACAGGGGTGGGCTATAGCTACACTACAGGGGGCTATATAGTATATAGCCCCCTGTAGATATAGCCCACCCCTGTATATAGTCCCCCTGTAGATATAGCCCACCCCTGTAGATGTAGCCCACCCCTATAGATATAGTCCCCCTGTAGATATATCCCACCCCTGTATATAGTCCCCCTGTAGATATAGCCCACCCCTGTAGATATAGTCCCCCTGTAGATATAGCCCACCTCTATAGATATAGTCCCCCTGTAGATATAGCCCACCCCTGTATATAGTCCCCCTGTAGATATAGCCCACCCCTGTAGATATAGTCCCCCTGTAGATATAGCCCACCCCTGTAGATATAGTCCCCCTGTAGATATAGCCCACCCCTGTAGATATAGCCCACTCCTGTAGATATAGCCCACAACTGTAGATATAGTCCCCCTGTAGATATAGTCCCCCTGTAGATAGCCCACCCCTGTAGATAGCCCACCCCTGTAGATATAGCCCCCCTGTAGATATAGCCCCCCTGTAGATATAGTCCCCCTGTAGATAGCCCAACCCTGTAGATAGCGCCCCCCTGTAGATAGCCCACCCCTGTAGATAGCCCACCCCTGTAGATAGCGCCCTCTGTAGATAGCGCCCCCTGTAGATAGCGCCCCCCTGTAGATAGCGCCCCCCTGTAGATAGCGCCCCCTGTAGATATAGCCCCCCTGTAGATATAGCCCCCCTGTAGATATAGTCCCCCTGTAGATATAGCCCACCCCTGTATATAGTATCCCACAAATAGCTCCCCCTATAGTGCTCCACAGAAAGCTCACCCCTGTATATAGCCCCCCTGTACATATAGTCCACCCCTGTATATAGTTCTCCACAGATAGCACACCCCTGTATACACTATATGCAGGGGTGTGCTATCTGTGGAGCACTATATAAAGGGGTGGACTATCTAGTGGAGCACTATATACAGGGGTGGACTATCTAGTGGATCACTATATACAGGGGTGGACTATCTAGTGGAGCACTATATACAGGGGTGGACTATCTAGTGGAGCACTATATACAGGGGTGGACTATCTAGTGGAGCACTATATACAGGGGTGGACTATCTAGTGGAGCACTATATACAGGGGTGGACTATATGTACAGGGGGGCTATATACAGGGGTGGGCTATCTGTGAAACACTATATACAGGGATGGACTATATGTGGAGCACTATATACAGGGGTGGGCTATATCTACAGGGGGCTACATACAGGGTTGGACTATCTGTGGAGCACTATATACAGGGGTAGGCTATATCTACAGGGGGGCTATATACAGGAGTGGGCTATATCTACAGGGGGCTATATACAGGGGTGGGCTATCTGTAGAGCACTATATACAGGAGTGGGCTATATCTACAGGGGGCTATATACAGGGTTGGGCTATACGTGGAGCACTATATACAGGGCTGGGCTATATCTACAAGAGGCTATATACAGGGGTGGGCTATCTGTAGAGCACTATAGGGGGAGCTATTTGTGGGACACTATATACAGGGGTGGGCTATATGGGGGCACTATCTACAGGGGGCTCTATGGCAGGCACTATCTACAGGGGGCACAGTATGTGTGTGGGACACGGTATATGGTGCTATTATAATTAGAGGTGCAGTGTATGGCCCTATTATATTTAGGGGCGTAGTGTGTGGTATAATGACAACTTTATCTTTATTTATAGGTGCAGAAATTTTGGAAAAGTGAGAAGCTGAAGACATGTGAGCGGCAAACTGCAGAAATGGGCTGTAACCGGGAGAATTCATCATAGAGGTCTGGATCGGATGGAGAAAAAGAACTAGAATCTGAGACGTCACCGGTGAGTCACTTAATGTAAATGTTTATTGTGCCTCTAATCAGCACTGTAGTCACTGTATGATCTGCAGCGAGATGATGGGTGGTATGATTATGATAGGTGTAAAAGGGGGTGGGGTAATAGCGGGATTCACTGGTTAGTGGCACCCACTATTACTACCGCCTTTATAATCAGGGTCACTAGGATTATGCCTAGTTCCCCTACCTTTTCCTTATACGAATTCGATCTAATTGCTTTAGCGGCTACTCAAGGGAATAAGACCGTATAGTAAATAAAGGTAATATTTATTAACATACAGTAATCACTCTCATATATATAATACAGTAACTAATCACAGTACAGTATAAACACGGTATCACAATATTATACCGCCACCCACTTACCTAAACATACACAGAATACAGTTACGTTACAACACAATACACATAAGTTACTTGTGATTCTCACACACTCTCTATCTCTATCCCACTCCCTCCTAATATAACTTTCCCTATACACTAAGGGTTAATACGGGATAAGGAGGAACAAGGGGAATGGGTTTTTGTGTACCTGGGGATGTGCAGGTCAAGGGTCACTGCAGGGTACTTAGGGCAGCAAGGGTTAACTTAGGGAACACAGGGTTACTCAGAGAAGCAAGGGTTAACTCTGGGACAGTACTCAGGGAGAGCAAGGGGTTAACTCAGGGACTCAGGGAAGCAAGGGTTAACTCTGGGACAGTACTCAGGGAGAGCAAGGGATTAACTCAGGGACTCAGGGAAGCAATGGTTAACTTAGGGAGAGCAAGGGGTTAACTTACTCAGGGAGAGCAAGGGGTTAACTGAGGGAAGCAAGGGTTAACTCTGGGACAGTAGGGACTCAGGGAGAGCAAGGGGTTAACTCAGGGAACTCTGGGACAGTACTCAGGGAGATCAAGGGGTTAACTCAGCGAAGCAAGGGTTACAGCAGGAGGAGACAGGGAGAGACAGGGTTAAGTGTAGCTGCTGCTACACTTGATACTTAGGGTGACTTTGATGGAGTAGAAGCAGAGGCAGAAGCAGGAGCCCAGGTCTTTGGAGGAGAGAGAGGTGAGCCGGGTCGTAGTGGTGTGGGAGGCAGGCAGCTCTCAGCTGATCGTCTTCTGCTAGCTCCAGCTAGCTTCGGCTCCTGAGCGTACCGACGCAGGGCTATTTAACCCTGTCGGTACGCTCGGGATGTGGCGCTTGCCCCTGGCTAGCATGGGTCGGCATGGTGATAATGTATCACCAGCCGACTCATGAGCGCCTGCACGAGACAGTCCGTGCGTGCGGGAGACTTGAAATGGAGACAGGGGATAACTATCCCTTGTCTCCATGGTTTCCAAACAAAGCAGGGCAATGCTAATTGTCCTGCTTCGCTTAGAACCGCATTCATGACCAGGGCTGTTGTTGTTACAGCCCTGGCTCATGATACATTATATGTATTATACATACACATATATATTATATATATATGTGTATATATATATATGTATATATACATATACACTGTATATATACACACACATATACATACACACTATATATAAGGGACACTTCCCTTTACAATAGGATTTATTTTTTGTGAAACAGCATTTCCCAGCATATCCTCACCATTGTTCGGGTCATGCTGGGAGCTGTAGTTTTGCGCCGTACAAACCTGTACAGCAGGGGTTGCACTAAATTGAGCTGTATTTGTGCTGGTGTATTTATGTAATGAGCTTGGTTCTGGTGTTGTGTATAGAACCATATTGCTTGTAAAATGTACAAATGTTTTTATGCTCGCGTTACATAAAAATAAATGTGGAAAATAAATGACACGTCGATTGGTAGAGAAAACAAACACGGTGAGGGGGAAGGAGATTTCGGGAAAGAGGTTGGGGGGGCGCCAAACTGAATAAGCTTATACATCTTTACGCTGTACCTTGCCCTCTTACTCGGCAGGTACTGGCGGAATTGAAGCCTCCCTTTAGAATGTACCAAGGACTCATCAATAGAAATACACTTCTCAGGGGTGTATGCTTGGGAAAACCGGGCACTGAAATGGTCTAATAGGGCTCTCCGTTTATACAAACGGTCAAAACTGGGGTCATCTCGGGGTGGGCACGGCTCATTATCAGTATAATGTAAGAAGCGAAGTATTGCCTCATTTTTATTTTCTTTTAGGTTCCAGTTCTGAAGTTGCTTTGAGGGGCCTATATATTAGAAACCCCTATCAAACACCCCATTATAGAAACTAGACCCCTCAAAGTATTCACAACAGCATATAGGAAGTGTATTAACCCTTTAGGTGTTTCACAGGAATTTAGATTAAAGTAGAGGTGAAATTTACATATTTATTTTTTTTGTCAGAGAATCCTTTTTATTCACATTTTTTTCTGTAAAACAGAGGGTTTTACTAGATAAACGCAACTCGATTCTTATTGCCCGGATTCTGCAGTTTTGAGAAATATCCCACATGTGGCCCTAGTGCGGTAATGGACGGAAGCACAGGCCTCCGAAGCAAAGGAGCATCTGGTGGATTTTGAGGCCTCCTTTTTATTAGGCACCATGTCCGCTTTGAAGAGGTCTTGTGGTGCCAAAACAGTGGAAACCCCCTAAAAGTGACCCTATTTTGGAATCTAAACCCCTTGAGGAATTCATTGTCGTTTTCATGGGGTGCATGTGACTTTTTGATCAGTTTTTATTCTGTTTTTAAGAGGCGTGGTGACTAAAAAACAGCAATTCTACTATTGGTTTTTTTATTCAATTTTTTTTACAGCGTTATATATTCTGCGGGGCGATACGATTGTGGCGATACCGTATGTTTACAATTTTTTTCGTGTCTTATGGCGTTTGCACAATAAAATATTTTTTGCAAAAAATCATTTACTTTTTGTGTTACCTCAGGCGAAATTCACACGAACGTGTGCGCTTTGCGTGTGCAAAAAAGGCAGCATTTTTTGCGCGTTACAGTTCCGTGTGTCATCAGTTTTTGGTGCGTGGCTGTGTGATTTTCGTGCATATGGCATCCTTATGACACGCGGTTTTGATGTTTAGAAAATGAAATGAAGGAGGTGCTTTTATTTTTCCCTTCATTTCTTGAACAACTGTTGCGCGAATCACGCGCGGCACACGGAGGTGCGTCCGTGTGCTGCGCGTGATTTTCACGCACCCATTGACTTTGATGGGTGCGTAATGCGCAAACAACGCTAAAGTATAGGACATGCAGTGAGTTTCACGCAGCGAACACACGCTTCTTGAAAAACACGGAATGTCGGAATGTCCCCATTGCCTTAGGGGACATAGGTCCGTGCGACGCGCGTGATTTTCACGCGCGTATCACGGACGTGAACTACGCTCGTGTAAATAAGGCCTCATTCTAAGAGCCATAACTTTTTTTATTTTTCCATCAAGAAAGCACTGTGAGGACTTGTTTTTTGCGTAACGAACTGTAGTTTCGATCAGAACCATTTTTAGGTACATGCGACTTTTTGATCTCTTTTTATTCCATTTTTTTGGATGTGAAGTGACCAAACAAGTGTGATTCTGGTATGGTTTATTATTATTTTCTATTATGGCGTTCACTGCGGGATAAATAACGAAATAATTTTGTAGTTCAAGCCATTACGGACGCGGCGATACCAATTATGTATAGTTTATTTATTTATTTTTATTAATAATAAAGGACTGATAAGGGAAAAAGGGGGACTTTTACTTTTATTACTTTTAAAACTTTTATTTTCTTATTTTTACACACCTTTTTTTTTACTATTTTTTTACTTTACTACTTTGTCCCACTAGGGGACTTGAGGGCAGGAGGCCCTGATCGCAATTCTAATACAATGCACTACATGCGTAGTGCAGTGTATTAGAGCTGTCGGCTACTCACTGACAGCAAGCATAGTGGGTCCTGACTTTGTCAGGACCCACTAGGCTTCCGTAGATGGCATAGCCGGACGCCATTGTTAGGCGTCCGGTTACCATAGCAACCATCGCTGCCCGCTATCATGTAGCTGGCCGTCGATGATGGTTTAACCCCTAGGAAGCCGCGATCGCTATTCACAGCGGCTTTTAAGGGGTTAATCATCGGTCCCCACTATGGGAGCTGCGGCAACCTCTGTACAAGACAGCTGCTGTCGCAGCTCCTGCATGTGTCGGGTAGACGGCCGAAATGGCCGTTCCTCCCGTGATTCCGTCATGGAGCGCGAACGGGATGGTTACCATGACGGAATAGTACGTCACTGAGCGCGAAGGGGTTAAGGAAGGAGAGGACCGTTTTAGGCTACAGTGGATGGTTCAGGTCTGTCTGGCCTAGATGGTTTACCCACGTGGCGTTTATGCCCCCATATAAAAGTTAGGCCCCCAGTTTGTCCCCCCCCCCATAAATTTAGTGCTCTCTGTAGATAGTGCCACACAGCCCTCCTCCCAGGTAGTGACACACAGCCCCCCTCCCAGGCAGTGCCACACAGACCCCCTCCCAGGTAGTGCCACACAGCCCCCCGTCCCAGGTAGTGCCACACAAACCACTTCCTGGTAGTGCCACACAGCCCCCTTCCCTGGTAGTGCCACACAGCCCCCTCCCTGTTAGTGCCACATCCCCCTCCCTAGTAGTGCCACACAGCCCCCCTCCCTGTAGGTAGCACCTTTGGGGCTCCCTCTAGGAGTGGAATCCCCAGCCAGGGCATTGCCTACGCTAGTACCATTCAGCCAATCTGTAGATATCGTCATACAGCCCCCTGTAGATAGCATAATACGGCCCCCTGTAGATAGCTCCATACGGCCCCATGTAGATAGCCACATACAGCTCCCCCTGTAGACCTGTAGATAGCGCCATACAGCCCCCCTGTAGATAGCGCCATATAGTGACCCCCCCCCTCATTTAGATAGCGCCATATAGCAACCCCCCTCCTGTAGACAGCGCCTTCCAAACAAATAAAAAATGTTATACTCACCTAGGCCTCGTTCCCACGACGAATAGAGCGAATCAACGCCGATGGGATGCTTGCATAGGCCAGCGAGATCCAGTGACGAACATGGTCTGTGGCCTAGTAAATTGGCAGAGTAAGGAGATACCTCCCTGCTCTGTCATAGTGTTCCGTAGTATCTGAATCCTAAGGATGCAGATACTATTGAATGTAGAGTCGCTACCACTGTACCCCTTCCTGCCGCGGACCCAGTAGCAGCAGCTATGGCTACTACAGCGGTAGTTACGCCACTGCATGGAGGGGTAAATGAGGATTGGGCAGCTGTAATTAAACAGCTGCACAGTTCTCTCTTAGATTTGGCTTCATGAGCGCTCTGCCCAATCACTAAGGGGAGAGCTCAGGGAATCTGCGTGGGAACTTGGGAATTGTTAAAGGAACAGTGTCACCACAAATTTTTTTTTAATATGTTAAAGATGTTAGTGCTTTATTAAAAACGTTTGGATTAATTTGTGTTACTTTTTTTTATTTTTACACTTTTTCTTCCCTATGGGGGCTGCCATTTTTTTTTCCATTTCTGTATGTATCGATTAACGACACATACAGACATGGAATACGGCAGCTCCAGTCCCATAGGGACTGCGAACGGGGCCCGTTCCATCCACTATCATGTACGCCGCTGTGTGGGAACGGCGCTTGCGCCGCTCCCACACAGTTCAATTTGAAATGCGCGCCGTCCGGCGCCATTTTCCTGTGGACCGGAAGTCGCGGCCGGACAGTAATATTACTACTTCCGGTCGCGGCTTCCGGACTTGTGCACATGGAGCAGCGGCAGCAGACGGAGCGGATGGACCGGAGGGAGCGGCGGCGACTGGAGCAGGTAAGGGATTTCTATGTATGTTTGTGTTTCAGTGTGTGTTTACTACTGTATGTAAACCTACTACACTGTGTGTTAGCTCAAAAAATGGCGACACACAGTGTAGGAGGTTAGACCGTTCAAACCCCTCGTTTCTCCCGGCACTAGCCAGGATAAAGGAGGGAGGGATTCTGAGAGCTCACTAGAGCGAGGGATTTTTACCCAATTTTGCAGCATAAAGCAATGTGGTTGCTTTACCACATGCAATGCTGCAATTTTGGGAATGGCTCCATCTAGTGACCAGCAATGGAAAATATTATAAATTAGAATCCAATTGAATCCAATTTATAATATTTTCTGACTCGTGAAAAAAATAAATAAAATGAGAACAATGTTTAATCACCTACACACTAATTGTTTAACTAAAAAAACAAAAACATGTTTTGCTGGCAACACATTCCCTTTAAGCTCCGCTTATCTTACCCAAACAGGGAGTTAAAAACTGTTTTGTGTGTCTGTAAAGGGTGCTTGCTAGATAATAAAATGTTGTGATCACAGCAGAATCAGCACTGATTGAAGCAAGCAGTCTCTGCAGTTTGAGAGAGAACGAGGGAGTAGGTACGAGTGTAATGTGAGCTAGCAGGCTTATAGACAGAGTGACTGAGACCCGGCTGCAGCTCCACTGTGTCTATAACTTGGCAGAAAATTATGTTAGTGAGTACGGAGGAAGGAGAGGTCTGCAGCATAAATGGTTTAGAATTGAAGAGATAAGATTCACAAGGTATTGTACATGGGGATCTAAGAGCACAGTGAGGGTTTTTTTTGTTTTTGCTGATTTTGCTTTCAATCTTTAGTGTAGTCCACATGGTCTAATGGAGTCTTAGGCATTTTCCTTTTCTTCCTCACCAACAACCCACGGCTGCATGATATTAAAAAAACAAAACACTCATCTAAGTAGCATTGTTAGGTACTGTCTAGTGTGTTATGGAATCACCAGTTGAGCAATTCCCAGGGTGGAAGTTTATGGAATTGCTAGGTGAGCGATTCCCCAAAGGCTGTTGGAGACTGTCAGGAATGAGCGTGCAAATAAATCCGCAACCCCAAATCTGTCAAAACTCTGATCAACAGAATCTAAGGCTACTCTATGGTTTTCGCCAGAGCCCACCGGATGGCAGGTTGGGCTTTGCAGCATACAACCCAGGTTGTTTTAACAGAGTTCGTTGTTGGATGAGGTGCAACGCAGGCAATACCAGAGCAGATAACAACACAGCCCGAGGGTTAACAGAAAGTCCAAATCACAAAGCTAGTGGATATCAGTGATTGCAGAGGTCAAAACCAGCCGGGAGCAGAAAGTCCAAATCAGTAAGCAAGGGGTAATCCAGTGACAAGCAGTGGTACAGTTCCAAAAAGTGCAAATAGTCAAAGGTACAGGGTATGGTCAGTAGCTTGATCAAACACATGGAAACAAGGAAAATCACAAGCAAAGAAATCAGAACCAACCCAGATTTAAATACTCCAGCCTTAAATCTGATAGGAAGAAAGAGAAGTGGAATAGGCTCAACAACTAAAACCAGAACCGCCCTGCAGTTAGACTAGTAGTCATGGTAATCTTAAAGGAATGGACGTTTCCCAAAATAGTGCTTTAAATATGGATTATTTTTGCTATTGTCATTATAAATTCATTCTTACCTGAACACATCAACTAATTATAGAAGATCATCTTTGGCCATATCACATTGAATATGGCTAAGGACTGAGTCGAAAGCTCATGTAACCATTAATGTGTACAATAAGAATTTAATTTATAATCTGTTGGTTTACAATGAATTATAGGCATTAGCCTGTAAGGAATACGAAGCTAAAACCACACACGATCATAGAATTTCATAACTACAGAGCTGGCTCAGCTTCATAGAAACTCAGCCAAATATTTCAAGGTCACGATCCATCAATTAGTATTCCAAGTGAACAATGGTATTAGAATGTGAATTTTACAGGAAAAGATTAGAATGAGTTTATCTTTACTGATTTTCTGATTTCTTTGAAGATTCATTTTACAGGAAAAGACTGACATTGCAATGAATATATCTACTATGCCGTATTCTGTCGCACTAATGCAGTTTGTCTTACTAGGAAAGATTTAATTTCCAATTGACATTGTCAAATATAACTCAAATATAAGACACTATAATCAGACAGTGGCATATTTGTACATATTTTTATTGGCCACTGGTTGTTAGAATAAAAGGCTATACTTCACGCTGTCAAAGAAAAGCATCTATTACAGGGTGAATGACAACTCTGTTGTACTGTTAGAGCCTAGATAAGCAGGTTTTACATTATCATAGGGAGAGATGATGCAGTATGTTAGACCTCATCTCCCAGCTCAAAACAGAGTGTGTGCGTTTGTAGTGGGGGGAACTTATATAAAGAGGTCTAGTGAATACGGGATATGGGGTCCACTAAGGGCCAGCCTTAGGTTGGATGGCGCACTGTGCGAGGCTCCCTATTGCTGCCCTCCACAAACCAAAAATTAAACACATATATGGACACAAACATACTGGATCATAAAGCAGGGGCATAGCTAGGGGGGCAGGCGGGGCATGTGCCCCGGGCGCAACTATGATGTAGGGAAGGGGCGGCGCCGCAGAGCACCCGTATGAAAACAGCTGATCTCTGCTGATAGACGCCCTGTATACCAGGCGGCTGCAACACAGGGCGCCTATCAGCAGCAATCAGCTGTTTTGATACGGCTGCTCTGTGGCGGTCCCATCCTCTCAGGGTCCCCCGTTGCCCGGAACACTAGATTTATGGGCCGGGCAGCACGGGCCCCCTCATGCCTGGTGGCATCGCTAGCACCGGGCAGGGCCTCAGGACGCAGATACAATCGAATACTATGGTGGAGCAGCTCCCCTCCGCCATCACTAGGCTACAGGCCATATTAGGCCTGCAGCCTATAAGATGCTGGGACGCAGGCCAGTGTGATGACGTCACTGGATCACGCCAGTCTACGCAACGGCCTCGGAACGGGGCTAGATAATAATTTTTTTTATTTATACAACGGCAGGGAGGGGTCTATGTGGTATCATCTACAGGGGGGCTGTGTCGCACCATCTACAAGGGTGCTGTGTGTGACCTCTTTAATTTATTTTTTTCTAACTTATTGTTATATAACTATATTGCTTGTAAAATATACAAATGGTTTTATGCTCGAGTTACATTCAAAAAAAGTAAAAAAAATGACAACTCATTGATTGGTAGAGAAATCAAACATGTCAAGAGGGAAGGAAATGTCGGGAAAGCAGTTGGGGGGGTGGGGGGGGGGGGGGTGTTGGGCGCCAATCTGAATCTTTCCCCCGGGTGCAGCAGAACCTAGCTACACCTCTGCATAAAGGCAGATATTTAGACAAACAGGCAAATATATATATACTCACATACTGGAATATATACATACATAGAGGTAAATGTATAGACATACAGACACACACACACACACACACACACACACACACACACACACACACACACACACACACACACACACAGATAACACACAGTGAGAACTCTCTGAATACTGATAATGTAGTAGATGTTACCTGCAGTCCTATGTAACACCACCGATAACACACAGTGATAACTCTCTGAGTACAGATAATGTAGTAGATGATACCTGCGGCCCTATGTAACACCACAGATAACACACAGTGATAACTCTCTGAGTACAGTAAATGTTGTATATGATACCTGGAGTTCTATGTAACACCACAGATAACCCTGTGATAATGTGTGCCATTGGTTAATGTTTTTTAGGTTACCATATATGAAAATGTGGTGTCTCCCTTCAGGGGCAGCAGAGTATATGAGGGGTAGCATAGTATATTGGGGACAGCATAGTATATAAGGGGCAGCATAGTATATAGGGGGCAGCTTAGCATATAAGCGGCAGCATGTTATATAGGGGGCAGCATAGCATATAGATGCAGCATGGTATATAGGGGGCTGCATAGTATATAGGGGGCAGCATAGTATATAGGGGCAGCATAGTATATAGGGATAGCATAATATATAGGGGCAGCACAGATATGTTAATTTTATCTTTTCCACTTTAATATTGAACATACACTTACAAAGAGACATAAACACATGCAGAGACATATGTAGACACCCACACACTGCAACAAACACAGAGACTTATATACACACATACACACAGAGACACATAGTCACACATAGACACTTACCATCTCTCCTTGCTGATAGATCACAGGCTTCGTGCAGGACAGGCTGTGGGCGGAGCTTCCTCCTCTTCTCTTGCACCTCGGCTTTTATTTACTCCATGTGTGTAACTAAGAGCAGAGGCAGAGCTTAGTGGCACCCCCTACATGCTGAGAGGGTGCAGCCAGGGCCGCCATCAGGGGGGTACTGGGGGTACTGCAGTGAGGGGCCCGGGCATAAATTAAAAAAAAAGGGGCCCGCACTCTGCCGCTGGAATTAATATACTCACGGCAGTGTGGCTCTTACGATTTCATTACGGTGAAAGGAACAGGTCCCATCACGAAGCAGGGGCCCGTTCATTACATCAGAATAACCGTAAGGGCCCGCTGGAGAGTGAGATGTGCCCGCCCCTCCTCCTCCACAACAGCGTGACAGCGTGTGGGGAGGAGACATCACAGCAGCGGGAGTTATGAGCTCAGCCTCGGAGGATACGTCCAGCAGCAGCAGCAGCAGTCGTCGTCTTCTTCTTCAGACACAGTGAGTACTAACTTATGTCTGTGTCCGGCTGCTGCTGCCCGGAGCCTCCTGAAAAAATCGCCTCCTGCCCCCATAGAAAGTAAATATCTTACCCCCCTCTGTATTATGTTAACACCGCAGCATAGGATTGTATCAGCTCTGCGGCTCTTATCTCCCGTCCTGTGTCTTCTCCCTCTGTTTACACAGGACAGGAGAAAAGAGCCGTTGTAGGGCTGATAGTGATACAATCCTATGCTGCAGTGTAAACTAATACAGACGTGGGGAAGATTTTTGCTTTCTATGGGGAGGGGGTAGAGTTAGATGATAATGGGGGCAGGGAGATGATAATGGGGGCAGGGAGATGATAATGGGGGCAGGGAGATGATAATGGGGGCAGGGAGATGATAATGGGGGCAGGGAGATGATAATGGGGGCAGGGAGATGATAATGGGGGCAGGGAGATGATAATGGGGGTAGAGTTAGATGATAATGGGGCAGGGAGATGATAATGGGGGCAGGGAGATGATAATGGGGGCAGGGAGATGATAATGGGGGCAGGGAGATGATAATGGGGGCAGGGAGATGATAATGGGGCAGGGAGATGATAATTGGGCAGGGAGATGATAATTGGGGCAGGGAGATGATAATGGGGGCAGGGAGATGATAATGGGGCAGGGAGATGATAATGGGGGCAGAGAGATGATAATGGTGGCAGGGAGATGATAATGGGGGCAGGGAGATGATAATGGGGGCAGGGAGATGATAATGGGGCAGGGAGATGATAATTGGGCAGGGAGATGATAATTGGGGCAGGGAGATGATAATGGGGGCAGGGAGATGATAATGGGGGCAGGGAGATGATAATGGGGGCAGGGAGATGATAATGGGGCAGGGAGATGATAATGGGGCAGGGAGATGGCATTGGGTAGGGAGGGAAATGATGCTAGAGTGGGAAGGAGATAATAATGGAGGGAGGATGGCACTTGAGTAGGGATGCACGATGCATCAAAACTTTGATACGGTTTCGATACCGTGCACCCCCAAACGGTTCGATACCGTTATTTCATGTATTTCGATACTAAGCTGTGCGGCCGCACAGCTCAATATTGTAATACATGAATGTATGAGAGCGGAGCTGTGGCTGTTTGATACAGTTACGGCCCCGCTCCGGAGTCCTGACATGTGCGCGCCGCCAGGATGATGCAATGCGGCCAGCGCTGTACTAATGAGTGGCGGCACTGAAAACAGAACATGGCGGGCGCACTACAAAACATGGGGAGGGGTAGAGGAAGGAGAGAGTATACCTGGACAGGGGGAGAAAGCTTATACTGGAGGCAAAGTTAGCAACAGTCCTGAATTTGCATGTTCTGTCTTCAGTGCCTGAACCGCCGCTCATTAGTGCAGCGCTGCCCGCATCACCTCGTGCTGACCGCGTGCGGGGCGGGGCAATGGCTGTATTACACAGCCACAGTCCCACTCTATAAAGGCAGAGATCAAAGAAACCTCTCATCTCCTCCGCTATTCCCCTGAATGCTGCGATCAAAGCTGACTGCAGCATTCAGGGGAAAATAAGAAGGGGGGATGCCCCTTGGATCGCGTCGCAGGAATCCCTGTGACGCGATTGAGGGACATACCATATATGGCAGACAGCCAGGGTCCAATGAAGGACCCCAGGACTGTCCTACCATATTTCCTGTTAGGGCATACTCAGGTCTGTCCTAACAACTGCCTGTGTACTATCCGTATATAGATATATACCAGTACATTAAAGTTTACAAAATAAAGTAAAAACATAAAGTAATGTTAAATAAAAAAAATATACACCTACACCTTTTTTACAAAACACATTAAAATAAGTCTCAATACATAAAATATACACATTCAGTATTGGCGCGGCCGTAATAACCTGCACAACAATTTTTTTGCGTCATTTATGATGTGTACGCTGTAAAAAAATAAAATAAAAACTTCTTTCACTTAATAATGTGGGGCACGAGGTGTGATGAATTTAACCTCCATGTGCCTCACATTAATAGTAATTAACCCCATCATGTACCTTACACATTAACCCATTATAATTGATGAACATGATGGGGTTAATTACTATTAATGTGAGGCACATGGAGGTTAAATTTACCATCACACCTCGCTCCTCACATAAGAAATGGAAGAACTGTTTTGTTTTTTTATTACCGTTGGCAAAGTATCGCTTTGTTATCGAAATCGCAATACTACACAAAAGCATCGGTACCGAAGTCCAAATTCTGGTATCGTGACATCCCTCCACTGGAGGAGGCATTATACAAGGGGGGGAGGGGTAATAATTGGGTGAAAAGTGATGATATCTGAAGGGATGGGAGAAATTATACATGGGGAGGGGTAGAGGAAGGAGAGAGTATACCTGGGCAGGGGGAGAAAGCTTATACCGGAGGCAAAGTTAGCAACAGTCCTGAATTTGCAGGGACTGTCCTGAATCTACAGATGCAGTCCCGGCAAATTACTGTCCCAGACGTGTCTCAGCCACTGCCATATTCAGAGCAGGAAAGTATCAGCTTCCTGCTCTGCCATTCACCCATCCAGGAGCGGAATCCCCGGCCAGAGAGTTGCCGACACTCTGGCCGGGGATTCATCTCCTAGAGGTAGCCCCTGAGGTCACTGTCCATATATGGACAGTGAGGTCAGGGTCTCCTCCTGGACTGGAATCCCCTGTAGAGAGTGCCACACACTCCCCTGTAGTTAGCGCCAAACATACTCCCTGTAGATAGCGCCACACACACACTCCCCTGTAGATAGTGCCACACACTGCCCCCTGTAGATGGCACCACACAATCCCATGTAGATAGCGCCACACCCACCCTGTAGATAGCGCCACACCCACCCCTGCAGATAGCGCCACACACACCCGCCTGTACATAGCGCCACACACACCCCAGTACATAGTGCCACACACACCCCTGTAGATAGTGCCACACACCCCCCTGTAGATAGCGCCACACACCTCCCCTGTAGATAGCGCCACACACAGCCCCCTGTAGATAGCGCCACACACAACCCCTGTAAATAGCGCTCCAGACCACCTGTAGATAGCGCCACACACACCCCCCTGTAGATCGTGCCACACACCCCCCTGTAGATAGTACCACACACACCACCCAGTAGATAGTGCCACACACACCGCCCTGTAGATAGTGCCACACAACCCCCCCCCCCTGTAGATAGCTCCAGACACAGCCCCCCTGTAGATAAAAGTTTAAATGCTAAACTCTGGCCACAGGTAGGGGTCTGGTGGAAAGGTGTCTGAATTACCTAACAGGTCTGGTCTAGGATCTGAATTTTTTTCTGGTTTGGTGTCTGAATTAATTTTGTTGTGTGGTTTTTACACAGATAACGTGTGTGCAGCGTGTGAAGAGAATGCAAAAGCATCATCCAGACATGCCCATGGCGGTGGGAGATCTTAGGGACTACATTTTGGTGAGTGACTCTCCTGTGTATAGGGCTTCAGTGCAATGATTTTTGTTTATATTGCCCTCCTACACCCTGACAGATTCTACACACACACACACACACACACACACACACACACACACACACACACACACACACACACACACACACACACACACACACACACACCTCCTCCCTGTCACTCCACAGAGCCCCTGTTAGGTTGCGTCTCCCCCCTGGCTACCACTGCTACCTTCAGTTCTCCCAGCCCTGGCACTTAGTCTCTCCCCTTTGCCCTCCGACACCCACCTCCTGTCTCTGCCCTGCTCCGCCCTTTTACATTTCACCCCCCCCTCCTAATAACGAGGGGGGCGGGGGCCCAGACTCATTGGCAGTATGGGGCCCAGAAATTCCTGATGGCAGCCCTGGGTGCAGCGCCTTGTGCACTCGCACATGTCCCACACCACTAAGGTGGCCCTGGGTCCACTCTAGCACTTTTAAGTTGGTTCTATTTTTTTCAAAAGATCATCTACTATACATTCCTTTTTGTGCTTCTCAAGAATAAATAGTTATACTGCTGCTTGCATTACTGCAGTTTTGTTTACTGTCATCTAAGTGCAGGATGAAATGCACCAATGATTCATTCAGAGAGGGAACAATGGGCATGCTCGCCCAAATTCTCTAGATACGTGGCGCGACATCTTGATTTGTACGATTAGCGACATATACATTGCTTAACCCCTTCCTGACATTTATCGTAAGTATACGTCATGGAAAGCCAGTGCTTCCCGCAAAATGTTGTATACTTATGCCAAATGTTTGGCCCCGGCTCAGAAGCTGAGCCGGTGCCGTCATCGCCGGATCTCAGCTGTATCTTACAGCTGACAACCGGCTGTAATGGCGGGGACCGAAATTAGCTCGATCCCCGCCATTAACCCCTTCAATGCAGCGTTCAAACGTGATCGCTACATTTAAGCTGTTTGCAGCTCATCGGAACCCCAGCAATGAAATTGCCAGGGTTCCGGTGGCTGCAATGGCAACCGGAGGCCTAATACTGGCCTCCCGGTCTGCCTAGCACGGAAGCCGGTCAAGATCCGCCCGGCGGCGGAGCCTGATCGGCTTCCGTAGCCACCGGCAAGATGGCGCCAGCTCAGGAGCTTATCTGGCGTCATCAGCGGTGGAAGTCAGCTGTATGTTACAGCTGACATCCGCCTGTAATGGCAGGAACCGGAGCTAGCTCCGATCCCTGCCATTAACCCCTTCGATGCAGCAATCGAAAGCGATTGCTGCATCGTAGCGGTTACTAGCAGATCGCCAGCCCTGACAGGCAATCAGGACTGGCGACTGCTGCTATGGCAACAGGAGACACAATGGCCTCCTGCTCTGCCATTACGGAAGCCGATTAGACCCTGCCGGGAGGCGAAGCCTGATCGGTTTGCGGTCAGTGAATAACTGACAGATCTAATACATTGCAGTACGTAGGTAGTGCAATGTATTAGAAAAAAAAACCATCAGACAGTTGGAACTTCAAGTCCCCTAGTGGGACTTGAAAAAAGTGTAAAAAAAAAGTATAAAAAAGTGTAAAAAAAAGTGAAAAAAAGAAAAGTTCGAAAACAATAAAAGTTTCAAGTAATAAAATAAAACACAATCGCCCTTTTTCCCTTATCAAGTCCTTTATTATTGAAAAAAAATAATAAACCATACGGATTTGGTATCACCGCGACCGTAATGACCTGAGGTATCAAAATATTATATAATTTATTGCACGTGGTGAACAGCGTAAAAAAAAACGTGAAAAACTATACCAGAGTGTAATGATGGGGGTAGGGAAACGGACAAGTGAGCCCTAATCTAGCCGCCACTCTGTCCCTGCCTACTTGCAACGACCCGCCCTAGGCGACGGGGTACAACTGGGCGGCGGTCCCTACGCTCAGTAAGTGCACGAGACAAACAGACAAGGGTACACAAAACTAAGGGAAAAGGGGCAGTTGCCCACGGCAACACCGTGAGCAACAAGAGTGGTGAACGAGCCGAGTCAAACCAGGAGAGTACGCAGTAAGCCAGGGTCCGTATGGAGCAGGATCAAATAGGAGAAACTGTAGCTGGGCCAGGAAACCACACGAGAAGAATCACAAGCAAAGGAGGAACAGGAAAGGCAGGTATAAATAGAGGGCGGGAGCTAGCTCCGTCTGGCCAGGCTGCGATAGGCTCTCCCACTCCTAAGCCTGCCATCCTGAGTGGTGGAAGATGGAGTCAGTCTCAGAGACATAGACTCAGGTGCGGACTGATTACCTATGGGTGTATACACAGAAGTTGTGCCTGGCAGATCCTTTACAGTACCCCCCCTTTTATGAGGGGCCACCGGACCCTTTCTAAGTGGACCTGGTTTATTGGGGAAACGAAGGTGGAACCTCCTGACCAATACCCCAGCGTGAACATCCCGGGCAGGTACCCAAGTCCTCTCCTCAGGCCCGTATCCTCTCCAAAGGACCAGGTACTGGAGGGAGCCTTGGACCATCTTGCTGTCCACAATCTTTGCCACCTCGAATTCCACCCCCTCAGGGGTGAGAACGGGAACAGGAGGTTTCCTCGAGGGAGCCAAGGACGGGGAGCAGCGTTTAAGGAGGGAGGCATGAAACACGTCGTGTATTCGAAAAGATGGGGGCAACTCCAGTCGGAAGGAGACAGGATTGAGGACTTCAATGACCTTATACGGCCCAATAAACCGGGGAGCAAACTTCTTGGACGGGACCTTAAGGCGCAAGTTCCTAGACGATAACCACACCAGATCCCCGACCATAAACAAGGGGTTAGCAGAACGTCTTCTATCAGCCTGAGTTTTTTGTACGCTCTGGGACGCCTCTAGGTTCTTCTGAACCTGGGCCCAGACTGTGCACAGTTCCCGATGAACGACCTCTACCTCGGGATTGTTGGAACTACCAGGTGAAGCGGAGGAGAACCGTGGATTAAACCCAAAATTACAGAAAAAGGGGGAGACCCCTGACGAATTACTGACCCGGTTATTAAGGGAAAATTCGGCGAGGGGAATGAATGAGACCCAATCATATTGACAGTCAGAGATAAAACACCTTAAATATTGTTCTAGAGATTGATTAGTCCTCTCCGTTTGGCCATTAGTTTCAGGATGGAAGGCAGAGGAGAAGGACAGATCAATCTCCAACTTTTTACAGAAGGCTCTCCAAAACAATGAAACAAATTGTACCGCTCTGTCCGAAACAATATTGACAGGGACCCCATGGAGACGCAGGATGTGTTTGACGAACAAGGTAGCTAACGTCTTGGCATTGGGTAGTTTCTTGAGGGGAACAAAGTGGCACATCTTACTGAAGCGGTCTACTACAACCCACACCACCGACTTGCCTTGAGATGGAGGCAAATCGGTGATAAAATCCATGGAGATATGGGTCCAAGGTCTCTGGGGAATGGGCAAAGAACGTAGTAAGCCCGCTGGTTGGGACCTGGGAGTCTTGGACCTAGCAAAAACCTCACAAGCGGCGACGTAGGCCTTAACGTCTTTAGGCTACCCAGGCCACCAATAGTTTCTGGCAATGAGGTGTTTGGTACCCAGGACGCCTGGATGACCAGATAGTGCGGAGTCATGACTTTCCCTAAGTACCCTTAGCCGGAATTGCAGGGGAACAAACAGCTTGTCCTCAGGAAGGTTCCCGGGAGCTGAACCTTGATCAGCTGCAATTTCAGAGACTAAATCAGAATCAATAGAAGAAATGATTATACCAGGAGGCAAAATACAAGCAGGATCTTCCTCCGAAGGAGGGCTGGCCATGAAGCTACGCGACAGTGCATCGGCCTTAATATTTTTAGACCCAGCCCTATAGGTAACCAAAAAGTTGAATCTGGTAAAAAATAGCGCCCATCGAGCTTGTCTCGGGTTTAGCCTCTGGGCAGATTCTAGGAAAACCAGATTCTTGTGGTCGGTAAGGACCGTTACCTGCTGCCTAGCCCCCTCCAGGAAGTGGCGCCACTCTTCAAATGCCCATTTAATGGCTAAGAGTTCGCGGTTGCCAATATCATAGTTACTCTCAGTGGGCGAAAACTTCCTGGAGAAGTAGGCACAGGGGCGGAGATGGGTGAGGGACCTGGTACCCTGGGACAAGACAGCCCCCACTCCCACCTCGGATGCGTCAACTTCCACGATAAATGGCTCCATTTGGTTGGGCTGAACCAGCACCGTGGCCGAGATAAAACACTTCTTAAGGACCTCAAAAGCCTGGACAGCCTCAGGAGGCCAGTGGAGGAGATAAGCACTGGTCTAAGGAGTCAGAACAGGGATAGCTAACTAGCAGGTCTTTCAGGGCGTTCGACAGACCCAACCTAAACTGGCACCTTAAGGCAGGGTCATTCCACCGAGAAGCTACGCACCACTTCCTAAAGTCAGAGCAATACTCCTCCACAGGTCTCTTACCCTGACGTAAGGTCACCAGCTGACTCTCGGCATAGGCAGTCCTGTCAGTCTCGTCATAAATGAGTCCGAGAGCAGAAAAGAAACGGTCAACGGAGGAAAGTTCAGGGGCGTCAGGAGCCGGGACATAATTATACCCACCCGATGGCTCTCAGAACCTGAGGAGTGGGGCTTTAAGCGAAAGTAGAGCTTACAACTCTCCTGAAAGGAGAGAAAAGTCCTCCGGTCCCCTGAGAACCGGTCAGGCAACTTGAGGTGGGGTTCAAGAGGTGAGGTGAGGGGTACTACCATGGCAGCGTCAGGCTGGTTGACCCTCTGAGCCAGGGCCTGGACCTGTAGGGAGAGACCCTGCATTTGCTGGGCCAGGGTCTCAAGGGGGTCCATAGTAGTGTCAGGGACCAGGGTAGACTAGGTATATGGGCTTGTGATTATGTAATGATGGGGGTAGGGAAACGGACATGTGAGCCCTAATCTACCCGCCACTCTGTCCCTGCCTACTTGCAACGACCCGCCCTAGGCGACGGGGTACAACTGGGCGGCGGTCCCTATGCTCAGTAAGTGCACGAGACAAATAGACAAGGGTACACAAAGCTAAGGGAAAATGGGCAGTTGCCCACGGCAACACCGTGAGCAACAAGAGTGGTGAACGAGCCGAGTCAAACCAGGAGAGTACGCAGTAAGCCAGGGTCCGTATGGAGCAGGATCAAATAGGAGAAGCTGTAGCTGGGCCAGGAAACCACACGAGAAGAATCACAAGCAAAGGAGGAACAGGAAAGGCAGGTATAAATAGACAGAGGGCGGGAGCTAGCTCCGTCTGGCCAGGCTGCGATAGGCTCTCCCACTCCTAAGCCTGCCATCCTGAGTGGTGGAAGATGGAGTCAGTCTCAGAGACATAGACTCAGGTGCAGACTGATTACCTATGGGCGTATACACAGAAGTTGTGCCTGGCAGATCCTTTACACAGAGTTTCTGTTTTTTGGTCACTTTGCCCTACAAATATTGGAATAAAAAGTGATCAAAAAGTCGTACGTATCCAAAAATGGTACCTATAAGAACTATAGTTTGTCTCGCAAAAAACAAGCCCTCATACAGCTCCGTCGACAAAAAAATTTAAAAGTTATGGTTCTCACAACTTGGCGACAGAAAAAATACATTCTTTTTCCAAAAGTTATTTTATTGTGCAAAAAGTTGTAAAACATAAAAAAGTTCTATAAATTAGGTTTCCCCAGAATCGTACTGACCCGCAGAATAACGTGAACATGTAGTTTATAACGCGTGGTGAACGCTGTATAAAAAAAACCTAAAAAAACTATGGCAGAATTGCGGTTTTTTGTTTACCTGGCCTCCCAAAAAATAGGATAAAAGGTGATCAAAAAGTCGCATGTACCCCAAAATGGTACCAATAATAACTACAGCTCGTCCCGCAAAAAAAAGCCCTCATACCACTACGTCTATGAAAAAATAAAATTAGTTAAGGCTCCAATAAGTCAGGAAATAAAAAATATGCAGTTGTGCCGGCCTGAGGGGAACATTTCTTCTGTTTCAAGAGGCAATTTATCAAGGTTCTAAAATTAGGGAACCAGGAAGGGGAGGGCCCAAACATATCTGCTGGAAGGGTGCCCGTATTATACTAGGACAACACTTTCCCAGCAAAATTCCCCAAACAGCAAAGGTGCGGAGTGTGGACCAAAAGGGGCATAAGAAAGGACGCCATATATCAGTGCGACACCGGCCTGTGCAAAAAGGATTGTGTCACAGCGTAACACACATCTATGGATCATTTTATTGTTTTTTTACCCCATTATTATACCCCCTGATTATGCCCCTGATATACTCCGCCCGGCTTACATGTACCCCCACATTATAAATGGAAACACCAGCAATAATCAAACAAGTCTACTACCAAGCAAAATCCACTCTCCAAAAGGCAAATGGCGCTCCCTCCGCTCTGAACCCTACAATGTGCCCAAACAGCAGTTTCCTTCCACATATATGGCATCGTCATACCCGGGAGAACCCTTTTAACAATTTTTTTGGGTGTGTGTCTCCAGTGGCATAAGCTGGGCATGACATATTTGTCATTGAAATGGCATATCTAGGGAAAAATATAAATTTTTAATTTGCACCATCCGCAGTGCAATCATTTATGGAAAAGACCTGTGGGGTGAAAATGCTCACTACACCCCTTAATAAATGCCTTGAGGGGTGTAGTTTCCAAATGGGGTCACTTCTCATGGGTTTCTTTTTATTATTTCACATCTGAGCCTCTGCAGTTGTGAACCAATACTTTGTAAATCGCCAAATTAGGCCTCAATTTTACATGGTACACTTTCACTCCTGAGCCTGGTCGAATGTCCAGGCAAAAGATTAGTGCCCCATGTAGGGCGTTTCTAAAACCGGGAAACACTGCATAATAATTAGAGAGCTGTCTTGTTATGGTGGCACAAGCTGGGCACCACATATTGGCATATCTATGGAAAAAATCAAATTTTCACTCTGTAACATCGAGTGTACACTAATTTCTACAAAACATCTGCAGGGTTAAAATACTCACTACACCCCTAGGTAAATGCATTGAGGGGTGTAGTTTCCAAAATTGGGTCACTTCTGGGGGGTTTCCACTGCTTTGGGCCCACAGGCGACCAGAAACCAATCCAGCAACATCTGCACTCCAAATGGCGCTCCTTCCCTTTTGAGCCCTGGCGTGTGCCCAAACAGCAGTTTATGACCACATATGGGGTATTGCCGTACTCGGGAGAAATTGCTTTACAAATGTTGGGTTCTTTTTTTCCTTTATTTGTTGAGAAAATGAAACATTTTGCGCTAAAGCTACGTCTTATTGAAGAAAAAGGATTGTTTTTATTTTCACTGCCCAATTCTAATAAATTCTATGAAACATCTGTGGGCTCAAAATGCTTACTACACCCCTAGATGAATTCCTCAAGAGGTGTAGTTTCCTAAATGGAGTCACTTTTTGGGCGTTTTCATTGTTTTCTCCCCTCAGGGGCTCTGCAAATGCGACCTGGCCTCCGCATATCATTCCTGCTAAATGTGATCTCCAAAAGCCAAATAGCGCTCTTTCCCTTCTAAGCCCTGCCGTATGTCCAAACAGCCGGTTATTACCACATGTGGGGTATTGTTTTACTCAGTAGAAATTGCTTTACAAATTTTGCATTGCTTTTTCTCCTTCAGTCCTTGTGGAAATGAGAAAAAATTAGCTAAACCTACATTTTCTTTGAAAATTATGTCGATTTTAATTTTTACAGCCTACTTCCAATAATTTCTGTAAAAAACCTGTGCGGTCAAAATGCGCACTATACCCCTAGATAATTTCCTTGAGGTGTGTAGTTTCCAAAATGGGGTTACTTTTGGGGGATTTTCACTGTTTTGGCACCGCAAGAGCCCTTCAAACCTGACATGGTACCTGAAATATATTCTAATAAAAATAAGGCCCCAAAATCCTCTAGGTACTCCTTTGCTTCTGAGGCCGGGGCTTCAGTCCAGTAGCACGCTACGGTCACATGTGGGATATTTCCAAAAACTGCAGAACCTGGGCAATAAATATTGAGTTGCATTTCTCTGGTAAAACCTTCTGTGTTATAAAAAAAAAATTGTATTAAAAATTTATTTCTGCAAAAAAATATGAAATTTGTAAATTTCACTTCTACTTTGCTTTAAATCCTGTGAAATGTCTAAAGGGTTAAGACATTTTCTAAATGCTGTTTTGAATACTTTGAGGGGTGAAGTTTTTAAAATGGGGTGACATTTTGGGGGTTTCTAATATATAAGGCCCTCAAAGCCACTTCACAAGTTAACTGGCCCCTGTAAAAATAGCCTTTTGAAATTTTCTTGAAAATGTGAGAAATTGCTGCTAAAGTTCAAAGCCTTGTAACGTCCTAGAAAATTAAAAGGATGTTAATTAGAAACAATTTTGTGTGTTATAACTGCCTGTCTTACAAGCAGATACATTTAAATTGAGAAAAATGCAAATTTTTGCAATTTTTCGCTAAGTTTTGGTGTTATTCACAATTAAATACTGAATATATCGAGGAAATTTTGCCAGTAACTTAACCCCTTCCCGACATGCGCCGTACATGTACGGCGCTGTCGGGAGGTGCTTCCCGCAAAGCGCCGTACATGTACGGCGCAGTGATTGTGCGGGCTCAGAAGCAGAGCCGGCACCATCACCGCGGGGTGACAGCTGTATTATACAGCTGGCACCCTCCTGTAACTGCCAGGACCGGAGCTATTCTCCGATCCGGCAGATTAACCCCTCAGATGCTGCGCTCAATAGAGCGCAGCATCTGATAGGTTTTCACCCGATCGGCAACCCAGTGATGCAATCGCTGGGTTGCTGTGGCAATCGGACGCCAGAAAATGGCGTCCGAGTCTGCCTTGTACGGGAGCCGATGAGGACCCGCCTTCGGCGTGTCCTCATAGGCTTGCTGTCAGTGAATAACTGACAGCGCTAATACACTGCACTACGTATGTAGTGCAGTGTATTAGAGTAGCGATCGGGGCATCAGGCCCTCATGTCCCCTAGTGGGACATGTCAGAAAAGTAAAAAAAAGTTAATAAAAATGTGGTAAAACAATAAAAACACACACATTTCAAATAAAAATAAAGCTAAACTGACTTTTTTCCCATAGTAAGTCTTTTATTATGGGAAAAACCGTAAAAATTAAAAAACTATACATAATTGGTATCGCCGCGTCCGTAACGACCCAAACTACAAAACTGTTATGTAATTTATCCCGCACGGTGAACGCCGTAAAAAAAAAACATGAAAAACAACGCCAGAATCTTTGTTTTTAGGTCACATCTCCTTCCAAAAAATGCTATAAAAAGTGATCAAAAAGTCACATTTACTCCAAAATAGTACTAATAAAAACTACAATCCGTGCCGCAAAAAATAATCCCTGACACCGTTTAGTGCACGCAAAAATAAAAAAGTTATGGGTCTTAGAATATGGCGAGACAGAAAACAAATGATTTTATAAAAAAAGTGATTTTATTGTGCAAAAGCCGCAATACATAAAAAAACTATATAAATTTGGTATCGCCGTAATCGTATCGACCCGCAGAATAAAACTAACATGTAATTTAGGGCGCACTGTGAATGCCGATAAAAAAAACAATAAAAAACGATTCCAGAATTGCTTGTTTTTGGTAATTTCCTTTACCAAAGAATGAAATAAAAAGTGATCAAAAAGTCGTATGTGTTCTAAAATGGTACCAATAAAATCTACAGCCCGTCTCGCAAAAAACAAGCCCGCACACCGCTCAATCAACTGAAAAATAAAAAAGTTATGGCACTAGTAATGCGGTGATGAAACATCTCAATGCGCAGGCCGGAGGGGAACATTCCTTCAGTTTCAGGGCCCTAGTATTTAGGAACTAGGAAAGGGAAGGGACATCGCACATCCGCTGGAAGCGAGGGCGCCCATATTATACCAGCGCAACACTTTCCCAGCAATATTTCCCAAACTACGAAGGAGAAAAAGTCCCCAAAAGCTGCAGAGCGTTACAGAAGGGGGATAAGAAAGAAAACTGTTTATCAGTGTGACGCCGGACTGCGCATAACGGATCGCGTCACAGCGTAACACACATCTATGGATAATTGTATTATTTACCCCATTATTATACCCTCTTATTATGCCCTGATGTACTCCGCACAGATTACATATACCCCTGATATACTCCGCACAGATTACATATACCCTGATGTACTCCTCACATATTACATGTACCCTGATGTACTCCGCACAGATTACATATACCCTGATGTACTCCTCACATATTACATATACCCTGATGTACTCTGCACAGCTTACATATACCCTGATGTACTCCTCACAGCTTACATATACCCTGATGTACTCCTCACATATTACATATATCCTGATGTACTCCGCACATATTACATATACCCTGATGTACTCCTCACAGATTACATATACCCTGATGTACTCCGCACAGCTTACATATACCCTGATGTACTCCTCACATATTACATATACCCTGATGTACTCCTCACAGATTACATATACCCTGATGTACTCCGCACAGATTACATATACCCTGATGTACTCCGCACAGATTACATATACCCCTGATGTACTCCGCACAGATTACATATACCCTGATGTTCTCCTCACAGCTTACATATACCCTGATGTACTCCGCACATATTACATATACCCTGATGTACTCCTCACATATTACATATATCCTGATGTACTCCTCACAGCTTACATATACCCTGATGTACTCCGCACAGATTACATATACCCTGATGTACTCCGCACAGATTACATATACCCCTGATGTACTCCGCACAGATTACATATACCCTGATGTTCTCCTCACAGCTTACATATACCCTGATGTACTCCGCACAGATTACATATACCCTGATGTACTCCGCACAGATTACATATACCCTGATGTACTCCTCACATATTACATATACCCTGGTGTACTCCTCACATGTTACATATACCCTGATGTACTCCGCACAGCTTACATATACCCTGATGTACTCCTCACATATTACATATACCCTGATGTACTCCGCACAGCTTACATATACCCTGATCTACTCCTCACATATTACATACACCCTGATGTACTCCGCACAGCTTACATATACCCTGATGTACTCCGCACAGATTACATATACCCTGATGTACTCCGCACAGATTACATATACCCCTGATGTACTCCGCACAGATTACATATACCCTGATGTACTCCGCACAGATTACATATACCCTGATGTACTCCGCACAGATTACATATACCCTGATGTACTCCGCACAGATTACATATACCCTGATGTACTCCGCACAGATTACATATACCCTGATGTACTCCGCACAGATTACATATGCCACCACATTATAAACTGAATACCAGCAAAACTCAAACAAAACTACCAAGCAAAATCCATGCTCAAAATGGCGGTCTATTCCTTCTTAGCCCTACAGCGTGCCCAAACAGCAATTTATGGCCACAAGTAAGGCATTACCATACCCGGGAGAACCCGCTTAACAATTTATGGGGTAAGATTCTCTAGGGGCACAACATATTGTGCGGTGAATAGGCAGATCAGTGGAAAAATTGCAATTTTCACTTTGCACCATCCACTGCGTATTCATTTCTGAAAAACACCTGTGGAGTCTAAATTCTCACTACACCCCTTGATAAATGCATTTAGGGGTGTAGTTTCTAAAACGGGGTCACTTTTGTTTGGTACATCAGTGGTTTTGCAAATGCAACATGGCGTCCGCAAACCATTCCAGAAAAATCTACGCTCCAAAAGATAAATACCGCTCCTTTTCTTCTGAATGCTCCCATATACGTAAACAGCTGATTATAACCACATATGGGGTGTTACCGTACTCGGGAGAAATTACTTTACAAATGTTGGGGTGCTTTTTCTTCTCTATTCCTTGTAAAAATGAAAAATGTTGATCTAAAACTACATCTTGTTGGAAAAAAAAATGATTTTTCATTTTCATAGCTTAATTCTAATTAATTCAGCAAAAAACCTTTGGGATCAAAATTTTCACTATACCCCTAGATGATTCCTTAGTGGGTGCAGTTTCCCAAATGGAGTCAATTTTGGGGTGTTTCCACTGTACTAGTACTACAGGGGCTCAGCAAATGTGACATGGCGCCCAGACACTATCCAAAATCCAAATGGTGCTAGTTCCATTCTGAGCCCTACCGTGTGTCCAAACAGCCGTTTATGACCACATGTGGGGTATTGTTTTACTCGGGAGAAGTTGCTTTACAAATGTTGTGGTGCTTTTTCTCCTTCAGTCCTTGTGGAAATGAAAAAAAAAATACCTAAACCTACATTTTATTTGAAAAAATGTAGATTTTCATTTTTACGGCCTACTTCCAATAAGTTCTGTAAAACACCTGTGGGGTCAAACTGCTCATTGTACCCCTAGATAATTTCCTCATGCGGTGTAGTTTCCAAAATGGGGTCACTTGTTGGGGGTTTCCACTGTTTTGTCCCCTCAGGAGCTTTGCAAATGTGACATGGTCTCCGCAAACCATTCCTGCTAAATTTGAGCTCCAAGAGCCAAATGGCGCTCTTTCCCTTCTAAGCCCTGCCGTGTATCCAAACAGCCGTTTATTACCACATGTGGGGTATTGTTTTACTCGGGAGAAATTTCTTTACAAATTTTATGGTGCTTTTTCTCCTTTAGTCCTTGTGGAAATGAAAAAAAATTAGCTAAACCTACATTTTATTTGAAAAAATGTAGATTTTCATTTTCATGGCCTAGTTCCAAAAATTTTTGCAAAAAAACTGGCCGGTCAAAATGCTTGCTACACCCCTAGATAAATTCCTCGAGGGGTATAGTTTCCAAAATGGGGTCACTTGTTGGGGGTTTCCACTGTTTTGTCCCCTAGGGGGCTTTGCAAATGTGACATGGCCTCCGCAAACCATTCCTGCTAAATTTCAGCTCCAAGAGCCAAATGGCGCTCTTTCCATTCTAAGCCCTGCTGTGTGTCCAAATAACCGTTTATTACCACATGTGGGGTATTGTTTTACTCGGGAGAAATTGCTCTACAAATGTTGTGGTGCTTTTTCTCCTTTAGTCCTTGTGGAAATGAAAAAAAATTAGCTAAACCTACATTTTATTTGAAAAAATGTAGATTTTCATTTTCATGGCCTAGTTCCAAAAATTTTTGCAAAAAAACTGGCCGGTCAAAATGCTTGCTACACCCCTAGATAAATTCCTCGAGGGGTGTAGTTTCCCAAATGGGGTCACTTTTGGGGGGTTTCCACTGTTTTAGTTCCACAAGACCTGTTCAAAGCTGACATGGTGCCTAAAATATATTCTAATAAAAAGGAGACCCAAAATCCACCAGGTGCTCCTTTGCTTCTGAGGCCGGTGCTTCAGTCCAGTAGCACACTAGAGCCACATGTGGGATATTTCCTAAAACTGCAGAATCTGGGCAATAAATATTGAGTTGCATTTCTTGGATAAAACATTCTGTGGTACAAAAAAAAATGGATTCAAAATGAATTTCTGGAAAAAAATAATGAACTTTGTAAATTTCACCTCTACGTTGCCTTAATTCCTGCGCAATGTCTAAAGGGTTAAGAAACTTTCTAAATGCTGTTTTGAATACTTTGAGGGGTGCAGTTTTTAAAATGGGGTGATTTATTGGGGGTTTCTAATATCTAAGGACCTCAAAGCCACTTCACAACTGAACTGGCCCCTGTAAAAATAGCATTTTGAAATTTTCTTGAAAATGTGAGAAATTGCTGCTAAAGTTCTAAGCCTTGTAGCGTCCTAGAAAAATAAAATTATGTTTAAAAAACGATGCCAATCTAAAGTAGACATATGGGGGATGTTAGTTAGCAACATTTTTGTGTGGTATAACTGCCTGTCTTACAAGCAGATACATTTAAATTGAGAAAAATGCAAATTTTTGCAATTTTTCGCAAAATTTTGGTGTTTTTCACAATTAAATACTGAATGTATCGGGCAAATTTTGGCAGTAACATAAAGTCCAATGTGTCACGAGAAAACAATCTCAGAATCACTTGGATAGGTAAAAGCATTCCGGAGTTATTACCATATAAAGTGAAACATGTCAGATTTGAAAAATGAGGCTCTGTCAGGAAGGTCAAAAGCGGCCAAAGAGGGAAGGGGTTAAAGTCCAATGTGTCACGAGAAAACAATCTCCGAATCGCTTGGATAGGTAAAAACATTCCGGAGTTATTACCACATAAATTGAAACATGTCAGATTTGAAAAATGAGGCTCTGTCAGGAAGGTCAAAAGTGGCTAAAGAGGGAAGGGGTTAAAACAGTTCCTTGAATCCCCACCATTATTCAGGACCTCATTGAGCCAGGGCCAGGCCACTTTATCAAAAGCTTGGTAAATGCTCGGGGACAGGCCAATATAAAGGTTTAAGTGTAACATCCACGGTCGCGGACCGTCAGGACTACTCACCCCCCAACGACCGCAGCCATGGACTTCTGAGCGCTGGTCCGCATCTACTCCCCAGGAGACGCCAGCGCTCACTTCCGCTCAACTCTGCTGTGTCCCGTAGGGTGCGCGCACATGCTAGCGCCCGGCCTTAAAGGGCCAGTGCGCGTACATATTTAACATCACTAATTAGCCCATGATTACCCTGAACTTAATTAGGTCCCTACCATTTTGCTCATTGCCTGAGCATTGTTCATATTTTTATGTTAGTCTTGCAAATGGTCCCTTAGTGTTATCCTGTTCCCGTTGTTCCCGTGCCCTGCTACCTGTTCTTCCTGCACATCTCCTGTCAGTGCCAGTGCCGACTTCGGATTCTCGCTGCCACTACCTCCTCGCTACGATGGAGACGCGAGGTCCTGTAGGGGATTTCTAAACCAGTGCCAGATCCACTTCAGCCTATATGCCAGAGCATTTCCTTCCGATGGTGCTAGGATCGCATTCATAGTCTCTCTCCTGGCTGGCAAAGCCCTGGCATGGGCGAATCCCATCTGGGAACATCAGGGACCAGAGACCCGTGAAATACAGTGCTTTTTACAAACTTTGCGTACAGTATTTGAGGAACCTGGACGAGTCTCTTCAGCAGCTGCACCCCTGCTGACCCTGCGCCATGGAAACACCTCTGTGGGTGAGTACTCCATTCTGTTCCATAACCTGGCGTCCGAGCTGACCTGGAACAACGACGCATTAGTGGCCACATTCGGGCAGGGTCTATCCTCTGTAATCAAAGACTAGCTTTCCGCTAGAGACCTGCTCTCTACTGTAGATGACCTCATTCTTCTAGCCACCTGGATTGACATTCGGATTCAGGAACGGTCTCAAGAGGTATGCCGGTCCAGAAGATTTCCTAGGCTTGCTCCTACATTTCAGCAACCCCTGTTGCCCTCATTAGCTACTTCAACTGAGGAGCCTATGCAAGTAGACCGTCTCAAATTGTCTGTCCAAGAAAAACGACGCAGACGCACTTCGGGACCATATCTGTATTGCGGCCTCGGAGGCCATTTTGTGCGTCTGTGACCCCAAATAACAAAAAACTCCAGTGCCTAGGTTTATTTGGAGAGACAACCCTAGACGGAAGGGCGCTAAATAAAAGACTCTCTCCCAAATTGTCCATCCCCTTGACAATAGGGTCTGGCGAAAAGACGCACCGGGGCTCTGCCTATCTGGACTCAGGATCCGTGGCAAACTTCATCCAGTAGGATCTAGTGGATCATCTCCAGTTGCCCACTGTTCGTCTGGAGACGTCTTTGGCTATTGCCTCGGTGAATGATCTTCCTCTGTCCGGTCCGATCCGATCGTGTCTGAGACTGCCACTGGAGCTCCAAGTTGGAGCTCTTCACACGGAAGTGATTACATTCCTTGTCTTGCCTAAAGCCGTCAATCTAGTTTTTCCGGGTCTGCCTTGGCACCAGTTGCATGTTCCAGTCCTGGATTGGAATTCAGGAGAAGTTCTCCAATGGGGCCCTAAATGTCCCCACCGCTGCCTGGTACAGATCCATCCCATCCAGCCTCCGTTGCCTCAGTCATTAGCGGGGTTACCCACACATTTTTCCCAGTTTACAGATGTCTTCAGCAAAAAGGAGGCTGAGATGCTTCCTCCACACCGCAGCTGACTCTGCATTTGGAGACCTTCTGCAAATCTGGCAACAGACCCGGTCCTCTATTCTGCTCGAAGTTGTTTGTATGAAGCGAAAGCGATAGAAGAAGGTACCAAAGTCTGGCTGTCCTCCAGGAATATCCATCTAAAGGTGCCTTCATACAAATTGCTCCCAGGTTCCTCTGACCTTTTGAGATCCTGCAACAGATTAACCCTGTCTCCTACAAGCTTTGGCTGCCTCCTACCCTCAGAATCCCCAACTCCTTTCATGTGTCCCTCCTGAAGCCTGTGGTCCTGAACCGCTATACTAAAACCCCTAGCCCTGCAGTTGCTCCCAGTGGTTCATCCAATGTGTTTGAGGTAAATGATATCTTGGACTTCAAGAAAGTAGGAGGAAGAACATTTTATTTGGTGGTTTGGAAGGGGTTTGGTCCAGAGGAAAGGTCCTGGGAGCCAGAAGAGAACCTCAATGCCCCTACCCTCATAGAAGTTCCTCTCTCACTCTTGCCCCAAGAAGATGGGGGCCTAAGAGGAAGGATACTGTAACATCCACGGCCGCTGACCGTTGGGACTACTTACCCCCCGACGGCTGCAGCCATGGACTTGAGAGCGCTGGTCCGCATCTCCTCCCCAGGAGATGCCAGCGCTCTCTTCTGCTCCACTCTGGTGAGTCCCATAGGGTGTACGCACACGCTTGCGCCCGGCCTTAAAGGGCCAGTGTGTGCACATGTTTAACATCACTAATTAGCCCATGATCACCCTTGCAATTGGTCCCCTAGTGTTATCCTGTTCCCGTTGTTCCTGTGCCCTGCTACCTGTATCCTGTATCCCGTGTTGTATTTGTTCCTGTGCCAGCTATAGTGTTGGAGTCGAGTTCCGCTATCTGCCACGTCTGCTGGGTTACACCATGTCTGGTGTCATCTGTCTCGTCTACATCACCTGCCGTCAAATTCCCGTCTGTGCCTAGTCGTTGCTATTGTCTGGACTATCACAGGTACTCCTGTGCTTGGACTATATATATTAACTTGGTACACTGTAGTTTGGCCAGCTGCCATCCCGCTACAGCAGTGCGGCACAGTGGGTCCACACACCCACAGATTGTGACATTGAGATGGGTCATATCAAGTACTGGTTCCGCCCTTGCCTTGGCCCGTGGGACATATTGAGTATAATAGGATAATGGATACTTTGAATAACTATAAAACAATGAAGGAATTCTGCAATGCTCTTGACTCAAAACATCTAAATGAATTATACCTTCTAGTCCGAAATTTAAGATGGTCCCTAGAAAACCAGGAACGTCATGTAGATATTTGTAGGTTCTGAGAAATGGATGATAATAGACAGTTTACCAGATTACATAAATGGGACTATTCCAAACGTTTGGATTCCATTTTAGACTTTATCATTCAAATATCAACTTTTTCCGGTTTGGGCTAAAACTTATGATTTACTGTAAGTGATAGAAAGTGAATACACATCATCCCGAGTCCTTGAAAATAACAGTTAATTCATACTCCACATAGTCCACATACCATCTGCTCTTTTGTTTCATCCAAAAAGTTTAAAGCAGAATAAATAAACAACTACAATTTATTTTATGGGAGCCAAATTTAAATAATAAAGAGAATTGATGTCAGGACGGTAGGCAGGAATCCATATTTTTCTTTCTTTAGAAAAAATATGTTTTAACCCCTTAATGACCGGGCCTGAAAAAACCTTAATGACCAGCTCAATTTTTCTGTTTTTGCCTCTCTGCGTTTCAGCAGCCATAACTTTTTTATTTTTTCATTGACGTGTATGAGGCCTTGTTTTAATGCGAGAGAAATAGTATTTTTTTTTCCCCACAGTTTAGGGGTAAAAATTTTTTTTTTTACGGCGTGAATATAGAAAAAAGCGATTCTCGGAATAGTTTTTTTTGTTTAATTTTTATCCCGTTCATGTTTCACGCTAAATAACCCATTAGATTAATTCTTCAGGTTATTACGGTCGTGTAGATACCTAATATGCGTAGGTTTTTTGTTTTTATTTAGTGTAGGGGCAATAAAATGTATTTAATGCAAAATAAAGACTCTTTTTGGGACTTTTTTTATTTCTTTATTTGTTTTGTTACTTTTTTTTTTTTAATCCCATCAAGGGATAACTTTATTTGTAACTTTATTTTTTACTTGTAATGTATTAGCATACTTCTGTACGCTAATACATTACACTGTGTCACTATGACACAGGCTGCTGATCGGGCAGCACATAGTGTGCCCGAACAGCAGGCACATGGAATAGACAGCGCTGGGGTCCTTTATAGGTCCCCAGGGCTGACTGCGGAGGGATTCCCCATTGTTTGATCGCATCACTGGAATCCCGGTGATGCGAACAAAGAGGGGAATTCCCTTTGATCATGTCGCGGTCACGGACCACGGTAATCAAAGGGTTAAACAGCTGGGTTCCGAATGTTTGGCGACCCCAGCTGTGTTCAGGAGGCTGCTCTAAGATCAGGAGCTGTTAGTAACAGCTCCTGCTTAGAGGATGAGTGCTCACACGAGCGCTCATCAGCCTGATCTGCAGCGACGCCAAAAGACGTCTCTGTAGACTAAGCACCTGCACTGCCTGACGTCAAAAGACAGTGGGCGGTCGGGAAGGTGTTTTTTTATTTGATTCTTGGATAGGGCAGATGTGTTATTTAGCGCTATCCTAAAACTTTACTGCTGGATAAGCATCAAATGATCATAATCACTAACAAAGACTGAAAGGTTAGTTTTTTGATTGGATTCAGGCTTCCACAGACATAAAACCCAAACCCCCATGTTTCTACTGAACCAAATTTCGATCACCAGGTTCTAGCTTTTCTGCTGCCTGAGGCGAAAATTTAAATGGGGCTCCCCAGATCTTGATTGACATCCTCCTGGCTGTTCTACATCACTAACAGCCTCCTCCAACACTTGCGGATGCGACGTTGCAGACTACACTTCACTGCACGGTGTGTGCCCATGAAATACAAGGCAATGGCTCCTCCATGAAAGCTGTAGGAGATTGGTAGTGATGTAGAACAGCCAGGAAGATGTCAGTCAAGTATGGAAAGGTGGGTTTGGAGTCAGGACTATGTGACTCTTTAGGATAGTGGCACCACCCCATGACCCTTTAAAGAGTAATTAGCATACAGCATGCATTCTTTTTCGAGTTGACTTTATAGATTTTGCTTCATCTGAAAAAACATACAGGGGAATGTTTGAAAATATTGTCAGGTCATGCATTACCGCATGGTAGTGGTTCAATGGGTTAAAACTACCTAGCATGTTCCCATTAAATAGACAATGAATTGCAATAATTCAATCTGCCATGCAATTTTGCTGTTAGAAATATATCATATATAATTCCAGCACTAGAACCAAGCTCTGACATATAAACAGCAGGGGCGTTGCTAGGGTCTTAAAAAATCAGGGGCACAAGCCCCGAGACATTACCCCCGCCCATATTTATATAGCTACACCGCTGGATACAATTGGATGCATTGTCTCAGCAGACAGTATCATTCATGATAGAATTAGGGCTCATTCAGACGAGCGCGAATCTCGTCTGTGGGCTGTGTGTTGAAATAACGCACAGCACACGGACCCGTTCATTTCAATGGGGCTATTCACACATGCGTGAGTATTCACGCAGCGAGTGTCCGTTGCATGAAACGCACTGCATGCCCTATATTGGTGCGTTTTCACCTACCTAGTCGCCCATTGAAGTCAATGGGTGCGTGAAAACCAGGGACAGCACACGGACGACATCCCTGTGCTGTCCGTGTTTCACTCAATTTCATTGAAAAAAAAGAAAAAGTGCTTGCAAGTGCGTGAAAAACACACGCCACACACACGCAAAACACACGACCAGATTTATGCGAGTAAATCTGTCATGCTCATGTGAATGTAGCCTTAGATACAAGGCCCCAGCAGTAAGCATCCTTGTACTAACCCTCAGGGGCAAATTTTTCATTTCTGGGGCCCCAAGCAAAGTTATGTCTCGGGGCTCTAATCAAAGACACCTGTAGAGGGTTCCCCACAGAATGCCACCTGTATATAGTGTCACAACCCCCCTGTATGGTTCCACACACAGTTCCACAGCCATACATCCCCCTTGTAGACAGTGCCATGCAGTCCCCTGTAGGTAGTCCCACATACCCACCTTGTCTCAGCAGACAGTATCATACATGACAGGCTTAGATACATGGCCCCAGCAAACAGTATCACACCTGATAGACTTAGATACAAGGCCCAAGCAGTCAGTGTGACACATGATAGACTTAGATACAGGGCCCCAGCAGTAGGTAGGCTTGGATACAGGGTCCATGTGTGACACAGTCTGTTAGACCCTGTATCTAAGCTTACCACAAGGTAGGCTTAGATACAGGACCCCAGCAGACAGTAATCGTATACTGTATAAGATTACCGTCTGCTGGGGCCCTGTATCTAAGCCTAACGTAAAAGGCTTAGATACAGGGTCCATGTGTGATACTGTCTGTTAGACCCTGTATCTAAGCCTACCACAAGGCATGCTTAGATACAAGACCTCAGCAAACAGTAATCTTATACTGTATAAGATTACCGTCTGCCGGGCCCTGTATCCAAGCCTAACGTGGAAGGCTTAAATACAGGATCTATGTGTGATACTGTCTGTTAGACCCTGTATCTAAGCCTACCACAAGGCATGTTTAGATACAGGACCTCAGCAGACAGTAATCTTATCCGGATACAGGGTCCATGGGTGATACTGTCTTTTAGACCCTGTTTCTAAGCCTGCCAGAAGACATGCTTAGATACAGGACCTCAGCAGACAGTAGTCTTAGGCCCCATGCACACGACAGCAAAAAACCTCCGTTTTTGCAGACCGCAATTGCGGTCCGCAAAAACGGAGCCATTCACTTTCATTGAACACTGACACCTTTCCGTAGCACTACGGAAGGGTGTCAGTGCCGTGGAAATGTTCCGGGAATTATGGAACATGTCCGTTCTTTCGCATTTTGCGGGCCGTGCTCCCATACTTTGTATGGGAGCACGGGCCGAAAATGCGGCTGTCAGTCAGCGGCCGGCCGTGCCCGCAATCGCGGGACGTGATTGCGGGCATGGTCGTGTGCATGGGGCCTCATACTGTATAAGATTACTGTCTACTGAGGCCCTGTATCTAAGCCTAACATGGAAGGCTTAGATACAGAATCCATATGTAATACAGTCTGTTAGAGCCTGTATCTCAGCCTACCACAAGGCAGGCGTAGATACAGCACCCCAGCAGACTGTAACGTTACACTTACCTCCTCTTTGGCTCCAGGTGCAGCGGATGTCCCAACACCATCTAACGTCGTGACATCATCTGCGGCGCACAGCGTCCTGACGTCATGACATGAGAAGACGTCAAACTTCCTCTGCGCTCGGGAAGGAAGGTGGGTAAGTATGTGTCGTTAATATAGTAACAGGGGCCCGTGTATTTGATTACATAGGCTCCAATTACTATAGTAACTTTTACAGATGCGGTGCGGGCGGCCCGGTCGCAATTGCGACAGCAGCGGCCCGGTCGCAATTGCGACCGCTGTGACACGAATGTGCTAGTCGCCAGGGATCCAGGCCAAAGATCCAGGACTTGGGCCCCGAAGGCCCGGTGCTAGGGACACCCCTGATATACGGATGTAGCTATCTTTAACTTGACTCTGATAACTTGCCGCAGCTTGATATCACACAACAAAAGCTATTGAAAAGTCATTGAAAAAGTCAAGATAAGCGATCTAGCCACTGTTTATTTAACGCGTTAAAAGTCAAGGTAAAGATGGCTACATCTGTACAGTACCAGTACCTTGCTATGTACATAAATACAACACCAGAACCAAGCTCAGTACATATATACAGTACCAGGACCATACCTCCCAAACATTCCGGATTCAGCGGGACAGTCCCGGATTTCGAGTGGTGTCGTGCTTTCCCGGGCGGCCGGTAGTATGTCCCAGACTCCCGGTCTCAACTTCTACAGTTGAACTCAATGCTGAAGCAGGGAACCGTCAGCTCCCTGCTTCAGCATTAGTACAGAGGACTCCTCAGGGACACTGCGCTACTTTAAGCACTGAGCCCGGGGAAGCCCTTGGCGTCACTGTCCTTATATGGACAGTGACGTCAGTGGCTACTCCTGGAGCGGAATCCCTGGCCAGAGCGTTGCCGACGCTCTGGCCGGGGATTCCACTCCTGGAGGGAATCCCTGACGTCACTGTCCATATATGAACAGTGACGTCAGTGGCTCTTCCTGGATCGGAATCCCCTGGCAGTGCATTGCTGACCCTTTGGACGAATATTCCGCTCCTAGAGGGAACCCCTGAAGTCACTGTCCATATATGGACAGTGACGTCAAGGGCTCCTCCTGGAGCGGTATCCCCGGCCACAGCATGGCAGATGCTCTGGCTGGGGATTCCGCCCCTAGGGGGAGTACCAATAGCTACAGGGAGGGTAGCACTATCTACAGGGGGTGGCACTATGTTTAAGGGGTGTGTGGCACTATCTACATGGGCACTGTGACACTATCTACAGGGGACACTGTGGCAGTATCTACATAGGCACTGTGGCACTATCTGCATGGGCACTTGAACTTTATATGTGGCCACTGGCACTAGGGGCAGCTAAGGAGGCATTATACTCTATTGGGGCAGATATGGGGCATTATACTGTATGGGGGCAGCTAAGGGGCATTATACTATATGGGGTCAGCTATGGGGGCATTATACTGTATAGGGGAAGCTATAGGGGCATTATAATGTATAGGGCAGCTGTGGGGGTATTACACTGTATGGGGGCAGCTATGGGGCATTACACTGTATGGGGCAGCTATGGGGCATTATACTGTATGGGGGCATCTGTGTCGGCATTTTACTGTATGGGGGCAGCTATGGGGCATTATGCTGTATGGGGGAATTTGTTTGGGCATTATATTATATGGGGGCATCTGTGTGGGTATTATACTGTATGGTGGCAGCTATGGGGGCATTATACTGTATGGTGGCAGCTATGGGGGCATTATACTGTATGGTGGCAGCTAGAGGGCATTATACTATGTGGGGGCAGCTATTTGGCATTATACTGTGGGAGCATAATACTCTGTGGCACTAGGGGAAGCTAAGAGGGCATTATACTGTAGGGGCAGCTAAGGTGGCATTATAATTTATTGGGGCAGATATGGGGAATCTGTGGGGGCATTATACTGATTGAAGGCAGCAAAGGGGGCATTATACTGTATGGGGCAGCTTTATAGGGGAAGCTATAGGGGCATTATACCGTATGGTGGCAGCTATGGGGGCATTATATTGTATAGGGCATTATATTGTATGGGTCAGCTATGGGGGCATTATGCTGTATGGGGGCAGCTATGGGGGCATTATACTGTATGGTGATAGCTATGGGCCATTATACTGTATGGAGGCAGCTATGGGGGCATTATACTGTATGGTGGTAGCTGTGGGGCATTATACTGTGTGGGGGCAACTATTTGGCATTATACTGTGTGGGAAGCACTATGGGAGCATAATACTGTGGGCTGAATTGGGTGTGTATGGGCGGGGATTGGGGGGGATTAGAGGCGTGGTTTAAAAGGAAAAAATTTGCTACGTCGGTTGTCCCTCTTTGCGATACTTGAAAGTTGGGATGTATGCCGGAACCAAGCTCAGTACATATATATATACAGCACCAGCACAGAGCTCAGTACATGTATACAGCACCAGAACAAAGCTCAGTACATACATACAACACCAGAACCAAGCTCAATACATATATACAGCACCAGAACAAAGCTCGGTACATATATACAGCACCAGGATCAAGCTCATAACATAAATACAGCACCAAAACCAAGCTCAGTACATATATACAGCACGAGAACAAAGCTCGGTACATATATACAGCACCAGGATCAAGCTCATAACATAAATACAGCTCCAAAACCAAGCTCAGTACATAAATACAGCACCTGTACAAATACACCTTAGTACATAAATACAGCAACAGCACAAATACAGCTCAGTACAGGGATCATTTGCAAATTCAGTGTAACCCCTGCCCTATAGGTTTGTACAGCGCAAAACTACAGCTCCCAACATGGCCCGAACAATTGTAAGAATATGCTGGGAGTTGCGTTTTCAGCAAAAAAAAAAATCATACCACCCATCATCTTGCTGCAGATCATACCCCTGCCATTCAGTGCCAATCAATGACACAAGCGGCGCAATGATATGATTGCACCGCTTGCCTCATTGAAAGGTGCTGAGTGGCAGGGCAAGGCTGCTCTGCCAGCGCTGGTGATCCATGTAATTGTATCTGCGTCTTATAGAGGCAGCAGGCCACCGCCTGAGGCGAGACACTCACCTCGCCTCATGGACGGTGCCGCCCTGTGGATCACCATAGAACCCAATGATGATCTATGTTCAGTAGAGCCACTTGGTGTCCAGTTGTTATGTCCGTAATATGGCGTTTAATTATGGGTGCAATACACCGTCTGTGAAAGCCCTTATACTCCTCACCTCACAGTTCTTTTGTAATTTGAAAAAGTACTAATAATCATAACCCATTTACGAGCACTATTGCATGTATACTATATCGCTAACAGTATGTGGAAACCTGGATATCACACCCATATGAGCTTGTGGGACCTCCCATTCTAAAACCATGGGTTTTAATATGGAGTTGGGTCCCCATTTTGCGGCTATAACAGCCCCCACTCATGTAGAAAGGATTTACACAGGATTTTGGCGTGTGTTTCTGGGAAGTCGTGTTCATTTAGCCAAAAGAACATTTGTGAGGTCAGACACTGATGTTGGATAAGAAGGTCTGGCTCACAATCCGCATTCCAATTCATCCTAAAGTTGTTTGATGGGGTTGAGATAAGGGTCCGGTGCAGGCCAGTTCAGTTCCTCCACAATAAACTTGTCACACCATGTTTTTACAAACCTCGCTTTGTGCACAGAATTTAAGGATTAACCCCTTTAGGACACAGCCTGTTTTGGCCTTGTGGACACAGATGATTTTTTCAAATCTGACATGTGTCACTTTATGTGGTAATAACTCCGGAATGCTTTTACCTATCCAAGCGATTCTGAGATTGTTTTCTCGTGACATATTGTACTTTATGTTAGTGAAAAAATTTGGTCGATAAATTCAATATTTATTTGTGAAAAAATTCAAATTTTAGCAAAAATTTGCAAAAATTAGCATTTTTCTAAATTTAAATGTATTTGCTTGTAAAACAGATAGTAATACCACATAAAATAGTTACTAGTTAACATCCCCCATATGTCTACTTTATGTTTGCATCATTTTTTTTCACGTACTTTTATTTTTCTAGGACGTTACGAGGCTTAGAACTTTAGCAGCAATTTCTCATATTTTCAATACAATTTCAAAAGGCTATTTTTTCAGGGACCAGTTCAGTTCTGAAGTGGCTTTGAGGGCCTTATATATTAGAAAGTCCCCATAAATCACCCCATTTTGAAAACTGTACCCCTCAAGGTATTCAAAACCACATTCAGAAAATATTTTAACCCTTTAGGCGTTTCACAGGAATTAAGGCAAAGTAGAGGTGAAATTTACGAATTTCATTTTTTTTGCCAAAATTCATTTGTAATAAAAAAAAATCTGTAACACAGAAGGTATTACCAGAGAAACGCAACTTAATATTTATTGCCCAGATTCTGCAGATTTTAGAAATATCCAACATGTGGCCCTAGTGCGGTAATGGACTGAAATACCGGCCTCAGAAGCAAAGGAGCACCTAGTGGATTTTGGGGCCTCCTTTTTTTAGGAATATATTTTAGGCACCATGTCAGGTTTGAGGAGGTCTTGTGGTACCTAAACAGTCGAAACCCCCCCAAAGTGACCCCATTTTGGAAACTACACCCTCAAGGCATTTTTCTAGGGGTATAGTTAGCATATTGACCCCACAGTTTTTTTGCAGAATTTAGTGGAATTAGTCTGTGAAGATGAAAATCACCTATTTTTCTGTGGAAACATAGAATTTTTTCATTTTTACAAGGAATAAAGGAGAAAAAGCACCCCAAAATTTGTAAACCAATTTCTCCCGATTACGGCAATACCCCATATGTGGTCGTAAACTGATGTTTGGACCCACAGCAGGGCTCAGAAGGGAGGGAGCGCCTTTTGGATTTTGGAGCGCAGATTTTGCTGGATTGGTTTTCAGTGCCATGTCGGGTTTGCAACGCCCCGGAGGGACCAAAACAGTGGAAACCCCCCAAAAGTGACCCCATTTTGGAATCTACACCCCTCAAGGAATTTTTCTAGGGGTATAGTGAGCATTTTGGCCCCTCAGGATCTTTTTTAGAGCTAAGGTGACCAAAAAACAGCGATTTTGGCGCTTTAAATTCTTTATTTATTACAGCGTTCACCGTGCGCAATAAATTACGTTTTAATTTATTCTGCCGGTCGGTACGATTATGGCGATACCATATGTGTATAGATTTTTTTAAGTTTTGCAGCGTTTGCACAATAAAATTAAGTTTCTATAAAATAATTTATTTTCTGGGACACGCTATTTTGAGCCGTAACGTTTTTATTTTTTCGTCAAAAAAGCTGTGGGAGGTCTTGTTTTTTGCGGGACGGGTTGTAGTTTTTATTGGTACCATTTTGGGGTAAATGCGACTTTTTGATCACTTTTTATTCTCTATCTTGGGAGGGGTGGTGACCAAAAAATAGCGACGCTGACAGTTTTCTGTTTATTTTGTTTGCGGCGTTCACCGTGCAGAAAAATTAACATTATAGTTTCATAGATTGGGTCGTTACGAACGCGGCGATACCAAATATGTGTACTTTTTTTTAACGTTTTCATTTTTTCCCTTTAATAAATGACTTATTATAGGAAAACAAAACCTTTTATTTTTACACTTTTATAAAACATTTTTATTAACTTTTTTTTACTTTTTACACTTTATATTTTTGTTTATTAACTTTTTTTTTTACTTTTTACACTTTATTTTTTTGACCTGCAGCTCTGATCGCTGCTAGAATACATTACACTACCTAGGTAGTGTAACGTATTCCAACTGTCAGTGTGACGTCACAGTCACTCTGACAGTTGGTCTACGAGGATCAGCAGAGGCTGATCCTCAAAGGCTGACATACATGGCAGACCTGGGGGCCGTTGTCTGGCCCCCGGGTGCCATCACAAGCATCAGAAGCCCCCACGATTGCATGGGGGCTGCTGATGCGCTACAAACACGCTACATGCGGAGATCGCAATCGAGCCCCGCATGTAACGGGTTAATTGCCGAAATCAGCGGCGATGAGCCGCTGATCGGCAACACTGGAGAGTGTCAGCTGTCGGGGACAGCTGATCTCCAAGTTCCCGATGCACACTGTCGCCGACAGTGTGCATCGGTAACGGCACAGTGACTTTCTGTCACTCTGACAGGAAGCCTATCAGGACCAGCCGAAGGTTGGTCCTGATGGGCTTCCATCCATGGCAGACCCGGAAGCCATTGTTTGGCTTCCGTTTGCCATACTAACTATCGGCAGACCCCGCGATTTCGGACGGGGGTCTGCCGATATGTTAGAAACCCCTAAAATTCGGCGATTGCACCCGATCGCCGAATTTAAGGGGTTAATGCGCCGAAATCAGCGGCAAAGGACCGCTGGCCGGCAAGAGGGGAGTGTCAGCTGTCGGCGACAGCTGACCTCCCGATTCCCGGTGCACACTGTCGCCGACAGTGTGCACCGGGATTAACTCAGTAACTGTACGTCCTCGTGCGGGAAGTAACCTCCCGCAACGACGTACAGTTACGTCCTGGTGCGGATAGGGGTTAAGGAATTTAGAAAACTTGGATAGATGTTGATCATGTCATAGAGAGATCTTTGGTTTGTGTAATTTCAAATTATTTTTTTCAATTGCTGTTAATCATTACTGTTTACTAGAAGTTTTTTTAATTACACTTTTATTAGTGTTAATAATCTTTTTATAGAGTGTATAGGCTGACTAGACATTGAACTTTATGTCTATATAGTGAATATTTTTGACCACTGTTGACGCAATCATGGCCAAAATATATTAGACTGAAGTTTTAGACGGGTATGTCAACTGATACCCTCCCAGGAAACTTATCCAGATCCAAATCATAGGTTATATCAATATATTGGAGAGAAGTAAGAGACAAAGACACTGCTTGTATGCTCAAATACTCTTCTCTGGTTTATTGCCAAAATCTCATCACAATAATATCTTTCAAAAGGGGAATAGGCTGGAGGTTATCCAATCACAGACAGGAAAGACTTTTTAAATGTAAAACTATAATTCCCGTGAAACTCTACATCGTCCCAACTGATAGTCAACACCTGCCATTGTTAACAGGCCTGAATGAATTCTTATCTTACTCTGTTCCATTTGCAATGAACGGGCCTTCTCATACAGTTCACAGTTACAAGGCCATTACACATTTCTTGTAACAGACTCAGATAAGAAACAGGGAAAGACAGAAAGCTTCAGACAATTCCAGCATAAATATACTTTTCTTAAAGGAGCAATGACTTCTTAAGCACAAGATGGATTCTTATGGATACAAGATGGGAGCCAGATATACAAGATGGATGCCACAAACCGGAGTCACACAAACATATTTTAATCACTTTCACAACCACTATCTAGATTTTTTGGTACTTGTAGGCCAGAGATGCCTAAATGGTGGCCTTCAGATGCCTGCTGTGCAGCCCTCATATGCCTTCCAGACCTAAGGAGAAAGCAGCGTCTTGGGGTGCATTCCTAGGTTAATGTATTATTTAGCTGTAGCCAGCAGAGGAAACGCACGATAGGTTTATAAACCCGCCTCTGATGCATGTGCTGCCTACCAGAAAGGAACAGCCATATGTTTTCCGGAGCGGGACTTTGACCGCAAACAGGCCTTTACGTCATATGCTGCCTTGGGTTCTGATTGGTGAGTCTGGCAGCGTGAGAAATTTAGGGCAGAAAATACAGGGCAGGAGCAGGATGGCCGAGATTGATGATTCTGAGGTGGAATTTTTTTTTGGAGAAGGTACTGGTGAATGTTATCCCCAACTTCAGCCTGGATTAGGTGTATCTCAATGGGTGAGAGACATATTTCACCTGTAGCTGGCCAATCATTAACACAAAGTCTCCCAGTGCTATTTACGTTATCGCGGAACTACAAGTGCCAGTTGTAGACTCACAGTATTTTGAGGCTTATAGTTCAAAAACAATTCACAGTATATTATAACTGTCAAAAGGAGAGTGCCACTACTGTATGTTATCTGTCAAATGTATAATTGTCATATGGAGAGTGGTGATGTCTCCTCCTGTATAACTGTTGTATGAATATTGATGATGTCACCACCTATGTACACTCCTCAATATTGAAATTGCAACACCAAGAATGAAAAGTTTTGGAATTGTGGAAATCGTAGGATCTACAGACATGTTAATGATATGCAAATGAAAAAAATGGAAACAAAATATTCCAAACTTCTTGATTTATTCGTTATTGGGTATGAGCGCCATTCACAGAAATACAGCCACTTACATGCCATGCGTGCTATCAATAAAACTATTAATGGCTGTCTGAGGAATGTTATACCATGCTGAATGTACTTGGGCACGCAAATCATCAAGATTGGCGGCTGGCAGCTCCCTTTGCAATTGCCGACCAAAGACGTCCCAGATGTGCTCGATGGGGGACAAGTCCGGAGATGCTGCAGGCCATGATAGCACGTTTAGGCCATGCAGACTGCTCACAGTAGCATGAGGAATATGGCGCCTGGCATTGTCCTGTTGACAAACGGCTTCTGGGACACTTTGGAGAAATGGCCGTACCACTGGTTCCACAACCTAATCAATGTAACGCCGAGCTGTTAGTGGACCTGAAATGAAGACTTGAGGGGTCAGGCTGCCGTACATTATAATCCAGGGAGTAGGACCCAGGGAGTAGTGACGTTCCCTTGTGAAGGCCTCTTCATGGCATTGCCCACATGGTCTCAAGACCATGCTCCGGCTATCATTGCATCCGAGACAAAAGGGGGACTCATCGCTGAAGAGGATAGACCTCAATCCAGCCCCCATTGCCGTCTTGCTGTGCACCATGATAGCCTTTGAGAGAGGTGGCGTGATGTCAATGAAACACCTGTAGCTGGACATCCAGCTCGTAGCCCAATGTCATGCAAACGCCTTCTGATGGTTTGTGTCGACATTGGTTGCCGCCCTAGGCCTGGGATGTGATGTCCAATTTCAGAATAAATCACTACATACCATTCTTCCAATCAGATGATCCGTTCGTGCAGAGGTTAGTCTCTGCATACCTCTTGTCATTCCCGTTTGTCCTTCTCCCAATCTCCGGGACACGCAACATTGAACAGTGCTGAATGTAACGTCTATGGCCGCGGTCTGTTGTTCTAACTTACACATCGACGACCGCGGCCATGGACGTCCTGCTACTGTGCTGCGTCGTCCCCCTCTAAGGCGCCGACACTCACTTCCGGGTATCGAGCCTGTCTCCCGGAGGGTGCGCGTGTGCTTGTGCTCACTCTTAAAGGGCCAGCGCGCGCATGAAAATCATCATCATCAACTCATGAATGCCTGGGCTATACAGTGAAGGAAATAAGTATTTGATCCCTTGCTGATTTTGTAAGTTAGCCCACTGTCAAAGACATGAACAGTTTAGAGTTTTTAGGCTTGGTTAATTTTAGCAGTGAGAGATAGATTATATATATATATATATATATATATATATATATATATATATATATATATATATATATATATATATAAAAAATCGCATAGTCAAAATTATATATATTTATTTGCATTGTGCACAGAGAAATAAGTATTTGATCCCCTACCGACCATTAAGAGTTCAGCCTCCTCCAGACCAGTTACACGCTCCAAATAAACTTGGTGCCTGCATTAAAGACAGCTGTCTTAAATGGTCATCTGTATAAAAGACTCCTGTCCACAGACTCAATTAATCAGTCTGACTCTAACCTCTACAACATGGGCAAGACCAAAGAGCTTTCTAAGGATGTCAGGGACAAGATCATAGACCTGCACAAGGCTGAAATGGGCTACAAAACCATAAGTAAGACGCTGGGTGAGAAGGAGACAACTGTTGGTGCAATAGTAAGAAAATGGAAGACATACAAAATGACTGTCAATCGACATCGATCTGGGGCTCCATGCAAAATCTCACCTCGTGGGGTATCCTTGATCCTGAGGAAGGTGAGAGCTCAGCCGAAAACTACACGGGGGGAACTTAATAATGATCTCAAGGCAGCTGGGGCCACAGTCACCAAGAAAACCATTGGTAACACATTACGCCGTAATAGATTAAAATCCTGCAGTGCCCGCAAGGTCCCCCTGCTCAAGAAGGCACATGTACAGGCTCGTCTGAAGTTTTCAAATAAACATCTGGATGATTCAGAGAGTGATTGGGAGAAGGTGCTGTGGTCAGATGAGACTAAAATTGAGCTCTTTGGCATTAACTCAACTCGCCGTGTTTGGAGGAAGAGAAATGTTGCCTATGACCCAAAGAACACCGTCCCCACTGTCAAGCATGGAGGGGGAAACATTATGTTTTGGGGGTGTTTCTCTGCTAAGGGCACAGGACTACTTCACCGCATCAATGGGAGAATGGATGGAGCCATGTACTGTCAAATCCTGAGTGACAACCTCCTTCCCTCCACCAGGACATTAAAAATGGATCGTGGCTGGGTCTTCCAGTACGACAATGACCCGAAACATACAGCCAAGGCAACAAAGGAGTGGCTCAAAAAGAAGCACATTAAGGTCATGGAGTGGCCTAGCCAGTCTCCAGACCTTAATCCCATCGAAAACTAATGGAGGGAGCTGAAGATCCGAGCTGCCAAGCGACAGGGTCGAAATCTTAATGATTTAGAGATGATCTGCAAAGAGGAGTGGGCTAAAATTCCATCTAACATGTGTGCAAACCTCATCATCAACTACAAAAAACGTCTGACTGCTGTGCTTGCCAACAAGGGTTTTGCCACCAAGTATTAAGTCTTGTTTGCCAAAGGGATCAAATACTTATTTCTCTGTGCACAATGCAAAAAAATATATATAATTTTGACTATGTGATTTTCTTTTTTTTTTTTCTATATAATCTATCTCTCACTGGTAAAATTAACTTAGCCTAAAAATTCTAGACTGTTCATGTCTTTGACAGTGGGCAAACTTACAAAATCAGCAAGGGATCAAATACTTATTTCCTTCACTGTAAGTAGGTCACCACCCTTCTTATCCTCGCCTGAATGTTGTTGTTTCCCAAAGTCTGTCTTTCAAATGGTCTCCTAAGTGTCTTCCAGCTTCCCAGCGTTCCCCGTACCTGTATCCTGTATCCTGTTTCCTGTGCTATCCAGTACCATCCTGGTCTACTGCCGTGCTGAGCTGTTGTCGTGTTTTGCTGCATTTCCACGCCTGTTCTACTACTCCACGCCTGACATCTACCTGCTGCCTGGTCCTAGCCGAGCCTGCCTTGCTACTGTCTACATTGCCTCAGGTACACTTTCTGGACTATAGAGTCTGTACCATACCTGTTTGGCCAGCTGCCATCCCACTACGCGGTACGGCCCAGTGGGTCCACACCCGCCTTCTGACACTGACATCTCTGCCTAGGCACGTAGTGATCTGCCGGAGTGATAAACTAGGTCTCTCAGTTCAAAGATTCTGTCCCTCACACTGGCACGTCGATGAATAGGAGACATCACACAATCATCCCACACCATTTGACCCGATATTTGAGGATTCATGTGGCTAAAAAACTTTGCTTTCAAACTGGATTTAATGTTCCTCCCACACGCCACAGGTTGGAGCTAGGTGCTTAAAAATTGATCATTTGCAGATCTTAGCAACACCTGCTAATTTCTCGATTTGCAAAACCTTACGACTTGCCCTTCTTCAGGAGAAAACAGCTCTGGAATTTCAGACGTAATGGCATGTGCAGGCGCTTTTCGTTGCGTCCATTACGGACGTAATTGGAGCTGTTTTTCCATGGTGTCAAGGGAAAACGGCTCCAATTACATCTCAAGAAGTGACAGGTACTTCTTTGACGCGGGCGTCTTTTTTACGCGTCGTCTTTTGACAGCAGCGCGTAAAAAAAATGACCGTCGGCACAGTATATCGTAAAACCCATTCAAATGAATGGGCAGATGTGTACCGACGCTTTGGAGCCGTATTTTTGGACGTAATTCGAGGCTAAAATGTCCGCATTACGTCCGTAAATAGGGTGTGTGAACCCAGCCTAACTGTCATTGATGGTGGTGATATCACGGTGCAATATAACATCACCTTTCCAGTTCAAAGTTGTAAGAAGCAGAAAAAGAGTAGTTAGAAGTAGAACAGAGATGCCTGGAACTGCACACAGTACTTTGTTTATTATAACATTAATTGTATATGTATTTAAATTTAGCGACTAAAAATCTATTTTGGTTCTGAAATTTTGCCGTTTGGGAGCCAATGGCTCCTAAATAATTTCTTAGTCTGGAGCACTGGAGGTGTGTGCCTATATTTATGCATGTGTATATATGTTTACACATATGATCATCTACGTATGGGCTTGTTTATGTGGTCATAATCATAGTCTACATTCCCTCCAAATTATTTTTGGAAAATTTTATTTTTTCCTTTGATTGGTCTAAACCAGGGGTCTCAAGCACGCGGCCCGCGGGCCGCATGCGGCCCCTGGGGCTGTCATCTGCGGCCCACGGGACACAGAGCCGCTAGTATCGGCTCTCCTCCGAGACTCTGGAATTCCCTGACATCGCTGTCCACATATGAACAGCGATGTCTGGGGCTTCCCCAGAGCCGGAGTCCCGAGCAGAGCACTGGTGTCGGCTCTGCTCCGGGACTCTGTGGAATTCCCTGACATCGCTGTCCACATATGAACAGCGATGTCTGGGGCTTCCCCAGAGCCGGAGTCCCGAGCAGAGCGCTGGTGTCGGCTCTGCTCTGGGACTCTGTGGAATTCCCTGACATCGCTGCCCATATATGGACAGTGTGTCAGGGTCTTGCCCAGAGCGGAGCAGAGCGCTGGTGTCGGCTCTGCTCCTGGACTCTGTGGAATTCCCTGACATCGCTGTCCACATATGAACAGCGATGTCTGGGGCTTCCCCAGAGCCGGAGTCCCGAGCAGAGCGCTGGTGTCGGCTCTGCTCTGGGACTCTGTGGAATTCCCTGACATCGCTGCCCATATATGGACAGTGTGTCAGGGTCTTGCCCAGAGCGGAGCAGAGCGCTGGTGTCGGCTCTGCTCCTGGACTCTGTGGAATTCCCTGACATCGCTGTCCACATATGAACAGCGATGTCTGGGGCTTCCCCAGAGCCGGAGTCCCGAGCAGAGCACTGGTGTCGGCTCTGCTCCGGGACTCTGTGGAATTCCCTGACATCGCTGTCCACATATGAACAGCGATGTCTGGGGCTTCCCCAGAGCCGGAGTCCCGAGCAGAGCGCTGGTGTCGGCTCTGCTCTGGGACTCTGTGGAATTCCCTGACATCGCTGCCCATATATGGACAGTGTGTCAGGGTCTTGCCCAGAGCGGAGCAGAGCGCTGGTGTCGGCTCTGCTCCTGGACTCTGTGGAATTCCCTGACATCGCTGTCCACATATGAACAGCGATGTCTGGGGCTTCCCCAGAGCCGGAGTCCCGAGCAGAGCGCTGGTGTCGGCTCTGCTCTGGGACTCTGTGGAATTCCCTGACATCGCTGCCCATATATGGACAGTGTGTCAGGGTCTTGCCCAGAGCGGAGCAGAGCGCTGGTGTCGGCTCTGCTCCTGGACTCTGTGGAATTCCCTGACATCGCTGTCCACATATGAACAGCGATGTCTGGGGCTTCCCCAGAGCCGGAGTCCCGGGCAGAGCGCTAGTACAGGCTCTGCTCCGGGACTCTGTGGAATTCCCTGACATCGCTGCCCATATGTGGACAGTGTGTCAGGGTCTTCCCCATAGCGGAGTCCCGGGCAGAGCGCTAGTATAGGCTCTGCTCCGGGACGCTGCGGAATTCCCTGACATATCTGCCCATATATGGACAGTGGGTCAGGGTCTTCCCCAGAGCGGAGTCCCGGGCAGAGCGCTATTATCGGCTCTGCTCTGGGACTCTGGGGAAGCTTCTGACATCGCTGTCCATACATCGACAATGATGTCAGGGGCTTCCCCAGAGCAGGAGTCCCAGTGATGTCAGGAGCACAGCTGGAGTCCCAGGAAGAGCCTACTAGCGCTCTGCCTGGGACTCCAGCTCTGGGCAAGCCCCTGACATCACTGGGGCAGCCTCTACAGAGGGCACTGGGGCAGCCTCTACAGAGGGCACTGGGGCAGCCTCTACAGAGGGCACTTTGGCAGCCTCTACAGAGGGCACTGTGGCAGCCTCTACAGAGGGCACTGTTGCAGCCTCTACAGAGGGCACTGTGGCGTTATCTACAAGTGGGTGTGTGACAGTATCTGAAGAGGACACTGGCATTATCTAGGGGTGTGTTGCATTATCTACAGAGGGCACAGTGGCCTTATCTACAGAGGGCACAGTGGCCTTATCTACAGAGGGCACTGTGGCCTTATCTACAGAGGGCACAGTGGCCTTATCTACAGAGGGCACTGTGGCCTTATCTACAGAGGGCACTGTGGCCTTATCTACAGAGGGAACTGTGGCCTTATCTACAGAGGGCACTGTGGCCTTATCTACAGAGGGCACTGTGGCCTTATCTAGGGGTGTGTTGCATTATCCACAGAAGGCACTGCGGCAACATCCACAGAGGGCACTGCGGCAGCATCCACAGAGGGCACTGCGGCACTAAAAAGGGGCTGCCCAATCTTGACATGTGTGCTAACTGAGCCGCCGGACTGCGTTTGGCGACACTTAAACTGGAAAGCTGGATTGTTGAAATAAGCACGTGGAGAAATATCTCAAATTTTAAACCTAGCGCTATTATTCTAGTAATGTAGTATTATTATTCTAGTAATATAGTGTTATAGTAGTTCAAATAACTAATTGATTAACAATAATTTTGTATTGTATCAAATTTGAAAGTAATGCGGCCCGTCAACTTCCCATTTTTTCTATATGCGGCCCACTTACCCGGCCGAGTTTGAGACCCCTGGTCTAAACCTTTTTTTTGGCAGAATTAAATATATGGAGAAAACATAGAACACCAGTATGTCACTGTGAGTGAGTTGTATTTGACTGTTTCTTGTTTCAGTCCTGGTTGAAGATGTGAGGCCCTTAGATGGAGTTAAGAGACACATTTGAGCATAGACTATGTAGACTACAACTATGTTATAGGTGGACAGTTTTCCATGAAGTGCCACAGTTTAAAGAGGTTAACAAGTTTAGACAGCCCCTTTTCATAACAAAGGTCCCATGACTATGAGCTTATTATGAGAAGTCCTGCTGGTGGGAGAACTTGGTGAGCTGTCTGTAATACACGGATGCAATGGCTCTTCAAGAGGATATTCCTCTCTTTGCTTTTGTTTTTTGCTTTGGCTAATAGTGGGGGATCCGAAAGAGGGGACCCTCGTCTGTTTTATCCACGTGTCCTCTTCTACTACATTGTACATAATTTACAAAGTATTCATTCCCTCATATAATCAATAGTCTGCTAAGACAGTGCCTGCAAACTGCTTGATATTATATACCAGATAAACTGCACTGTTCAGGCAGGGAAAGTGGGCAAGTGTTCTGGATACCAAGAGTTAGGAGGTATCACAAGGCTACATGGAAGGTTCATGCCATAATATAAGAGAATTTCTGATTCTGAAATCTGTGACCAGACTGCGCTCTAACATCACAGACCATGTCAACCACAGACACAGTGGAATGAATATAAGAATACGGATGCCAATACCAGAATGCATTAATGATCAGTGGAGACGCCCTTGCAATTCTTTACCCGTGGCGATGACCATTGTTGACCACATGAAGGTTTACAGGCATGGCTTTCCAAACCTTAGGAGTAAAACCAAGATAGATAGAAAGGACATGTGCCCCTTACCATACGATAAAACTGCTACATCCTCCCCCAGAAGTGGCCCTTTTAAAGATGTTACAATAAAGAAACAAACTTTTATTGTATGGTGAGTGCCGCACGTCCTGTCTATCTCGATTTTACATCATTATTACTACTTTACCTGCTGAGCACCATCAAATTTATTGATGATCCCACGACAATGATAAATTATCGGTGAACGCAATATCCAGCGGTAGTGCCAACTTTCCTCTTGCTTGCATGATTTGTGAAAAACCTTAGGAGTAGTGTTCCAGCCAACATAGATTATAGCAGTAAATAATCTACATGAGTAGTCTGCAATCTGTTGCTCTCCAGCTATTGTGAAATTCCCAGAATGCCATGACAGCCAGAGTAGTAGTAGTTTCAGAACTGGAGAACCATAAATTGTAGACTGTTAAAGGGGGTGGGGTAATAGCGGGATTCACTGGTTAGTGGCACCCACTATTACTACCGCCTTTATAAACAGGGTCACTAGGGTTATGCCTAGTTCCCCTACCTTTTCCTTATACGAACGTCGATCTAATTGCTTTAGCGGCTACTCAAGGGAATAAGACCGTATAGTAAATAAAGGTAATATTTATTAACATACAGTAATCACACTCATATGTATAATACAGTAATTAATCACAGTACAGTATAAACATGGTATCATAATATTATACCGCCACCCACTTACCTAAACATACACAGAATACAGTTACGTTACAACACAATACACATAAGTTACTTGTGATTCTCACACGCTCTCTATCTCTATCCCACTCCCTCCTAATATAACTTTCCCTATACTCTAAGGGTTAATACGGGATAAGGAGGAACAAGGGGAATGGGTTACTGTGTAAAACAGACAGCAAGGGTTAACTCAGGGACTCTGGGACAGCAAGGGTTAACTCAGGGACTCTGGGACAGCAAGGGTTAACTTAGGGAGAACAAGGGGTTACTCAGGGAGAGCAAGGGGTTAACTCAGGGAAGCAAGGGTTAACTGGGACAGTAGGGACTCAGGGAGAGCAAGGGGTTAACTCAGGGAAGCAAGGGTTAACTCTGGGACTCTGGGACAGCAAGGGTTAACTTAGGGAGAACAAGGGGTTACTCAGGGAGAGCAAGGGGTTAACTCAGGGAAGCAAGGGTTAACTGGGACAGTAGGGACTCAGGGAGAGCAAGGGGTTAACTCAGGGAAGCAAGGGTTAACTCAGGGACAGTAGGGACTGTATCAAGGGGTTAACTCAGGGAAGCAAGGGTTAACTCAGGGACTCTGGGACAGCAAGGGTTAACTTAGGGAGAACAAGGGGTTACTCAGGGAGAGCAAGGGGTTAACTCAGGGACTCAAGGGTTACAGCAGGGAGAGACAGGGTTAAGTGTAGCTGCTGCTACACTTGATACTTAGACTTTGTGGAGCAGCAGAGGCAGGAGCACGAGTTCGAGGTCTTTGGAGGAGAGAGGTGAGCGTCGGTGGTGTGTGTGTGTGAGGCAGGCAGGCAGCTCTCAGCTGATCGTCTTCAGCTGGCTTCGGCTCCTGAGCTCGGCTACTGAGCGTACCGATGCAGGGCTATTTAACCCTGTCGGTACGCTCGCAGAGGGGAGTGTGGCGCTTGCCCCAGGCTAGCATGGGTCGGCATGGTGATAATGTATCACCAGCCGACTCATGAGAGCCCGCACGAGACAGTCCGTGCGCGCGGGAGACTTGAAATGGAGGCAGGGGATAACTATCCCTTGTCTCCATGGTTTCCTAACAAAGCAGGGACATGCTAATTGTCCTGCTCTGCTTCCAACCGTATTCATGACCAGGGCTGTTGTTGTTACAGCCCTGGCTCATGATACATTATATGTACTATACATACACATATATATTATATATATGTGTATATATATATATATATATATATACACATACACTGTATACATACATAATATATATATATATATATATATATATATATATATATATATATACATACATATATATGGACACTTCCCTTTACAACCCCCCTGTTGTCGGGGACTCGACAATGCAATTTGGGGAAGTGTTCGTGGGGTTCTATTTACCCCCTCAACCTCCCCAGTTACTGGTAATGGTCTGAGATGGAAGGAAGTATACTATTAGACCTAGATATTCGACATCAGCTATCTCCTCAAGGACACCTTCCCGCCAGTCCTCTGACTCTGGAGTCTAGTGTCCAAAGAAACGAAACCTCAAAGTTCACAGAATGAACATGAAATTAAATCTCCTAGTCCATAGAACGAAGTTGGGATAAAACTCAGTCCATAGAACGAAGCCTCGAAGCTCATCAGACGAAGTTGAAATGAAACCTTCATAGTCCATAGAACGAAGAAACCTTCATAGTCCATAGAACGAAGCCTCGAAGCTCATCAGACGAAGTTGAAATTAAACCTTCATAGTCCATAGAACGAAGCCTCGAAGCTCATCAGACGAAGTTGAAATGAAACCTACATAGTCCATAGAACGAAGAAACCTTCATAGTCCATAGAACGGGGTTGAAATAAACTCACAGTCCATAGAACGAAGCCTCAAAGCTCATCAAACGAACAAAGCTCATTTGAAAACCTCAAAGTCCATGAACCGCAGATTTCTTGTTCTTTCTTGCTTGGAGTTTCTTCCTCTTAAGTGGCGTCAGCAGGTCTTTCCAGTGGCCGATCCAATTTTAGCATGCCGACCCGTGTAAGGCTACTTGTGCCCTCATATGGTCAGCCTTGGAATGGCTTAGCCCGCCTTTCAACAACCTTTTATACGTGATCCATTACTTTTCCAACTTTTCCCAGCATCTTGATTGAAGACGAAAGAATCTTTGTGGGCCGATATCCAGGTCTTCATCATGGCAGGTTATCATCCCCGAGGAGGAGGTGAGGTCTTGGTACCCAGGAATCTACTGTGGGGTGGAGCATCGCCTTCCATTTCCCCTCTGACATTCAATCCATCATCATATTGACCATACCAGTTCTCAGGTTGAGGTGGCAAATACCTACAAGGGTGTGTGTATACCTTACCTGTCCCTAAGGGTTCCTACACACTACCCAATCATACAAACAAAGTGAAAAATAACCAAACATACAAAAATATTCCCCCACCAACCATAGGTATATGTACATATAGAGATTCATGCTCAAACAGCATCTCACACTACTCCATAAACACGTGCAAGGTACACATGCAAATGGAGTGACTACAGGCTGTAAATATATGCCCGCCTCCATATACATACTCACTCGCTGTGGGACAGGCACGTCCTCACTGAGTATGCCTATGTTGGGGACACATATCAACACCTAGAATGTCTATATGTACACCTTGAAAATTTTGTACGACCCATTGATTAAGATTTACACTTTACAAATATATATATACACATACAATAATAAACAATTCTGGGTCGCAGGACTGTATCACTATGTCCTTAGACCCCGTCTACGAATGTATTCGTGGCTTTCTGTTTGACCTCGTTGTATTTGGTCAACCAGTCCTTTCATTCGTCGGTACACGCAGAACAGTCCAACGTACATGATCGCCACAAGAGCGAGAAGGATTATCACTGGGTGGATGAGCAAGTTGAAGAAGGAAGTGGCCTTGGGACTATATCCGAACAAGCTCTCCCACCAAGACACTTCCGCGTCCGCCTCAAGGTTGTTCACAATTCCTGTGATCTTTTTAGTGTCATGTTCCAACTGAATAGTGGCTCGGTGTTGGGAATCTTTCAGTTTCTCCACAACATCCTCTTCCTCATTGAAGTCTAGTAGGAGTTTTCTTAGTTCGATGCCAAACCCAAGAGGAATCGTCTGGAGTCTCACAGGGGTGTCTGGACGGATGTCGAGCCTTTTTTCAGGTGTCACCGGAGTTCTTCCCTTTTGATCCGCCACATCAACGCCTAATACGGGATTAAGGGTACAGTATGCTCCGGGGAGGAGTATGCCTCTTTCGGTGCAGTTAGTCGCGTGGATAGTATATGAAACGTTCTGTATTTGATACCAGCACCAATATCCTTGACCTATGTATTTTAAGTTTGAAGAGGGTATTGGGTTGGCCTTCATTTCACAGGACCCCTCAGTATCCCAACACTGGTGTAGGTCAGGATATCCGAGGGGAGCTGTGGATGAAGCACTGTTTTTGTGGTTCCTCACAATTCTCAGGTTTGTAGAGCTATATCCCTGTCTTACCAAACCCATTATCTTAAAATCAAGATATGGGTGTAATGCCAGGGTTACCTCCCCCTGTCCAAAGTTTCCTAACTCCAGTTAAACACAAAAGAATCAGCCATACTGTAATTCGCTGTATTTAATTGCACTCGCATTAGGCCTCAGATGAAGTTGTGTTACCTGTCTGAACCCCCCAGGTCTAGGTGCACAGAATAACATAAAACACTACACCGTGAACTTATCTTACTTGTTCGCACCGCCCAACCTGAGTACACAGTATAATAACAACTTCAACGTTATCCTAATAGAGAGCAATTAAAACATTGGGCGCAAATACACCACTATCCAATGGTTGATTCTCCAGTTGTTTTCCTGGAGTGGTTTTCTAATTATGCATTATAAATACAGGCAACACCCATATAGTATAAATACATATTACTCATAACCAGGGATATACCACAATAGAATATGTGAAAGAAACACAAAATAAAAAACACAAATGAAAACAAACGGACAACTGGGGACAAACACAACAGACCATAAACAACCATTACAGACGTAACACCAGACTGAACATGCGATTTATGGCCAACTTCCTAAACTCCTCCCTAGTTGTGGTTGGTCATTTAGACCCTTGAGCACGTGGCGGAGCGCATAAGGCTGTCAGGAGACTCTTATGCAGCCATTTTGTCTAAACCCACGTTTTGTTGTGACGTTGTAATGGCCGGAAGGAGGTGAAGGGAAAGTGAGCCCTAATCTACCCACCGCCCTGTCCCTGCCTACTTGCAACGACTCGCCCTAGGCGACGAGGTACAACTGGGCGGCGGTCCCTACGCTGTCTAAGTGCACAGGAAAACAAACAGGGAACATGCAAGGGAAGGGGCAGTAGCCACGGAACGCCACGAGGAAACGGAGCGGCGAACGGACAGTCAGGACCAGGACGAAGTGAGTACACCCAAGCGGGCAAGGAGACAGAAGCAAGCCAGGGGCAAAGCAAAGCAGGTCAAGCAGAACTGCAGCAAGGCAGAAGCACGGCAGAAGCAGGCTGGAGCAAGCAGCAGTGGGGCCAGGAATCCAAAAGAATTCCAAGCACTGAGGGAGAGAACAGGGCAGGTAATAAAGGACAGGGGGCGGAGCTAACTCCGACAGACCAGGCCGCGATAGGCTCTCCCACTCCTGAGCCTGCCACCCTGGTTGGTGGGAGATGGTGTCAGTCGAACAGGTCTGGCCTCAGGTGTGGATTGATTAATCCCAGGAGTATACCTAGATGAAGTACCTGGCAGATCCCTAACAGTACTCCCCCTTTTATGAGGGGCCACCGGACCCTTACTAAGGGGACCCGGTTTAGTGGGGAAGAGAAGGTGGAACCTCCTGATCAATACCCCAGCGTGAACATCACGGGCAGGTACCCAAGTCCTCTCCTCCGGCCCGTATCCTCTCCAATGGACCAGGTACTGGAGGGAGCCCTGGACCATCCTACTGTCCATAATCTTGGCCACCTCGAATTCCACCCCCTCAGGGGTGAGAACGGGAACAGGAGGTATCCTCGAGGGGGACCAGGACGGGGAGCAGCGTTTAAGGAGGGAGGCATGGAAGACGTCATGTATGCGAAAGGATGGGGGGAGCTCCAGACGGAAGGATACAGGGTTGAGGACTTCAATGATCTTATAAGGTCCAATAAATCGGGGAGCAAACTTCCTGGACGGGACCTTAAGGCGCAAGTTCCTGGACGACAACCAGACCAAATCCCCGACGACAAACCGGGGGTTAGCAGAACGTCTACTATCCGCCTGAATCTTTTGTGCGCTCTGGGACGCCTCTAGGTTCTTCTGAACCTGGGCCCAGACGGTGCACAGTTCCCGATGAACATCCTCTACCTCAGGATTATTGGAACAACCAGGGGAGACGGAGGAGAATCTTGGGTTAAACCCGAAATTACCGAAAAACGGGCAGACCCCTGATGAGTTACTGACCCGGTTATTCAAGGAAAATTCAGCAAGGGGAAGGAATGAGACCCAATCGAATTGACAGTCAGAGATGAAACACCTTAAATATTGTTCCAGGGATTGGTTGGTCCTTTCCGTTTGGCCATTAGTTTCGGGATGGAAGGCGGAGGAGAAGGACAGATCAATCTCCAACTTTTTACAAAAAGCTCTCCAAAATAAGGAAACAAATTGTACCCCTCTGTCAGAAACGATATTGACTGGGGCCCCATGGAGACGCAGGATGTGTTTCACAAACAAAGAAGCTAACGTCTTGGCGTTAGGTAGCTTCTTAAGGGGCACAAAGTGGCACATCTTGCTGAAGCGGTCGACTACCACCCACACCACCGACTTGCCCTGAGATGGAGGCAAATCGGTGATAAAATCCATGGAGATATGGGTCCAAGGTCTCTGGGGAATGGGCAAGGAACGTAGTAGGCCCGCAGGTCGGGACCTAGGGGTTTTGGACCTAGCGCAAACCTCACAAGCGGCGACGTAAGCCCTAACGTCTTTAGGCAACCCAGGCCACCAATAGTTTCTGGTAATGAGGTGTTTGGTGCCCAAGATGCCAGGATGACCAGATAGAGCGGAGTCATGGTTTTCCCTGAGTACCCTCAGCCGGTATTGCAGGGGAACAAACAGTTTGTCCCCAGGGACGTTCCCGGGAGCTGCACCCTGATCAGCCGCGATATCAGAAGCTAAATCAGAATCCGTGGCAGAGACGATTATACCAGGGGGTAAAATACAAGCAGGATCCTTCTCAGAAGGAGGATTGGCCATGAAACTACGTGACAGAGCATCAGCCTTAATATTCTTGGACCCAGCCCTATAGGTAACCAAGAAATTAAATCTGGTAAAGAATAGTGCCCACCGAGCTTGTCTAGGATTAAGCCTCCGGGCCGATTCTAGGAAAACCAGATTCTTGTGATCCGTAAGGACCGTTACCTGGTGTCTGGCCCCCTCCAGGAAGTGCCGCCACTCCTCAAAAGCCGATTTAATGGCTAGAAGTTCGCGGTTGCCAATATCATAGTTACTCTCCGTGGGCGAAAACTTCCTAGAGAAGTAAGCACAGGGGCGGAGATGGGTGAGGGAGCTGGTACCCTGGGACAAGACGGCCCCCACTCCCACCTCGGAAGCGTCAACCTCCACAATAAATGGCTCCTCTTGGTTGGGCTGAATCAGCACGGGGGCCGAGATAAAGCACTTCTTGAGGGTCTCAAAGGCCTGGACGGCCTCAAGGGGCCAATGGAAGACATCAGCACCCTTGCGGGTAAGGTCCGTAAGAGGCTTAGCGACGACCGAGAAGTTGGCAATAAATCTCCTGTAATAGTTGGCGAACCCTAAAAAACACTGTAACGCCTTAAGGGAGGCAGGTTGGACCCATTCCGCCACAGCCTGAACCTTGGCAGGGTCCATGCGGAATTCATGAGGAGTGAGGATTTGCCCTAAAAATGGTATCTCCTGTACCCCAAAGACACATTTTTCAGTCTTAGCAAACAGATTATTCTCCCGAAGGACCTGGAGCACCTTCCTGACATGCTCCACGTGGGAGGACCAGTCCTTGGAAAACACCAGTATGTCATCAAGGTACACAACAAGAAAATTACCCAGGTACTCTCTCAGGATTTCATTAATAAAATTCTGGAAGACAGCAGGGGCATTACACAACCCAAAGGGCATGACCAGGTATTCGAAATGACCCTCGGGTGTGTTGAACGCAGTTTTCCACTCATCCCCCTCTTTGATGCGGATAAGGTTATATGCCCCCCGTAGATCGAACTTAGAAAACCATTGGGCTCCCTGAACCTGATTAAAAAGATCCGGAATCAAAGGAAGTGGGTACTGGTTCCTTACGGTGACCTTATTCAGGTTACGATAATCAATGCACGGCCTAAGACCACCATCCTTCTTCCCCACGAAGAAGAAGCCAGCACCTACAGGAGAAGTCGAGGGGCGAATGAAACCCTTGGCCAGGCATTCTTGGATATATTCCCTCATAGCTTTACGTTCAGGACATGAAAGATTAAATATCCTCCCCTTAGGAAGCTTGGCACCAGGCACCAAATCGATAGCGCAATCGTAATCTCTATGGGGGGGCAACACCTCGGAGGCCTCCTTAGAAAACACATCGGCGAAGTCCTGAACAAACTCAGGAAGCGTGTTTACCTCCTCCCGGGGAGAAATAGAGTTAACAGAAAGACATGACATAAGACATTCATTACCCCATTTGGTGAGATCCCCAGTATTCCAATCAAACGTGGGATTATGCAACTGCAACCAGGGAAGGCCTAAAACCAGATCAGACGATAATCCCTGCATCACCAGTACAGAGCACTGCTCCAAATGCATGGAGCCAACAAGGAGTTCAAAAACAGGAGTATGCTGAGTAAAATAACCATTAGCAAGGGGAGTTGAGTCGATTCCTACTACAGGGATAGGATAAGGTAAATCAATACAAGGCATCTTTAGAGACATAGCAAATTCCGCAGACATGATATTAGCAGATGACCCTGAATCCACGAAAGCACTGCCCGTGGCAGCCCGGCCAGCAAACGAGACCTGAAAGGGAAGCAAAATTTTATTGCGTTTCACATTAACGGGAAATACCTGTGCGCCCAAGTGACCTCCCCGATGATCACTTAGGCGCGGAAGTTTTCCGGCTTCTTATTCTTGCGCCTGGGACAGGTGTTCAGTAGATGCTTGTCGTCCCCACAGTAGAAGCAGAGACCATTCATTCTGCGAAACTCCCTACGTTGTCGAGGGGACATGGAGGCCCTGAGTTGCATAGGTACCTCCGAGTCCTCCGTGGAGGGGCGAGGAGATGGGACCTCGGGGGGGATCGCAGAAAAGTCAGAGGGGAGCACACTGAAGCGTTCTAGCTGACGTTCCCTGAGACGTCGGTCAAGTCGTACTGCTAGGGCCATAACCTGGTCAAGGGAGTCAGACGAGGGGTAGCTAACCAGCAGATCCTTCAGGGCGTCAGATAATCCTAACCTAAACTGGCACCTTAGGGCCGGATCGTTCCACTGAGAAGCTACGCACCACTTCCTAAAATCAGAACAGTATTCCTCAACCGGTCTCCTACCCTGACGTAAGGTCACCAGCTGACTCTCGGCTAAGGCAGTCCTGTCAGTCTCGTCGTAAATGAGTCCGAGGGCAGAGAAAAAACGATCAACAGAGGAAAGTTCAGGGGCGTCAGGAGCCAAGGAGAAGGCCCACTCTTGGGGCCCTTCCTGGAGTCGGGATATGATGATACCCACCCGCTGGTTCTCGGAACCTGAGGAGTGGGGCTTTAGGCGGAAATACAGTCTGCAACTCTCCCGGAAGGAGAGAAACGTCTTACGGTCCCCTGAGAACCGGTCAGGTAATTTGAGGTCGGGTTCTAGAGGTGAGGTGAGGGGTACTACTAAAGCAGCGTCACCCTGATTGACCCTTTGGGCCAGGGCCTGGACCTGTAGGGAGAGGCCCTGCATCTGCTGGGCCAGGGTCTCAAGGGGGTCCATGATAGCGTCAGCGTAGGAGAAATGGTAGACTAGGTAAGGGCTTGTAATTATGTAATGGCCGGAAGGAGGTGAAGGGAAAGTGAGCCCTAATCTACCCACCGCCCTGTCCCTGCCTACTTGCAACGACTCGCCCTAGGCGACGAGGTACAACTGGGCGGCGGTCCCTACGCTGTCTAAGTGCACAGGAAAACAAACAGGGAACATGCAAGGGAAGGGGCAGTAGCCACGGAACGCCACGAGGAAACGGAGCGGCGAACGGACAGTCAGGACCAGGACGAAGTGAGTACACCCAAGCGGGCAAGGAGACAGAAGCAAGCCAGGGGCAAAGCAAAGCAGGTCAAGCAGAACTGCAGCAAGGCAGAAGCACGGCAGAAGCAGGCTGGAGCAAGCAGCAGTGGGGCCAGGAATCCAAAAGAATTCCAAGCACTGAGGGAGAGAACAGGGCAGGTAATAAAGGACAGGGGGCGGAGCTAACTCCGACAGACCAGGCCGCGATAGGCTCTCCCACTCCTGAGCCTGCCACCCTGGTTGGTGGGAGATGGTGTCAGTCGAACAGGTCTGGCCTCAGGTGTGGATTGATTAATCCCAGGAGTATACCTAGATGAAGTACCTGGCAGATCCCTAACAGACGTGGCCATTTTCTATTGCCATTTCACTGGGCTTTCCATGGTTGCTTATGCCGTGGCAGTTCCTCGCAATATGTCCCATCTGACCACATTTAAAGCATTTAACAGGATCACATTTCTTAGTACTCAAAGACTCGCAGTACTTCGCAATGTGGCCTGATCCGGCACATGTAAAACATTTAACAGTACATGCTCTGCTGGACTTAGGGCAGTCACCAGTGCATGATCTCTTAAAGTTCTGCATGGCTAGGGACGCACTTCTGATTATTATACGCTTACATCTGCGTAACACTTTCGTAACAATGTTACCTTCAGGTTTCTGGATGGGATCATGATTTGTGACATCTGATCCATCACTCTTACTACTCCCCCCTTTTTGCCCTGTAGAGGGCAAACTTACAGCAGAATCAGGCCTTGAAAAAGACAAAGCCGGTAACATTTTTGAGAAATCTTTTATGATGTTTTGCATACTGGCAACCAATTGTGACCTAGTAGCAAGCTCATCATTCAAATTGGCAATGATCGCATCCTTAGATGCTGCCTTAACCTTAAATGCATTGATCACAGCATAAGACCCAGTCAGCTGTGCATCAATATCATCACCGTGATTTCTCAAATCTATCACCTGTGATTCCAGCATGCAAATTTGCTGATCTCTACATTGGCCATTCTCTGCCAGTTGTGTCTGCAAATCACAAACCTGCTTCCCATTGTTGGCACAACACTGGCAGTGAAGATTTGGGGAATCACTCTTTATTTCTGAGTGATCAGGCTTCCACGTCTCCTCATACACACAGATTAATTTAGCGAGCATGTGGAGACGTTTGGAGGTTTTGTTAAGAACACTCCTCTTGCTAATACACAACTTATCATGTGTATAAGCCTCGTCCAGCAGAGTGGACCACAGCATTCCTGCTGACTTGTATGTCGTGGGTGTTACTGGATTAAATTTACTGTGTTTGGCGAGGTGTTTAAGTGTGGAGAAGTCCATACTCACTGTTGCAGAAGTCATCTCCGTCTGCGTTGTCCTCCTTGTCACCCGCTGTTTTGAAAAAGGTCCTTTTCTTCCGGAACGCCTTTTCCCGATCAGCTGGACTTCACCGGAAGAACACCGACGTTGATACTTCTGCAAACACCTTTGTATAAGTTGCTCGCTCGCCCGACGATTCGTCGCCGTAGAGCAGCATGCCGCAAAGCAAAATAAAAGACGTTAATACCTCAGAAAATAAAACAGAAAATAATAGGTTCACTGATCAATTGTATCCTGTATCAAGCCTTAAATAAAATTGTGTTACTTGTCTGAACTTCAAAAAGGTCTAGGCACACAGTATAACTCAACACTACACCGTGTATGTACGTTACCTGTCCACGCCTCTCCGCCTATCTTCAGTTCACGTTTTGACACAATTTTATTGTACAAAAATACAGAAATAAATTGACAATAGTTCGGGCTGGCTCGCCAATGTTAACGGGTTACATATATATATATATATATATATATATATATATATATACATATACATATAGTCTCCTGGCTGGCTCGCCAATGTTAAAGGGGGTGGGGTAATAGCGGGATTCACTGGTTAGTGGCACCCACTATTACTACCGCCTTTATAAACAGGGTCACTAGGGTTATGCCTAGTTCCCCTATCTTTTCCTTATACGAACGTCGATCTAATTGCTTTAGCGGCTACTCAAGGGAATAAGACTGTATAGTAAATAAAGGTAATATTTATTAACATACATTAATCACACTCATATGTATAATACAGTAACTAATCACAGTACAGTATAAACACGGTATCATAATATTATACCGCCACCCACTTACCTAAACATACACAGAATACAGTTACGTTACAACACAATACACATAAGTTACTTGTGATTCTCACACGCTCTCTATCTCTATCCCACTCCCTCCTAATGTAACTTTCCCTATACTCTAAGGGTTAATACGGGATAAGGAGGAACAAGGGGAATGGGTTACTGTGTAAAACAGACAGCAAGGGTTAACTCAGGGACTCTGGGACAGCAAGAAGGGTTAACTCAGGGACTCTGGGACAGCAAGGGTTAACTTAGGGAGAACAAGGGGTTACTCAGGGAGAGCAAGGGGTTAAATCAGGGAAGCAAGGGTTAACTGGGACAGTAGGGACTCAGGGAGAGCAAGGGGTTAACTCAGGGAAGCAAGGGTTAACTCAGGGACAGTAGGGACTGTATCAAGGGGTTAACTCAGGGAAGCAAGGGTTAACTCTGGGACAGCAAGGGTTAACTTAGGGAGAACAAGGGGTTACTCAGGGAGAGCAAGGGGTTAACTCAGGGAAGCAAGGGTTAACTGGGACAGTAGGGACTCAGGGAAGCAAGGGTTAACTCAGGGACTCAAGGGTTACAGCAGGGAGAGACAGGGTTAAGTGTAGCTGCTGCTACACTTGATACTTAGACTTTGTGGAGCAGCAGAGGCAGGAGCACGAGTTCGAGGTCTTTGGAGAAGAGAGGTTAGCGTAGGTGGTGTGTGTGTGAGGCAGGCTGGCAGCTCTCAGCTGATCGTCTTCAGCTGGCATCGGCTCCTGAGCTCGGCTCCTGAGCTCGGCTACTGAGCGTACCGATGCAGGGCTATTTAACCCTGTCGGTACGCTCGCAGCGGGGAGTGTGGCGCTTGCCCCAGGCTAGCATGGGTCGGCATGGTGATAATGTATCACCAGCCGACTCATGAGAGCCCGCACGAGACAGTCCGTGCTCGCGGGAGACTTGAAATGGCGACAGGGGATAACTATCCCTTGTCTCCATGGTTTCCTAACAAAACAGGGACATGCTAATTGTACTGCTCTGCTTCCAACCGTATTCATGACCAGGGCTGTTGTTGTTACAGCCCTGGCTCATGATACATTATATGTACTATACATACACATATATATTATATATATGTGTATATATATATATATATATATATGTACACATACACTGTATACATACATACTATATATATATATATATATATATATATATATATATATATATATATATATACATATATATGGACACTTCCCTTTACATAGACCATTGATCGACAATTACTATTTACATTAAATGTAAAAAAAAATACAAAAATCAGTGTCTTAATTCATCAAACAGACTCCACCTGAACACAGAGTCTTCGCTTAAAATATAGTGAAATTAACATCTCAGTAGAGATAAACAGATTTATAATAAGGGCTCTGAAGAATTACATTTCATCATCTGTGTACTTATCTGTGCGCTTTATGACATACACATTTATGATGATTACAAAGCTTTTCATCCAAAACCTCAGAGTAGATCATAGACATGTGCAAACTAATTGAATGTAGCAGTCTGGACACTTGTTCGAATTCCATTTTGTGGTCAGGTGACATCATTCACTTCTATGTCTGTTCCGCAGCAACTACTAATGAATACCAGAAGAACTAGACACAATTTTCCTACAGACATAACTGTATCAGGAAAATATAAATTGGATAATGTCAAAGGAATCTGTTTATTGAAGTGTGAGCGCTCATTGTAAACACGTACTAGCAATAGTAAATTTTGCAGTTTGTAAAGCTCTAGTGATTGGATATTTATGATAGTGATGACAACTAAGGTCCCGTGAAGTTCCACTTTAGAACAGACCCTTCTTAAAATAATATCAATCTATTAAAAGAAAAAGAACTATCCCAAAATACATAATTTCCCTAGGACTTTGTTATTCCTGGTTCATCAGGTGGTCCCAAGTCTTACAAACCCTTTTCTACACTAACAGATGACAACTTTAAAGGGTAACTAAACTTTTAACATGTTATAGTGACATGTCAGAAGTTTTGATCGGTGTCCAAGCACTAAGACCCCCACCAATTGCTAAAACAAAGTGGCAGAAGCATTTGGGTATACGCTGTGCGGCTTAGTTTCTGAACGGCTTTTGTCGGAAAGACGAGCAAACGGTGAACGAACTCAGACTGTCTACTAAGCCCGTACACTGCTCCGAGGAAAGCAAATCAGAAACTAAAGCAGCAAATCGCTCACCCGAGCAATTCTGCTGCTTCGTTAGAGATCGGTGGGGGTCGCAGTGCGCGGACTCCTACCGATCAACACTTCTGACATGTCAAACGTTTAGTTACACTTTAATGGGGACAATTAGCCTATTTTTTTTATGAAAATGAATGAGTAGTTGCTATAAATAAATGCCCTTACTATTTGAAGAAACATACTAGTAGTAACTGGAGGAGCAGCCATAAATCTATTGTGTCTGGACATTTGGGCTTTATTGTTTGACATTGTCCCTCAGACAAATATGAAAATTATTGTCTATTGATTTAGATGGTATATTTTGTAGTTGAATAGAAAACTGGCTTAAAGAGGCTCTGTCACTAGATTATGAGTGCCCTATCTCCTACATAATCTGATCGGCGCTGTAATGTAGATAACAACGGTGGTTTTTATTTTGAAAAACGATCATTTTTGAGCAAGTTATGAGCAACTTTAGATTTATTCTAATTTATTCTAAACCAACTGGGCGTGTTTTTACTTTTTACCAACTGGGCGTTGTACAGAGGAGTATATGACGCTGACCAATCAGTGACAAATCAGTGTCATACACTTCTCATTGTTCCAGCCCAGCATGATCCACACCACAGTGTGATTGTGCAGTGAAAGAAGCTGGGCTGGAACAATGAGAAGTGTATGACGCGGATTGGTCACTGATTGGTCACTGATTGGTCACTGATTGGTCCGTGTCATAAACTCCTCTGTACAACGCCCACTTGTCTATTAAGAAACTAATTAGCATAAATCTAAAATTGCTCATAACTTGCTAAAAAATTATCGTTTTTCAAAATTAAAATCACTGCTGTTATCTACATTACAGCGCCGATCAGATTATGTAGGAGATAGGGCACTCATAATCTGGTGACAGAGCCTCTTTAAAGTGAATCCCCACCTTTCAACGCCATGTTATTTAAAAAGGTAAAAAAATTCTGTGCTGATTAATTTCTTAATATATCTTTAAAGTGGTCAGAGCTCCATTTATCAGCTATAGAACTCCAAACCTACCGCATAAACATGGATTTAAAACATGCCTGGAACCGCTACTTAAAGGAGCTTGCTGCATAGTTAATATAAAATATTACTCAGTTCATCAAAAAAATGATTATACACTAATTCAGTCCTATTGCTTGTAACAATGCTTTGTTGACAGACCAGATAGAGGAACAGATAAGCAGATTTCCAGATAAAGCAACGTAATTTATTAACTTTGGTAGTGAATCCTTGGACTGCAACCAATTGGCAACTAGAAGCAGCAGTGACAACACCACAAGGATAGAAGAGCCAACAGGCTCAGACGTGGCAAACACCGGAGTGGCAGAGATGAAGCGGACCTCAGACGGAAACAGGAGCAGACCTTGGACAGGACCCGGAGACACCCAGAGCAGCGATCAGGCATAGGCACTGGACTTGGAACCAGGAGAAGTCAGGAACAGAGTCCACGTTTAGTCAGCCAGAACCAGGAGCAGCATCCAGGAGCAGGTGGTATCACATCACAGGAAAGAGGTCTTAACACAGGTGACATGAAGCATGACTGGTACACGTTCACAGCAGGAGATAATACCAGGAGATAATACCAGGAGTAGACTACACCAGACTGGCCAGCACCACATTCAGGAACAATATATGATCACTGGCGGATTATCATATGGGCGGTTCGGGCGGCCGCCCGGGGCCCGAGGCTCCCAGGGGTCCCATGGCAGCACGAAACGCACATCGTTTTCTAAAACTATTCAGCACGCTAGCGCTGCTAACTGCCGCTACGAAGATGGGAGGAGCAAGGAATTGGCCGTTAAGCACGTCTGCTAGTGCTTAGGACACGCCGCCCTGACAGTGCGGGCGCCGCCATTGAGTAACAGAACAGCGACGGACGGCTGTTCTGTTACTCCAAAGCTGGAAGAGAAGAGCCGGGCGGGCGGTCACCGTCGCTGAGGTTAGTACTGGCTTATCCTCCTGCCCAACTGGTTCCCGACCGCTGGCTGTATTTTTACGGCCAGCGGTCAGGGACGGGTCCTTAAAACCCGAGCCATAGACTTTTTACGGCTCGGGTTTTAACTTGCTGTCCGCGCGATCGGGCAGCTGAATGTCGGGTCTCCGGCTGTCAGTGACTGCCGGGGACCCTGAGGAGAGGATAGAAGCAGCTTTCGCTGCTTCTATCTTCTCCGATCTCTTTTACACAGCGCTCAATGAACGCTGTGTATAGGAATAGAGACAGCAGCAGCGGCGCTGTCTCTATTCCTCCCGGTGATCATGTGACTGGTCACATGATCGCCGGGTGCCGGTAGTGACAGACTGCTGCTGGGTCTTACTAGACCCAGCACAGCCCTATTAGTGACAATCGCCACTATGAGAGGGCTGATTTCCCCTGTAACTGGGGCTGCTGTGCAGCTCCAGTTACAGTGGAAAAGCATGGTGTAAAAGAAAGAAAAAAAAATATATAAAGTTCCCCAAAGGTCTTTTTTGACCTTTGGGGGACAGACCATAGTAATAAAAAAATAATAAAGTAAAGTGCAAAAAAAAAATGAAATAATAAATACACATAAAATACCCACCCCCAAAAAAAAACGTTCCCCCCCAGCCAATCATTGTTGTAACGCTAGCGCTGACCCAATTACCCTAATATAGACATGTAATATATTAAAATTTACGGTACACAATGACGATTACAAATAAAAGGTCTATTTTAGGGTAAAAGCAGCTGTATCTCAAAAAGTAAAAATATTTTTTAATAAAATCAATCAATCAATCAATCAATCAATCAATCAATCAATCAATCACACTGATACACACACATACATTATATATATATATATATATATATATATATATATATATAAATATAATTATTATAATATAAAGTTTTTAAATGTGTACACAACCTTGTGCCACTATATACAAGGGGGAGTGCTGTGAGGCACTATATACAAGGGGGTGCGCTGTGAGGCACTATATACAAGGGAGAGCGCTGTGAGGCACTATATACAAGGGGGAGCACTGTGAGGCACTATATACAAGGGGGAGCGCTTTGTGGCACTATATACAAGGGGGAGCGCTGTGTGGCACTATATACAAGGGGGAGCTATGTAGTGCTATCCACAGTGGTATGTGTGTGTCGCTCTTTAAAGGGGGGGGCTTTTTGGTGCTATTTACAAGAGGGGGAGGGCTGTGTGGCGCTCTCTACAGGGGGGATGTGTGATATTAATGATCCCTGACAATATATAGAGGGGGCTGTGTATGGCGATATCTATGGGGGTGTGTAATATCTACAGGGGCTGTGTGTGTCACTATGTACAGGGGGCTGTGTGTGACACTATGTACAGGGGGCTGTGTGTGGCACTATGTACAGGGGCCTGTGTGTATGTGGTGTTTTACAGTGTGTGGTATTATTATATTCAGGCACGCAGTGTTTGGTGCTATTATATTTAGGGGTACTGTATGTGGCACCATGATAACTTTATTTTCGTTTATAGGTGTGGAAATGTTGGAGAAGTGAGGAGACGTCTGAGTGGCAAATTCTGCAGAAATGAGTCATGGCCGGGAGAAGTCGTCATGAGCGCTGGACCGGATGGAGAAGAAAAGAGGAAAATAACTACTAGAATCTGAGACGTCGTCACCTGTGAGTCACTAGATTTATAGAGAATCTGTCACCTTTCCTGACACGTTTATTATAGGAAATCCTTGTATTTCACAAAAAGACTTTCTGCAGTCCAGGACTGATAGACAATTCCCTTTATCAGGAGGATGTGTCCCTGCACAGTGTAATCCTGTCAGTATGTAGGGACACAGCCCTGTGACAAGTGAAATCGTAACACTGTTAATGCTTGCCCAAAAAAGTAGTGTTAAAAATAGTTACGGCGCGGCAGGGCGGCGGTGAGGAAGGGGGGCCCAAGTTTGGGTAACAGCCCAGGGCCCATGGTCTACTTAATCCGCCACTGTACATGATCCTCAAGCCAAGGATGATGGGACAGACCGGGTTTAAATAGCAAAATTCCTCAGCTGCATCCAATGGAACAGCAAGAAGGTGCAAAGCACGAGTCCAGCACAGGAGGTGTTAATGTGCTGCATGGTGTGTTTGTGTAATGCCCCTGACTATAGCTGAGGCAAAACAGGTAATGTAGCAGAGCTGACTTTGAAATGAACCCTCAATCCCACCAGGGTCAAAAACAACCTTGCCAGCAGGAAAGAGGTGAGCAAGAACACATTTTGTACCATTTTTACTATGGTTAGCAAAGATATCTAGGACTGGTCCAGCAACGAAACGTGTTGTATGGTTTCGCCAATAAATTGCTTGAACTGTACATCTTTTTTTTTTTTAATTATCAGTGTCGAAGCTGAAGGCCGCACAAAAATAAGTCCTCATCCCCACTTTGATTTTCCTCCTTATGACTGTTAGTATGTGATGTAAAGCCATATAGTAATATTATTTTTAATAGATAAAGTAGAAAAATCGAGGCATCACTGTTGGTTGCAATAAACTTCTTTTATTCACTGATCATGGTCTGAGAGATGTGGAGTAAGCCTACGGCAGTTTCAAGTTAGCACACGCTTTTTCAAGGCGATACAGCGAAAGAAGTTTATTACATCCAACGGTGAGTGCCTCGATTTTTGTACTTTATCTATTCAAAACAAGCGCGCTGTACTTGTCGATGAGCACCCTGAGGGCAATCGTATAGCCGACTCTATACATGATCACACGCCAGTCAAAACCTCTACACAGGACGATTGCTCTGTCTGAATCGGGTAGTGCCAGCCTTCTTCGTTTCTTCGTTTTTCGTAATATTATTTTGATTACAGTTCTGCCCCCCCAAAATATATGTTGTGTGTTCTCCAAAAGTATTCAGACCCCATTTTAAGTTTATCAGTGGGGCATTGTATCCCTGTGTAATGGAAAAATATACGGTAAGTAGATGAAAACGAATTGAATAATGTGTAATAAAGACACAGCTGCCTTACCCTTGGACTTCAGCAGTGAATTTAAAAAAATGCACTGTTTTATAACCTAAAATCCAATCGATCATTGAAATCAAAGATAAGCTAATACAAAAACATGAAATAAAGATGAAAGATCCAACCCAAAATCCAACTGTGTAGATGTCTGGGTGGGCACCATTTAATCAATTACTTAAGTGAGAAGCTACACCAAACCATCCAACGCTGCCTAGAAAAGGTCACCCCTCATAAATGCCATAGCAAAACTTCTGCATGACAATGTCTTGTATGTGAGATGATACAAAGAAGAAATAAAAGAAATATAATAGATAAATGTGAAGAAAAACAGAGTTATATGGCACAAATATAATTCTTTCCACAATATATCTACAGTCAGGGCTGAACCAAGGTTGTTGAAGGCCGCAGGTAAAAAATGTGTCCTATAAAGCGTGGCTAACTTTAAACGTGGATAAACATTTAATAATTGTCACCAGATGTTGGCAAGACTTAAATGCAATGGAAGATGTTTGTGGACAGACCCCCTGTTCTCTGAAGTTTGGCATTTTGGGTTTTAACATACACTAACCTTTGGTAACATTGGAGATGACTGGCAGCTGTTTATGCCCCATGACAATAAAAATGTAAGCTCAACCACCGAATTTCTTCCAGTGCAGTCTGATAGGGAATAGAAACTCCATGCAAAAAAGCTGTGTCTCATCAGTAGGGACTGGGAATCTTGTTATAATGGAAAGAATGGGTGAAAAATACAGGGAATTACTGCGAGAGACCTTATTTGTCAGCAAAAAAAGACTCAAATGTGTGCAAAATTTCATCTTTAGGCCCCATGCAACCGGGCGGTGCCCGTAATCACGTAAATACGGACATGCTCCATAATTTCCTGCACAGTTCTACGGCATGGACATCCGTAGCGATACGGAAAGGTGTCCGCAGCCAATAGAACTGAATGTAATTACGGCTGAATTTACGGTCGTGTACATGGGGCCTGATGATATGGGGAGTATGATAATAGCTCTTCAGTAGTACTTGACAAAACCCTGATCTCAATCTAACTACTTTCCAACCATCATTCAACTAACATCTGAACTACTTGGACTGACTCTGCACACACAGTTGGCCATGATCTTAGTCCGTTCTTTGCAGCAAACACAAAAGACTTCAAGCTGTTATACTCGAAAAAGAGTGGTCATTTAGAATTCTTACAACTTTTATGTAACGTTCTCTTTATTTTAGCCACACATGCGACTCTTCTGACACAAAATCCGTGTTATTTCATATTTACATAGTGAGATACTGTATTACACAAACAAGGCAAAGTTGAATCCAGCTCTGCTACATCAGAATATATCTTCCTGCTATTTTAGCACATGATAGGTAATGTCAAGCTCAGATATAAAAGCAGACTCAATAGACTCTCAATTTACAGTACTATTAGGGTTAGTTCAGAACACCGTTCACATGTATTGAATTGTACTTTGGTGCAGATTTTCAGTATGGCGTCCACAATGAAAATTCACAACAAATCCGTCATGTCTGAACAAGGCCCAGTATTCAAATGATGTTGAAGAGCGAATTCACAGTCCATCTCCAAATGGGTTTTAACTTTCAGCACGTGCCAGGTAGTCATGGTAGTCAAGTGAAAGTCCTTTTGTCTATGAGTTAGGCAGCTATTAACTATCTGCTTCTTGTTTTCATACCCCTCAATTCATGAGCCTTGGAGTTTACAGTCTTACATTGTCACAAAACTGATACAGAAGAAAGACTTATATACTTCAGGCTATCGATTCCCGTATGATAACACTTTCTCTTTGGCTCACATCAAAAATCCCTTCTGGGACAGAATATTTGGCGGGCTCAGCAGTGAAAATAAAGAATATGTAAAGAAGAGATTGGAATCAAACAGCCCTTTGTCTCTGTTCACTATTCTAAGCACATTCAGCTGCAGGATCTGGTGAGGTCCGAACATGTGAGACTTATTAAGACTGGCAGGGAAATAAAGTGAAATAGAATTTCAAATAAAGTAGTGTTTGTGTGTGCCCGAGTGCCCTTGTGTAATCAGATACACTGAGCTGCATGTATGTAAACTATATACGTGGCCTGTTTTTACTAACTTTTATCTAAATTACACACAGGCGACATGAACCGAGACTGACAAGAAGCTGGCAAACGTACACTGACTGATTTGGTGTTGCAGTAACGGCAGGGTTAGTAGAGAAGAAACAGTTGTTAGGAATGGAGGGTTTAGTATTCTGGGTTCTTGCTTCACTTTGTTTATTTTCCACTAATTCAGATCATGAAGGATTAACAGATGTCTTCAATACCATAGGGAAAATCTTAGATATGTATCACTAAAAGGCTGAATTTTAATTTAACTCAGGAACACTTACACAAGGATAAAGCCAGATTGATGTAAAATCCAGTCTACAAATCGATTGACATCACTGACAATCCGTAATGTTACTGGAACGTCCATAGAGAGTTCATAGGTTGCATTGTTATGAATATAATTTGCTGTCTCAGGTTTATCACTGTTCACGTGCTTATAAAATGATAACACTATTAAAAACAATGAAATAGCAAAAAAATATTCAATCATACCTTTTTTTCTAAAAATACTTTGGCTAAAATATTAGGGAAGTGAATTATATGCATCAGTATACAAACATACATAGCAGTCCCTCCCCTGCAAAAAAAATTCAGATATTAAAGAGGTTGTCCACAACTGATGACCTATCCACTGGATAGGTCATCAGTATCTTATTGGTGCGGGTCTGACACCCGAACCCCGCACCGATCAGCTGCTCCGGTGGCCTGTGGGCACCGGATGTTATGGCACATTATGCAATGTACGAAGCCGGAAGCAGTTGGCTCCTTACAATGCATAGCGGCTGTGCTGCCGAACTGCAGCTCTGCTCCTATTCACTTGAATAGGAGCAGAGCTGCAGCTCGGCCACTATTCCATGACCGGAGCTATCTGCTTCCGGCATGGCTGTCTAGTGCCCGGAGGCAGCCGGAGCGGCTTAACGGTGTGAGGTCCGGGTGTCGGACCCCTACAGATCATGTACTGATGACCTATCTGGTAGATAGGTCATTAGTTGTCCAGTAGTGGACAACCCCTTTAACAATCATTTAAAAAAATGTTCAGATTTGCAAGAAAACCGCACACACCTTGGCTGTTCAGAAACTACTACCCATGTCGGTACCCTTACATTATATATTGTTATTAGATCAATTACTCCTGCAATAAACTCAAGTTTCCTTTGACTTACCTGTACCTCAATAGGCTACAAATTGGTATATGAAACTCTATAGAAAGGTTTTTCAATGCCAAGCATGCCTTTAAAGGGGTTTTCCAATCTTGGACATTTATGCATATCCACAGGATATGCCATAAAAGTCCGATAGATGTGGGTCCCACTTCTGGGACCCACATCTATCTCTAAAATGACCCCCTCTAAACTCCGTTCTAGCTTACTTGGCTCCCCTGCCACCCGGCCACTTCCTGGTTAGATGGTCGGGAGTTCCGGAAACAGCCGAGTGCTTTCTGAGCTACGCTGTTTCCGTAACTCCCATAGAATTGAATGGGAGTTACTGAAACAGCGTAGCATGGCGAACTACGCTGTTTCCGGAACTCGGTAGTTACGGAAACAGTGTAGCTCGCCGTGCTACGCTGTTTCCGTAACCACCATTCACTTCTATGGGAAATAGCGTAGCTCAGAGAGCTCGGCTGTTTCCATAACTCCCGACCACCTAACCAGGAAGTGGCCGGAAGGCAGCGAGAGCCGAGTAAGCTGGAACAGGGTTTAGGGGCCCCGTTCTAGAGATAGGTGTGGGTCCCAGAGGTGGGACCCGCGTCAATCTGACTTTTATGGCATATCCTGTGGATATGCCATAATTGTCCAAGATGGCAAAACCACCAGAATATTATCTCTATGACCGTGTGAAAGGAAGCTGGACATGTAGCTCTATGTGTGGAAAGCAGCTCCAACCCCTATAAAGATACATTATAAAATGATGGTGGATATTTACTTTAATAAAAACAAAATTGTGCATGTGTCAGAGTGCTCAGCAGGGGTAGCGCTCATTCTAATTTTTGAAATGGGGGCCTATGATTTCTTTGTATACCTTGTCTCTCCAAATAAAGCATTTAAACATCTACATGTTTCTTTATTTAACCAGCAGAGGAGGCACCCCAATAGTGCCTAATATACCATTCAGACATAACATTAAAACCACCTCCCTAATATTGTGTAGGTCCCTTGTGCTGCCAAAACAGCTCTAACTTGTCGAGGCATGGACTCCACAGGATCTCTGAAGGTGCCCTGTCGTATTTGGCACCAAGCATAAGCAGCAGATCCTTTAATTCCTGTAAGTTGTGAGGTGGTTCCTCCATGTTCCAGCACATCCCACAGATGCTTGATTAGATTGAGACCCGGGGAATTTGCAGGCCAAGTCAACCTTGAAATCATTGACATGTTCCTCAAACCATTTCTGAACAATGTTTGCAGTGTGCCAGGGCGCATTATCCTTCTGAAAGCGGACACTGCCAATAGGGAATACCCTTGCCATCAAGAGATGTACTTGGTCTGCATTAATGTTTAGGTAGTTGGTATGTATTAAAGTAACATTCACATGTATAACAGCACTCAAGGTTTTCCAGCAGAACATTGTCCAGACAACTACACTGCCTCGCTGGCTTTCCTTCTTCCCATAGTGCATCCTGGTGCCCTCTTTACGCATACACTCCTGGCCGTCCACATGACGGCCGTCCATTGCTCCATGATCCAGTTCTGTTGGTCAGGTGCCCATTGTAGGTGCTTTTGGCAGTGGATAGGGGTTAGCACGGCCCTCTAACTGGTCTGAGGCTACACAGCCCCAAACGAAGCAAGGTGCAATGCACTGTGTGTTCTAATACCTTTCTATCACAGCCAGCAATAATATTTCCCGCAATTTGTGCTATAATAGCTTTTCTGTGGGTTAGTACCAGACGGGCTAGCCTTCACTCCCCACACGCATCAATGAGCCTTGGGCACCCATGACCCTGTTGCCGGTTCACAGTTTTTCCTCCCTTGTACTACTTTGGGTAGGTGCTAACCACTACATACCGGGAACACCCCACAAGACCTGCTGTTTTGGAGATGTTCTGACCCAGTCATCACAATTTGGCTCTTGTCAAATTCACTCAGATTCTTATGCTTGTCCATTTTTCCTGCTTCCAACACTTTGGGGGGAATTTAACAACATTTTTATGCCAGTTTTCGGGTGTAGAAAGCTCACAAACACGCCAAAATCAGCTCTCTCTACTTTTTTATGAAGTGGGCAGAGCTTGCAGGAAGGAGTGCGGCCACCTCTTGGCTGGTGTAGATTTCATTCAGTGGCACACGGACAGCTGGCATTGCGACAGAGTTTTTAAGATGCGTGCGCCTCTGAATAACTTTGTCGCATCTTACTCCAGATGGTACTTATTAAGACTGGCGTATGAAACGCCAGTCCTAATAAATCTTCCCCCAAAACTTCAAGAACTGACTGTTCCCTTGCTGCCTAATACATCCCACCCCTTAACAGACTCCATTGTATCCAGATCATCAATGTTATTCACTTCACCTGTCAGTGGTTTTAATGTTATGACTGATCGCTGTAGAGGACCACAGACTATTGTGAGGAGCACATGTGGTTTTCCAATCATCAAATCAGCTGACAAGTGGTAGCATCTATTCATTGACTGCAATGGATACACATTAATATTTTTTCATTGATTTTAAAAGAAATAAACATGTTTTTCAAGCGCACCAGTTACTGAATGAGGCTAAAAATACAACTGCAGCAGTGATCTATAAATAAAACCAAGCTATAATACACACCTCGCCAAGCCTGATTCTATCTGCCTCTTTATATAAAGAACTTGTCCAAAAACAAAAAGCAAATGTCCAAGTTGGCAAGCAGTACTGCAAATGTCAATGTATTTACACTACAGCTCTAACAAGAATGTAATTAATTCAATGGAACATTTCTATGAAACAGCCCCACAGTTAAATACCAGTTTTCTTTCAGTACACTGCGTCTTGCTTTATATGGCTCTCAGTATTGTGTTTTACTTAGCAATTTATTGGTACAAGAAAAAGTTATTCAAGCAAATTCAATTGAGAAAATAATCTTTTGTAGCTGGATGTGCAATAAGATAACACAATGTGCATAGATATTAAGCCAAATGGCCAGACACTTTTTACAAATACAGGGATGGATGTTTAATATGATTGAAACTAGAATGTGTTTGGGAAAGAAAACTTTGGATTACCATCGAAAAGTAAAAAATTTTTTTTTAACCCCTTAGCGCACCAGGACGCACCGGTACGTCCTGCTTTGAAGTGCTTTAAGGCACAGGGACGTACCGGCGCGTCCTGGCTAAAAACTGTCACCCTGTCAAAGGACAAGGTGACAGAACTGTGCCGTCAACTGTTTATGACAGTTGACCGGCACAGTAAGACGGCAGGGGACCATTCACAGCGGTCTCCTGCCGGCGATCGCTGTGATTGGTCAGTCAAAGCAGACTGACCAATCACAGCTAAATGACGTAGTGTATGTGATGGCGCTGGCTCTGAAGCTGAGCCAGCGCTATCACCGCCGGGAATCAGCTGTCCGACGCCCCTCTGCAACGGCCAGGACCGGAGCTAGGCTCCGATCCGGCCGATTAACCCCTTCGATGCATCGATCAACATGATCGATGCATCGAAGTGTCTTGAAGCCTGTCGGCAACCACGATGGTTGCCACAGGCGCGGGTATCAGCTGTTTGTCACAGCTGACATCGTGCCCTAACGGCCAGGACCGGAGCAAGGCTCCGATCCGGCCGATTAACCCCTTAGATCGTACCCTATGGTTGCTAATGACAACCATTGGCACCCGCGGGTGTTCCGATGGTTGCTATGGCAACCATAGCCTAACAATCGCTTCCTAGTACGGAAGCCTATTAGGCCCCGCCGGGAGGCGAAGCCTAATAGGCTTGCTGTCAGTGAATAGCTGACAGCTCTAATACACTGCACTATGTAGGTAGTGCAGTGCATTAGAATAGCGATCAGGGCTTCATGCCTTCAAGTTCCCTAGTGGGAAAAAAAAAAAAGTTAAAACATGTTAATAAAAATGTTGTAAAAAAGTAAAAAAAAATAAGTTTCATGTTAAAAACCACTATAACAGCCTTTTTTCCTATAATAAGTCTTTTATTATAGGAAAAAACAAAAAACATAAAAAAAAGTACACATATGTGGTATCCCCGCGTCCGTAACGACCCCAACTATAAAAATATCACGCTATTTTACCCGTACGGTGAACACCGTAATTTTTTTTAAATAAAAAACGATTCCAGAATCGCTGTTTGTTAGTCACTACCCCTCGCAAAACAGAATAAAAAAAGGGATCTAAACGTTGCATGTACCCCAAAATTATACCATTAAAAAACGCAGCCCGTCCCGCAAAAAACAAGATCTCCCACCGCTTTTTTGACAGAAAAAGAAAAAAGTTATGGCTCTCAGAATACGGTGACACCAAAAATAAATTATTTGAAACAAAAGTGATTTTATCGTGCAGACGCTTCAAAGCATAAGAAAAACTATATACATCTGGTATCACAGTAATCGTACCGACCCGCAGAATAACGTAAAATTGTCATTCATAGCGCATGGCGAACGCCGTAAAAAAAAGAAATAATAAAAAACATCAGAATTGCAGGTTTTTGGTCACCTTGCTTGCCAAAAAAATGAAATACTAAGTGATCAAAAAATCGCATGTACCCCAAAATGGTACCAATGAAATCTACAGATTGTCCCGCAACAAATAAGCCCTCACACGGCTCCGGTGGAGAAAAAATAAAGACGTTTATGCTCTCAGAATATGGCGATGCAAAATGTGCAAAGTGTCCAAAAGCGGATAAGATCGGGTGCCATTTATCAGTGCGACACCGGCCACATATCTATGGATAATTATTTATTTACCCCATTATTATACTCTCTTATTATACCCCTGATGTTCTCCGCACAGCTTACATATGCCCCCACATCATAACTGAAATACCAGCAAAACCCCAAACAAAACAACTAGCAAGCAAAATCCACGCTCCAAAAGCCAAATGGTGCGCCCTGCAACGTGCCCAAGCAGCAGTGTACGTCCACATATATGGCATCGCCATACCTGGGAGAACCCGCTTAACAGTTTGAGGTATTTGTCTTCAGTGGCACGAACTGGGCACAAAATATTGTGCACTAAAATGGCACATACCTGTGGAAATTTGCAATTTTCACTTTGCACCATCCACTGAGCATTCATTTCTAATAGAAAAAAAAAAACCTGTGTGGTCAAAATGCCTTGAGGGGTGCAGTTTCCAAAATGGGGGTCACTACTTGGGGGTTTGTTTTACTATTTGACCTCAGAGCCCTGCCGTTGTGGGCTAATGCTGCGAAAATCACCAAAATAGGTCTCACATGCGCCTGTCACTCCTAAGCCCTGTCATATGTCCAGGCAAATGATAAATGCCTTGAGGGGTGTAGTTTACAAAATGGGGTCACTTCTCATGGTTTTACACTCTACTCTGGTACCTAAGAACGCTCTGCAAATGCGACATGGCGCCCGTACACCAGTCCAGCAAAATCTGTGCTCTAAAAGCCACATGGCACTCCTTCCATTTTGAGCTCTGCCATGTGCCCAAACAGCAGTTTAGGGCCACACATGGGGTATTGCCGTACTCGGGAGAAATTGGGTAACAAATTATGTGTTGTTTTTTTCTCCTATTACCCCTTGTGGGAAAAAAATTGGGTGCAAAACTACATATTTTTGGGAAAAAAAATAATTTTTCATTTTTACTGCCTCATTCTAATACAATCTATGAAACACCTGTGGGATCAAAATGCTGAGTACACCCCTAGATGATAACCCTGAGGGGTAAAGTTTCCAAAATGGAGTCACTTCTCAGGGGTTTCTACTGTACGGGTACCTCAGGGGCTCTGCAAATGTGACATGGCGCCCAAAAAACAATCAACCAAAATCTACATGCCAAGTATCACTCCTGCCATTCTGAGCCCTGCGGTGTATCCAAGCAGCAGTTTATAACCACATATGGGGTATTGCCGTACTCGGGAGAAATTGCTTTACAATTGTTGGGGCGCTTTTTCTCCTTTATTCCTTGTGAAAATGAAAACAATTCAACATTTTAGTGGAAAGAATGTCGATTTTTCATTTTCACTGCATAATCCCAATAATTCAGCAAAAAAACTGTGGGGTCAAAATGCTCACTATACCGCTAGATAAATTCCACGAGGGGTATAGTTTGCCAAATGGGGTCACTTTTGCCATGTTTGCACTATTTTGGCCCCTCAGTGGCTTTGCAAATGTGACATGGTGCCGCAAACCATTCCAGTAAAACTTGAGCTCCAAAAGTCAAATGGCGCTCCGTCCTTTCTAAATTCCGCCATGTGTCCAAACAGCAGTTTATTACCACATATGAGGTATTGCTGTGCTCAGAAGAGTTTGCTTTACAAATATTGGGGTGTTTTTTCTCCTTTATCTGTTGTAAAAATTAAAAAATCTGAGCTAAAACTACATTTTATTAGAAAAAATTTAGATTTTCAATTTCACTGCATAATTCCCATAAATTCAGCAAAAACCGTGTAGGGTCAAAATGCACACTATACCCCTAGAAAAATTCCTTGAGGGGTTTAGTTTCCAAAATGGGGTCACTTTTGGGGAGTTTCCACTGTTTTGGTCCCTCCAGGGCTTTGCAAACACGACATGGCACCGAAAACCATTCCAGCAAAATCTGCGCTCCAAAATCCAAATGGCCCTCGTTCCCTTCTGAGCCCTGCCGTGGGTCCAAACAGCAGTTTATTACCACATATGGGGTATTGCCGTAATCGGGAGACATTGCTTTACAAATGTTGGGGTGATTTTTCTCCTTTATTCCTTGTAAAAACGAAAACATTGTATGTTTTTTCAGAAAAAAAGTAGATTTTTATTTTCATAGACCAGTTCCAATAAATTTAGCAAAAAACCTGTGGGCTAAAAATGCTAACTATACCTCTTGAAAAATTCAATGAGGGGTGTAGTTTCCAAAATGGCGTCACTTTTGGGGGGTTTCCACTGTTTTGGCACACAAGACCTCTTCAAACCTGACATGGTGCCTAAAATATATTCTAATAAAATAGAGGCCCCAAAATCCACCAGGTGCTCCTTTGCTTCTGAGGCCGGTATTTCAGTCCATTACCACACTAGGATATTTCTAAAAATTGCAGAATCTGGGCAATAAATATTGAGTTGCATTTCTCTGGTAAAACCTTCTGTGTTAGGCTGGGTTCACACGACCTATTTTCAGGCGTAAACGAGGCGTATTATGCCTCGTTTTACGCCTGAAAATAGGGCTACAATACGTCGGCAAACATCTGCCCATTCATTTGAATGGGTTTGCCGACGTATTGTGCAGACGACCTGTAATTTACGCGTCGTCGTTTGACAGCTGTCAAACGACGACGCGTAAATTGACTGCCTCGGCAAAGAAGTGCAGGGCACTTCTTTGCAACGTAATTTGAGCCGGTCTTCATTGAACTCAATGAAGAGCAGCTCAAGATATACGAGCGTCACAGACGCCTCGTATATTACGAGGAGGAGCATTTACGGCTGAAATGACGCAGCTGTTTTCTTCTGAAAACAGTCTGTCATTTCAGCCGTAAATGACAGCTATCGTGTGAACATACCCTTACAGAAAAAACTGTATTACAAATGAATTTCGTAAAATAAAATTGAAATGTGTAAATTTCACCTCTACTTTGCTTTATTTCCTGTGAAACGCCTAAAGGGTTAAAATAATTTCTGAATGTGGTTTTGAATACTTTGAGGGGTGCAGTTTTTAAAATGGGGTGTTTTATAGGGGTTTCTAATATATAAGGCCCTCAAAGCCACTTCAGAACTGAACTGGTCCCTGAAAAAATAGCCTTTTGTAATTTTCTTGAAAATGCGAGAAATTGCAGCTAAAGTTCTAAGCCTTGTGAGGTCATAGAAAAATAAAAGCACGTTCAAAAAACGATGAAAACATAAAGTAGACATATGGGAAATGTTAACTAGTAAATATTTTGTGTGGTATTACGATCTGTTTTACAAGCAGATACATTACAATTTAGAAAAATGCTGATTTTTGCAAATTTTCTCTAAATTGTGGTGTTTTTTTACAAATAAATATTGAATTTAACGCCAAAATTTTTTCAGTATCATAAAGCACAACATGTCACGAGAAAACCATCTCAGAATCGCTTGGATAGGCAAAAGCATTCTGGAGTTATTACCACATAAAGTGACACATGTCAGATTTGCAAAAATAGGCTGTGTCCTTAAGGCCAAAATAGGCTCAGTCCTTAAGGGGTTAAAGACATGAACAGTACAACTGTTTGTATGGTATAAGTTCATTTACATTGTTTTTGTCTATTTGTGACTTAGATATCAAACCACATTTTATTAATAATCAATGCAGAAAACTTCAGGTAATTCCAAAAGGTTCACTTACTTTTTCTTGCAACTGCTTTTTTTCTCATTTCATTACTGCAGGATTTATCTCCTCCCTGCATATTGCTTTTGTTAATTTCTTACTCTAAAATCCTCAAAATAGGTAATCGCACTTTCGGAAACAAGGGAAGGCTGTCTAGTTACAGAGAAAACCTGGGGTGATGATGTTACCGTGATCTCAGTGGCGTAACTACCGCCGTAGCAGCAGTAGCGGCTGCTACGGGGCCCGCGGCATGAGGGGGCCCGTGTCCGCTAGCAGCTGCTATGGTTGCTACAGCGGGACGCCACTGAACAGTACGGCAGAGCAGGGAGGTATCTCCCCGCTCTGCCATTAACTGGTTCCCGACCGCTGGCTGTATTTTTACGGCCAGCGGTCAGGGTCCTTAAAACCCGAGCCCTAGACTTTCTACGGCTCGGGTTTTAACATGCTGCCCGCGCGATCGGGCAGCTGAATGTCGGGTCTCCAGCTGTCAGTGACTGCCGGGGACCCTGAGGAGAGGATAGAAGCAGCTTTTGCTGCTTCTGTCTTCTCCGATCACTTGTACACAGCGCTGAATGCGCGCTGTGTACAGGAATAGAGACAGCAGCAGCAGCAGCGGCGCTGTCTCTATTCCTCCCGGTGAGCATGTGACTGGTCACATGATCGCCGGGTGCCGTTAGTGGCAGGCTGCTGCTGGGTCTTACTAGACCCAGCACAGCCCTATTAGTGACAATCGTCACTATGAGAGGGCTGATTTCCCCTGTAACTGGGGCTGCTGTGCAGCTCCAGTTACAGTGAAAAAACATGGTGTAAAAGAGAGGAAAAAAATATATAAAGTTCCATAGTAATAAAAAAAATAGTAACGTAAAGTGCAAAAAAAATTTAAATTATAAATACACATAAAATACCCACCCCAAAAAAAAAACATTCCCCCCGCCAATCATTGTTGTAACGGTAGCGCTGACCCAATTACTCTAATATAGACATGTAATATATAAAAATTTACGGTAGACAATGACGATCACAAATAAAAGGTCTATTTTAGGGTAAAACTATGTTATTACCCAAAAAAAATAGCTGAAACGTAAAAAAGCTTATTTTTTTACTATTATTTTCAAACTTTATGAATAAAAATTCTAAAATAGCAAAAAAAGTGTTTATAAAAACGATAAAAAATGAAACCTGCATTGTCTACGGAAAAAACGTCGCAAAAATCACGTCGTTAGCCCAACAAATAAAAAAGTTATAGCCATTTAACTAACACGTGCTAAAAAGGGCTAAACGGTGTCCGGTCCTGAAGGCGCAAAATAGAGCAAAAGACATGTATCCCCCCCCTCTCCACAGGATCTCCACTTGATCTCCACAGGACAGGTGATACATGTGTGATCGCTGGCATTGATAGGGAGAACGGGGGACTGAAAGTCCCCTGAAGTTCTCCATCACAAACCTCGGACTTCCGGGGTCTGTGTCGGCAGCTCCGTAGAAATGAATGGAGCGCCGGTCGCGCTTGTGCGCATGCGTGACCAGCGCTCCTTTCATTTTTATTGAGCTGCGCAGACGCCGGAAGTCAGAGGTTAGTCATGGAGAAGTTCAGGGGACTTTCAGTCCCCCGTTCTCCCTATCGCTGCCAGCGATCACTCATGTATCCCCTATCCTGTGGAGATCCTGTGGATAGGGGATACATGTATTTTGTAGGACACACTGTAGGTCGCATTTTTTTGGAAGGGGGGACGCTGTATGGCGTTCCCTACAGGGGGGGAACGCTGTATGGCGTTCCCTGCAGGGGGGTTGCTGTATGGCGTTCCCTACAGGGGGGGAGCTGTATGGCGTTCCCTACAGGGGGGGAGCTGTATGGCGTTCCCTACAGGGGGGGAGCTGTATGGCGTTCCCTACAGGGGGGAGCTGTATGGCGTTCCCTACAGGGGGGAGCTGTATGGCGTTCTCTGCAGGGGGGCTGTATGGCGTTATCTACAGGGGGGCTGTATGGCATTATCTACAGGGGGGGCTGTATGGCGTTATCTACGGGGGGGGGCTGTAAAAAAGGCACTATCTACAAGGGGGGGGGGGTTGTGTGACACCCAGGGGAGGGGGGGCCCCAGTCAAAAGTTTGCTATGGGGCCCAGTCTTTCCTAGTTACGCCCCTGCGTGATCTGACTAATGAAAAAAAATGTAATACCAAAATGGCGTGAGTAAAACAAAATCGCGTTAGCATAGTAGAAGTATACTATTTAATGCTGAAACCATGCAATGCAAACAAGTGTCCTGCAGGTAGAAGCAATATGGGAAGGCACAATAACATGTGGTATAAAGACCAAGGCAATATAGTGAGTGGGTATGTTCACCTGAAGTAACGTGATACTGTTTCTATATAACTACCTTGAATTGATACATGCAGTGGCGTAACTACCGCCGTAGCAGCAGTAGCGGCTGCTACGGGGCCCGCGGCATGAGGGGGCCCGTGTCCGCTAGCAGCTGCTATGGTTGCTACAGCGGGACGCCACTGAACAGTACGGCAGAGCAGGGAGGTATCTCCCCGCTCTGCCATTAACTGGTTCCCGACCGCTGGCTGTATTTTTACGGCCAGCGGTCAGGGTCCTTAAAACCCGAGCCCTAGACTTTCTACGGCTCGGGTTTTAACATGCTGCCCGCGCGATCGGGCAGCTGAATGTCGGGTCTCCAGCTGTCAGTGACTGCCGGGGACCCTGAGGAGAGGATAGAAGCAGCTTTTGCTGCTTCTGTCTTCTCCGATCACTTGTACACAGCGCTGAATGCGCGCTGTGTACAGGAATAGAGACAGCAGCAGCAGCAGCGGCGCTGTCTCTATTCCTCCCGGTGAGCATGTGACTGGTCACATGATCGCCGGGTGCCGTTAGTGGCAGGCTGCTACTGGGTCTTACTAGACCCAGCACAGCCCTATTAGTGACAATCGTCACTATGAGAGGGCTGATTTCCCCTGTAACTGGGGCTGCTGTGCAGCTCCAGTTACAGTGAAAAAATATGGTGTAAAAGAGAGGAAAAAAATATATAAAGTTCCATAGTAATAAAAAAAATAGTAACGTAAAGTGCAAAAAAAATTTAAATTATAAATACACATAAAATACCCACCCCAAAAAAAAAACATTCCCCCCGCCAATCATTGTTGTAACGCTAGCGCTGACCCAATTACTCTAATATAGACATGTAATATATAAAAATTTACGGTAGACAATGACGATCACAAATAAAAGGTCTATTTTAGGGTAAAACTATGTTATTACCCAAAAAAAATAGCTGAAACGTAAAAAAGCTTATTTTTTTACTATTATTTTCAAACTTTATGAATAAAAATTCTAAAATAGCAAAAAAAGTGTTTATAAAAACGATAAAAAATGAAACCTGCATTGTCTACGGAAAAAACGTCGCAAAAATCACGTCGTTAGCCCAACAAATAAAAAAGTTATAGCCATTTAACTAACACGTGCTAAAAAGGGCTAAACGGTGTCCGGTCCTGAAGGCGCAAAATAGAGCAAAAGACATGTATCCCCCCCCTCTCCACAGGATCTCCACTTGATCTCCACAGGACAGGTGATACATGTGTGATCGCTGGCATTGATAGGGAGAACGGGGGACTGAAAGTCCCCTGAAGTTCTCCATCACAAACCTCGGACTTCCGGGGTCTGTGTCGGCAGCTCCGTAGAAATGAATGGAGCGCCGGTCGCGCTTGTGCGCATGCGTGACCAGCGCTCCTTTCATTTTTATTGAGCTGCGCAGACGCCGGAAGTCAGAGGTTAGTCATGGAGAAGTTCAGGGGACTTTCAGTCCCCCGTTCTCCCTATCGCTGCCAGCGATCACTCATGTATCCCCTATCCTGTGGAGATCCTGTGGATAGGGGATACATGTATTTTGTAGGACACACTGTAGGTCGCATTTTTTTGGAAGGGGGGACGCTGTATGGCGTTCCCTACAGGGGGGGAACGCTGTATGGCGTTCCCTGCAGGGGGGTTGCTGTATGGCGTTCCCTACAGGGGGGGAGCTGTATGGCGTTCCCTACAGGGGGGGAGCTGTATGGCGTTCCCTACAGGGGGGGAGCTGTATGGCGTTCCCTACAGGGGGGAGCTGTATGGCGTTCCCTACAGGGGGGAGCTGTATGGCGTTCTCTGCAGGGGGGCTGTATGGCGTTATCTACAGGGGGGCTGTATGGCGTTATCTACAGGGGGGGCTGTATGGCGTTATCTACGGGGGGGGGCTGTAAAAAAGGCACTATCTACAAGGGGGGGGGGGGTTGTGTGACACCCAGGGGAGGGGGGGGCCCCAGTCAAAAGTTTGCTATGGGGCCCAGTCTTTCCTAGTTACGCCCCTGGATACATGTAAACATAATAGCACAAAAAGAAGCCAGATGTATGGCCATAACACAGCTTACCCATATGTGATTGCTCCTGCTGCCTGCAGAGACACCAGACCCGACGCGCGTTTCCTGCCTGATCGCATACCTGATCAGCTGACCCAATTTTTGGCCATTCATTGTGAGGAGACTAATACCCTCCTTAAGTGGGACACTTTTAAGGCATACTTGAGGGGGTGTTTGAAATCCACAATTTCATTCATTAAAAAAACATTGCTGTCGGTTGAAGAGGTATTCAATCTCTGTATGCGTCCTGTAAAGTAATGGCGGTGGCATTTATTAATGATCCTTCTGAGGAGAATAGACTTAAATGGATGCAGGCGGGTAGATTATACTTGTTACATCTTAAGGAAAAGGGGAATAGGAAGCTGTTCTTTCTTAAACCGAATGCCTTTGAGTTGGGAAATCAGTCGTCGCTTATTGTCGCATATAGTACACGCTAGTCAGTCCTCTCCTGCCATTCTAAAAATTCTAGATGAAGGTTGTCAAGAACTTAGTGATGCCAATCAGGTTGACAATAGATTTTGTAGGTTTTAGACTGAATTATATACTTACCAGAGCGGGTACTCGGACGATACATTATTTGAGTATTTAGAGGGGATTACTTTCCTGCAGTTGTCCATAGTACATAGAGATAGAATGGATGAGGCTATCATGTTGGAAAAGTTGGATAGGGCTGTGAAGGACCTAGCTAAAGGGAAATCGCCTGGACCGGAAGGAATTCCTTTAGAGGTGTATTCCAGATATTTTGAGATTATTGGTCCTGAGTTGCTTCAAATTTTTGAGAAAGCTTTTGAGTTGGGTACTTTGCCCACGTCTTTATATGAAGCCACTATTACAATTTTGTTGAAGCCTGATAAAAACCCCTTGGAGTGTGGGTCATATAGACCAATTTCTTTACTCAACTGTAATGACGGGGGTAGGGAAAGTGAGCCCTAATCTACCCGCCACTCTGTCCCTGCCTACTTGCAACGACCCGCCCTAGGCGACGGGGTACAACTGGGCGGCGGTCCCTACGCTCAGTAAGTGCACGAGACAAACAGACAAGGGAACACAAAGCAAAGGGAAAGGGGCAGTTGCCCACGGCAACACCGTGAGCAACAAGAGTGGTGAACGAGCCGAGTCAAACCAGGAGTGCACGAGGTACCAAACGCAGAGCAGGAGAGTAGTCAGTAAGCCAGGGTCAGTATGGTGCAGGATCAAATAGTAGAAGCTGTAGCTGGGCCAGGAAACCACACGAGAAGAATCACAAGCAAAGGAGGAACAGGAAAGGCAGGTATAAATAGACAGAGGGCGGGAGCTAGCTCCGTCTGGCCAGGCTGCGATAGGCTCTCCCACTCCTAAGCCTGCCATCCTGAGTGGTGGAAGATGGAGTTAGTCTCAGAGACATAGACTCAGGTGCAGACTGATTACCTCTCTCATGAGATATTGGGCTTTATGTTAGTGGTAAAATTTGGTTGATATATTCAGTGTTTATTTGTGAAAAATTGCAAAATGTTGAGAAAATTGTGAAAAAATTGCATTTTTCAGAATTTAAATGCATCTGCTTGTAAAACAGATGGTTATACCACCCAAAATAGTTACTAGTTCACATTTCCAATAAGTCTACTTTAGATTGGCATAGTTTTTTGAACATTCTTTTATTTTTCTTGGACGTTACAAGGCTTAGAACATAAACAGCCATTTCTCATATTTGTAAGAAAATTTCAAAAGCCTTTTTTTTAAGGTAAATGTTCAGTTCTGAAGTGGCTTTGAGCGGCCTATATATTAGAAACCCCCATAAAACACACCATTTTAAAAACTAGACCCCTAAAATTATTCAAAACAGCATTTCGAAAGTTTTTTTTAACCCTTTAGGCATTTCACAGGAATTAAAGCAAAGTGGAGATGAGATTTCATTTTTCTTGCTGAATTTCAATTTTATAAAAAAAAATTCTGTAACACAGAAGGTTTTAACAGAGAAACACTACTAAATATAAGAACAGCAGCCATGACTAAGGACGCAGTCAGCGTCAGAAACGCGTAGGCTCCGCTCCAATTGCTGTACCTTCCCTCTGTTGCACATAGGGAATTGGACCTATATTTTATCGCACTTGTCTACCCTTTGTTTGAATAAAACTTGGAAGAAGATTCCTATATATTTTTAACAGAATCACACAGACTCATCGCTGGATTCAATCCTCCTTCTTTTTTTCTACTACTAAATATGTATTGTCCAGATTCTGCAGTTTTTAGAAATGTCCCACATGTGGCTCTAGTGTGCTCGTAGACTAAACCACAAGCCCCAGAAGCAAAGAAGCACCTAGTGCATTTTGGGGCCTCTTTTTTATTAGAATATATTTTAGGCAGCATGCCAGGTTTGAAAACGTGTTGAGGTGCCAAAACAGTAGAATCCCCCAAAAGTGACCCCATTTTGGAAACTGCACCCCTCAAGGAATTCATTTATGGTTGTTGTTACCATTTTGACCCAACATTTTTTTCACAGCGCGTATTTGAATTGGGCTGTGAAATTAAAAAAATGAAATTTTTTCCAATAAGATGTCATTTTTGATCAAAATTTCTTATTTTCACAGGGAAAAAAATGCCCCATTTTGTGGCCCAATTTGTCCTGAGTGCGGCAATACCCCATTTGTGGTGATAAACTGCCGTTTGGGCCCATGGGAGGGCTCAGAAGGAAAGGACCACCATTTGGCCTACTGGGGATTTTCTGGTGCTAAGTCATGTATGCAGAAGCCCCTGAGGTACTTGTACAGTTGAAACCCCCAAGAAGTGACCCCATTTCAAAAACGACACCCCTTAAGGCATTCATCTAGAAGTGTAGTGAGCATTTTGACCCCACAGGTATTGTGTAAATGATAATGCGCAGCCGATGGTGCAGAGTGAGATTTGCAATATTCTATACATATATGCCATTTCAGTGTCCGATATATTGTGCCCAGCATGTGCCACTGGAGACATACATCCCATAAACTGTAATGTGGGTTCTCCCGGGGATGGCAATACCCTACATGTGGCTGTTAACAGCTGCCTGGGCACACAGCAGGGCCCAGAGGGGAACGATGAGGGGGATAAGCTGTGCGGAGTGCATCAGGGTAAGTAAAACTGGGGTAGATTGAAAATCAATGGATGTATGATAAATTTGAAAACACTTTCATACAGAGCTCTGGTTTTTCGGGACATATGTCACATTGATATATTGTGTCCTCCCTTATCCCCCTCTTATAGCAGACTTTGCACTTCTTTTGACTTTTTCCCTTCTTGCCAGTTTGGGGAATTTCTCCTGGAAAGTGTTGCCCTGGTACGATGCGTGTGGTCTCGCTTCCAGAAGTACTGGGTGCCCCCTTCTTGGTCCCTAAAGAATAGGTTTTTGATAACCACCTCTTGAAATTCCAGGAAAGTTCCCATCTGGCCTGTACATCGACGTAGCACGTACACATTTTACAATGCCATCTGTATAATGTGCACAGCCAGCTTCTTATACCACACCGCATGGCTCTGTAGGGCTTCAGGATTTGATCTGACAAGTCTACCCCTCCCATGTACCTATTGTAGTCCAGGATGCAGTGTGGTTTGGGGGTCTCTGTACTGGTACCTCGTACAGGTACATGGGTACTGGTGTGGCCATGTATTGTTGTCAATACAAGGACATCTCTCTTGTTCTTGTACTTGATACACAATATATTGCCACTGGATTGTGCCCCGCTCTCACCCCTTCTGAGTCTTAGGGAGGCCTCTCAGATTTCTTCTAGCAGTGCCACATGCCGCAGTACTTCTGGAAGCAAGGCACTTGAAGAGTGAGACGCTGGTATAAAAATTATCCAGGTAGAGGTGGTAACCCTGGTCCAGCAGTGGTTGCACCAATTCTCACACAGTTTTTGCATTAATTCCCAGTAAGGGGGGGGGGGCATTCTGGGGGCTGAATACTGGTGTCCTTCCCTTCATATATCCTAAATTTGTAGGTAAACCCTGATGCACTCTCGCACAGCTTAAACATCTTCACGCCACACCTTGCCCTCTTACTCGGCAGGTACTGGCGGAATTGAAGCCTCCCTTTAAAATGTACCAAGGACTCATCAATAGAAATACAATTCTCGGGGGTGTATGCTTGGGCAAACCGGGCACTGAAATGGTCTAATAGGGCTCTCCGTTTTCAGGAATTGAAAGCAAAGTAGAGGTGAAATTTACATATTTCATTTTTTTTTTCAGAAAATACTTTTTATTCCATTTTTCCTGTACAACAGAAGGTTTTACCCAAGACACGCAACTCAATAATTATTGCCGAGATTCTCCAGTTTTGAGAAATATCCCACATGTGGCCCTAGTGCGGTAATGGACTGAAGCACCGGCCTCCGAAGCAAAGGACCACCTAGAGGGTTATGAGGCCTCCTTTTTATTAGGTACCATGTTTGAAGAGGTCTTGTGGTGCCAAAACAGTGGAAACCCCGCAAAAGTGACCCTATTTTGGAAACTAGACCCCTTGAGGAATTCATTGTAGTTTTCATGGGGTGCATGCGACTTTTTGATCAGTTTTTGTTCTATTTTTAGGAGTCGTTGTGACTAAAAAACAGCAATTCTACTATTGTTTTTATTCACATTTTTTTTTTTACAGCGTGCACCGTGCGCTATAAATGACATATTCTCTTTATTCTGCGTTGCGATACGATTATGGCGATACCATATGTTTATAGTTTTTTTTATGTCTTATGGCGTTTGCACAATAAAATACTTTTTATTAAAAATCATTTACTTTTTGTGTTGCCATATACTAGGAGCCAGAACGTTTTTTTATTTTTCCATCAAGAAAGCCGTGTGAGGACTTGTTAGGCGTCCGGTTGCCATAGCCACCATCGCCGGCCGCTATCGTGTAGCAGGACGACGATGGTAGCTTAACCCCTAAGAAGCCGCGATCGCTATTGAACGCGGCTTCCAAGGGGTTAATCAGTGGGGACACAGTGTTTGGACCCTGCTGAAGGAGCTGCGGCAACTGCTGTATGAGAGAGAAGCTGTCACAGCTCCTATATGTGTTGGGAAGACGGCCGAAATGGCCGTTCCTCCCGCGACGTACTATTCAGGCGCTGAGCGCAAACTATGCACTTAGCAAGACGGAATAGTACGTTGCTGAGCGCGAAGGGGTTAAAGCACTGCAATACAGGTCGTATAATTTCCAGTATTGCCATTTATGATGTCATTGGCAGAGAGGTCTTAGCAGGATTGTCCATATGATGTTCCTCTTTCCCCTCATATACTGGTTGACATATTGTCAGATGGTACACTGCCGGTTCCTGCTGCTTCTTTTGATGTTCTTCATTTTGATGGTCTTCGCTCTCTCTCTCCACTTCTCTTTTCTTACTGTTTTCTTTAATGCTTTTCTCTTCTTCATCCAGGTCTTTTACACAGTTCTCTGCTCATCTTTGCTCTTTTTTGCTGTACCTTTGCTTTCATAGATTTTCTAGGCTATTCTTCTTTTATTAAATATTCTTCCTGGTCTTTTGGGTTGGTTGACATGAGGCGCTAAGAAGTCAAGAGATTTAATTAGTTGTATATTCAGACATTCCTATAAACTCTCCTATGAATGTAACTTAAAGCGTTAGGCCCCCATGCACACGAATATGCTTTTGCGGCCGCAATTCCCCCAAAAATCCATGGGTGAATTGCGGCCCCATTCATTTAAATGGGCCCATGCACACGACCGTGGTTTCCACAGTCCGTGCAGGGCCCAGGAGTTTAAACCGAACCGCAAAAAGAACGGACATGTCCTACATGGCTCATAGAAAATAATGCACGCGGCCATGTGCACGGCCCGCTATTTGCGGGCGGCTCGCGGGTGCAACTCCAAGGTCGGCCGACCCGAAAATCACAACTGTGCACATGGTTACGATCGTGTGCATGAGGCCTTACACTTCTTACGCTGATTTTGATGTGGAAACCACGTCGGAATCAGCTCCAAAAAATGACCGAAACCGCGTCCCATTAATTTCAATAGCAGGCGTGTAAGGGGGTCGAACACTGTACTTCCCCTTATGTAAAAAAACTGAGTTTATGCTTTTTATTAAGTCTGTTCCATTGTCTATTTGTTTTGCCGTGTATGTATTAAGTGTATATCAGCTGTAATAATTTACTTTGGCCACTAGATGGCTCCATCCTGGCAGGAAGAGATAGAAAGCAGGAAGGAGGAAGTGACGTGCAGTGCAGTGTGACTGGAGAAAGACTGAGAGGGGCTGCTCAGGGTGTGTGAGCGATGAGGCCCAAACACTGACACCTTGGAGTAAGCGGGTGAGCTGCAATATACACACACGTGGCAAGGGCTCGAGTGAGGGACCTGAAAACCCTGAGTACTGAGCGGTGCTGTACAACTAGGTCCGTGTAATAACATGGAGAGTCAAGCCAGTTTATGGAACACATGGAGCAGTGAGCAGTAAAGACTTGTCCTCCCCTTTGATAGCCAAAGACTGGTCTGAGGACACGAGTAAAGTAAGTGACCACAATAGATGGCCAGCCGGATCACAGATCAGGGTGTGTGTGCAGTGTCTAGATATGCCAGGTGGGCCGGGAGCCACCAAGGACTGTGAATACCCAGATTGCTAAGCAGGGCATAAGCCACGGAGTACTGCTCGAACTGTATGCCAGATGGGGCGGGAGCCGTCAAGGGCTGTAATCAGCCGGATTGCCAAGCGGGGCGGGAGCCGCTGAATAGGCCTAAGTGCTGGATTGCCAAGCGGGGCGGGAGCCGCTGAATAGGCCTAAGTGCTAGATATGCCAAGCGGGGCGGGAGCCTCTGAATAGGCGTACGTGCTGGATTGCCAAGCGGGGCGGGAGCCGCTGAATAGGCCTAAGTGCTGGATTGCCAAGCGGGGCGGGAGCCGCTGAATAGGCCTAAGTGCTAGATATGCCAAGCGGGGCGGGAGCCGCTGAATAGGCCTAAGTGCTGGATTGCCAAGTGGGGCGGGAGCCGCTGAATAGGCCTCAGTGCTGGAATGCCAAGCGGGGCGGGAGCCGCTGAATTGATATAAATGCTGGATTGCCATGCGGGGCACAAGCCGTCAAGGGCTGTCAATGACCAGGTTGTCAGCCAATGGATATAATTGCATTTATTAAGAGACTGTGTTATTGCATTTGTAACGTTCAAGAATTCTGCCTCTCCAAGAGAGTTTATCTCCAGTAAAGTGTGAACATTGAATCAACTGTGTCTGCTACATTATTGTACCTGTAATAAAGGGGGCCTGCAATTTCTCCTGGTGTGGACTATTTAGTTACAAACCAGACTTGATAAATTAGCCACTGTGGCCCCCCATGCACCCTCTAACAGGCGGAGGTGTTTTTTTTTCTGCGGTACGCTCTTTCTTGCCGCAGTTCCCCCTCTGACCTCCCATAGAAATCAATGGAAGGCAGAGAAAGCATTTTTCACTGCATTTTTTGGCCGCGGTGCTCAATGGCCACAGGCGAAAAATGCTGCGAAAAATGCCGCAAATATCACGGCAAGAGTTTTCAGGCAGGTCAAAATCTGCTTTGAGGCAAATTTTTCGGCCTGCAAAAGAACTGTGTGAACGTGGCATAATTCTGAAAAAGTGTGAAAGTGGCATAATTCTGGACAGGACAGGTCCTCCAGAGCTAGAGACGTTCTTTGTAACTGCTCTCTTAAGAGATAAAGGTTTTCTTCAGAGGACCTCCATGTATTAACAATTTCCTAATAGAGTTTATAAAAGTGGGTTTTCTAAACTAGACAACCCCTTTAAGTAAGCAGCATAACAGCCTGTATTCTCACTAACCTTCTTGAAGAGGGGTCAAGGCAGAAGCTTTATACAATAAACCAGTCTTCTTAGTTCTTGACTGCTCCTCCGGTGTGATGTTCATATGAGCTGAAAAGAACACAACAGGATAATGGGATCAATGATAAATGTACAGAAACCATTACAGAACCAAGTGTTATAAATACAATATACTGATCAGGAAATAGAAGAAATGGATTCATCATGTAAAAGGTATTCAGCATGTGGATGGGGAGTCTGATACTATTGCCCCGACTCCTGTGTAGTGTAAGAAGATATGACAAAACAGCACTACTGACTGCCATAAGGCTCTTCGTCAGGCTCCTGTGTAGTATAAGAGGATATGACAGAGCGGCACTACAGACCGCCATACTGCTCCTGGTCTGACTGAGTAACATAAGGAGAGACCTCAGAAAAAAAAGTTGGCAAAATATTTGTGTTTACATGAAGTGGAGGGTACACAGTATTGAGAAGCTGTCTGTAGTCTTAGGTTATGTTCACACGTAGTGACCAAAAATGTCTGAAAATGCAGATCTGTTTTCAGGCGAAAACAGCTTCTGATTTTCAGAAGTTTTTTTAACAACTCGCATTTTTCGCTGCATTTTTTACGGACGTTTTTGGAGCTGTTTTTCAATGGAGTCAATGAAAAACGCCTCCAAAAAGTCCCAAGAAGTGTCCGGCACTTTTACGTGCCGTATTTTGACAGCGACGCAAAAAATAAAGGCTCGTGGGAACAGAACATCGTAATTCCCATTGAAAGCAATGGGCAGATGTTTGTAGATGTATTAGGGGCGTAATTCGAGGCATAAAACGCCCGAATTACGCCTGAAAACACTGCGTGTGAACATACCCTCAAAGGGTTTCAAGGATTTCTCTCTATCTACTTGTAGATCAAGTAAGAGCAATTCAGCTTAGACTCCCATTAAAGTCAATGAGGTTCGTTGGTGACCATATGGATCCGTCGGAGAACAGATCCATCACATTGTCTTGGTGTCTGTTATCAGTAACCTGATTTTAATGTTCTCCTGAGCTTAGGGTCACCTATTACCAGTAAAGCAGTAGAGACCAGTCTGACAACATCCAGTTCTGAGAATGATCATTCCATTGTGAAAAATTATACCTGATCCAAGCCTGTGTCTATCTACAGGGGGACTATATCTACAGGGCTGGGCTATATACAGGGGGACTATATCTGCTGGGCTATATACAGGGGGACTATATCTACAGGGGGGCTATATACAGGGGGACTATATCTACAGGGCTGGGCTATATACAGGGGGACTATATCTGCTGGGCTATATACAGGGGGACTATATGTACAGGGGGACTATATCTACAGGGGGCTATATACAGGGGGACTATATCTACAGGGGGGCTATATACAGGGGGACAATATCTACAGGGGGGCTATATACTGGAGTGGGCTGTCTATAGAGCACCATATACAGGGGTGGGCTATATAGTATATAGCCCCCTGTAGATATAGCCCACCCCTGTATATGGTGCTCCATAGATAGCCCACCCCAGTATATAGCCCCGCCCTGTATATAGCCCAGCCCTGTAGATATAGCCCAGCCCTGTAGATATAGCCCCCTGTAGATATATTCCCCCTGTGTATAGCCCACCCCTGTATATAGCCCACCCCTGTAGATATAGCCCCCCTGTGCATAGCCCCCTGTGTATAGCCCACCCCTGTATATATAGCCCCCCTGTGTGTATCCCAGCCCTGTAGATATAGCCCAGCCCTGTAGATATAGCCCAGCCCTGTAGATATAGCCCAGCCCTGTAGATATGGTCCCCCTGTAGATATGGTCCCCCTGTAGATATGGTCCCCCTGTAGATATTGTCCCCCTGTAGATAGCCCACCCCTGTATATAGTCCCCCTGTATATATAGTCCCCCTGTAGATATAGCCCACCCCTGTATATAGTCCCCCTGTAGATATAGCCCACCCCTGTATATAGTATCCCACAAATAGCTCCCCCTATAGTGCTCCACAGAAAGCCCACCCTGTATATAGCCCCCTTGTACATATAGTCCACCCCTGTATATAGTGCTCCACAGATAGCCCACCCTTGTATATAGTATATACAGGGGTGGGCTATCTGTGGAGCACTATATACAGGGGTGGACTATCTAGTGGAGCACTATATACAGGGGTGGACTATATGTACAAGGGGGGGGGGGGCTATATACAGGGGTGGGCTATCTGTGAAACACTATATACAGGGGTGGACTATATGTGGAGCACTATATACAGGGGCTATATCTACAGGGGGGCTACATACATGGTTGGGCTGTCTGTAGAGCTCTATATACAGGGGTGGGCTATATCTACAGGGGGCTATATACAGGGGTGGGCAATCTGTAGAGCACTATAGGGGGGAGTTATTTGTGGGACACTATATACAGGGGTGGTCTATATGGGGGCACTATCTACAGGGGCTCTATGGCAGGCACTATCTACAGGGGGCTCTATGGCAGGCACTATCTACAGGGGGCACAGTGTGTGTGTGGGACACGGTGTATGGTGCTATTATAATTAGAGGTGCAGTGTATGGCGCTATTATATTTTGGGGTGTAGTGTGTGGTATAATGATAACTTTATATTTATTTATAGGTGCAGAAATGTTGGAAAAGTGAGAAGCTGAAGACATCTGAGCGGAAAACTGCAGAAATGGACCGGGAGAAGTCATCATAGAGGTCTGGACCAAATGGAGAAAAAGAACTAGAATCTGAGACGTCACCGGTGAGTCACTTAATGTAAATGTTTATTCTGCCTCTAATCAGTAATGTAGTCACTGTATGATCTGCAGTGAGATGATGGGTGGTGTGATTATGATAGGATTTATTTTTTGTGAAACGGCATCTCCCAGCATATCCTTACCATTGTTCGGGCTATGCTGGGAGCTGTAGTTTTACGCCGTACACACCTATACGGCAGGGGTTGCACTAAATTGAGCTGTATTTGTTCTGGGGCTGTATATATGTACCGAGCTTGGTTCTGGTGTTGTGTATAGAACCATATTGCTTGTGAAATGTACAAATAATTTTATGCTCGCGTTACATAAAAAGAAATTACACGTCGATTGGTAGAGAAAACAAACACGGTGAGGGGGAAGGAGATGTCGGGAAAGAGGTTGGGGGGGGGGGCGCCAAACTGAATCTTTGCCCCGGGTGCTGGAGAACCTAGCTACGCCTCTGAAATGTCCTCTCTCCTTATTTGTTAGGCAGGAAACATGGAGGAAGGTCTGGGTTGCTGGAGTGGAAGAGAATAGTGGAGGTTCCACTCCGTCTTCAGGACAGTCCAGGGTTTGGGCTGCCTTAGGAGTCTCATTAGCTGCCAGCTGTTAAGGCTCCTTTAAGAAAGGTGTGATCTATTCACACAATGCTCCCAGTCTGAGGAAGACAGGTATTGCCAGCCTGTTGGAGTCAGAGGTTCTGGTAAGAACATATGTTTGTTGTGACGTGCTGGGCAGAAGGCCTTTCACCCTGATAGCTGGGGAAGCTGTATGTTTAGTTAGAGGCTGGACGGCCAAGGGTTTAGTAAAACCGCTTTTCCTGTATGAAGACAATAAAGGTGGTTGTGGCCAGTTTCATACTGAATCCACTGTGTGGGAGTGAAAATTCTTAAGTGTGCCAACCATCTTACCCTGGAGATGGTGATCCTGTGAGCTAACTTACCCCAAGTTGTAATAATATACACACACACACACACACACACACACACACACACACACACACACGCCGATAAGAGACGAAGCAGCACTGCGCTCGACCGAGCACTTCTGCTGTTTTGTTTTAGCTACCGGGGGGTGCTAAGTGCTCAGACCCCCAATGATAACTTCAAAAACTTTGAAAACTTCTGACATTTTACTATGGCATGTCAAAGGTTTTTTTTTAAAGTTTAATTACACTTTAACTGGTTGCCGACACAGGACGAGAATGCTCGTCCTGGGCGGCGAGTACTTCGCGCATTAGGACGAGCATTCTCGTCCTGTGTGACAGCCGTCTGTGCGCGTGATCGAGAGCGGGGCAACGGCTGTAATACACAGCCACGGCCCCGCTCTGACAGCGGAGAGGAGAGAAACATCTTCTCTCCGCTGTTAACCCTTTGAACGCCGCGATGAAAGCTGATTCAAAGGAGGGGGGACTGCACTTTGATCGCGTCACAGAAAATAACTGTGACGCGATCAAAGCCCATAACTCATATGGCCAGATAGCGCAGGGTCCATTGAAGGACCCCAGGGCTGTCTGAACATATTTCCTGTTGTTAGGGCATACTGAGGTATGCCCTAACAACTGCCTGTGTACAATCAGTACACAGGCTAATGTACTGGCATATAGATCTATGCCAGTACATTACAGTTACAAAATCAAAATGATAAATCCCTTTATGGGATTAAAAAAAAAAAGTTAAATGAATGTAAAACAAAATTAATGATAAATAAATACAAAGTAAAAAAAATACACAAACACACATTTTTTATAATAAATAAACTTTTTAAAATATAAGTACCAAAACATGAAATAATATAGACATATTTGGTATCACCCCGACCGTAACAACCTGTACAACAAATGTATAACATTATTTATGATCGGTGTATGGTGTAAAAAAAAAATATTAAAAGTGCTGCGGAACTGCTTTTTTTTTTTTTCTGCATTTTCGCCAAAATTAAAATGTATAGAAATTAAACAATAATGTATTTGTACCAAAAAATTGTACCTACATAAAGTACATCTCGACCCGCAAAAAACAAAGTCTCATATAACTACGCCGTACAAAAAATAAAAGAGTTATGAGTGTCGGGATGCAAAGAGGGAAATGTAAAAAAATTGCTCTGTCCTCAAGGTCAAAATTGGGCGTGTCCTTAAGGGGTTAAAGGAAAGTTGTTGTTTTTTTTTTTTTAAGTTATGGGCCTTTTTTTTTTCTAACTATTTTAATATGTTCCCTAATGTAACTGTATTTATTCATATATTTGTACTAATAAAGATGGGGCAGCCATCTTTATCAGCATCTGTGTATATGTTTCTGCATAACACATACACAGGTGCTATATGGCGCACAGGTGCTTATGTGAGAGTTTTTATTTCAATTAAAAAAAATAGTTTTTTATGTCTTATTTTTTTATGCTTTATTACCGTCTTCGTAACAGCCGCTGTCTGACAGTGTCCATTAGTAAGGCAGGGCTTAGTGTTAGCCAGTAAAAAGGATAGCACCAACCTCCCATTATTACCCCAGTACACACCGCTATAAGGGGTACCAGGAAAAGACGGGTACATTCCAGGAGCTGACCCTCTAAAGTGTATGAAAAAATAAATAAAAATAAAATAAAATAAAATATATATATATATATATATATATATATATTACATAGTTAGTACGGCTGAAAAAAGACACATGTCCATCAAGTTCAACCAAGGGACGGGAAAAGGGAAGGAAAAATTTCTATACATATATTTCTCTTCTCCCCTGCAACGCACTAGAAACTAGAGGTCAAAGAAAAACAATTCCCCTTCATGTAACTCTGCTACCTGTCAACTGAAAAGTCATTCACCAGAGGGAAAAATGTTTCCACATGGTGGAATGCCAGGTCCCAGTAATTTTTTTTCCCCTGTAGTGGAAGATTTTTTCCATTGACATGTAGCAGTTCTCTAGGGGTGGTGTCAGGGAGGGCCAACTCAGTATTTGCACAGTGCCCCCAAAATGGGCCGCTACTCTTGGGCAAGTGCTGTGTGCTTGCCTCCAGGTTAAAATTTGCCAGCCAACCCTGGTCCGTTGGCTCCCTGCCCCAAAGTTTTCTCTTGTAGACCACAGCCTGGTTTAGGCCTGCGGTCTACAACAGTCCAAGAGCACGCTATTGACGTAGGTGACTTAGCACGATTACGTCACTGCATCGTGCCATCCACGCTGGGCCGCTGAACTCAGCAGAAAGTCAGAACGTTCGGCTGCGGTTACTCGGATAGATTTGTGTGGGGGGGGGGGCGTCTGTCTATAGTTCGCCTCAGGCAGCAAAGGGGCTAGGTTCACCCCTGCAGAGAGCTGCACCCCTGTTTCTAACCATTTAAGTGCATTTAACAGTTTAAACGAGCGGAATCACGCTTGTTACACTGAAGTGTCGGCTGAGGTGGCGCTGCATGTCATGTACTACCCTTTCAGACCCTGCACTAGGCATAACACAATGTAACAGTTTTGCCCAGAACATATACAAGTCTTAAATATTGGAGCAATATCAATAATCATGATTAGTATTATATAGTGACATGGACTTGCAGCATTTGTTGGAGACAAGGTGACAAAAAAGTTAGCTCCATGAAAGCTAAAATGGCTGCCAGGAAGTAGTTTCCTCTTGTGTCAGAAACAGGAGCCACAAGAATAAAACCCTGCACACAGCTAAAGCACATAACAATTTGGGAGCACTGTAGAGCTTTTATATTTTTTGCAGTGCCTGGCTTTGAATATGTAATAATTTCTTCATATGAAGTCGTTCATAAATAAACACATCACAGTCAATATTTATATATTGTCACGATCTGGGGGTATGTGGACCCACTAGGCCGCACCGCTGTAGCGGAGTAGCAGCTGGTCCATCAACAGTCTATAAAGTCTATGCAAAGTCCTTAGCACAAGAGTACCTGTAAAAGTCCAGACAGTAACATAGGCTTTGGCACTGATAGACCTTGATGTGGCAGATGACGCCAGACGTGGTGGATGATACCAGACGTGGTATATGACAGCAGGCGTGGCAGATGACACAACATGACTCCAACACTAGATAAGGCACAGGAACAAACACAGCACAGAATAAAGGAATCAGGATACGGGAACACTGGGAACAGGATAAGACTAAGGGACCATTTGCTAAGACTAACATGGGAATACAACAACAACGCTCAGGCAATGAGTGGAATGGCAGAGCCCTTTATTTAGTCCAGAGTGATGTGGGGATAATTAGTAACTGTTGCATGTGCGCACGCTGGCCCTTTAAGGCAGGAAACGAATACGCACGCACCCTAGAGGACACTTAATAGCAGGATGGCCATGTGTGCTGGTGCCCCCCACGCCCTCTCTTCTTGGGTCCAGAGCGTGAGAGGAATTTCTTTGAGGGTAGGGTATTAAGGTTCTCTTCTGGCTCCCAAGACCTCTCCTCAGGACTAAACCCTCTCCAGTCCACTAAATAGAAAGTCCTTCCTCCTACTCTGTTGTAGATGGAGGGTGGCTTTATTCCTAAAATAATAGCCCAGAATTATGAGAAGGGGAAACCACGGCCGTTCTCATTTTCAGGACCTGCTGTGAGTGTCCGCAGAATTAGGAGCTTTACTGTAGCCGTTCAGAACCACAGGTTTCAGAAGGGACACATGAAAAGAGTTGGGGATTCTGAGAGTAGGAGGCAGCTGAAGCTTATAGGAGACAGGGTTTAGCTGTTGCAGGATCTGAAAAGATCAGAGGAACCTGGGAGCAAATTTGGTTAATCCTTTTGACTTGACCATTAGATGGAGGATGGTAGGCCGAGGAAAAGTCCAATCTCACATCGAGGAGTTTAAATTGAGCGCTCTCCAGAATTTTGAGGTGAACTGGACCCCCCGATCAGATGCGATATAAAGGGGCAAGCCATGCAGGCGGAAGATATGTTGAATGAAGAGGTTTGCCAGACCAGGAGCAGAAGGTAGGCCGGTTATTGGGATAAAATGTGCCATCTTAGAGAACCGGTCCACCACCACCCAGACAGTATTGCATCCTGCTGAGGGAGGAATATCTGCGACAAAGTCCATTGCAGCATGCTGCCTGGGAGCGATGGGCAGAGGTAGAGGTTGGAGCCGACTGCAAGGTCTGGAATGGGCAACTTTATTAGAAGCAGACCGTGCAGGAAGACACATAATCCAAAATATCTTTGGGCAGCGTGGGCCAACACAAATGATGAGCTATCAAGTCTTGTGCTTTACTGCCCAGCCAGTATGGAGCTGTGTCCTGAGTGAGGAATTCTCTTCCTGTCTGCTAGACTAACAAAAGTCCTTCACGGAGGGATATCTCTAACTTGCAGGGAATTGGCGGCAATAATACAGGACGGGTCTATGATACATTGAGGGGTCTCCTCTCCTCAGTATCCTCCGTTTCAAATGACCTCCTGGACAGGGCATCGGCCTTCACATTCTTGTCAGCGGGACGGAAGTGGGGCACAAACTGGAAACGGGTGAAAAACAGCGACCACCTGGCTTGACGGGGGTATAGCTGTTGAGCTGATTGGAGATACGTGAGATTCTTGTGGTCGGTGTATATCAGGATGAGATGAACTGCATCCTCTAGCAGATGTCTCCACTCCTCCAGCACCAGCTTGATGGCAGTAACTCCCGATCCCCAGTAGAGTAATTGCGCTCTGCGGAAGAAAAATATCTTGAGTAATAGCCACACACTACTGCCTTTCCCTTGAATCTTCTTTGGAACAGAAGTGCACCTGCACTAATAGAAGAAGTGTCCACCTCCAAAGACAACTGTCAAGATACATCTAGATGATGTAGGATCGAGGCTGAAGTGAAGGCACTCTTGAGGCTATTAAATGCTGATTCTGCCTCTGGAGTACACACCTTGGTGTTCACACCTTTCTTCGTAAGGGTAGAGATGGGAGCCATCAGAAATTTGGGATAAACTGCCAGTAGAAGTTAGCGAATCCCAGAAAACGCTTATGGACCGCAGGCCCAGAGGACGTGGCAACTCCAAGACGGACTTCACTTTCTCAGGATCCATCTGGAGGCCCTGCTCAGAGATGTTGTAGCCCAGGAAGGGCAAAGAACTTCTCTCAAACATGCATTTCTCCAGCTTGGCTTACAGGCGATTCTCCCTTAATTGCAGCAGGACTTGACGAACATGCCTCCGATGTGTCGTCGGGTCTGGAGAGAAATCAAGATATCATCTAGATGGACCACCACGCAGTCATAGAGGAGATCTCGGAAGATATCGTTCATTAATTCACTGGAAGAGCGCGGGAGTGTTAAACAGACCGAAGGGCATCATCAAGTATTCGTAGTGCCCATCTCGAGTGTTGAATGCCATCTTCCACTCGTCACCCTGATGGATTCGGATCAAGTTGTAAGCCCCACACAAGTCCAGCTGAGAGAAAATCTTGGCTCCTCGTATATGGTCAAATAACTCGGGGATCAGCGGCAATGGATATTTATTCATGACCGTGATCTGGTTGAAACCACGGTAGTCCCGGTGAGCCTCTTGGATCCTCATGTAAATCCGGTTGGCCAGAAGAATGAGAGCATCTACGGTAGGTGGTAGATCTCGAGTGGCAAGCTCGTCTTTAATGCAAGAGGACAGTCCCTGCCAGAAGGTAGCCACCAAGGCCTCGTTGTTTCAGGCCAGTTCTATGGCCAGGGTACGGAAGCGGATTGCATACTCGCCCATGGAGGTGCCTCCATGGCGAAGGGTCAGCAGAGATGCAGCTGCAGAAAATTTTCTCCAAGGTTCCTCAAATACCATACGGAAAGTCTATAGGAAAATCTGTAGGTTAAAGGTCTCCGGACTCTCCCGTTTCCAAATGGGCTTCGCCCATGCCAGGGCCTTGCCAGTAAGAAGGGAGATTATGTAGGCGATCCTCGCATTGTCAGAAGGAAATTACCTCGTGTGCAGTTTGATATGGATCTTTCATTGATTTAAAAATCCCCTGCAGGTCCTTGCGTCTCCATCGTAGCGAGGAGGTAGTGGTAGGGAGAGTCTGGGATCTTACTGACAGGAGGTGTAGCAGGACGAACAGAAGGAGCAACAGGAGCAGGTGCCATGAAGACTGCAGTTTGAGCATCCAGACGATGAGCAATGGTGTTCACCACCTGTAGGAGTCTGTCGTACCATGACCGGAGGTCTCGCATGTCCGCCTGCATTACTTAAGAAGCCATCATGGTCTTGGGTTGACCAGCGAGGTCCATGGCCTGATCGTACGGTCAAGATCTGGGGGTATTTGGACCCACTAGGGCGTACCACCGTAGCGGATTAGCAGCTGACCAAACAACTGTTAGGGATCTGCCAGGTACTACGTCTAGGTATACTCCTGGGATTAATCAATCCACACCTGAGGCCAGACCTGTTCGACTGACACCATCTCCCACCAACCAGGGTGGCAGGCTCAGGAGTGGGAGAGCCTATCGCGGCCTGGTCAGTCGGAGTTAGCTCCGCCCCCTGTCCTTTATTACCTGCCTTGTTCTCCTCCTCAGTGCTTGTAATTCTTCTGGATTCCTGGCCCCACTGCTGCTTGCTCCAGCCTGCTTCTGCCGTGCTTCTGCCTTGCTGCAGTTCCGCTTAACCTGCTTGCTTTGCCTCTGGCTTGCTTCCTCCTCCGTGCTCACTTGGGTATACTCCACTTCATCCTGGCCCTGACTCTCATTCACCGCTCCGTTTCCTCGCGGCGTTCCGTGGGCTACTGCCCCTTCCCTTGCGTGTTCCCTGTTTGTTCTCCCGTGCACTTAGACAGCGTAGGGACCTCCGCCCAGTTGTACCCCGTCGCCTAGGGCGGGTTGTTGCAAGTAGGCAGGGACAGGGCGGTGGGTAGATTAGGGCTCACTTTCCCTTCACCTCCTTCCTGCCATTACATAATTACAAGCCAGCTCCTGACGCCCCTGAACTTTCCTCTGTTGATCGTTTTTTCTCTGCCCTCGGACTCATTTACGACGAGACTGACAGGACTGCTTTAGCCGAGAGTCAGCTGGTGACCTTACGTCAGGGTAGGAGACCGGTTGAGGAATACTGTTCTGATTTTAGAAAGTGGTGCGTAGCTTCTCGGTGGAACGATCCGGCCCTAAGGTGCCAGTTTAGGTTAGGATTATCTGACGCCCTGAAGGATCTGCTGGTTAGCTACCCCTCTTCTGACTCCCTTGACCAGGTTATGGCCCTAGCAGTACGACTTGACCGACGTCTCAGGGAACGTCAGCTTGAACGCTTCAATGTGCTCCCCTCTGACTTTTCTGCGATCCCCCCCGAGGTCCCGTCTCCTCGCCCCTCTACGGAGGACTCGGAGGTACCTATGCAACTCGGGGCCTACATGTCCCCTCGACAACGTAGGGAGTTTCGCAGAATGAATGGTCTCTGCTTCTACTGTGGGGACGACAAGCATCTTCTGAACACCTGTCCCAGGCGCAAGAATAAAAAGCCGGAAAACTTCCGCGCCTAAGTGATCATCGGGGAGGTCACTTGGGCGCACAGGTATTTCCCGTTAATGTGAAACGCAATAAAATTTTGCTTCCCTTTCAGGTCTCGTTTGCTGGCCGGTCTGCCACGGGCAGTGCTTTCGTGGATTCTGGCTCACCCTGCTAATATCATGTCTGTGGAATTTGCTGTCTCTAAAGATTCAGGCGGATAGTAGACGTTCTGCTAACCCCCGGTTTGTCGTCGGGGATTTGGTCTGGTTGTCGTCCAGGAACTTGCGCCTTAAGGTCCCGTCCAGGAAGTTTGCTCCCCGATTTATTGGACCTTATAAGATGATTGAAGTCCTCAACCCTGTATCCTTCCGTCTGGAGCTGCCCCCATCTTTTCGCATACATGACGTCTTCCATGCCTCCCTCCTTAAACGCTGCTCCCCGTCCTGGTCCCCCTCGAGGAAACCTCCTGTTCCCGTTCTCACCCCTGAGGGGGTGGAATTCGAGGTGGCCAAGATTATGGACAGTAGGATGGTCCAGGGCTCCCTCCAGTACCTGGTCCATTGGAGAGGATACGGGCCGGAGGAGAGGACTTGGGTACCTGCCCGTGATGTTCACGCTGGGGTATTGATCAGGAGGTTCCACCTTCTCTTCCCTACTAAACCGGGTCCTCTTAGTAAGGGTCCGGTGGCCCCTCATAAAAGGGGGAGTACTGTTAGGGATCTGCCAGGTACTACGTCTAGGTATACTCCTGGGATTAATCAATCCACACCTGAGGCCAGACCTGTTCGACTGACACCATCTCCCACCAACCAGGGTGGCAGGCTCAGGAGTGGGAGAGCCTATCGCGGCCTGGTCAGTCAGAGTTAGCTCCGCCCCCTGTCCTTTATTACCTGCCTTGTTCTCCTCCTCAGTGCTTGTAATTCTTCTGGATTCCTGGCCCCACTGCTGCTTGCTCCAGCCTGCTTCTGCCGTGCTTCTGCCTTGCTGCAGTTCCGCTTAACCTGCTTGCTTTGTCTCTGGCTTGCTTCCTCCTCCGTGCTCTCTTGGGTATACTCCACTTCATCCTGGCCCTGACTCTCATTCACCGCTCCGTTTCCTCGCGGCGTTCCGTGGGCTACTGCCCCTTCCCTTGCGTGTTCCCTGTTTGTTCTCCCGTGCACTTAGACAGCGTAGGGACCGCCGCCCAGTTGTACCCCGTCGCCTAGGGCGGGTCGTTGCAAGTAGGCAGGGACAGGGCGGTGGGTAGATTAGGGCTCACTTTCCCTTCACCTCCTTCCTGCCATTACAACAACAGTCTATAATGTCTATGCAAAGTCCTTAGCACAAGAGTACCTGTAAGAGTACAGACAGTAGCATAGTGTCACGGCGTGGGGTGTGGACCCACTGGGTCGTACCGCATAGCGGGATAGTAGCTGGCCAAACAGGTATAATGCAATGTCTATAGTTCTGAAAGGGTACCTGAGGCAACATAGACAGTAGCATTGGTTTCAGGCTAAGATGAGGCGCCGACAGTAGACAGACACCCGGCAGGGTGCAACACAATAGATGCAGCAGAGGGCACAACACGACTCCAACTCTTGAAGGCACAGAGGCATGGTAGCATAGGATACAGGGTACAGGCAGCAGGAACAGGAAACACTGGGAACTGGAAAACACTAGGAGACCATTTGCAAGGACAAACTTAAGTTAACACAAAAACAACGCTCAGGCAATGATCGAGAGGGCAGAGCCCCTTTTATAGTCCAGAGGCATTCTGGGCTAATTGCAGCTATTCTGCAAATGTGCGGTTACTGGCCCTTTAAGGCCGTGCACGCACGGGCGCGCGCACACTGTGGGAGACAGTATCCGGACCAGGAAGTGAGTGCCAGCTTTTCCCAGGAGGGAGTTGCCGCCGGGAACTCGCTCGTCCATGACCGCGGCCGTCAGAGGGTAAGTCAGGACAACGATGCGCGGCCATAGACGTTACACATAGGCTTTGGCACGGATAGACCTTGATGTGGCAGATGACGCCAGACGTGGCGGATGATACCAGACCTGGTATATGACAGCAGGCGTGACCGATGACACAGCACAGCTCCAACACTAGATAAGGCACAGGAACAAACAGCACGGGATACAGGATGCAGGAATCAGGATACGGGAACACTTGGAACAGGATACAACTAAGGGACCATTTGCTAAGACTAACATCGGAATACAACAACGCTCAGGCAAGGAGTGGAAGGGCAGAGCCCTTTGTATAGTCCAGGGTCATCTGAGGATAATTAGTAACTGTTGCATGTGCACGTGCTGACCCTTTAACGCTGAGAATGGGCGCGCGCGTGCACCCTAGAGGACTCCTCAGAGGAGGAGGTGAGTGAAGGTGGTGGTCCGCGACCACGGCCGTTACACATATAGTGACCTCCAAGCTGTATTTTCTGGACTTTATACTAATAATTTTAAATTATATTTTCTTAGAAACAAGAAGTAACACAAACTAACTGAAGTACCGAGAGCATTCGCAAGAGTATTCTGATAAAAAAGAATCAATAATATTGAATACCAATAGCAGTAACCAGATGGTTATCACATTGCTTTGTTTGCAATACATTACATTGTACTCCATTCAAATACTAAAGAAGTTATAATTAAATGTATTATTTTCACTGTTACTCCTAGCAAAATGAGATAGAGCCAAATAGAAGAAAAAAAAAACAGATAATAGATGAAATGTTAGACTTTTCTGGATCATTAATTATGTACATATATTGTAACACCTGCACATAAAACTGTGTAGTCCTTGATAATGTTCCAGAGTACTCAATGTAGATTTCATTGTGTAACTAAAGACATACGAGGAGGGTGGCTTTATTCCTAAAATAATAGCCCAGAATTATGGGAAGGGGAAACCACGGCCGTTCTCACTTTCAGGACCTGCTGTGAGTGTCCGCAGGGTGTTAAAATCATTCTCTAAAATCCTTAGTTTAATTAATTATATTTTTCCACATTCCCTGCATACGATGTAGTAATACATGTCTTGTTTTCAAACATGACGTGTCTAAACATTATATCTATAATCCATTGAAAAATAACTGTTTCTGATAAAAGGGACTTTATAACAAGAACACCATTAAGTTAGGACATCTTTTGGATGCCTTAAATGAAAACCCCGATCCGTCTCTGTATGATTGCTGGCTCCTGCAAACCGACTGCCGATGCAGCGATCGCTATTCAAAGGGAGCCATCTTTCTTTGACAGCACTGTTTTTGCTTCCAATCGCGGTGCTGAAGGGGTTAAGCAGCAGGTATTACTGTGGGAGCCAATGTATTTGCGGATGGGCTCGTATGCACAGCTTCTATATCTGCGAGCCCACAATTACTTATATGTCAGTGAGGATACGTTAGGTCACATGTACTGTACATAATGTGATAATGTGGGGTTAAAGAGAATTCCCTCTAAAATAAAAGAAAGAAAATAACTTAGAAAGGGTTTTCCGGTTTCAGCAAATAGAGCCTATCAATTGTATAATGTTTAGTCGGCCTACTTTTAATATATTTTGTATAGTAATTCTTCATTGTTTTTTTTAAGATCTGTAATGGTAGTTATAGAATGGAAACCTTTACTATTTACTTCCAGAGACTGAAAAAACCTGTCCTGATCGTGTGATCATCACACAGGTGCATGGTGCAAAAAAACATTGCAGCAGCACTCTGCGAGCGACAAGACCACCAAATGATATACAGTGAAGGAAATAAGTATTTGATCCCTTGCTGATTTTGTAAGTTTGCCCACTGTCAAAGTCATGAACAGTCTAGAATTTTTAGGCTAGGTTAATTTTACCAGTGAGAGATAGATTATATTAAAAAAAAATAAGAAAATCACATTGTCAAAATTATATATATTTATTTGCATTGTGCACAGAGAAATAAGTATTTGATCCCCTACCAACCATTAAGAGTTCAGCCTCCTCCAGACCAGTTACACGCTCCAAATCAACTTGGTGCCTGCATTAAAGACAGCTGTCTTACATGGTCACCTGTATAAAAGACTCCTGTCCACAGACTCAATTAATCAGTCTGACTCTAACCTCTACAACATGGGCAAGACCAAAGAGCTTTCTAAGGATGTCAGGGACAAGATCATAGACCTGCACAAGGCTGGAATGGGCTACAAAACCATAAGTAAGACGCTGGGTGCGAAGGAGACAACTGTTGGTGCAATAGTAAGAAAATGGAAGACATACAAAATGACTGTCAATCGACATCGATCTGGGGCTCCATGCAAAATCTCACCTCGTGGGGTATCCTTGATCCTGAGGAAGGTGAGAGCTCAGCTGAAAACTACACGGGGGGAACTTGTTAATGATCTCAAGGCAGCTGGGACCACAGTCACCAAGAAAACCATTGGTAACACATTACGCCGTAATGGATTAAAATCCTGCAGTGCCCGCAAGGTCCCCCTGCTCAAGAAGGCACATGTACAGGCCCGTCTGAAGTTTGCAAATGAACATCTGGATGATTCTGAGAGTGATTGGGAGAAGGTGCTGTGGTCAGATGAGACTAAAATTGAGCTCTTTGGCATTAACTGAACTCGCCGTTTTTGGAGGAAGAGAAATGCTGCCTATGACCCAAAGAACACTGTACCCACTGTCAAGCATGGAGGTGGAAACATTATGTTTTGGGGGTGTTTCCCTGCTAAGGGCACAGGACTACTTCACCGCATCAATGGGAGAATGGATGGAGCCATGTACTGTCAAATCCTGAGTGACAACCTCCTTCCCTCCACCAGGACATTAAAAATGGCTCGTGGCTGGGTCTTCCAGCACGACAATGACCCGAAACATACAGCCAAGGCAACAAAGGAGTGGCTCCAGACCTTAATCCCATCGAAAACTTATGGAGGGAGCTGAAGATCCGAGTTGCCAAGCGACAGCCTCGAAATCTTAATGATTTACAGATGATCTGCAAAGAGGAGTGGGCCAAAATTCCATCTAACATATGTGCAAACCTCATCATCAACTACTAAAAATGTCTGACTGCTGTGCGTGCCAACAAGGGTTTTGCCACCAAGTATTAAGTCTTGTTTGCCAAAGGGATCAAATACTTATTTCTCTGTGCACAATGCAAATAAATATATATAATTTTGACAATGTTATTTTTTTTAATTTTTTTTAATATACTCTATCTCTCACTGGTAAAATTAACCTAGCCTAAAAATTCTAGACTGTTCATGTCTTTGACAGTGGGCAAACTTACAAAATCAGCAAGGGATCAAATACTTATTTCCTCCACTGTATATAGATTATTTTAAATTGCATTACTGCTACGTTTACTATACTTACAAACGTGAGGTTCTTAGTGCACATTTTGTGTGAGCCCACTTGCCATGACAAGGTGACCTATTTTAAGTGGGTCCGTAGACAACGCACAGCACACAGACCCATTAATTTCAATGGGGCTATTCACACATGCGTCAGTTTTCATGCAGCAAGAGTCTGTTGCGTGAAACCCACTGCATGTCCTATTTTGGTGTGTTGTGTGAAAACTACATGTTGTCTGTGTTTTACGCATCAATTGCGTTAAAAAATAAAATAAGGGCTTGCAAGTGCGTCAAAAACACATGCCACTCTGATGATCACACTGATGTTTAACGCAATGCACACGGACAGATTTACGTGCGTTTTTTTACGTGCCTGAATCTGTCACTCCCGTGTGAATGTAGCCTTAGTCTATTGAATAAACTCAGCTTAGGTAGGAACGAGCTTCACACTAATTAAAAACACCATTAGGCAAAATAAGACGAGTGCATGACCAAAATAGAGGCTGTAACCACCCAGAAATGTACAGCACAAAACGCAAAGTTGGTCAGCACATCCTATCAAGATGACAAAAATGTGCACCTTTGTGTCCATCACATGACCAGGACTGATTCTCATCCTCTGAATGTAAACAATGAAGGGTACCCTTCAATGACTACACGCAGTGATCTAAAAAAAAAAAAAAAAGGTGTTAAAAAACAAATTATATAAGAAAATTGCACAGCTTTTCATTATACAATAAATACGATTTATTTCTTCAAAGTGCAACACCCCTGCAAGTCGCTGTAAAATCATAGCATTACTGTGACTCCCATCACCATTTCAATGTTTACCTATGGTGAAATAAATGTTGCAATGTGTTTTGGCCTTATTCAAGACAAAGCATTGAGGTAAAAACTTAAATTGGCAGAGCTGTAGGCACTTTATGTGCCTCTGTTTGGTACTCCGTATGGCAAGGTTTAATAGAGATGTTCTCCCCTAGGAGAAATGTTTTAGGGAATATTTATTTTGTATATGATATCCAATGGAGCGTTGTCACTGAAGAATGAAAATAAATTTGTGATATTCTTTCTTATTTGCTACATAATTGCTGGTTATGGATATATTTTTTAGCAGATATAATTAAAAGTTATGCTTTAGATTTTTCATCAGTTGGCACATACCACAAAAAAAATTGATGTCCGACATATCTTCTGTCAGACTCTGTACGCCTCCGTATGTAATCAATGTACAGTAGGGCTCCACCTACTTCTATAGATGCCGCCTTACAGTACAGTACAACTCAGGGGCGTAATAAGCCTGTGTGCATGAGGCCTAAGAATCACTTAGCAATTTGTTATTATGGAGCAACAATTCTTATTTTGGAGCATCTTTTCCCTCTGATCTCTGCATGGTGCCATTCCTCAGTTATTCTTTCTGGAAATACATGAAAAATAATTGACAACTGGGTTTTACCATTCTCCTTGAAAATGGAATGTGTCCCTACACACGCCCAGACACTGTTGAATTAGAGCTGACATTGTGAGACTATGTTGGTAAACACCTTAGAATGCGTTGGAGAAGTCTACTACTCACAGGAACGGCATCTACCATCTCCTCAGCCTAAGCTGTTGCTGATGGGGCAATTGGGGCACTCTGGTGGCATTATAACCTGTGGCAATTTAGTTACATAATTATAAAGTTACATAGTTGATAAGGTTAAAATAAGACATCAAGTCCAACCTATAACCATACCTTTGAGAGCGAGAGGAAGTCAAAAGCACCCATGAGGTTGATGCCAATTGCCTCATCAGGGGAAAAATTCTTCTCTGACTCCAAATATGGCAATGAGAATAATCCCTGGATCAACATCCAATCTTCAGAATCTAGTACTCATAACCTGTAATATTAGATTTTTTAAGAAAGGCGTCCAGGTTAATTTGCTCAATGAATCAACCATCACACCATCATGTGGGAGAGAGTTCCATAGTCCTTTTTTACACTGCCTAGGTGTAAAAATATCATTAGAAAGATCTTTGTACTGTCTATTCATATATTTGTACATTGGAATTAGATCGCCCCTAAGCCGTCTCTTTTCTTAACTGAATAACCCCAAGTTTGATAACCTTTCTTGGTATTGTAATCCATCAATTCCCTTCATTGCCTTAGGGCCTGTTCACATCAGCGTTCGCTTTTCGTTCAAGGTTTCTGTTGGAGGTTTCCGTCGTGGAATCCCTCAAGCTAAGGTTTCCGTTTGACATTCCGTTGAGGGGTTCCACGACGGAAACCTCCAACGGAACCCCTGAACGGAAAGCGAACACTGATGTGAACCGGCCCTTCGTCCCCTCCTTTGCACCCAATCTAGTTCAGCTATGTCCTTCTTATACACAGGTGCTTCAAATTGGGCCCATTGTTCCATGTGTGGTCTGACTGGTGATTTGTATAGAGGCAAAACTATGTTCTTGTCATGTGCATCTATGCCTTTTTTGATGCATCCCATGATCTTGGCAGCAGCTGTCTGGCACTGGTTGCTCAAGTCAAGTTTATTGTTCTCCAATATCGCCTAGTCTTTTTAATTGTTAATGGGATAGTGGAATAAAGGAATGCAATAGGATGTCCAACGCAGCCAGCTCAAATATGGGGCCTAGGACTGCAGTTCATGATGCTCTCACCTCTTCAGGAATAGAACATCCTACAAAGAGCATGGGCAGCTCAAAAATGGCGCTGGTCCATCTAGCAATACTAAATGATTATTAGTTCAAAAACGGTTGGCGCCATTTGTATTTTGGCCCTTCATAATTAATGGTTTAGCTAGAGAGCCTATGTGTTTTATATACTTTACCTGAAGAACATTAAGGCGCTATAACACCGACCAATTTTGGCCGGTGCAACAAGTGCCGATCAACGAGACAGTTTACATAGATCAATGTTTACATAAGGAGATGTGCTGCCGACAACAATAATATTTCACTTTTTTAAAACGATACGATCAGCTGATGAACGAGCGTTTGCTCATTCATCTGCTGATCGCTGCCCTGTTTACACAGGGAAATTATTGTCAACGAGCGTTCTATGAAGGCTTGTCTGCCCGATAATTGCCCAGTGTAAATGGGCCTTTTAGCCTTGCTTTCTTATGAGTGTGTGATAAGATATGCAGCACAATCTCTTGAAAACAGTCTCACACTTCACAGGCTTCATGATGAAGTTAATTGCTGACAAAACACAATAATTGACATTTCAATTTCTAAACACGAAGACCAAAGCTTGTTGTCAAGTTATAAAATGAAATATGTGTGTGGTCTCATAAAAACGGCAACACTACAAATGGGTTCAAGTTTCTACATGCGCTATACTGAAAACTTCCAGTACTGTTATGTAACATTAGGCAGGATCTCAGATTTGTATGGTATTGTCTTGCTGACAGTTCCATGTAGCTAAAGTACATACAGTTCTATAAATTGCCATAAATTAGCGTTTTACAATTAAAAGGGAACATGTACAGACAAAATCAGACCTTACATAATGATAAAACTAATTAACAATTCAGAGAAGTGAGGCCCCTGCTCCCAAAAATACATATACAGTATAATGAGTCCAACTAAAATATAGTATCAAAGAAGACTAATGGCCCATTCATTATACAAACCAAAACAATTATATACCCCAAAAAAGACACAGGGGGACTTTTTTAATTGTGGTATGGCAATATTATGGTGCATGCCATATTTGCGCAACAATTTATGACTTTTTACCATTTTATGCCACCTCCGCCACTTCTAAAAAAAGTAGCTAAGGCTTAGTGTAAGGGGACGAGACCATAAACCGCATGACAAATTCACTATAATTTACATCAGATACTGGCGTAAATTATTGCGCAAATCTACGCCAGCACATAATTAGTGTAGATAACTTTCTGGCACACAGACGGCCAGTATTGTGCCAAATTTATAAAGAGGTGTGCCTATTACTCCAGCACGGTTTAGATTACGACTGGTATATGAACTCTGTGCTGTCCTAAAATAGCTGCAGCACTTTTTAGACTACGAGTATGAGACACTCCCACTGTTCTTGGATTGGCAGATCCAACGGCGGATCATCATATGGGCATCATATGCCCGAACCGCACATAATCTTAAAAGTCTATGCAGCGCGCTAGTGCTGCTAACTGCCGCTGCAGAGATGGGGAGAGTGGCGTAGCTATAGGGGTCGCAACCTTCACAGTTGCGACCGGGTCCCTAAGACAGGGGAGCCCGCAGTGCCCCCGTTGCCACACAGCGCTGACAGCGCTGATCCCGCTTCCAACTGAATCTGTGTCCGCAGGACGCAGATTCAGTTGGGTTGAATGCTCGAGCCTTGCTCCAGCATTCACTGTGCCGCGAGTGGCTCGGCGCAGGCACGCACGATGTAGTGACGCGATGTAGTGACATGATCGCGCCACTGAATCACGCACAGTGCAGAGGAGGAGAAGGATCCTCCACCCGTCGTGGGAACGGGGATAGGTAATTATGATATTATTTTTCTATTAGGTACATACATATGGGGGCATTATATTGTATAGGACTGCTAAGGGGGGGCATTATACTGTATGGGGCAGCTATGGAGGGTATTATACTGTATTGGGGCATTATACTGTATGTGGCAGCTATGGTGGGCACTATACTGTATGGGGCATTATACTGTATGTTGCAGCTATGGAGAGCATTATACTGTATGGGGGGCATTATACTGTATGGAACAGCTATGGGGGCTTTATACTGTATGTGGAAGCTATGGAGAGCAATGGGGGGCATTATACTGTATGGGGCAGCTATGGGGTGAATTATACTGTATGGGGCAGCTACGGGGGGCATTATGCTGTATGGGGCATTATACTGTATGTGGCAGCTATGGAGAGCATTATACTGTATGGGGCAGCTATGGGGGGGGCATTATACTGTATGAGACAGCTATGGGGCATTATACTGTATGCGGCAGCTATGGGGGGAATTATACTGTATGAGACAGCTATGGGGGCATTATATTGTATGGCGGGCATTATACTGTATGGGGCAGCTATGGAGGGCATTATACTGTATGGGGCATTATAGTGTAAGGGACAGCTATGGGGGGCATTATACCGTATGGCTCATTGTAGAGTATGGGGCCGCTATGGGGGCATTATACTGTATGTGGCAGCTATGGGTGGCAATATACTGTGGGGGAAGCTATGGGGGGCATTATACTGAGCAATTACAAGAGCTGCAGGTCCAAGGGGGGAGGCGCTGTGTAGCACTATATACAAGGGGGAGGCGCTGTGTGGCACTATATACAAGGGGGATTGCTGTGTAGCACTATATACAATGGGCTGTGTGGCACTATATACAAGGGGGGCTGTGTGGCGCTATTTACAAGAGGGGGAGGGCTGTGTGGCGCTATCTACAGGTGCCTGTGTGTGGCGCTATCTACAGGGGGCTGTGTGTGGCGCTATCTACAGGGCGCTTTGTGTGGCGCTATCTACAGGGGGCTGCGTGTGGTGCTACGAACAGGGGGCTGTGTGTGGCGCTATCTACAGGGGTCTGAGTGTGGCGCTATCTACAGGGGGCTGTGTGGCGCTATCTACAGGGGGCTGTGTGGCGCTACCTACAGAGGGCTGTGTAGTGCTATTTACTGGGGCAGTGGCGTAACTACCGAGGTAGCAGACATAGCGGCTGCTATGGGCCCACGGCTTGAGGGGGCCGTGCCGCCAGCCGAGACGCCCCCCACATATGCCCGGTGGCGCCGCTAGCAGCCTTTATGGCTGCTATAGTGGTAGCAATGCTACTACGGGGCCCGCGGCGCTGAGCCTCTAACATGTATGAGCCGGGAACACAGGCCCTCTCATGCCTGGGGGCATCGCTAGCCCCGGTGCTAGCGACAGTTACCTCCTCCTGCAGTAATTGTACCTGCGTCTATAGCACGCAGGTACAAATACATGCATCAGCGCTGGATAGCTGGGCACGTTCTGTGCCCGACCATTCAGCGCCTTACAATGACGCTAATTGACTTTCCCACCCAATCAGCGCCTATCAACGACGCTAGCGGCGAGATGACATCATCGCACTGCTTCCATGCTTGAAAGGCGCTGATTGACGGGGCAAATCATTCTGCCCTGCCAATCAGCACCTTTGAAGGACGCGCCGCTTGCGTCGTTCAGCTCCAGCAGACCTGCTCAGAAGAGAGCAGATCTGCATTGCCACCGGACAGCGCTGGAACGGGATCAGGGTGAGTATGTAATTTTTTATTTTTTTTCTACTAAAACTGAGTAGCTTTCTCTACAGTGGGGGCTTTATCTACAGGGGGGTCTATATGTGGGGTTGTGGGCCACTATATACAGAGGGGGTCTATATGTGGGTATGTGGGCCACTATATACAGGGGGGTCTATATGTGGGGATGTGGAGCTATAAAACTGACCTTCCTTTGAGCTAGTTGAGAATCTGGAGCATTACATTTTGTGGGTTCGATTAAACTCTCCAAATGGCTAGAAAAAGAGAGCTTTCATGTGAAACTCGACAGTCTATTCTTGTTCTTAGAAATGAAGGCTATTCCATGCGAGAAATTGCCAAGAAACTGAAGATTTCCTACAACGGTGTGTACTACTCCCTTCAGAGGACAGCACAAACAGGCTCTAACCAGAGTAGAAAGAGAAGTGGGAGGCCCCGCTGCACAACTGAGCAACAAGACAAGTACATTAGAGTCTCTAGTTTGAGAAATAGACGCCTTACAGGTCCTCAACTGGCAGCTTCATTAAATAGTACCCGCAAAACGCCAGTGTCAACGTCTACAGTGAAGAGGCAACTCCAGGATGCTGGCCTTCAGGGCAGAGTGGCAAAGAAAAAGCCATATCTGAGACTGGCTAATAAAAGGAAAAGATTAATATGGGCAAAAGCACACAGACATTGGACAGAGGAAGATTGGGAAAAAGTGTTATGGACAGACGAATCGAAGTTTGAGGTGTTTGGATCACACAGAAGAACATTTGTGAGACGCAGAACAACTGAAAAGATGCTGGAAGAGTGCCTGACACCATCTGTCAAGCATGGTGGAGGTAAAGTGATTGGCTGGGGTTGCTTTGGTGCTGGTAAAGTGGGAGATTTGTACAAGGTAAAAGGGATTTTGAATAAGGAAGGCTATCACTCCATTTTGCAACGCCATGCCATACCCTGTGGACAGCGCTTGATTGGAGCCAATTTCATCCTACAGCAGGACAATGACCCAAAGCACACCTCCAAATTATGCAAGAACTATTTAGGGAAGAAGCAGGCAGCTGGTATTCTATCTGTAATGGAGTGGCCAGCGCAGTCACCAGATCTCAACCCCCTGGAGCTGTTGGGGGAGCAGCTTGATCGTATGGTACGCAAGAAGTGCCCTTCAAGCCAATCCAACTTGTGGGGGGGGGGGGGGGGGGGCTTCTGGAAGCATGGGGTGAAATTTCTCCCGATTACCTCAGCAAATTAACAGCTAGAATGCCAAAGGTCTGCAATGCTGTAATTGCTGCAAATGGAGCATTCTTTGACGAAAGCAAAGTTTGAAGGAGAAAATTATTATTTCAAATAAAAATCATTATTTCTAACCTTGTCAATGTCTTGACTATATCTTCTAGTCATTTTGCAACTCATTGCAACTCCATCCATTCTCCCATTGATGCGGTGAAGTAGTCCTGTGCCCTTAGCAGAGAAACACCCCCAAAACATAATGATTCCACCTCCATGCTTGACAGTGGGGACGGTGTTCTTTGGGTCATAGGCAGCATTTCTCTTCCTCCAAACACGGCGAGTTGAGTTAATGCCAAAGAGCTCAATTTTAGTCTCATCTGATCACATCACCTTCTCCCAATCACTCTCAGAATCATCCAGATGTTCACTTGCAAACTTCAGACGGGCCTGTACATGTGCCTTCTTGAGCAGGGGGACCTTGTGGGCACTGCAGGATTTTAATCCATTACGGCGTAATGTGTTACCAATGGTTTTCTTGGGGACTGTGGTCCCAGCTGCCTTGAGATCATTAACAAGTTCCCCCCGTGTAGTTTTCGGCTGAGCTCTCACCTTCCTCAGGATCAAGGATACCCCACGAGGTGAGATTTTGCATGGAGCCCCAGATCGATGTCGATTGACAGTCATTTTGTATGTCTTCCATTTTCTTACTATTGCACCAACAGTTGTCTCCTTCTCACCCAGGGTCTTACTTATGGTTTTGTAGCCCATTCCAGCCTTGTGCAGGTCTATGATCTTGTCCCTGACATCCTTAGAAAGCTCTTTGGTCTTGCCCATGTTGTAGAGGTTAGAGTCAGACTGATTAATTGAGTCTGTGGACAGGAGTCTTTTATACAGGTGACCATGTAAGACAGCTGTCTTTAATGCAGGCACCAAGTTGATTTGGAGCGTGTAACTGGTCTGGAGGAGGCTGAACTCTTAATGGTTGGTAGGGGATCAAATACTTATTTCTCTGTGCACAATGCAAATAAATATATATAATTTTGACAATGTGATTTTTTTTCTTTTTTTATATATATATAATCTATCTCTCACTGGTAAAATTAACCTAGCCTAAAAATTCTAGACTGTTCATGTCTTTGACAGTGGTCAAACTTACAAAATCAGCAAGGGATCAAATACTTATTTCCTTCACTGTATGTACCGAGCTTTGTTATGGTGCTGTACATATGTCAGAGCTTGGTTCTGGTGCTGTATTTATGTACTGAACTTGGTTGTGGTACTGTATATATGTATGAGCTTGGTTCTGGAGATGTAATTATATAGGATATATTTATAATAACAAAATTGTAGGGCAGATGGAATTGTTCTCAATTCATTGTATATTTCATGAGAACCTGTCTGGTAGTTTTAACCCCTTGAACTGCCACAATGCGGTAATACATGACCTGACAATATTTCCAAATGTATGTTTTTTTTTCAGATGCAGCAAAATCTTTAAAATCCACTTTTACAACGGCGCACACTATATGCGAATTACTCATTAAAGGGTCAAGGGGCGGTGCCGCTATCCTGAAGAGTCACATACTCTTGTCTCCAAACCCACCTTTCCATGGTTGATTGACATCCCCGTGGCTGGTACAACATTCTCGGATGCGCCATTACCTTGTGGCACTATATACAAGGGGGGCTGCGTGGCACTATATACAAGGGGGAGCTGTGTGGCTCTACTAAGGGGGAGCTGTGTGGCACTATCTACTAGGGGGGCTGTATGGCACTATTTACAAGGGGGAGGGCTTTGGCTCTATCTACATGGGCCTGTGTGGCGCAATCTACAGGGGTCTGTGTGTTGCACTATCTAGTAAGGGGGGGGGGGGGCTGTGCGGCCCTATCTACTAAGGGGGGCTGTGTGGCACTATATACAAGGGGGAGTTGGGGGTTGCTATCTACAAGTGGGGTGTGACACTGTCTACAGGGGTGCTGTATTCCACATTCTACAGGGGGCACTATCTATAAGGGGGGCTGCTTGTGGCACCTTGGGGGGACCCAGCCAAGGGTCTTGTAACAGGGGGAAGTGTGAGGCGCTATCTACAGGGGGCTGTGTGAAGCGCTATCTACAGGGGGCTGTGTGTGGCACTATCTACAGGGGGCTGTGTGTGTCGAAGACATCTGAGTGGCAAATTATGCAGAAATGGGTCATGGCCAGGAGAAGTCGTCATGAAGTCTGGACCTGATGGAGAAGAAAAGAGGAAAGAAGCTACTAGAATCTGAGACGTCGTCACCTGTGAGTCACTAGATTTATAGAGAATCTGTCACCTCTCCTAACATGTTTATTATAGGAAATCCTTGTATTTCACAAAAAGTCTTTGTGCTATCCAGGACTGATAGACAATTGGTTACCATTCCCCTTCGCAGGAGGATGTGTCCCTGCACAGTGTCATACTGTCAGCGATGGTTGGAGACTGTCAGTATGTAGGGACACAGCCTTTGGACAAGAGGAATCGTAACACCCATTTGTTAATGCCTGGACAAAAAGGTAGTGTTAACAATAGTTACGGCGCAGCAGGACAGCGGTGGAGAAGAGAGGCCCAAGTTTGGGTAACAGCCCAGGGCCTATGGTCTACTTAATCCACCACTGGCTGTGGCCATTTTGAGACAACACAGAGGGGACCCTAAAATGGCGGATCCACTGCATAGGGGGGCAACTGGAGGGCACCAGGTAAAATGACTTCATATATCCTATCACATTTCTATTTTTTGTCCTGAGACTGGAGGGTTGCTTTAACGTAAGCTTCCATAGAGAAATATGGAATGGGGTAGTAAGTCTAGAACATAGTAATTCTATAATATAACAGTTAGTTGCCATACCTTGGTAGTTCACCTCTTTTCCTCCCTCCTTTAATCTCTCTTTATTTTTTTCCTTCTTTTGCCCTCTCAGCTGCTGAGCCCCATAGAAGCTCTTATATCTCCTTCACTGGTAGTTACACCATACCTCCCAACTTTCAAGTATTGCAAATAGGGACAACCTATGCAGCGCACAGTATCATGCCCCCATAGTGCCTCCCACACAGTATAATGCCAAATAGTCGCCCCCACACAGTTTAATGCCCCCATAGCTGCCACTATAAAGTTTAATGCCTCCATAGTTGAACACATACAGTATAAAGCCAACACAGATGTCCCCATGCAGTATAATGTTCACACAGATACCCCCATGCAGTATAATGCCCACACAGATGCCCCCATACAGTATAATGCCCACACAGATACCCCCATGCAGTATAATATCCTATCAAATTCCCCCATATATGGACAGTGATGTCAGGGTTTTCCTCTAGGAGCGGAATCCCCAGCCAAAGCATTGGCAATGCTCAGACAGGGGATTCCCCTCTGGGGTAGCCCCTGATATCTCTGTCCAAATAAGGATAGTAACGCCAGACGCTTTTACAGTAGCGGAATTCCCGGCCAAAGATTCGGCAATGCTCTGGCTGGTGATTACACTCCTGGAGGAACCACTGACGTCACTGTCCATATATGGACAGTGATGTCAGCGGTTCCTTCTAGGAGCGGAGATCCCAGCCAGAGTGTCGTCTACGTTCTGGCAGGGGATTCCGCTCCAGGAGTAGCCCCGACGAAACTGGACAGTGACATTAGGGGTTCCCTCTAGAAGCGGAATCCCCGGCCAGAGCGTCGGTAAAGCTCTGGCCGGGGATTCCGATCCTGTAGGAGCAACTGACGTCACTGTCCATATATGGACAGTGATGTCAAGGGTTTCCTGGGCTCCGTGCTTAAAGTAGCGCTGTGCCCGGGGAGTCCTCGACGAGTTGAGGAGCTCCCTCTGCTCTTCCACTCTTTACAACTGCTGAAGCAAGGAGCTGACGGTTCTCTGCTTCAGCATTAGTTTCAACTGTATCCGCGTCCCACAGATACAGTTGACACCAGGACATACAACCGGCCTGTCTGGACAGCAGGACACCGCCCGGAATCCGGGACTGTCCCACTGAATCTGGGATGGTTGGGAGGTATGGTTACACCCCTTCTTATATACAACTATTGTTTGATAGTCTAACATCTGGAAAATTAGGTTAAGACAAGTACAATTCTGAATCATTGGCCAGCAACTGTGTTGCCTTTCCTTAAATTCTCAGAGAATCTGACAATCATATTGTATTGCAATACCCAGCAGAAGCCACACAATGTGATCAGGACCTAATAGAGCACCCTTACCACATTAGTTGTTAAATGGGATAATAGTAAACATATCCTTACATCTGTTTGTGACTGTCAGGCAAGTTGAATGCAGTAATTGAATCTAGAATACACAGAAGTAATCAAAGTTACAGTACAAGTCATAGGCCTACAGCCATAGAAAATATATCTTTGTATTACGCATATAATTCCGGGCCAGGAAATAGAATAAATTGTATTCCTATAAGAATGGAGCGCTCCAGTGCCAAATCCACTCTATCTTTTATCTTGTCTCCTGTGCATTTTCTAATAACAGCTGAACACAGCTTGAATCCTTATCTTACACCCAGAGGAAGAATTTGGCAGCTTTGTCTGAATATCATTTTATTTTATTTTTCCATCACCAGCTACTTTTGTAATAAGCCAGTTCTGGCCTGAACTTTCCATTTTTAACAATCACTTATTTGATTACATTTTCTTGCTGCTGGAGCAATTGGTGGTTTTGTGTTTAGGAAAATCATCACATCCACATAATGAGAATGTTTTATGCAGTAGAAGATCTGTCAGTCTACAGGATACAAGTGCACTGCATGCCATATGTAATGATATGTTCCCTGTTTCTATAATTTTGGCAGGGAATATATTTATACACAGTCTGTATGTATGCCCTCTATTCATTCCAGGCTGTAGAGTGGAAGTCAGCAATGCATGCAAACCCCGTGTTCTTTCGCCATGAACTAAGCTATTATATTGGACTTTGTGCTCCTCTTGGTTGTAATCTAGTGTATATTGAACAGCAATAATGATATAAGCTGGATCTGCACCTGGACATTTAATGAGATTCTACCGGAGAGATGAATGAACGTATTGTACAGTAAGGCATTATATACCTTTCAGCCATAATATTAAAACCACTGACAGGTGAAGTGAATAACATTGATGATCTGGTTACAATGGTGCTTGTCAAGGGGTGGGATATATTAGGGAGCAAAGGAACAGCACGTTGATGTGTTGGAAGCAGAAGAAATGGACAAGCGACTTTGACAAGGACCAAGCACAAATCATAACTATATTAAACCATTATACAGCCACGGCATGACAATTACGGTAGACACCATGAGAAAAACTCCTTAATGTAATATAACCTACAAAAAGTTTTTGGGAAAATGGCAAATGCGTGTTTTTGTTAGTGTTTTTGCTAATAGTGTGTTTTACTACATCAAAAACCCCAAAACACATAGACACTTGGGGTTTTTTAAAGACGAAAAAAAACCAATAAACGTCTATGGGACAAAAATTCCACTAAATGATACAAAAACCGCCAAAGTCAGGCATGCTGCGATTTTGGAAAAACGCTACTGACACAAAAAAACACCATCAGTGGCGTAGCTATAGGGGTCGCAGCGGGTGCAGTTGCGACCGGGCCCCCAAGCCTGGGGGGCCCACGGGCCCCCATTGCCATACAGCATGCTTCCTAAAGAAATCTTCTGTACCGTGAAGCCGGCACTTCCTGGTTACGGTCACATGGTACACTTAGTGTACCATGTGACCGTGTTGTCACGTGACACGGCTTCCAGACAGTGGAATGGAAGAGTCGGTGCGGAGGACTCCAGGTAAGCTGCAGGCTGGAATGTAATGTATTGTGATGTAATGTCTTGTGTTGTAATGTAATGTCTTGTAATGTATTGGGTTGTATTGTGCTTTTTGCGGTGGAGAGGGTGTTAAATCACAGCCCCCCCTCTCTCCACCGCAAACTGCACAATACAACACAATACAGTATAGTACACATGACTGTATGAGAGCGGGGCTGCGGCTGTGTAATAGTCACCTCCCCGCTCCTGAGTCCTGACATGTGCGCGCCGTCAGGATGATGCGATGCGGCCGGCGCTGCACTAATAATCTGCGGCACTGAAGACAGAACATGGCGGGCGCGCTGCAAAACACCCCCATGTTCTGTCTTCAGTGTCTGCGCTCATTAGTGCAGCGCCGGCCGCATCACCTCATGCTGACTGCGCACGCACTTCCTGTCAGGAGCGGGGCAGTGGCTGTATTACACAGCCGCAGCCCCGCTCTATAATGGCGGAGATCAGAGAAACCTCTCACCTCCGCCGTTATTCCCGTGAATGCTGCAATCACAGCGGACTGCAGCATTCAGGAGAAAATGAGAAGGGGGGGATTCCCCTTGGATCGCGTCACAAGGAATTCCTGTGACGCGATCGAGGGCCATACCATATATGGGCAGACAGCCCAGGGTCCATTGAAGGACCCCAGGGCTGTCTTACCATATTTCCTGTTAGGGCATACTTAGGTATGTCCTAACAACTGTCTGTGTACTATCAGTACACAGGCTAATGTACTGACATATATCGGATATATGCCAGTACATTAAAGTTTTAAAATAAAGTAAAAACAAAGTAATGTTAAATAAAAAAAATACACATTCACCTTTTTTACAATAAACATTAAAATAAGTCTCAATACATAAAACATACACATTCAGTATTGGCGCGGCCGTAATAACTTGCACAACATTTTTTTTGCATCATTTATGATGTGTGCGCTGTAAAAAAATAAAATAACTGCTTTCTGTCACTTATTGTGGGGCACGAGGTGCAATGATGAATTTAACCTCCATGTTCGTCACATTCAGGGCTCATTTACACGAGCGTGTTATACGTCCGTGCGACGCGCGTGATTTTCACGTGCGTCGCAGGGACCTATATTAGTCTATGGGGCCGTGCAGACAGGTGCGTGATTTTCAAGCAGCGTATGTCCGCTGCGTGAAAGTCACGACATGTCCTATATTTGTGCGCTATTCACGCATCACGCACCTATTGAAGTCAATGGGTGCGTGAAAACCACGCATGTCACACGGAAGCACTTCCGTGGGACGTGCGTGATTCGCGCAACAGCACTGTAAAGGATGAATGAAAACAGAAAAGCACCACGTGCTTTTCTGTTTACAAACATCCAAACGGAGTGTCATTATGATGGCGGCTGCGCGAAAATCACGCAGCCGCGCATCATACGCTGATGACACACGGAGCTGTTAAGTGCCTTTTGCGCACGCAAAACGCTGCATTTTTTGCGTGCGCAAAACGCACACACTCGTGTAAACCCGGCCTAATAGTAATTAACCCCATCATGTACCTCACACATTAACCCATTATGACTGGGAAACATGATGGGGTTAATTACTATTAATGTGAGGCACATGCAAAATTCAGCAACACACCACGCACCTCACATTTGGAAAACGAAAGAACTTTTTTTTTTTTTATTATTACTGTTCACAAAGTAAACGAAGTATCGGTATCAAAGTCCAAATTTTGGTATCATGACATCCGTACACTGTGGGTCGCGTCCCCCTGGGTGTTCGTGTGAAGACCTCCGGGGGGTCGCGAGTCACTCACCGAGGTCCCGGTTCCATTCAATCCTGGAGCAAGGAGCTGACATCTCCTTGATCCAGCATTCACTGTGCCCTGAGCGGCTCGACGCAGGCAGGCGGGATGTAGCGACATCATCATGCCTGCCTGCGCTGAGTCACTCATAGCACACACCGGATGAGGCGAAGGATCCTCCACCCGACGTGGGAACGGGGATAGGTAAGTAATTATGCTATTTTTCTATTATGCACATATGGGGGAATTATACTGTATGGGGAGCATTATACGGTATGGGGCTGTTATGGGGGGGGGGGGCAATATAAGTTATGGGGCATTATACTGTGTGGGGGCAGCTTAGGGAGCATTATACTGTGTGGGGGCATTATACTATGGGGGCTGTTGGGCAAGGCGTCTGGGCATAGGCGCGCGCAGGTGTCTGATGATGGTGGTGTTGGGGAGTGGTAGGGGGGGCCCAAGCTGAATTCTTGCACCCGGGCCCATGAGCCTTTAGCTACGCCCCTGAACACCATCAATATAAAAACAGCATGTTTGTAGGGCGTTTTATATTTCCCCATTGACTTTAAGCTAACATCTGGCTGAAGCGTTTTTTGTTTACTAAAAACGCAACAAAAAACTCCAGGAAAATTGCCACTAGAAACATTAAGTTTTTTCTAAAAAGCCTGTGTGTGTGAATCCACCCTAATAGCATTAGAGTATGTTCACACGGCTTATTTTCGGCCGTTTTTCGGCCAAACATCTGCCCATTGATTTCAATGGAAAAAACGGCGTTCTGTTCCAACAAGGTGTTTCTTTAAGCGGCCGTTTTGAAAAAGAAAAAGAAAAAGAAATGCATGTCATTGACTCTATAGAAAAACAGCTACAAAAACAGCCGTAAAAAATGCAGCGAAAAATGCGAGTTAGCTTAAAAAACGGCTGAAAATCAGGAAATGTTTCCCTTGAAAACAGCTCCGTTTTTTCAGACTTTTTTATTAAGCGTGTGCACATACCCTTACCTGTAAGGGTATGTTCACACTACAGCGTCCGTAACGGCCGAAATTACGGGGCTGTTTTCAGGAGAAAACAGACCCGTCATTTCAGCTGTAACGGCATGTGCAGGCGCTTGAATGCCGCGTCCAATACGGACGTTACTGGAGCTGGTTTTCCATGGAGTCCATGTAAAACGGCTCCATTTACGTCTGAAGAAGTGACATGACACTTCTTTGACGCGGGCGTCTTTTTTACGCCCCGCCTTTTGACAGCGTAAAAAAAATGACCGTCTGAACAGAACATCGTAAGACCCGTTCAAATGAATGAGCAGATGTTTGCCGACGCTATTGAGGCGCATTTTCGGACGTAATTCGGGGCTAAAACGCCCGAATTACGTCCGTGAATAGTGTGTGTGAACATACCCTAAATGTCACAAATGAATGCCTAAGGCTATATTCACACGACCATGTTACGTCCGTAATGGACGGAACGTATTTCGGCCGGAAGTCCCGGACCAAACTCAGTGCAGGGAGCCGGGCTCCTAGCATCATAGTTATGTACGATGCTAGGAGTCCCTGCCTCTCTGCCGGACAACTGTCCCGTACTGTAATCATGTTTTCAGTACGGGACAGTAGTTCCACGGAGAGGCAGGGACTCCTAGCGTCGTACATAACTATGATGCTAGGAGCCCGGCTCCCTGCACTGAGTTCCGTCCGGGACTTCCGGCCGAAATACGTTCCGTCCATTACGGACGTAACGTGGTCGTGTGAACCCAGCCTCACACACTAAGGTTATGTTCACAAGCTTAGCAAAAAAACATCTGAAAATACGGAGCTGTTTTAAAGGGAAAACAGCTGCTGACTTTCAGACATTTTTTTAGCAACTCGCGTTTTTCACTGCATTTTTTACGCCCATTTTTTTAGCTGTTTTTCTATAGAGTCAATGGAAAAACAGCTCCAAAAACGTCTCAAGAAGTGACATGCACTTCTTTTTTGCGGCCGTTCTTTTACGCGGCCGTTTTTAAAAAAAAACTGTCCCTCGGAATGCCATTTTTCCCATTGAAATCAATGGGGAGATGTTTGGAGGCGTTCTGCTTCCGATTTTTCGGCCGTTTTTCATCCATTTATGGCCTGAAAAACGTTTTATGATGTGCGGTCCAAAACCACATAAAAAACCACAGATGTTTTTTGCTTTGCAGCTGAAAACCACATAGAAAAACGCATGTGTTTTTACAGTGATTTGCAAAATCTTGGCAAAGTGCTATAAAAATGCATGTGTTTTTCAGTGTGGTGTTCGCTGCTTGGTACAAAACATGGAAAAACCGCACCATGTGAATACACCCTTATAAGTAAATAGCCAGCAACTACTCAAATTAGCTGCTTAATAACCAATGAGGAGGCTGACAAACTATGAACTGTAACCGTGCAATACCACTATAATATCAAACAGTAACTACTAGGTGTATCCCTATCACAGGTGAATACAAAAGTTAACAACCAAATACAGATAACAAAAGAGTGGTGGCCGGTATATACCTAGTAACAATATCGTAACTATAGCCTGCCCCGTATTTTACTAGTAAGGGTATGTTCACACTACAGCGTCCGTAACGGCCGAAATTACGGGGCTGTTTTCGGGAGAAAACAGCCCCGTCATTTCAGCCGTAACGGCATGTGCAGGCGCTTGAACGCCGCGTCCAATACAGACGTAACTGGAGCTGGTTTTCCATGGAAAACGGCTCCATTTATGTCTGAAGAAGTGACATGACACTTCTTTGACGCGGGCGTCTTTTTTACGTCCCGCCTTTTGACAGCGTAAAAAAAATGACCGTCTGAACAGAACATCGTAAGACCCATTCAAATGAATGGGCAGATGTTTGCCGACTCTATTGAGGTGCATTTTCGGACGTAATTCGGGGCTAAAACGCCCGAATTACTCCGTAAATAGTGTGTGTGAACATACCCTAATACATATTATAAATCCAAACAACCTAAACCGAATATATCAGTGTATACTGTATTAAAATAAAAATTGAATGAAAAGCGGTCCTATATGCAGTGAAAAAAAAACAATGCAAAAATTATTTTAATGGCCTAAAAAGAAAAAACTATAGTAATTACACCACCATGTGCGCAAAATCACTAAAAAGTATCTGGTCACTTAGGACCAAAACACTATGGTAGTTAAAGGGTTAAAGTGGTTGAATACTAACAATAATTTTTCATATGTCTTATTAGAGCATTTAAACGTCATAGAGGATAGTCATCGCTCGGGTGTCCCCTCTATGAGTAGGGTGCTGCTAACCAGGGCCGGGCCCCACTAGCAAGTGCCAGGGCCCACTACACTTGGGGGGCCCACTCAGCCGCCGGGTGCTGACGCTGCCGCTAGTGGCTCTGATCCGGGACGCCGTCTCTGGGGGAGCCCCTGACATCATTGTCCATATAGCAGTGTCCCAGGCAGTGGAGTATTTATAGGGGTTGCAACGATCACAACTGCGACCGGGCTCCCAAGCCTGGGGGCCTGCAGTGCCCCCGTTGCTACACAGCGCTGACTGCGCTGGTCCCGCTTCCAACTGAATCTGCGTCCGCATGACACACATTCAGTTGGGTTCAATGCTGGAGCCTTGCTCCAGCATTCACTGTGCCGCGAGCGACTCGGCGCAGGCAGGCGCGCTGTAGTGACGTCATTGCGCCTGTCTGTGCAGAGTCACTCACAGCACAGTGCAGAGGAGGAGAAGGATCTTCTACACCTGTTGTGGGAACGGGGATAGGGAAGTAATTATGTTATTATTTTTCTATCAGGTACACACATATGGTGGCATTATACTGGGTATGGGAGGGGGCTCATATGGTAGCTGCTGGGGGCATTATACTGTATGGGGGGCATTATACTGTATGGGACAGCTAAGGGGGCATTATACTCTATGGGGGGGGCATTATACTCTATGGGGGGGCATTATACTGTATTCATCAGCTATGGGGCATTATACTGTATGGGGGCATTATACTGTATGGGGCAGCTATGGGGGGCATTATACTGTGGGGCAGCTATGGGGGCATTATACTGTATGTGGCAGCTATGGAGGGCATTATACTGTATGGGGGTATGGTATTATACGGTATGGGACAGCTATGGGGGGCACTATACTGTATGGGGGCATTATACTGTATGGGCAGCATTATACTGTATGGGGGCATTATACTGTATGGGGCAGCTATGGGGGCAATATACTGTATGGGAGGCATTATACTGTATGGGGCAGCTATGGGTGGCATTATACTGTGGGGGCAGCTATAGGGGCATTATACTGTGTGGGGCAGCTATGGGGGCATTACTATGATTGGTGGCAGTATACTGTGGGGGCAGCTATGGGGGGCATTATACTGTGGGGGCATTGATGGGGTTAATCGGGTAAGGCAGCTGGGCATAGGCGTGCGCAGGGGTCTAGTGGTGTTGGGGAGGGGTAGGGGGGCCCAAGCTGAATTCTTGCATTCTTGCCCATGAGCCTTTAGATACACCCCTGGTCCCAGGCAGAGTGCTAGTAGTCCTCTGCCCAGGACTAAGGCTCTGGGGTTGCCCCTGACAACACTGTCCATATATGGAAAGTGACGTCAGGGGCTTCTCCTGAAGCGGAATCGCCATCCAGAGCATCTGCAATGCTCTGGCTGGGGATTCCGCTCCTAGAGGGAGGCTCTACATACAGGGAGGGTGGCTGTGTGGCACTACAAAGGAGGGTGGCTGTGTGGCACTACCAGGGAGGGGGCTGTGTGGCACTACCAGGGGGTGGCTGTGTGGCACCACCAGGGAGGGGGGCTGTGGCACTACCACGGAGGAGGGGGCTGTGTGGCACTACCTGGGTTGGGGGCTGTTTGGCACTACCTGGGAGGGGGCTGTGTGGCATTTCCTGGAGGGGGCTGTGTGGCATTACCTGGGGGGGAGGGCTGTGTGGCACTAAATTTACAGAGGGCACTAAATTTATGGCGGTACAAACTGGGGGCCTAACTTCTATATGGGGGCATAAATAGGGCCTAACGTCTATATGGGGGCACAAAGTGAAGATTTCTGTCATTTTAGTTCCCCCGCAAAGGAGCCTACTAAGTCTGTGTCGCCCAAGGGCCCACATAAACCTGGAGCCGGCCCCGCTGCTAACAAAGAACGGCTCTCGCCTCTGCAGATTCAGCCCATCCATATTTTTGGTCAGCTATTGATGTGAATTGCTGCCATGTAATACTACAATTCTACTGCAGCAGGGCAAAGAGAAGGTGATAAATCTGCTCATTTAAGGCTCTATTCACATCACATTTAAGCTATAAAGCTTAGATATATTTTCTTCACTGTGCAAATATATGCCATTTGTCCAAATCCTTTCGCCCATTGATTTTTATTGTAAATAGGACTGCAGCGTATACATTTTTATGAGTGCCGAGTAGCATAGTAGGTTTGGCTATACAGTACCTTAGAATAAAAAAAACGTATTCAGACATGAGTTTGTGAAGAGAACACTTTTTTGTAATGTTACAGTATATGTTTGTATAGTTTTTCGGTATACAAATGTATAGATCAAATATTTGAACCAAAGTGATGTGAATAGAACCATACACCTTTAAAATCCTACAGAATAATATTAAAAGGAAATAAAATGGTAAAAATGGTGCATGATTCACATACATAGAAAAGTGTGTTACTATAGATGGTGCAAAGGCTGTAGTCGCACCCTGGCCCTGGAGCCTGATGGGGGCCAAAACTCTCTTCAGGCCCATATGAGGACACCAGTACTATAAATGACTGATGCTAGTTTGGGGGCCCTTTTTCAAAAATTGTACCTGGGCCAAGGAGCTCCAAGTTACTCCCCTGTAGACATGAGAAAACGTGTGTATATATATATATATATATATAGCAATAATGTATAACAGTATTGACGTATGAAATGGTTATTATGCCGATGCACATGCGATGCACGTCTTACACCATTACCTCTGATGTTCTTACATTTTAATTGATGAGTTTCTTTACATCAATAATGTTGTTTATAAAACAGCGTTAAGCTTTTTACACTCAATAGTTGTTCTTTTAAGTACCCCTGTAAGATAGAACTCTGAGCTCATAATTCTGCCATCATAATGTGTGTAGGAGTTCAAGTCTTCAAGACAATGATATGCAGCCAACATGAGAGCCCCACTGACTGCTGTGCCGTGCTCTGCTTCCGAATTCGTAACGCAATTTGTATCACATCTGTTGCATAAGCAGGATATGTCGTTCAAGAAAGTTTATTGATCCTGGACAAAAACGTTATGTTTTTGTTTTTTTTTAAAACTACAGAACAAGGAAATCTAGAGCTTCTCCTGAAAGCTGTAGGCTCCATAATTACGACTACATGCAAAGAGGACGCATTTTTTAAAATTGTATTCACTGTATTTGTCAGATTATAAGGTGACCTAAATGTAAAAGACAATTTATGAAGCCCCATCTACATATTTTCCATGAGCTGGAGTCGCCGCTGCCTTTTCACAGTTTACAGGCACAGTACCGTACATATCCGTAGCGGCTATGCTTGGGATTGCATCTTGAATGGGGCAGAAACTGCAATCCCAGTCACAGCCGCTACAGCCTGGTAAACACTGAAGAGGACGTAGCGATGAACTTTGCGGCCTTTTCAGTCAGCTGATCGGTGGGGGTGCTGGAAGTTGGACCTCCACCGATCTGATATTGATTGGCTATCCTAAGGATAGGCCATCAATATAAAATGCTCAGAGAATCCTTTTAAGGTTCTTTTTATGCCGTAACGTATTTTTTTAAATTACTGACTGAAAATGCCCAGTCTTCTTGTGAACGTATAGCTTCACTTATTACGTATTCTATTTTGTGGTCACGTTGCTCTTTCATATTGCTGTAAATAACACATACTCAAGTTATGCCAGAAAGCAGGAGAATTGGCAGGAAGATCTACAGTCGTGGTTTTATAATAAAGGAATTCTTTTATTATGAGGGCCATATCCAGAAATCATAGGGCTTATTCAGATAAACGAGTGTAAACTCAGACGTGAAAAACGGTAGTTTTCACGTCCGAGTCGCACCCATGGTGGACCCGTTTTAACGGATCCCTCATCCGTTGAGTCTATTGAAGGATCCTTAACATGTCCTATTTTTTCACAGGTACTTCACACGGTCCGTTAAAACAACAGTTTTTTAACGGACAGCTCACAGACTTATAATATGCTCGTTTTTGAGTTTGTGTGTGCACATACCCTAAGGCTATGTTCACATGCTTAGCAAAAAACATCTGAAAATACGGAGCTGTTTTCAAGGGAAAACAGCTCCTGATTTTCAGACTTTTTTAAGCCACCCGCGTTTTTCACAGTAGTTTCTGGAGCTGTTTTTCTATAGAGTCAATGAAAAACAGCTCCAAAAACGTCTCAAGAAGTTACATGCGCTTCTTTTTCGTGGGCGTCTTTTTACGAGCCCTTTTTGGAAAATGAGGCATAAAAAAACGCCCTGTCGGAACAGAGCGCCGTATTGCCCATTCAAATCAATGGGCAGATGTTTTTAGGTGTTCTACTTCCATTTTTTTCAAGCGTTTTTCGAGGCGTAAACGCCCCGAAATATGCCTGAAAACACTCTGTGTGAACATACCCGAACTGTGCTGCTTGGTGTGTCCATATTTTTTTTGAAGAAAATATGTGAGTTCACTAAATCTAACCAGTAGGTGCTATTGTTTGTGTTTTCTGTTTTATTCACTCACAAAATAAATAAAAAAAGCATAGAATTTTGTAATGTTATGAATTCTGTATAGAAGGTCTCCTTACATATACATAATCTGCACATGACTATTTAAAAAGTGTTTTCCAGTATCCTGTAATAAGATTTATCTTTGTATTATGATTAGAATAGTTTTTCAGCCACCGAATGAATGTTGTCCTTCACTCACAGCATGCAGAGATCTTGACAATAGTGATGAAATGTAACACAAGTATATTAGTTGCAGAAGTTTTCATCAGAGGCTAAATGGTCATGGGCTCTGGTGCAAAAATTCAGCTCAGATGAACCCATGATGGCAAGCCAGTTAACTAATTACAGGCTAGCTGAGCAGGAGGAGCAGGCAGAATAATGGACTACGAGGACGGCGGGCTGGGGGGCGGGTGGTAGACTAGTTGAGCAACCAATGCATTACCTCCAAGCTTCTTCACCTGCCTCTGCATTCACGTTACTGATACATTGATCAGGGGCGTAACTAGGAAAGACTGGGCCCCATAGCAAACTTTTGACTGGGGCCCCCCCTCCCCCGGGTGTCACACAACCCCCCCCCCCCTTGTAGATAGTGCCTTTTTTACAAACCCCCTTTTGATAACGCCATACAGCCCCCCTGTAGATAACGCCATACAGCCCCCTTTGTAGATATCTACAGAGGGGGCTGTATGGCGTTATCTATGGGGGGACTGTATGGCGTTCCCTACAGGGGGGGGACTGTATGGCGTTCCCTACAGGGGGGGCTGTATGGCGCTATCTACAGGGGGGCTGTATGGCGCTATCTACAGAGGGGGCCGTATGGCGTTATCTAGAGGGGGGACTGTATGGCGTTATCTACAGGGGGGGGGCTGTATGACGTTATCTACGGGGGGGGGGCTGTATGGCGTTCCCTACAGAGTGGGCTGTCTGGCGTTATCTACAGGGGGGACTGTATGGCGTTACCTACAGGGAGTCTGTATGGCGTTCCCTACAAGGGGGGTCTGTAGGGAACGCCATACAGCCCCCCCTGTAGGGAACGCCATACAGCCCCCCCTGTAGGGAACGCCACACAGCCCCCCCTGTAGGGAATGCCATACAGCGTCCCCCCTGTAGGGAACGCCATACAGCCCCCCTGTAGGGAACACCATACAGCCCCCCCCCTGTAGGGAACACCATACAGCCCCCCCCTGTAGGGAACGCCATACAGCGTCCCCCCCTGTAGGGAACACCATACAGCGTCGTTGTCCCTGTAGGGAACGCCATACAGCGTCGTCGTCCCTGTAGGGAATGCCATACAGCGTCGTCCCCCCTGTAGGGAACGCCATACAGCGTCCCCCCCTGTAGGGAACGCCATACAGCGTCCCCCCCTGTAGGGAACACCATACAGCGTCGACCCCCTGTAGGGAACGCCATACAGCATCGTCCCCCCTGTAGGGAATACCATACAGCGTCGTCCCCCCTGTAGGGAACGCCATACAGCGTCGTCCCCCCTGTAGGGAGCGCCATACAGCGTCGTCCCCCCTGTAGGGAACGCCATACAGAGTCCCCCCCCTGTAGGGAATGCCATACAACGTCGTCCCCCCCTGTAGGGAACGCCATACAGCCCCCCCCCCTGTAGGGAACGCCATACAGCGTCCCCCCTCCCAAAAAAATACGACCTACAGTGTGTCCTAATAAAAGACATGTATCCCCTGTCCACAGGATAGGGGATACATGTGTGATCGCTGGCAGCGATAGGGAGAACGGGGGACTGAAAGTCCCCTGAAGTTCTCCATCACAAACCTCGGACTTCCGGCGTCTGCGCAGCTCAATAAAAATGAAAGGCGCGCTGGTCACGCGTGCGCACAAGCGGGACCGGCGCTCCATTCTTTTCTACGGAGCTGCCGACACAGGCCCCGGAAGTCCGAGGTTTGTGATGGAGAACTTCAGGGGACTTTCAGTCCCCCGTTCTCCCTATCAATACCAGCGATCACACATGTATCCCCTGTCCTGTGGATATCCTGTGGATAGGGGATACATGTGTTTTGTTTAATGGCAGAGCGGGGAGATACCTCCCTGCTCTGCCGTAGTGATCAGTGGCGTCGCGCTGTAGCAGCCATAGCGGCTGCTAGCGGAGCCTCCGGCCATGGTGGGGGCCCGTGCCGGCGGGCGACACGGGCCTCCTCATGCCGCGGGCCCCGTAGCAGCTGCTACTGCTGCTACGGCGGTAGTTACGCCACTGACATTGATGTAGTAGTATTTAGCAGCACTGATATGGCGAGGAGGGTCCTGCAGGCCCCCTGACTTTCTGCACCACTACTTTACATTATGCAATTATTTATTTATATAAAACCAGAAAGCAACATTTTATAACCTATTACAAAATCAAGATGTTGAATCAATGTCACTATTACTGGAATCAATAAGGGGGTGAATTCACATATCCTGGTTTCGTTAGCGATTTTCACAAAATTGTAGCAAAACCACAGGGTGTTTTGCCTTTATTTAAAAAAATGAAAGCAAATGTAGCCTGAGAGCCTAGGGGCGACGTATGCAACTATATGGTATACAGATGCATCTATTGGAGATTAACGACAGGAGCTTTTAGAAAATTAAACAGAAACTAAGTGTAAACAGAACCTAATGATGTGATTGGAGGTTTTTTCATTCTTACTGATAGATACATTTGAATTCATGTACAGTATCCCTCTGGACCATCTTTCATCAGAGCTATAACAGTTTTGGTGGGGTGAGTAATCTGCATTTGCCCTATTGGCTATTGCCCACCAACTTCCATCCCAGGGATATTACTTCACTGCAATTTACAACGTACAAGACTGTTTTATACCGAAAAAGCAGGAGAGACTGTAATCCAGCGCTTGAGGGTAAGTAAAAAGAATCGTGGTTCCAATTTTTTTAGTATTACAAGTTTAAAAAATGTCAAAGTGCAAAAAAGAAAGAGAATCACATTGTTTTTTCGCCTACGCGTTTCTGACATGTCCTGTGTCCTTAATCATGGCATTCCCCCCTCCCCTTCCCCTTATGTTTTTCTGACTGTTTTATACCCTCTGCAGCCCATATTGTATCACTCGAGGGGCCAGTACCCTCAATAGTTGAAGGGCGGCAGCGGTATTATCTGCTGCAGCACTTGTGTCTCTGCCATTTATGAGACACATAAACTGCTCCTGTATCCTTTGCAATCAGAACTGTGCACTACAATTGTAAGCATAGAATAACAGCCAATAGTGCACCGTGTCAATATCGCCACTGTTACAATAACTGTTGATCTTTCAGGGTGGTTGTTGGCCACATTGCGACCGTGTCAGGGACGCTCCGTGTGGCCTTACCCTTAGATTGTGAAGTGGCCGGTCCCCAGCGCTCAGTGTGTATGACTGAGATCGATACTGAGTGCTGGGGCCCACTTGACAGTCTACCAGTACAAGTCACGGAAACTAACGAGACTGATTGCAGGGGAAGGCAGCGGCCCAAAAAGAAAAGGAAAACAAGGCTGCACTCAGTGCTGGTAAGCTGTCCAACTTGTTTAAGATGTCAGAGGTCGTGACAGGTCCTCTTTAAGCATAAGGGCCCACCCTTAGCCTTAAAGAAATAAAAATGCCTACAGTAGAGCCCAATAAAATCAAAGTCACTCTACCATCCAAATATTTCACAATAAGAGACCTAATAACGTGCCTCAGGCGACAAATATAATATACTCTCCCTGATTATAATACATTTGGAAACCAAGAGTGATCATCTGCCCAACACTCATTACTGAACTGGCGAAACATCTGCACAGCCTGATATATCCAACCATTGAGCCCACAAAAGCCCAATATGGGCCTGTTCACATCAGTGTTGGCCTTCCGTTCCGGGGTTCCGTCGGAGGTTTCCGTCGGGTGAACCCCGCAACGGAAAGTCAAACTGAAACCACAGCTTCCGTTTCCGTCACCATTGATGTCAATGGTGATGGAAACATTGCTACAGCATTCCGGCAGGTTTCCGTTTTAATGACGGAATCAATAGCGCAGTCGACTAAAAGGTAAAAATTACTAAAATAAAAGGTGTTCTTTTAATGTAAAAAAATATTAAAAGTTCAAAAAAAAAACCTTTTCCCATTTCCCCCCTAGAGTATTGTTAAAAAAAAGTTAATAAATAAACATAATTGGTATCGCCGCATCCGTAAAAGTCTGAACTATTACAATATATCATTATTTAACCCGCATGGTATGCAACGTAAAAAAAATAAAATGTAAACACCAGAATCACTATTTTTTGGTCACCTCATCTCCCACAAAAAATGTAATAAAAGTGATCAAAACCGTTGCATGTACTCCAAAATTGTATCATTAAAAACGACAGCTTATCCTGCAAAAAATTAGCCCTCATACCACTTAATCAACAGAAAAATAAATAAAGTTGTGGCTCTCAGAATTTGGCGACACAAAATAAATGTTATTTTTTAAAGTTTTTTCTTGTAAAATTAGTAAAATATAAAAAAAACTATATATATTTTGTATCGCTGTAATCATATAGACCCGCAGAATAAAGTTAACATGTTTTTTTAATTGCACAGTGACTTCTGTAAAAACGAAGCGCAAAAACAATGGAGGAATCGCTATTTTTTTCCTTTTCTACCCCACAAATAATTTTTGCCCGTTTTCTAGTACATTGTATGGCACAATAAATGACCCTACAAAAAACTACAACTCATCCCGCAAAAATCAAGCCCTCATAGGACTATATCGACGGAAAAATGAAAAAGTTATGACTTTTGGAAAGTGGGGAGGAAAAAACGAAAATTTAAATCTGAAAGTTGTTTACGACGGGAAGGGGTTAAAAGACGATCACTGATTCCCTGCAAATCTCAAACATAACAAATTCATTCTAACATCTCTAAATCAGACCCTTCTGTTTTAAAATAATAGATCCACTGCAAGGCCTCATGTAAACTACTGTATGAAAAATCGGTACCATATAGTACTCTGTACATATGCCTTGTAAAGTTCTGTATAGTACCATATTTTGGACTATATTTTTCTTTATGATGTGCAATACATGTACATGTCTTTCTGCTTTCGTATCTATTACATATGGTTGATTTCTGAATTTTTTTCTATTTTAAACCAGTCGTCCTTGCAGTCGATTTTTACACAGACATGATTTTTCAGTATTCATTGACCTCTATGGGAAAAAGCTGTTATCATGCACGATTCAATGGAGCATGATTTTTTGGCGGCACAAAAAAAATTCACACAAAAATATAGCGCCACCAGAGCAATGGAAATCTCCATAAGAGACCATTACCACCATGACAGGATTCTAAACTAGGAACATGTACATTGCGTGTAATACATGAACTCCAATAATATTCAGCACATATTCAGATAACAAAACCTTGTAACCTGCAATCTCCCAATGCTGTTCCAAACTTCTTTGCTTGGTTAGTTAGGAGAACCATGTTGAACACGTGTTCATGTAGTACTATTTAAAGAGGCTCTGTCACCAGATTTTGCAACCCCTATCTGCTATTGCAGCAGATCGGCGCTGCAATGTAGATTACAGTAACGTTTTTATTTTTAAAAAACGAGCATTTTTGGCCAAGTTATGACCATTTTTGTAGTTATGCAAATGAGGCTTGCAAAAGTCCAAGTGGGTGTGTTTAAAAGTAAAAGTCCAAGTGGGCGTGTATTATGTGCGTACATCGGGGCGTTTTTAATACTTTTACTAGCTGGGCGCTCTGAAGAGAAGTAACATCCTCTTCTCTTCAGAACGCCCAGCTTCTGACAGTGCAGATCTGTGACGTCACTCACAGGTCCTGCATCGTGACGGCCACATCGGCACCAGAGGCTACAGTTGATTCTGCAGCAGCATCAGCGTTTGCAGGTAAGTCGATCTGGGCGTTCTGAAGAGAAGAGGATGTTACTTCTCTTCAGAGCGCCCAGCTAGTAAAAGTATTAAAAACGCCCCGATGTACGCACATAATACACGCCCACTTGGACTTTTACTTTTAAACACACCCACTTGGACTTTTGCAAGCCTCATTTGCATAACTACAAAAATGGTCATAACTTGGCCAAAAATGCTCGTTTTTTAAAAATAAAAACGTTACTGTAATCTACATTGCAGCGCCTATCTGCTGCAATAGCAGATAGGGGTTGCAAAATCTGGTGACAGAGCCTCTTTAAAGGCTATGTAAACCTTTAAAGGGCAATTTTTTGTTTTCTCTATATATAGCAGCTGTATCTAGCGCTAAATCCTGTGCCCGTGAGTTCCACGGACCTGACGGGTTCAGCGACAGTGGGTCCTGCGTGTCAGAGACACCCAGGATCCACCTGTAATCTATCACATCTTAGATGTGATAGATTACAGGTGGATAATGCGTGTCAGAGACACGCAGGACCAACTAACACTGCACCAGTCAGATCCGCGGCACTGACGGATTCAGGTCTAAGCGCACTATACAGCTGCTCTGTATAGAGAATGGAGAACAGCTGTATCTCAAAAAGTAAAACAAAATCTTAATAAAAACTATTTAGAAAGTTGCAACAAACACACTAACTAAACCCAAAAAATTTGCTCTTCAAAAGGTGTACATACATAGACGTTAAAGAGGAACGTTCACTCTCCTGACATGTCTGTTTTAGTTAAAAATGTTAATCCCCATGAAATTCTGGAGCATCTTCTCTTAGATCTCTACATTGTGCCATTCCTCTATTATTCCTCCTAGAAATGTATGAATAAATTGACAACTGGGTGTAACCAGTTGGGGGTGTGTCCTTACACAGTCTGAGAATGTCCAATCAGTGCTGACAGAGTGAGACTTTGTAGGAACACATCCCTTTGACCAGAGGAATGGTAACACCCAGTTGTCAATTTATTCATATATTTCTAGAAAGGAATAACAGGGGAACGGCACAACGCAGAGTTCTAAGAAAAGATTTTCCAGAATTGTTACTTCAAGGAGATTACAAGTATTTACTAAAATAGACATGTCAGGATAGGGCACAGGTTCTCCTTATGCAGCTAAATGCAGGAAGGTTCATATAAAAAAGTATTTATCTCTACAAAAGTGGCTTTGGAATCCATCAGTGTACACGGATGAAGTAGGAAAAACAAAACGATAAAGAAAATCCCATTGGTAGTAATGAACTGTGTCTGCAAAACCTCTCAGCATTCACTGATCAAATGATTAGAAGAGTTTACTGTCAGCATTTTAGACAGCAATTATTTCTAATGTATTTATAATGATTTGGAACCTACGATTTATATCTGGTTTTTTAAATGATGTAGATGTAGAAAACACAGGATCATTTCTCCTGCACACACAAGTCATTCTGCACACCTAGCACAAAGGATCTTTTTTTCCAGTCTATCAGCAAAACGGAAAGTATTACACTGATGGCGATACCACAAAAACGAATAAAATCCCCCACATCTGCTTGGCAGGCACAACCTTCGAGTGGTCTCCTGTGAGCCATAAAGTGATAATGTTTCTGCTATAGATTTGTTGCTTATTAATCAAATGTGTATAGACGGTGGAATAACACAATGGAGAAAATAGCAGAAATATATTCTGCAGTCATCATTGGCCATACGGTAGTTTATACCGCTCAGTAGAATTTATTGGAAGATTCGCTATTGGTAGTTCCTGTTCTGCTGCGTCCGATTCCTTTTTTCATGTCCCATTGATGATATAATGATATAATAATTCATGTTTGTGCATATGTCATGATCTTACACTCCTGGATATACAAAAGTAGTGTACAAACCAAGAAATTGAGAGGAGGAAAGGAGAACTACAGCTAAGAATTATTTTCCTTTATGTAAATACTAGACTTGGTATAATTATAAAGGCCATGAAGCCTTTTAATTTAGGAAATACTAAATCATTTCAAATTAGTTTTAATACATAAAGTTTATTTCCTTAAATTAGTTGGGAGGTTCTCATACTGTTTAGTGATTAGAACGTATGGCCCTGTAATACTGATATTCTTCTAGACATCAGGATTAGGGTGAAGAGCTTAGGCTCTGTTCCCACTGGGGTCATGGCTTCCATTCATAACGGAAGCCATGGCACTGTGCTGGATTGTCATACAACAGAACCAAGTTGCGCCCGACTGGCCCAATTGACTTACAGAGTCAATCGCGGTTCCATTAAGGCCATTTTGAGAGTAACAATAGTGCTGCATGCTGCGCTATTCTTGCCATTAAAAGTGATGGAATTCCTAACAGGTTTTAATAGAAATTTACTGGTATAGTAGTGAGGTATATTTTACTGTAGGAGCCATTATGTTTGAAACCTGTACATGCTCAGTCATACCTGCCAACCGTCCCGGATCCGGCGGGACAGTCCTGGTTTCTCACCGCTGTCCCATCGTCCCGGCGGTCTGCAAAATGTCCCGCTGGTTGCTGCATCCAAACAGCTGATTGCTGCTGACTGAAGCAGCGATCAGATGAAGAAGGCAGGAGTCTTGCGCGGGTGTTCTCACTGCGATCAATGCCGGCCCGGGAGTGGACCAGTACAGTCACCTGACCTGCCATCTGACCTCACCAGTCAGGTGACTGGATTGGTTCACTCCCGGGCCGGCATCGACACCAGTAAGAAAGCCGCTGCAAATCTCCTGACTTCTGACGGTGAGTGACATCAAAGCAGAGCGGAGAGTGGCAGCAGTAGGGCCGGCTACCTCTACTGCTCTCCGCTCTGGCGGCAATGTGGCACCTACAGGGGGACTGTGTGTGGAGCTATTTACAAGGGGGCTGTATCTGGCGCTATCTACAGGGGGGCTGTATGGCGCTATCTACAGGGGGCTGTGTCTGGCGCTATCTACAGGGGGCTGTGTCTGGCGCTATCTACAGGGGGGCTGTGTCTGGAGCTATCTATAGGGAGGCTGTATCTGGCGCTATCTACAGGGGGGCTGTATCTGGCGCTATCTACAGGGGGCTGTATCTGGCGCTATCTACAGGGGGGATGTGTGGCGCTATCTACAGGGGGGCTGTGTCTGGAGCTATCTACAGGGGGGCTGTATCTGGCGCTATCTACAGGGGGGCTGTGTCTGGAGCTATCTACAGGGGGGCTGTATCTGGTGCTATCTACAGGGGGGCTGTGTGTGGCGCTATCTACAGGGGGTGTGTGTCTGGCGCTATCTACAGGGGAGCTGTGTCTAGAGCTATGTACAGTGGGGCTGTCTCTGGAGCTATCTACAGGGGGCTGTATCTAGAGCTACCTACAGGGGGACTGTCTGTGGCGCTATCTACAGGGGGGCTGTATCTGGAGCTATCTACAGGGGGGCTGTGTGTGGAGCTATCTACAGGGGGGCTGTGTGTGGAGCTATCTACAGGGGGGCTGTGTGTGGAGCTATCTACAGGGGGCTGTTTCTGGAGCTATCTACAGGGGGGCTGTAAAGGATCTGCCAGGCACAGCTTCGGGGTTAACGCCCATAGATAATCAGTCTGCACCTGCTTCTATGTCTGTGAGACTGACTCCATCTTCCACCACTCAGGGTGGCAGGCTTAGGAGTGGGAGAACCTATCACAGCCTGGCCAGATGGAGCTAGCTCCCGCCCTCTGTCTATTTATACCTGCCTTTCCTGTTCCTCCTTTGCTTGTGATTCTTTTCGTTTGGTTTCCTGGCCCTGCTGCAGCGTCTTGTACTATTGTCCTTGCTTCATATTGACCCCGGCTTGCTGACTACTCTCCTGCTCTGCGTTTGGTACCTCGTACACTCCTGGTTTGACTCGGCTTGTTTACTTCTCTTGTTGCTCACGGTGTTGCCGTGGGCAACTGCCCCTTTCTCCCCCTAGCTCTGTGTACCCTTGTCTGTTTGTCTGTTGTGCACTTATTGAGCGTAGGGACTGTCGCCCAGTTGTACCCTGTCGCCTAGGGCGGGTCGTTGCAAGTAGGCAGGGATTGAGTGACGGGTAGATTAGGGCTCACTTGTCTGTCTCCCCACCCCCCGTCATTACATAATCACAAGCCCATACCTAGTCTACCCTGGTCCCTGACACTACTATGGACCCCCTTGAGACCCTGGCTCAGCAAATGCAGGGTCTCTCCCTACAGGTCCAGGCCCTGGCTCAGAGGGTCAACCAGCCTGATGCTACGATGGTAGTCCCCCTCACCTCACCTCTTGAACCCCACCTCAAGTTGCCCGACCGGTTCTCAGGGGACCGGAAGACTTTTCTCTCCTTTCGGGAGAGTTGTAGGCTCTATTTTCGCTTAAAGCCCCACTCCTCAGGTTCTGAGAGCCAGCGGGTGGGTATAATTATGTCCCGGCTCCAGGAACGGCCCCAAGAATGGGCCTTCTCCTTGGCTCCTGACGCCCCTGAACTTTCCTCCGTTGATCTTTTCTTTTCTGCTCTCGGACTCATCTATGACGAGACTGACAAGATTGCTTTTGCCGAGAGTCAGCTGGTGACCTTGCGTCAGGGTAAGAGACCTGTTGAGGAGTATTGCTCTGACTTTAGGAAGTGGTGCGTAGCTTCTAGGTGGAATGACCCTGCCTTAAGGTGCCAGTTTAGGTTGGGTCTGTCGAACGCCTAAAAGACCTGCTAGTTAGCTATCCCTCTTCTGACTCCCTAGACCAGGTTATGGCTTTAGCGGTACGACTTGACCGACGTCTCAGGGAATGACAACGTGAACGTTTATGTGTTTTCTCCTCTGACTCCACCATGATGCCTCCCGAGGTTCCGTTGCTTCGTTCCTCCCCGGAAGACTCGGAGGTACCTATGCAACTCGGGGCCTCCGTGTCCCCCCAACAACGTAGAGATTTCCGCAGGAAGAATGGTCTCTGCTTCTATTGTGGGGATGACAAGCATCAAGTGAACACCTGTCCTAGGCGTAAGAATGCAGCCGGAGAACTTCCGCGCCTAAGTGATCATCGGGGAGTTCAGTTGGGCGCACAGGTATTTCCCGTAAATATGAAACGTAATAAAATCTTGCTTCCCTTTCAGGTCCCTTTTGGTGGTAGGTCTGCTGCCGGCAGTGCCTTCGTGGATTCAGGGTCTTCTGCTAATATTATGTCTGTGGAATTTGCTATGTCTCTAGCTATGCCATTGATTGATTTGCCTAAACCTGTCCCGGTAGTGGGTATCGACTCCACTCCTCTTGCTAATGGTTATTTTACACAGCATACCCCTGTTTTTGAACTCCTTGTTGGTTCCATGCATTTGGAGCAGTGCTCTGTACTGGTGAGGCAGGGATTATCGTCCAATTTGGTTTTAGGCCTTCCCTGGTTGCAGTTGCATAATCCCACGTTTGACTGGAATACTGGGGATCTTACCAAATGGGGTAATGAATGCATGATATCATGTTTTTCTGTTAATTCTATTTCTCCCCCTGAGGAGGTGAACACTCTACCTGAGTTTGTTCAGGACTTCGCTGATGTTTTCTCTAAAGAGGCCTCCGAAGTGTTACCTCCTCATAGAGAATACGATTGCGCAATTGATTTGGTACCAGGAGCTAAGCTCCCTAAGGGTAGGGCTGGGTCTAAAAATATTAAGGCTGATGCACTGTCGCGTAGCTTCATGGCCAGCCCTCCTTTGGAGGAAGATCCTGCTTGTGTTTTGCCTCCAGGTATAATCATTTCCTCTATTGATTCTGATTTAGTCTCTGAAATTGCGGCTGATGAAGGTTCAGCTCCCGGGAGCCTTCCTGAGAACAAGCTGTTTGTTCCCCTGCAATTCCGGCTAAGGGTACTTAGGGAAAATCATGACTCTGCACTATCTGGCCATCCAGGCATCCTGGGTATTAAGCACCTCATTGCCAGAAACTATTGGTGGCCTGGGTTGCCCAAAGACGTTAAGGCCTACGTCGCCGCTTGTGAAGTTTGTGCTAGGTCCAAGACTCCCAGGTCCCGACCAGCGGGCTTACTATGTTCTTTGCCCATTCCCCAGAGACCTTGGACCCATATCTCCATGGATTTTATCACCGATTTGCCTCCATCTCAAGGCAAGTCGGTGGTGTGGGTTGTAGTAGACTGCTTCAGTAAGATGTGCCACTTTGTGCCCCTCAAGAAACTACCCAATGCTAAGACGTTAGCTACCTTGTTTGTCAAACACATCCTGCGTCTCCATGGGGTCCCTGTCAATATTGTTTCTGATAGAGGGGTACAATTTGTTTCATTGTTTTGGAGAGCCTTCTGTAAAAAGTTGGAGATTGATCTGTCCTTCTCCTCTGCCTTCCATCCTGAAACTAATGGCCAAACTGAGAGGACTAATCAGTCTCTAGAACAATATTTAAGGTGTTTTATCTCTGACTGTGAATATGATTGGGTCTCATTCATTCCCCTCGCCGAATTTGCTTCATATTGACCCTGGCTTGCTGACTACTCTCCTGCTCTGCGTTTGGTACCTCGTACACTCCTGGTTTGACTCGGCTTGTTTACTTCTCTTGTTGCTCACGGTGTTGCCGTGGGCAACTGCCCCTTTCTCCCCCTAGCTCTGTGTACCCTTGTCTGTTTGTCTGTCGTGCACTTATTGAGCGTAGGGACTGTCGCCCAGTTGTACCCCGTCACCTAGGGCGGGTCGTTGCAAGTAGGCAGGGACTGAGTGGCGGGTAGATTAGGGCTCACTTGTCTGTCTCCCCACCCCCCGTCATTACAGGGGCTGTGTGTGGAGCTATCTACAGGGGGGCTGTGTGTGGAGCTATCTACATGGGGCTGTGTGTGGAGCTATCTACAGGGGGGCTGTGTGTGGAGCTATCTACAGGGGTCTTTTTTTTACGCGTCGCTGTCAAAATACGGCACGTAAAATGACGGCTCATCAAAAGAAGTGAAACGCCCGAATTATGTCTGAAAATAGGCCGTGTGAACATACCCTAACTGTTAACTGGCTGAAGTACGGGATGACTTTTCAAAACGGCCGTGTAAAAGAACGGCCCATCGGAACAGAATGCCGTTTTTTCCATTGCAATCAATGGGCAGATGTTTGGAGGCGTTCTGCTTCCGATTTTTCGGCCGTTTACGGCCCGAAAAACACCCGAAAATAGGCTGTGTGCCCATACCCTTAGGTTTATTGAACAGTATCCGTTTCATTCATGGTGTAATACATAATACAAGTGAACATAGGCATGGACTGTGAAAGTAAAAAGAGGATGAACTCTACAAATAACGAAGTAGAATAAAAGATATAATTCCAAAGCATGATTGCTTATTGAATAGCAATGTTGCCTTACAGTGCTGGGATCCTAGGTTTGAATGCGACCATGGGCAACATCTGCATGGAGTTTGTATGTTCTCCCCCTGTTTGTATGGGTTCCCTGATGGAGTCCTTCAGTTCCCATAGTAACACGCCCCCTTGCCAGTACATGCCCCATTGACAGTTCAGGGGGTTATTTAAATATTGGGAGCCAAATATAACGGCACCGATATCTAAATAACAGAGGGTAGAAAAAAAATGTTAAGTGCCCAATGGTTTGTGCAGCTCTCCCCATTACATGCTGCACATGTATAGGCAGGTGAAAGGTTCTCTTTAAAAGAAAGTGGTCTTCTAAAAGACAGCCAACCATGTAGGAAATAGAATATCAGGTAGTAAGAATATAGATAGGGGCAAGTTACACTGAAAGCGTTAGTAGGCAGACATTTAGAAAGTAGAAAGTGGAATTTCTACATCTAGAGAGCAGAAATGGCAGATATCAGAGGGAGAAGAGACTTGAAAAAAGGAGATTGAAGAGGTTAGCTATAGTGTGGACTATGTATAAAAAGTGAATGATTTAAAATTTGAGATGACAGGGGACATCACAGTTAGGCTAGGGTTACACAGCAACATATGTCGCACGACATCGCATGAGCATCACGTGGCTAGGGTATGTGACTTGATGTCGCCTAGAATTCATGCAACTTTTGGGAACGGTATGTCTGCCAATCGACTGCAACTTGCAATTTTCTTTGTCATGACCTTAGAAAGACCTGTCGCACACAAGTCACATTAGCTGCCGCACTTGTGACATGCGAACCAAAATACAGCACATTTGGATAATTTAAAAGGATCACAGTTGCATTAGGTTGCATGTCGCAATGCGACCACATAGGCATTTATTAGCTGCGATTTTACAAGCACCAAGGTATTTTTTTTTGTCCCTTGTAGCACTAGCCTTATAAATTTTAGCTATATCATTTTCTTCTAACACAGAATGGAGCCATAAAAATAAAGTGATACCACCAGGGGGCAGCATACGACCATTATCTACTGCAGAGATCCGACACATGTACTAGTCCTTCTCATTAAATTAGAATATCATCATAAAGTTAATTTATTTCAGTAATTAAATTCAAAAAGTGAAACTCATATATTATATTGATTCATTACACACAGAGTGATATATATCCAGCATTTTTTTACTTTTAATGTTGAAGATTATGGCGAACCGTTAATGAAAACCCAAAATTTAGTCTCTCCAAAAATGTTAATATTATATAAGCCCAATTTCAAAAATGATTTTTAATACCAAAATGTAGGCCTACTGAAAAGTATGTCCAGTATCTGCCCTCAATACTTGATCGGGGCTCCTTTTGCATGAATTACTGAATAAATATGGCATGGCATGGAGGCGATCAGCCTGTGGCACTGCTGAGGTGTTATCAATGCAACGTGGCATGGAGGCGATCAGCCTGTGGCACTGCTGAGGTGTTATGGAAGCCCAGGTTGCTTTGATAGTGGCCTTCAGCTCGTCTGCATTGTTGGGTCTGGTGTCTCATCTTCCTCTTGACAATACCCTGTAGATTCTCAATGGGGTTTAGTTCAGGCGAGTTTGCTGGCCAATGAAGCACAGTGATACTGTGGGTATTAAACCAGGTATTGGTACTTTTGGCAGTGTGGGCAGGTGCCAAGTCCTGCTGGAAAATGAAATCACCATCTTCATAAAGAATGAAGTGCTGTAAAATTTCCTGCTAGACGGCTGCGTTGACTCTGGACTTGATATAACACAGTGGACCAACACCAGCAGATGACATGGCTCCACAAACCATCACTGACTGTGGAAACTTCACACTGGACCGCAAGCAACTTGGATTGATGCCTCTCCACTCTTCCTCCAGACTCTGGGACCTGGATTTCCAATTGAAATGCAAAATTTCCTTTCATCTGAAAACAGGACTTTGGACCACTGGGCAACAGACCAGTCCTTTTTCTCCTTAGCTCAGGTAAGACGCTTCTGACGTTGTCTCAAGGAATGCGACAGTTGTAGCCCATGTCCTGGATATGTCTGTGTGTGGTGGCTCTTGAAGCACTGAATCCAGCCGCAGTCCACTCCTTGTGAATGGCCTTTTCTTGATAATCCTTTCAAGGCTGCGGTTATCCCTGTTGCTTGTGCACCTTTTTTACCACACTTTTTCCTTCCTCTCAACTTACCATTAATATTCTTGGATACAGCCCTCTGTGAAGAGCCAGCTTCTTTAGCAATGTCCATTTGTGGCTTACCCTCCTTGTGGAGGGTGTCCATGACTGTCTTCTGGACAACTGTCAAGTCAGCAGTCTTCCCCATGATTGTGTAGCATACTGACCCAGACTGTTGGACCATTTAAAGGCTTAGGAAACTTTTCCAGGTGTTGTGTTGATTAGCTGATTAGAGTGTGACACCATGCGTCTACAATCTAGAACTTTTACCCAATATTCCTATTTTCTGAGAGATAATAATTTTTTTTTATAAATAATCATCAGCAAAATACTTTTCTGCCATAAACTGTATACATAATAACTCTCAGAAATTGTTTAGCACTTTTAGGCAATAAGAAAATTCTTTGCTTCTTTAACTTAAGATAAAATACATTATATAAAATACTCAATACATTAGTTACAATATTCTCTAATCAGTGTCAGTACTTTATTCTGAATCGACTACAAGGTATATACAATCACATACAATATTTAATTTTGTTGGTACCCACTTAGTGCAATTTTCTGTTTTCACATTGGGTAGTATACTAGGTGAGATTTGTTTAAGACTGGCACACACCATACGAGCAGTGCGCCTGTCTCTTCCCCAGTGCAGCATATGTAAGATTCACCAACATGCGGCACTGCCGTAAGCTTAAAATAACAGGACTTTGATAAATAAAGCTGCTCTCTGTGTATGATTCCACATGATGACGTGTCGTCCATAGTGACAACATGTCGTTTGACTGTGGCAGGGGGGGCATCCACTATGTTCCCTTTAGCAGGAAATCTAAAATAGAGAGCTCTGTCTGGTGATGGTATTTCAGCCACAAAGATCATACTTAAATCAGCAGAAAGCAGAATTGCGCACGCTCTGATCAAGTAGAAGGATAACACCGTTTTTTTCATGCTGAATTTCATGCCGCTAGTAAAACAGTGTCTGTGTCAATTCTCCCCACAATTGCTTCACTGCTAGTTTTGTCAGAGATGTGTGCTGATCTGTGCTGTCCTAGGCCACAGACAATAGAGCAAATTGAATTATAGGGTTGTTAATACGCTCTAGAGTACGGTGTAAAGAGGAAGTTTGGGATTTACAGTAGCAAAGCTAGCGCTGATGGTCATAGGGGCGCCTACGAAGACACGCCCAAAGCAGGTGTCGGAGAAGGAACAGAGAGGAACCGCATGGACATGACAATAGGTAATTACAGAATAATATACATAAATAATGCTAGTATCCTTGACTGGCCTAAGTAGAGTCATGTGTTATTTAAAACCTTTAACTTTTATTCACCCCTTTTCTGGCCCACCACCCAATAACGACACGTGACAACCGAGGTTGGATATGAAATGGCCACATCAGCCGTTTATTTATTTACATTATTTGAAATGCAATTTTAATCCGAAACATTCGGATAACTCCTTTAGGAATTCGACCGGAGAATTCCTCCTCTAATTCACATGACCCAACATGGGTCAGAATAAGAAATAACAATCAACATTATTAACACTTTAACAGAGCAGGGGAAGTCCTTGAAGCCATTTAAACCGGATTTCCTTTAAGTTAGCCATCTGCAAACCACCACCAACTCTTTACCTCCAGCCGTAAACCAGCTCGGAGGCACCGCTCACCTCTGCAGATGGCTCCAACCACCAGAAGACCACTTCAAAGGGATAACACCCTATGAAGTCTTCAAATTCTATACCTTTTTGGGGGACGCATACCCCCGATGCGCCCCCCCCCACCATTTTGTACTGACCAACCTCAAGGACTCCCCCCACCACCGCGAAACAGGCCTTGACTACCTTAAGCCTGTGAGTCCCTCCATACCACAACCACCCTCTCAATTCCTTCTGCTAAGGCCAGGCTCCACATATCAATTCCAACCTCGGTCAAATGTACCCCATCACTCCACCAATAATTTCCAACTCCAGACTCCAAATCCCTGTGTCGGACACAAATGCCCGGTTCACCTTAATGCGGGCTTTATTAACCCTCTCCACTGACCTTGCCAAGCGCCAAAACTTCCTCGGAGCGATGTCCGACCAAACAATCACTAAGGATGGATAAGACGCCCACAGACATAAGAAATCATGCTTTATATCCCGCACTAGCTCACGAAAGGGGCATACTCCTAGATCGTTCCCCCCCAACATGCAACACCAAAACCTGCGGGACTCTATCCAGCTGAGAGTATGTTTGAAACTCGGCCAGTACCCGGCTCCATAACATACCTCGAAATCCCAGCCAATGTAAAACCGCATCTTGCCGCGGAACGTCCGACCGTAGTGCCCCCCAGTACACAAAAGAATGTCCTAACAGACAAAATAAACATGGGCGATGATCTGAAATGAAAGGACAAACAAACGCAAATAAAGGCCATCCGAAACAATTTACAAACTCACAACAAATGAGGGCGCATGTAAGTCCTAAACTCCTAAATTAGACTCCCAGCGGCCAATGCAACGCACACCCTCGTCATCCAACCCCCAACGCCCAGCTTCCGTAGCCGCGCCGATCCTAAACGAGTGAGACGAGTAACACCCATTCCCAACTCCAACCTCAGCCAAGCATTTTTTGAACACTGCATCAAATTGATACCTGGACAGAAACGAGCCATTCTCATGGCGGAGCAATGGCGACTCAGGCACCTCGCCACGTGGCTTGAACGCAACCATGCAAGCAACCGGACACATCGCCGACCCGGGGAGAGCAAATAACACTATCCGCTTACCCCATCCCAACTGATCAGTCTTGGACCGCCGCACCAACAACTCGAGTCTATCCCCGTAAAGACCCACGTCCGCCTGTCGCAGTCCCCCAGCCCTCGCCGTACTAGGAGAGACCAACTCCCCAATTCGGAGTGCTCCAAAAAACGTGAGGGAAAAAGCCAACCGAAACAACTCTACCTCATAAGGTGAATTACAAACGGCCCCCAGCAATGCGCCCAGCGAACCAAGGAGGGCAAAAGACACGGGTCGCCTCTGATCTGCTTCGGCCCTGCCTCTACACAAACCTTTCAAAGCTTGCCTTACTAGAAAATGCTTGGACACATCCTGGAAACCTCGTAATTTAAATCCAAACGCCAAACCCGCAACGAAACGATTCACCTTAGCCAAAGAAAATTCCGCCTCCCAAGCATCCCCCCAGTACAGCAATGCTACCAACCTGTCTTGTTCCGTGATGACGTTACCCAACACTCTTACCCACTCCTCCCATTGCTGCCAACAAGCCGAATAAGCGTTCCAAGTCGCACTCGCCAACGACCGTTCAATCAACCTGTCCACGGGACCGAAACCAGATCCCAGAGATGCTCCGGACAAGCCACGCCGAACGGATCCGCTCCCGATGCCTATTGACGAAAGCGATCCCACTGCGAGCTAGAAAGAGCATCAGCAATACAATTGGAAACCCCTGGTACATGCACCGCAACTACCCACGCGTTTAGCGACAAGCACACCAACACTAGGTGACGCAACAACTGAACCACAGGTGGAGAATATGCTGATAAATTATTAATTGCCAACACCACCCCCATGTTATCGCAGTGGAAACAAACCTTTTTATCCCTGAGCCTGTCCCCCCAAATGGTCGCCGCAACCACGATGGGGAACAGCTCGAGCAGGGCCAGATTCCGCGTAAGGCCACTGATCACCCAGCTGTCCGGCCAGTTCCCCGCACACCATTGACCCCCCCGCATACGTGCCAAAACCACCGGACCCCGCCGCGTCAGTAAACAACTCCAACTCACTCATATCTTGCACCGGGGACATCCACAACGATTTACCATTATATTGACCGAGGAACGCATCCCATACCTGTAGATCTGCCCTGTGTTCCAGCCCAAGCCTCACAAAATGATGGGATGCCCGGATACACGCCGTCGCTGCCGCCAATTGCCTACTAAAAATTCTACCCATTGGCATAATTCTGCAGGCAAAATTCAACTTCCCCAGCAGCGACTGGACATCGCGCAAAGTGATCTTCAATCGGCAGGCCCGCCTCACCTCATGCCGTAAGGGCAGTAAATTTATCCTCAGGCAGCCTGCACTCCATAGCGACCGAATCAATTGCGATCCCTAAAAAAACAGATGGTAGAGACCGGGCCTTCCGTTTTTCCCGGCGCCAAAGGAATTCCAAAATCCGACGCAACTTTCTGCAAGGAATACAATAGGTTACCACAAACAGGGGAACCGCTAGGGCCGACACACAGGAAATCATCAAGATAATGGATCAATGAGTCCACCCCTGCTACACCCTTCGTCACCCATTCCACGAAGCTACTGAAAGCCTCAAAGCATGCGCAAGACAGAGAACACCCCATTGGAAGACACCTGTCAACATAAAACCCCCCGTTTCAGAAACAACCCAACAGCCGTTTGCTCTCTGTGTACCGGCAGCAACCGAAAAGTCGCCTCAATGTCTGTTTTCGTCAACAACGCCCCGGGCCCCGCCCCACGCACTAACGCCACTGCTTTATCAAATTACGTGTAAACCACCGAGCATAAATCGTGATCTATCCCATCATTTACCGACGATCCCCTGGGAAAGGACAAATGGTGAATCAAATTGAATTTACGGGGCTCTCTCTTCGGCACAATTCCCAAGGGGGATACAACCAGATTCGCAATTGGCGGCTCGCCAAAAGGACCGGCCATGCGCCCCAACGAAACTTCTTTCAAAAGTTTTTCCGAAACAACCGCCGAGTGCAAATAAGCCGACTTAAGGTTACGCCGCGTAACCGGAACCTCATACGGAGGAGGGGGAATAACAAAACCAAACAAAAACCCCTCCAAAATTAACTTGGCTGCAACCCTATCCGGATATTCATTTAGATACGGTGCCATTCTTTCCACCCTCATCGGCGACCGCCCCTTGGCCAACGGAGGAGGACTGAGGACCTGACCGCTTCCCGTTTCGCATACATTTTGCAGCCCCATGAGAGGAGCCGTTACACTCTGAACAGACATGTTTAAATTTGCATGAGGCCCCGAACTTACACTGGCCATCATTGTATTGCCAGCAGAACCCAAGTTTTGACCCGGAACCCTGTCCGGACTGACCCGACTGACCTCCTTGGAAAGGACTGCTTAACCGGGGCCGTAACCCGCAACCACAGCGCAATATCTTTTTGATCCCAACGAATCGCCGGCCGTACCGCTTTTCGCTGGCGAAATTGCTCATCATACCGCAAACACGCCTGCCCCCCGTACGCCCGATAGGCCTCCCCGATGGCATCTAAATAACAACAATGCCGAGCAATTTTCCGGCGCCTTTTCCCCGATCACGCTCGCCAAAATAGCAAAAGCTTGCGACCAATTAACGAACGTCTGCGGGATAAGCCTATACCGCCGGCGTTCTTCCTCTTCTTTCTTACTCTCATCCCGGTTGCCTTTATCCAAGTTGAACTTTGCAAGCGGCAGAAGAGAAAAAATTTCCACGTACTCATCCTTCCAAATCCGGTCCCTAACCTCCTGTTTAAGGTGAGCCCCTAACGGACCCTCAAAACAGACATAAACTTCGCCCCGAGCACGATCATCCAGCCTAATTCTATCACCATCCTTCTGCGCCTCAGTTTGAACCGACACTGCTACCGCTTCCTTAGACCCCCCCGGAACATCACCACCCACTGACCGCGGCAGTACATCACGAGGAGCTTCCCATACCACCGCCGGGGACACCGCCGGAACTACAGGAACAGCTGCCCTATCTAAGCGCCCGACTAACTCGCGCAAACAACCCACCAAATCGATAAGCCATCGCGCCCGACAACGTCACTATCGACAGCCGCAACCTCCGCGCTCGCTGCCCCACCCTCAAAACCCGACATGAAAATTGCTGGATACGGTAAAGTAGGAATTACACACTCACCAGGCTGTCCAGGCGCTGTATTCCCGCCAGCCAGAAAATTCTGACCGCGCTGCGACTCATCCAGCTCCCCATCTTCTAGATCCTCTCTCGCTGCCGACTGGTACTCACACCGACATGGGGACCCCGATACGCTGGCCGAGGGGCCGGCCACCTGCCGCCCGACCGTAGGGACCCAGACCTCCTACCGGACCTGTTGCCTCGACGTCGTCGTTGATCTTGGCGTCCTCCCCGATGATTTCGAGGAAGCCTGCCCCCTGGCCGGCACATCACCATGCGGGGCGGCCGTGGACTGCACCCGGCATACTGCGGCGGAAGACGGGAGTGTGATAGGGAGCCCGGCCTGCGACTCCCTGTTAACCGCCGAGCCCCGTTGCGGCTGGGGATTCCTGCCAGGATGCAGGCCCTGGGAGGAGGTGCCCGTCCCAGCAACCTGGCCTGCAGCGTCCTTAGAAGGGCTCCCCCTGCGACATCGGGCCCGCGGGACCATGTCTGGGCTCAGACGCTCTGGTGGACGGGACCGTCGGGAGCGGCGGGGTGACCGGGCCTGAGCCACCGCTCCCGACGACGCCCTCTGCTTTATCGGAGCAGGGGCCGCAGGGATCATCTCTCCCCCCGCTGATATATCACTAACGCCTGAGAGGAGGGCGGGGGAAGGGAGCGCCTCTGTGCCAACTGCTGACACAGAGCGCGACGGACCTGCCGGAGGGATCCGGGCTAGCGCTGCAACTGTCTCTTCCAGCCAGCCCGGATCGTGGAACGCAGCTGCAGCCTGCAGCTGCTCGAGCAACGTGGCCGGAGAAGACATCATACTACGGGGCAGTGAGAGGTAAGTGCACTACAGTCAGAGCTAAGTTCTCTACCTGTTGTTCCTCCCGCTGCTTCCGGTTCAATGCTGAAAACAGCGGGAGGAACAGATACCTCCCCCATGTCCCCTCCCCTCTCCGTCTCCTCCTTTCCCTCCACTAACCATCTCCTTTCTTATTGGATCCCTCTTCCTCCTATGGCAGTCATGGAGGCTTTCCCTTAAGCCCTCCGTGCTGCCGTCCAGCCTCGTCTTTACTTAGGATATCTATGCGTAGTGGAGGGGGATTAGAATACTCACTTAGTCGTTGTCATACATATCTAGCATTGTAACAACATTAAAGTTAATGATTGCTCCATGTATATAGAGCTAAACGAGCGCCGATCTACGTGTAAAATCGTTGATCTGTGCTCGTTTACTGAGCGCCGATTACCGATGTTAAAGGACCCTTAGTCCTCAAGTGCAAATGACTATCCCAGATCTCAGAGATGAAGAACTGGCCACTTATTTCAAAGTTAAAATTGACAACATCCGGTATGAAATTATCTCCCTTTCTCCCAATAGCATCGATCACCTTCCCTCAGGCACCCTCTCCTCACTTTCAGCATTTGACCCAATAACAGAAGAGGTCGTCTCTAGTCTCCTCTCTTCTTTTCGCCCTACAACCTGCATTAGTGACCCTATCCCCACACACCTTGTCTCGCCGGCTATGACTTGTCACCTAACTCAAACCATTATCCCCTCTTTTATCTTGGATCTTTTCCTCCTCTTATAAGCATACTATTGTGACCCCCATTACTGGAAAAAAAACTATCACTTGACCCTTCCTGCGCTGCTAACTACCGACCTGTCTCTATTCTCCCCTTCATCTCTGAACTCCTGGAACACTTGGTCTACTCTCGCCTAATCCACTATCTCTCTGCTAACTCACTTCTTGACCCCTTAGAATCTGGTTTCCACACTCTATACAGAGACTGCCCTTACTAAAGTCTGAAATGATCTGATGATGGCTAAATCTAACGGAAACTATTCTCTATTGATTCTTATAGATCTCTCTGCAGCGTTTGAAACTGTAGACCACCAACTCCTACTCCATATGCTCCACTCTATTGGCCTTAAAGAGGCTCTGTCACCAGATTTTGCAACCCCTATCTGCTATTGCAGCAGATAGGCGCTGCAATGTAGATTACAGTAACGTTTTTATTTTAAAAAAACGAGCATTTTTGGCCAAGTTATGACCATTTTTGTAGTTATGCAAATGAGGCTTGCAAAAGTCCAAGTGGGTGTGTTTAAAAGTAAAAGTCCAAGTGGGTGTGTATTATGTGCGTACATCGGGGCGTTTTTAATACTTTCACTAGCTGGGCGCTCTGATGAGAAGTAACATCCTCTTCTCTTCAGAACGCCCAGCTTGTGACAGTGCAGATCTGTGACGTCACTCACAGGTCCTGCATCGTGACGGCCACATCGGCACCAGAGGCTACAGTTGATTCTGCAGCAGCAACAGCGTTTGCAGGTAAGTCGATCTTACCTGCAAACGCTGATGCTGCTGCAGAATCAACTGTAGCCTCTGCTGCCGATGTGGCCGTCACGATGCAGGACCTGTGAGTGACGTCACAGATCTGCACTGTCAGAAGCTGGGCGTTCTGAAGAGAAGAGGATGTTACTTCTCTTCACAGCGCCCAGCTAGTAAAAGTATTAAAAACGCCCCAATGTACGCACCTAATACACGCCCACTTGGACTTTTACTTTTAAACACACCCACTTGGACTTTTGCAAGCCTCATTTGCATAATTACAAAAATGGTCATAACTTGGCCAAAAATGCTCGTTTTTTTAAAATAAAAACGTTACTGTAATCTACATTGCAGCGCCGATCTGCTGCAATAGCAGATAGGGGCTGCAAAATCTGGTGACAGAGCCTCTTTAACTACTTGCCGACCCAGGACAAGAATACTCGTACTGAGCGATGGGTACTTTGCGCATTAGGATGAGCATTTTTGACCTGTGTGACAGCCGTGTCGGCACGCGATCAGGAGCGGGGCAACAGCTGTAATACACAGCCGCAGCCCCGCTCTAACGGTGGAGAGAAGAGAAACCTCTTCTCTCCATTAACCCCTTGAATGCTGTGATCAAAGCTGATCACTGCCTTCCAAAGTAAATAAGAGGAGGGGGAACTGCCCTTTGATCGCGTCACAGAAAATCCCTGTGACACGATCAAAGCCCATAACTTGTATGGCCAGACAGCCTAGGGTCCATTGAAGGACCCCAGGGCTGTCTGACCATATTTCCTGTTGTTAGGGCATACTGAGGTATGCCCTAACAACTGCCTGTGTACAATCAGTACACAGGCTAATGTACTGGCATATAGATATACGCCAGTACATTCCAGTTACAAAATTAAAATGAAAAATCCCTCTATGGGATAAAAAAAAAAAAGTTACATTAATTTAAAAAAAATTTATGTTAAATTAAAAAAAATTGTAAAAAAAATAATATACAGAAATACACGTTTTTTACAATGAATAAACTTTTTAAAATATAAGTCCCAAAACATGAAATTATAGACATATTTGGTATCGCCACTACCGTATCAACCTGTACAACAAAGGTATAACATTATTTATAATTGGTGTATGGGGTAAAAAATAAAATAATAAAAATGCAGCGGAACTGCTTTTTTTTCCTGCATTTTCGCCAAAATAAAAATTTAGATAAATTAAACGATAATGTACTTTTACCAAAAAATGGTACCTAGATAAAGTACAACTCGTCCCGCAAAAACCAAAGTCTCATACAACTACGTCGTACAAAAAATTAAAAAGTTATGAGCGTCGGGATGCAAAGAGGGAAATATAAAAAAATTGTTCTGTCCTCAAGGGCAAAATTGGCCGTGTCCTTAACCCCTTAATGACCGGGCCTGAAAAGACCTTAATGACCAAGCCAGATTTGTTCAATCTGGTATGTCTGACTTTATCAGAGAATAACTCTGCGAAAGTTTTGAATATCCAAGTAATTCTGACATTGTTTTTTCGTCACATGTTGTACTTTATTTTAGTGGTAAAAGTAGACTGATACGATTTGCGGAAATTAATGAAAAATTAGAAAAATTGAAGATATTTTGTAAAAATTATCATTTTTCCCTATTTTTAACTGCAATATGTCACATATGTACATACATACTGTACAATTTTTTTTATTAAATATATATTTTGGCAGCACTTTTGAACATTTTTTTTTTATTTTTGAGCAATTTAGAAGACTTACAAGTTTAGTAATGATTTTATAAATTTTGAAGTACATTTTGTTTTCCTGCCCCAAGCCAGGTTTTCAGAGGCTCGTAGGTGTCAGAATGGTGGAAACCCCCACAAGTGACATCATTTTGAAAACTACACCCCTTATGGTATTTATTAAGGGGTGTTGTAAGTATTTTGACACCACAGTTTTTTTGTAAGAATTCATGCAAAGCAGGCGTAAAAAAATATAATTTCACTTTTTTCATAAAAGTATCACTTTGAAGACCGATTTCTTTGTAAAGCAACCATGAGAATGAAGAAACACACACCAAAATCTATCACCCTGTTTCTCCTGTTTTCAAAAATGCCCACATTGTGACCCTAATGCGTTGCCTGGACACACGGCAGGGCCCGAAAGGAAGGGAGCAACCGGAGGCATTCAGGTCTCATTTTTGCTTGAAAATGTTTTAGGCCCCACTGTACATTTGGAGAGGTTTTGAACTACCAGAACGATAGAAACTCCACATAAACGACCCCATTTAGAAAACTAGACACCTTAAGGTATTTATCTAGGGGTGTAGTGAGTATTTTGACCCCACAGTTTTTTGCTAAATTTAATGCATAGCCGGTGAAATAAAAAAACGAAACACTTTTTATATAAAAGTATCACTTTGAAGACCGATTTCTTTGTAAAGCGACCATGAGAATGAAGAAACACCCCCCAAAATCTATCACCCTGTTTCTCCTGTTTTCAAAAATGCCCCCATTGTGACCCTAATGCGTTGCCTGGACACACGGCAGGGCCCGAAAGGGAGGTAGCACCCGAAGACTTTCAGGACACACATTTTGCTTGAAAAAGTTTCAGGTCCCATTACACATTTATAGAGGCACTGAGCTGCCAAAAAGATAGAAACTCCCCATAAATGACCCCATTTTGAAAACTAGACCCCTTAAAGGGAACCTGTCACCAGAATTTCACCTATTGAAATTCACTTATCCCCCACTGGCTGCTGCTATCTAAAGTTCATTGCCGTTATCCCCTCTCCTAAACTCCTCCCCCGACTGTAAATAACGGTCTGCAAACATTTTGCGCTTTTTATCGTAATAATCCGGCGTCCCTTTGTGCACACACCAGAAGAGGACATCAGTGCATAAGCGTGGGATTTTGTGTGCTGGGGAAGGCGACGAGCTGTCAATCAAAAGTAAGGAGGCAAAGTAAACTCGGGAAGACTTGAGGAATTAAAATAAGAATTTTTTCAAACGAAGATTTGACTCTTTTCAAGAGAAGATCTGACTCTTTTCTGCTCATTAGCATACGGTGTGGGAACACTAAAACACTGAATACTAAAGCTACAGAGCCGACTAAGAAGATAATTATAGGTTATATAGAAGTGATTTTTCACCCACTACCACCAGGTATTGCTGGTTTAATAGGTGAAATGCTGGTGACAGGTTCCCTTTAAGGTATTCATCTAAGTGTGTACTAAGTATTTTGACCCCACAGTTTTCGCAGGAATTAATGCAAAGCAGGTGGAAAGAAAATACCAATATTTGGAGGGCACCCTGGTGGATTAAATTCACTGTCTTTACCCTCGTAGATCTTAAACGCACATGTGTATCCAGTAGTGCTTTCACATAACTTGTAGATCTTTACCCCGTATTTTGCACTTTTTGAGGGTATGAATTGACGGAATGAGAGACGCCCTTTGAAATTTGTGGGATTCCACAACCTGGCATGAGGTGACGAAGGCTTATTGGCAATGTACTGCCTGGCATACAAATTTGTTTCCTGCACAAAATGTTCCAAAACTTGGTCCGTAATAAAAATATTAAAATAATTTAGTGGTGAAAAATTACTGACATTGGGACTTATACCAGGAGTAGCAATAAAGTCATTTATGGTGGGAGAAAATAAACTCGTGGGTTCCCACACTAAATCGGTTTGGTGGGGTTGTGCAATTTCAGGGGCTGCACTTTGAACGGACGTTGTGGCAACAGCGCCGTCTCCCATATCACTGGTGCTGGGTCTCATATCCATAGAATCCCTTGAAGCAACACTTTCGCTGTCGCTTTCAAGTAAGGCTGGGTTCACACGACCTATATTCAGACGTAAACGAGGCGTATTATGCCTCGTTTTACGTCTGAAAATCGGGCTACAATACGTCGGCAAACATCTGCCCATTCATTTGAATGGGTTTGCCGACGTACTGTGCAGGCAACCTGTCATTTACGCGTCGTCGTTTGACAGCTGTCAAACGACGACACGTAAAAATACAGCCTTGTCAAAAGAAGTGCAGGACACTAAGGCTGGGTTCACACGACCTATTTTCAGACGTAAACGAGGCGTATTATGCCTAGTTTTACGTCTGAAAATAGGGCTGCAATACGTCGGCAAACATCTGCCCATTCATTTGAATGGGTTTGCCGACGTACTGTGCAGACAACCTGTAATTTACGCGTCGTCGTTTGACAGCTGTCAAACGACGACACGTAAATGGACTGCCTCGGCAAAGAAGTGCAGGGCACTTCTTTGCCACGTAATTTGAGCTGTTCTTCATTGAACTCAATGAAGCACAGCTCAAGATTTACGAGCGTCTCAGACGGCTCGCAAAATGCGAGGAGGAGCATTTACGTGTGAAACGAGGCAGCTGTAAACAGTCTGTCTTTTCACACGTAAATGCCTCTCATCGTGTGAACATACCCTTATATACATTATATGCAGGACACTTCTTTGGACGTTTTTGGAGCAGTTTTCTCATAGACTCCAATGAAAACAGCTCCAAAAACGGACGAAAAAAACGCTGCGAAAAACGCTGCGAAAAACGTGAGTTGCTCAAAAAACGTCTGAAAATCAGGGTCTGTATTCCCTTGAAAACAGCTCCGTATTTTCAGACGTTTTTGGTCACTACGTATGCACATACCCTAAAAGCTCAACTTCAGATGCAGAATCCGTATCTGAGCATAGCATCTGATAGGCTTCCTCAACACTGTATCTTCTGGCAGCCATAATGATAATACAGTCTAAACCGCAAATAATAAATGGAACTAGCGGTTTCAATTATTTTTTTTTTATCAACTAAGAACACGAAAATAATTAAACTTTTGTTTTTTTTTTATTGTTTTTTTTACGTTTTTTTTTTTTCAAACCTAAATCTAAACCCTGCGCCTAACACAAACCGTAAACCCAAGCCCAGAACAGCACCCTACGCCGTCTAAGGCCCCATGCACACGAACGTGTTTTTGCGGCCGCAATTCCCCCAAAAATCCACGGGAGAATTGCGGCCCCATTCTTTTCTATGGGGCCATGCACACGACCGCAGTTTTTGCGGTCCTTGCACGTCTTATTACAGCCCTGTTCTGCGGTCCGGGCTCATTGAAAACAATGGTGGCGGCTATGTGCATGTCCCGCGATTTGCGGGCGGCCTGCGGCTGACAGTCCGCAGCCGGCCGACCCGAAAATCACGGCCGTGCACACGGCTACGGTCATGTGCATGAGGCCTAACGGCTCACACGCCGTCTAACAGCGTACCCTAAAAAGAAAGTAGTTTATAGTACGATTCTTAGTATATACAGTAAATATATTTATATTTATATATATACAGTGGAGGAAATAAGTATTTGATCCCTTGCTGATTTTGTAAGTTTGCCCACTGTCAAAGTCATGAACAGTCTAGAATTTTTAGGCTAGGTTAATTTTACCAGTGAGAGATAGATTATATTAGAAAAAAAAAAAAGAAAATCAATTAGTCAAAATTATATATATTTATTTGCATTGTGCACAGAGAAATAAGTATTTGATCCCCTACCAACCATTAAGAGTTCAGCCTCCTCCAGACCAGTTACACACTCCAAATCAACTTGGTGCCTGCATTAAAGACAGCTGTCTTAAATGGTCACCTGTATAAAAGACTCCTGTCCACAGAATCAGTCTGACTCTAACCTCTACAACATGGGCAAGACCAAAGAGCTTTCTAAGGATGTCAGGGACAAGATCATAGACCTGCACAAGGCTGGAATGGGCTACAAAACCATAAGTAAGATGCTGGGTGAGAAGGAGACAACTGTTGGTGCAATAGTAAGAAAATGGAAGACATACAAAATGACTGTCAATCGACATCGATCTGGGGCACCATGCAAAATCTCACCTCGTGGGGTATCCTTGACCCTGAGGAAGGTGAGAGCTCAGCCGAAAACTACACGGGGGAACTTGTTAATGATCTCAAGGCAGCTGGGACCACAGTCACCAAGAAAACGCTGGTAGCAACAGCTCGTTCTTAGAGCAGGAGCTGTCATTTAGACACTCCCAGCGGCGCTGTACGCAATAACATCATGTGACCGCTGTGATTGGCTGTCACCTGCTGTTACGACGAAATCGGCAGGTCCTGATGGCTGCACTAAGAACCGGACCTGTTACTTACAGCCGGTTTTTAGTGCAGACTCCACCAGGGTGCCGTTAAACCCACTCTACTACAGCGACGCCAAAAGGCGTCGCTGTAGACTGAGTACATGCACCGCCCGACGTCAAAAGACGGTGGGCGGTTGTTAAGGGGTTAAAGGGAATGTGTCGCGAATTAAACCTTTTTTTTAAGTAAGTTACTTAGGGCCTGTTCACATCACCGTTCACTTTACGTTCCGGGGTTCCGTCGGAGGTTTCCGTCTGGTGAACCCCGCAATGGAAAGTGAAAGCACAGCTTCCGTTCAGTCCGCTATTGATTCCGTCGGAAAACCGGAAACCTGCCGGAATGGTGACGAACGGGAACCATTAGCGATGTTTCCGTCACCATTGATATTAATGATGACTGAAACGGAAGCTGTGGTTTCACTTTCACTTTCCATTGTGGGGTTCACCTCCGACGGAACCCCGGAACGGAAAGTGAACAGTGATGTGAACAGGCCCTTATTTCTATCATATTTTTTAAGTTTTTTTGCTGTATTTTTTTTTTCTTCCACATGGTGGAAAGTATTAAAAATGAAATAAGAATTTGACGTTTTCCTATGTTGGCCACCAGAGGGAGCACTTCCCAGAATTACAGCAAGGTGAATAAGGCAAAGCAACCTGACTCACAGCTGCCGTAAATGTGGGAGGGAATCTCACCCCCCCTCCTACAAGCCAGGAAAAGGTGTCTTCAAATTGTTAAGCAGTGTCCGGCTGTCATTTTGGGTGTGATTGTACAAATGCAGCTGGCAGAAGCTATAGGACACACCAAAAGGCTAAGGGTATGTTCACACACTTAGGGTATGTTCACACAGCCTATTTTTGGCCGTTTTTCGGGCCGTAAATGCCCGAAAAATGGCCTAAAAATCGGAAGCAGGACGCCTCAAACATCTGCTCATTGATTTCAATGGGGAAAACGGCGTTCTGTTCCGACGGAGCATTTTTTGACATGTAAAAAAACGACCGCGAAAAAGAAGTGCAGGACACTTCTTGGGACGTTTTTGCATGCGCAGTTCCCACACAGACGCCGCACGCCCCTGAGAATGGAATGGCTCTCGTTCGCATTCTCTATGGGATTGTATGTGCCGTATAGCATCTTAGTATGTGTCCTTAATCGACACATACAGAGATGAAGAAAAAAATGGCAGTCCTCATAGAGAAGTAAAAGTAAGAATACATTAAAAAGTTGAAAGTCACAACATAAATAAATCTATTTTTTGTTTATATTATATAAAAAGCAATATAATTTTAAAAAAAATCATGACACCTTCCCATTAAGGGGTTAAGGACTCTCTTTTAGTTTTCTTCCTACCTCCCTGATGGTTCGTTCAGTGCATCATTTACTGGTTCTACTTCTTCTCTTCTTCCCCTTGCTGTTGGGCTTCTAGTACCATCTCTACGCTGATGATTCCCAGTCTGCCCACTCTAACATCATGTCGTCTCTATAATTGAAACAAAATCTTTTGAAAATTGTGCTCCTTGCGTTTACTATCTACTAACCTACCTAAGCTTGATGTTTCCATCTCAGTGTGTGGTACTACCATAACTAATCGAAGAAAGGAACTGCAGCACTCAATGCTTGATAAAGACCCATTCATGGGTTGAAACGTTGCAAGTGTTTTTATGCTTGGTGAATAAATCAAATACACTTCTTTGGATTATCTTGAGTGCGGCAGTTCCTTTCTTCGATTGCATATTGATTGTCTCCCTTGGACCTGGGATTCTTTGCTGTATGCACCACCCATGATTGGGGAGTTGTCCTTTCCCACTGAAGAATTTTTTGTGGCTGTGCTGCTGTTTTCCTGAATATGTACTACCATAACTCCTAGGCAGCACGCCCGCTGACTTGGGGGTCATGTTGGACTCTTGGATTTTTCCTAAATTCCTTATATTTAGTCACTTGTATGCTCCTATTACCAGCACCTCAAAAACATCTCCAGAATCCGCTCTTCTCTTAGGCGTCATGCACACGACTGTAGTTTTGCGGCCGTATACTATCCACAATTGCGGACCTGCAATTGTGGATAGAACACATGCTATTTTATGGGCCAATGCACACGACCGTGGTTTCCATGGTCTGTGCATTGTCCGGAGCCTGGACTGCATAAAAAATAGGACATGTCATTATACGGTCCACAATTGCGGTCCGGGCTCATTGAAGTCAATGCACATCTTGTGTGTGCACGGTCCATGATTGTGGACAGCCCACTGATGACACTCTGCTTCCCCTCCTTGCCATGATCACAGCCTGTTTACACATCTACGGTTGTGGGCATGAGGCCTAAGGGTATGTTCACACGCTGAGCCAAAAACGTCTGAAAATACGGAGCTGTTTTCAAGGGAAAACAGCATCAGGAGGTCATATTTACAGAAATCAAAAGCTCTTTCAATCAAAAAAAAACAGGCGAAGTTACATGTTAACATAGGACCCTTTCTTTGATATCACCTTCACAAGTCTTGCATCCATTGAATTTGTGAGTATTTGGACAGTTTCAGCTTGAATATCTTTGCAGGATGTCAGAATAGCCTCCCAGAGCATCTGTTTTGATATGAACTGCCACCCACCCTCATAGATATTTTGCTTGAGGATGCTCCAAAGGTTCTCAATAGGGTTGAGGTCAGGGGAACATGGGGCCACACCATGAGTTTCTCTCCTTTTATGCCCATAGCAGCCAATGACACAGAGGTATTCTTTGCAGCATGAGATGCATTGTCATGCATGAAGATAATTTTGCTACGGAAGGCACGGTTCTTCTTTTTGTACCACAGAAGAAAGTGGTCAGTCAGAAACTCTACGTACTTTGCAGAGGTCATTTTCACACCGACAGGGACCCTAAAGGGGCCTACCAGCTCTCTCCCCATGATTCCAGCCCAAAACATGACTCCGCCACCTCCTTGCTGACGTCGCAGCCTTGTTGGGACATGGTGGCCATTCACCAACCATGCACTACTCCATCCATCTGGACCATCCAGGGTTGCACGGCACTCATCAGTAAACAACACGGTTTGAAAATTAGTCTTCATGTATTTCTGAGCCCACTGCAACCGTTTCTGCTTGTGAGCATTGTTTAGGGGTGGACGAATAATAGCTTTATGCACACTTGCAAACCTCTGGAGGATCCTACACCTAGAGGTTCGCGGGTCTCCAGAAGCACCAGCGGCTTCAAATACCTGTTTGCTTGAAATATCCAATGTTTTCATACCTATTTCATGCTTTTCGGCAGCAGAGAGATCCTTTTTCTTTCCCATATTGCTTGAAACCTGTGGCCTGCTTAATAATGGGGAACGTCCTTCTTAAGTAGTTCTCCTTTGATTGGGCACACCTGGCAAACTAATTATCACAGGTGTCTGAGATTGATTACAATGATCCAAAGAGCGCTAAGACACAATACCATCCATGAGTTTAATTGAAAAACTAATAATTAAACGTTTATGACACTTAAATCCAATGTGCATTATAATTTGGAACACGATGTAGACAGTAATAAACACCAATTATAGGCATCAATGAAAGAATCCCTCTCTTACACCACTGTCCTTATAGATAGTGCCACAGACCCCCTGTAGTTAGCGTCACACACAGCCCCTGTAGATAGCGTCACATACACCCCTATAAATAGCGCCACACATCCCCCTCTAGATAGAATCACACACAGCCCTACCTATAGATAGCGCCACATAGCCCCCCTGTAGAACGCATCACACACAGCCCTACCTGTAGATAGCGCCACACAGCCCACCCTGTAGATAGTGCCACATAGACACCCTGTATATGGCGCCACACACGGCCCCCTGTAGAGAGCGCCACACACAGACCCCCTGCAGATAGCGCCACACACAGACCCCCTTTAGATACTGCCACACAGACCCCCGTGACATAGTGCCACACAGCCCCCCTTGTATATAGTGCCACACAGCCCCTCTCCCTTGTATATAGTGCCACACAGCTCCCTCGTGTATATAGTGCCACACAGCTCCACTGTGTATATAGTGCCACACAGCTCCCCCCGTGTATATAGTGCCCTTGCCACCCTTTGTATATAGTGCCACGGAGCCCCCTCTCTTGTATATAGTGCCACACAGCCCCCTCTCCAGTATATAGTGCTACACAGCAATCCCCCCGTGTATAGTGTCACATAGCTCCCCCCCAAAAAAATTTTTTTTACTGACCTTGCCCCATTCCCGCAACGGACGGAGCGCTGCACAGTCTTGCGGGCAGGACGCATGCGCTGAACAGCGTGATGCAGTGATGTCATCATGCCGGCATGCGCAGGGAGTCTTCCCAGCACCTTATAGGCTGCAGGCCTAACGTGGCCTGCAGCCTATAGTATTCATTTGTATCTGCGTCCTGAGGACGCAGATACAAATGAATGTGGCTGTCCCTTTCACCGGGGCTCCCACCAGTGCTAGCGATGGCACTGCATCTGCCCGCCACCCGTGCAGTAAAAATTAGGGAGTGGGGGAACTGCGAAAGGTGCGTGGCCATGCACCTTATAGGAACACTGTTTAGTGGTAATTTAATTTCCCGTTAACCTCTACAGCGGCACTGACAGGAGGGTTCCCCCAACCCCCAGGGACAGGAAACAACGAGGAAGTATTTCCATAAAAGGGTCCCTCCTCTTACCTGCTTCAGTTAATAACCGAGAACCTTATGGAAGATGTATCATGCACATACCGTCATGCAAAAGAAAATTTTTAAGTGCAACATAGGCAACAAATAATACAGGGGGGCATTACCGTAGGAGGTTAACGGGAAATCAAATTACCGGTAAGAGTAATTATACTCTTTCTCTTACACCTCCACAGCGGCACTGACAGGAGGATTAACAGAGAAAACATTAGGGTGAGACAGCAGCAGACAGAAGCTTACACCCAAAGGCAAGTTCACTGTAAGCACCAACGTCTAGTTTATAGTGGTGAAAGAAGGTGGATGGATTCACTGAAGTTACTGCTTTACAAATCTGTTCAAGGGAGCCCAGGATGCTGCCATTGCCCTGGTGGAATGGGCTTTGAGTTCCTCAGAAACAGGAAGATCTACACTGATTGCAAGTTGAGATAGCCAATTGTATCCATCGTGCAATAGTGATCTTACTATCACCACAACCTCTATTCTTCCCCTGGAACTAAAGAAGTAGATGACCCGACCTTCAAAATTCCTGTGTTCTCTGTAGATAAGATAACACACATCTCCGGACATCCAACATGTGGAATTCTTCTTCCTTCTTATTAGCTGGGTTTTGACAAAGGGATGGTAGACATATCTCCTGATGACAGTGAACTTCGAAACCATCTTAGGTAAGAAAGATGGATGATGTTTTAAGATTATTCTGTACTCCAGTATAAAGAGGTAAGGGGTCTTACAAGAAAAGGCCTGTATTTCTCCCACACATCTGGCAGTAGTTAGGGCCAGTAAGAAGGTTGTTTTAACCTTCTGTAGTAACCTGATGTATTCAAGGGGCTCAAAAGAAGAACTGGTAAGTACTGATAGTACCAAATTTAGGTCCCATGGAGTGACAGAAGTGTAAAGATGGACGAAGTCTAAAAGCCCCTTTCACAAATCTTTTTACTAAAGGGAGATCAGCTAGTTTAGTGTCCAGAAAAGACACTAAAGAGCAACCACATGAACCTTTTAGAGTGCTTGTTTTAGACCCTTTGTCTAAACCAGCCTGCTAAAAAGCTAACACAAGTGAAACATCTGAAAAGGTAGAGTAGTCCCATTTGTCCTTGGAGAATGTTAAAAACGTTTTCTATGTTCTAAGGTACATCTTAGAATTTATTTATATACAACTAAAAAGCTCCCCAACCCCGCTTGCGGGCATTCGTGGTTATTAGCATTTAAATCTGGGATGTCCATGGTACTCCCATCTGGAGATATTTTTTGTGATTATCCACCAGCTCAGAGTTTTTCACTCTTGATGGAATCAGTTTTTTTTGTCCAAGGTGGTCTGCTTTTTGTTCCAAGAGGAAAGAAGAAAATTCTGGAGAACTCTTGAGTGGACCTGGGCCCACAATACAGCTGGTATTGTGGATGTCAGCACTCCTAATAACTTAAAGCGTAGCTAAACTTTTGCAAAAAAAAAAAAATATTTAAACTGCTATTATGTCCCTCTATGTGAATACATTACTCCTAGCAATTTTTTTCACTTCAAAGTTCCTTTTTTGCAGCTTGTTTTCTTGTGAAACCGTCCACATCTATTTTCTCACACTTCCTGATTCTGGCCAGTTGCTAGGGGCGTGTCTTACTGTGTGTGATGTTACGATTTGTCTGTATCTTTCATGGGCAGTTAAAGAGGCTCTGTCACCAGATTCTCAAATCCCTATCTCCTATTGCATGTGATCGGCACTGCAATGTACAGGGTGGGCCATTTATATGGATACATTTAAATAAAATGGGAATGGTTGGTGATATTAACTTCCTGTTTGTGGCACATTAGTATATGAGAGGGGGGAAACTTTTCAAGCTGGGTGTTGACTATGGCGGCCATATTGAAGTCGGCCATTTTGTATCCAACTTTAGTTTTGTCAAAGGGAAGAGGGTCATGTGACACATCAAACTTATCGAGAATTTCACAAGAAAAACAATGGTGTGCTTGTTTTTAACGTTACTTTATTCTTTCATGGGTTATTTACAAGTTTCTGACCACTTATAAAATGTGTTCAAAGTGCTGCCCATTGTGTTGGATTGTCAATGCAACCCTCTTCTCCCACTCTTCACAAACTGATAGCAACACCGCAGAAGAAATGCTAGCACAGGCTTCCAGTATCCGTAGTTTCAGTTGCTGCACATCTCGTATTTTCACAGCATAGACAATTGCCTTCAGATGACCCCAAAGATAAAAGTCTAAGGGGGTCAGATCGGGAGGCATTTCTTCTGCGGTGTTGCTATCAGTGTGTGAAGAGTGGGAGAAGAAGGTTGCATTGACAATCCAACACAATGGGCAGCACTTTGAACACATTTTATAAGTGGTCAGAAACTTGTAAATAACTCATGAAAGAATAAAGTAACGTTAAAACCAAGCACACCATTGTTTTTCTTGTGAAATTCTCGATAAGTTTGATGTGTCACATGACCCTCTTCCCATTGAAAAAACTAAAGTTGGATACAAAATGGCCGACTTCAAAATGGCCGCCATGGTCAACACCCAGATTGATGTTTCCCCCCTCCCATATACTAATGTGCCACAAACAGGAAGTTAATATCACCAACCATTCCCATTTTATTTAGGTGTATCCATATAAATGGCCCACCCTGTAGAGAACAGTAACGTTTTTTGTTTTTTTTAAAACTTTCATTTTTGGCCAAGTTATGAGCTATTTTATATATATGCAAATGAGGTTTGAAATGGACAACTGGGCGTTTTTTTTTTCGTTATGTCCAACTGGGCGTGTATTGTGTTTTTAACTGGGCGTGTTTACGTGTATGACGCTGACCAATCAGTGACCAGTCAGCATCATACACTCATCTCCATTGATTTACACAGCAGCGATGTGCAGCCACATAAACAGAGATTAACGTTACTGCAGTGTCCTGATAATGAATACACATGATTATCCAGCCTGGACGTTAGGTGTATTCATTATTAGGACACTTCTGAATCTTTTCTGTGAGATTTGAAGCAAGGGAAACGAAATCTCGTTTATCTCCGTAATCTCGCGAGATTTTGTTTCCCTTGCTAGAAATCTCAAAGAAAAGATTAAGAACTGTCAGGATTCTGAATACACATGACGTCCAGGCTGGATGATCATGTGTATTCATTATCAGGACACTGCAGTAACGTTAATCTCTGTTTATGTGGCTGCACATCGCTGCTGTGTAAATCAATGGAGATGAGTGTATGATGCTGACTGGTCACTGATTGGTTTTTAAAAAAAAAAAACGTTACTGTTATCCACATTACAGCGCCGATCACATGCAATAGGAGATAGGGATTTCAGAATCTGGTGACAGAGCCTCTTTAACTTTGAGGTGATAACTACAACACTCTGAGCGTGCACAGAGCTATGCACAGCAGCACAACACATTATATACAGAGATGTAAATATCTGCACACTCCAGAAGAAAGGAATCAGAGTTTTTCTTTTTCACTTTCCCTGGCAAGTGCAGGGAAGATAAGACCGGACAGCACGGTGCTTGCGGGGGGGGGGGGGGGAGACAGAGCAGTCCTAGTCTTCTTATCTGATCCTAATTAGCAGCCCAGATTACAGTGTCCTGAGACTCTTTGCCGGAGGGAAGGGGGAGAATCACCCAGGCACAGAGACCAATGCGCGCACAAGATTCATCCTAATGATGGGGAAGTAAGAGAACAGCAGTGCATGCAAGTCCATCACTGCAGCCTGATACAGCGCAGAATGCGGCACTGTGATTATCCTGGCTCCTCCTCCTCCTTAGTACAGCCCAGTCAGCGTTAGTGTGGCTTAGGGGCCCGGTCGCAAGTGCGACCCCTATAGCTACGCCACTAGGTGCAGGTCTGGCGCCCCCTCCCTGTCCCCACTTCCCCCTGACCACAATACTGTAACCGGCAGTAGCAGAGCGCAGGGAGGAGAATGACCACTCTGCTACTGTCCGGTCTATGGTATGTGTGAGAGGCGCTCCCGTAGCAGAAGTGCAGGCCTAGCGAGGGAGCCGCCGCTAGACCTGCACTTCTGCTACAGAAGCGCCACTCACACATACCATAGACCGGACAGTAGCAGAGCTGTCATTCTCCTCCCTGCCGGTTACAGTACAGTGGACAGGGGAAAGAGAGGACAGGGAGGGGACGCCAGACCTGCGCTTCAGCTACGGAAGCGCCTCTCACGCATACTATAGTCCGGACAGCTGCAGAGCTGTTATTCTCCTCCCTGCGCTCTGCTGCTGTCGGTTACTCTATAAAGAACTGTATAGCACATAGAGGCAGAGAGACCTTCCTGACGTCACGTTGGGGGCGTGCACATCTGACATCAGGATGGGGCCACCACCCACCCGCACTCATAGGCAGCAGAATCCGTACACCGATACATTCAAACGGTGTACGGATTTCTGCTAGCAACAGGAGAAATACAAGAGATAAAATGTAGTAAAAAAGTGTCAGAGTGGCCATTTAAAACACATACAGTGAAGGAAATAAGTATTTGATCCCTTGCTGATTTTGTAAGTTTGCCCACTGTCAAAGACATGAACAGTCTAGAATTTTTAGGCTAGGTTAATTTTACCAGTGAGAGATAGATTATATTTAAAAAAAAAACAGAAAATCACATTGTCAACATTATATAAATGTATTTGCATTGTGCACAGAGGAATAAGTATTTGATCCCTTTGGCAAACAAGACTTAATACTTGGAGGCAAAACCCTTGTTGGCAAGCACAACAGTCAGACGTTTGTTGTAGTTGATGATGAGGTTTGCACACATGTTAGTTGGAATTTTGGCCCACTCCTCTTTGCAGATCATCTGTAAATCATTAAGATTTCGAGGCTGTCGCTTGGCAACTCGGATCTTCAGCTCCCTCCATAAGTTTTCGATGGGATTAAGGTCTGGAGACTGGCTAGGCCACTCCATGACCTTAATGTGCTTCTTTTTGAGCCACTCCTTTGTTGCCTTGTCTGTATGTTTCGGGTCATTGTCGTGCTGGAAGACCCAGCCACGAGCCATTTTTAATGTCCTGGTGGAGGGAAGGAGGTTGTCACTCAGGATTTGACGGTACATGGCTCCATCCATTCTCCCATTGATGCGGTGAAGTAGTCCTGTGCCCTTAGCAGAGAAACACCCCCAAAACATAATGTTTCCCCCTCCATGCTTGACAGTGGGGACGGTGTTCTTTGGGTCATAGGCAACATTTCTCTTCCTCCAAACACGGCGAGTTGAGTTAATGCCAAAGAGCTCAATTTTAGTCTCATCTGACCACAGCACCTTCTCCCAATCACTCTCGGAATCATCCAGATGTTCATTTGCAAACTTCAGACGGGCCTGTACATGTGCCTTCTTGAGCAGTGGGACCTTGCGGGCACTGCAGGATTTTAATCCATTAACGCGTAATGTGTTACCAATGGTTTTCTTGGTGACTGTGGTCCCAGATGCCTTGAGATCATTAACAAGTTCCCCCCGTGTAGTTTTCGGCTGAGCTCTCACCTTCCTCAGGATCAAGGATACCTCACGAGGTGAGATTTTGCATGGAGCCCCAGATCGATGTCGATTGAGTCATTTTGTATGCCTTCCATTTTCTTACTATTGCACCAACAGTTGTCTCCTTCTCACCCAGCGTCTTACTTATGGTTTTGCAGCCCATTCCAGCCTTGTGCAGGTCTATGATCTTGTCCCTGACATCCTTAGAAAGCTCTTTGGTCTTGCCCATGTTGTAGAGGTTAGAGTCAGACTGATTAATTGAGTCTGTGGACAGGAGTCTTTTATACAGGTGACCATTCAAGACAGCTGTCTTTAATGCAGGCACCAAGTTGATTTGGAGCGTGTAACTGGTCTGGAGGAGGCTGAACTCTTAATGGTTGGTAGGGGATCAAATACTTATTTCTCTGTGCACAATGCAAATAAATATATATAATTTTGACTATGTGATTTTCTGTGTTTTTTTTTATATAATCTATCTCTCACTGGTAAAATTAACCTAGCCTAAAAATTCTAGACTGTTCATAACTTTGAAAGTGGGCAAACTTACAAAATCAGCAAGGGATCAAATACTTATTTCCTTTACTGTATAACACAAAAAGGAGCCCAAATTCATTAATAAAGTATATTACAACATATATTTATATTACACATGCTGCTAGAAAATAAAAAGTTGATCGAACGTTTAGTTACGCTTTAATTACCTCTCTGATGGTAACTGAAGAGATGGAGCGAAAACGTAAAATCTGGTTGATCAGAGATTGTCGCTTTTGTTCTGGAAGAAATAACATCATTTTCTGAGAGTCTAATAATATTCCCGAGACAGACTTTGTTTTTCTACGTTTATTAGCCATCCCAAGTTGGTGAAGGTCTGTTGAGCGAACTGAAGATGAGATAGTAGAAGAACTACAGATGATTAAGAAATTGTCCAGGTATGGTACAATCTGGATGGCTCTCAGATGTAAGTAGGCAGTCACTTTGGCCATGATCTTCGAGGTATACTCTGGGACCAGCACCATTGCTGAATACTGCGATCCAGAGAAAGTTTTGAGAGTTTTGGTAAATTGGCATGTGGTAATATGCATTGTTCAGGTCCAGCGATGCAATGAAGGAGTCCTAAAATAAGATGTTTACCATCGACCGAATAGTCACCATTTTGAATTTCTTGTATTTTATATATTTATAATTGCCCTGACTGAGCCATTTGTTTTTTTCACCAAGAACATTGGAGAATAGAAGCCCTCTTTTTGATGACAAGTTGGGACTGGAATTAGGACCTATTTTGTTAGGAGGATGTAAATTTCCTTCACCAGAGCTGCTTGATCCAAGGAGGATAGATTTTTTTATTGTCATGAATCTTGATGGAGGATGATTTTTGAACTCCAATCTGTAGCCGGCATGGATCACTCCTCGGGTCCAAGGAGACTGTAACGTCTATGGCCGCGGACCGTCGTCCTGACTTACCCTCTGACGGCCGCGGACGAGTGAGTTCCGGGCAGCATCCCCCTCCTGGGAGACGCCGACACTCACTTCCTCCTTCGGACACTGTCTCCCGCAGGGCCAATGCGCGCACATTTGCAGAATAGCTGCAATTAGCCCAGAATTCCTCTGGACTATAAAAGGGGCTCTGCCCTCTCAATCATTGCCTGAGCATTGTTGTGTTACCCTAGTTTGTCCTTGCAAATGGTCTCCTAAGGGTATGTGCACACAACCTCTTTTCAGACGTAATGTAGGCGTTTTACGCCTCGAATTACACCTGAAAAGACGGCTCCAATACGTCGGCAAACATCTACACATTGCTTGTAATGGGTCTTACGATGTTCTGTGCAGACGAGCTGTCATTTTACGCGTCGCTGTCAAAATACGGCGCGTAAAATGATGACTCGTCAAAAGAAGTGCAGGACAATTCTTGGGACGTTTTTGGAGCCGTTTTCTCATAGACTCTCTATTGAAAACAGCTCCAAAAACGGCCGTAAAAAACGCAGCGAAAACGCTGCGATTAACGTGAGTTGCTCAAAAAACATCTGAAAATTAGGAGCTGTTTTCCCTTGAAAACAGCTCCGTATTTTCAGAGGTATTTTGTTAATCGTGTGAACATACCCTAAGTGTTTTCCAGTTCCCAGTGTTTCTCGTTCCTTCCGCCTGTACCCTGTATCCCGTGCTACTGTGCCTTCAAGAGTTGGAACCGTGTTGTGCCCTCCACTGCATCTACTATGCCGCACCTCGCCGGGTGTCTGTCTACTGCTGGAGCCTCATCTTAGCCTGAAACCACCGCTACTGTCTACATTTCCTCAGGTACCCATTCAGATCTATAGACATTGCATATATACCTGTTTGGCAAGCTGCTATCCCGCTACGCGGTACGGACAAGTGGGTCCACACCCCACGTCGTGACAGTACGCTCAGGCCATGTACCCCACTGGTCAATTCAAGGGCCTGTCACCTTCTCAAGCCATGCAAGCGGACCTGCGAACATGACAGGATCAACTCCTTGTGGCAGTAAACTCCATGGCACTACAGCTAGGGGCGCTAGCTGCTTCCTCCTCTCCGGTTCCAGCTTCTCCGGCTGATCCTCCTGCTACACCTCCTGTCAGCACCAGTACTTATCCTCGGCTCTCGCTGCCACGCTTTAACGGAGACGCAAGCGCATGCAGGGGATTTCTCAACCAGTGTCATATCCACTTCACCCTGCATGCCAGAACATTTCCCTCGGATGGCGCCAGGATCGCCTTCATTGTTTCTCTGCTTGCCGGCCAAGCCCTGGCGTGGGCGAACCCTATCTGGGAACGACAGGAACCCGAAACTTCCAGGGGTTCCTGCGGTTATTCCGCACTGTGTTTGAGGAGCCTGGACGAGCCTCGTCGGCAGCAACTTCTCTACTAAACCTTCGTCAGGAGGACACCTCCATGGGCGAGTACACCATCCAGTTCTGGACCCTGGCAGGGGAGCTGTCCTGGAACAATGAGGCGTTAGTAGCTTCCTTCTGGCATGGTCTGTCATCGAAGCTCAAGGACGGACTGGCTGCTCGTGATCTACCACCTACCTTGGACAACCTAATTTTACTTGCTACCTGCGTTGATATGAGGCTCAGAGAAAGATAGCTTCCTAGGTTGGCTCCCAACCTCCAGCAACCCCTCTTGTCATCATCTGTTGCTCCGTCCGAGGTCCCGATGCAAGTGGATTGGCTTAGACTATCTGTCCAGGAGAAACAGCGCAGGCGCAATTCTGGACTTTATCTATATTGCGGCCTCGCTGGCCATGTCGTACGTCTGTGTCCCCAGAAGCCAAAAAACTCCAACGCCTAGGATTGGCTGGGGAGACAACCCTGGGCGACACAGCATTTGACAGAGAACTCTCCTCCAAGCTGTCCATCCCTGTGACTATTGTCGCTGGTGAGAGGATCCACCTGGCCTCTGCCTATCTGGACTCTGGCTCTGCAGCCAATTTTATACGCGGAGACCTTGTGGAACTTCTTCACTTGCCCACTACCCTTCTGGATAAGCCGTTTATCATTGCCTCAGTAGATGGACTGCCGCTGCTCGACCCAATATTATCTGTGACCAAACTGCTGAGGCTTCAGGTGGGAGCCCTTCATTCTGAGCTCATCTCCTTTTTTGTCCTGCCCAAGGTCGTCAACCCCATGCTGCTGGGTTTGCCTTGGCTCCGTCTACACGCCCCAGTCCTGGATTGGAACTCCGGAGAGGTTCTCCAGTGGGGTCACAAGCACGTCAACCGCTGTGTGTGGCATATCCAACCTCCTCTGCATCAGTCATTGGCAGGGTTGCCCTCTTGCTACTCTCAGTTCTCGGATGTCTTCACCAAGAAGGAGGCAGAGACGTTGCCGCCACACCGGGCGTATGATTGTCCTATTTACTTGGTCCCTGACTCGTCTCCTCCTCGTGGTAGAGTATACCCTCTCTCCTTACCTGAGACCCAGTCGATGTCTGCCTATATCAAGGAGAATTTAGAGAGGGGCTTCATACGCAAATCCTCATCCCCGGCTGGGGCCGGGGTTTTCTTTGTTAAGAAAGGACGGATCCCTCTGACCCTGCATTGACTACCGAGGTCTCAACCAGATCACGGTAAAGAACAGATACCCATTGCCTTTAATCTCTGAACTGTTTGATTGCATACGGAGAGCAATTTTTTTTTCAAAACTAGACCTGCTGGGGGCCTACAATCTAATCCGGATTAGTCAGGGTGACGAATGGAAGACGGCATTTAATACTGGTGATAGGCACTATGATTACCTGGTTATGCCCTTTGGTCTGTGTAACGCCCCCGCGGTCTATCAAGAGTTCGTCAATGACATCTTCCGTGATCTCCTCTATGTCTGTGTTGTGGTGTATCTCGATGACATTTTGATTTTTTTTTTCCCAGATCCAGCGACTCATCAGAGACATGTCCGCCAAGTTTTGCTTCGATTAAGGGAGAATCACCTATATGCCAAGCTGGAAAAGTGCGTGTTCAAGAGAAAGTCTCTACCCTTCCTGGGCTACATCATCTCCGATCAGGGTCTCAGAATGACAGAAGACACTGTGGAGTCCCCACAGAATATCATTGACCCTTCCTGCATCATCTCTGTCAACCCTCTGCAAGTTAGAGACATTCCTCCAGGGATGACCTTTGTGCGTCTGGCAGACAGAGGAAGAATCCTCAGCTGGGGATACATTTCCAAGCTGGCAGGTTACGCGGGTGCCCGTAAGACCCGAGACCTAATTGCCCGTCAGTTCTGGTGGCCCACGCTGCCCAAAGACGTCACCGATTTTGTCTTCTTCTGCACGGTGTGCGCATCAAATAAAGTTGTCCACTCCAGACCAGCTGGTCTGCTCCAGCCGCTACCTGTGCCCGATGCACCCTGGCAACATATTGCTATGGACTTTGTCATGGACCTGCCTCCCACTGCTGGATGCAGTACTGTCTGGGTGGTGGTGGATCGATTCTCCAAAATGGCTCATTTTGTTCCACTGACTGGTCTGCCTTCTGCTTCCCGACTGGCTGGCCTCTTCATCCAACACATCTTCCGTCTGCACGGCTTGCCTCTGCATAGTGTTGGATCGGGGGGTTCAGTTCACCTCAAAGTTCTGGAGAGCCCTCTGCGGTCTCCTCTGTGTGAAGTTGGACTTTTCCTCAGCCTACCATCCCCAGTCCAATGGTGAAGTCAAGCAGATTAATCAGATTATGGAGAACAATCTGCGGCAGTTTATCTCCAGGCAGCATGATGACTGGGTGCAGCTGCTTCCTTGAGCTCAGTTCTCCTACAACAACCATACTAGTGAGTCCACCACCTCAAGCCCATTCTTCATTGTCTACGGTCAACATCCACGAATACCTCTTCCTATTTCTACTATGTCCCAGGTGCCTGCAGCTGACTCTACTTTCAGGGACTTTCTAAAGATATGGCAGCAGACCCGAACTTCTATTCTGCTGGCGGTCGACCGCATGAAGAGAAAGGCAGACACAAGAAGACGAGAGCCTCTCCAGTTTCTTCCAGGCACTAAGGTCTGGCTGTCTTCTAAGAATATCCGACTGAAGGTGCCATCTTGCAAGTTTGCTCCCAGGTTCCACAGACCCTTCGAGATTCTGCTGCAGATCAATCATGTCTCCTACAAGCTTAGACTGCCTTCCACCCTCAAGATCCCAAACTCCTTTCACGTCTCTCTGCTAAAGCCTGTGGTCCTGAACCGCTACTCCAAGACTACTAGTTCCGCAGTGGCTCCTAGCGGTTCGTCTGGGACTTTCGAGGTGTGGGAGATCTTGCACACCAAGAGAGTAGGAGGAAGAACGTTTTATTTGGTGGATTGGAGGGGATTTGGTCCAGAGGAGAGGTCTTGGGAGCCAGAGGAGAACATCAATGCTCCTGCCCTCGTGAAGAAGTTTCTCTCCCGCTCTGGCCCCAAGAAGAGGGGGTGTAAGAGGGGGGATACTGTAACGTCTATGGCCGAGGACCGTCGTCCTGACTTATCCTCTGACCGCCATGGACGAGTGAGTTCCGGGCGGCATCCCCCTCCTAGGAGATGTCGGCATTCACTGCCTCCTTCGGACACTGTCTCCCACGGGCCAGTATGCCCACATTTGCAGAATAGCTGCAATTAGCCCAGAATGCCTCTGGACTATAAAAGGGGCTCTGCCCTCTCAATCACTGCTTGAGCGTTGTTGTGTTACCCTAGTTTGTCCTTGCAAATGGTCTCCTAAGAGTTTTCCAGTTCCCAGTATTTCCCATTCCTGCCGCCTGTATCCCGTACCTCTGTGCCTTCTAGAGTTGGAGTCGTGTTGTGCCCTCTGCTGTATCTACTGTGCCGCACCCCACCGGGTGTCTGTCTACTGCCGGAGCCTCATCTTAGCCTGAAACTACCTTTGCTGTCTGCATTGCCTCAGGTACCCTTTCAGAACTATAGACATTGCATATGTACCTGTTTGGCCAGCTGCTATCCTGCTACGCAGTACGTCCCAGTGGGTCAACACCCCGCACTGTGACGGAGACTATGTGATGCCCTTCCAGACAGGTTGACAATTTTTTAATCTGCCTCCTTCCAGATATCTGGTGTCACTGGGAGCGATGCTCAGTAGAGGATAAATTAAAGAGGAACCCCTTTACTCTTCCCCTGAATTGGTGATGGGATCTGTCTGTACCTCTCCTTTGGTTCCGAAAGGATTCGCGTTTGCATAATGTTTGCATAATACACCTCGTTTACGCCTGAAAATAGATCGTGTGAACCCAGCCTTATACTGACCGACAATAATGCTCTGGTATACCAAAGCATTATATTTGCGATCTAAAGATCGCATAGTGAAATCTAGTGAGACTAAAAAAAATAACGTGACATGTCCGCCAAGTTTTGCTTCGATTAAGGGAGAATCACCTATATGCCAAGCTGGAAAAGTGCGTGTTCAAGAGAAAGTCTCTACCCTTCCTGGGCTACATCATCTCCGATCAGGGTCTCAGAATGACAGAAGACACTGTGGAGTCCCCACAGAATATCATTGACCCTTCCTGCATCATCTCTGTCAACCCTCTGCAAGTTAGAGACATTCCTCCAGGGATGACCTTTGTGCGTCTGGCAGACAGAGGAAGAATCCTCAGCTGGGGATACATTTCCAAGCTGGCAGGTTACGCGGGTGCCCGTAAGACCCGAGACCTAATTGCCCGTCAGTTCTGGTGGCCCACGCTGCCCAAAGACGTCACCGATTTTGTCTTCTTCTGCACGGTGTGCGCATCAAATAAAGTTGTCCACTCCAGACCAGCTGGTCTGCTCCAGCCGCTACCTGTGCCCGATGCCCCCTGGCAACATATTGCTATGGACTTTGTCATGGACCTGCCTCCCACTGCTGGATGCAGTACTGTCTGGGTGGTGGTGGATCGATTCTCCAAAATGGCTCATTTTGTTCCACTGACTGGTCTGCCTTCTGCTTCCCGACTGGCTGGCCTCTTCATCCAACACATCTTCCGTCTGCACGGCTTGCCTCTGCATAGTGTTGGATCGGGGGGTTCAGTTCACCTCAAAGTTCTGGAGAGCCCTCTGCGGTCTCCTCTGTGTGAAGTTGGACTTTTCCTCAGCCTACCATCCCCAGTCCAATGGTGAAGTCAAGCAGATTAATCAGATTATGGAGAACAATCTGCGGCAGTTTATCTCCAGGCAGCATGATGACTGGGTGCAGCTGCTTCCTTGAGCTCAGTTCTCCTACAACAACCATACTAGTGAGTCCACCACCTCAAGCCCATTCTTCATTGTCTACGGTCAACATCCACGAATACCTCTTCCTATTTCTACTATGTCCCAGGTGCCTGCAGCTGACTCTACTTTCAGGGACTTTCTAAAGATATGGCAGCAGACCCGAACTTCTATTCTGCTGGCGGTCGACCGCATGAAGAGAAAGGCAGACACAAGAAGACGAGAGCCTCTCCAGTTTCTTCCAGGCACTAAGGTCTGGCTGTCTTCTAAGAATATCCGACTGAAGGTGCCATCTTGCAAGTTTGCTCCCAGGTTCCACAGACCCTTCGAGATTCTGCTGCAGATCAATCATGTCTCCTACAAGCTTAGACTGCCTTCCACCCTCAAGATCCCAAACTCCTTTCACGTCTCTCTGCTAAAGCCTGTGGTCCTGAACCGCTACTCCAAGACTACTAGTTCCGCAGTGGCTCCTAGCGGTTCGTCTGGGACTTTCGAGGTGTGGGAGATCTTGCACACCAAGAGAGTAGGAGGAAGAACGTTTTATTTGGTGGATTGGAGGGGATTTGGTCCAGAGGAGAGGTCTTGGGAGCCAGAGGAGAACATCAATGCTCCTGCCCTCGTGAAGAAGTTTCTCTCCCGCTCTGGCCCCAAGAAGAGGGGGTGTAAGAGGGGGGATACTGTAACGTCTATGGCCGAGGACCGTCGTCCTGACTTATCCTCTGACCGCCATGGACGAGTGAGTTCCGGGCGGCATCCCCCTCCTAGGAGATGTCGGCATTCACTGCCTCCTTCGGACACTGTCTCCCACGGGCCAGTATGCCCACATTTGCAGAATAGCTGCAATTAGCCCAGAATGCCTCTGGACTATAAAAGGGGCTCTGCCCTCTCAATCACTGCTTGAGCGTTGTTGTGTTACCCTAGTTTGTCCTTGCAAATGGTCTCCTAAGAGTTTTCCAGTTCCCAGTATTTCCCATTCCTGCCGCCTGTATCCCGTACCTCTGTGCCTTCTAGAGTTGGAGTCGTGTTGTGCCCTCTGCTGTATCTACTGTGCCGCACCCCACCGGGTGTCTGTCTACTGCCGGAGCCTCATCTTAGCCTGAAACTACCTTTGCTGTCTGCATTGCCTCAGGTACCCTTTCAGAACTATAGACATTGCATATGTACCTGTTTGGCCAGCTGCTATCCTGCTACGCAGTACGTCCCAGTGGGTCAACACCCCGCACTGTGACGGAGACTATGTGATGCCCTTCCAGACAGGTTGACAATTTTTTAATCTGCCTCCTTCCAGATATCTGGTGTCACTGGGAGCGATGCTCAGTAGAGGATAAATTAAAGAGGAACCCCTTTACTCTTCCCCTGAATTGGTGATGGGATCTGTCTGTACCTCTCCTTTGGTTCCGAAAGGATTCGCGTTTGCATAATGTTTGCATAATACACCTCGTTTACGCCTGAAAATAGATCGTGTGAACCCAGCCTTATACTGACCGACAATAATGCTCTGGTATACCAAAGCATTATATTTGCGATCTAAAGATCGCATAGTGAAATCTAGTGAGACTAAAAAAAATAACGTGACATGTCCGCCAAGTTTTGCTTCGATTAAGGGAGAATCACCTATATGCCAAGCTGGAAAAGTGCGTGTTCAAGAGAAAGTCTCTACCCTTCCTGGGCTACATCATCTCCGATCAGGGTCTCAGAATGACAGAAGACACTGTGGAGTCCCCACAGAATATCATTGACCCTTCCTGCATCATCTCTGTCAACCCTCTGCAAGTTAGAGACATTCCTCCAGGGATGACCTTTGTGCGTCTGGCAGACAGAGGAAGAATCCTCAGCTGGGGATACATTTCCAAGCTGGCAGGTTACGCGGGTGCCCGTAAGACCCGAGACCTAATTGCCCGTCAGTTCTGGTGGCCCACGCTGCCCAAAGACGTCACCGATTTTGTCTTCTTCTGCACGGTGTGCGCATCAAATAAAGTTGTCCACTCCAGACCAGCTGGTCTGCTCCAGCCGCTACCTGTGCCCGATGCCCCCTGGCAACATATTGCTATGGACTTTGTCATGGACCTGCCTCCCACTGCTGGATGCAGTACTGTCTGGGTGGTGGTGGATCGATTCTCCAAAATGGCTCATTTTGTTCCACTGACTGGTCTGCCTTCTGCTTCCCGACTGGCTGGCCTCTTCATCCAACACATCTTCCGTCTGCACGGCTTGCCTCTGCATAGTGTTGGATCGGGGGGTTCAGTTCACCTCAAAGTTCTGGAGAGCCCTCTGCGGTCTCCTCTGTGTGAAGTTGGACTTTTCCTCAGCCTACCATCCCCAGTCCAATGGTGAAGTCAAGCAGATTAATCAGATTATGGAGAACAATCTGCGGCAGTTTATCTCCAGGCAGCATGATGACTGGGTGCAGCTGCTTCCTTGAGCTCAGTTCTCCTACAACAACCATACTAGTGAGTCCACCACCTCAAGCCCATTCTTCATTGTCTACGGTCAACATCCACGAATACCTCTTCCTATTTCTACTATGTCCCAGGTGCCTGCAGCTGACTCTACTTTCAGGGACTTTCTAAAGATATGGCAGCAGACCCGAACTTCTATTCTGCTGGCGGTCGACCGCATGAAGAGAAAGGCAGACACAAGAAGACGAGAGCCTCTCCAGTTTCTTCCAGGCACTAAGGTCTGGCTGTCTTCTAAGAATATCCGACTGAAGGTGCCATCTTGCAAGTTTGCTCCCAGGTTCCACAGACCCTTCGAGATTCTGCTGCAGATCAATCATGTCTCCTACAAGCTTAGACTGCCTTCCACCCTCAAGATCCCAAACTCCTTTCACGTCTCTCTGCTAAAGCCTGTGGTCCTGAACCGCTACTCCAAGACTACTAGTTCCGCAGTGGCTCCTAGCGGTTCGTCTGGGACTTTCGAGGTGTGGGAGATCTTGCACACCAAGAGAGTAGGAGGAAGAACGTTTTATTTGGTGGATTGGAGGGGATTTGGTCCAGAGGAGAGGTCTTGGGAGCCAGAGGAGAACATCAATGCTCCTGCCCTCGTGAAGAAGTTTCTCTCCCGCTCTGGCCCCAAGAAGAGGGGGTGTAAGAGGGGGGATACTGTAACGTCTATGGCCGAGGACCGTCGTCCTGACTTATCCTCTGACCGCCATGGACGAGTGAGTTCCGGGCGGCATCCCCCTCCTAGGAGATGTCGGCATTCACTGCCTCCTTCGGACACTGTCTCCCACGGGCCAGTATGCCCACATTTGCAGAATAGCTGCAATTAGCCCAGAATGCCTCTGGACTATAAAAGGGGCTCTGCCCTCTCAATCACTGCTTGAGCGTTGTTGTGTTACCCTAGTTTGTCCTTGCAAATGGTCTCCTAAGAGTTTTCCAGTTCCCAGTATTTCCCATTCCTGCCGCCTGTATCCCGTACCTCTGTGCCTTCTAGAGTTGGAGTCGTGTTGTGCCCTCTGCTGTATCTACTGTGCCGCACCCCACCGGGTGTCTGTCTACTGCCGGAGCCTCATCTTAGCCTGAAACTACCTTTGCTGTCTGCATTGCCTCAGGTACCCTTTCAGAACTATAGACATTGCATATGTACCTGTTTGGCCAGCTGCTATCCTGCTACGCAGTACGTCCCAGTGGGTCAACACCCCGCACTGTGACGGAGACTATGTGATGCCCTTCCAGACAGGTTGACAATTTTTTAATCTGCCTCCTTCCAGATACCTGGTGTCACTGGGAGCGATGCTCAGTAGAGGATAAATTAAAGAGGAACCCCTTTACTCTTCCCCTGAATTGGTGATGGGATCTGTCTGTACCTCTCCTTTGGTTCCGAAAGGATTCGCGTTGATGAAAAAATGTAAGCTACAATGGGAAACTTTTTTGTTGTTGTCTGAAGCTTTCTCCAAAATATTGTCCACACCTGATCCGTACAGGCTATCATCTTCACAGGGAATGGCACACAATTACTTTTTTGAGCTGGCATCTTCTCTGTAATTCCTGAGCCAGACAGTTCTTCTTGTTGCATTGGCCAAGCCTGCAGATGTTGCAGACATTTTTACTATGTCTGCTGAAGCATCTGCCATAGAATTTACTGCTTGTGTAAGCATAGGCATAGATGAAATAAGATATATTCTCTTGGAGTACCAGCTGCAACATCATTTTCTAGCTGGTTAAGCCATAGGCTCAGAGATCTGGCAGTGGAGGTGGCCGCAATTCCTGACCTCGACATGGCAGTTGTGGTTTCTCAAGAACGTTTTAGAAAGCCTTCTGCTCTCTTATCCATAAGGTCTCTAAGCATAGCCATATCTTCAAATAGAAGAGAGGATCTTTAGGGCGGGTTCACACATAGCGGAATTTCACTTAAATTCCGCTGCGGACACTCCGCAGCGTTAATCCGCAGCGGAGCCGTTTCTCCATTGACTTTCACTTTAATTTAGCAGTGTTCATTTACACGATGCGTACAATTCCGCTGCGGAGCATAGGCTGCGGAGCGGAATTTGGTGTCCGCAGCATGCTCTGTCTGTTGCGGAGCAGTGGCGGACTGGTTGCGGACTCATGGCGGAATTTCTCCATTGACTTCAATGGAGAGTCAAAATTCCGCAATGAAGTCCGCAGATCTTATGTGTGCTGCGGAGCGTATTGTTTTTACTACCATGACATTTCTTCATTCTGGCTGGACCTATGTATTTCTAGGTCTACAGCCAGACTGAGGAAGTCAATGGGGCTCCCGTAATGACGGGAGCGTTGCTAGGAGACGTCTGTAAATAGTCACTGTCCAGGGTGCTGAAAGAGTTACGCGATCGGCAGTAACTGTTTCTGCACCCGGGACAGTGACTACCGATCTCAATATACATGTATCTGTTTAAAAAAATATAAGTTCATACTTACCGAGAACTCCCTGCGTCTGTCTCCAGTCCGGCCTCCCAGGATGACGTTTCAGTGTAAGTGACGGCTGCAGCCAATCACAGGCCAAGCACAGGCTGCAGCGGTCACATGGACTGGAGCGTCATCCAGGGAGGTCGGGCCGGATGCCGAAAGAGGGACGCGTCACCAAGACAACGGGCGGTAAGTATGAATTTCTTTGACTTTCACTAGGGAAAGTGCTGTCCCTTCTCTCTATCCTGCACTGAATAGGGAGAAGAGAAGCACTTTTCCTGCAGTCCGCAGCGGCCAGTCCGCATCAATTTTCTGCACATTTTGTGCAGATCCGCTGCAGAATCTGCAACGCAGATTCTGTGCGGCATTGATGCGGACAGTTGCGGAGGAATTCCGCCATGTGTGGTCATGCCCTTAAAATTGTTGCCATTGGTGCATCAACTTTAGGGATGTTGTCCCAATGCTCAACCTCTTCTTCTGACACAGGCTACTGGTGTTTAAATATTTTGGAGATGCTCTTTTTTTCTGGATCCTTCCATTCATTGCCAATAAGTTTACTAACTATTTTATGAATAAGAAAGACTCCTCTTTTCTTCCAGACCCCAAAATAATTGATCCTGAATAGACAAAGGCTCCTTAACTTTTTCCATACCCATGATCGCACGGATAGCTTTAGGCAGAATTTCTGTGCCATCAGGAAGACAAAATGGCCAGCCTGAGGTATCATCAGTTAATGACCTCCCTTTCATCTGGTACACTCTCCACTTGTTGGTAGGAAGAACCCACCGTGGCCGAAGTAGAGGGTAGGGAAAGATGTGCAGGATCAGTCGGTGATACCGGTGAGGCAATAGCGGAAGAAACCTCTTCTCTAATTAGTGTTTTTAAATTTATACACGAAGGAAGACGCAACTTCTGTCACAATCTTCTCAATGCATTTCTTAGAGAGATTTTTTTGTAGGGGATAGACAAAGATTTCCTGCAAATCACACACTTTTTAGAAGAGGGCTTCCTGGTGGATACATCTTTCCCCTAAGGTATATAAATATAAAATAAAACAGGCATCTCTTATACCCACAACTGAGCCAGTGACATAACATGTACAAGGTAGAAGGAACAGAGCAAGGTCCTTACCGGGCTAATGGCTTTTCCATGGTCCATGTTCTTACGTGGCGCCATAGACTCAGCAGGGGCAGATATGCCGTGGTCCTATACTGCTGCAGGATAGTACCAGCGTGTTACAGCAGGTGGGTGGCACTTTCCTTTATTCAGAATTTGGCATCAAAAACCGAGAATCTCGCTATAGCCACACCCCATGAAGTCCCTGGAGAGCATGCAGCGACGATCACATGCAGCCTTGCCCCCACCCTTCACGCTGGAGGAGCAAGAAATCCCAGCTCTGGGAGACCCGGACTTCGCACTCCCCACGTGCTAAACCTTTGCCCACCTTCCACCATAGGAGAGCGGTGAAAGAGGTCCGAGCTGCCTCTTATGTGAGGTCTTATGCCAAAGGACTACGCAGCCCTCCCACCGCATCTTCATACTGTCCCATATGTATAGGAAACAACTAGCAGGTAAGAGGAGGGACCCTCTTATGGAAATACTTCCTCATTGTTTCCTGTCCTCAGAGGCGAGGGAACCCTCCTGTCAGTACCGCTGCGGAGATGTTAACGAAATACACAGTGTAAAAAAAACAAAACAAAAAAGACAAAGAAAGGCTGCAAAGGTTTACATAGCCTTTAACCCCTTCCCCATTCTGGGCCCTAATGACCAAGCAAATTTTTTTTAGTTTTTCCATTGTCACATTCAAGCTATAACTTTATTTTCACGTGGACATGGCTGTATGAAGACTTATTTTTTTGCAGGAGTTGTATTTTTCAATGGCAGTTTTTTTTTAAACTTTTTTTTTTTTTGGGGGGGGGGGGGAAGAATATAAAAAAACCAGCAATTTAGTCATTGTTCTATGCGTTTTACATTTACGCCGATTACTGTGCGCGGTAAATAACATGCTATCTTTGTTCTATGGGTCGGTACGATTAGGGCGATACCAAATCCGTATAGTTATTTTTAGGTTTTACTACTTTTGCAAAATTAAAACACTTATGAATTAAAATAATTTTATTTTGCATCGCCACTTTCCAAGAGCCATAACTTTTTTTTACTTTTCATTCAATGTTGCCATATGAGGACTTGTTTTTTTTTTGCAGGACTTCATTGCTACCGTTGTGGGGTACATGGGACTTATTGATTAACCTTTTATAAAAAAAATTTGGGGGGGATGGGAAAAACAGCAATTTTGCAGTTTTTTGCATTTTTGTATGGGGTTCACCTTGCGATTTAAATAATAATGTTTTTGGTCATTACGATTGCGGGGAAACAAAATGCATAGTTTTTATTTTTACACTTTTACAAAATAAAACATTTTTTTATGGCAAAAAAATGGTAATGTGTACCTTTTTATTTTAATTTCACGTTATTTTTTTTAGTCTCACTAGATTTCACTATGCGATCTTTAGATCGCAAATATAATGCTTTGGTATACCAGAGCATTATTGTCGGTCAGTATAAGGCTGGGTTCACACGATCTATTTTCAGGCGTAAACGAGGTGTATTATGCAAACATCTGCCCATTCATTTGAATGGGTTTGCCGACGTACTGTGCCGACGACCAGTAATTTACAGCTGTCAAACGACGACGCGTAAAATAACTGCCTCGTCAAAGAAGTGCAGGACACTTCTTTGAAACGTAATTTGAGCCATTTTTCATTGAAGAACAGCTCAAGATTACGGGCGTCAAAGACTCCTCGCAAAATGCGAGGAGCTTTTACATCTGAAACGACGCAGCTGTTTTTTCCTGAAAACAGTGTCTTTTCAGACGTAAAAGCCAGTTCTCGTGTGCACATACCCTTAAACAGACAGGCATCTATTAGGAAGTGCCTCTGGCACATCCTAATAGGTATATATCCAGGGCAGACATGGGGGCCTTTGTTAGGCCCCCAGTTGCCATGGCACCCCATCGGATGCCCGCAATTGCATTTGCGGGCACGCCGATGGGTGAAAGAAAGCTCAATCCCTCTGTAAACAAGTCAAATGCAGCGGTCGCTATTGACCGCAGCATTTGAGGGGTTAAATGTCCGTTATTTAAGTAAACTACGATCGCTATGTTGGAGCAGGAGCCCGGCTGTCAGACAGCCAAGCCCCGGCTCCAGCCTGCACGGGAGACCTGTGCAGGACGTTGATTAGGCCGCCATGGAAAGGTGGCGGCCTAGAATAAAGCCCATTAATGACCGCCGTGAAAAGGTCATTAAGGGGTTAAGCGCTGAGTCTTTTACACCTATAGTTCTTAGTCTCTTTCAATACTGCTACTTTATAGTAAAACCTTACCAGATTATATTACAAAGAGAGGATCAGCTCAACACCCAGAAGTACAAATATTTCCATGTTTTTCTCTAGGTGCCCCTCCTAATTTTGGCCTACAAATACTGATGAAATATACAAAACCGCGAGTAAGGTCTAAAGGTATCAGACTGGGATTTAGGCCTTTTGCACTCTTGCATATTTCAATCAGCACTTTGCATCAGTATTTTTAAGCAAAAACCATGAATGAAAGAGAAAAACTAGAAAATAAAGATTTGTAACTTTCATATTTTAGACCCACTCCTGGTTTTAGCTTGCAAATACTGATGCAAAATACACAAGAGTGAAAGTGGCCTTAGGACAGGGGTCTCAAACTCGGCCGGGTAAGTGGGCCGCATATAGAAGAAATGGGAAGTTGACGGGTCGCATTACTTTCAAATTTGATACAATACAAAATTATTGTTAATCAATTAGTTATTTGAACTACTATAACACTATTACTACTACATTACTATAATAGCGCTAGGTTTAAAATTTGAGATATTTCTCCACATTCTTATTTCAACAATCCAGCTTTCCAGTTTAAGGGTATGTTCACACGCTGAGCCAAAAACGTCTGAAAATACGGAGCTGTTTTCAAGGGAAAACCGCACCTGATTTTCAGACGTTTTTTGAGCAACTCTCGTTTTTCGCTGCGTTATTTGAGCTGTTTTCAATAGTCTGAGAAAACTGCTCCAAAAACGTCCCAAGAAGAGTCCTGCACTTCTTTTGAAGAGGCTGTAATTTTACGCGTCTTTTGACAGCGACGCGTAAAATGACAGGTCGTCTGCACGGTACATCGGCAAACCCATTGAAAGCAATGGGCAGATGTTTGCTGACGTATTGGAGCAGTCTTTTCAGGCGTAAAACGCCTCCATTACGCCTGAAAATAGGTCGTGTGAAGCCAGCCTAAGTGTCGCTAAATGCAGTCTGGCGGCTCAGTTAGCAGTGTTTGGCAGACACACATCAAGATTGGGCGGGCCCTCTGCAGATGAGGCCACAGGGCCCTCTGCAGATGAGGCCACAGGGCCCTCTGCAGATGAGGCCACAGGGCCCTCTGCAGATGAGGCCACAGGGCCCTCTGCAGATGAGGCCACAGGGCCCTCTGCAGATGAGGCCACAGGGCCCTCTGCAGATGAGGCCACAGGGCCCTCTGCAGATGAGGCCACAGGGCCCTCTGCAGATGAGGCCACAGGGCCCTCTGCAGATGAGGCCACAGGGCCCTCTGCAGATGAGGCCACAGGGCCCTCTGCAGATGAGGCCACAGGGCCCTCTGCAGATGAGGCCACAGGGCCCTCTGCAGATGAGGCCACAGGGCCCTCTGCAGATGAGGCCACAGGGCCCTCTGCAGATGAGGCCACAGGGCCCTCTGCAGATGAGGCCACAGGGCCCTCTGCAGATAATGCAACACACCCCTAGATAATGCCAGTGTCCTCTGCAGATACTGCCACTTGTAGATAATGCAACACACCCATAGATAATGCCACAGTGCCCTCCATGTCAGCATCTACAGTGCCCTCCGCAGATGCTGTCACAGTGCCCTTCGCAGATGCTACCACAGTAATGTCAGGGGCTTGCCCAGAGCTGGAGTCCCGGAGTAGAGCCGCTTCTGGCAATCTGCCTGGGATTCCAGCTCTGCTCCCGACATCACTGTCCATATATGGACAGAGATGTCAGGGGCAACCCCAGAGCTGGAGTCCCGGGCAGAGCGCTAGTAGGCTCTTCCTAGGAATCCAGCTGTGCTCCTGACATCACTGGGACGCCTGTTCTGGGGAAGCCCGATATCATGGTCGATGTATGGACAGCGATGTCAGAGGCTTCCCCAGAGTCCCGGAGCAGAGCCGATACTAGCGCTCTGCCCGGGACTACGGCTCTGGGGAAACCCCAGACATCATGTGTCCAAACATGGACAGCGATGTCAGGGAATTCGAGTCCCGGAGCAGAGCCTGTACTAGCGCTCTGCCCGGGATTCCGCTCTGGGGGAAGACCCTGACACACTGTCCATATATGGGCAGCGATGTCAAGGGAATTCCACAGAGTCCTGGAGCAGAGCCGATACTAGCGCTCTGCACGGGACTCCGCTCTGGGGAAGACCCTGACACTGGAATTCCCCGACATCGCTGTCAACATATTGACAGAGTTCCAGAGCAGAGCCGATACTAGCGCTCTGCCCGGGACTCCGGCTCTGGTGAAGCCCCAGACATCGCTGTTGATATGTTGACAGCGATGTCAGGGAATTCCAGAGTCTCGGAGCAGAGCCAATACTAGCGGCACTGTGTCCCGCGGGCCGCGTGCTTGATACCCCTGCCTTAGGAGCAGCTTGAACATCCATGAACAGAAAGCAGAGAAAGGCGAGTCAAGGATTTATAAGACCATATCTACACATTAGAGGTAATAAATTCCTATTCATAGGCCAATTTGGGAATTAATGGATTTACACTTAAATTGGGATGCATCATCTTTATTAATGCACATCTCATAAGGGTAAATCTGAATCCCACCTTCAAGACTTCTCTCATGCTGCACCAGTTCTCTGGAATGCGCTACCTTGGACAATCGGATTAGTTCTCATCCAGTTTTAAGCGTGCCCTGAAAACATTCTTACAGGCCTATAACATTCCCTAATCTGACTCCTTACCTTTGTCTCCCTATTGCATTAGTCATCACAACCTGACTTTTATTTAACAGTATCCCCCACACTCCGTGCACCCTAATGCATTTACCTCTGTCTCAGATATTGGCTAGTGACCTGTTTATACAGCTCTATGTGTACTATCCTATTTTTTTTTTATCAAAGATGGCTGGACCATTGTACTGAACAAACTCTTTACATTTAGAATCACCCCTATCTCATAGATAGCAAGTTCATGGGAGCAGGGATCTCACTTTTCAGGTTTTGTTATTTTGGTCATTACGTAAGGTCATATTCCAAAGTACACATTCCCTCTAAATGGTAAAGTGTTGCGGAATAGGTTGGTGCTATAAATGACACTCGTGGGAAAACCCCCTTAATCTTTATATGACAAATTCACAGGTCATAGATGTCAGATCGATGCAGGTCCCATCCACCGTTCTGTCTCTAGAACGGGGCCCCGTAAACCCCATTCTAGCTTTGCCTGCTATCGTTGACTCCCAGCCACTTCCTGACTTTACGGTCAGGAGTTACAGAAACAGTGTTGCTACGCTGTTTTTCGAACTCCCATAGTAGTGAACAGTAGTTACAGAAAAAAACGCAGAATGCCAGCTACACAGTTTCCATAACAACCATTCAGTTCTATGGTGAATACCCAACATCGCTCCGGGAGAAACAGTTTTCACCTTCATTGGCAGAATTCAGCCAACACAGGGGTAGAATGGGGTTTAGGGGCCCAGAGGTAGGACCTGCATCTGACATATCCTGTGGCTGTGTCATAAAGGGGGCTACCCACAAGAGACGTTTAAGGATGAAGCACTTAAAAGCCGTCACAAAGCAAGTGTCATCGAGAAATTGGTACTTGAAAACGTGTGGGTGAAAGCTGCATCGCTGATTAGAACAGCGCTAGAGCAGAGGACGTTTCATTCATGTGTCATTGTTGCAACTTCACTTGATACCCATTATATGATTATGTATGTATCATGCTGCAAAATGTGACAAATAGAAAGTCTAAGCTGAGGTTCTCATTCACAAAGAGTAGGACTAAGCTATTACAGGAAATGTATATTAAAAAAAAATAGTGATTTTATTTAAACCCTTGATGCATCAGGACGTCCTAGTGGGGGTTTGACATACTCAGCTGACACCTCGCACTAACGGCCAGGACCAGAGTTCACGGCCGTTTAACCACTAAGATGCCATGGTCACCGCAACACTATCATGAGATGGCGATGTTGCCAAATGTTTTACTTTGAGATACAACTGCTCTGTATTCTCTATACAGAGCAGCTGTATTTCAAAAAGTAAAGTGAACTTAAGACTAAGCAAAGTTACACATTGACATTTAAAATACAAACCCCATCAAAGGTTATTGCTATAAAGCACATACATCTCACTATACATACAGGAGTGAGCTGGTCCATATAACAAATAATGTGCTTTAGTCACAAATCACGCAGTTTTTCTTAATATTCTTTATTATTCATGTCAGTTTAAGAATACAAAAACAGTTTTTGCCAAGCAAAATATGAATATTCAGCATTACAATGGTACATAGAAGAGCATTTGGTCCACAAACAAAACAATGGTTCAAACACCACATAACTAAAACTATTGATCTAGCATTGTGTTACTATCAAATTACTAAAAACAATTCCATTTGTTACTGCCCCAGAGGTGCATAGTTACCATCCACACCAAGATGAGTTCTATAGGAATATTATAAGTATGTTTTAGAGGGCAGAAGTCTGCTACCCAGTGAAAGTCATCTTCAATAGACATGGGCATCCAAAAACCTATGTAGGCTAGAAAACTAGGCCTAAACCTGTAACCTTCTATTGGATAGCACACATTTGCATTAAAGGAGTTCTGCCCTAATGTAGTTATATGTTAGAGTCAGGAAATAAAGTGGCAATACTAATATACATAGTGTTAAAATATCCAGCCTCTGCAAGCTGCTACCGCATACATAGGACACTTTGTAACATGTATGTTAGTATGGAACCTTTTAGCCTGATTCTCCATAGAAGTCTTCCTAAACTCTTGTAGCTTGAAGACCAGTGTCAAGAGTACACCAAGGTAAAAACAGAACACTGCAGGCAGTTCGTTAGTGGACAAGTCTGTAAACCCAGAATCATTTGACATCACACCAAGGTGACATTTAGCATTTGTCAGGTGAAATTACCACCTTTATCACAAATAGGTGTGCAGAATCAATAAATATCAATTGATTGAGTTTCATGGTCAGTTGACAATATAGCTGCAGATTTTTAATGATCAAACACTCTTCTCCCCCCCCCCCCCCCCAAAATCATAGCAATTTCTCCGGATTCAGATACTGACCAATTAAGTGCTTAATTTTTATCCATTGTCAATCTCACCTGTCAAGGACTTGGAGGTTGGGGAGAAGGTCATAAATGTGACATCTTTGCTGCTTGAGTGACTAGATTTCAGAGTACTTTGATACATGCAACAGAATAGAACAGTTGAGTTTATTTTCACTGCATATGAAACATGAAGTCAAACCAGACACTCATTAATAAGTCCATTAGTACTGCCCCCCAAAATAGAGGGCATCCAACTCATAATAGTGACCCAAAACCATTAGTGTTCCAGCTACAAGACTACCACTGGTTCACCTAGAATCACTCCTCTCCCCTGTCCAAAAAAAAAATGGAAATTTAGGCTAGGGCTACACCACAACATGAAGCAGCATGTGGATTGTGTTAAGAGTCAGACTTCTGGAGGGCTTCAAAGTGAAGAGACCCTTTCCCATAGGGAGTAAGTGAATTCACAACTGATATTTTGCCACTGAGACTTCATCTTGCAGTGTTGCTCTAGCCTGACATTTCAGCTCGAGGGTTTGTTTCCTAACATGAATACCATATACTGCAAGATTCAAGGAAGGTTTAAAGATCTAGAAAACGTTGGCACTAGATGCAAACAAGGGTTCCTCAGGGCCTGTGCAAGACATTTTTGGGCTATTTTACCTGGAGGGAAGTAAAACCACAACAACTAATAATTTTGCACACCTAAACATATGGTACCCCTAAGCCACACACTCTTGAATCTGAAATTTTCAGGTTACAAGTGCTTCAACTCCATGAGTTAGGCAGATAAAGTTTGGGGTAGGAAAAATAACAGACTTACCTAAAAAAAAAAAATTATGCACTGCATAGTATTATACCAAGCACATTTTACCAAGCTATCCAGGAAACATGTGTAAGATGAGAGAAGGGCATCCACAGGAGCGTCCACCAATTCAGATGTATCAGTACTTCATAGTTAGATAGGACTTCATTACAGTTGCCACCAGGTTGGTAAGATTGCATATTGTAAGCCAGAAGTAATAGGAAGTGGACCTTAGGTAGAGGATTCTCAAGTTCCCTGTAAGAGGATAAGATAGTCTAAGTTAGACACAAGTAGAAAGCAAATGCAAGCAGTTTCACACCAATACGGCTTCGTTCACATCTGCTCTAGAGTCCCATTCCGACACAGCTTTCCGTCGGAATGGGACCCTCACAAACCTAAGATTTCCATCACCATTGATTTCAATGGTGAATGATCCGGTGCCAATGTCTTCAGTTTGTCTCAGTTGTGCAGGGGTTCTGTTTTGAGGGAATCAATAGCGTAGTGTACTACGCTATTGATTCCGTCAAAACAGAACCCCCGCACAACTGAGACACTGCAACCATTGGCACCGGATCACTCACCATTGAAATTAACGGTGATTGACACAAACTGAAACCAAAGGTTTCCGTTTCAGGTCAGGATCCCGTTCCGACGGAAAGCGGACGGATCAGGACCCTATCGCAGATGTGAACGAAGCCTTATGCAAACAATTGTGCAAGTCATACAATAAAATGTTGCTCCCGACAGGATACAAAGCAAAAACGTTTTTACCTTGAGTTTAAGAGAGCTTTATTATTCCCCCCTATGTTGGCCACTTAAAGAATAGGTCTTAAAGTGGGCAAAGCTATAAAGGGGATGAGTTTAGACCAACGACTAGTCTCAATACTTTAAATAAAACAAACATGTATAAGGTGACTTTACATGTAGTAAATTTCCATATAATGAATTTACAATGTGCAGAGTGAATATAATCCCATGATTTTACTTAAAAAAAAAAAAAAAAAAAAAAAAAAATCACAAAAATGTATATAATTTAAATCAAGAGGTGAAAATCCAGTCAAGATGATCTGATGTTCGATGCATGGGATTTATCTTCAAATTGTCAACTTCACCAATAAAGAAACCAGAGCAGCGCCACCAGGTTATTACCACTCTTTACATACAAATTAGAAGCCGCCTGCGCTCACATTCTGTAGCAGTGAGCTTCTGCAGAGCATGGGTCAGCGTTACAGAAGTATTGGACTTTATGCTGACTGCAAGGCTCTATATTGTTTAAGATGTCATTTTGTCCCCAGCAGGGGGGCTGCATAATGGTAGCACACAAGCACAGACCCCCTATCCAGTAACTTACAAGAGAACCGTACCTTATTAAAGTGCCACTGCTCAACAGGGGCATTTTAATTTTAGTGTAAAGTCAAAGTAACATGTAGCGGAAGATTTAATCACAGGCATCAGTTCGGCAGCAATGTAAGCACATATGCAGCCGTATGCAACACTGTTGGACTGGGCATACTATTATTTAGAGCCAACACCACAAATATGTAGAGCACCGACAACTGCGCTGCAACCTTTATCACTGCAGAAAGCAGACTTCAAGTGTACAAAAATACAAACACACCTGTGTTTTTCAGCATGGAGGATTTTCGGGTACACGGCACCATTTACTCAGCCGTCTGTTTCTGGGCACTGGCCTGCGGTTGGTCTTCAGTTGTTTGGGAATTGGACCACTCTCGATACACACGTGATACTGTTGCACGCGAATAGCCAAGCAGTTTTGCAGCTTCTGCTACACTCTTGCCCGAAAGAATTGTGCCAATTATCATGCCACGCTCAAATTCATTCAACTCTTTCATTTTCCCCATTTTAAATCAGATTAATACGCACACAATCCAAAGACACCCAACAGTCAGATGTGAAAATAAAAGCTTCACTATCAGAAAGTTCACTTCAGTCACTGGCCCAAAGATTTCCAGGAATCCTGAAAAAGAAAAAAACCATTGATAAATAGTTTAGTACATACAGTATAGTCTACAGACCCTGAACAAGCAGCAAGTTAATGCATATTCCAGCTAATGCCCAATTCACACCTGCGTTGGTGCTTCTGTTCTACTTAGGCCTCATGCACACTTCCATTGGCCGTCGTACGGCTGTTGATGACTGATCCATGAAACAGACCGGACCCTGCCACGCGCAGTCCGTTGTTTCATAGGCCAAATCAATGAAAAGGCAGAGACTGCTACATCAAAAACAGACAAGATTAGGACCTGTCCTATTTGACAGAACGGCCACACTGTTCCGTAGAGAATGGGTGTGCATGGCCCTATGGAAATGAATGTGTCAGGGTGGTATCTGTTATTTTTTTTTATTTTCAATTGAATTGATGCACAAATCATGCACAGCACATGGATATGCATCCGCATGCTGTGTGTGATTTTCACGCACCCATTGCCTTCAATGGGCGTGAAAACTGCTGCATGTGTGAATGACCCCATTGAAATCAATGGGTCAGTGTGCTGTGATTTTCACACAGCACACGGTGGAGTTTTACGCTCATCTGAATGAGCCCTAAGTCAGGAGCAGAACGAAGTTACCAGAGGCACAGATTCTGTTGCACAACAACTGATGGGTTTCCTCAGGGTGTCTAGTTTTACCTGAAACACTATTGCTGCGCTATTATTTCTGGTGTTCTCAGCCAGATCTGTGACTAAGGCTCTTTGGGCCTGTTCACATCTGCATTAGAGGCTTTAAGTACCAAAGGTGTAGCCAGTCTAGTGTTGCTGGACCCTGTTCACCTGGGATTTTGGCACGTTTTACGTGCTGAAACACATGTCAAAGCACCTAATTAAGCTTTCTATTCAAATCAAAAGGGAAGACATGCAGATAGAACATAAGTATCCTATTACACAAGCATATTTTAAAAACAGTTAAAGTAGCAGGTCAATTCTTTGGTGTAAAACACACCAAGTGTTCCCATAGCTAATGGAAGTCCGAATTGCGTGCAAAAAAAATAAAAATGGAATAAGTCAAAAATACCTGTATTTTAAAGTGCTTCACAAGAAATGTTAGCATATTTGATGCGTGAATACATATTTTTGAGCGCTTTGTGAAAAAGCCCCAAGACATGTTTTTATGTGTGGGGGGGGGGGGGGGGGGTGGGGTCTTGTTGTGAAGCGATAAAACAAAAGTCCAACAAGACCAATGAGTAAAGATACAGTTTGGGTGAACAACTCATTGAATCCTGATTCCAACTTGTAATGTAAACAAATGAAGTTTAAAGGAACAGTGTCATCACAAATAATTTGTTTATATGTTAAAGATGTTAGTGCTGTAATATAAACGTTTATTTTCATTTGTGTGTTTGTGTTTTACTGTTTCTTATTTTCACACTTTTTCTTCCCTATGGGGGCTGCCATTTTTTGTTCCATTTCTGTGTGTGTCGATTAACGACACACACAGACATGGAATACGGCAGCCACAGTCCCATAGGGACTGCGAACGGCTCCCGTCCCATTGACTGCCGTGTACGGCGTCTGTGTGGGAACTGCGCATGCGCCGCTCCCACACAGTCCTATTCGAAATTGGCGCCGTCCGGCGCCATTTTCCTGTGGACCGGAAGTCGCGGCTGGACAGTAATATTACTACTTCCGGTCGCGGCTTCCGGACAAGTGCACATGGAACAGCGGCAGCAAAGGGAGCGGACGGGCCGCGGCGGCAGGAGCAGGTAAGCGATTTCAATGTATGTTAGTGTTTGTGTGTGTTTACTACTGCATGTAAACCTACTACACTGTGGGTTACCTCAAAAAATGGCGACACACAGTGTAGGAGGTTAAACCTTTCAAACCCCTCGTTTATCCCGGCACTAGCCAGGATAAAGGAGGGGGGATTGCTGAGAGCTCACTAGAGCGATAGCTTTTAACCCAATGTTGCAATGCTGCAATTTTGGGAACTAGCTCCAAACAGCTCCATCTAGTGACCAAAAATGGGTAGTATTATAAATTTGAAAAAATTTATAATATTTCCTGACTCGCGAAAAAAATAAAAAAAATTTGAACAATGTTTAATCACCCACACACTAAATGTTTAAATTTTAAAAAAAAAACATGTTTTTGGGGCGACACCATGCCTTTAAAGAGACTGTCACCACATTATAAGTGCCCTATCTCCTATATAAGGAGCATCATGCACTCCTCTCCATTCATTTACACTGCACTAGATAAATCGCTATGTGCAGCCTCATACACAAGCCCTAACATTACTAGTGTCCTGATAATGAATACACATGAAATCCAGCCTGGACATCATGTGTACTCAGAATCCTGACACTTCTGACTCTTTTCTGTGAGATTCCAGTAACGGATACGAAATCTCGTTTAGCTCCGAGATCTCGCGAGATTTCGTATCCATTGCTGGAATCTCACAGAAAAGATTCAGAAGTGTCAGGATTCTGAGTACACATGACGTCCAGGCTGGATGGTCATGTGTATTCATTATCAGGACACTGTAGTAATGTTAGGGCTTGTGTATGAGGCTGCACATAGTGATATATCAATATCACTAGTGCAGTGTAAATGAATGGAGGAGTGCATGATGCTGATTGGTCAGCGTCATGCACTCCTCAGTACAACGCCCAGTTGGTCGAAAGTAAAAGTACGCCCACTTGGGCATTAAGAAAGCTCCTAACTTTGAGAAAATAGATCGTTTTTTTTAAATAAAACGAATTACTGTGACCTACATTACAGCGCCCATCTCCTTATATAGGAGACAGGGCACTTATAATGTGGTGACAGTCTCTTTAAGGCTACATTCACACAAGCATGTCCGATTTGCATGCGCAAAAAAACAGACCGCATTTCATGTCTGCCATTCAGTTTTCACATCCGTAATTATCCCCTACAAGCACTTTTTTTTAATCCCAAGCACTTTAGCAACTGATGCTTGAAACATGGACAGCACACGGATGTCGGCTGTTTTTCGTGCCCCCATAGACTAATGGGTGACAAGGTCTACAAAAAAGGACCAAAATAGGACATGCAGCGAGTTCCACACAACAGACATCCGATGTGTGAAAAATCATACATATCTGAAAAGCCCCATTAATTAATTGGGCCATGTGCTGTCCGTTATTTCAACAGGCAGCACATGGACGCAGAACACTCGTCTGAATGAGCCCCAATATTGTACGCCAGATTATGAAGATACAATAAGTTTACTCACCCATGCAGCAGTATTTCAGCCCTCACTGTGGCTGCTCAAATGGAGGGCTAAAACATCGGTGCATTGGAGACCACCACTTTTTGTATCTTTATAATCTGGAGTGCTGTCCGGTTGTGAAGTGAGGCGCTGTCTCCATACCTACTTATATTCTCCTACTGAGCGGCCAGTGCAGGACTGCTGGGCGGCTGCAGTATGCAGCAGCTAGGGGCTCATGCAATGTACACTTAAAGAGGCTCTGTCACCAGATTTTGCAACCCCTATCTGCTATTGCAGCAGATAGGCGCTGCAATGTAGATTACAGTAACGTTTTTATTTTTTAAAAACTAGCATTTTTGGCCAAGTTATGACCATTTTTGTAGTTATGCAAATGAGGCTTGCAAAAGTCCACGTGGGCGTGTTTAAAAGTAAAAGTCCAAGTGGGCGTGTATTATGTGCGTACATCGGGGCGTTTTTACTACTTTTACTAGCTGGGCGTTCTGAAGAGAAGTGGATGATACTTCTCGTCAGAACGCCCAGCTTCTGGCAGTGCAGACACAGCGTGTTCGAGAGATCACGCTGTGACGTCACACAGGTCCTGCATCGTGTCAGACGAGCGAGGACACATCGGCACCAGAGGCTACAGTTGATTCTGCAGCAGCATCGGCATTTGCAGGTAAGTCGATGTAGCTACAGATGCTGCTGCAGAATCAACTGTAGCCTCTGGTGCCGACACGATGCAGGACCTGTGAGTGACGTCACAGATCTGCACTGCCAGAAGCTGGGCGTTCTGAAGAGAAGTGGATGATACTTCTCGTCAGAACGCCCAGCTAGTAAAAGTAGTAAAAACGCCCAGATGTACGCACATAATACACGCCCAGTTGGACTTTTACTTTTAAACACACCCGCTTGGACTTTTGCATAACTACAAAAATGGTCATAACTTGGCCAAAAATGCTCGTTTTTAAAAAATAAAAACGTTACTGTAATCTACATTGCAGCGCCGATCTGCTGCAATAGCAGATAGGGGTTGCAAAATCTGGTGACAGAGCCTCTTTAATGCCACTGGCATCCAGTAGCAGAGCAGAAATAGGGACACAAGTCATTATGAGAACAAATTGTCCTTCCTGTAAATTTTTTACTGAGCTGCCAGGGACCCCCCCCCAGCAAGAAAAGAGAGGCCACATGTGTGAAATATACAAGACTGAATACAGAGTGCAGATGCCCTTACAGAAGTCAATATCTGCAGATGAGTTATTGCAGCCCCTCACTCATTCATGTGATCCTGCATCACTCATGAAAAGCATGTGCCCCTAAATTGTTTTTGTTTAATAGTATGGTTTGTCTAAATGGAAAACCATAAGGCAGAGTTAAAAAGTCAGATTCCACCCTTTGTAATGCCAGAGGAAGAAATCTGCATTAAATGCACACAAAGCAGCGTGTGAACGCAGCCTAAAGCTTAACTAGCACGCAGTACGGAGGTAACATGGCAGCCATTCATAAGAAAAGGCAACCGTGTAATTAGAGCGTCGTGGCAAGAACCAACCCCATATAAAACGTCTACACAAGCAAGTTTATCATAGAAAAATTATAGCAAACGCCTGTATAAAAATAAGGCAATCGTACGCGTGATCGGTGACTGCTCATGACTGCCCCCTATCCGTGTACTCGTGTAAATGCCCTGCACCGCAGACAATGGCCAGTGATCAGCTGTACCTCACGACAGGATACAGGGAGGAGGGGAGACGCTCCACACTGTGTTTTAGAGAGGAAACACTCTGCCCCCGTGTTTACCACTGCAGGGCACGCACAGCTCTGAGTAGGCAACGAAGGGGCGATACAGATGGCAGGCGCAACGACAACGCATGACAAGACGACTGAGGCCTGCTGCGGCAAATAGAACCACGGGATATGACAAACCATGACTAGACGGCAGAAAGAGCGCGATAACCACGGCCACTACTGACGTCTCTATAGACGGCAAATAATGGTACCGTGAGCACGGCGGAGACCACCCGCACTAGTATAATACTCCGCACACAACCCTCAACTCAGACCGCCACTTACCTACAACCAAATCCAGAAAGAAAGAGGAGGCGCCGGCCACAAGCTAATAAAGGAATGAACCCACGCGAGAGTTGTCTATTGACGCGATGTTACGAGACGCCACGTGACTGGTATTTACTCTAGAGCTGTACTGTATGGCGTACGACCGGTAACGCTTTTTTTAGACTACAATTCCCAGCATGCTGTACTGTTCATTACACTGTCGTGCATGTTGGGAAATGTAGTCAGCTGGTATTTGCAGTCTTGCTAAGTGACTAGTAGAGGTTCGTCACGTTTCTTTCTCCGGTTCTGTACCCCAAGTTGTGCTCAGCCGGTTGTCAGACGACCGTGCAAAAGAGAAGTGGTTTAATCTACATAAATAGTAAATTAATTCAGTAACCTGAAAAGCAGCACAATTTTAGACTTGTAAAAGCAGAGAAATATCCATAAAATCGCCAAATCTCACCAGTTAATGTAATTCCTGGAGTTGGAGCGACAAATAGTGTTCACAGTATAAGACGCTGTCATTAGCTTCATGCAGGGCCGCCATCAGGAATTTCAGGGCCCCATACAGCTAAATTTTCTGGGGCCCCCTACCGTGGCACCGCCTTTTAACGGTACTCCGTCCAGCACTATATCATGCTACCCAGGGCCGCCATCAGGGGAGTATTAGGGGTACTAATGTGAGGGGCCCGGCCAAACCTAATTGAAAGGGGGGCCCGGCAACTGCCGCGACTTGCCTTTGGTAGAAAAAAAAACAGGCCCCTGCAATGGGGCCCGTTTTTTTGACCAAAAGAATGTCGTGAGCTGGGGGCCGTCAAACACCGCCAGTGCGACCGATCGCGAGCACCCGCAAACTCCTGCGCGTGCGCACCAGCGACCGCACGCACCCGCGTCCGTCCGCACACCCGCGACTGGCTAGAACCGCGCACAGAATTTTGAGGCAGATTTTGACCTGCCCACACTATCTTGCCGAGTTTTTTGCCCGCGGCGAGTGAGGACAACAGACAAAAAACGCAGCGAAAAATGCATTTTCTGCCTCCCATTGATTTCGATGGGAGGTCAGAGGCGGAACCGCGGCAAGAAAGGACGTGCTGCTTTTTCTTTTTTCCGCGACTGGCTCCCATTGATTTCAGAATAAATCAATGGGAGGCGGTTTTGGAAGTTGTTTGGTGCTGATTCTGACGAAGTGTCCGAGTCAATATCAAGGCCCAAAAACTCTGTGAACTGGGCCTTATTGTTAGGGCTTATTCAGACGAACGTGTAATACGTCCGTGCAACGCGTGTGATTTTCACGCGCCTCGCACGGACCTATGTTAGTCTATGGGGCCGTGCAGACTGTCAGTGATTTTCATGCAGCGTGTGTCCGCTGCGTAAAACTCACGACATGTCCGATATTTGTGCGTTGTTCGCGCATCACGCACCCATTGAAGTCAATGGGTGCGTGAAAATCACGCCCAGCACTTCCGCAGCCGTATAAACTATGAATGAAAACAGAAAAGCACCACGTGCTACAAACATACAAACAGAGTGTCATAATGATGGCGGCTGCACGAAAATCACTCAGCCGCGCATCATACGCTGCTGACACACGGAGCTGTTATGGACCTTTTGCATGCGCAAAACGCCATGTTTTTTGCGCGTGCAAAAAGCACACGCTTGTGTAAATCCGGCCTTAGGGTAGGAACACACTAGGCATGAACACTGTGGATTTTATGCAACACATTTTATTGCGGAAAATCCTTAGCGTATCACAGTCGCAGCAGAGTGGGTGGGATTTGAACAAATCTCATCCACACGCTGCAAAAAAAATTGACCTGCAGTGTGGCTTTTGGCTTTTTAAGTCGCAGCGTGTCAATGTATTCTGTGGAATTGCTGCTCCTCTGTTGCGGAAATGCTGCGGTTCTGCTGCAAAAATCACAAATGAGAAAAAAAAAAGGTACTTTTTTAAATTTATAAAAAAGTTTATACTTACCCCGGCCTGGTGACGCGATCCTCTATTCTTAGCGCAGCCCGGCCTCCTGTCATGACGTTTCATCCCATGTGACTGCTGCAGCGGTCACATGGTCTACAGCGTCATCCCAGGAGGCGGGGCTACGTTCAGAAGAGAGAGATGCGTCACCTAAACTACGGCCGGGGCAAGTCGAAACTTTTTTTCCCTGCAGGATTCCCGCAGCGGACATGCCTCACGAAACCTGCGCCACTATTTGGTGCGGTTTTGCTGGCGGAATTCCCTGCGGCTACCGGGGCGGATAAACTGTGTAGTCTTACTCAGCATATCCGCCTAGTTTGTCCCTACCCTTATGATGTCGCTCCTGGAGCTGCTGCCGGTCTCTAAATAGGCAGTTGGTCCAGTAGAATTTGGAATTATTTTTTTTTGTGAACCAGCTTAAAAAAATACAAAACTTTTGTGTTAGGGCCTGTTCACATCACCGTTCGCTTCCGTTCTGGTTTACCGTCTTAGGTTTCCGTCGGGTGAACCCCGCAACGGAAAGTGAAAGTGACAGCACAGCTTCCGTTTCAGTCACCATTGATCTCAATGGTGACGGAAACATTGCTAATGGTTTCCGTTCGTCACCATTCCCGCTGGTTTTCGGTTTTCCGATGGAATCAATAGCGTAGTCGACTAACACAAAAGTTTTGTATTTTTTTAAGCTGGTTCACAAAAAAAAAGAATTCCAAATTCTACTGGACCAACTACCTATTTAGAGACAGGCAGCAGCTCCAAGAGCGACATCATAAGGATAGGAACACACTAGGCGGATATGCTGAGTAAAACTACACAACTTATCCGCCCCGGTAGCCGCAGGGAATTCCGCCAGCAAAACCGCACCAAATAGTGGCGCAGGTTTCGTGAGGCATGTCCGCTGCGGGAATCCTGCAGGGAAAAAAAAGTTTAGACTTGCCCCGGCCGTAATTTAGGTGACGCATCACTCTCTTCTGAACGTAGCCCCGCCTCCTGGGATGACGCTGTAGACCATGTGACCGCTGCAGCAGTCACATGGGATGAAACGTCATGACAGGAGGCCGGGCTGCGCTAAGAATAGAGGATCGCGTCACCAGGACTACGGCCGGGGTAAGTCCAAACTTTTTTATAAATTTAAAAAAATTCCTTTTTTTTTCTCATTTGTGATTTTTGCGGCAGAACCGTAGCATTTCCGCAACAGAGGAGCGGCGATTACACAGAATAAATTGACATGCTGCGGCCACACTGCAGGTCAATTTTTTTTGCAGCGTGTGAATGAGATTTGTTCAAATCTCATCCACTCTGCTGCGACTGTAATAAGCTGTGGGTTTTCCACAATAAAATGTGTTGCATAAAATCCGCAGTGTTCATGCCTAGTGTGTTCCTACCCTAAGGCCGGATTTACACAAGCGTGTGCTTTTTGCGTGATTTTTGCGCAGCCGCCATCATTATGACACCCTGTTTGTATGTTTGTAGCACGCGGTGCTTTTCTGCTTTCATTCATAGTTTATACTGCTGCGGACGTGCTGGGCGTGATTTTCACGCACCCATTGACTTCAATGGGTGCGTGATGCGCGAACAACGCACAAATATAGGACATGTGAGTTTTACGCAGCGCACTCACGCTGCGTGAAAATCACTGACAGTCTGCACGGCCCCATAGAGTAACATAGGTCCGTGCGAGGCGCGTGAAAGTCACGCGCGTTGCACGGATGTATTACACGTTCGTCTGAAAAAGCCCTAACAATGAGGCCCAGTTCACAGAGTTTTTGGGCCTTGATATTGACTCGGACACTGCGTCAGAATCAGCACCAAACAACTTCCAAAACCGCCTCCCATTGATTTAATCTGAAATCAATGGGAGCCAGTCGCGGAAAAAAGAAAAAGCAGCACGTCCTTTCTTGCCGCGGTTCCGCCTCTGACCTTCCATCAAAATCAATGGGAGGAAGAAAATGCATTTTTCGCTGCTTTTTTTGTCTGCTGTCCTCAATCGCCGCGGGCAAAAAACGCAGCAAAAAAACGCGGCAAGATAGTGTGGGCAGGACAAAATCTGCCTCAAAATTCTTTAAGGAATTTTGAGGCAGATTTTTTTTCTGCCTGCAAAATACTCTGTGTGAACAGGACCATACTTAAACAGCACTTTGAGACACTTTACTCACTGTGTCAGAAGAGCTGCTGGCTCCCACTCCAGTCGTCGTCAGGCGATGTCTTCCAGGCGATGTCTTCGGTCCAGACGTCCAGTCCTTCACCTCCAGCCAGGCTCCAGGTAAGTTGTGTCCATGTGTGTCCGCGGCTGCGCACGCTTCGTTCGCGGGTGCGCGCGCGGGCGATCGCGGATGTACGCGCCCGGACTGTCGCGTGTGCGCGCTTCTGTGCTTACGCGGGTGCGCGCGGGCTGTCACGAGTGCGGGCGCTCGCGGGTGCGCGCTCGCGGACGCTCGTGAGTACGCACGCGTGGGAGTTTGCAGGTGCGAGCGATCGGTCGCGCGGGCGGGCGGTGTTTGACGGCCCCCATGACGAGAGGGGGGGGGGGCCCGCAGCTCACGACATTCTTTTGGTGGAAAAAACGGGCCCCATTGTAGGGGCCTGTTTTTTTCTACCAAAGGCAAGTCGCGCCAGTTGCCGGGCCCCCCTTTCAATTAGGTTTGGCCGGGCCCCTCACATCAGTACCCTTAATACCCCCCTGATGGCGGCCCTGGCTTCATGGATCCGGTTTTTCATGGGTTTGTCGCATCAGTGCCTTTGTATAATACCAGGATTTTAGTTAATTTCACTGATTTTAAATTCTTAAAAATATAGTAATTTTTAAGGCATTTATCACTAGAACTAGAAATAATTGAATGGAATTGAAAACAAGTCTGACAATAGAAAATAATAGTTTTATCTAAATAATTTTTGCTTCCCAAGTCCAAATTGTGCACTGTTTAAGAGACTTAAAGGGGTTGTCCAAGCAGGGGGCGGTTTCTCGTACTGGTGACATATCCACAGTATAAGGCCGGATTCACACGAGCGAAAAACGCTGCGTTTCGCGCGCAAAAGTTCAGTGTGGCATATGTATATGGTGCGTGGCTGCGTGATTTTCGCGCAGCCGGCATCATTATGACACACTGTTTTTATGTTACAACATAATAAAGAAGGAGGGGCTTTTATGTTTCCCTTCACTTCTTTAACAACTGTAGTGCGAAGCGCGAATCACCCGGAAGTGCTTCCGTGTGCGATTTGCACGCACCCATTGACTTCAATGGGTGCGTGCTGCACGAAACACGGGCAAGTATAGAACATGTCGTGAGTTTTACGCAATGGACATATCCTGCGTGAAAATCATGACCTGTCAGAACGGCCCCATTGACTTACATAAGTCCGTGCGACGTGCGTGATTTCCACGCGCGTAGCACGGACGTAATACACGTTCGTCTGAATAAGGCCTAAGTCATGAGTGGTGGGGGTCCGACACCCGGACCCCGGCTGATCAGTTGTTCTGGCTGCCTCCGGGCATCGGTAGTTATGCAGGGGTCAGTGTTGGAAGCAGAAGGCTCCGACCATTGTATAGCGGCCGTGCTGGGTTACTGCAGCTCAGCTCGGCACGTGAGCTCCAAGCTGCTAGGCAAATCTGATCCAGTTGGATCAGACTTTATTCGACCCAAAAGGTGGACTCTGCTCTAGTGGAGTGGTCTCCAGAAAAATGAGGTGGATCAGAGTTCTAACAATGTAAGCCAGTCTAATGGCCTCTTCACTATAACCAGGGTAGGTTTGGTGGATTTTAAGCCTTTGTTTCTTTTCGGAAACAATAATTTCTCAACCTTCCTGATTTCTATTTACACAGGTCCATTTTGGCCGGTACAATGAGCACCAATCAACAAGACAGCTCATTGATCGGCGCCCGTTTGCTCCTTTCACAAGGAGCTAGTAAGGGGATGAGCGATCGTTCGTCCCCATACATTTCTATCATGTCGGCAGCACGTCTCCCTGTGTACACAGGGAGATGTGCTGCCTACAACGGTAATATTTTGGGCATTTAAAACTATACAAACAGCCGATGAACGAGCATTTGCCCTGTTTGCATAGGGCAATTATCAGGAACGAGCGTTCTGTGAACACTCGTTTGCCCGATAATTGGCCTATGTAAAAGGGCCCTTACTCAAAGCCAAATAGATCTCAAGACAACTGGACAGATCTAGGAATAGAGATAATATTTCTTATGATAGGAAGACTCGTGCCAGAACACAGGAAGGGAGCTGACCTGATTACAGGTTACAAATGAGGGAACTTTGGGAGTGAAGTCTGGCAGTAGCCTTACCAAGAGCATGTTATGTAGAAATCTGGTGTACGAATCCACTGATGACAAGGCTTAAAGCTCCCCCATTTACAGATGTTATGGCCAAGGGCAGGTACACCACATGTGCAAACCGTGCAGCTGCACAGGAACCCAGTACATTGCATGTAAGGGACTGGGACAGTGGCTCATTGTTACTGGTTGTTGGAGAAACACAATGTGGTGATCGTAAATCTCAGTCAGTGTAGGTGTGTTGTATTACCTGGATCCAAGAAAGGCAACTAAACTATAATGCACACTTAGTAACAAGGCAAGTTCCAACTAAGACAGGCTACTGAGCTATAAACCCATGGTCAGAACAAAAGTTCAGAACCATCCTTAGTTGTCTGGAGCCAGGCCAGCAAGTGCAGGAGAAGGAGGGCTCAGACAGTTTCTCAGAGAAGGTAAACTCAGGAGGAGTGGATACCACACTGGAGAGACTCAGGAGGACTGCCGGCCACGGACTCTCAGAGTGAGCTGGTGCCACAAATGCGTCTTCTGTGTGGTTAGGGATCGGGGGCACTGCTGCCTGTGCTGGGGCTCACCAATTACGTGTAGCTTTCCCACACTAACTTAGCGTGACAAAGCTACAAGCGGGGCTGTGATTCCGACTCACTCCACCACCACCGCCCTGCCTGGTCTCATGAGATGACTGGTCCCCACCTCAGTCAGACAGACTCCGTCATCACTCTTCCTTCGCTTAAATGCTGCGGCCTACGCTTCCCTTGTCTTGTTTGCACTGCACATTTCAATTTTGGTCCATGCGCAGTGCAAACTTTCGGGAGAAGGAGAAATAATCCCAGACGTTATTTTTTCCTGGCGGAAACTACAGACGGCAGAAAGAAACATAAATTTTTTGCGGACTGTCCGTAAATTTACGGATGGTTGGCAACCCTGGTACTGTCTGAACGTAGAACGGACAGCACACAGGTTGAACACTGACAAATTAAAGTCAATGGAGCAATTCACATGTCCGATTATCTGCAGGGAAAATCGCACCATGCACTGGCTTGATCGGATTCTTGCACTAGACTCTCCAATTCAAGTCAATGGTTCTGTGAAAAAGTCATACAGCACATGGATGCTGTTAGTGATGGGCTTCTGAGAGACTCTGAAAAGCAGAAACAGACATGAAAAACTGATAACTGATGCTATTTGGACGTAAAAATTAGACGAACGGAACGCACTCAGACACAATACTCATTCAACACGGATGGAAAATCGTAAATTTTTTTCCTAATGAAACACGGACTAGTTTTACAGCGCTCGTCTGAAAGGGGCCTTAGACATTATGGAGGAGATTTTTCAAGACTGGTGCAAGGATAAAGTGGCATAGTTGCCCATAGTAATGTATCAGTGTACACCCAATATACATTGTGTGAACAATTATTACGCAAGTGAGTATTTTGACCATATCATAATTTTTATGCATATTTTCCAACTCCAAGTTGTATAAACTTGACTGCTTACTGGATAAAGCATATCAGGTGATGTGTATTTGTGTAATGGGGGAGGGTGTTGCCTAAGGAGATCAAGACCCTATATCAAGGTGTGCAGAATTATTAGGCAGCTTGTTTTACTCTGGCAAAATGGTCCATAAAAGAGATTTAACTGACTCTGAAAAGTCCAAAATTGTTAAAAGTCTTTCAGAGGAATGCAGAACTCTTGAAATTGCTAAGATATTGGGGTGTGATCACAGAACCATCAAACGTTTTCTTGTAAATAGTCAACAGGGTTGCAAGAAACGTGTTGATAAAAAAGAAACGCAAATTAACTGCCAAAAGATTTGAGAAGAATCAAACGTGAAGCGAACGAGAACCCATTATCCTCCAGTGCTGTCATATTCAAGAACTGCAACCTCCCTGGAGTGCCCACAAGTACAAGGTGTTCAGTGCTCAGAGACATGGCCAAGGTAAGGAAGCCTGAAACCCGACCACCACGGAACAAGACACATAAGTTGAAGCGTCAAGACTGGGCCAAGAAATATCTGAAGACAGATTTTTGAAAGGTTTTATGGACTGATGAGATGAGAGTGACTCTTGACAGATCGGATGGATAGGCCCGTGGCTGGATCAGTAACGGGCACAGAGCTCCACTTCAACTCAGACACCAGCAAGGTGGAGGTGGGGTACCGCTATGGGCTGGTATTATTAAAGATGAGCTAGTTGGACCTTTTCACGTTGAAGATGGACTAAAAAGCAACTCCCAAACCTACTGCCAGTTTTTAGAAGACACTTCCATCAAGCAGTGGTACAGGAAAGTCTGTTTCTTTCAAGAAAGCCATGACTTTTATGCAGTCAACTGCGCTATATGATTCTGTCAAAACAACGGAACCCTTTCACAACGGTGACAAACGGAAACCATTAGCAAAGTTTCCGTCACCATTGAGATCAATGGTGATGCAAATGGAATCTAAGGTTTCCCTTTGCCTTTCCGTTTAGGGTTTCCCCGACGGAAAGATCAGACGGAACCCCTCAACGAAAAGCAATACTGAAGTGAACACAGCCTAAGGCCTGAGTTGTTATATTAAGTTACAAATGCAATGGTGGGGTAAGTTAAAGGAGCCTGGGATGTCATTGTTCTCATCTACATGAAAGAGGAGTTCCAGAATAAGAATAGAAGTATGGGAGGTGATGGAATGCGTGGTCAATAAGCTAGATGCAGGAGGTGCGAACATAGTCCAACCATGGCCCCTAAATGGACAAGGAGGATCTAGAATTATGTTCCAATAATGCCAATTCTTCCATGCGGCACAATTGGTGCATTTTAGACAGTCGGGGAAGACGTATCCCTCCATTTTATAGGAATTAACAATTTTGCGGCCGAAATCACGAAGGTAGGTAGATTTTTAGTTGACGGTGTAAAATTAGATTGTGGGCGCCATAAAAGGACCAGGTCCGCTCGCACTCAGTGTGTAGGAAGAGGAGAAAATTGTATTGATAAGCTGTTCAATTGCAACCCAGAAGGCTCTAATGAGAGAGCAAGACCACCAAATATGTGATAAACTACCTACTTCTACTTTGCATCTCCAGCAGGCATTACAAGGGATCAAACCAATCCTATGCAGGTTTTCAGGGGTTCTATACCATCTAACCAGAGATTTGTACGAGTTTTCCTGAAAACGTACACATCTGGAAAAGCCATGGGAGTGTGCCAGGACAAAAGCCATTTCTGAGGCTATGAAGCCAGTGCTTAGTTCTTTCTCCCAATCTAGAATAAATTCTGGGCAGTCAATAGATTGGTCCAACAACAAACCAGAATATATTCCGGACATAATTTGCTTTGGTGGATATGGTAATAGGAGATAATTCTACAACCAATATGGGAACACCTCTAGCTTGAGAACAATTTTTCAGTAATTTCTTACATGTGGCGTTAAAATCAAAAGTGTGAAGATTGGAAGGTGATGACACATAGAGTAGATAAGTTGGGGGTCAGTCTAGAGTCAAGAAGCCTGAATACCCGCAGCAGAGAAAGTTTCAGCCAATATGTAGGAACATCTAATAAGGATTTATCTAAATGAGATGGTAGAAAACTCAGGGGGGATAAAATATCTCTTTCTATGTTCAAGGCCTTTGTCTTATAACAAACCTTCACAGGGCCCTTGGTCAGATCGCTTGGGAGATTAGATCTCAAACTCAGTGTAGCTTTAACCCAGGGAAAGAACCATGGGTGCTTCCCCATCAGGCATCTCTCAATATCCACGTGTGGTGTAGTTAAATTAATATCTGCAAGCTGAAACCACCTAGAAAGTTGAATAGCCCTATAATATGTATACAGGCCTTGCAAACCAAAACCACCTTGTCCTCTCTTCTGGATCAATTTTGTATAAGCCAACCTCGAGTGTTTCCCATTCCATAAGAACTGGATAAATAGTGACCTGAATTTAGTGAAGAAAAACCCTACGTACATCTAGAGGGAGTGTCTGAAAAACATAATATCTGGGGTAGAACACAAGTTGAGAGCAGATTTTTCCTTCCTATCCAAGACACAAAAGTGATTTTGAGCTTCGATAAGTAGTCCTTCATTTTTTCAAATAGGGTCGTATAGTTAAGTTGGTAGAGTAACTTGGGGTCAGAAAGGATCATAATCCCCAAATATTTTATTGCCCGAGAAGGCCATTTGAAGGGTGTTCCAGCTATGATAGATTTGAGTTGATCCGGGGGTACCGAGATACTAAGAGCCTCAGATTTATGGTAATTAATCTTAAAGTTGGAGACGGCGTCCAAATTCTTCAAAAATATTTGTGATATCTGGGAAGGCGACAGCTGGGTTGGTGATAAAAAGTAAGAAGTCATCTGCAAAGGCAGCAGTGGAATGCGTGTGCCGACCTATTTTAAGTCCTGTAATTTGAGGGGTATTTCTAAATTTGAATAGAAGGGTTTCCATCACCAATACAAATAGTGTAGGCTGATAATGGACAACTCTGTCTGGTACCGTTAAATATTGCGAAAGGGTCGGACAGGGAGCCATTTACCCTTACTCTGGCTGATGGGGAAGAATAAAGAGAGAAAATAGCCAATATAAATGGAAAGGGAAAATTAAACTTAAAGAGGACTTCTCTCATGAATTGCCAGCTCACCCTATGAAAGGCCTTTTCAGCATCAGTTGCCAGAAGGACCATAGGAATCTTCCTTGATCTTGCATACTATATAGCATGTATGACCCTAATGGTGTAATGTTTCCCCTCCCTTTGAGGGACAAAACCCACTTGTTCCTCTCCAATCAAAGCTGGAAGAAAAGTGCTAATGCGTTGGGCTAGTAGCTTTGCCCACCACTTTAGATCAGCATTCAATAAGGAAATGGACCTATAGCTCCCAGATTTCTCCAAATCTTTTCCCTCTTTGGGGATTATAGTGATGTGCGCCTCCAATGCCTGTGCAGGTAAAGTAGCACCACTTAGCAGTGCGTTACACAAATGCAAAAAATGTGGCAACAGTAGTACGAGCTAGGCAGCCCATCTGGTCCCGGGCTCTTCCCTGATGGTATGAAAGAGAGGCCTTTGTCAATTTCTGATAAAGAAAACGGTTGAAGCAAGACAAAGAGGAAACCTTCAGAGAGTCAAGAAAAGTACTAATAGAATCAGAATTCGATTGAGTGCGGTTGGAATGGGAAAGGCCGGGTAAGTTGTATAGGGAGGATTAAAAATCCTGAAATTCCTTGGCAGTTTGAGCAGTATTGATGATCCTATGACCCCCTTCTGTTTTCAGAGCAGTGACGAAAGATTTAGGGCCTGTTCACATCACCGTTTATTTCCGTTCCGGGGTTCTGTCGGAGGGTTCCGTCGGGTGAACCCCGCAACGGAAAGTGAAACCGACAGCACAGCTTCCGTTTCAGTCACCATTGATCTCAATTGTGACGGAAACATCGCTAATGCTTTCCGTTCGTCACCATTCTGTCTGGTTTCCGGTTTTCCAACGGAATCAATAACGCAGTCGACTACGCTATTGATTCCATCGGAAAACCGGAAACCAGATGGAATGGTGATGAACGGAAAGCATTAGTGATGTTTCCGTCACCATTGAGATCAATGGTGACTGAAACGGAAGCTGTGCTGTCAGTTTCACTTTCCATTGCGGGGTTCACCCGACGGAACCCTCCGACGGAACCCCGGAACGGAAATGAACGGTGATGTGAACAGGCCCTTATCATTTTGCTGTTTAATAAGGCAAGATACAATTTTAGAGCCCTTATCTCCATGTGCGTAAAACTTATTCTTCTGGGACTGAAATGTAATATTTTAACCATTCTTTAGTTGTTGCCTAAGTGATGTAAGCTCTCCCAACGTACTAACTAATTGAGAATGTTTATGTAATTTTTCCAGTGTTGCTATTTGTGCCAGAAGAAAGTTCAAAAGTGCAGTCCTACATTTCTTAAATTGAATACCTAAGGAAGTAAACTCCCCGCTTTCATAGGATTTATGAGCCTCCCATAAAATGGGACGTGAGATTTGAGTATCATCATTAAAGCAGAAGTATTCCTCTAGGTTATTCTTTATATCCAAGTGGAGAAAGAAAACCTGGACCGCACATCCACTTGCTATACTTGATGTATTGCGGCTCAGCAAAATAAAATGTACGAACATGAGGTTCTTAGTAAACATTTACCAGCACTCCACCCCCATTTGGCCCAGGTGTTTTTATTCGCAGGAACCTGCATAAAAAGTCTTCCTACCTAAGGGTATGTTCACACGCAAACTCAAAAATGTCTGAAAATACTGAGCTGTTTTCAACGGAAAACAGCTCCTGATTTTCAGAAGTTTTTTGGACAACTCGCGAGATCACGCTGTGACGGGACTTCCTCCCACAGGTCTTCAGCGGAGCCATGGAAGACTGAGCAGACATCGCCTCCAGCCACTGCAGATTCGGATAAACGTCCCGGCTGAGTTCTGTTGACTCTTCCGTCCCTCCGGAGTGGGAAAAGGGTTTGATTAGTGCTGTGTCGCTTTCTTTCTGATCGACATTCCTCCGAGCAGTGTATGGTCTCCATAGAAAGTCTATTGATTTTTCAGAAAAAACGGAAACCTCATGGAACGGAGATATATGGAAACTATGGTTGAAATCAATGGTAATGCAAACGGAAGCTTTGGTTTCCGTTTGCCTTTTCGTTGATGGCTTCCTCCGACGGAAAGGTCTGACGGAACCCATCAACAGAATCCAGATGTGAGCACACCCTTACTGTATCAATAATGCATTAAATTCATAAGGCGGTGTGCAGAAAACTGCATCACTGATTTCTAGCGCGTCCAGGAGTGTTTTCTACTGCGGCGTATTCATACCCCAGACATTAAACATTGTAAAACTAAGTGAGGCCATGAAAAGAACTGTAAAGGATTACATATAACATTTCGGTTATCCATCTCGTACGCCATTTAAAAACTAAACTCGAACAAAATCTGTATTCATACGTAGTCATAGACATCTTACTTAGAGACATAGAGATCAGAAAATGGAAACAGAGCGCTAAAAGTAAAGTGCTATCTATATAGGATATCTCCCGATAAACCCGGAATGGTGAGAAATCGAAGTACAACCATCGTCATGGGAGCAAATCGGATGGTAGTGGAGGGAAGGAGGGGACGACGACAAAGGTACTACTGCTAATCTGTGAAAACTCACTGGGTTCTCATGGCAATGTTACATTACATGTCGTTAAAGGGCAATAAAAGCAGATGTATTGATGCAGTAGAGTACAGTAAAAAAAAATGGGAGGGAGAAAGAAGGGCGTCAAAAGTAAAGAAAACAGAAAATAAGGAATAAGTAAAGAGAAATGGTATAAATTTAAATAAAAATAATAGAGGGAAGGATAGGAATATGATGGAGAGAAAAACAAAACATGGCAATGGGTTAAGTTAACTGCTATTACAAGGTATATACGTCATGATATCAGTATTAAGGCACTTCAAAAATGGAAAGTAGTTAGAAACCTGAGGGGGTACCCCCTAACTTCTTGGTGGCACAACACAAAAAGTCACTCACGTATCCGCAGGAAGGCAGTTATGTGCAAAATAGACAAGGGATTGTCAGTATACAGTCTAAAGAAAACTTCAGGTGATAGCCTCTGTCGCCGTATTCTTTCTGGTCTTAGGTCATTTGGTCTTGGAGGATGTCTGCCAAGTCGGGTGAGGAGGAAGAGTTGGAAAAGCCGTCTCCATCTGAACTGGAAGCTAAAAAGGCAGATCAATCGGAGCAATCTCCAGTTTATCCCACACACAAGTCATCAGGCGAGCGTACAACCAAGTGACGTCAATCTTTGGATATAGCAATGCCGAAGGGAAATAGCCAGCGAAAAGGTATTTTTATCGTTTTCAGAGTATCAGTGGTTTCAAGAGTCGTTGCTTAGCCAATGCGCTGGCTGCGAGGTCTTGATATAGTGCGATTTTCTTCCCTCATACAAGATCTCCGGTGTGTCCCTGGCGGCCTTAAGGATAGCTGCCGTGTCTAGGTATCTCAGTAATCCACAAATATTTTCCCTAGGTGGTTCTGATGAGGCAGGTTTCGGCCGCAGAGCCCTGTGAGCCCGCTCAATAATAACTTTGTCAGCTTCCTCTGTGCCCACGAGGTAGGCGAAAATTTGGCGTGCAACTCGAAGCAAGATGTCCGCCACCACCTCAGGAACACCTCTGATACGGATTTTCTTCCTTCTCCTGGTCCTCCAGTATCAGGTGAGCATTGTTAAGACGTGTCTGTTGTGACGCTAGAACCGACTGCATGTTTTCGCTGTGTTGTAAAATGGCGGCCTGCGCGCCCTCCAGTGAATCTACTCTGTGGCCAATATGCTTCATATCGGCTTTAATGTCAGCCAGCTCTTTTAGTACCGGAGATAGAGCTTTGGTGAGTGGCTTCTTAATGAAGGAGCGGGAGATGAGGCTTGTGTCTCGCTTATTTGCCATGTCTGAGCAGACCGAATCACTTTCTTCCCCTGAGTCATCAGTGTTAGAGGCCTCCTGACAGTCACCCTGTTCCATCTTGTTACACTACCGTTCAAAAGTTTAGAAATTTCCTTATTTTTGAAAGAAAAGCACAGTTTTTTCAATGAAGATAACATTAAATTAATCAGAAATACACTCTATACATTGTTTATGTGGTAAATGACTATTCTAGCTGCAAACGTCTGTTTTTTAATGCAATATCTACATAGGTGTATAGAGGCCCATTTCCAGCAACCATCACTCCAGTGTTCTAATGGTACATTGTGTTTTCTAACTGTGTTAGAAGGCTAATGGATGATTAGAAAACACTTGAAAACCCTTGTGCAATTATGTTAGCACCGCTGTAAACAGTTTTGCTGTTTAGAGGAGCTGTAAAACTGACCTTCCTTTGAGCTAGTTGAGAATCTGGAGCATTACATTTGTGGGTTCGATTAAACTCTCCAAATGGCTAGAAAAAGAGAGCTTTCATGTGAAACTCGACAGTCTATTCTTGTTCTTAGAAATGAAGGCTATTCCATGCGAGAAATTGCAAAGAGACTGAAGATTTCCTACAACGGTGTGTACTACTCCCTTCAGAGGACAGCACAAACAGGCTCTAACCAGAGTAGAAAGAGAAGTGGGAGGTCCCGCTGCACAACTGAGCAACAAGACAAGTACATTAGAGTCTCTAGTTTGAGAAATAGCCATATCTGAGACTGACTAATAAAAGGAAAAGATTAATATGGGCAAAGCACACAGACATTGGACAGAGGAAGATTGGAAAAAAGTGTTATGGACAGACGAATCGAAGTTTGAGATGTTTGGATCACACAGAAGAACATTTGTGAGACGCAGAACAACTGAAAAGATGCTGGAAGAGTGCCTGACGCAATCTGTCAAGCATGGTGGAGGTAATGTGATGGTCTGGGGTTGCTTTGGTGCTGGTAAAGTGGGAGATTTGTACAAGGTAAAAGGGATTTTGAATTAGGAAGGCTATCACTCCATTTTGCAATGCCATGCCATACCCTGTGGACAGCACTTGATTGGAGCCAATTTCATCCTACAACAAGACAATGACCCAAAGCACACCTCCAAATTATGCAAGAACTATTTAGGGAAGAAGCAGGCAGCTGGTATTCTATCTGTAATGGAGTGGCCAGCACAGTCACCAGATCTCAACCCCATAGAGCTGTTGTGGGAGCAGCTTGACCGTATGGTATGCAAGAAGTGCCCATCAAGCCAATCCAACTTGTGGGAGGGGCTTCTGGAAGCATGAAATCTCTCCCGATTACCTCAGCAAATTAACAGCTAGAATGCCAAAGATCTGCAATGCTGTAATTGCTGTAAATGGAGCATTCTTTGACGAAAGCAAAGTTTGAAGGAGAAAATTATTATTTCAAATAAAAATCATTATTTCTAACCTTGTCAATGTCTTAACTATATTTTCTAGTCATTTTGCAACTCATTTGATAAATATAAGTGTGAGTTTTCATGGAAAACACAAAATTGTCTGGGTGACCCCAAACTTTTGAACGGTAGTGTATATATTGCCTGGAAGGAATGCTTTCTGTGGAGGTATTTATCCTTTTCAAATTGATTTTTCAATTGTTGGGTGGTCCCCAGGGTGCCTCTGGATCTGTCCTTAGCAGATTGGACTATTTTGGGTGAAATCCATGCCCAGTAAGTAAGAGAACACAGCGGTAACGCAAGGAGCACCGAATTTATGCTTCCATCACTGAGCTTGGCAAGCTCCGCCCACCCTATTATTCTCACTTTAAGGCCCCATGCACACGACCATAAAAACTCCCGTAATTAGTAATTACAATAGACTTCTATTGGCCACGGGTACCTCCCCGTATGCTTACCGGAAGGTGCCCGTGCCGTTGAAAAAGATAGAACATGTCCTATTTCAGGTTGTAATTACGGCACGGGCAGGCCCATAGAAGTTTATGGTGCTCCCGTAATTACGGGTGACTACGTGTGTGCACCCGTAATTACGGGAGCGTTGCTAGGCGACGTCAGTAAATAGTCACTGTCCAGGGTGCTGAAAGAGTTAAACAATCGGCAGTAACTGTTTCAGCACCCTGGACAGTGGCTACCGATCACAATATAGATAAAGCTGTAAAAAAAAAAAAAGACGTTCATACTTACCCAGAACTGCCTGCTTCTTTCTCTAGTCCGGCCTCCTGGGATGACGTTACAGCCCATGTGACCGCTGCAGCCAATCACAGGCCAATCACTGGCTGCAGCGGTCACATGGACTGCCGCGTCATCCAGGGAGGTCGGACTGGATGTCAAGAGAGGGACGCATCACCAAGACAACGGCCGGGTAAGTATGAATTTATTTTACTTTTATTACGGAAAGGACTGTCCCTTCTCTCTATCCTGCACTGATAGAGAGAAGGGCTGCCGATTAGTGCAGTGCAATTTTGCAGCCAAAAACGTGCCCGTAAATACTGGTGCAATACGGGTCGAATACGTGTGACCAAGGACCCGTATTTACGCCAGTATTTACGGGTGGACAAAAATACGGTCGTGTGCATGGGGCCTAACAGATGAAAATAAATAAGTGAGATGGGAAAATTTTCTTTTTTCATTTAGGCTTCGTTCACATCTGCGTCAGGACTCCGTTCATGGGTTCCGTGGAACCGTTCCGTCAGGGGAACCCATGAACGGAATTCAAACTGAAACAAACGGAAACCATACGTTTCCGTTTGCATAAAGATTTATTTCAATGGTGAGGGAACCGGTGCAAATGGTTTCCGTTTGTCACCGTTACTGCGCTATTGATTCCATCAAAACAACGGAACCTTTACACAACAGTGACAAACGGAAACCATTTGCACCAATGAAATCAATGGTGATGCAAACGGAAACCTATGGTTTCCATTTGTTTCAGTGTGGATTCCATTCATGGGTTCCACTGACAGAAAAGCCATATATATATGTCATATATATATATATATATATATATATATATATATAGATAGATATATACAGTGAAGGAAATAAGTATTTGATCCCTTGCTGATTTTGTAAGTTTGCCCACTGTCAAAGACATGAACAGTCTAGAATTCTTAGGCTAGTTTAATTTTACCAGTGAGAGATAGATTATATTTATTTGCATTTTGCACAGAGAAATAAGTATTTGATCATTTTGGCAAACAAGACTTAATACTTGGTGGCAAAACCCTGGTTGGCAAGCACAGCAGTCAGACGTTTTTTGTAGTTGATTATGAGGTTTGCACACATGTTAGATGGAATTTTGGCCCACTCCTCTTTGCAGATCATCTGTAAATCATTAAGATTTCCAGGCTGTCGCTTGGCAACTCGGATCTTCAGCTCCCTCCATAAGTTTTCGATGGGATTAAGGTCTGGAGACTGGCTAGGCCCCTCCATGACCTTAATGTGCTTCTTTTTGAGCCACTCCTTTGTTGCCTTGGCTGTATGTTTCGGGTCATTGTCGTGCTGGAAGACCTGGTGGAGGGAAGGAGGTTGCCACTCAGGATTTGACGGTACATGGCTCCATCCATTCTCCCATTGATGCGGTGAAGTAGTCCTGTGCCCTTAGCAGAGAGACACCCCCAAAACATAATGTTTCCACCTCCATGCTTGACAGTGGGGACGGTGTTCTTTGGGTCATAGGCAGCATTTCTCTTCCTCCAGTTGAGTTAATGCCAAAGAGCTCAATTTTAGTCTCATCTGACCACAGCACCTTCTCCCAATCACTCTCAGAATCATCCAGATGTTCATTTGCAAACTTCAGACGGGCCTGTACATGTCCCTTCTTGAGCAGGGGGACCTTGCGGCCACTGCAGGATTTTAATCCATTACGGCGTAATGTGTTACCAATGGTTTTCTTGGTGACTGTGGTCCCAGCTGCCTTGAGATCATTTACAAGTTCCCCCCGTGTAGTTTTCGGCTGAGCTCTCACCTTCCTCAGGATCAAGGATACCCCACGAGGTGAGATTTTGCATGGAGCCCCAGATCGATGTCGATTGACAGTCATTTTGTATGTCTTCCATTTTCTTACTATTGCACCAACAGTTGTCTCCTTCTCACCCAGCGTCTTACTTATGGTTTTGTAGCCCATTCCAACCTTGTGCAGGTCTATGATCTTGTCCCTGACATCCTTAGAAAGCTCTTTGGCCTTGCCCATGTTGTAGAGGTTAGAGTCAGACTGATTAATTGAGTCTGTGGACAGGAGTCTTTTATACAGGTGACCATTTAAGACAGCTGTCTTTAATGCAGGCACCAAGTTGATTTGGAGCGTGTAACTGGTCTGGAGGAGGCTGAACTCTTAATGGTTGGTAGGGGATCAAATACTTACTTCTCAGTGCACAATGCAAATAAATATATATAATTTTGACTATATGATTTTCTGGTTTTTTTTTAAATATAATCTATCTCTCACTGGTAAAATTAACCTAGCCTAAAAATTCTAGACTGTTCATGTCTTTGACAGTGGGCAAACTTACAAAATCAGCAAGGGATCAAATACTTATTTCCTTCAGGCTGGGTTCACACGACCATGTTACGTCCGTAATGTACGGAACGTATTTCGGCCGGAAGACCCGGACCGAACACAGTGCAGGGAGCCGGGCTCCTAGCATCATAGTGATGTACGATGCTAGAAGTCCCTGCCTCGCTGCAGGACAACTGTCCCGTACTGTAAATCATGATTACAGTACGGGACAGTAGTTCCACGCAGAGGCAGGGACTCCTAGCGTCGTACATCACTATGATGCTGGGAGCCCGGCTCCCTGCAGTGTGTTCGGTCCGGGTCTTCCGGCCGAAATACGTTCCGTACATTACGGACGTAATATGGTCGTGTGAACCCAGCCTCACTGTATATGCATATACACACACCTACGGCGTATACCCATATACCGTGTGCACAATTATTAGGCAAGTTGTATTTTTGAGGATTAATTTTATTATTGGACAACTACAGTGATGTCGGTCAATCAAAAATGTTAATAAACCTCAAACCTGACTATTTAAGAAAGTAAAAGTGAGGTTTTATCTTTCTTAGGCCTCCCACAAACTGGCGTGTTCGGTCCGTGATATACGGCATATACCCATATATGTATGGGTATATGCCGTATGTGGGTGTATATGCATATATATATATGACATATATTACACATAGGCACAGTATATACCCATATATAATACATGTAGTTTCATGGAGCAGACAGTTAAGGACCGGATCAGGTTTCACACCAATTGCTGATGGCGCTTCATCCTCCTGACTGTCCTCTGCCCTCTGGTTATCTTGGCATAGCAAGAAGTGGCCCCTGCCTTAGCTGTCTCCTGGGGACACTGACACAGGAATAAAACTGTGATGTTCTCTGCCTAGGTATCATTCACACGGCAGTATTTTGGTCAGTATTTTGTTTCAGTATTTGGAAGCCAAAACCAGGAGTGGAATCTACACAGAGAAATAAAATGGAAATATGTGTAACTATTTTCTGTTATGGACCCTATACTGAAGCAAAATACTGAATTAGGCCAAATAACTGGAGTCTGCTGCACAGAGAAAACTATGCAGGGAGCGCCACACGGTTCACAAGCAGTCAGTCCTGCAGCGCGCTCAAAATAACCAATCAGCTGCCTGTCTAATCATCATCTTTGGCAAGCGACTGTGAGTGAAGAACTTTTTCATTGGCTGGAACTTCCAAGGATAGGGCCGTGAGAAGTAGAAGTAGAAATACTCTTGAATGGTCGAGCATATGGAGCTGCTGCCAGCGACAAACTATGTATGACCAGTGGATACAGCACTCTCATTAAAATCATATAAATAAATAAATAGGAATTAAATCATAAGCCTGCTCATAGATGGACAGTTAAAGGGGTTGTATTGGATTAGAAAAGAGGGTCTGCTTTTTTTATTTACAGAAACAGTGGCACTCTTGTTCGTAGGTTGTGTCTGGTATTGAAACTGAGCCTCATTTAAGTGCAAGACAACAAGCATCCCATGGACAAGTTTGGCACTGTTTCTGTAAAAATAGAACAGACTTTTTTTTGTCTTAATTCATACAACTGTTGTGCTTGCCATTTCAATTACCCTTACAAACCACAAATTTTTTTTATTTCTCATGCTGCTATGGGGTATCGAATACAGAAATAACATTTATATTAAGTTGTTGCCAGGGGCATAGCTAAAGGCTCATGGGCCCTGGTGCAAGAATTCTGCTTGGACACCCCTACCCCTCGCCAACACCACCAAACCCCTGCGCGCGCCTCTGCCCAGCCGCCTTGCCCAACGGCAGGACCAAAATCTTATCAGGGGAATATATTTTAATCCTATAAGTGCATTATCATAATAATAATAATAGGGATAACATCTAATATGATGATTGACACTTAGGCTGGGTTCACACGACCTATTTTCAGACGTAAACGAGGCGTATTATGCCTCGTTTTATGTCTGAAAATACGGCTACAATACGTCGGCAAACATCTGCCCATTCATCTGAATGGGTTTGCCGACGTACTGTGCAGACGACCAGTAATTTACGCGTCGTCGTTTGACAGCTGTCAAACGACGACGCGTAAATTGACTGCCTCGGCAAAGAAGTGCCGGGCACTTCTTTGCAACGTAATTTGAGCCGTTCTTCATTGAACTCAATGAAGAGCAGCTCAAGATATACGAGTGTAACAGACGCCTCGTATATTATGAGGAGGAGCATTTACGGCTGAAACAACGCAGCTGTTTTCTTCTGAAAACAGGCTGTCATTTCAGCCGTAAATGCCTGCTATCGTGTGAACATACCCTGAGAGAGCTATTCCCAACTCAGATATTTCTGGCAAAGCCACAGAATGAAATTAAAGGGGGTTTCTGGGACTGAAAAATTGATCGGCTACCCTTACGATAGATCATCATAATATCAGTACACAGTATAATGCCCTCCACAGCTGCCCCCACACAGTATAATGGCTCCCATAGCTTCCCCCATACAATAAAACGCCCCTAACACAGCTGCCTAACACAGTATAATGCCTCCATAGCTGCCCCACATAGTATAATGCCCTTATTGCTGCCCCCATACAGTATAATGCCCTCCATATCTGCCCCCACACAGTATAATGCCCCCATAGCTGCCCCACAGTATAATGCCCCCCCATAGTTGCTGCCACACAGTATAATACACCCATAGCTGCCCCCAAACAGTATAATGCTCCTGATAGCTGCCCCCACACAGTATAATGTTCCACATAGCTGGCCCTCACACAGTATAATGCCCCCATAGCTGCCCCCACACAGTATAATGCCCTCCATAGCTCACCCCACACAGAATAATGCTCCCTATAGCTGCTCCATACAGTATAATGCCCCCATAGCAGGCCCCATACAGTATAATGCCCCTAATAGCTGCCTCACACAGCATATTGCTCCTCATAAAGCATTTCCCCCATAGCGGGCCCCTACTGTAAAGGATTTGCCTGACACAGCTTCTGTGTCGACGCCCATGGTTAATCAGCCTGCATCTGTTCCTAGGTCTGCTAGAGTGACTCGATCTGCTACCACTCAGGCTGGTAGGCTGAGGAGTGTAAGAGCCTATCGCAGCCTGGCCAGATGGTTCTAGCTCCCGCCCTTGGTCTACTTATACCTTCATTTGCTGCTTGTCCTTTGCCTGTGCTTCTCCTGTTTCCTGGCTCTGCTGTTCCTGCTGTTACCATTGACCTCTGCTTCATATTGACCCTGGCTTGACTGACTATTCTCCTTCTCTGCATTTTGTTACCACGTACACTCCTGGTTTGACTCCACTACTCTTTTTCTCACAGTGTTCCCGTGGGCAACTGCCCCACTTCCCTTTGCTTTTGTGTACCCTTGTCTTGTTTGTCTGTCGTGCACATATTGAGCGTAGGGACCGTTGCCCAGTTGTACGCCGTCGCCTAGGGCGGGCTGTGCAAGTAGGCAGGGACTGAGTGGCGGGTAGATTAGGGCTCAGCTGTCTTCTCCCCTTCCCTGACATTACATAAATACAGGCCCATATACCTTTTCTACTCTGGTCCCTGACACACTATGGACCCCCTTGAGGCCCTGGCTCAGCAAATGCAGGGTCTCTCCCTACAGGTCCAAGACCTGGCTTAGAGGTGCAACCAGCGTGATGCTACCCAGGTAGTGCCCTCCACCCCACCTCTTGAACCCCACCTCAAGATGCCTGACTGGTTCTCAGGGGACCGGAAGACTTTTTTCTCCTTCTGGGAAAGTTGTAGGCTCTATTTCCGTTTAAGGCCCCACTCCTCAGGTTCTGAGAGCCAGCGAGTGGGTATAATTATGTCCCGGCTCCAGGACGGTGCCCAGGAATGGGCCTTCTCCTTGGCCCCTGACGCTCCCTGAACTCTCTTCTGTTGACCTTTTTTTTTCGGCTCTCGGACTCATCTATGACGAGACTGACAAGACTGCCTTTGCCGAGAGTCAGCTGGTGACCTTACGTCAGGGTAAGATACCCATTGAGGAGTACTGTTCTGACTTTAGGAAGTGGTGTGTAGCTTCTCGGTGGAATGACCCTGCCTTGAGGTGCCAGTTTAGATTGGGTCTGTCGAACGCTCTGAAAGACTTGTTAGTTAGTTATCCCTCTTCTGACTCTCTAGATCAGGTTATGGCTTTAGCGGTACGTCTTGACCGACGTCTCAGGGAACGACGACTTAAACGTTTTTGTGCATTCTCCTCTGGCTCCCCTATGATGGCCCCCGAGGTTCCGTTGCTTCGTTCTTCCACGGAAAACTTGGATGAACCAATGCAACTCGGGGCCTCCGTGTCTCCCCAACAACGTAGAGAGTTCCGCAGGAAGAATGGTCTCTACTTCTACTGTGGGGATGGCAAGCATCAAGTGAACGACTGTCCTAGACGTAAGAATAAGCAGCCGGAAAACTTCCGCGCCTAAGTGACCATCGGGGAGGTCGCTTGGGCGCACAGGTATTTCCCGTATACATGAAACCTAATAAGATCTTGCTTCCCTTTCAGGTCTCTTTTTACTGTAGGTCTGCCACCGGCAGTGCCTTCGTGGATTCAGGGTCTTCTGCTAATATTATGTCTGTGGAATTTGCTATGTCTCTAGCCATGCCATTGATTGATTTGCCTAAACCTGTCCCGGTAGTGGGTATCGACTCCACCCCACTTGCTAATGGTTATTTTACGCAGCATACCCCTATATTTGAACTCATTGTGGGCTCCATTTATTCGGAGCAATGTTCTGTGTTGGCGATGCAGGGATTATCGTCCGATTTGGTTTTAGGCCTTCCTTGGTTGCAGATGCATAATCCCACGTTTAACTGGAATACCGGGGATCTTACTAAATGGGGTAATGAATGCATGACGTCCTGTTTTTCTATTAATTTGCTTTCTCTCGCTGAGGAGATGAACACTCTACCTGAGTTTATTCAGGATTTTGCTGATGTTTTTTCTAAAAAAGCTTCCGAAGAGTTACCTCCTCATAGAGAGTACGATTGCGCAATCGATTTGGTACCATGAGCTAAGCTCCCTAAGGTAGGGAGGATATTTAATCTCTCTTGTCCCGAACGTGAAGCCATGCGAGAATATATCCAGGAAAGCCTGGCCAATGGTTACATTCGTCCCTCTACTTCTCCGGTAGGTACTGGCTTCTTCTTCGTAGGGAAGAAAGGTGGTGCTCTTAGGCCGTGCATCGATTACCGAAACTTGAATAAGGTCGCTGTAAGGAACCAATATCCCCTTCCTCTGATTCCTGATCTCTTCAATCAGGTTCAGGGGGTCCAATGGTTCTCTAAGTTAGATTTTCGGGGGGCTTACAACCTTATCCGAATCAGAGAAGGGGATGAGTGGAAGACTGCGTTTAACACGCCCGAAGGTCATTTCGAATACCTCGTCATGCCCTTTGGGTTGTGTAATGCTCCCGCGGTCTTCCAGAATTTCATAAATGAGATTTTAAGAGACTACCTGGGGGTATTTCTTGTAGTGTACCTTGATGATATACTTGTGTTTTCCAAAGACTGGTCCTCCCACATTGAGCATGTCAGGAAGGTGCTCCAGGCCCTTCGGGAAAACAAACTCTTTGCTAAAACCGAAAAACGTGTGTTTGGGGTGCAGGAGATACCATTTTTGGGTCAAATCCTCACTCCTAACGAATTCCGCATGGACCCTCCCTGAAGGCTTTACAGTGCTTCCTGGGGTTTGCTAATTATTATAGGAGATTTATTGCTAACTTCTCGGTCATCGCTAAGCCTCTTACGGACCTTACTCGCAAAGGTGCCGATCTCCTCCAGTAGCCTCCGGAGGCGGTCCAGGCTTTTGAGGTCCTTAAAGGAACAGTGTCATGGCAAATAATTTTTTTTATATGTTAAAGATGTTAGTGCTTTAATAAAAACGTTTTTATTCATTTGTGTGTTTGTGTTTGTGTTACTTTTTCTTATTTTTACACTTTTTCTTCCCTATGGGGGCTGCCATTTTTTGTTCCATTTCTGTGTGTGTCGATTAACGACACACACAGACATGGAGTACGGCAGCCACAGTCCCATAGGGACTGTGAACGGCTCCCGTCCCATTCACGTCCGTGTACGGCGTCTGTGTGGGAACTGCGCATGCGCCGCTCCCACACAGTCCTATTCGAAATTGGCGCCGTCCGGCGCCATTTTCCTGTGGACCGGAAGTCGCGGCCGGACTGTAATATTACTACTTCCGGTCGCGGCTTCCGGACTTGTGCACATGGAACAGCGGCAGCAAAGGGAGCGGACGGGCCGGAGGGAGCCGCGGCGGCAGGAGCAGGTAAGACATTTCAATGTATGTTAGTGTTTGTGTGTGTTTACTACTGTATGTAAACCTACTACACTGTGGGTTACCTCAAAAAATGGCGACACACAGTGTAGGAGGTTAAACCTTTCAAACCCCTCGTTTATCCCGGCACTAGCCAGGATAAAGGAGGGGGGATGCTGAGAGCTCACTAGAGCGAGGGCTTTTAACCCAATGTTGCAATGCTGCAATTTTGGGAACTAGCTCCATCTAGTGACCAAAAATGGGTAGTATTATAAATTAGAATTAATTTATAATATTTCCTGACTATTTCCTGACTCGTGAAAAAAATAAAAAAAATTTGAACCATGTTTAATCACCCACACACTAAATGTTTAATTTTTAAAAAAAAAAACATGTTTTTCTGGCAACACCATGCCTTTAAGAGGTGCTTTATCTCTGCCCCTGTGCTGATTCAGCCTAACCAGATGGAGCCATTCATCATGGAGGCTGACGCCTCCGAGGTGGGAGTGGATGCCGTCTCTCACCCATCTCCGTCCCTGTGCCTACTTCTCCAGGAAGTTCTCCCCCACTGAGAGTAACTATGACGTTGGCAACCGCAAACTCTTAGCCATTAAATGGGCATTTGAAAAGTGGCGCAACTTCCTGGAGGGGGCTAGGCACCAGGTAACGGCCCTTACTGACCACAAGAATCTGGTTTTTCTAGAATCTGCCCGGAGGTTAAACCCGAGACAAACTCGATGGGCGTTGTTTTTTACTAGATTCAACTTTGTGGTCACCTATAGGGCTGGGTCTAAAAGTATTAAAGCTGATGCGCTGTCGCGTAGCTTCATTGCCAGCCCTCCTCCGGAGGAGGATCCTGCTTGTGTTTGCCCCCAGGTATAATCATATCCTCTATTGATTCTGACTTAGTCTCTGAAAGTGCGGCTGATCAAGGTACAGCTCCCGAGAACCTTCCTGAGAACAAGCTGTTTGTTCCCCTGCAATTCCGGCTAAGCGTACTCAGGGCGAATCATGACTCTGCACTATCTGGCCATCCAGGCATCCTGGGTACCAAGCACCTCATTTTTAGAACCTATTGGTGGCCTGGGTTGCTTAAAGACGTTAAGGCCTACGTCGCCGCTTGTGAAATTTGTGCTAGGTCCAAGACTCCCAGGTCCCGACCAGCGGGCTTACTATGGTCTTTGACCATTCCCCAGAGACCTTGGACCCATATCTCCATGGATTTTATCACCAATCTGCCTCCATCCCAAGGCAAGACTGTGGTGTGGGTTGTAGTAGACCGCTTCAGTAAGATGTGCCGCTTTGTGCCCCTCAAGAAACTACCCAATGCCATGACGTTAGCTACCTTGTTTGTCAAACACATCCTGCGTCTCCATGGGGTTCCTGTCAATATTGTTTCTGACAGAGGGGTACAGTTTGTTTCATTGTTTTGGAGGGCTTTCTGTAAGAAGTTGGAGATTGATATGTCCTTCTCCTCGGCCTTCCATCCTGAAACTAATGGCCAAACTGAGAGGACTAATCAGTCTCTAGAACAATATTTAAGGTGTTTTATCTCTGACTGCCAAGATGATTGGGTCTCCTTCATTCCCCTCGTCGAATTTTCCCTCAATAACCGGGTCAGTAACTCGTCAGGGGTCTCCACCTTTTTCTGTAATTTTGGATTTAATCCACGGTTCTCCTCCGTTTCACCTGGTGGTTCCAACAATCCCGAGGTAGATGTCGTTCATCGGGAACCGTGCACAGTCTGGGCCTAGGTTCAAAAGAACCTTGAGGCGTCCCAGAGCATACAAAAGACTCAGGCAGATAAAAGACGTTCTGCTAACAAGGGGTTAGCAGAACGTCTTTTATCTGTTTGTGGTCAGGGATCTGGTGTGGCTGTCTTCAAAAAATTTGCGCCTTAAAGTTCCGTCCAAAAAATTTGCTCCCCGGTATATAGGGCCATACAAGGTCATTGAGGTCCTTAACCCTGTCTCCTTCCGGCTAGAGTTACCCCCGTCTTTTCAAATACACAACGTGTTCCATGACCCCCTCCTGAAACGCTGCTCCCCGTCCTTGGCTACCTCGAGGAAACCTCCGGTCCCTGTTCTTACCCCTGAAGGGGTAGAATTCGAGGTGGCCAAGATTGTGAACAGCAGGATGGTCCAAGGCTCCCTCCAGTACCTGGTCCATTGGAGAGGATACGGACCTGAGGAGAGGACTTGGGTACCCGCCCGGGATGTTCACGCCGGGTTATTGCTCAGGAAGTTCCATCTTCGGTTCCCCAACAAGCCAGGTCCACCTAGGACGGGTCCAGTAGCCCCTCATAAAGGGATGGGGTACTGTAAAGAATTTGCCTGACACAGCTTCTGTGTCGACGCCCGTGGTTAATCAGCCTGCATCTGTGCCTAGCTCTGCTAGAATGACTCGTTCTGCTACCACTCTGGCTAGGAGGCTGAGAAGTGGGAGAACCTATCACAGCCTGGCCAGACGGTTCTAGCTCCCACCCTTGGTCTATGTATACCTGCATTTGCTGCTTGTCCTGTGCCTGTGATTCTCTCTGGTTCCTGGCTCTGCTGTTCCTGCTACTTACAATTGACCTGCTTCATATCGACCCAGGCTTGATTGACTGACTATTCTTCTGCTCTGCTTTTGTTACCACGTACTCGCCTGGTTTGACTCGGCTCGTTCACTACTCCTGTTGCTCACGGAGTTGCCGTGGGCAACTGTCCCACTTCCCTCTCTTCTGTGTACCCTTCTGTGTTGTCTGTCGTGCACATATTGAGTGTAGGGACCGTCGCCCAGTTGTACGCCGTCGCCTAGGAAGGGCCGTGCAAGTAGGCAGGGACTGTGTTGCGGGTAGATTAGGGCTCACTTGTCCGTCTCCCTATCCCGTCATTACACAGAAGAGGGATAGCTAAATAACAGGTCTTTCAGGGCGTTCGACAGACCCAATCTAAACTGGCACCTCAAGGCAGGGTCATTCCAGCGAGAAGCTACACACCACTTCCTAAAGTCAGAACAGTACTCTTCAACGGGTCTCTTACCCTGACGTAAGGTCACCAGCTGATTCTCGGCAAAGGCAGTCTTGTCAGTCTCGTCATAGATGAGCCCGAGAGCGGAAAAAAAAAAGTCAACAGAGGAAAGTTCAGGGGCGTCAGGAGCCAAGGAGAAGGCCCATTCTTGGGGGTCGTCCTGGAGCCGGGAGACGATAATACCCTCTCGCTGGCTCTCAGAACCTGAGGAGTGGGGCCTTAGACAGAAATAGAGTCTACAACTCTCCCGAAAGGAGAAAAAAGTCTTCCGGTCCCCTGAGAACCGGTCAGGCAACTTGAGATGGGGTTCAAGAGGTGAGGTGGAGGGCACTAGCTGGTTAGCATCACGCTGGTCGCAACTCTGAGCCAGGGCTTGGACCTGTAGGGAGAGACCCTGCATTTGCTGAGCAAGGGTCTCAAGGGTGTCCATAGTAGAGTCAGGGACCAGGGTAGACTAGGTATATGGGCCTGTGATTATGTAATGACGGGGTAGGGAGACAGACAGGTGAGCCCTAATCTACCCGCCACTCAGTCTCTGCCTACTTGCACGACCCGTCCTAGGCGACGGCGTAAAACTGGGCGACGTTCACTACGCTTAATACGTGCACGACAAACAAACAGACAAGGGTACACAGAAGCTAAGGGAAATGGGGCAGTTGCCCACGGCAACACCGTGAGCAACAAGAGCAGTGAACGAGCCGAGTCAAACACTGAGTGTACGAGGTAACAAACGCAGAGCAGGAGCGTAGTCAGTAAAGCCAGGGTCAAAATGAAGCATAGGTCAATAGTAATAGCTGTGACAGCAGAGCCAGGAAACAAGATAGAATCACAGGCAAAGGAAGAGCAGGAAATGAAGGTATAAATAGACCGAGGGCGGGAGCTAGCTCCGTCTGGCCAGGCTGTGATAGGTTCTCCCACTCCTTAGCCTACCAGCCTGAGTGGTAGCAGATCGAGTCACTCTATCAGACCTAGGAGCAGATGCAGACTGATTAACCATGGGCGTCGACGCAGAAGCTGTGTCAGGCAAATCCTTTACACACGGCAGGGCTTAGAAGGGAAAGAGCGCCATTTGGCTTTTGGAACTCAAATTTAGCAGGAATGGTTTGCGGAGGCCATGTCACATTTGAAAAGCCCCTGAGGGGACAAAACAGTGGAAACCCCCAACACGTGACCTCATTTTGGAAACTATACCCCTTGAGGAAATTATCTAGCAGTATAGTGAGCATTTTGACCCAACAGGTTTTTTGCAGAAATTTTTGGAAGTAGACTGTGAAATTGAAAATTGTTTTTTTTTTCAAATAAAATGTAGGTTTAGCTAATTTTTTTTCATTTCCACAAGGACTAAAAGGAGAAAAAGCACCATAAAATTTGTAAAGAAATTTCTCCCGACATGTGGTAATAAATGGCTGTTTGGACACACGGCAGGGCTTAGAAGGGAAAGAGCGCCATTTGGCTTTTGGAACTCAAATTTAGCAGGAATGGTTTGCGGTGGCGATGTCGCATTTGCAAAGCCCCTGAGGGGACAAAACAGTGGAAACGCCCAACAAGTGACCCCATTTTGGAAACTACACCCCATGAGGAAATTATCTAGGGGTACAGTGAGCAGTTTGACCCCACAGGTGTTTTACAGAACTTATTGGAAGTAGGCCGTAAAAATGAAAATCTACATTTTTTCAAAGAAAATGTAGGTTTAGGTATTTATTTTCATTTCCACAAGTACTGAAGGAGAAAAAGCACCGCAACATTTGTAAAGCAATTTCTCCCGAGTAAAACAATGCCCCACATATGGTCATAAACATCTGTTTGGACTCACGGTAGGGCTCAGAATGGAAGGAGTACCATTTGGATTTTGGAATGGTTTCTGGGCGCCATGTCACATTTGCTGAGCTCCTGTAGTACTAGTACAGTGGAAACACCCCAAAAGTGACTCCATTTGGGAAACTGCACCCCCTGAGGAATCATCTAGGGGTATAGTGAAAATTTTGATCCGATAGGTTTTTTGCTGAATTAATTAGAATTAAGCCATGAAAATGAAAAATATATTTTTTTTCCAACAAGATGTGGTTTTAGATCAACATTTTTCATTTTTACAAGGAATAGAGAAGAAAAAGCATGCCAACATTTGTAAAGAAATTTCTCCCGAGTACGGTAACATCCCATATGTGGTTATAATCAGCTGTTTACATATATGGGAGCATTCAGAAGAAAAGGAGCGGTATTTATCTTTTTTAGCGTAGATTTCTCTGGAATGGTTTGCGGACGCCATGTTGCATTTGCAAAACCACTGATGTACAAAACAAAAGTGACCCCGTTTTAGAAACTACACCCCTAAAGGCATTTATCAAGGGGTGTAGTGAGAATTTAGACTCCACAGGTGTTTTTCAGAAATCAATACGCAGTGGATGGTGCAAAGTGAAAATTGCAATTTTTCCACTGATCTGCCTATTCACCGCACAATATGTTGTGCCCATAGAAAATCTTACCCCATAAATTGTTAAGCGGGTTCTCCCGGGTATGGTAATGCCTTACTTGGGGCCATAAATTGCTGTTTGGGCACACTGTATGGCTAAGAAGGGAAAGACCGCCATTTTGAGCATGGATTTTGCTTGGTAGTAGTTCTGTTTGAGGTTTTGCTGGTATTTCAGTTTATAATGTGGGGCTATATGTAATCTGTGCGGAGTTCATCAGGGCATAATAAGAGGGTAGAATAATTGGGTAAATAATACAATTATCCATAGATGTGTGGTACGCTGTGAAGAAATCCGTTATGCACAGGCCGGTGTCACACTGATAAACGGTTTTCTTTCTTATCCCCCTTTTGTAACGCTCTGCACCTTTTGGGGACGTTTTCTCCTTCGTAGTTTGGGAAATATTGCTGGGAAAGTTTTGCGCTGGTATAATACGGGCACCCTCGCTTCCAGCGGATGTGCTATCTCCCTTCCCTTCCTAGTTCCTAAATACTAGGGCCCTGAAACTGAAGGAATGTTCCCCTCCTGCCTGCGCATTGAGATGATTTTTCATCACCGCATTACTAGTGCCATAACTTTTTTATTTTTCAGTTGATTGAGCGGTGTGCGGGCTTGTTTTTTGCGAGACGGGCTGTCGATTTTATTGGTACCGTTTTAGAACACATATGACTTTTTGATCACCTTTTATTTCATTTTTTGGTAAAGGAAATTACCAAAAACAAGCAATTCTGGAATAGTTTTTTATTGTTTTTTTTTTCGGCATCCACAGTGCGCCCTAAATTACATATTAGCTTTATTCTGCGGGTCGATACGATTACGGCGATACCAAATTTATATTGTTTTTTTTATGTATTGCAGCTTTCGCACAATAAAATCACTTTTTTTATTAAATCATTTGTTTTCTGTGTCGCCATATTCTAAGACCCATAACTTTTTTATTTTTGCGTGGACAAAGTTGTGTCAGGGATTATTTTTTGCGGCACGGATTGTCGTTTTTATTGGTACTATTTTGGAGTAAATGTTACTTTTTGATAATTTTTTATAGCATTTTTTGGAAGGAGATGTTTTTTTTTACAACGTTCACCGTGCGGGATAATTTACATAATAGTTTTGTAGTTTGGGTCGTTACGGACGCGGCGATACCAATTATGTATAGTTTTTTAATTTTTTATGTTTTTTCCCATAGTAAAAGACTTACTATGGGAAAAAGGCAGTTTAGCTTTTTTTTTTAACTTGAAACTTGTGTTTTTTTTGTTTTACGACATTTTTATTAACTTTTTTGACTTGTCCCACTAGGGGACATGAGGGCCTGATGCCCCGATCGCTACTCTAATACACTGCACTACATACGTAGTGCAGTGTATTAACGCTGTCAGTTATTCACTGACAGCAAGCCTATGGGGACTCCCGTACAAGGCAGACTCGGACGCCATTATTTGGCGTCCGATTCCCATAGCAACCCAGCGATTGCATTGCTAGGTTGCCGGTCGGGTTAAAACCCATCAGATGCTGCGCTCTATTGAGGGCAGCATCTGAGGGGTTAATCAGCCGGATCGGAGAATAGATCCGGTCCTGGCAGTTACAGGAGGGTGCCAGCTGTATAATACAGCTGTCACCCTGCGGTGATGATGCCGGCTCTGTTTCTGAGCCCGCACCATCACCGCGACGTAACTGTACTGCGGTTTGCGGGAACACCTTGCCGACAGTGCCGTATATATACGGCGGATGTCGGGAAGGGGTTAATATCCATGGTTTCTTGGGTGGTTATAGGTTTATGCCTAATGTCCCCGGAAGTCTAGGGTGAGTTAGAGAGGTTATCCGGAAGATAAAATTGAAGGCCTATCAACAAGATAGGCCATCAATATCTGATTAGTGGGGGTCTGACTATCGGCACTTACACCAATTTGAAGGGGCCGAGGCGCTTGTGCGAGCGCTACTTCTCCTTCTTCCCTCTCACTGGAATCGCCAACAAACTCGTAGTGGCGATTTACAGTATCACTAGCTAATGGTTCCGTCTGTCACCGTTGTGACAGGGTTCCATTGTTCTTGACGGAACCAATAGCGCAGTCGACTGCGCTATTGATTCCGTACAAATCACGGAACCCTGTCACAACGGTGACAGACGGAAACCATTAGCTTGTTTTCCATCTCCATTGAGTTCAATGGTGAGTGAAACGGAAGCTTTCGTTTGCCTTTCCGCTGAGGGATTAACCCGACGGAAACCTCCGATGGAACCCCTCAGTGGAAAGCGATGGTGATGTGAACACAGCCTTAGGCCTCATGCACACGAACGTATTTTTTCCCTCCCGTAAGTACTGGCGTAAATACGGGTCCGGTGTCACACGTATTCCACCCGTTTTGCACCAGTATTTACGGACCCGTGCCCGTAAATACGGTTCCGGTGTCACCAGTATTCCACCCGTATTTACGGTCACGTTTTCGATGCAAAATTGCGCTGCACTAATCGGCAGCCCCTTCTCTCTATCAGTGCAGGATAGAGAGAAGGGGCAGCCCTTTCCGAGGTAAAAGTAAAAGAAATTCATACTTACCCGGCCGTTGCCTTGGTGACGCGTCCCTCTCTTGACATCCAGCCCGACATCCCTGGATGACGCGGCAGTCCATGTGACCGCTGCAGCATGTGATTGGCCTGTGATTGGCTGCAGCAGTCATATGGGCTGAAACGTCATCCAGGGATGTTGGGCCGGATGTCGAGAGGGACGCGTCACCAAGGCAACGGCCGGGAGACCGGACTGGAGGAAGAAGCAGGAAGTTCTCGGAAAGTATGAACGTCTTTTTTTTTTTACAGGTTGCTCTATATTCTGATCTGAATTCACTGTCCTGGGTGCTGAAAGAGTTACTGCCGATCAGTTAACTCTTTCAGCACCCTGGACAGTGACTATTTACTGACATCGCCTAGCAACGCTGCCGTAATGACGGGTGCACACGTAGCCACCCGTCATTACGGGAGCTCCATAGACTTCTATGGGCTGCCCGTGCCGTTATTACGTCCTGAAAAAGGACATGTTCTATCTTTTTCCATGGCACGGGCACCTTCCCGTAAGAAAACGGGAAGGTACCCGTGGCCAATAGAAGTCTATGAGCCCGTTATTACGGGTCGTAATTACGACCCCTAATAACGGGAGTTTTTACGGTCGTCTGCATGAGGCCTAAGCATTGCTATTACTACCTCTGTGATTACAATCCAGAGGCAGCAATCAGATTATAAAGGAAGGGGGGGCTAAAGTAGTTATTTACCAAAATGTATTGTTAGGGTATGTTCACACGTAGTGGTTTTAGGCGTATTTTGGGGCGTTTACGCCTGAAAAAACGGAAACTGAACGCCTACAAACATCTGCCCATTTAAATCAATGGGAAAAACAGCATTTAGTTCATAAGTGGCGTCTTTTTACGCCTCTGTTTAAAAAACGAAGCTTAAAAAGAAGCTCCGTAAAAAGAAGTAGCATGTCACTTAATTTTCAGCTTCAAAAAGGTCTGAGGGTATGTGCACACGCTAGCTGTCATTTACGGCTGAAATGACAGACTGTTTTCAGAAGAAAACAGCTGCGTCGTTTCAGCCGTAAATGCTCCTCGTAATATACGAGGCGTCTGTGACGCTCGTATATCTTGAGCTGCTCTTCATTGAATTCAATGAAGAACGAATCAAATTACGTTGCAAAGAAGTGCCCTGCACTTCTTTGCCGAGGCAGTCAATTTACGCGTCGTCGTTTGACAGCTTTCAAACGACGACGCATAAATTACAGGTCGTCTGCACAATACGTCCGCAAACCCATTCAAATTAATGGGCAGATGTTTGCCGACGTATTGTAGCCCTATTTTCAGGCGTAAAACGAGGCATAATACGCCTCGTTTACGTCTGAAAATAGGTCGTGTGAACCCAGCCTGAAAATGAGAGGCTGTTTTCTCTGAAAACAGCTCCGTATTTTGACGTTTTTTGCTAAGCGTGTGAACATACCCTAATGGCCTGTTTACACAGAGTATTTTGACGTGCTGTTTGGAGCGGAAACCGCTCTGCAAAACTCGTCAAAAACCGGCCGAAAATACCTCCCTTTGATTTCAATGGGAGGCAGGGGCGGTTTTCTCCTGCGAGCGGTAAAACCGCCTCGCGGGAGAAAGAAGGGACATGCCCTATCTTCACGCGTTTACGCCTCTGACCTCAGAGAGAGCGTATTTCGCTGAGTTTTTTGCCCGTAGCACTTAATAGCCACGTGCGAAAAACGCAGCGAAAATCGCGGCAAACGACGTGCCGGAAGGACAAAATCTGCCTCAAAATCCCAAACTGAATTTTGAGGCAGAATTTTCCCCCTGCAAAAAACTCTGTGTGAGGTCAGAGGTGTAAACGCTCATCAAAAAACTCAGTGTGAACAGGGCCTTAGGGCTTATTCAGACGAACGGGATATACGTCCGTGCAACGCACGTGATTTTCACGCGCGTCACACGACCTATATTAGTCTATGGGGCCGTGCAGACAGTTGCGTGATTTTTACGCAGCGTGAGTCCGCTGCGAAAAACTCACGACATGTCCGTTCTTTGAGCGTATTTCGCGCATCACGCACCCATTGAAGTCAATGGGTGCGTGAAAATCACGCGCACCACACGGAAGCACTTCCGTGGGACGCGCGTGATTCGCGCAACAGCTGTGAAAAGGATGAATGAAAACAGAAAAACACCATGTGCTTTTCTGTTTACAAACATGCAAACGGAGTGTCACAATGATGGCGGCTGCGCGAAAAGCACGCAGCCGCGCATCATATGCTGCTGCCACACGGAGCTGCCAAGTACCTTTTGCGCGCGCAAAACGCCGCGTGTTTTGCGCACGCAAAACGCACACGCTCGTGTGAATCCGGCCTTATAGTGATCATGAGTCTATTGTTATCTATTAGGTCCATTCACATGTGTCGTATTTAACACGGATTTGATGCTGCACTGAAATCCCCTGACAATCTGCTTCCCATGCATGTGGATTGGGCTTCCACAACTCCGTACACATGCTACGCCAAATTCCTGCGCAGATGTTTGTCCTCACTGTGGAAAACAATCTGCTGCTAAAATAAGTAGCATGGGACTAAGGGCGGATTCACACGAACGTGATTTTCGTCCGTGCAGCCCGCGTGGTATTCACGCGGGTCGCACGGACCTATACAAGTCTATGGGGCAGTGCAGACAGTCCGTGAGTTTTGCGCAGCGTGAGTCCGCTGCGTAAAACTCACGACATGTTCTATATTTAGGCGTTTTTCGCGCATCACGCACACATTGAAGTCAATAGGTGCATGAAAATCACGCGCACCCCACGGAACCCCTTCCGTGGGATGCGCGTTATTCGCGCAACAACAGTAAAAGAATGAATGTAAACAGAAAAGCACCACGTGCTTTTCTGTTTACAAACATCCAAACGGAGTGTCATAAAGATGGCGGCTGCGCGAAAATCATGCAGCCGCCCATCCATATGAACAGGACACACGGAGCTGTCACGCTGCTGCCACGCGGGCGCAAAACCCTCACGTTCATCTGAATCCGCCCTCATCCTCATGCGGATCGACAGCATACCCGTTGTAGAAATCCGAAGGTAAGCCACGAATATCTGCCGCGGAAATACACATCAGATTTGAATGGACATGTGTGAACGGCGCCTTAGATGTAAATGACTTATCCTCCTGCTGGCTCAAGGTACTTAGCTACTAAGAGCTACGTATACAGACTGGATATCTCCTAAGCATGACTGGCTGCATTCCTCTGGGGACTCTGGGCTTGTCCAGCATTGCATGTATTACTAGCTCTATAGCAACCGGTCATAATGAAGCGGACACACAGCAGCCAGGTAGCGATTCTTACTGACTTCTCTTCACATTCTTTCTCTGTAAGCATTTATGGAGTGGAAAGGAAATATACATCATTGACCGTATGTATTAACTGTCCGTATGATTAGTGTCTGTATACCACAGATCATTCAGTGTATAGAGCAGCCTATGGTCAGGCTGACATGTGCAGTTCAGTCCAGGCTCTGGAAGCTTTAGTAACATGGAAACTGTCTGATGTTATGATTTATTTCTCCATTGTAAGAAATGTAGGATATCACGAGATTCCAGACTGAACCGGCATCTTCCTTCTCTAGAGATGGCTTTATTTATTGAATACTTGCAGACAGTTACTGGTAGCTAAGGAAGTGAAGGGAAAATACTTATATTAATATTTATATGAATGTACAGCAGTGATCTGCAAGCTGTGACTGTCCAGCTAATGTGAAACGTCAAGTCCTAGCATGCAATAAAATCTGCAGAGTATCAGCCCATGGTGGGACTGCGTGCCTGAGAGGTACAAGTTGCAGGCCACTGCTGTACATTCAAATAATAATAATGGATAAATGAGCAAAGAATTTTCCAGGGACACTTTCCTGCGTAGAAGGCAGGCTAGAATAAAGTTCTGTTCCAACCACATTTGTTCCCCTACATCAGACATATACTGTAAATCTAAGGATGCAACGATGTACCAACTATATACTTATAACGGCTCAATAAAAAAAAAGTTTACAGTTCCCACCTGTTTGATAAATCTGATTTTTTTAAAAAAAAGGGTAATCAAAGGTTTTTGTTTTTTCAGACGGAACCAAATGTATATTTCATCCATATGTTTGGATCCATCAGCTATTGACTTCTATTATAAAAATGCAGGCTTAATACATGCCTAACTTTTCAGGCGACTTTTCAGAATAAGCTGTCATATGTGTGTATATGAGGAATAACACTATTTTTGGCCATTAAAGGACTCTGGAAAATCCTGGTCTCCTATCTCTATATATCCCATATATAGAAGCCCCAGCATGGATGAGATTATACAGTAGTACTGAGCAGTGTAGCTGAGCTAAAAGACTTACCAGGAAGCTGCAGCATCTTTCTGTGTCTTTGTGACTCTGCTCCCTCCTCCCCTCTCCATAGAACTGTATAGACAGTGTGTCTGTATCTCTTTTAGCTCCCTCCTCCTGCTGCTTCCCCCTCCGCCCACTTCTATGGGCAGCATTTATGTGTCTCTCTGCTCCCTCACCTCCCCATAGACTTCTATAGGCAGGCAGTGAAGACACCCCCCCCCCACTTCCCGCAGAGCGTCTACTCTGATCTGTAACTAGGAACGGATTTTTTTTGCTTGACAACAATGTAGATCAAATCTGTGGCACTCTGCAGGTTGGCTGGTGCGGTAGGTAGGGTTCCTACCCCATAGATACTTGCAATGAAAAACTCAAGCACTCCTTCGATTGAACTATGCAAAATAGGTTTATTTTAAATAAGGCAATATGTGAAAAGGTGTAACGTTTCGGCCACAATCCGGCCTTTATCAAACTCTATTGCCGCTGGTCAATAGAAAAAACCTTATAGGAAATGATGCTGTGAAGATGGGTAGCTTGTACCATGGGGTACACATGGGGACCATATGGGCACCTAGTGTTTTCCAGTTCCCAGTGTTACCGTTCCTGCTGCCTGTACCCTGTATCCTGTGCTGCAGTGCCTCTGTGCTTTCTAGAGTCTAAGTCAAGTTGTGTCTTCCACTGCATCTACTGCGTCACACCCCGCTTGGTGCACGTCTACTGCCGGAGCCTTATCTTCAGCCTGAATCACCGCTACTGTCTGCATTGCCTCAGGTACCGTTTCTGGACTATAGACTTTGTACTATACCTGTTTGGCCAGCTGCTATCCCGCTACGCGGTACGGCCCAGTGGGTCCACACCCCACGCCATGACAGTACGCTCAGGCACTGATCCAGAGGGCAGAGCTCTTTTTATAATCCAGCAGCACTCTGGACTTGATTGCAGATTTCCTGCAATTGTGCACGCACTGGCCCTATAAGGCCGTGCACGCGCGAGCCCTGCGGGAGACCGTCTCAGATCCAGGAAGTGAGTGCCATCGTCTCACAGGAGGAAGACGCTGCAGAGAACTCACATGTCCATTGCCGCTGCCGTCGAAGGGTAAGTCAGAACGACGGGCCGTGGCCATAGACGTTATAAACACTATATTGTGATAGTTCGGACTTTTACGGACGCGGCGATACCAGTTATGTTAACTTTTATTTTTTTTAACATTGATTTAGGGAAAAAAGTTTTGTTTTTTTTAACTTTTAATATTTATTTTTTTGGAACATTATAAAAATGTTATTTAACTGTTTTTTTTTACTTTTTGTTATTAGTCCCTCTAGGGGACTTGAAGCAGCGATCAAACTATACTGCATGATATACTAATGTATTGCATTATATTGTGATTCTGACAATCTCCTTTGAAGCCCTGCCGGCGGCAAAGCTTCAGAGGAGTACAAAGATGGCAGACCCGGGGGCCTTTATTAGGCCTCCAGGCTGCCTTAACAACCACTGTAAGTGGCCAATCGAGCCACGGGGGGGGGGGGGGGGGCACGATGGAGTGTTTGAGTGGGCGCCCCCCTAATTCTAACAATTTAAATGCCGAGGTCATGATTGACCACGTCATTTAAGGCGTTAAACGAGCGGAATCAATGTGATCCCGTGAGTCCGCTCCATACTTCCCCTTAACGGCTGCCGCGTACCAGTAAGTGACATGTCGTTAAGGGGTTAAGGAAAGACTTCTTCATTTTTGTTGACGCAACAACTGAGTCAAAATATATTAGACTGAAATTTGTAATGGGTATGTCAACCGATATCCGCCCTCCAGTGATTTTATCCAGGTTCAAATCATGGTTTATCGATATATCGAGAGAGGAATTAGACACACGGACGCTTCTGGTATGCTCAAAATACTCCTCTAAGGTTTCTTTCACAGTTCTCTTATATCCACTCCTGTATTTGACAAAAAAAAACTGCATCAAAAACTGCATGTGAAGAGCACAACCAATTGACTGGCTGTGAAAAGTGAAGTAGTAAGTAATCCACCCTCTTCTTGAGGTCTATGAATTCCCTCAGCTATCAGTCAGCCTAGCCACTCAGTCCATACTTAGGCCTCATGCACACTTCAGTGAAATGCTTCAGTGCGTTATCCGTTTTTTTAATGGATAGCACACTGACCCATTCATTTGTATGGGGCCATGCACACTTCCGTTTGTTTTAACGGAACCGTGTGCCCGTTCCGACAAAATTAGAACAGATCGTATTCCTGTCCGTTTTTGACGGAACAGTCTCGGCCATTCCATTAATTTGGTCTGTTGAAACAGACTGCACACTGAAGCCATCCGTGTGCGGTCCATGTTTCATGGATCCGTCATTAGCGGCCGTACAACAGGCAACGGATGTCTGCATGAGGCCTAAGTAGACAATACTGTTTGAATATAATGTGCAAAAAGTTTTTTTTTTTTTAACAATTCTTTCGTTATAGAAAGAAAAAGTATGTAATTTTCGTTTATCAAAGAAATGAGAAAGACATAAACCAGCTCTGTAAGACATATCCAGTAAAGAACAGGTACATACACAAAATGTACAGTAAGGATTCAGGTAGCAAATACAGCAATATGAGATACAGAGGAAAAGTAACAAATATAACAACTACGTACAGAGGGAAAAACAGGCTTATTAAAAAACAAAACAGAAAAAAACCATGAGTATTATGTATGTGTGACATAATGGCAAAGAACAAGAGAAATAATCAGAGAAATGATGATCTAGTAGAAGGTGACAGAGGGGTGAAATAAGGAGATGGGAAGGTCTCCCTGGCCCAGACGCAAAAGGAAGGGGGGGGGGGGTGTCAACCCAAGGCAATAGTGTCCCTGACAGCCCTCCAGGGACCCCAGGTCCTTTTGTATCTGGTATGGTTCCTATCTTCCCAACTAGCAATCTCCTCCATCCTACAGAGATGGTCAACTTTGTCGACCCACATTCGAATAGAAGGTGGTTCAACTGACCTCCATTTAAAGGGGATAAGTAATTTTGCAGCAGTAATTAGGAAAGTCACTAGAGTTGAATCCGGTTTAAAAAAAACAAACTCGCCATACACCACGTTTTTGACACTAAGGCTGGGTTCACACGAGCATGTTCGGTCCGTAATGGACGGAACGTATTTCGGCCGCAAGTCCCGGACCGAACACACTGCAGGGAGCCGGACTCCTAGCATCATAGTTATGTACGACGCTAGGAGTCCCTGCCTCTCCCTGGAACTACTGTCCCGTACTGAAAACATGATTACAGTACGGGACAATTGTCCCGCAGCGAGGCAGGGACTCCTAGCGTCATATATAACTATGATGCTAGGAGCCAGGCTCCCTGCAGTGTGTTCGGTCCGGGACTTGCGGCCGAAATACGTTCCGTCCTCTACGGACGTAACATGCTCGTGTGAACCCAGCCTTAGGGCACATTCAGACGTGGCGGAATTGCTGTGGAATTCCGCTGCGGACAGTCCACAGTTGAAATCCTTAGCAGACAGTTTGTCCATTTGGTTTCCACACCTTTTTAGTTATCTTCGTGCAGACGTTGCGGAAAACTCCGCTGCGGTGTCTGTTGCGGAGAAGAAGCGAAATTTCAATGCAAAAACTGAAAACTGTGGCAAGTCCGCTGTGTTTTCTGCAATGTCTGAATTACCTGTCAAATATGCAAATGTTGGTGCAGATTCGTTGCGTAATTGCCCCAAATCTGCACCAACATTTGCAGCGGAAAAATTCTGCCAAGTCTGAACGTGCCCTAAAGAAAAAGTGGTGGCGGGCCTGAACGCCATTCTTGTCAATGTAATTGCACCAGAAATCTGGTGCAGTTGCATTGATAAATCCACCCCAAAGTATCTTACTCTTTATTGCGTAAGGCCTCATTTACACGAGCGTGTGCGTTTTGCGCACGCAAAAAAACGCTGCGTTTTGCGTGCGCAAAAGGCAATTGACAGCTCCGTGTGTCATCCGTGTATGATGCGCGGCTGCGTGATTTTCGCGCAGCCGCCATCATAGAGATGAGGTAGTCGACGCCCGTCACTGTCCAAGGTGCTGAAAGAGCTAACTGATCGGCAGTAACTCTTTCAGCACCCTCGACAGTGAATGCCGATCACAATCTACACCAACCTGTGAATAAAAAAAGACGTTCACACTTACCATGAACTGCCTGCTTCCTCCAGTCCGGTCTCCCGGCCGTTGCCTTGGTGACGCGTCCCTCTCTTGTCATCCGGCCCCACCTCCCTGGATGACGCGGCAGGCCATGAGACCGCTGCAGCCTGTGATTGGCTGCAGCCTGTGCTTGGCCTGTGATTGGCTGCAGCTGTCACTTGGCCTGAATTGTCATCCCGGGAGGTCGGACTGGAGGAAGAAGCCGGGAGTTATCGGTAAGTCAGAACTTCTTTTTTTTTTTACACGTATATGTATATTGTGATCGAAAGTCACTGTCCATGGTGCTGAAACAGTTTAAGTCTTTCAGCACCGTGGGCAGTGACTGTCTCCTTACGTCGCGTACCCGAACATTTTTTGCCGGGTTCGGTTAAAACGAGTTCGGCCGAACCCGGTGAAGTTCGGTGCGCTCATCTCTAATTTGACACTCCGTTTGGATGTTTGTAACCAGAAAAGCACGTGGTGCTTTTCTGTTTACATTCATCCTTTTGACAGCTCTTGCGTGATTTTCGCGCATGCAACGCAGGACCGTCAGTGTGGCATGCGTTGTTTTCACGCACCCATTGAAGTCAATGGGTGCGTGTTGCGTGAAAAACGCAAGAATATAGAACATGTCGTGAGTTTTACGCAACGCACTCACGCTGCGCAAAATTCACGCATCGTCTAAACAGCCCCATAGACTATTATAGGTGCGTACGACACGCGTGAAAAGCACGCGCGTCGCACGCGCGTATAATACGCTCGTGTAAACGAGGCCTAATAGTGTGTAAACACGACCATGCAGCTATACATTCCCAACCATAAACTGTTTTGTTTTTTTCTTAATTTGTTCAGAAAATCCTCTTTTTAACTTTCAATTCTTCTGATGAATAAGTATTAACTTCACCTGAAAATGGAAACTAGTAAATTATTCTCAATATCACATGCCCTTAAATTTTTACTTGCCTGGTAAACAGATCAGAGAAGCTATTCCACTTTTCTTCCTCCACCAGCGATCAGTGACAGTGCTGCTAAACATTAACCCATATCAATACATTTTTATCAGCAGATTGGATGCTTAATTTCATTGTTTTTCTTTGATTTCTATATTTGTTTATACATAATTCCCATAATCTTCATGCTTTCAATATACCGACCCACTATATATACCTTATAGGGTATGTTCACACGACAGCGTCATGTGCAGGCGCTTGAACGCCGCGTCCATTACGGACGTAATTGGCGCTGCTTTTCATTGGAGTCAATGAATAACGGCTCCAATTACGCCCCAAGAAGTGACAGGTCACTTCTTTGACGCGGGCGTCTATTTACGCGCCGTCATTTGACAGCGGCGCGTAAATATACGCCTCGTGTGAACTGACAAACGTCAGCCCATTGCTTTCAATAGGCAGATGTTTGTCAGCGCTATTGAGGTGCATTTTTCGGACGTAATTCGGGGCAAAAACGCCCAAATTACGTCCGTAATTAGTGTGTGTGAACATACCCATACACAGCAAGGGTAGTTTAAAAACAAGGTAAAATCTTTGCCAGGCTCTCCAACTTTCATGCTAATATGGTCTCGTTCACACACTGTTTTTTTTGCAGGCAGAAAAAAAAAATCTGATTTTGACCTGCCTGTGCTTTCTTACCGCGGTTTTTGCAATGCTTTTTATTGCATTTTTTCACACAGCCATTGAGGACCGCGGGCAAAAAAATGCTACGAAAAACTGTCGTAAACGAGCGCCGCAGTTTTTTTTTCCCATTGATTTCAATGGGAGGTCAGAGGCGGAACCGCGTGTAGAAAGGACATGCTTTTTTCCTCCGTAAGTGGCTAAATGCTGCCCGGGAAAAAACTCCTCTGCCTCCCATTGAAATCAATGGGAGGCGATTTCAGCCATTTTTTTGGCGCTGATTCCAATGCGGTTTACGCATCAAAATCAGCGCCAAAAAAACTCTGTGTGAACTGAGCCTTATAGTGGTACTGATGTCATCTTATGTAGTAGAAGAACACCAGGGCCTTGGTGTGACACCTCCTGGGCTCCAAAAGACAACTATAGATATAATTTAAGGGTATCTTCACACGCTTAACCAAAAACGTCTGAACATACAGAGCTGTTTTCAAGGAAAAACAGCTCCTGATTTTCAGACTTTTTTTTAGCAATTCGCGTTTTCACGGTGTTTTTTACGGCCGTTTTTGGTGCTTTTTTTCTATAAAGCCTATGAAAAACTGCTCCAAAAACGTCCCAAGAAGTGACCTGCACTTCTTTTTCGTGGCCGTTATTTTTTATGCGGCCGTCGGAACAGAACGCCGTTTTTCCCATTGAAATCAATGTGCAGATGTTTGGAGGAGTTCTGCTTCCGACTTTACGGTCATTTTCGGCCGTTTACGGCCCAACATACCCTTAGGTGCCAAAAGCACCCAGGTGATTTTTTTTAATCTGGAGCCCTGCTGTCTAGACAAACACTTTGGCTGCCTGCAACTACCAATAAAGGGAGGATTGGAGCTTACTGCATACTGTCTTATTATAAAACTGTTTCTCCACTTTGGACGATATCTACTTGTTAGAAGGCTCCATCGACGATAAGTTAATCACAAAGTCTCCCCCTTCTTGGAGCCCAGCAATCAGCTGTAATCTGTAGGAAACCTGGCAGTAAGGGTATGTTCACACGCTTAGCAAAAAACATCTGAAAATACAGAGCTGTTTTCAAGGGAAAACAGCTCCTGATTTTCAGACTTTTTTTAAGAAACTCGCGTTTTTCGCTGCGTTTTTTACAGCCTTTTTTGGAGTTTTTAAAAACGGCCTCGTAAAAAAACGGCCCGTCGAAACAGAACGCCGTTTTTCCCATTGAAATCAATGGGCAGATGTTTGGAGGCGTTCTGCTTCCGATTTTTCAGCCATTTTTCGTCCTTTTACGGCCCTAAAAACGTCCAAAAATAATCCGTGTGCATATACCCTTAGGGCATGGCCACACGTGGCGGAATTCTTCCGCAACTGTACGCATCAATGCCCAAAATGGGCAATAAATTGATGCGGACTAGCTGCTGCGTATTGAGGTGAAAGTACTTCCCTTCTCTCTATCAGTGCAGGATAGAGGGAAGGGACAGCACTTTCCCTAGTGAAAGTAAACTAATTTCATACTTACCGGCCGTTGTCTTGGTGACGCGTCCCTCTTTCGGCATCCAGCCCGACCTCCCTGGATGACGCGGCAGTCCATGTGACCGCTGCAGCCTGTGATTGGCTGCAGCCGTCACTTAGACTGAAACGTCATCCTGGGAAACCGGACTGGAGGAAGAAGCAGGGAGTTCTCGGTAAGTATGAACTTCTATTTTTTTTGCAGGTTGCTGTATATTGTGATCGGTAGTCACTGTCCAGGGTGCTGAAACAGTTACTGCCCATCGCTTAACTCTTTCAGCACCCTAGACAGTGACTATTTACTGACGTCGCCTAGCAACGCTCCCGTAATTACGGGTGCACACACGTAGTCACCCGTAATTACGGGAGCCCCATTGACTTCCTCAGTCTGGCTGTATACCTAGAAATACATAGGTCCAGCCAGAATGAAGAAATGTCAAGTTAAAAAACCAATACGCTCCGCAGCACACATAACATCTACATTACATCTGCAGACTTCATTGCGGAACTTAGAATCTCCATTGAAGTCAATGGAGAAATTCCGCAATGAGTCCGCAAACAGTCCGCCACACCTCCGCAACAACCATTGTATGCTGCGGACACCAAATTCCGCACCGCAGCCTATGCTCCGCAGCGGAATTGTCCGCAACGTGCAAACGAACCCAACCACAAAGCTGTGGAAGGCCATGGAGAAACGGGTCCGCTGCGGAGTGTCCGCAGCGGAATTCCAGAGCAATTCCGCTACGTGTGGCCATGCCCTTAGTGTTCAATTTCCCAGCAACGCTTCGTTTTAGCTATCGGTTGGGGTCTCAGTGCTCAGACCCCCAGCGATCGAAACTTCTGACATGTCAAACGCTGTGGCCCGTTAGTCCACAGTCTAGTGTAAACGCTGTGGCCCATTAGTCCACAATCTAGTGTAAACGCTGCAGTCAGACAGTCAGTCCACAGTCTAGTCTAAATGCTGCAGTTGGTCAGTCCACAGTGCAGTGCAAACGCTGCAGTTGGTTAGTCCACAGTCTAGTATAAACACTGCAGTTGATCAGTCCACAATGTAAATGCTGCAGTTCGTTGCCCAGTCTAGTGTAAGTGCTACAATTCATCAGACCATACTGTAGTGTAAGTGCTGCGGTGCGTCAGTCCACAGTCTAGTGTAAATGCTGCGATGTGTCAGTCCAGTCTAGTGTAATTGATGCGGCCAGTCCACAGTCTAGTGTAAACTATCTCTTTATTTTACATCTCATAATGTTGATTTTAATTTGTCAACCAAAAAATATAATTTGGCTCCTATGGGTAAGGCCACACGGTGCGGTCACGGTGCGTTTATGTTGCGTTTTTAAACTGCAGCAAGTCATTTTTCATAGCAGTCAATGGTGAAATGTTTGTTATGGACAGACTGCTGCTATTATATTACAATGTGTTTTTGTGCGGTTGACCGCATCTTCATAATGTCCGACCGCATGCAGTTAATGACCGCAATGCCAAAGTTGTTGCTGAACTGCTTGCGTTTTTGCTAACAGTTCTGCAATGCATTGTAATGAACTATATACAGGAAGCACCTAACAAACTTCAACACCGGTAAAAACGATGTCCATCAATTATTTCCTTTAAAAATGCAACAGAACTGCAGCATTAGAGAGACAAAAAACGCATGCAGTTGACCGCATGCGGTTTTCAAACGCAACAAAACCACGTCAACGACGCACCGTGTGGCCTTACCCTAAGGGCAGATTCACACGAACGTTGCGTTTTTGCGCGCGCAAACAACGCGGCGTTTTGCAAGCGCAAAAACCATTTGACAGCTGCGTGTGTCATGCATGTCTGATGCGCGGCTGCGTGATTTTCGCGCAGCCGGCATCATAGAGATGAGGCTTGTCAACGCCCGTCACTGTCCAAGGTGCTGAAAGAGCTAAATCTTTCAGCACCCTCGACAGTGAATGCCGAACACAACAGCGAAAAACCTTTTAAAAAAAAAGATAGAGTTCCTACTTACCGAGAACTTCCCGGCCGTTGCCTTGGTGACGCGTCCTTGGTGACGCGCCTCTCTTGACATCGGGCCCCACCTCCCTGAATGACGCGGCAGTCCAAGTGACCGCTGCAGCCTGTGATTGGCTGCAGCCTGTGCTTGGCCTGTGATTGGCTGGAGCTGTCACTTGAACTGAAGTGTCATCCCGGGAGGTCGGACTGCAGGAAGGAGACAGGAGTAATCGGTAAGTTAGAACTTCGGTTTTTTTTACAGGTTCATGTATTTTGGGATCGCAAGTCACTGTCCATGGTGCTGAAACAGTTTAACTCTTTCAGCACCATGCACAGTGAATGTCTCCCGACGTCGCGGACCGGAAATTTTTTGGCCGGGTTCGGCCAAAACGAGTTTGGCCGAACCCGGTGAAGTTAGCTTCGGTTGTCGGGGTTCGCTCCTCGCAAAGACACTCCGTTTGGATGCTTGGAAACAGAAAAGCACGTGGTGCTTTTCTGTTTCCATTCATCCTTTTGACAGCTCGTGCGCTGTTTCAGTCTGTTCGCACGGAAGTGCTTCCGTGCGACCTGCCTGGTTTTCACGCACCCATTGATTTCAATGGGTGCATGATGCATGAAATACGCAGTTATTGAACCTGTCGCGTATTTTGCGCAGCGAACAAACGCTGCGCAAAATACACGGACTGTGTGTACTGCCCCATAGACTTCTATAGGGCATTGCGTGCCGCGCGAAAACCACGCGGCCTGCACGCTGCCAAATCACGTTCGTGTGAATCCCCCCTAAATGTTGTTTTTTTTTTAAATGTTTTTTTTTTTTGCCTGGAGCCCTGCACCTTTGCACTGTCTGTAGCTCTGCACTTACACCTGGAGTTTTCAATATGGCCTTATTCACACGAGTGTTTCTTTTTATAAAACTGATTGTTTTTCATCCGTATGAATGTCTGTGTTTGTGTTCTGATTCTTTTTTTTGTATCCGTATGCCATCAGTTTTTCTCTTTTACAAAAGAAACAGAACGAGGTCTGGTTTTATCAATTTTATCACAATTTTGTCCAAACCCACTGAAAACACCCACAGGAATGTCACATGACTGCTCAGACGCCATTTACAATTGCTTTTACAGCTTAGAGATCCGTGTCTGATTCCTCTGCTTTGTCGGATTGGTTTTGGGCTATATTTTTTCTTCTGAACATACTGTCCAAACCCATGGACTGTGTTCCGTTGGCCTGGCACATCTATTATCGCCTAGCATGGAATCCGTGAAAATGGACAGCACACAGAATCTTTGATGGATGAGTCTGGTCCCAGTAAAGGACATGTTGTGAGTTTCACACAACGCACACACGCTCCATTAAAAAAGTGTAAATATCTTAGTCAACTTGTATGGGTGAAATGGGTAAAATATGCAATTTTGGGAAACTTCAGCATTTTTGTTTGACCGCTTCGTATACACAGATGTTTACATAGAAACATCAACCTAGCTTCTGCATTCTGGATGGATTGAAGAGGCGCCGGTGTGGTCAGCGGGTTAGTTAATAAAAGGTTTACATTTTGCGTCTGTTGAATTTTGTAGCAATAACTACGAGCCTTGCTTCTTGAATCCTAAGAATTTGTGACTGTAGTGATTTATAGATACAGGATGTTCCCTACAGCTATAAAATGTTAATCTTGGCCTGATCTGAGCTAAGTGTTCGTAGGATTATTTAAATATTTCACCAAGTAAGATAAATATAGTATCACGTGTGAGAGATGGATAGATAAATAAGTGAGGCAGTCAGAAGGGACACAACGCAGAGCCATCCACATGCTCCTACAGGCAGGGCGGACTGCTAGTCTCTGGTTTATAATTCATGTAATACTAATAACTAAACACCTATGTTCCTGAGCTGCCCCGAGTCCCGACACTGTTCTTAAGAATAATTGTGTATATGAACAAATCCAGATTTATCATGTGAAACCGAAGCAGTCAGAACTAGTTATAGCAGGCTCTTCAGTGTGAAGTAGTAATGTCAAAGAGGATTAGAACACGTTAACCTAATGGATCATTACAGTATATCATATTGGGAAGGAAAAGGAAATCATTATGATCTAAAGTATAAGGATTAAATTTACATTAAGGGGTTATTCCCATCACAAAAAGGGATGGCATATAGCTAGGATATGCCATCGCTTCTGATCGGTGGGGGTTTGAATGAAGTGGCTACACAAGCACTGCGGCCCCTTCACAGTTTTTCCCTGACAGTGCAGCTCCCAGACATCAGCTGTGTATGGGGCCGTGCTGCAGCCAGTGGCCGGGAGTGTCATCACTTTCTGTGCGGAAATAACCCTTTACAGAGGTAATGCAGAATTAAATATTCCAATTCTCTTGTTAGATCACACACAACAATTAAAAAAAAATAAAAAATGTTCCTGGGACTAAATCTTACTATTACATATTTGGTATGGCTCCCCATATTTTTTATTCTCTTTTCAGAATGTCTACAAATCCTGTGCCGGTAAGGCCTTGTTCACACGGTGCTAAAAAAAAACCGACGTGTAAACGCTTAAAAAACTAAGCTCTTTTTAAACTACAGGTGTTTTTGTTGTGTTTTTTTACGCTTTTTGGCATGTTTTTTTGGCGCGTAATTAGGACTCCCATTGACTATGGAAATTAGGCGCGTTTTCATCGTGATGCATTTTCTAAACATGCGCGCATAGAAAATAAAAGCGTCGTATGCACTAACGGCACGCTTTCTCATTGATGTCAAAAGGAAGCTTATGTGTTTGCACATACATGTCAAATACACGCCATGAGAAGAGGGCCTTCGGAGAAACCAATTATAGTGCGCCAATTTTTTTGGGGCTGCCTTGCATGAAAGCAGGGATCACTCTGCCACCTGTTTAGAAGAGGTAGTGGGACTGAGCCAATGAGCATGTAAATCCACTGGCATTGGAAACATTAGGTGGACGTTCTTAGTGGGAATCAAAAGAACACCATAACAAGTATGTACTGTATGGCTCTGTTCCCATTTGGACTTGATTTTCTGTTTCCCCGATCCGTCATAGGAACTGAAAAACAGAAGCACCAGATCCGTTGAACCCGACACAACCCATTAGAGGTAGTTTATTAGCATTTCTATGTCAGTTTTCTTCGGTAGAAAGGCCGCAAAAGGGCCAAAAAGTCGCAATTTGAGGTGCAAATTTTGACTTTTGTCTGTTTTATGCCACTCTCGCCAATTTTGTGGGAATGGGCATGGCCTCGGCGAAAGGGCGTGTGCAACCGAGGCCCGACAAATTTATTATAATTTACCCCAGAAAACTGGCGAGAATTATAGTGGAAATCAGCTGGCGTAGATTTCACTCTATGGGCATAGAAAAAGTAGAGGACCCTGCTACCCTCCCCCCGATATGACTACCCTGCTATTGGAAAGTTAAAATAAAAATTTTTTTATTAAAACTTGCTTACCGCTCCTCTTCTCCCCTTCGGTTCGCTCATCACGCCAGCCCTACTCATAAAACGTAATCATGCTCGGTAGCGTCAGAACCAGTGGTGTAACTATAGGGGTCGCAGCGCCACATCAATGAAAAGTTACTATGGTAACTGGGGCCTATGTAATAAACTACACGGGCCCCTGTTACAATAGTAACTGACAGTACTTACCCCCCTCTTTCCGGAGCGCAGCAGAGGTTCTGACGTCACAGCGCTGTACGCATCGCATGACGTCATGACACTATGCACTGTGCACAACATCCCGACCCTGGATGGAGTCAGGACCTCCACTGCGGCCGAAGAGTAGGGTAAGTTTAGTATTACTGTGAATATGCCATAAATGTCCCAGAAGGGAAAACACATCAAGACTCCAGACAGTGTATAAATGCACAATAATAATAAAAACTCATTTTTGCCAAAGGGAGGCAAAGATGTATGAACAAGTAAATCTCACTCCAATTTTCAATTAGCCCAAAATGGCTCTTAATGACCAATTTCGTAGAACACTCTGTCAATAATAATGTCATTTGTTAAAACACACCCTATAAACATTCTTCAGAGTCTGAATCCACGCTAGTTTGTCATATGTGAGTGGAGTGCAGGAAGTGGTGGAAATAGCAGACACATCGGTAATTAAAGACTCCGATGTGCAGAGGCCAATAATAGCGGTCATATATAGGTCTTTAGAGAAGTATTCATGAACTAAACTGGTTTTCTATTGCATAGTTGTCCCTAAAACCTCTGCAGTCCCATTGTTCATGTAAGGAAAATCTTTTGTAGACTATATTATACAATATGCTCTGTTGCAGCTAAACAAAAATAGAAATGTAAAATTTCATCATAAAATTAATTTATTTGAACATATTTTTCCATTGTTAATAAATTCATTAAATTTATATATATATTTTTTATAGATGGATGAAATTCATTTAATTCAGAGCTGGTCCAGATACAATAACAAGATACAAGCCCTCCATCAGTCACTTGGACTTCCATCATGGCAAAAACCAAAGGTAATTATAGTTTAACCCGTGTGATGACTTCTCTCTTATTTGACTTAAAGAGGCTCTGTCACCACATTATAAGTGCCCTGTCTCCTACATAAGGAGGTCGGCGCTATAATGTAGGTGACAGTAATGCTTTTTATTTTAAAAAACAATCTATTTTCACAACGTTAGGAGCGATTTTGGTTTATGTTAATGGTTTCTTAATGCCCAAGTGGGCGTATTTTTACTTTCGACCAAGTGGGCGTTGTACAGAGGAGTGTATGACGCTGACCAATCGGCATCATGCACTCCTCTCCATTCATTTAGACAACAGAATCGCGTTCTTACTAGAACATGATCTGCAGCCACATACACAAGTGTCCTGATAATTAATACACATGATCATCCAGCCTGGACGTCATGCGTATTCAGAATCCTGACACTTCTGAATCTTTTCTGTGAGATTTAAAGCACGGGAAACGAAATCTCGTTTACCTCCGTAATCTCGCGAGATTTCGTATCCGTTGCTGGAATCTCACAGAAAAGATTCAGAAGTGTCAGGATTCTGAATACGCATTACGTCCAGGCTGGATGATCATGTGTATTCATTATCAGGACACTTGTGTATGTGGCTGCAGATCATGTTCTAGTAAGAACGCGATTCTGCTGTCTAAATGAATGGAGAGGAGTGCATGATGCCGATTGGTCAGCGTCATGCACTCCTCTGTACAACGCCCACTTGTTCGAAAGTAAAAATACGCCCACTTGGGCATTAAGAAACTCATTAGCATAAACTAAAATCGCTCCTAACGTTGTGAAAATAGATTGTTTTTTTAAATAAAAAGCACTGCTGTCACCTACATTACAGCGCCGATCTCCTTATGTAGGAGACAGGACACTTATAATGTGGTGACAGAGTCTCTTTAAAGAGGCTCTGTCACCAGATTTTGCAACCCCTATCTGCTATTGCAGCAGATAGGCGCTGCAATGTAGATTACAGTAACGTTTTTATTTTTAAAAAACGAGCATTTTTGGCCAAGTTATGGCCATTTTTGTATTTATGCAAATGAGGCTTGCAAAAGTCCAAGTGGGTGTGTTTAAAAGTAAAAGTCCAACTGGGCGTGTATTATGTGCGTACATCGGGGCGTTTTTAATACTTTTACTAGCTGGGCGCTCTGATGAGAAGTATCATCCACTTCTCTTCAGAACGCCCAGCTTCTGGCAGTGCAGACACAGCCGTGTTCTCGAGAGATCACGCTGTGTCGTCACTCACAGGTCCTGCATCGTGTCAGACGAGCGAGGACACCGGCACCAGAGGCTACAGATGATTCTGCAGCAGCATCAGCGTTTGCAGGTAAGTAGCTACATCGACTTACCTGCAAATGCCGATGCTGCTGCAGAATCAACTGAAGCCTCTGGTGCCCTCGCTCGTCTGACACGATGCAGGACCTGTGAGTGACGACACAGCGTGATCTCTCGAGAACACGGCTGTGTCTGCACTGCCAGAAGCTGGGCGTTCTGAAGAGAAGTGGATGATACTTCTCATCAGAGCGCCCAGCTAGTAAAAGTATTAAAAACGCCCCGATGTACGCACCTAATACACGCCCACTTGGACTTTTACTTTAAACACACCCACTTGGACTTTTGCAAGCCTCATTTACATAAATACAAAAATGGTCATAACTTGGCCAAAAATGCTCGTTTTTTAAAAATAAAAACGTTACTGTAATCTACATTGCAGCGCCGATCTGCTGCAATAGCAGATAGGGGTTGCAAAATCTGGTGACAGAGCCTCTTTAAGGTCCTTTTACACCAACCAATATGGGCTATGATTAGTTATGTATGGGGACGAGTGATTGTTACTATGATCGCTCGTCCGCATGCATTTCTATCATGTCAGCAGCACATTTAACTGTTTACACAGGGGGATGTGCTACAGACAATGATAATATTCATTGATGCATAAACTATACAATCAGCCGATGAACGAGCGTTTGCTCGTTCATCGGCTGATCGTTTCCCTGTTTACACAGGGCAATGGTTGGGAACGAGCGGTAATATGAACACTCATTTGCCCGATCATTGGCCCATGTAAAAGGACCTTTACACTAGAAATAAATGAACAGGCTAATAGCATGGTTCCCACAGAGCAGGTCATATTACAGGTACCAATCAATAATATTTCCAATACTAATATTAAGACAATGATTATTTTGTGTGATTTAAGATGCTCTCTTGCCCCATCCACTGTGACTCATTTTTGATGCTGCTATGCCTGCTACCCCAGTAGTTATAGTCCTGAGCACAAGTTACATTTTAAAGGGAACGTCCGGTTTCAGCAAATGTTATTTTTTTGGTATAATTAAAAATGATTCAACGTTCCCTTATCCTTTCTGTATTAATTCCTTACGATTTTCAAGATCTCTGCTTGTTATTATTCAGTAGGAACATTCATTTTTTATTTCCAGTGGATAAATTCTGTCCATGGTCATGTGACGGACATGCAAGTGCACGGCTCGTTAGAAGATACAGCTCTGATTCACATACTGTAACGATCCCTGCACCTGTGTGATACATACTGTAACTGTAACGATCCCTGCACCTGTGTGATACATACTGTAACTGTAACGATCCCTGCACCTGTGTGATACATACTGTAACTGTAACGATCCCTGCACCTGTGTGATCATCACATGAACAACTGTGAGGAATTAATACAGGAAGCATATTGGAAAATTGTTACACTTTTAATTACATGGGGCCATTTAGTGGGTTCAGGTATCCTACATATGGGCTTATTGTGTTTTGTCTCTTTATTTACTGAACAGTGAATACTAATATAAAAAAAAAAATCATTGTTTTTAATTTAGCTTTTTTTTTTTATAATAACATAAAATGAATGCCCGGACATAACAGATACCCACACAGTTTTAGAGCTTCCGATAAATATGTTGTTAGCAATGAAAACATTATTGTATATACCAAACCTAGTGACTCAGAGAGTGAGAAAAGAAGATGTTTAATGTGAACTGTTAGAGCAGCAGAAGATGTTACATAAACATTATACAGTTGGAATAAATAATGCCTGTGACTTGCAGTTTCACTCTGCGCCACCAAGTCTACAAGCGTGCCCATTGCAGGGATTCCTTACATGACTAGCAAGTGATATAAGACTCAGAAGAGAGCGCCAGGGACCTGGGCCTGATTAAGGACAGGAATGGCGTGTCATTAGAGCTGATAACACTACGTTAGTTATTGGACAAAGCACGCTGAGCCCAGGAAATGATAAAGCTTGAAATGCTCAGACTGCAGACAACAATTCTGACTTGATGTTTCCTGCCTTCTCCACACCACAGCCAACATTTCACAAGTCCGGCTCTCCAAAACCAGATGACACCTCCAGAAAGCTATTTCTGTCTGGCCAGCGGCACATGACTGGAAGTGAACTCCAGAGAGAGGTTCTAAAACATTGTGGACTATCTGCTTATCACGCAATGATGGAAAGTTACTCTGAAGGTTGGAAAGTATTGTTGCTTCATTTTGAAATAAAATAAAGGGTTAAAAATTGGAAATATAACCAACTTAAAATATGCTAGGATTTTATCATTTAGGCTGGATTCACACGAGCATGTTCGGTCCGTAAAGGACGGAGCGTATTTCGGCCACAAGTACCGGACCGAACACAGTGCAGGGAGCCGGGCTCCTAGCATCATAGTTATGTACGACGCTAGGAGTCGCTGTCTCGCTGCGGGACAACTGTCCCGTACTGTAATCATGATTACAGTAAGGGACAGTAGTTCCATGGAGAGGCAGGGTCTCCTAGCGTCGTACATAACTATGATGCTAGGAGCCCGGCTCCCTGCAGTGTGTTCGGTCCGGGACTTGCGGCCGAAATACGTTCTGTCCTTTACGGACCGAACATGCTCATGTGAATCCAGCCTAACTGTATAGGGCCCAGGGGTGAATATACTTTATGTGCTGCCCAGTAGGTTTGGGGGCCCATTATCTGCTTTAATGAGTTGGTTACAATCAGTAAGGCCTGACGGTATTTTTCATCCACCCGTAAATACTGTCCGTAAATACGGATCCGTAGTATCTGTAATGCATCCATAATGCATCCGTATTTACAGATCCGCAAAAAAAACAGGGAGGAATCTTGGGTAATCCCCTGGCATTGGATAGCAATGCTTCCCTAATTACGGACGGCTACGAATGCACATCCGCAGCCATCTGTAATTATGGAAGTGCCCATAGAGTTCTATGGGGAGTCCGTGCCATAATTACAGACAAAAAAAGGACATGTTCTATCATTTCTACGGCACAGACACCCATCCGTAGAAATACGGAAAGGTGTCCATAGCCCATAGAAATGAATGGGTCCATAATTACGGATGAAATATACGGTCTTGCGCATGAAGCTTTACTGGTAGATTGTTAGAGAGACATAAGGGAGGTGCGCTATGATGGGCTATTGGAGAGCAAGGAGCCCATAGACTGTTTATACACAGGGACCCTTTGCTGTCTATGTCTGCCCCTGATGAGGCCTCATGCGTGTGCACAGAGCCTGTACTGTGGTACACAAGTGTCCCTGGGGCTCTGTACTATGAAAATTTAAGCACTCCATGTGCCGCCGAATGGTGCCTACATACAGGGCTGCGTTACTGACATATTCTCCACTAGAAGCAATGCTTTGTTGGATGGGATTTCAAAAGACTAGAAATTGGCCACTAGGTGATGCAAGAGACTTTTTTTTAAATAAAAAAATTAGAAAATGTTATTTGGAAAAATAGAAAGAAGTCAAACAGAAGGGTCAGTACAGATGTTTGTAAGAAGTGAATTTGCTAGATGTGTCTACCACTTTTTGTCTGAAAGTTTATATAGGTGGGCCACCTACCTTATGTGCATCATCGTGGCATTGCTACTCCATGTCGCCAGCACAAGCCACCTGTGGATACATAGGGTGTTCTGGGAACCTGTAAGGGCACAATCAGACATGGCGTAATTTTTCCACTGAAAATGTTGCTGCAGATTCTTTGCGAATTTGCAGCAACGTTTTCATATTTGACAGGTAATTCTGACGTTGTGGATATCACAGCAGACTTGCTGCAGATCTCAGCCTTTGCAATGCAAATGCTGAGATCCGCAGTGAAAGTCCGCTACTTCTCCGCAACATAATGAGCATTCAGCGGAGGGAAAATTCTGGACCGCAGCCTAAATTCCGCACAATTATTTTCCGCAACATCTGAACTAAGTTTCCTAAAAATGTATAGAAACAAATGTAAAAAACAGCTGCTGCAGAATTCCACTGCGGACTGTTCACAGCGGAATTCAACAGCAATTCCGCCACGTCTGAATGTGCCCTAAGGGTATGTTCAGACGGCTTATTTCAAGCCATTTTTCTTGCTGTAAATGCCCTGAAAAATAGCTGAAAATACGGGGGCTGAATGCCTCCAAATATCTGCCCAATGATTTCAATGGGAAAAACGGCGTTCCTTCCCCACAGGGCGTTTTTTAGTTTTTTAAATTGGCGCGTAAAAAAAAAAACGCCCCGTAAAAAAGAAGTGCATGTCACTTTTTGAGCCGTTTTTGGAGACGTTTTTCATTGTGTCAATAGGAAAACAGCTCCAAAAAAAACACATAAAAAACGCTTGATTCTTAAAAAACGGCTGAAAATCAGAGGCTAAATTCCCTTGAAAACAGCTCCGTCTTTTACAGCCATTTTTTGTTAGCCGTGTGAACATACGCCAACACTCCTGGGAGCCATGATTTTATAATCCGTATCCTAGGTTTTGTTTGGAGTAGAGGTTTTGTGAGTGAATATCTAGTATATCTGAGATGTTCCCAAATTCCCTCTCTCAGTTTTGAAAGAAAAGAGAAAAATTAAGTTAACACCTTCAGAGAAGATGATTATTTATTTTAGAGGGAAATGTTCTTAATTTTTTTTTACATGGACATCACAATGGAAAGTGTAGAGCTGCTACGGGGCCCGCGGCATGAGGGGTCTGTGACGCCCCCCACCATGGCCGGAGGCTCCGCTAGCTGCCGCTATGGCTACTACAGCGTGACGCCACTGAACACTACGGCAGAGCAGGGAGGTATCTCCCCACACTGCCATTAAAGGGGTTGTTCCTACAAAAGACATGTATCCCCTATCCACAGGATAGGGGATACATGTGTGATCGCTGGCAGCGATAAGGAGAACGGGGGACCGAAAGTAGAAATGAATGGAGCGCCGGTCGCGCTTCTGCACATGCGTGACCAGCGCTCCTTTAATTTTTATTGAACTGCGCAGGTGCCGGAAGTCAGAGGTTAGTCATGGAGAACTTTGGGCGACTTTCGGTCCCCCGTTCTCCCTATCGCTGCCAGCGATCACACATGTATCCCCTATCCTGTGGATAGGGGATACATGTCTTTTGTAGGACAAACTATAGGTCTGATTTTTTTGGGGGGTTGTGGCTGTACGGCGTTACCTACAGGGGGGGGGCTGTATAGCGTTACCTACAGGGGGGCTGTATAGCGTTACCTACAGGGGGGCTGTATAGCGTTACCTACAGGGGGCTGTATAGCGTTACCTACAGGGGGGTCTTTATGGCGTTATCTACAGAGGGGGCTGTATGGCGCTATCTACAGAGGGGGCTGTATGGTGTTATCTACAGGGGGGCTGTATGGTGTTATCTACAGGGGGGCTGTAAAAAAGGCACTATCTACAAGGGGGGGGGTTGTGTGACACCGAGGGGGGGGGGGCCAGTCAAAAGTTTGCTATGGGTCCCAGTCTTTCCTAGTTACGCCCCTGGGGAGAGCGTCTCTTGGGACCCCCTATAACCTCTGCACCTGCTCTAGCTGTATCACAGTGATCTGCGCCTCGTTTAGGTTTGGTCACCACCAAAATTGCACCTCTCCTAAGCAATAACAACTTTCAGTACAGTATTAATGTTTACATCTCCCACCATGGTTATAATTCCCACTGCTATACCAATGCATAATCTGACCACAGCAAATTTACAGCGGTGCTCCCATGAATAGATTTTTGTGCCATGTTAATCAGACATAAAATAAGTGTGAGCAGCTTGGACTCCCATTGGCAAAAATAATGTGGATCCAGCTCCTATTATCTACCCAAAAATAGAAATTGAGTCTTCCTTGATCTGAATAACATGTCAAACGCAAAAATAAATCTTTTTTGCATTTTGTTTTTTTTCCAAAAAGAAAACAGGAGAAGAGAAAAATGTCACATATTCATTGCACTCATGAGTCAGTACTATGTATCATATTAGCAAAGAATATCGGATTTGAGCATAAAAGATAAAAAAGGGGGAAAATCAACAAGTCTGGGGATCCAAATCACTAACATTGGATAAACCGGAAATGCTGTCCACAATGCCCAAAGCCACAATCCTCAACCATATACTTAAAACAAGAAGATGCGGTTTAACAATAGCACCAAACGGACAAACATAAGGATGGTTCAAAAGAAACAAAGGTAGGGAAAGATCATCCATGGCATGAGAAACAGGAAGAGAGAGAGTTAGAGACATAGAGAGAGAGAGACAGAGAGAGAGAGAAAGAGAGAGAGAGAAAGAGAGAGAGAGAGGGGGAGGGCAGAAAGAGAAAGAAAAAATAAATTGGTTAGTAAACCATTGGACAGTCAATCTGGATCCAAGACATCAAGGGTTCATTGTGCTAGTGATAATACATACATTATAATAATAATGGTAAAAATAATTATCATGTATTGTTTCATTGCGACACATTCTTCATTTACTTTAATGTAATTTGTTTACAATTTGGAGGGGATACATTTTTATATTAAAAACAAAATAAAAAACTGTCATTCATTAGAACAACACAATAAGCTGTAGAATTCACTCTCATTAACAAATAATCCATCTGCTATCATGTACTGGATTTGCTCCAAAGAGAAGGACGTCTGCAGGACAGGTGATAATTATACTCAATTTTAAGTCATTATAACAAAAGTATTACACAGCCATTAGAGACAATATCTGTATTGGGAAAGCTTTACAGAATGCACAAGCAAATGTTATATAAGGTAAAAAAAAAAGAAGGGATTATTAAAGTATTCATTCTATTGTCATTAAAGAAAGAAAAGATCTTATGAATAGTTTGCACTATGCAACTGGTACTGAATTATTATGCAATGTTGCTTATCCTTATTTGACTTGCAGCCAGGGTATAGCGTATAGCTGGAGCAGCCTCGTATTACCAAGGGTTTGTTAAGGTCATTAGGATTAGACATCGCCACTTGCGAATAAAAAAGAATCGGAATGCATGTTTTACTTGACATCCCATCCAAGCCATCTTATACAGCATTTACATTTTGTAAATGAACAACACAATCTTTCATGGCAGTTAAAAATATATATATATATATTTTTTTTTACTATATAGAAGACTTATGGTATATTCAGAACAGTTGGCACTGATTATCCTGTAAAGCCGGCATCTGCTCAGGAAACATTATGTGCCCCTTGCTTTACTCCCTGAACCGGCATGGTTTCCTGCGCTGTCTTCACATGTTTTCTGCTACTAAAGGGGGATCTAAAACAGGTCTGTTTAGTTAGGAGGGCAGTTTATTGTGAAGCAGACAGAATTTACTATGACCAATGTATACATGGTTACATGTGCTCAAACTGCGGCCCCCCTAGACAGGAAGAGTTTGGTGGGCAGCCTGAAGTATCACACCTGTAAGAAAAAAATCAGTGTGCCTTTGTATGAAATCGGAGGTACAGTTTGGACCCATAGCAGGCTATGGGCACTGTATTACAAATCCACCCAGCACCAATCTGTTATACTGTCATGGGCATGAGGTTAGATTTCTCAGATGTTATCTGAAAAAATGAATGAGTAATTTAGAAATCATTCCAGACAAGGAAATAAAAGCCATACAATTCAAGCTGATGGTTAAAGATATTAGCCAGCCATATCTCTGTTATGTTAGTTCTCACTGGATTATATTTATTGCCGCAGTCAGCTTGGCACTGGCTAAACTGTGGTGTGAAATCGAATGGATTCCTGGTATTCACCCTTTAACCTCCATACAGAAATGTGGACTTCGCTGCAGGGAATCTCCAGGTTGCAGATCCCAAAATAGTCGCCGACTGGCAGATAGAGCATAGGTGTAAGCGGGAGGCAGAAAGTAGTCATTACCAGATATTAGTCCAAAGAGCAATAAAACCAGAGGATGAGGCAGAAGCAGGGTCGAGTAAAATACCAGGAAGAGAACTACAAGTACCAAAACAAACGGCAGGCATATGGTCAGACAGTCTGAAGTTCAGTAACCAATAGCAACGACAAGTTTTAAAGCGAATCCAGAAGACGTGGTCAGACAAGCTGGGCCAAAAGTACACATCTTAATAACAATACACAGGCATAGAACTAGGAAAGAAAATCTGCAGCCAGGACACAGATCATGCTAATGGAGCGCCTAGTGCTCTGATTGGCCAGAAACTGGACTCTCTGATTGCCAGATGGCCGAGCCTCCTGATTGACCAAACAGCCATGACTTTAATTTTGATTGGGCAGTCGTGCGTACTGCGGAAGTGCTACCCAACATCCCTGCCATGACACTCGAGGCAGCGGTGGCTGGCAGAGGAGGACATCGCTAAAGCGGGCAAGGCAAGTATGTAACAATCTCTCACAAAGGGCCCCCCCGTTATCTGGATATGTATATGTATATATATATATATATATATATATATATATATATATGCCTTTTGATTTTATTCTGCATTTTATTCTACAGTATGTAAATAACAAGAAATATAATTGACAAGTGTCACAAGCTTTCATGTGTTATTGTCATAAAGCGGCATCTTGATGTAAATGCTCTTTTCTCTCATTTCAATCTTTTCTTAAAGACCCAGTGAATGACTCCCCTCCAATGCAGAAAGTGATTGATAAAGTTCTGATCAGAAGAAGTATGGTTCAGGCACATAGACGGAAGCACCACGATGAAACGATCAGGTATCTGGAAACATTATATCCCCGAGTAAAAGTACAGTGCTCTTTGCCAAATTGTCTTAATTAAATCTGTCCTATTTATTTCTTCAGCCCATCATATTTCCGTCAGAAAGTCTGAAATAGGCTGAAACTGACAAAGAGTTTTTGTTAAATATCCTAAATTAGAATTTTTTTTATTTTTTTTTAAAGAAAACTGGAAGCAGCCAAAGAGCATTTAAGGAAAGAGCTTAAGAATTTGGAAGCACGGAATGAATTCTTTGGAAATGGTATGTCTTTACCAATTATAGTAGGCAGCTATGCACTGTATTCTCATATCTCAATCAGCGAACATGGACATAGGACTATTGCCAAATATGGCCAGGAGCCAGCGAAAAAAGCAACCAGATCAGGGAGATCTGGCAATGTTCATTAGTATATGGCTGTCTTGTGGAGACCCCTACTCTGGAAAAAGGACATTATATTCTCTGTAAACTCATATAGTATGGCTATTTAAGGGCTTGACATGTAGTATATTTCCATCTAATACTTCATCCTTTCAATATCCAGGAGAAGCAACATAGTCAATCTCCCTGAGTCATAATATAAGGACATTGATAGAATAATGTAAGATGTGTAACACCCTATTTGTACATGGTGCTTGAATTTCAATGAACAAATCAACGTAAATGTACATTTTACATGAACAACGTTCTATTCATGATGTAAAAGGCCCAAAACAGTAATATTAGCGTTTGGCAGGTAAGAGAGATAAATTGTACACATATGATTTAATACAGGAAAATGGAAAACTATCATATTGTATAAAGCATAAAAACATTCTATCTATTACTTGAAATATCCACAAAGCGCAACCCTAAATATTCCATGATTTCTAGATGTCCAGTAAATCCTGACCATTCAGCAAACGATTAGTATTAAAGTATTAATTAATGTATGAAAGTATTAACAACTGCCTGTAAAGCTTTTTACTATGGAACATGAACTTGGCATAGATGTAGACAATAGCCTTTACAACTTGCCAATACATGATATGATGCATTTTATATTTTTGAAGAGAACTCGTCAGGTTAATGTAAATGGTTTAATAGCTTTAAGGGCTCTTACTCACTATAAAAGAGGTGCACTTAAAACAGGTGTGTAATGTTTATATACTTATAAAAGTTAATCATGTTCCCCATTAGACGTCTCTTTTCAAGACTAAATAAATCTAATTATTTTATTCTTTCCTGCCTCTTATTAGTTAAGTTGCTTAACTATTTTTTCCAACTCCAGGGCACCTTTTTTATGAACTGGTGCCCAAAACTGAACTGCATATTCTAGATGAGGCTGCACTAATGCTTTGTAAAGTGGTAATATTATTTCCCTGTCCCGTGAGTCCCTATCCTTTTAATACACGACAATATCTTGCTGGCCTTTGAAGCAGCTGATTGACATTGCATGCTGTTATTTAGTTTATGATCTACAAGTACACCCAGACATATGATGCATGCAGATTGTTGGTACCCAGATGCATAACTTTGCATTTATCTACATTAATCTTCATTTGCCAAGTGGATGCCCAAATACTCTATTGAAAAATGGGCCACATTTTGGTGAAATTAGCTAAATTTTGAACATTTTTGACATAAACACCTCTCTAGACACTTTTAAAAGTGTCTTGAATAAGGGTTGTGTCTTAGCTGGAAAGGTGCGCGGTTTACCAGAAAAAGGCGTGACTTAAGAGCACTAAAGTGCACACAAAAAGTGCGCCAAAAAATTGGCACAAATTTCTGGTGCAAAATAAGCCAAATCCGAGGTGCGATAAGGAAGAGAAAAGTTTTTTACAGGTCATGCAAGATGCGGCAAAATTATCATACAACTATATCTCACACACTGATTCTACTCTGAAGCTTAATTGGTCGTCTGGGTGGCATCTCTGAGAACCACTGGCGGACAATCCTTTCCTCATGTTGCATCATTCAACCATCCAATTCAGCTAGTAAGCGGATGTAGTGTGCTGCACCATATATTCTGTTTTTGGGGTTTTATAGCAGGGTTTCCTAGCACCTATGTTGTCAACCCTTTGTAGTTCCCTCCTACACTCTGCAAACATACTAATAGCTTTATTGGCTTCTTATGAAATTGGCCCAATTGTGTTTAAGGTTGTGTGCTTCACTGGAAACCGGGACTGATGTACTGATGACAATTTCTGTACAGCGCTGCAAAATATGTTGGCGCAAATATGTTACACAACAGGAGATAGATATTAGATAGATAGATGGGCAGATGATAGATAGACAGACAGACAGATAGATGATAGATATTATATAGATAGATAGATAGATAGATAGATAGATAGATAGATAGATAGATAGATAGATAGATAGATAGATAGATAGATAGATAGATAGATAGATAGATAGATAGGCTTTTTGTGGATACCTCTATTTAAAGTACTTCTGTCTCAAAAGTGGGGTTTTAGTTATTTAAATGGACCAAAATTTTATTTTTTAGTCATAATTTATGGGGGATATGATGTTTTTTTTTGTTAGCTACAACAGATTAGCGAAAACTGATTGAAAAACAAAATATTTTTTTAATTAACCTTTTAATATATCTGGCTGCTAGATTATAAAAATAAATACTTAGCAAAAGATCACCCTTTGTTGATGGGACTGCTGTGTCCCATATGCCCATTTTGGACCAGTTTTTTTTGTTTTTTTTTTTGCAAAACTGGAACAAGATACAAAATAAGAAGAATAAGTATTATCTTTAGGATGTGGTAAAATCTGTAGCAGACCTTGGTGCAGTTTCTGCATGGAAACACAGCAAAATACAATACAGTGCAGTACAACCCATTCGCATTTGGCAGGAAAAATCTGCTAGGATTTTAGGGCATGCTGCAATTTTTACAAGCTGCATCATACCTATTATGCTACGGATTTGCTGTGGAATTTTGCAACAGATTTGGTGCAAAAACCACATCGTAAAAATCTGCTGCATTTGAACTTACTCTTGTACCCCTCCATATAAGATCCACGCATGGTATTGAAAACTACAGGATAGATACTAAATATGACATTTAGCCTATTATTTAGGTATATAATCTACCTGGGTATTTGGGTATTCAGTTATAAACGCTACAGAGATTCATAAAATTCACAACTATTTTCTACACAAATGCTGTATTATTTTACTTGCAGTCTACTGATGAAGAATTGATCTGACAGATATGCGGCACATGTCTGGAGTAGGGGTTCATTACCTTCCGTGACAAGTCTTAGACACTGTCTAATGTTGTTTTATGATCCTGAGTCTCCAGGCAGGGAGAAAATCGACTCTTTGATTTTTATTTTTGACACATAAGTTTAGAAAACTATGACCCTTGCATGAGTTGGTCTTCAGGAATTAGTCTGAGAATTCCAACATGAAACAGCATGAGAACAAGTGACCTATAAAAGAGTAGAAGACAGGTTGATTGGAACCAGATTAATAGTAGTGAACATGCTTTTTAATATATAACCTGTTATTTTACTGTCTTCCTTTACAGGACAGAAGTCACAGACGGCCGCACCACTCATCATAAAGCTTTTCCCTAATCTCAGGTTGGTTATATGTATTTACAGTGCACTATAAGCATTTAAAGGGGTTTTCTCATCATAGTAAGCCATATGGCGTGTCGAGATGCCTCAACAGGTGATATCTACTGGAATAAAATATTAAGCAGCAGATTCACATAGAGAAATCATACAATTTTCCTGAACGCTAGAAACATAAATTTGCTTAGGTTTACACCCACAGTTAGAAACATTTATGAAGTCTCTAATCTTAGCGATACAAAGATATCAGATACGTCAACATTTTCGCAACTAATTCAGATCAGATGAATAGTCATGACTGGCCATAAATATGAAACACATCCAACCAATGAATAGCGGTCGGAGTGATAACCTTCATATCTGTGATCATCGGCAAATCTTTTATTGAAAATAAAGTGAATGACCATCACTTGAAAAATATATGTACTCATATGGGAATCAAAAGGTTTCTCTATGTAATGCCCATAATTGCAAGCATCAAAAAAGTATAAGAGGGCATCAAAATAGGAACACCACAAATATTTTTTTTTTAGCATATCCTTTATTAAACTGTAATATACACAAAGTATATATGTACAAGCATAAAAACACAATTCTAAAACTGTTGTGGGCAGTCATGTGTATTCTATATATACATACCCAGCCCTATTCCCCGCAAGGTCTATACCTTACGTAGTAATTAATCATATATCTTGTATATTTTCTATGTTGTATAGTTTTATAAATTGCATCACATGACAACTGTTATCATCTACCTGAAGGCTGTAACGTCTATGGCCACGGTCTGTCGTTCTGCCTTAAACCTCGACGGCCGTGGCCATGGACATCTTACCTCTGTGCAGCGTCGTCCTCCTGTGATGCGCCGGCACTCACTTCCGGACTTCGAGACTGTATCCGGAGGGCACGCCCGCGCGTGCACAGTCTTAAAGGGCCAGTGCGCGCATTTTGCAGGAAGTCTGAAATCTAGCCCAGGATGCCCTGGGCTATAAAAAGGGCTCTGCCCTCTTTCTCTTTGCCAGAGCGTTGTTCGTTACCCATAGTTTGTCGTGCTAATGGTCTCCCAGTATCTTCCAGTTTCCCAGTGCACCTTGTTCCTGTATCCCGTATACTGTTTCCGTGCTACCCAGTTCTAGTGCCGTGCTGTACTGTTGCCATGCTGTGCTACGGTCTATGCATGATTTGCTACGCCTCACCTGACGTCTTCCTGCCGCCTGGTCTAGGACCTGCCTGCCTCGCTACTGTCTACGATTGCCTCAGGTATCCTCGCTGAACTATTGACCTTTGTACTTACCTGTTTCGCCAGCTGCCATCCCGCTACGCGGTACAGCCCAGTGGGTCCACACCCCGCATCGTGATAAAGGCACCCTGTAGCCTTTCTTTATGGATCAGATTATTCACAATACAATCCATATGTCATTGAGTGTTGTTTGCTACATGGAAGTAAAAAAAGAGCAATAAATGAGAATAAAGTTCACCGATAGATGCAGGTTGAATGATAGATAAATAGATAAGTAGTAACTGACTTCATCAGTGTCATGGTCACAGGGTATGTGGACCCAGTATGCCGCTCCGCCGTAGCGGAGCGGCAGCTGACCAGGTCACAGTCTATACGAAAGTCTATAGTAGTTAGTAACACTTGGGTATCTGAACTAGTCCAGACAGTGGCTGTGGCTTCAGCACGGATGGAGGTCGGTGCAGCAGGTACACCGGTGCACCAGATGTGGCGGGCAGTATCTGATGTGGCAGAAGACACTGGACGTGGCAGAAGACACTGGACGTGGCAGAAGGCACTGGACGTGGCAACGACAGCAGGTGCACTAGACATGACTCTGACACTAGTAGGCACAGGAACAAGAACAGCACGGGATACAGGAACAGGTAACAGGGTACGGGTAACGACTGGAACGGGAAACACTAAGGGACCATTTGCAAGACAGTCTTAAGATAACTAACAACGCTCAGGCAAGGATCAGAAGGGATGAGGCCTTCTTATAGACCAGGAAATCATGTGGTTGATGATGATGATTGTTTTACAGGTGCGCGTGCTGGCCCTTTGAGAGCGGGCACGAGCGTGCGCGCGCACCCTAGGGGACACAGCAGACCAGAGCAAAAGTGAGCGCTGGCGTCTCCTTGGAAGGAGATGAGGACCAGCGCTCACTGAGGTGAGTAAACCCGACAGGCCCGTTGCCAGTGACGCTACAATCAGTCAGTGAAATAAAGCCTACATTGTAAGGCTATGGAATGGTTGACATTGTCATGTTTGTAGCTAAAATAGTTTTATATAATCCACTTTATATTCTATGCAGCGGAAATCAGATAAGGAGATAGGCCTGGCTTACAAGAATTTACATGCTGGAGTCAGTTAAGCTCTGGCATCCTGCCAAGACCCATTAGGCTCCGCTCAACACATTTAATAAAATACCAGAAGGATGCTCATTAATTTAAACAAGGGCTCAGGTTATAAATCTTGTTGGCGTTCACATGCCACATTTTTTCAGCTTGCTATTATGAAGTCATTCATTTATGTCAAATGGTGTTTCAATGTGTTTTATCAGATGTATAAAACTACCAAAAATAAATACATAGACCCGTGTGATGAAAGAAAGGGGTTCAAAAAGTGGTTAATGAGATTTTATGTCTTCCTTCTGGAATAGACGAAACTCTTAACTTTACTGTGTAGCATGTTGAAAATTAGCTATATATCTGTCTCTGGAAGTCTTATTTTTATTATTGCTCTCACATTTAAGGACTGTAGTAAAAGTGTTGCATATAGAACTTAGATGTAATTCTTGAACAGCAGCTACTTTTACATTTATTTAAACTAACATGGCTTTTCATTATTGCAGTGAGGGTTAAACTCATTATTAGTATAAGGACACACTTGTTCCCCACTTTGCTGCATCTGGAATCTGTTGTTAACTAAAAAGAGGTACAGGTGACATCACTGTGCTATGGCATGTACACAAGTAGACCATAGGCCCAGGGCTGTTACCCAAACTTGGGCCCCCTTTCTCCGCCACCGCCCTGCCACGCCGTAACTATTGTTAACACTACCTTTTGTGCAAGCATTAACATTAAATTACTGGATGTTACGATTCCATAGTTGCCAACATTTGAATTGTGTTTTCGAGGGACACTTCGGGTGTGGCGCCTTCGGTGGGTGTGTCTTATGGGGGCGTGGTTTATCTGGTGGGTGTGGCTATGGGGCATGGCTTTCCAGAATTTCAGCATACAAAAAAACAAACAAAATTTCTGTTTGGCTGAGAACTACTATGGTGGCCGGTATGTCTCTGGTTGTTTACAGGCAGGTGATGTCTCACTTTATCACTAGGGCTAGGCAATATGTGCTAACCACTACTGGTAGCGTAAAAACCAGTGTAGATAGTGCCACACCTGGGCCCTTTGTAGATGGTGCTCCACACTGCTCCCAGTACATATTGCCGCATACTGCTCCCTCTAGATAATGATGCCACATACTGCTCCCTGGAGATGACGCCACGCACTGCTCCCTGTAGATAATACCACAATGCCCTCTGTAGATAGTGCCACGAGGCCCCCCTGTAGTTGCCACAGATTCCTGTAGAGGATGCCACACAGACCCCCTGTAGATGATGCCACACAGCCCCCATGTAGATGATGCCACACAGCCCCCCTGTAGATGATGTCACACAGCTCACTGTAGATGATGCCACACAGCCCCCCTATAGATGACAACACACACAGCCCCCTGTAGATAGTTCCACACACCTCCTTGTAGGTAGTGCCACATACTCCCCCTGTAAATAGTGCCACATACTCCCCCTGTAGATGGTGCGAAATACTCACCCCCTAGATAGAGCCATTGTGGCTCCCTCTATGAGCGGAATCCCTGGGCCAGGGGTCGGCAATGCTTTGTCCGGGAATTCCGGCTCTCCATGAGGAGTCCCTGACTTCATTGTCCATATATGGACAGTGATATCGTCAGTGGCTCCCTCTATGAGCGGGATCACCAGCCAGGCATCGGCAATACTCTTGCCGGTGATTCCGCTGCAGGAAGTGCCCCTAACGTCACTGCCCTTATATGGACAGTGAAGTCATGGGCTACTCCTGGAGCACCAGAATCCCCGGCCAAAGCGTTGCTGACGCCCTGGCTGGGAATTCCCCTCTTAGAGAGAGCCCTGACTTCACTATCCATATGAGGTCAGTGACGTCAGTGGCACCTCCTTCGGTGGAATCCCCGGCCAGGGCATCGGCAACGCTTTGGCTGGGGATTTCTCTCCAGGAGGAGTGAATGGCAGAGCAGGAAGCAGAAAGTTTCCTGCTCTGCCATAGTATTCAATTGTATCTGTGTCCTGAGGAAGTAGATACAATTGAATGTAGCAGTTGCCGGACAAGTCCCGGGACAGTAACTTGCAGGGACTGTCTCTGTAAGAGGAGAGGTGACAGATTCTCTATAAATCTAGTGACTCACATTTGATGACGTCTCAGATTCTAGTAGTTTTTTTTTCCCTCTTTTCTTCTCCATCCAGTTAAGACTTCATGACGACTTCTCCCGGCCATGACTCATTTCTGCAGAATTTGCCGCTCAGATGTCTTTGGCTCCTCACTTTTCCAACATTTCCACACCTATTAACGAAGATAAAGTTATAATATAATTGTGTTAAACACTGTAAAGTAAAGCACCACATACACAGTGCCCCCTGTAGATAGCACCACACACACAGCCCCCTGTAGATGGTGCCACATACAGCCCCCTATAGATACCACCACACACAACCCCTGTAGACAGCGCAACACGCACACTTTCCTTGTAGATAGTGCCACACACCCAATGTAGATAGCATCACACATAGCCCCCCTATAGATAGCGCCACACAGCCCCCCTGTAAATGGCGCCACACTCAGCCCTTGTTGATAGCATCACTCACCCCCCTGTAGATAGTGCCACACACCCCCTTTAGAAAGTTCCACACACAGCCCCCTGTAGATAGCGCCACACTCAGCCTCCTGTAGATAGCGCCACACACAGCCCCCTGTAGATAGCTTCACACACAGCCCCCTGTAGATAGCGCTACACACAGCCCCCTGTAGATAGCGTCACACACAGCCCCCTGTAAATAGCGCCACACACAGCCCACTGTAGATAGCCCCACACACAGCCCCCTGTAGATAGCGCCACACACAGCCCCCTGTAGATAGCGCCCCACAATGCCCCTATAGATAGCACCACACACAGCCCCTATAGATAGCATCACATACAGCCCCCTGTAGATAGCGTCACACACAGCCCCCTGTAGATAGCGTTACACACATCCCCCTGTAGACAGCGCCACACACAGCCCCCCAGTAGATAGCATCACACACAGCCCCCCTATAGATAGCGCCACACAGACCCCCTGTAGATAGCATCACACACAGACCCCCTATAGTGTTACACAGTGGCTCCCCCTTGTATATAGTGTCACAAAGCGATTCCCCCCTTGTATATAGTGTCACACAGCGCTCCCCCTTGTATATAGTGGCACACAGCGCTCCCCCTTGTATATAGTGACACACAGCGCTACCACCCCTTGTATATAGTGCTACACAGCTCTTCCCCCACCTTGTATATAACGTCACACAGCGCTACCCCCTTGTACATAGTGCCACACAGAGCTCCCCCTTCTTGTATATAGTGCTACACAGCGCATCCCGCCCTTCTTGTATATAGTTCTACATAGCTTTTCTCCCCTCATATATAGGGCTAGCCAGCGCCCCCCCTTCTTGTATATAGTTCTACGAAGCGCTCCCCTTCCTTGTATATAGTGCTACGCAGCGCTCCCCCTTGTATATAGTGCAATGCAGCGATTCCCCCCTGATACATAGTGCTTCCCCCCCTTGCATATAGTTCTACACAGAGCTCCCCCCCTTCTTGTATATAGTGACACACAGCGCTCCCCCTCCCCAGAAAAAAATAAATAAACAAAAAAATATTTTACTTACCTTGCCCGTTCCCGCGACGGGCGGAGCGCTACATATCCTCCGGGTGGGACACATGCGCAGACCAGCTTGATGCAGTGACATCATCACACCGGCCTGCGCAGGGAGCCTAACGTGGCCTATAGTATTCACTTGTATCTGTGTCCTGAGGACGCAGATACAAGTGAATGTGGCTGTCGCTAGCACCGGGGCCCCCTCCGTTGCTAGCAATGCCACAGACCAGGCATGAGGGTACCAATGCGTTCATGTGCGGTTCGGGCGGCCATGGGCCCCCTGGGAGCCTTGGGCCCCGGGTTGCCGCCGAACCGCCCTGATGATGATCCGCCGCTGCATGTACACAACAGATGACTGTTTGATGCAATTAAAAGTAGTACCCAGTGTCCTTCTGGCATCCGCCGCCATCCATACCCACTTCTTGAACAAGTGTCCTTGCCATTACTCATTTACTGATGTCAAATCACTAGGGGCTTACTCAGGATTTTGGCATGGGGGGGGGGTGGTTTCTTAGGTATGGTTATGCACACATAGAAATAGATGCACATGCACTTGATAAATTAAGTAATTGACCTCATTTTCACGTCATGTAATGTCGGGCCATGCCTGTGTGGTCACCGTGGGAGCCCGGATGTGACTGACAGTCGGACTCCCTCTGCAACAACTGAGTTCGGAGAAACTTAGATTCCCGAGCGTTTAACCCCTTAAATGCAGCAGTCTATATCAACGACAGCATTAAAGTGGTTTGACAGAGGGGGCCCCCCTCTGTCACCCATCGGCGGCACACGAATGCGTCTAACAGGTCCCCAGGCCTGCCATCACTGTATGCCTATTAGGTCGTTAGCAGTGAAGCATTATGGTAATGATTAGAAGATTGCATTGCAAAGTCCCCTAGTAGGACTAAAAAAAATAATCAAATACAGGTAAATAAAGTTAATGAAAAAAAAAATGAAAATAAAATTAGACCATTTTTTCCCCAAAATTTCCTTTTTTGTGTAAAAGTATTAAATTTTTTATGGTGAACGCCGTACAAAAAATACATGAAAAACTACTGCGGAATGTCTTTTTTTCAGTTCCCCTGTAAAAAAATATAATAAAAGTTAATCAATAAGTCACATGTAAAATGTATAATTTTTATTTCATAGCTATCTTAAAACAGGGGTACAATCACCACTGTGAAAAGCCGAACCGTGTATTTAAAAACGTATTAAACACAATTCTCCCAGTCCTAGTTCGTTTGCGAACCCTTTGTGACTGGGTATGTAAACAGAGATATCAAAATATGGAATCAGCGTATAACATTGGTAAAGCAGTGGTTTGGACCCTCGTTCACACAGGAGCCTGCGTTAACCGCACCAGATTCTCCCAATGTACAGATGCACAACAATGCCACTGCCCCCTACGCAAAATTCCCTCACTTCAGTGAATTCCTCCACTGTGGAATTCCAGAGCAACAACACGTCATCAATATATCTAATCCAGATACCTATTGATGAAGTCCACTTGACAAATTTATCCCCAAAGACCACTGTCTCTTCCCACCAACCAAGAAACAAGTTTGCATACGTGGGAGCAGTGGGACTCCCCATTGCTGTACCATGTTGCTGATGAAAAATACGGTCTTCAAAGATAAAAACATTCCTTTCTAACACAAAGTGTAATAATTGCAAAACAAGCTGGTTATGAGCCACATATTGAGTGCCCCTAGATTTTAGAAAGTATTCCACTGCTTCACAGCCAAGTCTATGTGGAATGGAGGAATACAAAGCCTCCACATCCAAACTCGCCAGAAATGTATTTTGTTCCAAAGTGATACCCTCAATTTGTTTTAAAAGATCCATGGTATCACGTACATATGATGTGAGACCTAGCACAAACGGACGCAGCACCTGGTCTATATATGTACTCACATTCTGCGTTAGATTATTAATACCTGATACAATGGGTCTACCACGTAGGGGAGGATAGCCCTTGTGGATTTTTGGCAGGCTATAAAAGCATGCCATAATAGGAAATTGAGGAAATAGAAAGTTGAATTCGCTAGCACTGATCAAAGACCTGCTCTTTGCATCCCGCAGGATACCTAAAAGCTCACAGATACTTCTACAGCCTCCCATTGAGTCATCATGCTCTGTGTTGTTTACATTGTTACTTCCGGGTATGTCAGCTGACAGCCGGGAGTCACATGGTTGAGCATCATGGATGTGCTGGGCCAGTGTGATTGGCTGTTTGATGTATGCTGCCGGAGCCAGGGGGCGGCGTATTCAGTTCATAGTGACTCAGAGTCCCAGAGTGAAGCATGCCGCTGACATCTATGCGTGCATGCTTCCGTGTTGTGCAGTAGAATACCTGCTGCTGAAGATATATCGCTGGCATCCTGGCCAGACTGACAGACCCCTGATGATAAGTATAGAAACGCGTAGGGTCGGGTGAAGTGAGGGAATTTTGCGTAGGGGGCAGTGGCATTGTTGTGCATCTGTACATTGGGAGAATCTGGTGCGGTTAACGCAGGCTCCTGTGTGAACGAGGGTCCAAACCACTGCTTTACCAATGTTATACGCTGATTCCATATTTTGATATCTCTGTTTACATACCCAGTCACAAAGGGTTCGCAAACGAACTAGGACTGGGAGTATTGTGTTTAATACGTTTTTAAATACACGGTTGGGCTTTTCACAGTGGTGATTGTACCCCTGTTTTTAGATAGCTATGAAATAAAAATTATACATTTTACTCATTTATCACTTCAGTGAATTTTCAAATGTTCATATTTGTGGGAGCACAATATATATCGTTAAAATACAGTGAATCAATAAGTCACATGTACCACAAAATGCTACTTATAAAAACTACATTTCATCTCGCAAAAAACATGTCCTTATACATCGACTGAAAACTATAAAAGTTATGGCTCTTGGAATACAGCTATGCAAAAACAAAAATTTTTCGTTTAAAAGTGTTTTTATTGTGCAAAAGTAGTAATTTTTTTTATATATTTGGTATCGCCGTAATCGTACGACCCATATAATTAAGATAACGTTATTTATAGTGAACGGTGTAATATATAACACAAAAAACATTGCTGGAATAGCGTGGTTTTTTTAAATTCCCTCCCAAAAACACTTAATAAAAGTTAATCAATGTATTATCTGAACCCAAAATGCAATTAAAAAAATCCATTGAAAAATTCAACTCGTTCTGCAAAAAAACAAGCCCCAATATCTAGACGGAAAAATAAAAAAGTTATGGCTCTTGGAATGCGACGATGAAAAACGAAAAAGAATGCCTGATCATTAAGGACCAAATAGGCCTGGCTGTTAAGAGTGAAAAAGTGAATAATTAAAGGGGTTATCCAGGCCTTTAAAATTAATGACCTATCCTTAGGAAAGGCCATCAATATTAGATCGGTGGGAGTCTGGTACCCGCGCCAATCAGCTGTTTGAAGGCGCTTGTACTCTTCATTGAGGATGGGACAGGGGTGCAATACCTTGCACAGTCGCTACAAATGTAATGGCGGCGCGTGCAAAGTACAAACGAGAAGGAAACCATGTAAACAATAAGGAGGATTCGGCGAACATACGCTGCAAGCAGCTGATTGGCAAGAGTGCCGAGAGTCATAACCCCACCGATCTGATATTGATTTCTTATCCTAAGGATAGGTCGTCAATTTGAAAAAAAACAGAGAACCTTTTTGATGTTACCTATACTGTGTACATAGATGATGCTATAATACTGTACACATAACTAATGGCAGCATTCAATACACATAAAAAAATGCTCCCATAGTGTACATGTGTGTGTGTGTGTGTGTGTGTGTGTGTGTGTGTATATATATATATATATATATATATATATATATATATATATATATAAATATATATATATATTTATATATCTATATCTATATATATATATATATATATATACATACAGTCATTCTCCATTGAAATTAATTGGATTAATGTCTCTCTCATAGGTTTCTATTGAATTTCAATGTACAACCGGGATATCGATTTATTAAATATTGTACATATTAAATATTATTTAAATCTTATTACTACGGATTGCTGATATACCACCCAATGCAGCCAAATAATTCAGGCTGTATTCATTTTGTTGTTGCAAATATTTGCCTTTTTTTCTCAGCAAACCTCGGTTCCCAAACATCTGTCCCCATTCTTTTTGTTTATTTTTTTGTAAAGTTACCATTGTTCTGTTTCTTTCTAGAAACAAAAATGATGAGCAGAGTCCAGCTGGAACTGACCTCCTGCAAGGTTTGACTATGGTATGTGGACATGTCTATAATGACTGAGAAACACTGATATTATTAGATTTGGCTTATAATTCTGTATTTATTGCTACAGGATGATCCTCTCCTGGATGAAGTAGTAGAAGAAATAATGAATACCAACTTATCACTCCATCCCCAAAAGATGAATTCTGGGAAAAGACGGTATCCTTTCACTATATGTAAGGCACTAATTTTGAATGGTGCGCATAAATTTATATCATCCAATCAGCAACATCAATGGACTCAACAAACTTAACAGAGATGCCACTATCATTATTTTATATATGTATTATATACGCTATGCAAAATAATATACTTTAAGTATGTGAAAAGATTTTTTGGAATGGCACTATAATAATTAAAGTAGATGATCACGAGAACGAAGTTTAAAAGGCACTAGGTGAAGCGGAGTACCACTTCTCCTGACGGCTCTACTCAGCTTTTTCTAGAGGCCTCATGGTCGGCCCATTATAGTCCTTAGATGACAGTGCACTCTCTGGAAAAAGCCAAATGGAGCCAACAGGGGACAAAAGGGCACAGCATATTTCTAGCATCGCTGCCACTTCATTCTAGCGTTTAGTGGGGGTCTCAGAAGTCATATCCCCACCAATTGATCGCTGATGGCATGTCCTAATGATATGCCATCAATGTTTGTACTGAGACAACCCTTTAAAGAGGCTCTGTCACCAGATTTTGCAACCCCTATCTCCTATTGCAGCACATCGGCACCAGGCGACAGAGGCTACAGTTGATTCTGCAGCAGCATCGGAGTTTGCAGGTAAGTCGATGTAGCCTCTGTCGCCTGGTGCCGATGTGTCCTCGCTCGTCTGACACGATGCAGGACCTGGGGCAGGAAGTGACATCACAGCGTGATCTCTCGAGAACACGCTGTGTGTCTGTGCACTGCCAGAAGCTGGGTGTTAACGAAGAGAAGTGGATGATGCTGATTCGTCAGCATCATACACTTCTATTCACAACGCCCAGCTAGTAAAAGAAGTAAAAACGCCCAGATGTACACACAATACACGCCCACTTGTACATAACTTTAAACACGCCCAGTTGTACTTAAGAAAGCCTCATTTGCATAAATATAAAAATGGTCATAACTTGGCCAAAAATGCTCGTTTTTGAAAAAAAAAACATGTTACCCTTATCTACATTGCAGCGCCGATCTGCTGCAATAGGAGATAGGGGTTGCAAAATCTGGTGACAGAGCCTCTTTAAGTATTTGCATCTCTAAACTAATTTTCTTCACAATTTTGGAATTCCTTGAAATCTTGCACGCTGTTTATATAGTGTCCCATAAATATTTCTAAACCAACAATCCAGTCTGTTTTCCCAAGTAGAATAAAATCCAAAATGGGAAGAGGTTTGATATTCAATTTCCGGGTGGACGAAGAATGTCTTAGGCCCCATGCACACGACAGCAAAAAACCTCCGTTTTTGCGGACCGCAATTGCGGTCCGCAAAAACGGAGCCATTCACTTTCATTGAACACTGACACCTTTCCGTAGCACTACGGAAGGGTGTCAGTGCCGTGGAAATGTTCCGGGAATTATGGAACATGTCCGTTCTTTCGCCCGAAAATGCGGCTGTCAGTCAGCGGCCGGCCGTGCCCGCAATCGCGGGCCGTGATTGCGGGCACGGTCGTGTGCATGGGGCCTTAGACTCTTGGTCTAAAATATTCCATGTTTCCAAGAGGGATAACTGAGGGTTCACATTTCAAGAGACCATGACAGGACCCTAAAGTAGGTTTCTTGCTTTTTCAGTGTGTTTTAAATTATGTTTGCCACTGTAATGTTGACGATTGATACCACTCAGTGCACGTAATTTCAGTTCCTTTTCATTAATATACTGGTATGAGACAATTGCAGAGAAGAAACTTAGAAGCGTCTAAGGATCATACTGTCCTTCTTATAGAAGAGGAAATTATTCTTGAGGTCAGTATTCCTTAATGTGTCTATGTCTGATCTCATCTATTGCTCTTTCTCTCCACAAGTAGCACAAAGTACAATTTGAACCTGATATAAACTGATAAAACTATACTTATATACTTACTACTTACTATGATAAGATTCCTGAACTAATACAGAATAAACATTCCATGTGTTTTTTTTCCCAATAATCTCACATTCCCTATGTCTGGGATTGGCAGAAAGTTAAGAATTTATATCAAGTAAAATGTTGTGTCCTACTGGAGCTTGGTAACTTAATTTGCATTCAGGAATGTTTGAAGTTATGTAATTTTAATTTATTTGGACTTAATATTTATATTATCATGAATGTAGCCCAATTTTATTGCAAGTTTTTTTTAAATTTTTTTCCTGATATGCTTATACAGGGTTAGGAGCTTCACTTGTCTATGGAGCTTTGATGCTCTATTGCCCCCTGCACATTAGTCAAAAAGTTGGTGGTTTGTGGCCACCTCTAGTATGTAGCCCTTTTATAAATCAATAGAAGCTGCATTCATTTTCTGCAAACTGCAAAAAATATCTATGAGGCCTTATTCACACGGACGTGTCCATTTTGCCCGCGAAAAAACGCTGTGTTTTGCGTGCGCAAAAGGTCCGTGTGGCATCAGCAAATGGTGTGTAGCTGTGTGATTTTCGCGCAGCCGGCATCATTATGACACTCTGTTTTTATGTTTACAAACAGCAAAGCACCTGGTGCTTTTCTGTTTTCATTCATTCTTTTTACTACTGTTGCGCGAATCACGCGCGGCACCCGGAAGTGTTTCAGTGTGCCGAGCGCGATTTGCACGCACCCATCGACTTCAATGGGTGCGTGCTGCGCGAAACACGGGCAAGTATAGGACATGTCGTGAGTTTTATGCAGCGCGCATACGCTGCGTGAAATTCACTGACAGTCTGAACGGCCCCATTCACTTACATAGGTCTGTGGGACGCACGTGAAAATCACGCGCGTAGCACGGACGTATAACACGTTCGTGTGAATAAGTCCTAAGAGGAAGAATTCATCTGCCTTCAAAAGTATGTGATAATTCCTAACTTTTTAAAAAACATCTACAGGGAAATTATAGCATGCTACACACACACACACACACACACACACACACACGCACACGCGCACACGCACACACGCACACACACACACACACACACACACACTCACTCACATAATACATAAATACATATGTGTGTGTGTATATATATATATATATATATATATATATATATATATATAAAAATACATAAGCCTTGATCTCAAATACTTTCTAACAGCTATTGTGGTCCCGTAGTGCCAGTCATTGTGTCCCCATTAGTACTGCTAGCTGTAGTATCTCCATGAATAGTGGAAGCCCCCTCAAAGAGTGCTAGTTAGGGTATGTGCACACGTAGTGTCTTCAGGCGTATTTCGGGGCGTTTACACCTCGACAAACGCCTGCAAAAACGGAAGCAGAACATCTACAAACATCTGCCTATTGATTTCAATGGGAAATACGGCGTTCTGTTCCGACGGGGCGTTTTTTTAATGTCTCGTTTTAAAAAAACGGAACGTAAAAAGACGCCCGCGAAAAAGAAGTGCATGTCAGTTCTTGGGACGTCTTTGGAGCAGTTTTTTATTGACTCTATAGAAAATCAGCTCCAAAAACGTCCGTAAAAAACGCAGTGAAAATCGCGAGTGGCTTAAAAAACATCTGAAAATCAGGAGCTGTTTTCCCTTGAAAACAGCGAAGTATTTTCAGATGTTTTTTATTTTGCGTGTGCACATACTCTTAGTGCTTCCATAAATACAGTTGGCCAGAGTTCTCCAATGAATTGTGGCAAGATTTAAAGTGGTTGTATGAGAAAAACAACAAACACGGTTGACTTCTTACAGTTACAGCGCCACTGTTGTCCATGAACTGCGTCTAGTATTGCAGCTCAGCACCACTTAGATCAATAGTTCGAAAATAAAAATCCGCATACAGTATATATAAATGTGCTCAGTGTCCTCTTCCTCTATCACATGCTGCATGCAGATCAGGCAGCATAAACCTGTTGATAGGTCTGCCAAAATTCTGTGCTAGTTTATTTTACACTATACCTTTATAGAAGGTTAGAGCTTCATTCTTCTGATACAGAGCTCCAAGTCTCCTGCATAGATAAAAAAATGCAAAAATTCTGACTTACCTGCAAACGCTGAAGCTGCTGCAGAATCAACTGTAGCCTCTGGTGCCGATGTGGCCGTCACGATGCAGGACCTGTGAGTGACGTCACAGATCTGCACTGTCAGAAGCTGGGCGTTCTGAAGAGAAGAGGATGTTACTTCTCTTCAGAGCGCCCAGCTAGTAAAAGTATTAAAAACGCCCCGATGTACGCACCTAATACACGCCCACTTGGACTTTTACTTTTAAACACACCCACTTGGACTTTTGCAAGCCTCATTTGCATAATTACAAAAATGGTCATAACTTGGCCAAAAATGCTCGTTTTTAAAAAATAAAAACGTTACTGTAATCTACATTGCAGCGCCTATCTGCTGCAATAGCAGATAGGGGTTGCAAAATCTGGTGACAGAGCCTCTTTAAGTGGGGTAGTAATGATCTGTCTACATAGTGTTTTTTCTCTACCTTCTGTGTATGTGTCAGGAATGTTCTCATCATATGCGCCAAATGCATCTTTAGGCAGAGGCGTAGCTAGGTTCTCCAGCATCCGGGGCAAAGATTCAGTTTGGTGCCCCCCCCCAACCTCTTTCCCGACATCTCATTCTCCCTCGCCATGTTTGTTTTCTCCACCAATCAATGAGGTGTCATTTTTTTTTCCATTTTTTTTTTTTATGTAACTAGCATAAAGCCATTTGTACATTTTACAAGCAATATAATTCTATATACAGCACCAGAACAAAGCTCAGTTAATATATACAGCACCAGAACAAAGCTCGTTACATATATACAGCACCAGAACAAAGCTCATTACATATATATACGGCACCAGAACAAAGCTCAATACATATATACAGCACTGGAACAAAGCTCAGTGCATATATACAGCACCAGAACAAAGCCCAGTACATAAATACCACACCAGCACAAATACAGCTCAATTTAGTGCTAACCCCTGCCGTATAGTTTTGCACTAAACTGTATACAGCTCCCAACATGGCCCAAACAATTGTACGGATATGCTGGGAGATACTGTTTCACAAAAAAAAAATATCATACCCCACATCATCTTGGTGCAGATCATACAGTGACTTTAGTGCTGATTAGAAGCAGAATAAACATTTACATTAAGTGATTCACAGGTGATGTCAGATTCTAGTTGTTCTTTTTCTCTATTCTCCATCCGGTCCAGACCTCTTTGACGACTTCTCCCGGCCACAGCCCATTTCTGCAGTTTGCAATTCAGATGTCTTCAGCTTCTCACTTTTCAAACATTTCTGCACCTATAAACAAAGATAAAGTTATCATGGTGCCAGACACTGCACCTCTAATTATAATAGCACTATACACTGTGTCCCACACACACACACACACACACACACACACACACACACACACACACCGTGCCCCCTGTAGATAGTGCCCCCATAGAACGCCCTGTATATAGTGCCCCACATATAGCTCCCCTGATATAGTGCCCCACTTATAGCCCCCCTGTAGATAGTGTCTTACATATATCTCCCCTATAAATAGTGCTCCACATATATATATCCCCTGTATATAGTGACTCACATATAGGTCCCCTTATAGTGCTCCATATATAACCCACCCCTGTAAATAGCTCCCCCTGTGGATATATCCCACCCCTGTATATAGTGTCCAACATATAGCTCACCCCTGTAGATAGTGCCCTGCATATATCTCCCCCTATAAATATTGCTCCACATATAGCCCACCCCTGTATATAGTGCCTCACATATAGCACCCTTATAGTGCTCCACATATAGCCCACCCCTGTATATAGTGCCTCACATATAGCTCCCCCTATAATGCTCCACATATAGCCCAACCCTGTATACAGCCCCCCTGTAGCTAGAGCCTCACATATAGCTCCCCCTATAGTGCTTCACATATAGCCCACCCATGTATGTAGCCCCCTTTGTAGATAGAGCCAACCCCTGTAGATAGAGCCCCCCCTGTACATAATGTCACTCACATTTTTATTAGGATAAAAAAACAAAAAATACACATACATACTCACCTTAATCCCGTTTCCGCGCCGTCCGGTGGCAATGCAGACCTGCTCTCTTCTGAGCAGGTCTGCTGGGGTTGAACGACGCAAGAGGCGCAATGAGGTCATTAAAATGCGCTGATTGACAGGGCAAGTCATTCTGCCCTGCCAATTAGCACCTTTCAACTTAGCAAGCAGCGCAAAGACGTAATCGCACCACTTGAGTCGGTGAAAGGTGCTGAATGGCCAGGCAGGGAAAGTACCCGGCCATTCATCGCCTATAGTGCAGGACGGGGTGGCGGCGGCTGGTTTCAGCAGCGCCGCTGCCCCCTCAGAGATGCAGCAGGCCGCCGTCATGGATGGTGCGGCTCTGGCGCCCCCTCACCCTCCCACTTAGTTGCACGCGGGGCACATGTCCCGCCTGCCTCCCCTAGCTACGCCCCTGCCTCAGGGTCCCATTTAAACGAAACTATGCTAAAAGGGTTTCCTTTTGTCATACATTTGGGAGGTATGTTATACAGTTGCATACACGGGAGATTTCTTTGCAATATGTGCCAAACATTAAGTCCAAATGCAATATGTGTAATGCCCACTGGCGCTTACCGCCGGCATCCCCTCTTAACGGCAGTCACGACCGCAGGACTGTGCATCCACGCCGGCAACTCCCTTCCCAGGGATGCCAGCACACTCCGTTCTCTGCCTCCTCTCCTGGACTATGCCCATAAGGTAAGTGCGCTCGTGCCAGTTCCTGAGGGGCCAGCGCGCACAAGTAAAAATGTCCCCAGCCTATCCCTGCACACCCTCTTATATATAAGTGAACCCGCCCCTTTCCCCAGTGCCTGAGCAAAGTTGAACAAACTCTGCGAAGGTCCCATGTCCTGTATCCTCAGTCCTTTACCTGTTGGTATCCTGTATCCTGAGTCTGTTACCTATTAGTATCCTGTATCCTGAGTCTGTTACCTGACGGTATGCTGTGCCCTCTGGGTGCTTCCTGCAGTCCGGCACCGGCGTACTTCCAACAATCTGGCACCAGCGTGCTTCCAACAATCTGGCACCAGCGTGCTTCCAACAATCTGGCACCAGCGAGCTTCCAGTAGTCCGGCACCAGCCTATTTCCAGTAATCCGGCAACAGCCTGCTTCCAATAAATCATCTCCTGTCTACTACCACCAAGGTACCATCTGTCTGTCTCTGCCTAGCTCCTGTTTGGCCAGCAACTACACGGTCGGGACCACCTCAAGAGGTAGCGACCTGGCTGTCTCCCCATAGCGAAGATAAGATCCCTGTAGAGGGGATAAAGAGTAAAGAATGGGGAGGCTGCTTAGACAATGCCCTAGAGGTAGCCCTACACCAATCCGGCGGAGTAGCCCAGTGGGCCCATACATCCGCTGGTCATTACAATATGAACATAGCCTTAGACTAAAACATATGTTGCCTGTTGTATTTCATCCTGGTCCCATTCATTTGAATTGAACTGAGCTTCAATACCACATATAATCCATTGACTTGAGTGGCAAAGTTTCTGGAAGAAAGCTGCCATGTTTTTCTAATCCCTTACATTTAAAAAAAAAAAAGTACATTCCACTTAATAAGATTGCTGTGTGTGTATATATATATATATATATATATATATATATATATATGTTTATATAAGAAGAATTGAAAATAATATACCATTAAATAGGAAAGCTGTAGAATATGTAAGACAGTCCCTACAGATAGCTCTGATGGCTGTGAAATTATACATGGTTTTGATGGCAGATACTTCCAAATACAAATAGCTTGGCTGTAGACATATCATTCCACACATAACAAGCTGTGGGAACCAGCACCAAATACATTTCATAAATCTCAGAATTGGATTATTTCCTAGAAAGAATTGTGTTATAAAAGATGTAACTCAACAGTTTGTGCTAAGACAGATAGGACGTAAAGTCAGAAGGGCATGTTATATAGAATGTATGCGCTACATAACATATGGTATGGTCATGTTCAATTCAGCTCTGGTTTCATTATCGTGAACATGTATCCTATTTTAATGAATCAACAATTATCATCTAATTACATTACATTAAATAAGACCCCATGTAGCACTCAGTGTAAAACAAATTCTATGTATCTGCTCCACTGCAATTGTAGGGGACAATTTAGTGTGTCTGAAGGTGGAGATGAGTCACTACTCCAAGAATGTCTCAGGAGTGCGACCCTCTGCACCCTCAAGGAGGTCCACATATCTCATATTACAGCATTGTTGTTCATCCTTGACAGATGTTTGTATTTCAGATTGCGGATCCTGCTTTAGCCATAGGGGGTGCAAAGATAGCAGCCGCACCCGAGTACTGGTGTCCAAGGGCACACATGGTGGGGGGCCCTGATACAATTTTTGCATTGAGGCCCAGAAGCTTAAACCTTCGCTTTTGCCTATTGTAAGAGGCAAAGGTGTACTCCACGACACCCAGTCTGGTTTCAGTTAATGATTTTGGACTTCTTATCTCATCTTTTCTTTTGGTCAGGTACATGCAGCTCTGGGTAATGGAAACTAACAGTTTGTGTATGCAAGTTTTATAGGAATGCCTCAAGGGCTTCTATTTAGAGTTGGAGGGTTGTGATTTAGACTTGCTGATTTTTTTTTTTACATTTTTCTTTGGCTTTAGCAGTTTTACTGTTTTTTTTTTCATTCTGGGGTTCTATATTGAAGAAGGGGAGGCACAGTGGAACTATGTAGAAGTGGGTAGGTAAAGAATTTTATCACTCAGCTATTCTCATTCGAGGCGGGTGAGGGCCAACAGCTTTGTGTACAAGTCACACACATTTATTCGTGCACTAGACATGGCCAAATGAAGTGGTCAACAGCTTTGGGGATGGAACCAGTAGTAGTGAAACAGCGAATTACCCCTTGTTGGGGGAGGGGGCACAATGGTGACTGGTCATTTGCCTAAACCACAGTATTAGATGCCTAGAAAATTATGTATAGTATATCCCAGTGTGATTTCTTGGCAGGCAGTCCAATAAGATACAACAGTGAGGCTAATCGAAGAGGTTGCACTTAAAGCACAGGCAGAGAGTCACATCAGGAAAATTAGTCCCAATATGGAGGAGGCGGTCAAGCAGATGGACAAGACTCACCCAAGGTTGGCAGGCAGGGAACGAGAGTGCTGTCAGATGTGGTGCGGACATTTTAGCCTAAAACTGTACTTTGTTTTATTGGCCGAACTGTTCTTTATTGGCAGCTTTAAAGAGGCTCTGTCACCAGATTTTGCAACCCCTATCTGCTATTGCAGCAGATAGGCGCTGCAATGTAGATTACAGTAACGTTTTTATTTTTTAAAAACGAGCATTTTTGGCCAAGTTATGACCATTTTTGTATTTATGCAAATGAGGCTTGCAAAAGTCCAAGCGGGTGTGTTTAAAGTAAAAGTCCAACTGGGCGTGTATTATGTGCGTACATCGGGGCGTTTTTACTACTTTTACTAGCTAGGCGTTCTGACGAGAAGTATCATCCACTTCTCTTCAGAACGCCCAGCTTCTGGCAGTGCAGACACACAGCGTGTTCTCGAGAGATCACGCTGTGACGTCACTCACTTCCTGCCCCAGGTCCTGCATCGTGTCGGACGAGCGAGGACACATCGGCACCAGAGGCTACAGTTGATTCTGCAGCAGCATCGGCGTTTGCAGGTAAGTCGATGTAGCTACTTACCTGCAAACGCTGATGCTGCTGCAGAATCAACTGTAGACTCTGGTGCCGATGTGGCCGACACGATGCAGGACCTGGGGCAGGAAGTGAGTGACGTCACAGCGTGATCTCTCGAGAACACGCTGTGTGTCTGCACTGCCAGAAGCTGGGCGTTCTGAAGAGAAGTGGATGATACTTCTCGTCAGAATGCCCAGCTAGTAAAAGTAGTAAAAACGCCCCGATGTAACGAACACAATACACGCCCAGTTGGACTTTTACTTTAAACACGCCCACTTGGACTTTTGCAAGCCTCATTTGCATAAATACAAAAATGGTCATAACTTGGCCAAAAATGCTCGTTTTTTAAAAATAAAAACGTTACTGTAATCTACATTGCAGCGCCGATCTGCTGCAATAGCAGATAGGGGTTGCAAAATCTGGTGACAGAGCCTCTTTAATAAATCGTTCTGCAATTAGAAATGTGGTACTCTTAGCAGTCTATTATCTAAACCTTGATCCCCTTCAGAACTTTCTTGAGATGAATTAGGAGATGAAATAGTGATCACATAATACTTAAGAAATGAACTGGATTGGGGCAGTATTGTGTTTTGGAAGGTGGCCATGAGATTTGCAGCACCTCTAGGTTTCTTCAGAATGATCAATGGAGCGTTAAGCCACCAGCTCTGAGTCTACTTTGCCGCATGAAAGTTTTGAATAGCTCCTCAGAGAAGAGACCACATAAATCTGTAGCCGTAAGCTAAATATACTTAAAAAGCTTTCTGATCTAAGCTTTCCTGTGAAACATTGAATCCTGTAATACCTTTGTTTAGACAGGAAATACACGCCTGAGTTTTATGAGCCTGCGTGGGGAGCCTGTGTCAGGTCCTATTTACTTTATGCAAGATAAGAGCAGAGCAATTCTATTTTATTATATGCATGAGATTAAACAACAATTTTTCTGGTTAATAATGGATTATGGATCAGGATAATATAACTACACAGTAAATGTAAATCACCATAGCATGCATTCAAATAGCCACATGTAACTTGTATAAAGTGCAGCTTCACCTTTTGTAAACTTACTGTGATATATTCGGGAACAGTAAAACTGTTATTAGGCCCCATTCACACGACCGTATTTTTCATCAGTAATTAATGACCCATTCATTTCTATGGGCTACAGACACCTTTCTGTATTTTTACGGATGGGTGTCTGCCGTAGAAAATATAGAACATGTCCTTTTTTGTCCGTAATTACGGCATGGACTCCCCATAGTCGTCTACAGGCGCTTCCGTAATGACAGACGGCTTCGGCGGTGCACACGTAGCCGTCCGAAATTACGGAAGCATTGCTAGGTGACGCCAGGTTTTCAGATGTTGCATATCATTCGTGTATTTTTTCTTCTTTTTGTGGATCCGTAAATACAGATGCATTTCGGATGCACTACGGACCGTATTTACGGACACCGTTCCGTATATGTGGAAGATTTACGGAGGACTATAAATGACTATGGATCCGTATTTCCGAACAGTATTTACGGATGGATGAAATCCACAGTCGTGTGCATGGCGCCTTACATAGTCTTACTATTGCAATTTCTCCCTTTGGTGCAAGGGCGTTCCAATAATACACTTAAAGGACTACCGGAACTTCAAAATCCTTCACAGTTGCCCTGCAAATCCCTCAGCAGACACAAGCTGCTTCACAAAACCCCTGCTGTCGTGATGGGTCAAAACGTTGCACTTTTTGCTATGGATATTTGATTTAAAAATATCATAGGATCATATTGGAGTTGCGTGCTGTCGTCTACAAACTATTGGAAGGATTGAGTGAATCGGAGGGGGTTTATCTGATATAGGAAGGCGTGATACCATTCCATAACTGGGCATTGTGCTGCAAATTTTTTTGACAAGCTGTTTTATGACAGCCTGTAATATGGAGTCCCAAAGAGCAACATGTAGTCTGATGATGGATTTGCAGGGCAATGGCAAGGATTTTGTATTCCTATTTGCCTTCTAGTTACAGGAAGATGGAGGAGATATAAAGGTTGGTAAAATTACTGTAAAGTTTTATATGGCAAAGGGTCATTATTATTATTATTATTATTATTATTATTATTATTATTATTATTATTATTATTATTATTATACTATTTCTATAAGCAAAAGGAAGGAGGTTCATGTATTGGTAATGATACAGGAAACCTTCAGTAAAGAGCTTTCCTGACATGACTGTTTTAGTAAAAATGTGTATTTCCCATTAAAAAAATAATAGAAGAATAAATAAATAAAATAATAAAAAAATACTCTACATTGTGCCGTTCCTCTGTTTGTTACCACTCCCCTTTCAGTGGGGAATGTCCTTATACACTCTGACACTGTCCAGTCAGTGAGACTGAATAGGGGCACATCCTATTGACAAACGGTAACGTCCAGTTGTCAATTTGTTCATACAGTTCCAGGAGGGATAACAGAAAACTGGCACAATGCATAGTTCTAAGAAAAGGTGCTCTGCATTTGATATTTGAAAGGGAATACAAGTTTTTACTAAAAAAAACAAACCATCAGGGACGCCTTAAATGTTGATTATTTTTTTAAATTGATCATTGATTGACGAAACATGTAAAAATGTCATTACATTTGCACAAATTTAATGTTCTTTTCCTAGCTGTTCTATAAATTGCCTTGAGACAGGAACACCTTAAACATGGGTATTGACATGATGCCCTAAAGAGTTAAACGAATGGGTGCTGAGAGAGCTGAAGTTTGGGGATGCTGTACGTTGCCTTAGCTGGGCAGTGTAGGTGCAGGAGAGCCTTGTCTTTTAGCATCACTGACTGCATTTTGGCAACCTACTATTGACACCACAAAGTGTTAAGACTGTTAGTAGATCTATGGCTATATTCTGGATGGTAATTCGGGAGAACACTGGATTTACATGGCTACCTTGGCAGTCAATGTTTCACTGCAATTGGAGTTTTACGCTGTCTAAAGAGTTCCTAACTTTTTATGAGAATCAGTGTCCTGGTGAAGTAGTGAACTTGCACTCACACCATTTCTCATCGCTCTCCAGTTTACCCTGCTCTGTGCTCATGAGGCTTAATAGCAAGAAACAGATCTGTCCACAAATGGAAAACTCTGGATAGCAAACACTCTAGAGACTTGTTATGTTGTTCGACAGTGACCTACATAATGACCATGTAAATGCCATTTTGGAAGCTGTCTTCCAATTTTTGGAGAATAAATATTTGCATAATCCCTAGGAGCACGTTTTGCAGTCTCCTTCCCTTTCTGATTCTCCCTAAGAAAAATTCCAGTATGTCTGCTCTTATCTGTAAGGGTAAATTCGTTGAGAGTATCTGGCTCTGAATAGCACACTACTTTTATTAAATTGACCAAACTCGTGTCTGACTTATTTTGGCATTAGCCCAGTATTTAATGTCTACAGTTGTTAAAACAGCAATGAATAACATAAGGGTTACTAAGACTGAAAGCAGAGCACTGGTTCCCTGTGGTTAAATACTCTTTTTTGTGAACTAATAAATCATTTGGTTAAGCTATTTCTAATGTAACCTTGGGTTTATTATATTTCATTCATTTTTACAGAATTACAGAATAACATTATTGTTGACCTACCATCAAAGACGCTGTCTTACTCAGAGTCACATTGTGAATAGTCTAAAGCTGTTACTGCGGAAATCGCAATTTCATTATGCATCTGTGGTTTGATTTGCTGCCTGATATGTCAGAAGTAATAAGCCATGGTCAATTTAGACAAGGGCAAAGCAAAATAACATATTGTAGCTGCCAAAACGACGTAACAAAACATATGAAAAGATAAATTTGTCTTTTTGTTTTTTTTAAATATTTTAATGAGTTGCCATATTACAGTCCCTGTATTTGGACTTCTGTTTTATATTGTAATTGTTTTTTTTTTTTACTTTTGAAAGTCCCCTATTATACATACAGTAGTTACATAGTTGATAAGGATTAGAAAAAAACACAGGTCCATAAAGTCCAACCTATAATCCTACTGTGTTGATCCAGAGGAAGGCAAAACCCCCTATGAAACAGATGCCAATTGCCCCATATTAAGGTTAAAAATTCATTCTCGCCTTAAATTATGGCAGAATAAAATCCTGGATTATTGACCCACCTCCAGTAATCTAGTACATATAACTAGTGATATATTTTTCAGGAAAGGCATTCAGGCCCTTCTTGAACTTGTTCAAAAAATCAACCATCACAACAGAGTCCCATAGCCTCACTGCTCTTACAGTAAAGAATCCCCAGTCAATGATGATGGTGATACCTGTTTTCCTCCAGACATAGAGCATGACTCATACTTATGTACGATGCTAGGAGTCCCTGCCTCTCCGTGGAACTACTGCCCTGTACTGAAAACATGATTACAGTACGGGACAGTTGTCCGGCAGCGAGGCAGGGATTCCTAGCGTCGTACATAACTATGATGCTAGGAGCCCGGCTCCCTGAACTGAGTTCGGTCCGGAACTTGCGGCCGAAATACGTCCGTAAATTACGGACGTAATTAGTGTGTGTGCACATACCCTTACTGTTTTAGTTCTAAAAATATTATTAGAAAGATCTCTGTACTCTCCATTTATATATTTGTACATTGTAATTAGATCCCTCCTAAGTCATCTTTTTACTAAACTGAACAGCCACACGTTTGATAACCTTTCTTGGTACTACAATCAACTCATTCCCTTTTCCGCAGATGCCTCTGTAATATTATATTATCCTCCTCTGTGTTTACAGAGCTTAGTATTATCTGCAAATACTGAAATTATTCTCTGTAAGAAGAAGGCCCAATACTGTCCCCTGGGGAACCTAACTGGTAACGTGACCAAATCTGAGGATGTCCCATTAATACCTACCCTCTGTTTTCTAGCACTGAGCCAGTTGTTGACCCAATTACACATATTTTTTCTCAGTCCCAGCATTCTTCTTCTATGTGGTACAGTATTGTTAGGGATCTGCCAGGTACTACGTCTAGGTATACTACTGGGATTAATCAATCCACACCTGAGGCCAGACCTGTTAGACTGACACCGTCTCCCACCAACCAGGGTGGCAGGCTCAGGAGTGGGAGAGCCTATCGCGGCCTGGTCAGTCGGAGTTAGCTCCGCCCCCTGTCCTTTATTACCTGCCGTGTTCTCTTCCTCAGTGCTTGTAATTCTTCTGGATTCTTGGCCCCACTGCTGCTTGCTCCAGCCTGCTTCTGCCGTGCTTCTGCCTTGCTGCAGTTCCGCTTTACCTGCTTCACTTTGCCCCTGGCTTGCTTCCTGCTCCGTGCTCCCGTTTGTATACTCCACTTCATCCTGGTCCTGACTATTCGTTCACCGCTCCGTTTCCTCGCGGCGTTCCGTGGGCTACTGCCCCTTCCCTTGCGTGTTCCCTGTTTGTTCTCCCGTGCACTTAGACAGCGTAGGGACCGCCGCCCAGTTGTACCCCGTCGCCTAGGGCGGGTCGTTGCAAGTAGGCAGGGACAGGGCGGTGGGTAGATTAGGGCTCACTTTCCCTTCACCTCCTTCCTGCCATTACATAATTACAAGCCCATACCTAGTCTACCATTCTCCTACGCTGACGCTATCATGGACCCCCTTGAGACCCTGACCCAGCAGATGCAGGGCCTCTCCCTACAGGTCCAAGCCCTGGCCCAGAGGGTCAACCAGGGTGACGCTGCCTTAGTAGTACCCCTCACCTCACCTCTAGAACCCGAACTCAAGTTACCTGACCGGTTCTGAGGGGACCGTAAGACGTTTCTCTCCTTCCGGGAGAGTTGCAGACTGTATTTCCGCCTAAAACCCCACTCCTCAGGTTCCGAGAACCAGCGGGTGGGTATCATCATATCCCGACTCCAGGAAGGGCCCCAAGAGTGGGCCTTCTCCTTGGCTCCTGACGCCCCTGAACTTTCCTCTGTTGATCGTTTTTTCTCTGCCCTCGGACTCATTTACGACGAGACTGACAGGACTGCTTTAGCCGAGAGTCAGCTGGTGACCTTACGTCAGGATAGGAGACCGGTTGAGGAATACTGTTCTGATTTTAGAAAGTGGTGCGTAGCTTCTCGGTGGAACGATCCGGCCCTAAGGTGCCAGTTTAGGTTAGGATTATCTGACGCCCTGAAGGATCTGCTGGTTAGCTACCCCTCTTCTGACTCCCTTGACCAGGTTATGGCCCTAGCAGTACGGCTTGACCGACGTCTCAGGGAACGTCAGCTTGAACGTTTCAATGTGCTCCCCTCTGACTTTTCTGCGATCCCCCCCGAGGTCCCGGCCCCTCGCCCCTCCACGGAGGACTCGGAGGTACCTATGCAACTCGGGGCCTCCATGTCCCCTCGACAACGTAGGGAGTTTCGCAGAATGAATGGTCTCTGCTTCTACTGTGGGGACGACAAGCATCTACTGAACACCTGTCCCAGGCGCAAGAATAAAAAGCCGGAAAACTTCCGCGCCTAAGTGATCATCGGGGAGGTCACTTGGGCGCACAGGTATTTCCCGTTAATGTGAAACGCAATAAGATTTTGCTTCCCTTTCAGGTCTCGTTTGCTGGCCGGTCTGCCACGGGCAGTGCTTTCGTGGATTCTGGCTCATCTGCTAATATCATGTCTGTGGAATTTGCTATGTTTCTAAAGATGCCTTTTATTGATTTACCTTATCCTATCCCTGTAGTAGGTATCGACTCAACTCCCCTTGCTAATGGTTATTTTACTCAGCATACTCCTGTTTTTGAACTCCTGGTTGGCTCCATGCATTTGGAGCAGTGCTCTGTACTGGTGATGCAGGGATTATCGTCTGATCTGGTATTAGGTCTTCCCTGGTTGCAGTTGCATAATCCCACGTTTGATTGGAATACTGGGGAGCTTACCAAATGGGGTAATGAATGTCGTATGTCATGTCTTTCTGTTAACTCTATTTCTCCCCGGGAGGAGGTAAACACGCTTCCTGAGTTTGTTCAGGACTTCGCCGATGTGTTTTCTAAGGAGGCCTCCGAGGTGTTGCCCCCCCATAGAGATTACGATTGCGCCATCGATTTGGTGCCTGGTGCCAAGCTTCCTAAGGGTAGGATATTTAACCTTTCATGTCCTGAACGTGAAGCTATGAGGGTGTATATCCAAGAATGCCTGGCCAAGGGTTTCATTCACCCCTCGACTTCTCCTGTAGGTGCTGGCTTCTTCTTCGTGGGGAAGAAGGATGGTGGTCTTAGGCCGTGCATTGATTATCGTAACCTGAATAAGGTCACCGTAAGGAACCAGTACCCACTTCCTTTGATTCCGGATCTTTTTAATCAGGTTCAGGGAGCCCAATGGTTTTCTAAGTTCGATCTACGGGGGGCATATAACCTTATCTGCATCAAAGAGGGGGATGAGTGGAAAACGGCATTCAACACACCCGAGGGTCATTTCGAATACCTGGTCATGCCCTTTGGGTTGTGTAATGCCCCTGCTGTCTTCCAGAATTTTATTAATGAAATCCTGAGAGATTACCTGGGTAATTTTCTTGTTGTGTACCTTGATGACATACTGGTGTTTTCCAAGGACTGGTCCTCCCACGTGGAGCATGTCAGGAAGGTGCTCCAGGTCCTTCGGGAGAATAATCTGTTTGCTAAGACTGAAAAATGTGTCTTTGGGGTACAGGAGATACCATTTTTAGGGCAAATCCTCACTCCTCATGAATTCCGCATGGACCCTGCCAAGGTTCAGGCTGTGGCGGAATGGGTCCAACCTGCCTCCCTTAAGGCGTTACAGTGTTTTTTAGGGTTCGCCAACTATTACAGGAGATTTATTGCCAACTTCTCGGTCGTCGCTAAGCCTCTTACGGACCTTACTCGCAAGGGTGCTGATGTCCTCCATTGGCCCCCTGAGGCCGTCCAGGCCTTTGAGACCCTCAAGAAGTGCTTTATCTCGGCCCCCGTGCTGATTCAGCCCAACCAAGAGGAGCCATTTACTGTGGAGGTTGACGCATCCGAGGTGGGAGTGGGGGCCGTCTTGTCCCAGGGTACCAGCTCCCTCACCCATCTCCGCCCCTGTGCTTACTTCTCTAGGAAGTTTTCGCCCACGGAGAGTAACTATGATATTGGCAACCGCGAACTTCTAGCCATTAAATGGGCATTTGAAGAGTGGCGGCACTTCCTGGAGGGGGCCAGACACCAGGTAACGGTCCTTACGGATCACAAGAATCTGGTTTTCCTAGAATCGGCCCGGAGGCTTAATCCTAGACAAGCTCGGTGGGCACTATTCTTTACCAGATTTAATTTCTTGGTTACCTATAGGGCTGGGTCCAAGAATATTAAGGCTGATGCTCTGTCACGTAGTTTCATGGCCAATCCTCCTTCCGAGAAGGATCCTGCTTGTATTTTACCCCCTGGTATAATCGTTTCTGCCACGGATTCTGACTTAGCTTCTGATATTGCGGCTGATCAGGGTTCAGCTCCCGGGAACGTCCCTGGGGACAAACTGTTTGTTCCCCTGCAATACCGGCTAAGGGTACTCAGGGAAAACCATGACTCCGCTCTATCTGGTCATCCTGGCATCTTGGGCACCAAACACCTCATTACCAGAAACTATTGGTGGCCTGGGTTGCCTAAAGACGTTAGGGCTTACGTCGCCGCTTGTGAGGTTTGCGCTAGGTCCAAAACCCCTAGGTCCCGACCTGCGGGCCTACTATGTTCCTTGCCCATTCCCCAGAGACCTTGGACCCATTGCTCCATGGATTTTATCACCGATTTGCCCCCATCTCAGGGCAAGTCGGTGGTGTGGGTGGTAGTAGACCGCTTCAGCAAGATGTGCCACTTTGTGCCCCTTAAGAAGCTACCTAACGCCAAGACGTTAGCTTCTTTGTTTGTGAAACACATCCTGCGTCTCCATGGGGCCCCAGTCAATATCGTTTCTGACAGAGGGGTACAATTTGTTTCCTTATTTTGGAGAGCTTTTTGTAAAAAGTTGGAGATTGATCTGTCCTTCTCCTCCGCCTTCCATCCCGAAACTAATGGCCAAACGGAAAGGACTAACCAATCCCTGGAACAATATTTAAGGTGTTTCATCTCTGACTGTCAATTCGATTGGGTCTCATTCCTTCCCCTTGCTGAATTTTCCCTGAATAACCGGGTCAGTAACTCGTCAGGGGTCTCCCCGTTTTTCTGTAATTTCGGGTTTAACCCAAGGTTCTCCTCCGTTTCCCCTGGTTGTTCCAATAATCCTGAGGTAGAGGATGTTCATCGGGAACTGTGCACAGTCTGGGCCCAGGTTCAGAAGAACCTAGAGGCGTCCCAGAGCCCACAAAAGATTCAGGCTGATAGTAGACGTTCTGCTAACCCCCGGTTTGTCGTCTGGGATTTGGTCTGGTTGTCGTCCAGGAACTTGCGCCTTAAGGTCCCGTCCAGGAAGTTTGCTCCCCGATTTATTGGACCTTATAAGATCATTGAAGTCCTCAACCCTGTATCCTTCCGTCTGGAGCTGCCCCCATCCTTTCGCATACATGACGTCTTCCATGCCTCCCTCCTCAAACGCTGCTCCCCGTCCTAGTCCCCCTCGAGGAAACCTCCTGTTCCCGTTCTCACCCCTGAGGGGGTGGAATTCGAGGTGGCCAAGATTATGGACAGTAGGATGGTCCAGGGCTCCCTCCAGTACCTGGTCCATTGGAGAGGATACGGGCCGGAGGAGAGGACTTGGGTACCTGCCCGTGATGTTCACGCTGGGGTATTGATCAGGAGGTTCCACCTTCTCTTCCCTACTAAACCGGGTCCTCTTAGTAAGGGTCCGGTGGCCCCTCATAAAAGGGGGAGTACTGTTAGGGATCTGCCAGGTACTACGTCTAGGTATACTCCTGGGATTAATCAATCCACACCTGAGGCCAGACCTGTTAGACTGACACCGTCTCCCACCAACCAGGGTGGCAGGCTCAGGAGTGGGAGAGCCTATCGCGGCCTGGTCAGTCGGAGTTAGCTCCGCCCCCTGTCCTTTATTACCTGCCGTGTTCTCTTCCTCAGTGCTTGTAATTCTTCTGGATTCGTGGCCCCACTGCTGCTTGCTCCAGCCTGCTTCTGCCGTGCTTCTGCCTTGCTGCAGTTCCGCTTTACCTGCTTCGCTTTTCCCCTGGCTTGCTTCCTGCTCCGTGCTCCCGTTTGTATACTCCACTTCATCCTGGTCCTGACTATTCGTTCACCGCTCCGTTTCCTCGCGGCGTTCCGTGGGCTACTGCCCCTTCCCTTGCGTGTTCCCTGTTTGTTCTCCCGTGCACTTAGACAGCGTAGGGACCGCCGCCCAGTTGTACCCCGTCGCCTAGGGTGGGTCGTTGCAAGTAGGCAGGGACAGGGCGGTGGGTAGATTAGGGCTCACTTTCCCTTCACCTCCTTCCTGCCATTACAAGTATCAAACGCCTTGGAAAACTCCAGATACACCACATCCACTGCCTTACACAGGTCCAGTCTAGAATTTAATTCCTCATAGAAGCTGATCAAATTCGTTTGACAGAACCGATCCCTCATAAACCCATGCTGATATGGAGTTATACGTTTTATTTTTATTAAAATACTCCAGGATAGGATCCCTTAGATTACCTTCAAATATTTTACCTACAATGGAGATCAAACTTACAGTTCTATAGTTTCCGGGTTTACTTTTAGACCCCTTTTCGAATATTTGCACCACATTTGCTTTGTGCCAGTCCTGTGGAATAGACCCGGTCATTATTGAATCCTTAAATATTACAAATAATGATCTGTATCCCTGTACTTAATTCCTGCAGAACGTGGGGGTGTACTGTATGCAATACCGCGCCCACGGTCCATGTGCCACCTTGCCTCTTTATTTATCGGTCTTACATTTCTTTTTTGTATTTTTTGTATACTCTATACACACACAAACTTTTACTTATGCTACTTTTTTTTATAGGATTGCTTGCCGTATTGTTTTTGTATATTTGTACGTATTTATCCAACATTTAGTATAGCGACTTGCTAGCACTGATGTCACTTTATACCCGTTGACTTTTATGAACTGTTGTTGCATTATTGTGGTGATTCTGGGGCATGGCTCTACCTTTTTGTACTCCAATAACTTTTAGTGAAACCTAGACCTATTGTGTGCAGCGGTGGACCATTGTATCAGGATGTGTCCGAGTTGTGTGTTTTAAAAATATTTTTAACTATGTGGTTGTGTTTTTGCTCAATAAAATGATATATTTTTTGGGGGAATATTTTTAAGTGTGCCTCCTATGTATCCCCATTTTGTTTTCTTTTTTACAATTTTGGCATCCGGACCCGGTGATTTGTCTATTTTAGTGTTCTTAGGTACTTCTTGCGGAGTTAAGCAGGTGGCGTTTAATGGAGAATTTACTTTATCTCTAATCATGTCATTTGTCATTGGATTTTCCTGTGTAAATACAGTAGAGAAGAAGACCTTTAATAGATTTGCCTTTTCCTTAGCCTCCTCCAGCATTACACCCAGATTATTTCTTATTCACTCTTTATTTCTTCCACGTTTAACCCTCCCAAGCTTTAGATATAATTACAATCCACCGTTTCTTTCCTCACCAATTCTTTTTTCACTGCTTGTTCCTTTAATTTCCTCAGCAAGCATTCTAAAGCTATGCTCACACTGTGTTCGCAGTGCACGTTTCGTGTATATGCAGCCAGTGCATACGGCGAATACATCCATAGCCTATAATGAACCGGCGTATTACAAAAGAGAATTTGAACTACGCTTTTCAATTTTAAGGTATCCTTAAAAATATATGCTGTACCACGCTGGTATACAATTCTTTTTTTTACAATAGATATTTTTTTGGTGTATGCATACCAAATGTGGTATGAACAAAGCCTAATAAGACTAGTAATTTAGATTTAAAAAAAATGTTTGCTTACTTTTTTTTTTATGTTGGTATATGATATCTAAAGGTATAAAGTAATGCATTGAGATAATAGGTAAACTAACACTGTACAACTGTACAACCTACAAACACTGTGCTTATTCTCATGCCCTCTAACCAAGATTGTCTTGCTGGTCTTTCAGGCATCGGACACTGGCGGCATTATATAAGAACCTGTAGCTGAAGCCCACTAACTACAACAGCACTCCAGTCCCTGCCTTTAACTTCCCTAAGCAGGGCTAATCCCCATAGCAGTGGCATGGTCTACCTATATGGGACATACAACATTGCCGTCATATATACTATATTTTGTGTCATCCTCTGCATGACTAGATTTACCATACTTAAAAACAAGGCTTTACATGAAACTCTGGCATTAAAGGAAACCTGTTATCATTTTTGACAACCGCAAACCGCTATAACCTATATATAGGGGCTGGAGAGACATGTATGGCAGCAGTAATAAAGCATACATTGGAAAAATAAATTTTAAGAACACCTACACCGAATGTAAATTTCTCTCGAAATGTCCTCTGGGCGTTTCTTCAGCAGGCAAGTATCCTGCGATCTCGGCGGCAAACCCTCCCATCTAGGTTTGATTAACATTTCTTTGCAGGGAACAGCGGATGATACAGGAGGCGTCAGATGTCAATCAAGCCTAGAAGAGAGTGGTTGCCATCAAGATTTCAGGATAATTACCTGCTAAATCAACGTCCAGTGGACACTTCGAGAGTAATTTGAATATGGCGCAGGAGTTGATAAAACGTATTTCTCTAAGGCTTCGTTCACATCTGCGTCAGGCCTCCGTTCATGGTTTCCGTTGGAGCTCTCCATCAGGGGAACCCATGAACGGATTCCAAACTGAGACAAATGGAAACCATAGGTTTTCATTTGCATCACCATTGATTTCAATGGTGACGGATCCGGTGCAAATGGTTTCCGTTTGTCACCGTTGTGCAAGGATTCCGTCATTTTGGCGGAATCAATACCATAGTCGACTGCGCTATTCATCCCTTCAAAACAACGGAACCCTTACACAACAGGGACATGCGGAAACCTGCACCAAATCCGTCACCATTAAAACCAATGCTGATTCACACAGAAACCTATGGTTTCTGTTTGTTTCTGTTTGTATTCCGTTCATGGGTTCCTCTGACGGAAAGCTCCGACAGAATCCATGAACGGAGCCACGACGCAGATATGAACGAAGTGTTAGGTATGTTTTATAGTTTTTAGTTTTAAATGAAATTTATGCCTTAGTCCACTGAGAAAATCACTCCTTAGTGGACGTCTTAGACAATAAAATGGCTGGCTCTGATTTACATATTCCAAGATAGAGACTCACTTACAGCTATTTTATTATTTACTTGTCTTATAAACAGAAAGAAATGTTTGATTCATGTTTATTCATTGTTTGTCCAGCTTCTAATGAATACTAGGAACTACACAATAGTGGGAGATGTTGAAGGACATTTAGAAAACCCAAATAGCGGTCAAAAAAATATTCACTCATCTATTTAATATGAGCTTTTTGTATATTTCTTGCTGGCATCTTACACTGGTAAAGTTTTAGATTGTGTTCTCATGTTTAAAATCATGAAATTTCAATTTATAAGGTCATATCAGTCATGACTCAACGCTCCTATGGTGAGCCACACAGCGGGGAGTCACGAGTCACATGAGACTCCTGAGCTCCTGGTTGGGGACCACTGGTATATAGAATCAGTGCAGTAGTATCTATATGTCTATACTGGTTTATTAACAAAGCTCCCATGATACTTTAGAATACAAAAATACCAGGGCTGAGGTTGTACATATTGTATCCATGATTCTGAAGCTATTTGTACAGGAAATGAAAACATTGGAATATGTTAGAATAAGGCCTCATGCACACGACCGTATTTTTTCCCACCCGTAAATACTGGCGTAAATACGGGTCCGGGGTCACACGTATTCGACCCGTTTTGCACCAGTATTTACGGACCCGTGCCCGTAAATACGGTTCCGGTGTCACCAGTATTCCACCCGTATTGACGGGCACGTTTTCGATGCAAAATTGCACTGCACTAATTGGCAGCCCCTTCTCTCTATCAGTGCAGGATAGAGAGAAGGGGCAGCCCTTTCCGAGGTAAAAGTAAAAGAAATTCATACTTACCCGGCCGTTGTCTTGGTGACGCGTCCCTCTCTTGACATCCAGCCCGACATCCCTGGATGACGCGGCAGTCGATGTGACCGCTGCAGCATGTGATTGGCCTGTGATTGGCTGCAGCGGTCACATGGGCTGAAACGTCATCCAGGGGTGTCGGGCCAGATGTCGAGAGGGACGCGTCACCAAGGCAACGGCCGGGATACCGGACTGGAGGAAGCAGGAAGTTCTCGGTAAGTATGAACGTCTTTTTTTTTTTTTTACAGGTTGCTCTATATTCTGATCGGTAGTCACTGTCCAGGGTGCTCAAAGAGTTACTGCCGATCAGTTAACTCTTTCAGCACCCTGGACAGTGGCTATTTACTGACATCGCCTAGCAACGCTGCCGTAATGACGGGTGCACACATGTAGCCACCCGTCATTACGGGAGCTCCATAGACTTCTATGGGCTGTCCGTGCCGTTACTACGGCCTGAAATAGGACATGTTCTATCTTTTTCAACGGCACGGGCACCTTCCCGTAAGAAAACGGGAAGGTACCCGAGGCCAATAGAAGTCTATGAGCCCGTTATTACGGGTCGTAATTAGGACCCGTAATAACGGGAGTTTTTACGGTCGTGTGCATGAGGCCTAACTTTGCTGTATATATAGTCTATATACGATAAAAAAAAGAATTGATAATTATTGTACATTTTTCTGCATTTCCTCAAAAGACGCTATAGATATTGAGATATAGATTGTTATTGCAATATAAATCTTAATGCATACCTTTCAGGTGACTTTTTAGGATAAGCAGTCATGTGTGTACACAAGGAATAACACTATATCTGACCATTTTTTACTTGTATCCTGCATTTTCAACAATTTTCCCCTTTTTTCGGCTCTATTTCGAATTGTCAGTTTTTCCTAAGCTCAACTCCAGAGGGGGAGGAGATAGAGCTTCTATGATGTTTGTCAAACACAGCACATTCTATCACATATAGAAGCACGGTGGCTCAGTGGTTAGCACTGTTGCCTTGCTGGGGTCCTGGGTTCAAATCCAGCCAAGGCCAACATCTGCGTGGAGTTTGTATGTTCTACCTGTGTTTGCGTGGGTTTCCTCCCACACCCCAAAAACATACCAATAGGGTATTTAGATTGTGAGCTCCAAAGGGGACAGTAAAAGAGAGGACCTCTGTACAGCGCTGCGTAATATGTTGGCACTATATAAGTAACTGGAATAACAATAGAAGCAACAGCATGAAGGAGATTATACAGCAATTCTGAGCTGTGTAGCTGAGAATCCAGCACTTAGATTAAATATAACACTAAAGGCTTATTCAGACGAACGTATAATACGTCCGTGCAATGCGTGTGATTTTCACGCGCGTCGCACGGACCTATGTTAGTCAATGGGGCCGTTCAGACTGTCATGTCAGCGTATGTCCGCTGCGTGATACTCATGACATGTCCTATATTTGCCCGTTTTTCGCGCATCACGCACCCATTGAAGTCAATGGGTACGTGAAAACTGCGCACGGCACACGGACGCATTTCCGTGTGCCGCGTGTGATGCGCGCTACAGTAGTCAAAACTATGAATGAAAACATAACATAAAAACAGAGTGTCATAATGATGGCGGCTGCACGAAAATCACGCAGCTACGCATCATATGCTGCTGACACACGAAGCTTTTATGTACCTTTTGCGCGCGCAAAATGCCGCGTTTTATGCGCGCGTAAAACGCACACGCTCGTGTGAATCCGGCCTTACTAAAAGTTGCAGCAGCGTCTCTGTGTGTCTCTTTACTTTGTCTACCTTCAGCAGCTTCCTCCTCTCCTCTCCATAAACTTCTATGGGCATCTTTTACCTGATCCTTTAGCGAAGCTGAGAATCTGTCTAGTCTTTGCTCTATGTATTCTATGAGTGAATTCTGAGTAAGTGAACATTTTATGGGGTTTTCCGAGTTCATCAAAAATTTGGTCAGGGCGGGAATGCAATAAAACAATTAAAGAGCCATTACTCACCTGATAGATGCCCGGCATTACCGCGTAGCCGTTTTGGTCCTCCACGCCGCTGTTTGCTAACATGACTGCAGCCATAACGGGCTGTGTACCTACGTGATCGCTGCAGCCTATCACTGTCCTCACGGCCCCGTGCCATATACCACTGAGGCCAGTGATTGCCTGAGTGATCACGTGGGTATATGGGGACGTCATCGCAGCAGCCATGTTATCCATGGGAATATGTTAGTAATATATTTAAAAAAATTGTGAAATCATCTAAACATCACTCTCTGGACACTGATGTGTGTTTTTTTTAACTGCATTACAATGTTGTTAGTGAAAAAATAAATGTACACATAATGACCCTTTTCTCATCGAGTACAAAAAAGGTAAAAACAATTCAAAGATAATGCCTGTGTTCTTTTTTTTTTTCCTCCTGTAACTTATATAATAATTTTAAACCAATATTAACCTTTATCAGTTTTATTTGTTCTTATGCAGAAGAACACGAGTGTAGCTCCACGTGATGAGACAGATATACCAGGCCAAATTGAAAGTGAAAAAAATAAATTAAAATTCATTTGTGCTGGTGATAGGGCATTGTAGGACAAGCAATATTTTGCAGTGGATTTACTTATTATGGACTTGTTCATGTACAGTATGGACCATATTCCTGCATAGTACTGCTAGCGCCTGATAAGACAGTTGTTACAACGTGTACTTGTACTTTTCTTCTCTGGTCTTTGAACTACACCGTGTGCAGCTGATCTTCACCATCCCGAAATCCTCAAGTTTTTGGATCCCATTTCTCCAATTGATAAAGTCCCCACCCAAATCATTAATTCTGCAGACAGTTTTTACTGAACCTTTTCCATCCCTCCTCGCATAAAAGCCTCTGTAATCAGTAGTGTCAATCATACTTTCAATGGAATTCAAAGAAACTATTTCTTTGTTTGAAACACTTGTTCGTGTCTAATGTAGATTTTGTGGACCAGTTATTTTTTTCAGTACAATTTATACTGTTGGCAGCCACAACCCCCAATGATAAAAACGCGTGCGCTACATAAAGTGGTTCAATTTTACATGACAAATCATACCTAATAATACGTTTTTGAAAACCTGTCCAGTACATGTGCACTTGTTTCTAACTTATCACAAAACAGATATTTATTGTATAAATGAGATAACTAAGACAAATCATTATAGAGGATTTTGAAGGTCTGTGAACCTTAGCCAGTGGTCCGGGAGCCACATGAGGCTCGAGACCCCTACATCTGGCTACCTAGTTGCTGGCAACTGCAGATTTTATTGTGCAAGAGTGACATCCCCAATGTCATAGAATTGCTGGAACGTGGCAGTTTTTATAAATGTGCCCCAATATTTATCGAAATTCTCTCATATTTTTGATACATTGTAACGTACATGGCTGGTCTTTCTCCTGCTTTATCATGGAGATGCACCAATTATACACATAGAAAGAATACAATTAGATTGCTTCAGATGCTGGATCAAGGCCAAGTGCTAGTTGGCTCCATTAAAATCTAATGATGTGATCATGACCTTAAGAAAAGGTAAACTTTGTTCTGAGAATGGGATTTTCTGACTAGTACAATAAGATAAGCGTTTAATTAAAACTACCTAAAGTATGAGGCCTCTTGTGTGTGATGATAACTCCTCCTGACTGGATATTAAAAAGTACCTTGCCAGTTAATGAGAAAAGTACTATGCGGGGTGTCTTATTAACACTTTATATGCCGGTCTAAATAAACAGTTCGCTGGAGTAAGATGCGACACATTTATTAAAAGGCAAACACCTCTTATTAAATGGGCTGCATATTTCATCTGGCCATGTGCCACAATTGTGGCATACCAATTGCAGTTGCAGGGAGTGCGACCATGACTGTGGCCATGCCCAATCCACATAAAATGTAAAAAAAAGCCTCACCTCACCACTCCACTTTCAGGCTTTCAGGCTCCGACAGCAGGCTGCGGCTCATAATAAATTAGGAGCATCCCAGAAAGTCAAATCTACGCCAACTATGAGTTTCCGGCATACATTATAGTAAATTTGTCAGCCCGTGCACAGCCTCGCCCCTCCCACTCCTTTTTAAAAGTGCCAAAGACAGCGTAAAAATGAAAAAGTCAAATTTTTGCGCAAAAAGCAGGTTTTTATGCAAATTGCGACTTTTCAATGCCAGACAGCTGGTGTAAAATGTTTAATAAATTCCAAATTAATGAATTTAAAAAGACAAACAGCAAAACTGGCATAAAAAATTGCATTTTTTTACATGCATTTTTTTATGCTGTTTTACACAAAAAATAATGTGAACCTTACAAAGAAATCTGTAGTTTGTAACATCCTTACTAGAAAAATTCTCCTCAGCTCCCTGTGGCTCCTGAGTTATGATCTTGACTTCACATCATGTGAACTTCATGTCAAATCCATAAGGCAGCCAAAATGAAAAAGGAGTTGTGAACTTTTTATAAATCGATTTGTGCTAGAAGAGTTTCCCAAAAACAAGCAGTCTTACTACTGGAATCCCCAGCAATGAGTTGTAATCTGGGGGGGGGGGGGGGAAATGCAGCAAATTCAACCTACAGCACCACCGCAGGAGAAATAATGCATTACATGCTGCCCATTGAAATTAAATCGATATTCATGTAATGCTAGTTCCTCCAAAGAAAAGGAGCAAACGGCTCCGACCACTGTATAGCTGCCAGGCTGGGTTACTGCAGCACGGCTGTTATACAATGGCTGGAGCCGTCTTCTTTCTACATCGACCCTGGCATAGCTTCCGACCACAGCTCATACACTGATGACCTATCCTGTGGATAGTCATCAATATGAGAAACAACCCCCAACCTGGACAACCCCTTTAAGGTGGCCATCCATTTATCAGTGACAGTCTTTACGGCAAAAGCCTGATATCTGACAATCTGCCAAAATTTATAAAATTTTTGGTATAGTCGGATGCTGAACAGCTGACAAAAAGGGTCATTTTATACTTTTTCTCTGCTGAATCTGGTGATTGTTGACTGTCATGCTCATACATAGAGACACTCAGACACAACTTGAAGCTCCTGGCCCAAATCCAAAATCTATAACAGGGCCCCCACCTACCTTGTGCCATTGACAATACTGGTGTTGTCTTATATGACAGAACAGAAGCGAGTTTGGGCCCCGTCACATACCAGGGCCCGATGCGACAGCTACCTCTGCCCTCCCTATAGCTATGCCTCTAATTGTACATGCTTGTAGTGTTGTCAGTCTGATAATTAATCTGTTGTCCATATATTGTTCAGTTAAAATCTTATGTTTATGGCAAGCATCAGTCTGCTGTATGGATGTTTTTCTAAAACTCACATCACAATGAATTTCGCAATAAACTTCATGAACTCCCTTGTTAAATCTACTGGAACACTATACATGTGATACAAGAATCAGAACAATTCCTGCTGAAAGCATTAGCCAAATACAAATACCCTCTGTAATGCAACCCAAAATCAGTCCGGTCAATAAGAGAGCAGCCTCCATGTATAACAGAAGTGAAGGGTTTGGCTTCCAAACAAATACTCATAGTACAGAACAAGAGAAAAGAACTCGAACGTGGCTTACAATGTGCAATAGTTCATTGTGGAAGAAACCTCAGTTGGACACACGTGCTGTTATTTATAAGATATGACACATGTAAAGTGCTTCAGATACTGTACATATTTTCATAAAAAATTTTATTGTAGATTTAGTCGATATCACAGATTTGCTAAATAAGGTTATAACAGCAATAGCACTTTGAATAATAAAAGTTGATAAATACAATGAACAATTAAGCAATAGAAGCAAAGTACGCCGTCTTTTTATAACAAAGATAATAGACTAATTGCAGCTTATTCTAATTCAGGCACAGTATATTGACAGATTACATGCGCTTGTACTTAAGTATTATTAGTAACTGAATAACCAAAAAGGAAAAATACTTCATTGTTAAAAAGATAAATGTGGGGCTAACTTTACTTTTTATCCCTAATCAATATATAAATAAAGTGCTACAACTTTCTACTTTGTGTGAAATTATTAAGACTGGCGTCTAAAAAGGCAATCTTAATAGAAAGAAAGTTGGAGTAAGATACGAAAGATTTATTAAGAGGCAAATGCCTGTTAATAAATGTGTTGCATCTTTCGGCCAGCTGTGCGCCATCTATCCCCCCCCCCCATATCGGCCATAAAATAAAAAAAACAACACATACTCACCGCTCCTCTTCTCCCCTCCGGCTATTGATGTGATGATGTACTTCAATGTGATCAGTGCTGCGTCGCATAAACAATGTCCTGACGCTGCCCGGCCTCAGTACGTTGTATGAACCGCGTCATTCTGAGGGGACCTGATAGAGAAAAAAGGACCGGTGAGATGAGCATTAATTTATTAATTTTTTTTATTAATTTTTTTATATTCAATTGTTGGGGGGTAGCCCAATGACGGGGGAAGGTACAAGGCCCAGCCTCTACTTTGCTACGCTCCACAGAGTGAAATTCACTATAATTTCCGCCAGTTTTCTGGCATAAATTATAATAAATTAGTTGTTTTGCTGTGGCCCCCCTCCTTTTTACAAAGCCACGCCGCCCCCTTTTGCAAAGCCCCTTGTGCAATTTTTGGGCCCTTTTGTGACTTTTCTACACCAGAGGTTGATAGATATCCCGCTTTGTGTTTTAATTCCTCACCATTTTCAAGATACATTTTTGCTGTCAATAAATGACATTTCTGTCTACAGTTACAGGCTGCAAACCTGAACATAGCTAGTTAGCCCTTATTCACACGACAGGGTTTCCCGGCCGAGTGACGGCCGTTCATAAATCGTCCGTCACCCGGCTGCATTAGGAACAATAGACCCCTAATGGGGCTTTTCACACGACCGTCAAAAAATGGGACATGCCCTATTTTCGGCTGTTTCCGCTACAGGAGAAGTGAGTGACTACACTGTCCATATATGGATACAGCGACGTCACTCACTTCTGAAGCGGAATCTCCGACCCCGTGGCCGGGGATTCCGCTACAGGAGAAGTGAGTGACCACACTGTCCATATATGGACACAGTGACGTCACTCACTTCAGAAGCGGAATCCCCGACCCCGTGGCCGGGGATTCCTCTCCATGAGAAGTGAGTGACTACACTGTCCATATATGGACACAGCGACGTCACTCACTTCTGAAGCGGAATCCCCGACCCCGTGGCCGGGGATTCCTCTCCAGGAGAAGTCAGTGACTAAACTGTCCATATATGGACATTGAAGTCAGTGACTTCTCCTGGAAGGGGGGGGGGGAATGGGTGCAACCTACAGGGGGCTGTGTGGCATTACCTACAGGGGACTTGGTGGCATCACCTACAGGGGACTTGGTGGCATTACATCCAGGGAGCTGGGTGGCATTACCTACAAGGGGCAGGGTGGCATTACCTACAGGGGACTTGGTGGCATTACCTACAGGGGGCTGGGTGGTATTACCTAAAGGGGGCTGCGTGGCATTACCTACAGGGGGCTGGGTGGCATTACCTGCAGGGGGCTGTGTGGCATTACATACAGGGAGCTGGGTGACATTACCTACAGGGGGCAGGGTGGCATTGCCTGCAGGGGGCTGTGTGGAATTACCAACAGGGGGCTGTGTGGCATTACCTACAGTGGGACTTGGTGGCATTACCTACAGGGGACTTGGTGGCATTACCTAGAGGGAACTTGATGCCATTACCTACAGGGGACTTGGTGGCATTACCTACAGGGAGCTGGGTGGCATTACCTACAAGGGGCAGGGTTGCATTACCTACAGGGGGCTGGGTGGCATTACCTGCAGGGGGCTGGGTGGCATTACCTACAGGGGGCTGGGTGGCATTACCTGCAGGGGGCTGGGTGGCATTACCTGCAGGGGGCTGGGTGGCATTACCTGCAGGGGGCTGGGTAGCATTACATGCAGGGGGCTGGGTGGCATTATCTTCAGGGGGCTGGGTGGCATTACATGCAGGGGGCTGGGTGGAATTACCTGCAGGGGGCTGGGTAGCATTACCTGCAGGGGCTGGGTGGCATTACCAACAGGGGGCTGTGTGGCATTCTCTACAGAGGGCTGTGGCAACAAATTTAAATGAAATTCATCCGATTTTAAAACGGACAGGGAAAAAACGGATGCAAAACGTGTCAAAATCGGCCGTTAAAAACGGCAACCCGGACCGGAATCGGAACGGATGCAAAACGGATGCAAACCGGCCGGGAAAAACGGCCCAAAACGGCCGACACTCGGACCCTGTCGTGTGAATGAGGCCTAAGTCCTGCTCTCAGCAGAGACATGGAGACAATTGTATCCAGTCTAGGCAATGCTCTATGAGTGAAATACACCAGCAGCAGCACAATTCTCTCTGGTAGTTTGCTACAATGTATCGGTCTGTAGTCCAGGTTGTTTAGCTTCTGAATGGGTGGTTACGTATCAATTATCGCACAATTTGCGCTCCTTCACTACCACAAACGTAGCTGCAAGATATAGGTGGAAAAAGAGATGAGCACACTGTGTGCTACGTAACATAGCCAGGGATGGACTGGCAGGTCTTAGGGCCACTTTGTGTGGATTCTTGTCATCATAGAGGCATGTTGACATAATCTAACACCTGATGAAGATGGACTAACTAATAAACACTGTCAGGAGAGCTGAAAGTAATGGACACATTACTGATCATCATCTGTGCTGGGTGGGAAAGGGCCCCGCGTAGTTGCCGGTCCTTTCGCTCTGCCCATTTGTTCAACCACTCAGTCTGCGTTTTTGCTTTCTTTCATGATTACTGAGGGAATACTTACTTCAACGCTTTGGATATAATCTCTTTGTAGCTTCCAGAATAAAGTTGAAAACTTTTATTAAGCTTAAAGGGGTTTTCCAGGACTTTTTATTATTGGCAGCAGGGCAGGCATGGCAGAACATAATAAACTAGCAGATACTAACCCTCTAAAGTGCCCACTGCTCCAGCACTGAGGTCCCGTTTTCCTCCGCTCCGGTCCCAGAAGCTCCTGCATCAGCCACGTGATCGCTGACGCCGGCATTTGGCTGCAGCGGCATGTGACCGATGAACGGCACTTGACCATTGCAGGAGCTCCAGGACCTCAGCGCTGAAGGTGGGGGTTACTTCACGGGGTGAGTATCTGCTAGTATATTATGTTCTGCCATCCCCTGCCTTGCTGCAAGTTTTAAAAAGTCCCATATAAACCCTTTAATATGATCATTATCATCCTGTGAAAGGGATGTGTAAGCAATCATCACGCAAAAAGGGGGCCAGTTTTACTTTGGGGCCCCTACTCCTTTAAGTCCACCTGTGGCCATCCAGGGGCCACCTTGTTGAGTTTTTTCCGCTATGATTTTTCATTTTATTTCATTTTCCGTTTTCTCGCACTAAACTGCTTTTTTTTCTCCTTTTGTGTCTCCAATTGGCATCTAAACGGGTCATTTTAGAGTTTCTATGAAAACGTTTATCTGTTTTGATTATCATGTTGCAAAGATTATAGGGTGCTGAAACGTGTTTACGCTGAAAGCCAATATGAGCCTGGGAAGTATTTTCTCAGAATGAATAATTTTTCATCCTTCTGAATTTACGTTCGTGGAATTTCAATGTTCAATTCCTTTAAATAGGAGCATTCATAAAAGCAAATCTAGTTGTATAAATTAACTCTTTTGTAACAATAAAAATTCTTAGTATAAATTCCATAATAAATAAGTCTTGTATTTATACATTGTTTTTCCCAACAACTGAATCAGCTTAAAAACATGTCTGTAACTACTACTAATAACATAAAAATACAATAATATTACTGCCAAGAATAAAAATGGCAGATACATTATTCCAGTTCATTCCTTATGTCTACAACTTGACAAGGTTCCTAATCTAGAATGTATTTGTGTATGTCTTGGAAACGAAACAGCGCAAAACACAGAATATCAAAACTTTATTATTGGTTTGAAAACAGACAAATGTTCATATCCAACCTAAAACAATGGGGCAGATTTACTACTGTCTAGTTTATAGATTTTAAGAAAATGTGCCAAATTGGCGCAATTTGGCACAGTTTTTATTGTGCACCTCACAAAACACTTTTTAAAAGGTGTGGGGTTTAACAGGAAAAGGCGTGGCTTGCCAGGAGATGGGTGTGGCTTAAGATAAGCAAATGTGCTGCAAAAAGCTGCCACAAAGTCACAAAATTTTACTGCATTATTAAAAGTTCCCAAATATCATTTTATTATTGGAATGGTTCCCTTTACAAGCGGTCTGCAGTAAAAGTCCCTGCTGCTTCTCTGCAGGCAATGGGCCCAGGAGCTTCAAGTTATGTACCTGCCTGCGACATCTAATTTGCCAAGATAATAGGTAGATCCTTGTGGTTGACACTAAGGCCCTGTTCACACGGAGTATTTTGACAAGCTTTTTGGAGCGGAAACCGCTACGCAAAACTCGTCAAAAACCGTCCGAAAATGCCTCCCATTGATTTCAATGGGAGGCGGGGGCGGCTTTCTCCCGCGAGCGGTAAAACTGCCTCGCGGAAGAAAGAAGGGACATGCCCTATCTTCACGCGTTTATGCCTCTGACCTCCCATTGACATGGGAGGCAGAGAAACCATATTTCGCTGAGTTTTTTGCCCGTAGCACTCAATGGGCGCAAGCGAAAAACGCCGCGAAAATCGCGGCAAACGACATGCAGGAAGGACAAAATCTGCCTCAAAATCCCAAACTGAATTTTGAGGCAGAATTTTCCTCCAGCAAAAAACTCTGTGTTTTAGGAGTTACTAAATACTCGACATATAGAATTGTATGGGAACTAGAAAATCTTCAATAATATTCAAAAAATAATTGATTTTTCGGAGGAAAGATTAATCCTTTAAAAACACAGTAGTCAATGGATTAGAATCATATTTCTACTCCACTAAAGCCCAAAAAAGTTTGACCAGTGACTTGTATGTATTTACAGGTAACATTTGACATAGCTAAGCAAGTGGCTACAGATGTTTTCAAGAGAACAATGTTAAGTTCTGAGTTTGAATCTCGCTTTAATTCTAAAGAGGTAAGAATATTCTCTTTATTAATAACCATTAGATTTGTTTTTAAACTCATTTTTCACTCCTGTGTCTTACAGGGACATTAATCATAAAGGTTTTCTTTACAATTGATTCTTCCCTATAAAGAATTTAGGCTAGAGAGACTGCAGTGTTGTTAAATGGCAGTCCAGAAAAATGTCTACCCCTAGTTTCTGCAGTTATATGGAACACTCACTGAAAGCTTTAAAGGCTATGTACACCTTTGAAAAAGTTTTGGTTTTTCAATAAAAATGTGTATCAGTGTATTTGCCGCAACTTTCTAATTACTTTTTTTTAAATTACTTTAACTTTTAGTGATACCGCTGCTTTGTATCCTGTATACAGAGCAGTTGTATATTGCACCAAAACCTGTATCCGTCAGGTCAGCGGCACTGACGGGTTCAGTGACAGCGGGTCCACGCTGGATCGATCTGTTACTGAACACATTTAAGATCGTAAGTCAGATGTGATTGATAACAGGTGGATGCTGCGTGTCAGAAACACAAACGACCTGCTGACACTGAACCCGTCAGTCCCGCTAACCTGACTGATAGAGGTTTCAGAGCTAGATACAGCTGCTCTCTACAGGATACAAAGCAGCTGTATCTGAAAAAGTAAAAATAATTTTTAATAAAAAGTAATTAGAAAGTTGCACCAAGTACACTGACATTTTTAGTAAAAACCCAAAAAACAAAAACGTTTTCAACGGTGTGGAACAATTCACAAGTGGTAGATGCCGAATGCTTTCACCTTCACCTTCTTATACCTTCCAGTGGTCTGATGTCAACAATACAATGCCTTGTGAAAATATTAACCCCCTTGGTGTTTCTCCTGTTTTGTTCCATTACAACCTTAAATTAAAATAGATTTTTGGGGTTTGTACCATTTGATTTACACAACATGCCTACCACTGAAGGTGCAAAATATTTTTTACGGTGACAAACAATATTTTAGACAAAAAACAAAGAACTCAATACTTTGTGGAACCATCTTTTGTTGCAATTACAGATACAAGTCTCCTGGTGTATGTCTCTTATTAGCTTAGCACATATAGACACTGAGATTTTTGCTCATTCTTCCAGGCAAAACTGCTCCAACTCCTTCAGGCTGGGTTCACACGACCTATTTTCAGGCGTAAACGAGGCGTATTATGCCTCGATTTACGCCTGAAAATAGGGCTACAATACGTCGGCAAACATCTGCCCATTCATTTGAATGGGTTTGCCGACGTATTGTGCAGACGACCTGTAATTTACAGCTGTCAAACGACGACGCGTAAATTGACTGCCTCGGCAAAGAAGTGCAGGACACTTCTTTGCAACGTAATTTGAGCCGTTCTTCATTGAACTCAATGAAGAGCAGCTCAAGATTTACGAGCGTCACAGACGCCTCGCATAATACGAGGAGGAGCTTTTACGGCTGAAACGAGGCAGCTGTTTTCTCCTGAAAACAGTCTGTCTTTTCAGACGTAAAAGCCTCTCATCGTGTGCACATACCCTCAAGTTAGATGAGTTGTGTTGGTGAACAGGAGTTTTTAAGTCATGCCACAGATTCCCAGGGCATTGACTAGGACATTCCAAGACATTTATATGTTCCCCTTAAACTCATCTAGTGTAACTTTTGCGGTATGTTTAGGATCATTGTTCTGCTGGAAGGTGAATCTCCATATCTCTGACAGATTGAAACAGGTTTTCCTCAAGAAAGAGACCACGTGGCAGCAGCCACTGCATCTTAGTGAAAGAGGTGCCATGAAAGTGACCACAAGGTCCCCCTTGATCAATTACCTGAGAGAGATACATACAGATCACAGTTATCAGCAAGGCACCAAGTGAGAGTTTGAGGGACGCTTGCAGGGGCGTAAGTAGGAAAGACTGGGCCCCATAGCAAACTTTTGACTGGGCCCCCTCTCCCCTAGGTGCCACAGACAGCCCCCTTTGTAAATGGTGCCTCCCTGTAGATTCTGACACATATCCCCCCTGTAGATTGTGCCCCCTTCCACCCTTCCAATAATGTATGGGAACGAGCGATCGGAGTAACGACCGCTCGTCCCCATCCATAGCTCCGTGTGACCAGAGCAAACGAGCGCTGATCAAAGATGTCTCGTTGAACGGCGCTTGCTGCACCTGTCGCTTATCGGCCGGTGTAAAAGGGGCTTAATGCAGAAAGGTGCGGTGTGTAACCTGTGGATATGTCATTAATGTCTAAGATGGGAATACCCCTTTTTAGTTCACAGGGGAGTGACTTAACTGGATGTATTGCAGCAAATCCTAATCTGTGAAAAGACCATATCATGCAATAACAGACATAATGTAAACTCTTTGGGTATGTTCACACGGGCTATTTTCAGCCGTTTCTGAGGCCGTAAACGTCCCGAAAAATGGCTGAAAAATCAGAAGCAGAATGCCTACTAACAGCGTTCTGTTCCGACGGGGCGTTATTTTACGCCTCATTTTCAAATAACAGCGCGTAAAAAGACGACCCATAAAAAGATTTCTTCTTTGTACATGTCACTTCTTGAGCCGTTTTTGGAGCCGTTTTTCACTGACTCAATAGAAAAACAGTTCCAAAAACGGCCGTAAAAAAACAACGCAAAAAACGGCTGAAAATCAGGATCTGTTTTTGCCGGAAAACAGCTCCGTATTTTCAGCTGTTTTTTGATAGGGGTGTGAACAAACCCTTATAGTTGACTTCGGATATTTGGGACATCTTTTTTTTTGTCCTGATGCTATTGTTGTCTTCTGTCTCGTTTTTAATGACCATTAATAGTAATAACTTTTTAAATATTCTATCTTTTTCTTTTTTAGGTTCAAGAATACTTAAAGAGCACAAATCCTTTACATTTCTAATGGAAATTGAAATGTTAAACATTCAATAACGGAACATATGAACCGTGACTATGGAAGTCAACAGATACAAGTCATGGACTCATGGACTGAAAACAGCATAAGATCCTTCTACTTCTATGACCACAATGAGCTACATTAATAAGTGCCTATTCAGAATTAGCTATCTGTATCAAGCATTTGATAGAAAATAGAAAGCAATGTTTTAATAATTAACCATCGTATATATTAAATTAAAACTGTAAGGGTAAGTCCACACATAGCAGAATTTTTCACCCAGAGATTTGCGGTGTTACATGCAGAACTTGCCAAAGATTTGCACCAGATTCCCCCCTATGCATTGCACTGCAAAAAAATTATCATGCTGCAGATTTGAAATTTTCATTTTTATTTTAGACCACGTTCAGGCATGGTGGATTTCCACCAGGTCTGAACTTGACCTAAAATAAACTTTTGGAAAAAAGTAAAAGCCCAATTACATACTAAAAAAATAAGCATTTATAGTGGCTTACACTCTGTTCTCCAGAAATGAGCAGGTAAGACTCTCTTCACATCTGCGTTGGAAATTCCATTAGGAGCTTCCGTCGCAGATTCCGTTGATCCTGCAGTATGCAGCACTATTTTGTCAGGCAAAACAACAGACATCTTGGCGGAAACCCGATGGTACCCATTCAAGTTAATGCATTCTGTCAGGTGCCGTTTGTGTCTGTCATGTGATGGATTCGGCACTTTCGTTTTTATTGTTGTTCTGTTCCAATGACAGAACAGAATGATGGAAAACACAGTGCAGATGTGAACAGAATGTATCCTAATTCTTCCTTTGTTACATAAAACAGTGTACTGATCTCTACCTGTACTACATGTAATGTACTATTATCTACCTGTGCCATTTGTGCTGCACTGCTCTCTATCTGTACTATATATACACTGTACTACTCTTTACCAGTACTTTATATCCACTGAACTGCTCACTACCTGTACTACATGTACTCCTCTGCTTTATACCTGTCCTACGTGTACTGTACTGTTCTCTACTTGTACTATATGTAATGTACTACTTTCTATTTGCACTACATGTACTGTAATGCACTGCTCTCTACCTGTACTACATGTACTGTACTGCTCTCTACCTGTACTACATGTACAATATAAAGCACTCAAAAGTGAAGTGGGTTTATTCACTAGACATCATCTGCAATGTTTCACCTTCTCAATTAAGGCATTATCAAGTAACTTGTGATAGAAACATATGAGTATAAAGAAGGCGCATAGCCCCAACAATTAGTGTCACATATAAAAAAACAATTATAAAACAATACAAAAGTTACAAAGTGTACAGTGACGTGCAAAATATAAAATCAATACATCACATATAACAACATTTATTATAATAAAATTCAGTGTTAAAGAGGCTCTGTCACCAGATTTTCAAACCCCTATCTCGTATTGCAGCAGATCAGCGCTGCAATGTAGATTACAGTAACGTTTTTGTTTTTTCAAAAACGAGCATTTTTGGCCAAGTTATGAGCATTTTTATATTTATGCAAATGAGCCTTTCTTAAGTACAACTGGGCGTGTTTAAAGTTATGTACAACTGGGCGTGTATTGTGTGTGTAACATCTGGGCGTTTTTACTTGTTTTACTAGCTGGGCGTTGTGAATAGAAGTGTATAATGCTGACGAATCAGCATCATCCACTTCTCTTCGTTAACACCCAGCTTCTGGCAGTGCACAGACACACAGCGTGTTCTCGAGAGATCACGCTGTGACGTCACTTCCTGCCCCAGGTCCTACATCGTGTCGGACGAGCAAGGACACATCGGCACCAGGCGACAGAGGCTACAGTTGATTCTGCAGCAGCATCGGCGTTTGCAGGTAAGTCGATGTAGCCTCTGTCGCCTGGTGCCGATGTGTCCTCGCTCGTCCGACACGATGCAGGACCTGGGGCAGGAAGTGACATCACAAAAACGTTACTGTAAACTACATTGCAGTGCCGATCTGCTGCAATACGAGATAGGGGTTTGAAAATCTGGTGACAGAGCCTCTTTAACCCCTTCAAGACCCAGCCTGTTTTGGCCTTCAGGACCCAGCCAATTTTTTCAAATCTGACATTTGTTACTTTATGTGGTAATAACGTTGGAATGCTTTTACCTATCCAAGCGATTCTGAGATTGTTTTCTCGTGACATGTTGTACTTTATGTTAGTGAAAACATTTTGTCGATAATTTTGGTATTTATTTCTGAAAAACACCACAATTTAGAAAAAAATTGCAAAAATTTGCATTTTTCTACATTTAAACGTATCTGCTTGTAAAACAGATAGTAATACCACACAAAATAGTTACTAGTTAACATTTCCCATATGTCTACTTTATGTTTGCATCATTTTTTGAACATCCTTTTATTTTTCTAGGACGTTACAAGGCTTAGAACTTTAGCACCAATTTCTCATATTTTCAAGAAAATTTCAAAAGGCTATTTTTTCAGGGACCAGTTCAGTTCTGAGGTGGCTTTGAGGGCCTTATATATTAGAAAATCGCCAGAAGTCACCCCATTTTGAAAACTGCACCCTCAAAGTATTCAAAACAGAATTCACAAAGTGTTTTAACCCTTTAGGCGTTTCACAGGAATTAAAGCAAAGTAGAGGTGAAATTTACAAATTAATTTTTTTTTGCAGAAATTCATTTCTAATAAAAAAAAATTTGTAACACAGAAGGTTTTACCAGAGAAATGCAACTCAATATTTTATTGCCCAGATTCTGCAGTTTTTAGAAATATCCCACATGTGGCCTTAGTGTGATAATGGACTGAAATACCGGCCTCAAAAGCAAAGGAGCACCTAGTGGATTTTGGGCCTCCTTTTTTTTAGAATATATTTTAGGCACCTTGTCAGGTTTTAAGAGGTCTTGTGGTGCCAAAACAAAGGAAACACCCCAAAAGTTACCCCATTTTGGAAACTACACCCCTCAAGGAATTTATCTAGGTGTATAGTTAGCATTTTGACCGCACAGGTTTTTCGCTAAATTTATCAGAATTAGTCTGTAAAAATGAAGATCTACTTTTTTCTGAAAAAACATAGAAATTTTTAATATTTACAAGAGATAATATAGAAAATGCACCCCAACATATGTAAAGCAATGTCTCCCGATTACGGCAATATCCCATATATGGTAATAAACTGCTGATTGGACCCACAGCATGGCTCAGAAGGGAAGGAGCGCCATTTGGATTTTGCAGGATTGGTTTTCGGTTCCATGTCGCGTTTGCAACACCCTGGAGGGACCAAAACAGGGGAAACCCTCCAAAAGTGACCCCATTTTTGAAACTACACCTATCAAGTAATTTATCTAGGGGTATAGTTAGCATTTTGACCACACAGGTTTTTTCGCTAAATATATTGGAATTAGTCTGTAAAAATGAGAATCTACTTTTTTTCTGAAAAAACATAGAAATTTGTAATATTTACGAGGAATAATGAAGAAAATCACCCCAACATTTATATCCCATATGTGGTAATAAACTGCTGATTGGACCCACAGCAGTGCTCAGAAGGGAAGGAGTGCCATTTGGATTTTGGAGCACGGATTTTGCTGGATTGGTTTTTGGTGCCATGTCGCGTTTGCAACGCCCTGGAGAGACCAAAACAGGGGAAACCCCCCAAAAGTGACCCCATTTTGGAAACTACACCTCTCAAGGAATTTATCTAGGGATATAGTTAGCATTTTGACCACACAGGTTTTTTGCAGAATTTAGTGGAATTAGGCAGTGAAAATGAACTTTTTTTCTGAAAAAGCATAGAAATGTTAAATTTTTACAAGGAATAAAGAAAAAAAGAACCACAACATTTGTAAAGCATTTTCTCCTGATTACGGCAATACCCCATATGTGGTAATAAACTGCTGATTGGACCCACGGCAGCGCTCAGAAGGGAAGTAGCGCCATTTGGATTTTGGAGCACGGATTTTGCTGCATTGTTTTTCGGTGCCATGCCGCCTTTGCAACGCCCTGGAGAGACCAAAACAGTGGAAGCCCCCCAAGTTACCCCATTTTGGAAACACCCCTCAAGGAATTTTTCTAGGGGTATAGTGAGCATTTAGACTCCACGGGTCTTTTGCAGAATTTATTAGAATTAGGCGGAGAGAATTAATATCACAATTTTTGTCCACTAAAATGTTGAATTTTCTCATTTTCACAAGGGATAAAGTAGAAATAAACAACCAATTTTTGTAAAGCAATTTCTCCCGAGTACGGAAATATCCCACATGTGGTCATACATTTTTTTCATTAGAAATTAATTAACCCTTTCAGGACTGATCCATTTTTTGCTTTCTTATTTTCGTTTTTCACTACCCGCCTTCCAAGAGCCATAACTTTTTTATTTTTCCGTCAGTAGAGTTATGTGAGGGCTTATTTCTTGCGGTAGGAATTGTAGTTTCTATTGGTACCATTTAAAGTGCCATAAAAAGTACTGGGAAACTGAAAAAAATAGGAAAATATAGGAATATAGGAAGAAAATCTGATTCCATTTTTTGGGGTTTTCGTTTTTAAAGCTTTCGCCGTGCGGTAAAACCGAAAACTACAGCGATTTTGGTGGTTTAAATTATTTACGTTTTTTACGGTGTTCACCGTGCGAGTTAAATAATGGTATATTGTAATAGTTCGGCCTTTTACGGATGTAGCGATAACAATTCTGTTTATTTTTTTACATTACTTTTGAAGAAAAATGGGAAAAGGTTTTTTGTTTTTTTAACTAAACTTTTTTCTTTCTCACTACTAATAACTTTAATTCTTCTACACATTTTTTTAGTCCCCTTAGGGGACTTGTACCAGCGATCATTCGATCCGCGGGTACAATATGCTGCAATACTAATGTATTGCAGTATATTGTTATTTTTACAGACTCCTGTAACAGCGCGATCGCTGTTCCTGTCCGTTAGTCCCGGGTGTCAGCTGTAATACACAGCCGACACCCGCAGCGTATGGAGCAGGCTCAGCACGTGAGCCCGCTCCATACATCAACCCCCGCACCATGACGTGCTATTAAGTCATAGTGCTCAAAGGGGTTAATGCACAGCGGATGGTGTGAATATTGCAATTTTCCACTGATATGCCATTTTAGTGCATATGTCGTGCCCAGTTTGTGCCCCTGAAGACAAATACCTCCCGGGTATGGCGATGCCATATATTGTGGACGCAAACAGCTGTTTGGGCACGCTGCAGGGCTCAGAAGGGAGGGACGCCATTTTGCTTTTGGAGCGCAGATTTTGCTTGGTAGTTTTTATGTTTGGGGTTTCGCTGGTATTTCAGTTTATAATGTGGGGGTATATGTAATCTGTGCGGAGAACATCAGGGCATAATAAGAGGGTATAATAATGAGGTAAAGAAATAATAATTCATAGATGTGTGGCCGGTGTCGCACTGATAAATGGTGTCGGATGTTACCCGCTTTTAGAAAACACTGCACATTTTGCATCGCCATATTCCTGGGAGCCAGAACGTCTTTATTTTTTCACCACCGGAGCTGCGTGAGGGCTTATTTGTTGCGAGACAATCTGTACTTTTCATTGGTACCATTTTGGGGTACATGCGATTTTATTGATCACTTTTTATTACATTTTTTTGCAAGCCGGGTGACCAAAAACAAGCAATTCTGACAATGTTTTTTAGTTTATTTTTTGCGGCCTTCACCGTGCACTATAAATGACCATTATATTTTATTCTGCGGGTCGGTACGATTACGGCGATACCATATGTATATAGGGTTTTTTTATGTTTTGCAGCGTTTGCGCAATAAAATCACTTTTTTATAAAATAATTTATTTTTTGTGTCACCATATTCTGAGAGCCGTAACTTTTTTCTTTTTCAGTCAAAAGAGCGGTGTAAGGGCTTGTTTTTTGCGGGACGGGTTGTAGTTTTTATCGGTATTATTTTCGGGTACATGCGATTTTTTGATCACTTTTTATTCTCTATTTTGGGAGGGGTGGTGACCAAAAAATAGCGATTCTGGTGTCGTTTTTTATTGATTTTTTTTGGGGTGTTCATCGTGCGGGAAAAATAACATTATAGTTTTATAGTTGGGGTCGTTACGAACGCGGGGATACCAAATATGTGTACTTTTTTTAACGTGTTCATTTTTTTCCTATAATGAAAGACTTATTATAGGAAAAAAATGCAGTGCTTGTTTATATAACTTATAACTTTTATTTTTACACTTTTTTGAAAACATTTTTATTCTTTTTTTTACTTTTTCACATGTCCCACTAGGGGACACTTAGACTTGCAGCTTTGATCGCTGCTAGAGTACATTACACTACACACGTAGTGTAATGTGTTCTAACTGTCATTGTGACGTGACAGTCATACTGACAGGAAGACTCGGAGGACCGGTGGAGGCTGCTCCTCCGAGGCTTCCGTACATGGCAACCCGGAGGTCATTGTCTGACCTCCGATTGCCGTGACAAGCATCGGTAGCCCCCACGATCACTTCGTGGGGGCTGCCGATGTGCTTCAAACCCCTTAAATGCGGCGACGGCAATCCGTCGCCGCATTTATGGGGTTAATTGCCGAAATCAGCGGCGATGGTCCGCTGACCGGCAAGGCTGGTGTGTCAGCTGTCAGGGACAGCTGACCTCCCAGTTCCCGGACACTGTCCGTTAGGACAGTGTGCGCCGGGAACTACTCCGCAATAGTACGTCTGGATGCGGGAACTAACCCCTCTGCAGGACGTACTATTGCGGCGCAGCGCGGGAAGGGGTTAAACAATAATTAGTCATAAGTGGTGCTCATTATTAAAATAAAAAAAGCTGGCACTCACTGATCTAAACAAATTCAATTTAAGGGGACTCATATGTATTCAATCTTCTATATTATCAGCATCCATAATGCTGAATTGCGCATGGCCACAAGCAGCTCATCAATTAGGCCAAGCCAAACATGTGATCGGCAGTCAATGGAGACGCAGTGTAGAGGCAGCATCATCAGAGATGCCTAGAAGGGAAAGTATAATGCGCATGCGAACCGTAAATTTGTACGTGCGTCACCGCGATCTTGGAAAAGGAATAATGCCACCTATACCAGCGACGATGTGAAAAGGATCTTGAAGGGCTCCTGGGAGATGGTGCATTGTTGGGAAGGTGGACATCAAACGCAGCTTCGAATCCAGGAGAAACATCTGTCTGAGACTACATTTGTCACTACTGGGTGAATATTACAGACACCAGATTATACCTTGTGGTCTGAGATCACATTTGAAACCAAATATATTTCCCAACAATATCGATTTTTTGCACTAGATTGGTGGGACTGTCTAATAAGTACGCACTGGATGTCATCCTACTTAACATAGAGTTCTTGCAGTCAGAAATTGAGAAATGCAATAAGAGGAAAGCAGAATCTGAGGAGAGACTGCAAGATCTTATTATGAGAATTTTAATTCTATTCTTCAAAAATTCCAACGAGAACTGGAGGAGATGAAGCGTCATAAATGGTTCTGCGACAGGAATGATTATGCAACTGGAAGGGTCTATAACTGGAAACAGGATCAACAGCAGAAAGACACCTACACAAATGGACATACAAGTAAAAATGGGTAGAAAAAAGGGTTGGAAGGTCAACAAGTGATGATTTTTTAGGGGGGGCCAATGAGGAACCCAGGAGAAAGAAATAGCGCACAAGGAGAGGAGGGAGACACTATAACACACAACTTAAAAACAAGAAGCATGAAACACCCGAGATCTGCACCACAAGTGGGAAAGAAGACCCCTCCCAACATAAATTAGTGGTAAATATTTCCACATATTGTCTATCGCTTGTAGAACTATCAGTTTTGGGTAAAGGTGGTTTTTGGCACGGGCATAACTAGGAAAGACTGGGCCCCGTAGCAAACTTTTGACTGAGGCCCCCCCTCCCCTGGGTGCCACACACACCCCCCCCCCTTTGTAGATAGTGCCTACCCTGTAGATTGCGCCATACAGCCCACAGTAGATTCTATCATACAGTCCCCCCTGTAGATTGTGCCACACAGCCCCCCCCTGTAGACAGTGCTATACAGGACCCTTTGTAGACAGTGTCACCCCCCCTGTAGATAGTGCCACCCTTCACCCTGTAGATAGTGCCCCCCTTGTAGACAGCCACTTACAGCCCCCTGTAGATAGTGCCTCCATCCCCCTTGTAGATAGTGCCATACAGCCCCATGTAGATAGTGCCCCCACCTCCCCATTGTAGATAGTGCCATACAGCCCCCTTGTAGATAGTCTCAAACAGTTCCCCCTTGTAGACAGTGCTCCCCACCTCCCCCTTGTAGGAAGTGCCATACAGTTTCCTGTAGATAGTGCCATATAGCTCTCCCCCCTGTATAGTGCCATACAGCCCCCTCTAGATTCTTGCCATAGAGCTCCCCTGTAGACAGTGCCATCCAGCACCCGCCCTGTATAGTGCCATACAGCTCCCCCTGTAGATAGAAGCCCCCACCTCCCCCTTTTAGATAGCGTCATACAGCCCCCTGTAGATAGCTCCATACTGCCCCCCCTGTAGATAGCGCTTCCCAAACAAATAAAAAAAAAAAACGTTATACTCACCTAGGCACCGTTTCCTTGATGAATGGAGCTGCTCCAAAGCATCAATGCCGACAGTATCCTTGTGTAGGGCGGCGTGATCCAGTGACGTCATCACGCTGGCCTGCGCAGAGATCGTTTCCCTGCGCCTCATAGGCTGGAGTCCGAACGTGGCCTGTAGTGTAGAAAATGGCTAAGGACGTAGATACTATTGAATGTGGCATCACTACCGCTGTAGCAGTCATAGCGGCTGCTAGTGGCACCACCGAGCGCGAAGTGCATGTGAGAAGGAGGAGATTTTCTACAGCCTCCGTAGATGGCACCCCCCCCCCCCTTCCTGTACATAAAGCCATTGTAGCTCCCTGAAGCAGCGGAATTCCCCTGTGGCCGGGGATTCCACTCCTGGATGGAGCGCTTGATGTCTCTGTCCATATATGGACAGTGACATCAGGAGCAACTCCTGAAGCTGAATTTCCGTCCACAGCGTTGCTGGCGCGGTGATTCGGCTCCAGGATAAGGCCCTGACGTCACTGTCCATAAATGGACAGAGACGTCAGGGGCTTCTCCTGGAGTGGAATCCCCGGTCACAGCATCGGCAACGCTGTGGACGGGGATTCCGCTTCAGGAGTTGCCCCTGATGTCACTGTGCATATATGGACAAAGACATCAAGCGCTCCGTCCAGGAGCGGAAATTCTGGCCACAGGGCGACTCCACTTCCTGAGGGACCTACAGTGGCACCATCTACAAGAAAGGGGGACGGGCACTATGTACAGGAAGAGGGGGTGTTATCTACAAGGGGGCTGTGTGGCACTACTAACAAGGGGGATATGTGTGCCACTACTTACAAGGGGCCCGTGTGTCACTATCTATAGGGGGTGTGTGGCGCTATGTACTGGGGGGCTGTGTGGCACTACCTACAAGGGGGCTGTGTGGCACTACCTACAAGGGGGTTGTATGGCACTGTCTACAAGGGGCAGGTGGGGGGCTGTATGGCACTATCTACAAGGAGGAGGTGGGGGATTATGGCACTGTCTACTGGGAGGCTTTAATGAACAATTTACAGCGGGGCACTATCTACAAGTGGGGGGGGGGGGGCTGTGCTGTGTGTTGCAGCCAGGGGAGAGGGGAATTATACTGTATGGAGGCCACTAAGCGGACATTATACTGTGTAGGGGGCTATATACTGTGTGGGCACAATTAGAGGACAAAATACTGTGTTCTTGAAAGAGTTATAATATATTATTAAACATTATTAATGTACTGTATGGGGGCACTATAGGGGCATTATACTGTGTGTGGGGCACTATATAGGGCATTATACTGTGGGGGGCATTATACTTTTTTATGGGGCATTATACTTTTTTATGGGGCATTTTTTTATGATGGCGTGGGGCGCCGAAAAGTAATTTCGCACGGGGCGCCATCTATCCTAAGGCCAGCCCTGAGTACAATACATGTAGTACTGGTTGAGAGCAGTACAGGACATGTAGTACAGGTAGAGAGCAGTGCAGTACATGTAGTACAGGTTGAGAACAGTACAGTACATGTAGGACAGGTAGAGAGTAGTGCAGTACATGTCGTACAGTACATGTAGTACATGTAAAGAGCAGTAAAGTACATGTAGCACAGGTAGAGAACAGTACAGTACATGTAGTACAGGTAAAGAGCAGTGTAGTTCAGGTAGAGAGCTATACAGTACATGTAATACAGGTAGAGAGCAGTGCAGTACGTGTAGTACAGGTAGAGAGCAGTACAGGATATGTCGTACAGGTAGAGAGCAGTACCATACAGGTAGAGAGCAGTGCAGTACATGTAGTACAGGTAGAGAGCAGTACAAGACATGTCGTACAGGTAGAGAGCAGTACAATACATGTAACACAGGTAGATAAAAGTACATTACATGTAGCACAGGTAGAGAACAGTACAGTACATGTATTACAGGTAGAGAGCAGTACAGTACATGTAGTACAAGTAAAGAGCAGTGCAGTACATGTAGTACAGGTTGAGAACAGTACAGTATATGTAGTACAGGTAGAGAGCAGTACAGTACATGTAGTACATTTAGGGAGCAGTACAGTACATGTAGTACAAGTAAAGCGCAGTGCAGTACATGTAGCACAGGTAGAGAACAGTACAGTACATGTAGTGCAGGTAGGGAGCAGTACAGTACATGTAGTACAGGTAGAGAGCAGTATAGGACATGGAACTGGAAGAAAATATAGATATAGTTGGCGTTGCTGAAACATGGCCGGACTCTTCACACGACTGGGCTGTAAATCTACAGGGTTTTACACTGTTTCGGAAAGACAGGACAAATAGGAAAGGCGGTGGTGTATGTCTGTATGTGAGAAGTGATATGAAGGCGAGTGTGAAAGAGACAATAGTGGGTGAAGATTGTGAGGAGATTGAAACCTTGTGGGTGGAATTACAAAGGAAGGTAAATAGTGAAAAAAATTACTTTTGGTGTAATCTATAGACCCCCCCCCCCAATATAACTGAGGAGATAGGTCAAATATATAAACAAATGTAGCGGTCACCACAGGTGGGTATTGTAGTGATAATGAGAGATTTTAATTACCGGGATATTAATTGGTGTCATGGTTCGGCTTCAACTGCAAAGGGGAGAAACTTCCTCAACCTGTTGCAGGAAAATTTTATGGGCCAGTTTGTGGAAGACCCGACTAGAGGTGAAGCTCTGTTGGATCTGGTAATTTCTAATAATGCAGGGCTTGTTGGGAACGTCAATGTTCGTGAAAACCTTGGTAACAGTGATCACAATATAGTTACATTTTACCTATACTGTAAAAAACAAACACAGGCTGGGAGGGCAAAAACACTTAATTTTAAGAAGGCCAATTTCCCCAGGATGAGGGCTGCAATTCAGGATATAGACTGGGAAGAACTAATGTAAAATAATGGTACAAATTATAAATGGGAGATTTTCAAATCTACTTTGGGTAATTATAGTGCAAAATGTATTCCTATAGGTAACAAGTATAAACGACTAAAATTAAACCCCACATGGCTTACACCTTCTGTAAAAAGGACAATACATGACAAAAAAGGGCATTTGAAAAATACAAATCTGAGGGTACAGCTGTAGCCTTTTTAAGTTATAAAGAACTTAATAAAAACTGTAAAAAGGTAATAAAATCAGAAAAATACAAAATTAAATGCAGGTGGCCAAGGATAGTAAAACAAATCCCCAAAAATTCTTCAAGTTTATAAATGCAAAAAAATCAAGGTCTGAACATGTAGGACCCCTAGATAGTGGTACTGGAGAGTTAGTAACAGGGGATCACGAGAAGGCAGAGTTACTAAATGGGTTCTTTAGCTCTGTATATACAACAGAAGAAAGAGCAGCTGATGTAGCCGGTGACAGTGCTGTTAATAAATGAGTTGATATACTGAATTGGATGAATGTAGATATGGTCCAAGCTAAATTAAATAAAATAAATGTACACAAGGCTCCGCGACCAGATGGGTTACACCCTAGAGTTCTTAAAGTGCTTAGTTCAGTTATTTCTGTCCCCCTCTTCATAATATTTAGAGATTCTCTAGTGACTGGTATAGTGCCAAGGGACTGGTGCAGGGCAAATGTGGTGCCTATTTTCAAAAAGGGCTCTAGGTCTTCCTCTGGTAATTATAGACCAGTAAGCTTAACATCCATCGTGGGGAAAATGTTTGAGGGGCTATATACAGGATTATGTGACAAAAAAATAGTATTAGAAGTGACAGCCAGCACGGTTTTACTAAGGACAGAAGTTGTCAAACCAACCTGATTTGTTTTTATGAAAAGGGGAGCAGAAGCCTAGACAGAGGGGCCGCTGTGGATATAGTGTTTTTGGACTTTGCAAAGGCATTTGACACTGTCCCTCAGACGTCTAATGGGTAAATTAAGGACTATAGGTTTAGAAAGTATAGTTTGTAATTGGATTGAGAATTGGCTCAAGGACCGTATCCAGAGAGTTGTGGTCAATGATTCCTACTCTGAATGGTCCCCGGTTATAAGTGGTGTACCCCAGGGTTCCGTGCTGGGACCACTATTATTCAACTTATTTATTAATGATATAGAGGATGGGATTAATAGCACTATTTCTATTTTTGCAGATGACACCAAGCTATGTAGTATTGTTCAGTCTATGGAAAATGTTTGAGAATTGCAAGCAGATTTAAACAAACTAAGTGTTTGGGCGTCCACTTGGCAAATGAAGTTTAATGTATATAAATGTAAAGTTATGCATCTGGGTACCAACAATCTGCATGCATCATATGTCCTAGGGGGAGCTACACTGGGGGAGTCACTTGTTGAGAAGGATCTGGGTGTACTTGTAAATCATAAACTAAATAACAGCATGTAATGTCAATCAGCTGCTTCAAAGGCCAGTAAGATATTGTCGTGTATTAAAAGAGTTATGGACTCCCAGGAAAGGGATATAATATTACCACTTTACAAATCATTAGTGAGGCTTCATCTAGAATATGCAGTTCAGTTCTGGGCTCCAGTTCATAGAAAGGATGCCCTGGAGTTGGAAAAAATACAAAGAAGAGCAACGAAGCTAATAAGGGGCATGGAGAATCTAAGTTATGAGGAAAGATTAAAAAGAATTTAACCTATTTAGCCCTGAAAAAAGACGAGTAAAGAAGAGGCTGGACGCAGCACGAAGGGCTTCAGAGGGAAGCCTCCATGACAGACATAGGAGGGAAAGGGTTAAGAGAGTTGAGAGAAGGAGGAGTTGGAAGAGGGGAAGGGAGGAGTTAGGGGACGTTACCAGTCTTCCCGCTGTTTTCGGCACATTGAGCCGGAAGCAGCGGGAGGAAGAGCAAGTGAAAATACAAGCTCCCTCTGCTACCGTGCTTGCCTGCATCTTACCTGCGCCATGTCATCTGAGGTCTGCATGTTGGAGCAGCTGCGGGCGGCAGCTGCATTCCACGGTCGCGGGTGGTTGGAGGAGACCGTGGCAGCACTGTCCAGGAGGCCGGAGGCTGGCTCGTCTTCACGCCATGCCCGGCGCTCAGGGTCAGTTGATCTGAGGGACAGGCTCCCCTCCCCCGGCCCCCTCTCTAGTGCTAGTACTGTGGCGGCGGGGGGGGAGTTGGCACCCAGTGCTCCTGCTCGGATGAAGCAGAGAGCGTCGTCGGGGGCGGCGGTGGCTCAGGCTGGGTCTCCCCGTCGCTCCCGGCGGTCTCGCCCACCAGAACGCCTCAGTCCAGAGGTGGTCCCGCGGACACGGCGTCGCAAGGGGAGCCCTTCAAAGGACGCTGCAGGCCAGGCAGCTGGGAAGGCCGCCTCTTCCCAGGCCCTGCGTCCTGGCAGGAATCCCCAGCCGCGACGAGGTCCGGCGGTACACAGGGGGTCGCAGGCCGGGCTCCCTGTCACCCCACCTCCATCTGACGCTGTATGCAGAGAGCAGCCCGCGGCCGCCCCGCATGGTGATGTTCCGGCCAGGGGGCAGGCTTCCTCGAGACCTTCAGGGAGGACGCCTAGATCATCAGCGGCAACGAGGCAACAGGTCCGGTCGGAAGTCTGGGTCCCTGTGGTCGGGCGACAGGTTGCCGGCCCATCTGTCAGCATGTCGTTGTCCCCGTGTAGGAGATGTCGGTGGGATGGCCAGTCGTCGGCAAGAGAGGACCTGGAGGATGGCGAGTTGGACGATTTTCAGCGAGGTCAGGATTTTCCGGCAGCCGGGAACACAGCGCCTGGGCAGCCTGGTGAGTGCGTCACTCCTTCTTTGCCGTATCCAGCGATTTTTATGTCGGGTGTCGGGGGGGGGCAGCGAGCGCGGCATCGGCTGCCGGTAGTGGCGTTGTTGGGCGCGACGGCGTTGGCTTATCGGATTTAGTGGGTTGCTTGCGGGAGTTGGTCAGGCGCTTAGATAGGGCTGCGGCGTCTGTAGTTCCGGCGGGTTCCCCGGCGGTAGTTTGGGAAGGTCCTCGTGAGGTGGGTGTGTTGCAGTCGCGTCCCGTGGTTGGGAAAGTGTTGGCGGCGTCTAGGGAAGCGGTCGCGGTGTCAGTTCAGACCGAGGCGCAGAAAGATGGTGATAGAATCCGGCTTGATGATCGTACTCGTGGCGAGGTTTATGTATGCTTTGAGGGTCCTTTAGGGGCACACCTAAAACAGGAGGTCCGCGAGCGGATCTGGAAGGATGAGTACGTGGAGATCTTTACTCTTCTGTCGCTTGCAAAATTCAATTTGGATAAAGGCAAGCGGGATGAGAGTAAGAAGGAGGAAGAGGAACGTCAGCGGTATAGGCTTATCCCGCAGACGTTCGTCAATTGGTCGCAAGCGTTTGCCATTTTAGCCAGCGTGATCGGAGAGAAGGCGCCTGAAAATTGCTCGGCGTTATTTTGCTATTTCTATGCCATCGGAGAGGCTCATAGGGCATACGGGGGTCAGGCGTGGTTGCGGTACGATGAGCAATTTCGCCAGCGAAAGGCGGTTCGGCCGGCGATTCGGTGGGACCAGAAGGATATTGCGCTTTGGTTGAGGGTGACGGCTCCGGTGAAGCAGTCCTTTCCTGGGAGTGTTGGCGAAGGAGGTCAGTCTAGCCAGGCCGGGCAAGGTTCAGGGGCAAAACTTGGGTTCTGCTGGCAATTTAATGACGGCCAGTGTAAGTTCGGGGCCACATGTAAGTTCAAGCACGTGTGTTCAGAATGTAATGGATCATTACACGGGGCTGCCAAGTGTATGCGGAAGAAGCGGTCGGGGAACCAGTCCTCCTCAGCTGGTCAAGGGGTTGTCGCCGGTGAGGGTGGAAAGGATGGCCCCGTATCTAAATGAATATCCAGATAGGGTTGCGGCCAAGTTAATTTATGAAGGGTTCCGTGTTGGTTTCGTTATTCCTCCGCCTCCTTATGAGGTTCCGGTTACTCGGCGCAATCTTAAGTCGGCTTACTTGCATTCCGAGATCGTGTCGGAAAAACTGTTGAAGGAAGTTTCGTTGGGTCGCATGGCGGGGCCGTTTGTTGATCCGCCAATAAATAATTTAGTGGTGTCCCCATTGGGTATCGTGCCGAAGCGGGAGCCCCGAAAATTTCGTTTAATTCAGCATTTATCTTTTCCCAAGGGCTCGTCGGTGAATGATGGGATTGATGATGAGTTATGCTCGGTAGTGTACACATCCTTCGACAAGGCGGTGGAATTAGTTCGCGCAGCGGGGCCCGGCGCGTTGTTAGCAAAAACCGACATTGAGGCGGCTTTTCGGTTGTTGCCAGTTCATCCAGAGAGCCAGCGGCTGTTGGGTTGTTTTTGGAATGGGGCTTTTTATGTGGATAGGTGTCTTCCTATGGGGTGTTCCCTTTCTTGCGCATATTTTGAGGCATTTAGTAGCTTCGTGGAATGGGTGACGAAGGGCGTAGCCGGGGTTGATTCTTTGATACATTATCTGGATGATTTTTTGTGCATCGGCCCGGGGGGTTCGCCTATTTGCGGTAATTTGTTGTATTCCTTGCAGAAAGTTGCGAAGGACTTTGGGATTCCCTTGGCGCCGGGAAAGCCTGATGGCCCGGTCTCCACCATTTGTTTTTTAGGGATTGAAATTGACTCAGTGGCGATGGAGTGTCGACTTCCTGAGGATAAATTAGGGTCATTGAGTCAGGAGGTACGGCGGGCTTGTAGGTTGAAGAAGATGACGTTGCGCGATCTCCAGTCCCTGCTGGGGAAGTTGAATTTCGCTTGTCGGATTATGCCGATGGGGAGAGTTTTTAGTAGACGTTTGGCGGCTGCGACGGCGGGGGTTCGTGCGCCACATCATTTTGTGAGGCTCAGGGAGGAGCATTGGGCTGATCTTCAGGTTTGGGATGATTTCCTTGGTCAGTATAATGGTCGCTCTCTATGGATGGCTCCAGCACAGGATACGAGTGAGTTAAACATTTTTACGGATGCGGCTGGGGCAGGTGGTTTTGGCGCGTACGGGGGTGGTCCATGGTGTGCGGTAACTGGCCGGCTAGCTGGGTGGCCAGCGGACTCACGCGGAATCTGGCCCTGCTCGAGCTGTTCCCTATCGTGGTTGCGGTGACCATTTGGGGGGATAGGCTCAGGGACAAGAAGGTCCGTTTCTACTGCGACAACATGGGGGTGGTGCTGGCCATTAATAACATCTCCGCATCCTCTCCTCCGGTAGTTCAGTTGTTGCGACATTTAGTTTTGGTGTGCTTGTCTTTGAACGCGTGGGTGGTTGCGGTGCATGTGCCAGGTGTGCGGAATTGTATCGCTGATGCTCTTTCTCGCTCACAGTGGGATCGATTTCGTCAATTGGCACCGGGAGCGGAGCTGCTCAGTTTGGCTTGTCCGGAACATCTCTGGGATCTGGTTTCGGTCCCGTAGAACGATTGGTTGAAATGTCATTGGCACGTACGACGTGGAGTGCTTATTCTGCTTGTTGGAAGCAGTGGGAAGAGTGGGTAAGAGATTTGGGTAACGTCAGCACGGATCAAGACAGGTTGGTGGCACTTTTGTATTGGTTGGGGGACGATTGGGAGGCAGGGTTTTCCCTGGCTAAGGTCAATCGTTTCGTCTCTGCATTGGCTTTTGGTTTTAAGTTGCGGGGCCTTCGGGATGTGTCTAAAGAATTTTTGGTAGGACAAGCTTTAAAGGGTCTGCGTCGAGGTAGGGTCGAAGCAGATCGTAGACGGCCCGTGTCTTTTGCTCTCCTCGGTTCTTTGGGTTTATCGCTAGTGTCTGTCTGTCGTTCTCCTTTTGAGGTTGAGTTATTTCAGTTAGCATTTTCCTTAGCGTTTTTTGGTGCACTTCGAATTGGCGAGTTGGTTTCACCTAGTACCAAGCGGGCAGGGGGGTTGAGACTTGAGGAGGTGGGTCTATATGGCTATAGACTCGAGTTGTTGTTGACCAAATGGGAAAAGGAAAGCGCATAGTTTTGTTTGCCCTCCCGGGATAGGCGATGTGTCCGGTCGCTTGTATGCATGCTTTTAAACTACGGGTGGGGTCGCCCGAGTTGCCGTTGCTACGTCACGAGAATGGGTCATTTTTGTCCAGATAGCAATTTGGCGCAGTATTTAAGAAATGCTTGGCGGAGTCACTGCGGGCCCTTACTCATCTCACTCCTTTAAGATTGGCGCAGCAACTGAGGCGGGGCGCTGGGGGTTGGATGACGAGGGGGTGCGGCGCATTGGCCGTTGGGAGTCCAACAGGTTTAGGACATACGTGCGCCCTCATTTGTTATGAGTCATGTTGTTATTTGTTGTTAAAAGCTTGTGTGCTTGTCCTTTTTCGTTTCAGATCAGTTCCCTTGCCTTTTGTGGTTGTTAGGACACTCTTACGTGCATTGGGGGGCCTTGAGTGCGGACGTCCGCCCTGACGGCCGTCAGCTGCGCATTCCGCGGCAGGATGCGGTTTTGCATTGGCTGTGATTCAGAGGTATGTTGTGGAGCCGGGTTTTAGCAGAGTTTCAGACATACTCTCGGCTGGATAGGGTCCTGGTATTGCACGTGGGGGGCAATGATTTGGGGGTTCGCCCTTTTCGGGAGTTGGTGCGGGATATCAAACACGATATGTTGTGTTTATGGGCATCTTATCCCGGCCTAGTGATAGTTTGGTCCGACATAGTTCCAAGGAAGCATTGGCGTCTGGCTCGGTCTGTGGAGAGGGTTAATAAGGCTCGCATTAAAGTGAATCGGGCGGTGTCCCGTTTTGTGGCCAAGAATGGGGGCATTTGTGTGCGGCACAGGGATTTGGAGTCAGGAGAAGGGAATTACTGGAGGAGTGATGGGGTGCATCTGACCGAGGTTGGGATTGATTTGTGGAGCCTGGCACTAGCAGAAGGAATTGAAAGGGCGGTGGTGGTGTGGCGGAACTCACAGGCTTAAGGTGGTCAAGGCTTGTTTCGCTGTGGCGGGGGGAGTCCTTGAGGTTGGTCAGTACGAAATGGTGGGAGGGTCGCATCGGGGGTATGCGTCCCCCAAAAAAGGTACATTGTTTGAAGACTTCATAGGGTGTTATCCCTTTGAAGTGGTCTTCTGGTGGTTGGAGCCATCTGCAGAGGTGAGCGGTGCCTCCGAGCTGGTTTACGGCTGGAGGTAAATTATTGGTGGTGGTTGCAGATGGCTAACTCGAGGTAAAAACATATCTGAAAAACGGCTTCAAGGACTTCCCCTGCTCTGATTAGTGTTAATGTTAATTGTTATTTATGATTCTGACCCATGTTGGGTCATGTGAATTAGAGGAGGAATTCTCTGGTTGGATTCCTAATTAGTTATCCGAATGTTTCGGATCAAAATTGCATTTTATAAACAATGTAAATTAATAAATGGCTGCTGTGGCCATTTCACATCCAACCTCGGTTGTCACGTGTCTTTTTCTTAGATGAAGGGGTGATAAAAAAGGATAAGTAAAAATGTTCAATAACACACGACTCTACTTAGGCAAGTCAAGAAGAGGCTGGACGCAGCATGAAGGGCTTCAGAGGGAAGCCTCCATGACAGACATAGGAGGGAAAAGGTTAAGAGAGTTGAGAGAAGGAGTGAGTAGAAGGAGGAGTTGGAAGAGGGGAAGAGAGGAGTTAGGGGACGTTACCAGTCTTCCCGCTGTTTTCGGCATTGAGCCGGAAGCAGCGGGAGGAAGAGCAAGTGAAAATACAAGCTCCCACCCTACTGCCCTTTAATTGGGTTGTGTCCCTTGTTTTGTTCTATGTGTGTGTTTGTCTATGATTGTTTCTGTTTTGTTGTATGCTCAAGTAACTTGTTGTTTTTTCATTTTGAGCAGGTCCAGGTGTCATAGCGGCTGGCGGGGGGAGTCCTTGAGGCTGGTCAGTACGAAATGGTGGGGGGGTCGCATCGGGGGTATGCATCCCCCAAAAAAGGTACATTGTTTGAAGACTTCCTAGGGTGTTATCCCTTTGAAGTGGTCTTCTGGTGGTTGGAGCCATCTGCAGAGGTGAGCGGTGCCTCCGAGCTGGTTTATGGCTGGAGGTAAATTGTTGGTGGTGGTTGCAGATGGCTAATTCGAGGTAAAAACATATCTGAAAAATGGCTTCAAGGACTTCCCCTGCTCTGATTAGTGTTAATGTTAATTGTTATTTATGATTCTAACCCATGTTGGGTCATGTGAATTAGAGGAGGAATTCTCTGGTTGGATTCCTAATTAGTTATCCGAATGTTTCGGATCAAAATGGTATTTTATAAACAATGTAAATTAATAAACGGCTGCTGTGGCCATTTCACATCCAACCTCGGTTGTCACGTGTCTTTTTCTTAGATGAAGTGGTGATAAAAAAGGATAAGTAAAAATGTTCAATAACACACGACTCTACTTAGGCAAGTCAGGGGGGACGTGATTAAGTTATATAAATATATATATATGGCACATACAAAAAATATGGTGAAATCCTGTTCCATGTAAAAACCCGTCAAAAAACAAGGGGGCACTCCCTCCGTCTGGAGAAAAAAAAGGTTCAATCTGCAGAGGCGACAAGGCTTCTTTACAGTGAGAACTGTGAATCTATGGAATAGTCTACCGCAGGAGCTGGTCACAGCAGGGACAAGTAGATGGCTTCAAAAAAGGCTTAGATAATTTCCTGGAACAAAAAAATATTAGCACCTATGTGTAGAAACTTTTACCTTCCCTTTTCCCATCCCTTGGTTGAACTTGATGGACATGTGTCTTTTTACATGTACTGTACTGCTCTCTACCTGTACTACATGTACTGCACTACTCTGTACCTGTACTACATGTACTGTACTGCTCTCCACCTGTACTACAAGTACTTTACTTCTACCTATACTACATGTACTGTACTGCTCTCTGCCTGTACTACATGTACTGTACTGCTCTCTACCTCTACTACATGTACTGTACCGCTCTCCACCTGTACTACATGTGCTGCACTGCTCTCTACCTGTACTACATGTACTGTACTGCTCTCTACCTGTACTACATGTACTGCACTGCTCTGTACCTGTACTACATGTACTATACTGCTCTCTACCTGTACTACATGTACTATACTGCTCTCTACCTGTACTACATGTACTGTACTTCTACCTGTACTACATGTACTGTACTGCTCTCTACCTGTACTACATGTACTGTACTGCTTTCTACCTGTGCTACATGTACTGTACTGCTCTCTACCTGTGCTACATGTACTATACTGCTCTCTACCTGTGCTACATGTCCTGTACTGCTCTTTACCTGTACTACATGTACTATACTGCTCTCTACCTGTACCACATTTATTGCACTGCTTTGTACCTGTACTACATGCACTATACTGCTCTCTACCTGTACTACATGTACTGTACTTCTACCTGTACTACATGTACTGTACTCTACGTGTACTACATGTACTGTACTGCGCTCTATCTGTACTACATGTACTGTACTTCTACCTGTTCTACATGTACTGTACTTCTACCTGTACTACATGTACTGTACTGCTCTCTACCTGTACTACATGTACTGTACTGCTCTGTACCTGTACTACATGTACTGTACTGCTCCCTACCTGTACTACATGTACTATACTAACTCTCTACCTATACTACATGTACGATACTTCTACCTGTACTAAATGTACTGTACTGCTCTCTACCTGTACTACATGTACTGCACTGCTCTGTACCTGTACTACATGTACTGTACTGCTCTCTACCTGTGCTACATGTACTATACTGCTTTCTACCTGTACTACATGTGCTGTACTTCCACCTGTACTGCACGGCTCTCTACCTGTTCTACATGTACTGTACTGCTCTCTACCTGTACTACATGTACTGCACTGCTCTGTACCTGTACTACATGTACTATACTGCTCTCTACCTGTACTGCATGTACTGTACATCTACCTGTACTACATGTACTGTACTGCTCTCTACCTGTGCTACATGTACTATACTGCTTTCTACCTGTACTACATGTGCTGTACTTCCACCTGTACTGCACGGCTCTCTACCTGTTCTACATGTACTGTACTGCTCTCTACCTGTACTACATGTACTGCACTGCTCCCTACCTGTACTACATGTGCTTTACTGCTCTCTACCTTTACTATATGTACTGTACTGCTCTCTACCTGTTCTACATGTACTATACTGCTTTCTACTTGTACTTCTACATGTGCTGTACTTCTACATGTGCTGTACTTCTACATATACTGCACTGCTCTCTACCTGTACTACATGAACTGCACTGCTCTCTACCTGTACTACATGTGCTGTACTGCTCTCTACCTGTACTACATATACTGTACTGCTCCCTACCTGTACTACATGTACTGTACTGCTCTCTACCTGTGCTACATGTACTATACTGCTTTCTACCTGTACTTCTACATGTGCTGCACTTCTACATGAACTGCACTGCTCTCTACCTGTACTGTACTACTCTCTACCTGTATTACATGTACTGCACTGCTCTCTACTTGTACTACATGTGCTCACTGCTCTCTCCCTTTACTACATGTGCAGCACTGCTCTCTACCTGCACTAGATGTACTTTACTGCTCTCTACCTGTACTACATGTACTGCACTGCTTTTTACCTGTACGACATCTCCTGTACTGATCTCTACCTGTACTACATATACTGCACTGCCCTCTACCTGTACTATATGTGCTGTACTGCTCTCTACCTGTGCTACATGTACTTTACTGCTTTCTTCCTGTACTACAGGTACTGTACTTCTACATGTACAACATGTACTGCACTGTTGTCTACCTATAGTACATGTACTGAATCGCTCCCTACCTGTACTACATCTAAAGTACTGTTTTCTACCTGTACTACTTGTTTTGCATACTACTATCTACCTGTACTACATGTACTGTACTGCTCTCTACCCGTACTACATGAACTATACTGCTCTCAACCTGTTCTACATTTACTGTACTGCTCTTTACATGTGCTACATGTACTATACTGCTCCCTACCTTTGCTACATGTACTGTACTGCTCCTTACCTTTACTACATGTTCTGCACTGCTTTGTACTTGTACTACATGTACTATACTGCTCTCTACCTGTACTACATGTACTGTGCTTCTACCTATACTACATGTACTGTACTGCTCTCTACCTTTACTACATGTACTCTACTGTTCTCAACCTGTACTACATGTACTGCTCTCTACCTGTACTACATATACTGTACTGCTCTCTATCTGTACTTTATGTACCTCACTGCGCTCTACCTGTACTACATGTACAGCACTGCTCTCTACCTGTACTACATGTACGGTACTGCTTTCTTCCTGCACTACATGTACTCTACTGTTCTCATCCTGTACCACAAATACTCTCTACCTGTAGTACATTTACTGCACTGCTCTCTACCTGTACTACATATACTGTACTGCTATCTACCTGTACTTTATGTACCTCACTGCTCTCTACCTGTACTACATATGGTTATATGCTCTCTACCTATACTACATGTGCTGTACTGCTCTCTACCTCTACTGCATGTACGGTATTGCTCTCTGCCTGTGTTACATGTACTATACTGCTTTCTACCCGTACTACATGTACTGTACTTCTACTTGTACGACTCTCTACCTGTACTACATGTACTTCACTGCTCTCTATCTGTACTACATGTACTGTACTGTTCTCTACCTCTACTACATGTACTGTACTGCTCTCTACCTGTACTATACTGCTTTTTTCCTGTACTACATGTGCTGCACTGCTCTCTACCTGTAGTACATGTACTGCATTGCTTTCTACCTATACTACATCTAATGTACCAGAGGCGGACACAGACTGCAGAAGGCCCCTGTGCAAAGAATGTGCCTAACCACGCCCAGATGCATATAAAACTACACAACTCTATATTGCAAATTGTATTACTAGTTTAAAACACAAGTAACAAACATAAATAATGCAAATAATGTTGCTGAATAATACCCCCATACAGTTACTGAATAATACCCCCACACCATAACCACATTGTGACTGAATAATACCTCCATACTGTTACTGAATAATACTGCCACCCCATAACCACGTAGTGACTTAATAATACCCCCACACTATTACTGAATAATACCCCCACACCATAACCACAGTGACTGAATAATACCCCCTGATGAATAATACCGCCGCACCATAATAACATAGTGACTTAATAATACCCCCATACTGTTACTGAATATTACCGCCACACCATAACCAATAGTGACTGACTAATACCCACATACTGTTACTGAATAATGCCACCACACCATAACCACATAGTGACTGAATAATACCTCCATACTGTTACTGAATAATACTACCACCCCATAACCACATAGTGACTGACTCATAACCCCATACTGTTACTGAATAATACCACCACACTATAACCACATAGTGACTGAATAATACAATACCTCCATACTGTTACTGAATAATACTGCCACTACCATAACCACGTAGTGACTGAATAATACTCCCACACTATTACTGAGTAATACCCTCATACTGTTACTGAATACCACCACACCGTAACCACATAGTGACTGAATAATGCCCCCATACTGTTACTGAATAATACCACCACACAATAACCACATATTGACTGAATAATACAATACCTCCATACTGTTGCTGAATAATACTGCCACTACCATAACCACGTAGTGACTGAATAATACTCCCACACTATTACTGAGTAATACCCTCATACTGTTACTGAATACCACCACACCGTAACCACATAGTGACTGAATAATACCCCCTTACTGTTACTGAATTAAAAAAATACTAAACAACGACCAATATTGCCACCATATAGTGACCATATAGTGGTAGATGCCAGTTATACACAGGAGCTCTGCAGATCATATAAGTGATTACAGAACATTTAAATCTAATGACTCACAGGTGATGTTTCCTCTGATTAGAGTTGTTTACTTTCCGTTTTTTTCACCATCCGGTCCAGACCACTGTGACGACTTATCCCAGCCACGACTCGTCTATGCAGAATTTGACACACAGACATGTGTGTTTCTCGCTTTTCCGGCACACTCCACACCTATACCTCATCCTCTAAACAAACTCGTAATGCACAGTGCCCCAGATGGTAATAATGATCCCACAGTGCTCGACACAATAAAAGTGCCCCATCAGTAACCGTGCCCCCTTTGTGCCCTCACAGTAATAATACCCCCTATGTGCCCCCCCCTTTGTTTTTAAGTCTTTATTTGCTTTTATTTGCTAATGGAGAACATTTGAAAATATTAAAGACACGTAACCACGGTGGGCCACAATTGACCTGACTGCCACCACCGATTACAGGGAGAAGCAGTGGACCTGGAACAAAGATTGATCCAAACGACAAATGCATTTAAACGTTTTTTATTTTCCATTCTCCAGACATAATACATGAAATATATTAACATTATTATATGTCTTAAAGGCTATGTAAACCTTTGAAAGTAATTTTTTTAAATAAAAATGTGTATCAGTGTCTTTTGTGAGGTAGGTTTAGATAGCACCAGGTGATTAAGTAGAAGGGTACATGAATAGGGGCCCAACCCACTATCAATTGTAGAAAGTATTACGCACACCAATAGGGGTAAACTTGCAGTTAAAATCTTTAATTTCTCATACCAGGGTGCAACGTTTCAGTCCAAAAATAGACCTTTCTCAAGCACCCTCATTAGCGGTAAATCGCTCTTCCTTTCGCCGTCACGCCGACTCACCAGTATATAGAAGTGCTTGAGAAAGGTCTATGTTTGGACCAAAACGTTGCACCCTGGTATGAGAAATTAAAGATTTTATCTGCAAGTTTACCCCCTATCAGTGTCTTTTGTGTAACTTTGTAAATACTTTTTATTAAAAATTATTTGTACTTTTCGAGATGCAGCTGCTCTGTATTCTCTATACAGAGCAGCTGTATCTAGCGCTACTCACTGAATCCGTCAGTCCCGCGGTCCTGACGGGTTCAGTGTCGGCGGGTCGCATGATCCACCTGTAATCTATCACATCAGTTCATAACCTAGATGTGATAGTTTACAGGTGAATCCTGTGTTTCACAGACGCTCAGGACCCGCTGTCACTCTGGTCTGCGGGACTGACAGATTCAGTGAAAGGCGCTAGATACAGCAGCTCTGTTTAGAGAATACAGAGCAGCTGTATCTAAAAAAGTAAAAATAATATTTAATAAAGAGTATTTACAAATTGACACAAAACACACTGATACACCTTTTTATTAAAAAAAGTATATATATTTTTTGCTTTTCAAAGGTGTACATAGCCTTTAAAAAAAAACCTTTAAGTTGCACGGCACAAGGAGCGTTTTTCTACCTCTGGCCTAAATGTCTCACGTTGTGCTCTGTGTCCAACAATTTAGAGGAAATCCCATATTTCTGCACACTGCATAGAATATTACATTCCTCTGTCAGCAGGATAGTTAATTCTGCTAATTTTGCTCGCTGGAACTTCCCATGCACATGCATAATGATGCACAAATGTTGGGGTCAGCAGCAGGTCTTCTGAGTATTGAATTTCAGCACAGACTGTATCAGCACCATTACCCTAATTTCAAACATGTGGGGCTTGACTGTAGCGGTGCCTCAGCCAAGACTGTAGGATTTTCCAGCTTGCTGAAATGTATTTGTAACGTACAAGCTACAGCATTCTACTAAAAGAGAGTATCACATTAAAATCAAATGAATCAACTCCATTGCCAATGAGATGCCAGTTTATGTTTTCTTGTTTTTAATCAAAAGTTGATTTTGTGTATTCTTTCACCCGTATTATCTGTCTATGTAAATGGTGCAATTATGGAAAACAGAAGGATTTTCTAGGAATAGTATATCGGAAATGATAACATTTATGTTCTGGAAACATGCATGGGGTTACAGCTTGACAGGAGAGATGTGTATGAATCAGCATTTGTAAGATTTTTACAAACTATAAATCTTAGTCGGTCCAAAATCCAGCATTGATTATTTTCTTAGTATAATATATGTTTATAGCAGTTAGAACTCCATTTCGCTGGTACAGTGCTCCAAACCCCTTACATAGACAATTTATTAATCAATATATGGCAGTATCCTGGTGCACTGCTTATTTGCGCAAAAGTTTGTGATTTTTTCCCTGTTTTACGCCACGTCTAACACTTTTTTAAAAGACTGCGCGGCTGTGTAGAATGGGACGGTGCCAACTGAGGCTTGACAAGTTTATCGCAATTTACTCCAGAAAATTGAGTAAATTATGGCACAGATTTTACTGTGTGGGCCACATGGTGGTACAAGGTAGAGGCCTGTTCTGGGACCTGTACCATTCCGTCTCCCAAGCAGTCAGGACATTATACGCGTCACAGCACACAAGGACCTGACGATGCCCGGTGTCAGGACCCTATTTAGAGTATGTGCTGCCCTAGGCACTTTTAGGGCTGAAGCCCCCGATAACGCAGCATTTCCGCAGCAAAAATCGCACCCTGTGCTAATTGTTGCGAGTTTGGCCTCCCCATTAAATTCAATAGGGAATTGAATAAACTGCAACAGAAAACCAGCGACATAAATTGACATGCTGCGGAATAAAAAACGCACCGCATGTCGATTTATGAACATTTTTCGGTGGGTTATTAACGCAGCGTGTGAATGAGATTTGTTCAAATATCATCCACTCTACTGCTACTGTATTATGCTGCAGATTTTTCGCAATGAAATCCGCAGTGTTCACACTACATGTGGACATACCCTAAAATAAATGCTCAGGGCTACCCCATTAACATTCCCTCCCCTGCCCCCAACATGAACACTGGGACCCATTTCCCCTATTATTGATCAGGACACAGTTTATTATTTTTTAGGGCAAAAAAACACTCCTGCAGCAGCCCTTCCCGACTGGAGCAAAAAACGCCCCGCCGGTTACCTCAGAACATCATCCTACTTTTAAAAATAGGCCAATGTATGGAGGTAACCTGAGACTATGTGCTGTAAACTATCCAATGACATCTTAGAGCTGTCACTACTTAGTTTGCTGTCACAGACCCAGGAAGGGAAGTATAATAATAGTTTTGCTTATTTAGTTATTAGTGTTACTAATGCGTTTTTTTTGGTGTGTTTTTTTACAGGTTCGGTTGTTGGAGTACGTCAGATTCGAGGACTACTTTAATGTGGGCGGTTTGGGAAAGCCCAAAAACAATGGCCCTTCCCACCCTGGTAATGCTAGGCTGCAGCTGCTTTATTGTATCTAGCTGGTTCTGAAAAATAGGGGGACCCCAAGTTGTTTTTTCAATTATTTATTTAAAAAGAACGACGTAGGGTTTCCCCATTTTTTTTATAACGAGCCAGATACAACATCGCAGCAGCAGTGTTCCTCCCACCATGCCATGCCATGACTAGGTTTGCCAATGAGAGTGAAAATTTCGCCCCCATTGACACGCCCCTAAGTTGCAAATAAAATTGTCAGTCAAATTGAAAATAGTTATTTGTTAATAGAAAGATAAGAACATCCAATATATATGACCGTAATTCGTATCTATAGGCACTGTAATAGGTGAGATGATATTCCAGTGCTTTAAGAGCCACTGTATGAGGTATACTAGATATACACCAGAAATTTAAAACTAGGATTCTTGAACATCTGGGCTATGTCAGAAATACTACTATTTCCAACATCTCCAATGCGGCCAGACATTTTATCAATGAACATAATAGGTCAACAAGGTCCTTTAGAACCTATGCTATCGAAAGAGTTAATAGGTCTGTCAGGGGAGGAAATCTGAGACACACTCTTCTAGATAGAGAGAGCTTTTGGATATTTGGTTTAAATACCAGATATCCAATGGGTCTTAATTTACGTAAAGAATTAATGTTTCAGTATTAAAAGTATGTTACATAGAATGGCCATTAGATTCAAATGAGAGGGGGAAGTTGGGGTAAAAATTGTATTTTATGTTATATATATTTTGTATTATAAATATCCACTCCCTTTCCTCAACTAATGTACATGGAAATTTTAGAGGTCATTATAATGAAATTAATCGTAAATAATTACTGTATATAACAACTGTAGCAAGTACCATATTGAAAGCTAGGAATAAAGTCCCTAAGTTAATAGTGTTATATACGTATAACATCATTAAGCAATGATTAAAGCAAGTATTCTTCTCCTGAGGATAGGGGTCTATTGAATACTCAGTGTAGAGATCATACTATAAGAGTTCGATTCTATAAAGAATATTTTGGACCACATTTTAGATTATAACAATTAATCATTATATATATATATATATGATACAATAGATTCATGATTTTGGAGCATATGATAATAAACATGGTGAGTAAGTTATCATATAAAGATAAATATTTTTTCATTCAACAGGTTAATATGCATCTTCTTGTAGTTCATTAATTAATGGAATCTGGACAGTATTAATGAATAGAGTAGGATGAAGCTGAGTCCTTAGATGCCAACTTATAATTATAGAAAAACAAAATATGAATGAGAAATTCTATTGTTTATTTGGGTTATCAAATGCTTCAATGGAAACAAATGGCTTGATTCATATATATATTTACTGTATGTGTCTTACCTTGTATAGATGAAGTTCAGATCCTTGTAAAATCCTGCCCTATTCCAGGTGTAACATAATTAATCCTTTTCTCCTGGTGGATATAAACTTGATTGGTTGCAGTAGCATCAGACACGAACTATGAATAAGGATAAGAGTGTTGTCCGAAACGCGTAGGCTATTGTCGCCACCCCCATGCACTTTGAATACAATTTTAACCTTGGAACTAAACTTGGAACATCGTTCCTTTTAAATATCCTTTACCAGCGCTGGATCAATCCTTTCTTTTTTCATTGTCGTGCCGTCGCGCAGGATCCGGCGCAGTCTTGATCGAGACGAGCTGTGGGTGAGGATTCCTCCCAGTTTTCCGTGACCGTTAACTAAGCAGTGACAGCTCTTAGCTGTCATGGGTTCATTTACATCACGTGGTCCCAGGTTACCTCAGTTTATTTCATTTGTTTTTTTACTTTCATTTGTCACTATGTAGCTACAAAAAAATTGTAAGTCTTTTATTTGCTAATGGAGAACATTTGTAAATATTAAAGACACGTAAGCACGGCGGGCCACAATTGACCTGATTGCCACCACCACATAAAGGGAGAAGCAGTGGACCTGGTACAAATATTGATCCAAACGGCAAATGTATTTAAACTTTTTTTTGTTTTCCATTTTCCAGACATAAAACATTAAATATATTAACATTATTATATGTCTTAAAGGCCATGTAAACTTTTGAAAGTAATTTTTTTTAAATAAAATTGTCTATTAGTGTCTTTTGTGTAACTTCTTAAAAACTTTTTTATTAAAAATTATTTTTACTTTTTGAGATGCAGCTGCTCTGTATTCTCTATACAGAGCAGCTGTATCTAGCGCTATTCACTAAATCCGTCAGTCCGACGGTCCTGACGGGTTCAGTGTCAGCAGGTCGCAGGATCCACCTGTAATCTATCACATCTAAGTTCATAACCTAGATGTGATAGTTTACAGGTGAATCCTGTGTCACAGACACGCAGGACCCACTGTCACTGAAGCCGTCAGGTCTGCTGGACTGACGGATTCAGTGAAAGGCGCTAGATACAGCGGCTCTGTATAGAGAATACAGAGCAGCTGGATCTAAAAAAGTGAAAATCATTTTTAATAAAGAGTATTTACAAATTGACACAAAACACACTGATACATCTTTTTTATGAAATATAAACATATAATATAATGTTAATATTTATATTATATCACGTGGTCCCAGGTTAATTCAGTTTATTGGCCTCCTTTTAAAGTAGGCCTATGAACTTAGGTAACCGGCCACCACGTGATGTAAACTAACCAATGACAGCTTAGAGCTGTCACTGTCTTAGTTGACTAACCCTTGTAAGTGACACAGGATCACCCGAGATGCGCTAGAATTTTGGCGCATCTCTGGTGCGTGTGCCACTATAAACCTTGTGCGGGGACTGCTTCAGGTACAAAGGAATCACTGCACTATAAGTTACTAGCGTCGGCGGGGTTCAGCAATAAAGTTTCCGTTGATTCAGGCCTGGTCTTTTCTAATCAGGCCTGCTCCTGCGGAACGACGGTAGGCAGTGCAATGACGTCATTGCACCGCCTGCTCCACAAAAAAGCGTTGAATGATGAGGAAGATGTAGTGTCCATGGCCACGGGCCGTCGGGTTTACTCACCTCCCGACGCCCGCAGCCATGGATCCGTGAGCGCTGGTCGCCTCTCCTTCCTAGGAGACGCCAGCGCTCACTTCCGCTCCGATCTGCTGTGTCAACCACATGATTTCCTGGTTTATAAGAAGGCCCCAGCCCTTCTGATCCTTGCCTGAGCGTTGTTAGTAATTCCCAAGTCTCTCTTGCAAATGGTCCCTTAGTGTTTCCCGTTCCAGTTGTTACCCGTGCCCTGTTACCTGTTCCTGTATCCCGTGCTGTGTTCTTGTTCCTGTACCTACTAGTTGGAGTCGTGTCTACTACACCTGCTGTTGCCTTGCCACGTCCTGTGTCATCTGCCACGTCCAGAGGGATTCACCACGTCTGGCGCAACCTGCGGCACCTGCTGTCATCTGCCACGTTCTGTGTCATCTGCCACGTCCAGAGGGATTCGCCATGTCTGGCGCAACCTGCGGCACCTGCTGTCATCCGCCACATCTGGCATTATCTGCTGCACCCACCTCCATCCGTGCCAGAGCTGCGGCCATTGTCTGGACTATCCAGGTACCCTTGTGGACTTTGTATTTCTGGGGTTCCTGTTGTTTGGCCAGCTGCCTCCCTGCTACGGCGGTGCGGCCTAGTGGGTCCACATACCCACATACGGTGACAGAAGAAAACTAATGGTTCCCTTGCTTCACCTTCGCTTTCAATTGTATCTGCTTTCTAAAGGCGCGGATACAATCGAAAAAAAGTACATTACACTAGGGTTGTAACGATACCAGAATTTTGACTTCGATACCGATACTTTGTGTAGTATTGAGATTTTCAATACCAAAACGATATGTTGCCAACAATAATAAAAAAGTTCTTCCATTCCCTGATGTGAGGCACGTAGTATGATGAATTTTGAACCTCCGTGTGCCTCACATTAATAGTCGGTTCTTAGTCATAATGGACAACATTGGGTTAATGTGTGAGGTACATGATGGGGTTAATTACAATTAATGAGAAGTATATGGAGGTTCAAAACTCATAACACCTTGTGCCTCACATTAAGGCCGAATTCACACGAACGTATTCAGTCCGTGATATACGGTCCGCAGGTCAGCCGCATTTCCCGGACCGAACACAGTGCAGGGAGCCGGGCTCCTAGCATCATCGTTATCTATGATGCTAGGAGTCCCTGCCTCTCCGCGGAACTACTGACCCGTACTGAAAACATGTTTTCAGTATGGGACAGTTTTCCCGCAGCGAGGCAGCGACTCCTAGCGTCATAGATAACGATGACGATAAGAGCCGAGCACCCTGCAGTGTGCTCAGTCCGGGAAATACTGCCGACATATTGACCGTACATCCCGGACTGAACACGCTTGTGTGAATCCGGCCTAAGGGTATGTGCACACGCAGTGTTTTCAGACGTTTTTCGGGCCGTAAACGTCCTGAAAAACAGCTGAAAAATCGGAAGCAGAACGCCTCCAAACATCTGCCCATTGATTTCAATCGGAAATACGCTGTTCTGTTCTGATGGGGCATTTTTTACGCGGCCATTTTTGGAGCCGTTTTTCATTGACTCCATAGAAAAACAGCTCCAAAAACGGCCGCGTAAAAACGCAGCGAAAAACGTGAGTTTGATTAAAAACCACCTGAAAATCAGGAGCTGTTTTCCCTTGAAAACAGCTCTGTATTTTCAGAAGTTTTTGGTTAAGTGTGTGCGCATACCCTAATAAGTGAAAGAAAGCAGTTTTAATTTTATTTTTTTTATACTGTACACATCATAAATGACGCTATAAATTTGTTGTGCAGGTTATTACGGTCGCGAGGATACCGAGTATGTGTATATTTTATGTATTGAGACTTTTATTTTATGGTTTATTGTAAAAAATGGGTGTGTGTCTTTTTTTTTTAAATTATTTTTTAATTTAAAGGGGTTTTCCCACTTTATGGCAATTGATGACCTATCCACTAGATAGGTCATCAGTATATGATTGGTACATGTCAGACCTCAGGACCCCACACCGATCCACCACTCCGGCTGCCTCGGGGTGCCGGACGATGTTGCTGGAAGCAGATGGCTCCAGTCATGAAATAGCAGCCGAGCTGCAGTATTTAAGTGAATAGGAGCAGAGCTGCAGTTCTGCTGAATGGCCGCTATGCAGTGTATGGAGCCATCTGTTTCCGTCTCCAACTACTGCATCTCGTTCCAAACATCCGGTGCATGGAGGCAGCCGGAGTTGTGGATGGGTGCTGGGTCCGGATTTTGGACACGCACCGATCATATACTGATGACCTATCCGGTGGATAGGTCATCAGGTTTCAGAAAATGGACAACCCCTTTAACATTACTTTATTTTTACTTTCTTAATTTTAAACTTTAAAGGAGTATTCCGGTTACAACAAGTTACTCCCTATCCGTAGGGAAATAGGTGAATACAGCGTTCGCTATCTCCGGCGCTCCCATAGAGAATGAATGGAGCGGCAGTGCGCATGAGCGACCGGCCCTCTGTTCAAATAAGGGGTATGGGACCCCTCTTCTCGTAAATGGTGTTGGACACCCACCAATCAGCAAGTTACCCCCTACCCTACGGATAGGGGGTAACTTGTTGTATCCAGAATACCCCTTTAATGTACTGCCATATATCTAAATGCCAGTACATTAGCCTGTGTACAGATAGTACACAGGCAGTTGTTAGGACATAGCTAAGTATGCCCTAACAGGAAATATGGTCAAACAGCCCTGGGGTCCTTCAATGGACCCTGGGCTGTCTGACCATATATGGTATGTCCCTCAGTCACGTCACAAGCATTCCCGTGATGCGATCCAAGGGGCATCCCCTTTCGCATTTTCTTCTTGAATGCTGTTGTCAGCTTTGATCGCAGCATTCAGGGGAATAGCGGCGTAGATGAGAGGTTTCTCTGATCTCCGGGGCTGCGGTTGTGTAATACAGCCATTGTTTCACTCCTGACAAGTGTGCGCGAGCGGTCAGCATAAGGCGATGTGACCAGCGGTACTCCAATGAGCGGCGCCGCCGGCCCTGAAAACAGAGAACATGGGAGTTTTTCAGCGCGCCCGCCATGTTCTGCCTACAGTGCCCGCGCACATTAGCGCCGGCCGCATCACCTCATGCTGACCGCGTGCGCACACACTTGTCAGGAGCGGGGCAATGGCTGTATTACATGGCCGGAGCCCCGCTCACTACATTCATATGTTACAATACTGGCCGCACAGCTTAGTATCGCAATACATTAATTAACGGTATTGAACCGTTTGAGTGTGCACGTCATCGAAATAGTATCGATGCACCGTGCAACACTTTACTACACTACACATGTAGCAATACTTACCTGACCTGCTGCGCTGCTGTCCGCTCCACCTACAGCGCTTCTTAGACTGAGTCTAAGACACGCCCACTCTTCTTGGATTGGCCACAGCTGTTCTGGCCAATCCATTAACAGTGGGTGTGTCTTACAGACTAAGGAGCGTTGGTGAAGCGCACACCCCCCCCCCTGCCCTGTGAGTGACCTGACTGCCGGGCGGATTTTTTAAAAAAAAAAACTTAAAAAATACGACCCTCAAGCTGACTTTGTATGCATTGACCACATCGACCTGATGTGGCAGCCTGGTGCAAGCATAAGGGTATCCGGAGAGAAGCTCTCCACAGATCAGAACATCCTTTATAATGTTTGGGGTTTTTTCACACTAGGAGCATGGCTTCCATTTTTATAGCAACCTTGATGGATATAATATCTGTTATGATGTATTTTGTAATGGATCCCATTACCTTATAATAGGTCCTTTTTTTCACTGGATAGAACAGTGCAGTTTGCTACACGAGGCTAACCATCAAAGAGCAATAGAAACTTAATGGAAAAGAACGAACTGTGAACAAAGCCTAGTTCTGCAGGATACCAGGTATAAACATAACATAAATGTATATGTAGTTTTTTACTCAGAATATATTAACACACATGGAGACATTGCTGTTAGCTTTCTCATAACCTATTCATTGACTTGGAAATGTAAACATGATGTACCAAATTCAAGACAGTAAATAGGTTGTGCCAAATACAAAGACAGAGTGCATTCTTGGCATAGGTTTACAGGTCTACTAAAAGGAGGTTAATGGGTTACTGGAGACTATCCGCTGTCCCAGAATACCCTCTATATGGTAATCTTAATCTCCTAGCAGGTAGACTCTTATACCATATAAAATGTATTTGGTGAAAATTAACCAACATTGTTTTATAAAGGAATCTTCATAAAAAAAAGATTATAATTTTTGGAGTTAAAGGGGCTCTGTCATCACATTATAAGTGGCCTACATTGTACATGATGTGATTGGCGCTGTAATGACAGTTTACAGCGTAATCTCGCGAGATTACGTTTGCTATGCTGTAGTGTCGGGATTGTATTAGCGAAGTGTCAGGATTGTGAATAGACATCATGTCCAGGCTGGAGGTAATGTATATTCATTGTCAGGACACTGCAGTAACGTTATAGTGTGTCTATGTGGCTGCACATAGCGATATAGATGCAGTGTAAATGATTGGTCAGCGTCATACACTCCTCTGTACAACGACCCACTTGGCCAAAAAGTAAAACATGCCCAGTTGTTCATTAAGAACTCATTAGCATAAAGCTAATATAGGTCATAACTCAGTCAAAAATGATTGTTTTTCTAAATAAAAAACACTGCTGTAATCTACATTACATCGCCGATCACATCATGTACAATATAGGCCACTTATAATGTGGTGACAGAGCCTCTTTAAGGAGGTTTTCTAGTCCTAAAAAATTGATGGCCATTTATTCCTGATTGGTGGGGGTTTAACTCCCGACACCCCTGCCAATCAGCTGATTTGAAGGGGCTGTGGCACTCATATGAGCGCTGCTTCCCTTAATTTTAACCTCCTAGTACTGTGAATCGCTGACACACTTGTAGTGGCATTTCACAGTATTACAGCCTTATCCCATTCAAGTGAATATAAGAAGGCCGTAATACTATAAACCACCGCTATATGTGTGTCAGTGATTCACAGTACGAGCAAGTAAGGAATGAAGGGGACATGTTACATGTTATATGTAACATCATTCAAATTTTCATTAGGAGACCAAAGTATACTACCATCTCCCTTCTCTGCCAATTTCTTGACTGGTTACATATCGCCCAGCAAATACGCTGCAAAATCCTGACAATCACATACAAGGCAGTCCACAACCTGTCCTGCCCATACATCTCTGTCCTAATCTGCCAATACTTCCCTACATGCAATCTCAGGTCCTCCCAAGACCTTCTTCATTCCGCTCCTCGTGTCTACTTCTCACATTCTCACCTGATGCACCACTTCCAGATACAAAATTGTTATTTTTTTTTTACATCGAAACTATACATGGCTGCTTTGTTAAGCTGTTTTAGGGCTCATAAGCTCTATATTAAAGCCCCATACAAGCTCTGAGTTGTACAAAGCTGCTATACAGTGCCCATACAAGTATATTGGCGGGCCCTTAGTGTACTTCTTTATGCCTCCGATTTTATTCAGAGGCATACAGAGGGTTGTTTTTTTGGGATTCCATATAAAACAGACAGAAAATAAATCGTGGCATGCTCCATGAGATGCCATATGAACAGAGAAATTCTCCACTATAGCTATGTACATACTGTATGGCACCCGACAGAGCATTGTATGGCAGCACACAGAGAATGTAGGCTCTGCAGTGTGTATTCACATGTTGTGGATGAAACTTTTCTTTTTTTGCGGTTCTGAGACACAAAATGCAGTGTAACCACAATGTGTGAATACGCCTTAAGCCTGGGGCTATACACAGACTTTTTGTAGGGAGATTTTTGAATTTTAACTATAAGGGTTTGCCCACACGTAACGGAATTGCTGCAGAAAATTTCTGCAGTAATTCCGTTGAAAGTAGCAGATATTCCGCTGCGGGAAAAAACGCACCATTTCTTGCGTTTTTTACTGCAGAAAATGGTGCGTATTTTTCTGGGTTTTTCTAGGTGCTGGGAGATGGTAACATCTCCTCAGAAAAACGCAGCAATTCAGTCCACTTTCTGCAGCAGGAATTTTGAAAATATAAATGTATTTGTTAAATGTTACCCCCTTTGCTGATACTGTATTCTGCTGCGTATTTTCCATCCACAATTCCACATGGAAAATACGCAACGATTCCGCTTCGTGTGGACAAGCCCTTAAAGGGGTTTCCCCACGAGGGACGTTTATTACATATCCACAGGATATGTCATAAATGTAGCCTATCTGTAAATGCAACCTATCTTTAGAATGGGGCCCCCTAAACCCCGCTCTAGTTTTGTCTGCTATCGCTGACTCCAGACCACTTCCTGACTTTATGGTCGGGAGTTACGAAAACAGCGTAGCTCGCTGAGCTACACTGTTTACGTAACTACCATAGTAGTAAATAGCAGTTACGGAAGCAGCGTAGCATGTGAGCTACGCTATTTCCGTAACTATCATTCAGTTCTATGGGGCTTACGAAAACAGCATAGCTCAGCGAGCTACGTTGTTTTCACCTTCATGGTCGGAAATCAGCCGTAACACAAAGAGGTAGAACGGGGTTTAGGGGCCCTGTTCTGGTGATAGGTGCTGGTCCCAGAGGTAGGAACCGCATCTATCTGATATTTATGACATATCCTGATGTCATAAATGGCCCTTGTGGGAAAATCCCTTTAGGGTATGTTCACACGTAGTCAACAAAAACGTCTGAAAATCCAGAGCTGTTTTCAAGGGAAAACAGACCCTGCTTTTCAGACGTTTTTTTACCAACTCGCATTTTTCGCAGCGTTTTCGCGGCGTTTTTTACGTCCGTTTTTGGAGCTGTTTTCATTGGAGTCTATGAGAAAACAGCTCCAAAAACGTCCAAAGAAGTGTCCTGCACTTCTTTTGACGAGGCTGTATTTTTACGCGTCGTCGTTTGACAGCTGTCAAACGACGACGCGTAAATAACAGGTCGTCTGCACAGTACGTCGGCAAACCCATTCAAATGAATGGGCAGATGTTTGCCGACGTATTGTAGCCCTATTTTCAGACGTAAAACGAGGCATAATACGCCTCGTTTACGTCTGAAAATAGGTCGTGTGAACATACCCTTAAGCTTCAGCTGAAGTCCAGAGGAAGACTGCCAGGATATATTACCAACCTTACCTGCCCAGGACCTTACACCATTATTTAACTTATAATAAAACTCAGACACCTTCTTTGTGGAAATGTGGAAGTGGCCACAGCTTTATTGATAATAAAACAACTCGGCATGAAGACATCTTTATCTCCTTTCTCCTCTTAATCCTGTAATGCCGATGATCACTGTTATCCATCAGGCATGTAGGGTTTTCAATCCGCCTTAATATCCGTATTTTTCCGCCAAGGAGGGGAACTGAGAAACCTACTCAGTCCCCCGACCACCCCCACTAAGCAACGCCAGTCCCCGCTCGGCATTATCCAACAGATCCAAAAGGAAGATATCGAGCCTGATATCATTCAGATGCACTCCATTCGGCGCAAGCAAATCTGCGTTATCCCCTTCTAAGGACTGATGCCGCAATCCCACTCCACCTATGGATCAAACATAATGCGACACCCGCACGATGAGTAACCTGCGAACTCTGTCCAAAGCCTCCATATCCATGGCACGTCGCCAAACTGTAGGCGCCACAATTTCGGACCACACCACTACGCACCGCGCAAAAAGTTGTTGAAAGAGCCCAGGATCAGTGCGAATTAATGACAACAATTTGGCCTTTTTTACCTGACCAATGTCATTCCCCCCTCGCGTGTACTATCAGGACAACAGGTCCATCCGTGTGCTTGCTAACCACCACTGGCAGTAACTGCACCCACCGTAGTCCCCGGACACCTTTCCAGTGGACATCGGCCTGGGAAAGGCCTAAATTCGGGCCAAGAGGCCTCCATACAGCACGGACAGCCGCCCAATGAACATAGGAGTGCCCCATGATCCATATCTCAAGACCCTGATGAGAAAGAAAATTGAGCACCTTAATAATATGAAAGACGGGAAAGAGGGAATGAAGCAGACAAAAAATGGACAGAGGCAGCACTACCAAAAAGAGCAAGAGCTATTTATTCACCCATGCGACGTTTCAGTCCAACTGGACTTTTTTCAAGCATAAAAACACACATCAAGTCATAAGTATATAAAGGCTTGCAAAGCCCAATTGAAATTAAACAGTGATTAAGACAAAATCCAATATAAAATAGATGATACAAAAAACAAAATACAATATTAAAAGATAAATATGAATGCCAGTGTACATGTGAATATACAAAGTGATAAATAAGGGACTGGTACAGAAAAAAGACAGTCCTAGGTACATTAAAGTGTTAATGACATAATGACTCACCCAGATGTATATAATAAAAACATTCAAAGTTGTCAATAGCAGAAAACTGAAAACAGGGCTCGTTCCTCTAGGTCTCAGCTGTCCAGTATGTGTACAAATGAATTGCACACCTGTGTAATGAGACTGTCATTCCTATTTGCAATGCATAGCGAAATCCCGCGAGATCGCGGGTGGCTATTCCCGCGCATGCGCATTCGATAGCACGGCAGCCATCTTGGCCAGAATTTGCTATCTTAATTTCGCGCATGCGCAGTATGAATTCCAGTACGCGGCGGCCATTTTACAACCTGGAAAAACATATCACGTCCAGGAACGAAACTAGAATGGAACAACAGGTCAGAAAATGTTTCAAACAGAGGATTTTATCAGCAATAAAATTAATCCTATACTAAATGTTTATTGCTGATAAAATCCTCTGTTTGAAAAATTTTCTGACCTGTTGTTCCATTCTAGTTTCGTTCCTGGACGTGATATGTTTTTCCAGGTTGTAAAATGGCCGCCGCGTACTGGAATTCATACTGCGCATGCGCGAAATTAAGATAGCAAATTCTGGCCAAGATGGCTGCCGTGCTATCGAATGCGCATGCGCGGGAATAGCCACCCGCGATCTCGCGGGATTTCGCTATGCATTGCAAATAGGAATGACAGTCTCATTACACAGGTGTGCAATTCATTTGTACACATACTGGACAGCTGAGACCTAGAGGAACGAGCCCTGTTTTCGGTTTTCTGCTATTGACAACTTTGAATGTTTTTATTATATACATCTGGGTGAGTCATTATGTCATTAACACTTTAATGTACCTAGGACTGTCTTTTTTCTGTACCAGTCCCTTATTTATCACTTTGTATATTCACATGTACACTGGCATTCATATTTATCTTTTAATATTGTATTTTGTTTTTTGTATCATCTATTTTATATTGGATTTTGTCTTAATCACTGTTTAATTTCAATTGGGCTTTGCAAGCCTTTATATACTTATGACTTGATGTGTGTTTTTATGCTTGAAAAAAGTCCAGTTGGACTGAAACGTCGCATGGGTGAATAAATAGCTCTTGCTCTTTTTGGTAGTGCTGCCTCTGTCCATTTTTTGTCTGCTTGATATCCAGGACCGTGGACCAGGTCTATTTTGAGGCGTGCACCCACTTGCAGTCCAGTGCTGTGGAATATTTTCGTTTTGTGGGAAAGAGGGAATGTCACAAGCGGCATCAAGAAATAAGCTAAAACAAAGTAGGGGGAGGGCTAGAGAGGGGAAGGGGGAGACGGAGAAGGAAATACAAGAAACATCAAAGAAAAGCACATCAATTACAAACCAAATCCGGCCTAACATAAGTCTTATAACTATTAGAGCTCTATCTACCTAGGCGCATAATAGTGCCAGAGTCCAAACCCAAAGCGTCCACTTCAGTGGCAGCTCCGATCTGGAAATAATGAGTACCAAATTCGCTAGGCGGCAGCACCAGTTGTCTCAAACTATCCTTAAAGACTGCCTCAAATTGGAAACGCGACAATGGAGAACCGTTTTTGTGTATTCAAAATTGTAAACCGACCACCCGAAATGACACAAATTTTTTAACCAATGACACAGGGCAATACGGACCCCCCACCTTCCCTATAGACAACCAGGAATCCCTCCCCATTTGGTCGGTCTTAGACCACCTAACACAAACCTGAAGGGAATCCCCCAACACCACGACATCAGGCCCGGAGAGTCCGGCCCGTTTGTTGACACTGGGCGGAACTAATTCACCCACTCGCAACGCTGCAAAGAAAGCCAATGAAAAATCAGCGCCAAACAAAGAACATTTATACGCATCCCGGCAAACATAACATAAAGTGGACAAAATCCGGCCCAACAGCGCGAACGACACTGGCCCCCTCGTATCGCGAGAAACCACCTCCTTCTTCCAACCCTTAAGCGTCTGTCGTATTACAAACTCTTTAGTTACGTCCCTGACTCCCCAAAATTTTAACATAAAGACCACCCCTGCTAAGTTTTTGCAAGCCGTGGTCGCACTACAACCATCCTGACGCAGCCTGACCAGAAAATCGAGAGTGAAATCACGATGACCACGATCTTGTGACGGAAAATTACCCCCCCGCAGATACCAACCACCGATCCCATGCTCTGCAATGACTCCTCCAAGTCGACGGTACTACAGAACCCTTCAACAGACTCACAAGTTCTCCTCGACCAGGGCCCAAAAGTGAAGAGGGGGGAACTCCCCTTCTGCCAAAGCTGCAGGGTGCAATTCCCGGAAAAAGGACATCTGCGAACGAGACAAAGCATCGGCCATCACATTACAAACCCCCGGGACATGTTTCGCACTAAACCATACGTTCAGCTGTAAACACTTCAAAACCAAGTAATGTAACAATGCTAGGACAGGTAAAGAACTGGACAACAAGCCATTCACTGCATACACAACCGCCATATTATCAGTCCAAAATATAATCCGCTTACCCACCATCCTATGTCCCCACAAATCTATAGCAACTATGATTGGAAAAAGTTCTAGCAACGTCAAATTACATACTAACCCCAAATCACTCCAATGAGAAGGCCAAGGGGACCTACACCAACTCTGGCCTAAAGTGGCCCCAAACCCATCACTCCCAGCTGCATTCGTAACCAGTTGCAAATCCACGCTTGACACTTCTGGTTCCTGACAAACTGCCCGCCCATTAAAGGAATTCAAAAAGGACTGCCACACAAACAAATCCTTCGTCATGCTGAACGCTACCCTGATAAAATGATCCGGTCTCTGAATGCCCCTAGTCGCAATGGACAAACGCAGAGAAAAAACATGCCCCATGGGAATGATGCGATAAGCAAAAACCAATAAACCCAACAATGACTGCAGCTGCTTCAATGGCACTTTTTTAGATGCAATTACCTGGTCGATTTGGGACACCAAACTCGCCAACTTATCATCGGGCAACCGAAAAATCATCTGTATGGTATCGATTTCAATACCCAAAAAGGACAAAACAGTCACAGGGCCTTCCGTCTTTTCTTCTGAAATAGGTACCCCAAAATGAGCCATCATCTGGCGAAAAACCCGCAACAACGCACTGCACAAACCAGGGCCCTTAGGGCCAACAAAAAGGAAATCATCCAAATAATGAATGACCGAAGAAAATCCCGACTCAAAACGAACCCCCCATTCTAAAAAGGAACCAAACATTTAAAAATAGCTGCAAGATTTAGAACATCCCTTGGGAAGGCACATGTCTACATAAAAGGAAACGTCTAAACAACCTAGCAAATGAAAACACTGTGGATGAACCAGCAGCAAACGGAAAGCCGCTTCAATATCAGATTTTGCCAAGAGTGCACCCTGCCCTGCTGACTGTACTAACCGAACTGAAACATCGAAAGAGGTGTACGAAACCGCCGCATCCTCCCTGGAGATCCCATTGTTGGGAGATCCCATCGTTGACCGATCCCCCATGGAGAAAGGAAAGGTGGTGAATAAGCCTAAACTTCCCCCGCTCTTTTTTGGGGACCAGGCCACGGAGGGGGGGGGACCCTCAGATTAGGATATGGCGGCTCGTTGAATGGACCAGCCATTCTGCCCAATTCTGCCTCCTTTGCCAGTTTTTTACGCGCTACATCAACATTCTCATTGATTGACTTTAAATTGTCGGCCAATAACAAGGTTAAGTAATACTGAAACGGAACAAAACCGTACGAAAAACCGCTAGTGAGCACCTCGGCCTCACGCCACCTTGGGTAGCGCTCTAACCACGGCTCCATCTCAAGAACGCTCACCGGCGTTCTCTGCTGCGCCGGAAGGAGGTGCCTTGATAGGCTGCTTACCTCTCCGGAAACACCTGAGCGCCGAATGAGTGCCCCCACAGACAGAGCATTCATGTCGGAATTTGCACGTGGCAAAGAACCGACAGTGACTCGCTGTAGAGCCAACAGGCAGTTCCGGGGACGGAGCACGGAGCATCGGCTGCACTTTGAAAGGGGCAAGACTGTCTACTACCTTGCGCTAAGATCAGTTGCAGCCAAACCTCAGTTGCCTGTGATGCCCAACCAATATCGGGCGTCAAAGCCAAACGGTGACTAAATTCTTCGTCGTAGCGCCACCAGGCTGCACCACCGTGCAACCAGTGGGTGCTAAAAATTGTGTCAAAATACACAAACAATTCGGCCCCCTTCTCAGGGTAGCACTGGCAAATAACATGGGCCAGGGTAGAATAACCTTGTATCCAGTTGGCAAAAGTCTTTGCAACCCTAAACTTCTTGAACCTCTCTCAAATACACGCTCCTTATCGACCGTTACTTGATCAAAGGAAACCAAAGACCAAATATACACAAATTCATTTCTCCAAATTTTTTCTTTGGTCTCCGCTGACAAATGAGTGAAGCGACCCCACAAAACAAAGAATCCCTAAACGTCAAACTTGATAAATTAGCCTCTCTCTCAGAGGGGGACTTTGTCCCCCCTGGGGGAACAGAGAGAACTGACGCTCCCTCATTTGCACTTAAGCCAGCCACCACGGCTTTTAACACAGAGACAAAATAATTTCCAGATAATACAGTTTTGTTAAGCCATGCGTCACCGCATGCCGACTCCCGAGGGTAATTCATCTACTTGCAGGGACACCGGAGCCACGGCCTGAACCTCCCCAACCAAACCGGCAGGAGGAACAACCTGGGACGGCTGGACACGCTCAGCAGACAAATGATGCACCTCCTGACGTCGACCGCATCTCTGCGTCCGCAAAGATTTCCTCGATGAACAACGCAGCGAATCGGACGAGGAGGATGAAGGAGGAGAGTGTATCTCTGTAAGATGACGAAGACTGCCGATTATCCGCCCTTTCTCTACCGGACCTGTGACATCTGCGATGGCCATGGTGACGATGTTTGCCAGAACGATGTTTCCTCCCTCTTCTGGAACCCTCCCTCACCGGACCTGTGGAAGAAAAATCAAACATGGCAGGAGAAGGGCAAACAGTATGAATACTCTCCCTTGCACTGCCATCCCTAGAACCGGCCCTACTGTGCCTCAACCCCTGTGGGAAGGAGCCTGTAGGACCAGCTTGCAAAGGATACAAAGCGCATGCTGCAGTGGAAACCCCAGCGACAAGGCCGGGCTGTACACTACTCACCGCCTGCTTACTTGTCTCAGGACCCTTCTTCTTATGCGAGCCGCCATCTTGTTTCCTGGCAGCCCGACGCTGAACTGGAAGTCCCGCCTCCGCCCGCACTCCAACCACTTCCGGTAGAGCAGAGGCCATAGCAGTAAGCGATGACGTCATCGCCGGCTGCTCTCGTGAGCATAAAGCAAGGCCCAGCTCCAGCGCACAAGCCTCGTGGTAGGCGACCATGGCGGAATAATCCCCTGGACCTACTTCACTCACCCCACGTGCAGGTACGCTGCACACCACATCCCGATCCGCAGCTGCCGTCTGAGGGGGTTGTACCGAGCAGATACCAGCTTAACAGCAGCCCTCCTAGCACTGTGGGGAGGTATGCCAGCACGACGCAGGGGAGGGGGGAGGGTGGTACTACATCCGCCAACGAAGTGCCGGATGAAACAGGCTTAGGGCCTGTACTGATCCCAGCACGTGGCGGCGCAGCACCCACTGCACGACCTTGGGTATGGGCAGAGCTGGGGCTCAAACGGGTAGGGGGCGGATTACCCGCTGTGGCCTACCTCGGGCAGCCGCTGCAGGCTGCTCCACGACCGGATCCATTTCTTCCCGTCTTCCCCTTGCCAACAGGGATTCCAGCCAGGCCGTCCCTACTGAGGCGACCCGCTGTGCCACTTGGCACAAAAGATCTTCAGCCATCTGGAATAGGACATCCACCGATGCAAGAAGGAAAATGGATGCTCAAGATCTTCCAGCTCCAACTGAAGGGTGTTCCTCACGCTGCAGCTGAAGGTAAGAGGGTGTTCTGCCGCCGATCCTACACTTATATTACCCTTACCATGCCCCTCTTACCCGTTGTAAACCAATCCTCGTCCTGGGAATTTTTTGTATATGTTCACTCCTTTACTTAACCCTTGCAGTCCCTGACACTTTCCTTAAACGGTTCAGTGTCTACAATACTCTGAGCTGCATGTAACTCAGTGCACATTCCACATCTCTATTAGGGCATGGACAGACGTGGCGTATTTCTGCAGAAACTGTCCGCATCAATGCCGCACATAATCTGCATTGCAGATTCTGTTGTGGCTTTGCCTAAAATGTGCAGTAAATTGATGCGAATTAGCCGTTGCGTATTCAGGTGAAGAGTACTTCCTGCTGTCTTTTAAAAATGTCATCTCAGTCTGGCTATAGACCTCGAAACACATAGGTCCAGCCAGAATGAAGAAATATCCTGTTCGTAAAACCAATAGGCAACGCAACACACATAACATCTGCGGATTTCATTGCGGAATTTTAAATCTCCATTGAAGTCGATGGAGAAATTCCGCAATAAGTCCACAACAAGTCCGCTACACGTCCGCAACAGCCAGTGTATGCTGCGGACACCAAATTCCGCACCACAGCCTATGGTCCGCAGCAGAGTTTTCCACCAGGTGTACACGAACCTAACTAGAAAGGTGTGGAAACCAATGGAGAAAATGTCCAGAGCAATTCCGCCATGTCTGGCCATGCCCTTAGGATGGATTCACACGTGGCAGATTTTGTTGCAGAAATTTCTGTGACTGAAAATCAGTTCCATTTATCTGTATGGAATTTGCAGAAAGCCACGTGTTTGCTGCAGAAACAACCCCTGTCATATGAATGGAACTGAACCTTTGCTCTTCTCTTTTATCATTGGATATTGTTATGGAGATTGAAAAGCACCTGTGATTTGTGACAGTTACCTTAATGTGAACGCCAATGTTTGCACCGAGCCAAATGTTATTTTAAATTATGAGAGTGGGAACATTAAACACATGGCCAAATCCCTGTAGTGTGCAGACATGTAGTTTATTTTCCTTGTAATGTCTCCGCTATGTCTCATTAATTATGCAGAAATGATCCACTAAAAATTCATCTCATTTTTGGAATAGACCATAATGATTGCACAATGTAAACACAGTGACATTCCCATTACTTTGTTTGCTTAAATAGGTTCCCATTATAATTGGATGTAAAATGTTTATTTAAGAGGCAAATACACATTATAAATTAGGGCCCCATGTTTAGCAGGCTTTTACAATTTGTCAGAGTGTAATATAGTGCATAAAGTCTATAGCAGGGGTCTCAAACTCGGCCGGGTAAATGCGCCGCACATGGAAAAAATTTGAAGGGGCAGCATTACTTTCATATTTGATACAATATAATATTATTGTTAATCAATAAGTTATTCGAACTACTATAACACTATATTACTATAACAATACTACATTACTATAAAAATACTATATTACTATAACAATACTACACTACATTACTATAATACTACATTACTATAACAATACTATATTACTATAAAAATACTACATTACTATAACAATAATACATTACTATAATAATACTACATTACTATAACAATACTACATTACTATAACAATACTACATTACTATAATACTACATTACTATAACAATGCTACATTACTGTAATAATACTACATTACTATAACAATACTACATTACTATAAAAATACTACATTACTATAACAATACTACACTACATTACTATAATACTACATTACTATAACAATACTATATTACTATAAAAATACTACATTACTATAACAATACTACATTACTATAATAATACTACATTACTATAATAATACTACATTACTATAATATTACATTACTATAACAATACTACATTACTATAATACTACATTACTATAATACTACATTACTATAACAATACTATATTACTATAAAAATACTACATTACTATAACAATAATACATTACTATAATAATACTACATTACTATAACAATACTACATTACTATAATACTACATTACTATAACAATGCTACATTACTATAACAATGCTACATTACTGTAATAATACTACATTACTATAACAATGCTACATTACTATAAAAATACTACATTACTATAACAATACTACACTACATTACTATAATACTACATTACTATAACAATACTATATTACTATAAAAATACTACATTACTATAACAATACTACATTACTATAATAATACTACATTACTATAATAATACTACATTACTATAATATTACATTACTATAACAATACTACATTACTATAATACTACATTACTATAACAATGCTACATTACTGTAATAATACTACATTACTATAACAATACAACATTACTATAAAAATACTACATTACTATAACAATACTACACTACATTACTATAATACTACATTACTATAACAATACTATATTACTATAAAAATACTACATTACTATAACAATACTACATTACTATAATAATACTACATTACTATAACAATACTACAATACTATAACAATACTACATTACTATAATACTACATTACTATAACAATGCTACATTACTGTAATAATACTACAATACTATAACAATACTACATTACTATAAAAATACTACATTACTATAACAATACTACATTACTATAACAATACTACATTACTATAATACTACATTACTATAATACTACATTACTATAATAATACTAGATTACTACAACAATGCTACATTACTGTAATAATACTATACTTACTATATAACTGCATTACTATAATACTGAATTAGTATAATAATACTACATTACTATAATAATACTACATTACTATAACAATACTACATTACTATAAAAATACTACATTACTATAAAAATACTACATTACTATAACAATACTACACTACATTACTATAATACTACATTACTATAACAATACTATATTACTATAAAAATACTACATTACTATAACAATACTACATTACTATAATACTACATTACTATAACAATGCTACATTACTGTAATAATACTACAATACTATAACAATACTACATTACTATAAAAATACTACATTACTATAACAATACTACATTACTATAACAATACTACATTACTATAATACTACATTACTATAATACTACATTACTATAATAATACTAGATTACTACAACAATGCTACATTACTGTAATAATACTATACTTACTATATAACTGCATTACTATAATACTGAATTAGTATAATAATACTACATTACTATAATAATACTACATTACTATAACAATACTACATTACTATAAAAATACTACATTACTATAAAAATACTACATTACTATAACAATACTACACTACATTACTATAATACTACATTACTATAACAATACTATATTACTATAAAAATACTACATTACTATAACAATACTACATTACTATAATACTACATTACTATAACAATGCTACATTACTATAATAATACTACATTACTATAATAATACTACATTACTATAACAATACTACATTACTATAAAAATACTACATTAGGGCATGACCACACATGGCGGAATTCCTCCGCAACTGTCCGCATCAATGCCGCACAGAATCCGCATTGCGGATTACGCTGCGGATTTTGGCAAAGTGCTGCGGATTGCCTTGCGGATTTAGTTGCGGATTTCGTTGCGGATTTCAAAGGCAAGTCTTCCAAAAAGGGAACTGACATCATTTGTGAGTTCAGTTCCTATGACGACGTGCTGGACACACCCATGGCATGTATAAGTGTGGCCAGAAAGAGAAGTGAATCTCGCCGGAGAAGTATACTAGTTCTCATAGATAACGTGTCTCTACCACCTCCGACACCTCTTCCAGGAACCACGCGTCCAGTCCCCTTCGTTATGGTATCGGATGAGGCATTTCCTTTGAGCCCTAACCTGCTGCGCCCATACCCACGAAGGGGACTGAATGTCCGTCGTCTGTTTTTTAATTATAGGCTGAGCAGGGCACGACGTTTCGTCGAGTGCACGTTTGGCATCATGGCAAATCAGTGGCGGGTCTTTACCTCGGCCATGCAATTGGAGGAAACCACCGTTGATGCGGTCATCAAGGCATGTTGTGTCCTCCATAACTACCTCCAGGAATACCGTCAAGAAGTTGAGGGCGACTCACTTCTGCCCTATGTTGGCAGTGCCATTAACTGGGGTTCTGCTGGTCAGGCCAGTAGTGGTGTACGCGTACGAGATATTTACTCCGATTATTTCCTCACTTCTGAAGGGGCCGTACCTTGGCAATACTCCTGTGTTGGCGGTGTGCGGCCTACCCAGCAGTAATCGGTTTAATGTCCAAACAGTAGGCAATTCTGTCAATGATACTCCTATGGAATGGAAAATTGTGTGTTGGATGTGCTTCCTTTGCAATAAAATAATGCACTATTACTTGGATTTGGCCTAAGTGTGTGTATTTGAGGAATCACATGTCTGAATAGGGAGTATGATGTATAGGTTGCCTTTCTTGGTTGAGCACACCATAGCATCTCAAACCACACAGTATTTACTAAATGAAAACGGCCACACCGTGAACAATCGGTATCGTCCCCTTGATGCCCTTCCGCATTTTGGCCTCCTCCCATCCAAAACAAAAAATACACAAGTCAGAGTCATAAATTAAACGGAACTTTGATGGAACGTATGCACATCACAACTATATACGAGTAGAATCACGTAACTACTTGTAACAAACATTAAATACGTGGTACACTAGCGACCAAACAAAAAAACAAACATACTACAAGATGTGGAAGCGCGGGGGGCTTAATTGGGGATGCGACGAGGGGGCAGAGGAGGAGGTTGAGGTAGGGGGCATGTATGCCGCAGAGGTGGGAGGATGGATATGAAGAGGTGGGAGAGTGGACGAGTATGGGGTGGGCAAAGGGTTTGGGACATTGGGGTATGGGCGGAAAGTGGAACCAGAGGGATGTCCATGAGTCCAGGGGGAAAAATAGGGATCGGGCTGCAGGGAGGGTGCAGAGGCAGGAGGTGGGGCGTGCGGCACAGCGGCAGACGTGTCAGCCCTACGGCCAGTTAATGAGCGCATGTGAAAAATGAGATCTCCCACATCGGGTAGGGGCTGGGGGGCCTCAAAGATATCGGCCAGGGCGAAGACACACGTCATATATGCCGCCCGGCGAGTATTTTCCATCTCGCGACATCGGCCACCAACGGCATTCCCGAAAACTGGTATATTGATCTTCTGCCTCCACCCTCCGAATCATGCGCATGGCTTGGCCCTCTACCGTGTCGCTTTGGTCCGCAGGCGTCTGGCGCTTGCGGCCACCCACTCTTTGGCGCGGTCGGGAAGTTCCTGCCGTGGGGGCTGGAGAGGTGTCGCCACGAGGAGTTGCTGGTGCCGGGGTTGGCTGGTAGGGCGCATCTTCCTCAGCCACAATTGATGACGAGCCTGCCACGGCCTGCTGCTGCACCTGGCCACGTGCACTCCCTTGTGGCGTCCGGGGTGGTACATTCCCGGACGTTCTGCAGGGAAAAAAACGCTCATTGACTTTGGGGATTCAGAAGACATTTCTCAGACAGTTTGTCAGTCGCTAATCTCGTTAACATATCCTTTTGCCATTCTACACACACCCCAACTGACACCAATCTTGGGGGGGGGGGGGGAAACTAAAGACGTATTCTCGTCATGAAGAGAATGAGTTACATAAGCAACACAGAGTGATATGTGATAATGTGTACGGTCAAGGGGCATTTTCGTGACAACACTGGCAAAAGGAAAACAAACATGTGGAATATAATCTGCACACAATAGAAATTGCATTCCGTTCGTTTTGAATCACATGGTTCATGCGCTCCCTTTTATAACCCAGGTGTGTGTGCGAATAGAGACTTACCTTCGTAGCTCCCTGCAGGGAATGAGGAAAGCCAGTTCTTCATAGTAGGCTATGGCACGGCCCCGTGAAGGAGAGGAACCACTTGCAGGTGTCTTTGATACCTGTTTGCGGAACCGGTCGCGTACTGTCCTCCACCTATTGCGCACATCATTTTCTGGAAAAGGAAGGATGTGTTTAAAATTAGGGCATAGTGGATGAAGTCAGGTGTATACAGATCAATTGCGTCCTCTGGCCTGTCGTGAGGATATATCATCAATGCAACCACATCATTGGGGCAGAACTTGAGTAGCCAGCAACTATGGCTACGGCTGGGTTCCCACGACCTCTTGCCATGGCAAAAATAGGCCACGACGCCGCCAAGATGCTGGCAAACAACTGCCCATGCATTTAAATGTGCATATGGTTGTCCACGCTTGCAAAAGGTACTTTAGGTCGTTAAATGGAGTGTGTAAGGCAGGATTTAGTGCCGTCAATAGGCCATGTGCACATACCCTTACAGTCGGGGAAAAAGTGATCAGCAACTGCGCATGTGCCATAGTGACATGCCAAAACTTGGGGTATGGTTTAGCAAGGCAGGAAAGGAAATTAGGGCTGATTTTTGCCAGCATGCTAATGATGCAAAACAACCTTTGGAAACAGTGTTTTGACCTCTCTGCATTACAAACTAAATGCAAACTTACCAATCACTCCCTGCTCCCTCTCCAGCATCCCGTCCCACTCGGGGTACAGACCGCGGCACACAAAAGACCATCCCTCGTCACGGGCGTTGCGGTCGCTGTAGGCAGCTATAGAGCTGTCCCAGATTTCTGGCCTACTATGCACCTATAAAAATCCAAAAAAATGGCATATTGCAGTTTGCTTGGTACTCTGGAATCACAGTGGAGCTGTTACATGGTGATCTGCCTTAAGAAAATGGACATTCTGCAGGTGCTGCTAGTGTTAATCCATACATAGTAGACATCTTGAAACAACATGACACAAACATATACATGTACTTACCAGATTAATGAGGGACGAAACCTCCATGTCCATACGTCTATACCTCGACATGGCAGCCTGTGTTCAGAGTTGTCTCTTAAAACTTTTTCAAAATTCACTGGCAGGCTGCAAGCCGAAAATGGCGTCTTCCTTTTCTAAGATGCTGAATGCTGATGTCATATCCTGCTCCGGCAGGAAATACGCACCGCACCACAAACGAAATCCGCACCACACATAACATCTGCGGACTTCATTGCGGAATTTCGATTCTCCATTGAAGTGAATGGAGAACTTCCGCAATGAGTCCGCAACCAGTCCGCCACTGCTCCGCAACAGACAGAGCATGCTGCGGACACCACATTCCGCTCCGCAGCCTATGCTCCGCAGCGGAATTGTACGCATCGTGTAAACGAACACTGCTAAATTAAAGTGAAAGTCAATGGAGAAACGGCTCCGCTGCGGATTAACGCTGCGGAGTGTCCGCAGCGGAATTTAAGTGAAAATCCGCCATGTGTGAACCCGCCCTTACTATAACAATACTACATTACTATAATAATACTACATTACTATAACAATACTACATTACTATAACAATACTACATTACTATAATACTACATTACTATAATAATACTACATTACTACAACAATGCTACATTACTGTAATAATACTACATTACTATAATACTGCATTACTATAATAATACTACATTACTATAATAATACTACATTACTATAACAATACTACATTACTATAAAAATACTACATTATTATAATAATACTACATTACTATAACAATACTATATTACTATAATAATACTACATTACTATAATAATACTACATTACTATAACAATACTACATTACTATAATAATACTACATTACTATAACAATACTATATTACTATAATAATACTACATTACTATAACACTACTATATTACTATAATAATACTACATTACTATAATAATACTACATTACTATAAGAACACTAAATTACTTTAATAATACTACATTACTATAACAACACTACATTACTATAATACTACATTACTATAAGACTACTACATTACTATAATAATAATAATAATAATAATAATAATAATAATAATACTACTACATTACTATAACACTACTACAGTACTATAATAACACTACATTACTATAAAAATACTACATTATTATAATAATACTACATTACTATAACACTACTACATTACTATAATAATAATACATTACTGTAATAATACTACATTACTATAAGGCTATGTTCACACGCTAAACAAAAACGGCTGTAAAATATGGAGCTGCCTCTGATTTTCAGCCGTTTTTATGCATCAAGGCGGTTTTTTATGTGTTTTTTAGGGTATGTGCACACGTAGTGACCAAAAACGTCTGAAAATACGGAGCTGTTTTCAAGGGAAAACAGACCCTGATTTTCAGACGTTTTTTGAGCAACTCGCGTTTTTCGCAGCTTTTTTCGCTGCGTTTTTTACGTCCGTTTTTGGAGCTGTTTTCATTGGAGTCTATGAGAAAACGGCTCCAAAAACGTTGACGACGACTACGACGACGCGTAAATTACAGGTCGTCGGCACAGTACGTCGGCAAACCCATTCAAATGAATGGGCAGATGTTTGCCGACGTATTGGAGCCGTATTTTCAGACGTAAAACAAGGCATAATACGCCTCGTTTACGTCTAAAAATAGGTTGTGTGAACCCAGCCTAGCGGCTGTTTTTGGAGCTGTTTTTCTATTGAGTCAATGAAAAATGGCTCCAAAAACGGCTCAAGAAGTGAGATGTTAGGGTATGTTCACACGCAGTAGCAAAATACGTCTGAAATAACTGAGCTGTTTTCAGGCGAAAACAGCTCCTGAATTTCAGACGTTTTTGCAAGTACTCGCATTTTTCGTGGCATCTTTTACGGACGTTATTGGAGCTGTTTTTCAATGGAGTCAATGAAAAATGGCTCTAAAAGCGTCCCAAGAAGTGAAATGCTCTTCTTTGACGCAGGCTTCTTTTTACACGCCGTATTTTGACAGCGACGCGTAAAATTAAGCCTCGTGGGAACAGAACACCGTAAAACCCATTGCAAGCAATGGGCAGATGTTTGTAGGCGTAATGGAGCCGTTTTTTCAGGCATAATTCGAGACGTAAAATGCCCGAATTCCAAACACTGTGTTCCAAATTATTATGCACATTGGATTTAAGTGTCATAAACATTTAATTATTCGTTTTTCAATTAAACTCATGGATGGTATTGTGTCTTAGGGCTCTTTGGATCATTGTAATCAATCTCAGACACCTGTGATAATTAGTTTTCCGGCCGTGCCCAATCAAAGGAAAACTACTTAAGAAGGACGTTCCACATTATTAAGCAGGCCACAGGTTTCAAGCAATATGGGAAAGAAAAAGGATCTCTCTGCTGCCGAAAAGCGTGAAATAGTGCAATACCTTGGACAAGGTATGAAAACATTGGATATTTCAAGAAAACTTAGGCGTGATCATCGTACTGTGAAAAGATTTGTGGCTGATTCAGAGCACAGATGGGTTCGTTCAGATAAAGGCATAATGAGGAAGGTTTCTGCCAGACAAATTAATAGGATTAGGAGAGCAGCTGCTAAAATGCCATTGCAAAGGAGCAAACAGGTATTTGAAGCCGCTGGTGCCTCTGGAGTCCCGCGAACCTCAAGGTGTAGGATCCTCCAGAGGTTTGCAAGTGTGCATAAAGCTATTATTCGGCCACCCCTAAACAATGCTCACAAGCAGAAACGATTGCAGTGGGCTCAGAAATACATGAAGACTAATTTTCAAACCGTGTTGTTTACTAATGAGTGCCGTGCAACCCTGGATGGTCCAGATGGATGGAGTAGTGGATGGTTGGTGAATGGCCACCATGTCCCAACAAGGCTGTGACGTCATCAAGGAGGTGGCGGAGTCATGCTTTGGGCTGGAATCATGGGGAGAGAGCTGGTAGGTCCCTGACGGTGTGAAAATGACCTCTGCAAAGTACGTAGAGTTTATGACTGACCACTTTCTTTCGTGGTACAAAAAGAAGAACCGTGCCTTCCGTAGCAAAATTATCTTCATGCATGACAATACACCATCTCATGCTGCAAAGAATACCTCTGTGTCATTGGTTGCTATGGGCATAAAAGGAGAGAAACTCATGGTGTGGCCCCCATGTTCCCCTGACCACAACCCTATTGAGAACCTTTGGAGCATCCTCAAGCAAAATATCTATGAGGGTGGGAGGCAGTTCACATCAAAACAGAAGCTCTGGGAGGCTATTCTGACATCCTGCAAAGATATTAAAGCAGAAACTGACCAAATACTCACAAATTCAATGGATTGTGAAGGTGATATCAAAGAAGGGGTCCTATGTTAACATATAACTTGGCCTGTTAAGTTTTTTTTTATTGAAAGAGCTTTTGATTTCTGTAAATATGACCTCCTGATGCTGCAAATTCAATAAATTACCATTTTAGTTCTCTTTACAACCTTTAGGGTATGTGCACACACACTAATTACGTCCGTAATTGACGGACGTATTTCGGCCGCAAGTACCGGACCGAACTCAGTGCAGGGAGCCGGGCTCCTAGCATCATACTTATGTACGATGCTAGGAGTCCCTGCCTCGCTGCAGGACAACTGTCCCGTACTTTAATCATGTTTTCAGTACGGGACAGTTGTCCTGCAGCGAGGCAGGGACTCCTAGCATCGTAGATAAGTATGATGCTAGGAGCCCGGCTCCCTGCACTGTGTTCGGTCCGGTACTTGCGGCCGAAATAAGTCCGTCAATTACGGACGTAATTAGTGTGTGTGCACATACCCTTAAAATGTTTTGATTTCTGTTGTGCATAATAATTTGAAACAGTGCAATTTGAGTTTTTTACTTCTAAAAAAAAAAATCTATTAGGAGATTTGTTCAATAAAATTTGCATTGTACTCCAACGGTTGATGGCTTGAAGATTATACTGACTGTCATTTGCATCGACTATTTAGGAAAATCAGCGAAAAATAACATTTGCATAATAATTTGGAACGCGGTGTATAATAATACTACATTACTGTAATAATACTACATTACTATAAGGGTATGTTCACACACTAAACAAAAACGGCTGTAAAATATGGAGCTGCCTCTGATTTTCAGCCGTTTTTTTATGCATCAAGCGTTTTTTTGATGCTTTTTTTAGGGTATGTGCACACGTAGTGACCAAAAACGTCTGAAAATACAGAGCTGTTTTCAAGGGAAAACAGCCCCTGATTTTCAGACGTTTTTTGAGCAACTCGCGTTTTTCGCGCCGTTTTCGCTGCGTTTTTTATGTCCGTTTTTGGAGCTGTTTTCATTGGAGTCTATGAGAAAACAGCTCCAAAAACGTCCAAAGAAGTGTCCTGCACTTCTTTTGACGAGGCTGTATTTTTACGCGTCGTCGTTTGACAGCTGTCAAACAACGACGCGTAAATGACAGGTCGTCTGCACAGTACGTCGGCAAACCCATTCAAATGAATGAGCAGATGTTTGCCGACGTATTGTAGCCCTATTTTCAGACCTAAAACGAGGCATAATACGCCTCGTTTACGTCTGAAAATAGGTCGTGTGAACCCAGCCTTACAGGGCATTTTATTACGTGCCGTTTTTAAAAACTGGTGCATAAAAAAACTTCCTGTCGGAACGGAACGCCGTTTTTCCCATTGAAATCAATAGGCAGATGTTTGGAGGCGTTCAGCCCCCGTATTTTCAGCCATTTTTCGGGGCGTTACCAGTCCAACAAACGGCTGAAAATAAGTCGTGTGAACATACCCTAACACTACTACATTACTACAATAATACATTACTATAACAATACTACATTACTATAATAATACTGCATTACTATAACAACACTACATTACTATAATAATACTACATTAGTATAATACTATTTTACTAGAATAATACTACATTACTATAATACTATATTACTATAATAATACTACATTACTATAATAATAATACTACTACATTACTATAATAATACTACATTACTATAATACTACATTACTATAATAATACTACATTACTATAACACTACATTACTATAACAATACTACATTACTACAACAATGCTACATTACTGTAATAATACTACATTACTATAATACTACATTACTATAATAATACTACATTACTACAACAATGCTACATTACTATAATAATACTACATTACTATAATACTACATTACTATAATAATACTACATTACTATAATAATACTACATTACTATAACAATACTGCACTACTATATCAATACTACATTACTATAATACTAAATTACTATAAAAATACATTACTAGAATAATACTACATTACTATAACAACACTACATTACTATAACAATATTACATTACTATAATATACTACATAACTATAATAATACTACATAACTATAAATGTACTACATTACTATAAAAATACTACATTACTATTACAATACTACATTACTATAATAATACTACATTACTACAACAATGCTACATTACTGTAATAATACTACATTACTATAACAATACTTCACTACTATATCAATACTACATTACTATAATACTACATTACTATAACAATACTACATTACTATAATAATACTACATTACTATAACAACACTACATTACTATAATACTATATTACTATAACAATAGTACATTACTATAAAAATACATTACTATAATATCACTACATTACTATAATAATAGTACATTCATATAACAATACTACATTACTATAATACTTCATTACTATAATAATACTACATTACTATAACCATACTACATTACTATTAGGGCAGGTTCAGATGTGGCAGAATTGCTGTGGAATTCCGCTGCGGACAGTCTGCAGTGGAATTCTCCAGCGGCCGTTTTTTACATTTGTTTCTAACATTTTTAGGAAAGTTAGTTCAGACGTTGCAGAAAACTCCGCTGCGGACCATAGGCTGCAGTGCGGAATTTTCCCTCCGCAGCATGCACTGTCTATTGTGGAGAAGAAGCGGAATTTCACTGCGTATTTCAGCCTTTGCAATGCAAAAACTGACATCTGCAAGTCCGCTGTGTTTTCTGCAACGTCTGAATTACCTGTCAAATATGCAAATGTTGGTGCAGATTTGTTGCGTAATTGCCCCAAATCTACACCAACATTCCGCCACGTCTGAACATGCCCTTATACTGCCTTACTATAATAATACTACATTACTAAAAATAATACTACATTACTATAACAATACTACATTACTATAATAATACTACATTACTATAACAATACTACATTACTATAACAATACTACATTACTATAATAATACCGCTAGCTTTAAACTTACGGAAAATGTGTACGTTTACTCCACGTGCTTATTTTAACAATCCGGTTTTCCAGTTTAAGGCCCTGTTCACACTGAGCTTTTTGCCACAGTTTTTGACGCGGAGACTGCAGCAAAAACCACGGCAAAAGACGGCCAAAATTGCCTCCTATTGATTATAATGGGAGGTGGAGGCGTTTTTTTCCTGCGAGCAAAAAACAAAACACTTGCGGGAAAAAGAAGTGACATGCGCTATCTTGAGGTGTTTTCCGCCTCAAAAACCTAATTGAAATTAATGGGAAACGGAAATAAATAAACGTGATTTTCGCCAAAAAACTCTTGCAGTTATTCTCTTTGGGTATGTTCACACGGCAAACCAAAAACGTCAGTTTCAAAGGGAAAACAGCCTCTGATCATCAGCTGTTTGTAAAGCATTAAGCGTTTTTTAATGCTTTTTTTACGGCCATTTTTGGAGCTGTTTTTCTATTGAGACAACGAAAAAGGCCCTGTTCACATGACGTTTTTGACACATTTTTTTGACCCATAAAAAGCACCAAAAAACATCCAAAAACACCTCCCATTGATTTCAATGGGAGGCGGAGGCGTTTTTTTCCCACAGGCGGTAAAACCGGCTCGCGGGAAAAAGCGACGTGCCCTATCTTCGGGCGTTTACATCTCTGACCTCCCATTGACATCAATGGGAGGCAGAGAAAGCGTTTTTCACTGTGTTTTTGCCCGCAGCGGCAAACGCCTTGCAGGCAGACAAACTCAGTGTGAACATACCCAAACAGCTCAAGAAGTGACATGCACTTCTTTCTTTACGGGGCATTTTTTCCGTGCCGTTTTTTAGAAATGGCTAGTAAAAAAACTGCCCTGTGAGAACGAAGCGCCGACTTTCCCATTGAAATCAATGGGCAGATGTTTGGAGGCGTTCAGCCCTCATATTTTCAGCCATTTTTCAGGGCGTTTATGGCCCAAAACACAGCTGAAAATAAGCCGTTTGAATATACCCAGAGTGTCGCTAAATGCAGTCTGGCTGCTCAGTTGGCAGCATTTGGCAGACACAAGAATGTCAAAATTGGGCAGCCCCTTTTTAGATATTGCCACAGTGCCCTCTGTAGATAATGCCACAGTGCCCTCTGTAGACAATGCCATAGTGCCATAGTGCCCTCTGTAGATAATGCCACAGTGCCCTCTGTAGATGCCACAGTGCCCTCTGTAGATAGTGCCACACACCCCTAGATAATGCCACAGTGCCCTCGGTAGATAATGCCACAATGCCCTCTGTAGATAATGCCACACAGCCATTTGTAGATAATGCCACACACACACACACACACACACACACACACACACACACACACACACATCCTATAGATAGTGCCACACACCCCTATTGATATGCCCACACACCCCTTATAGATAGTGCCACACACACCCCCTATAGATTCTCCATTGGGGCTCCCTCTAGGAGTGGAATCCCTGGCTAGAGCACTGCTGGAGGAGCCCCTGAAGTCACTGTCCATATATGGACAGTGACTTCAGGGGATCCTCCAACAGTCGAATCCCTGGCCAGAACGTCGGCAACGCTTTGGCTGGAGATTCCACTCCTAGAGGGAGCCCCAAAGGAGCTATCTACAGGGAGAGGGAGGTGTAGCGCTATCAACAAGGTGGGGTGTGTTGGGTCGCTATCTATAGGGGGGATTGCACTTTCTACAGGGGGCTGTGTGGCCATTGCTCACTTACCACCAACAATGCAGCAGCGTGGGAAAGGGACTGTGCTCCTTTGGCCTGCTCTCTCCTCTCCCGAGGGAGCTTCGGTGCCCCGCGTTAGTGTCCATTTAAATTATTGTTAGCATCCAGATTCTGCAAATTGCTATTTTGGGGCCCACATCTACATACTGATGACTCCATATTCAGTTGCTATTGCAACATCAGCACCCCATATTGCTGGTAACAAGTCATAGGTTTATATTCTGGCCCAATATCTCTTTAGGGCAATATGGAGTAAATAATCAAGAAGCAGCACTCCAAGCATAAAAAGTGAATTTAATCACCAAACTTACAAACTTGTACGTTTGGTGATTAAATCCACTTTTATTGCTTGTAGTGCTGCTTCTTGACTATTTGCTTAGTGTTATCTACAAGGAGAGGTCACTACTTTGAAGCCTTGCACCCACCGTGTGGTTCTTGCTCGCTACAGTGCTGCTCCATTCACCTACTTTTTTCTATCTTTAGGGCAATATAAACCATTGCCTGCACCAAAGTTGTACTTGCTCATGTTTACCTGAAAGCCCCATAAACTTAAAGGGATCCTGTCATCAACATCTTACCTGTTAAACTCGCCTGACCCCTCAATGGTCCAGAGTCCAGCTGTCCAGAGTTCGTTCCTGTTCTCTTCTTTCCTGAAGTCCTCCTCTGTCTGTAAATATCGTCGTTTAACCCGTTAGTGACCGGCCCATCGTGTTTCTACGTAGGTCACTGTCAAATCTCCCTGCTCTCAGCTGCTAGAGGCAGCTGAGGGCTGGGAGCATCCCTGCTCTGCCGTGTGAGATCGATATTAGTATCGATCTCACACGTTTAACCCCTCAGATGCGGTGCTCAATAGCGTGCACCGCATCTGAGTGGTTTTGGAGAGAGGGAGGGAGCTCCCTCTCTCTCCCACCGACACCCGGCGATACGATCGCCGAGTGTCTGTGTCTCTAATGGCAGCCGGGGGTCTAATAAAGGCCCCCAGGCTGCCTGGAGTGAATGCCTGCTAGATCATGCCGCAGGCATGACCTAGCAGATGCCTGTCCGTGTTAAACGGACAGGCAGTAATACACTGCAATACAAAAGTATTGCAGTGTATTATAAATGCGATCGCAGAATCGCATATTATAGTCCCCTAGTGGGACTAGTAAAAAAGTTAAAAAAAAAGTTTAATAAAGTTAATTTTAAAAAAAATGTGAAAAAAATGAAAAACCCAGCTTTTCCCCTTACAAAATGCTTTACTATTAAAAAACCAAAATAAAGTTAAAAAGTTACACATATTTGGTATCGCCGCGTCCGTAATGACCCCGACTATAAATCTATTACATTATTTAACCCGCACGGTGAACGCCGTAAAAAAAATAATAAAAAACTATCGCTGTTTTCTGTGAATCCTGACTTTAAAAAAATTTAATAAAAAGTGATCAAAAAGTCGCATCTACTCCAAAATGGTACCAATAAAAACTACAAGTCGTCCCGCAAAAACAAAAAAGCCCTCATACAACCGCATCGGCGAAAAAATAAAAACGTTACGGCTCTTCAAATGTGGAGACACAAAAACAAATCATTTAGAAAAAAAAGCGTTTTTACTGTGTAAAAGTAGTAAAACATACAAAAACTATACAAATTTGGTATCGTTGCAATCGTAACAACCCGCTGAATAAAGTTATTGTGTTATTTACACCACACGGTAAACGGCGTAGATTTAGGACGCAAAAAAGAGTGGCGAAATTTCAGATTTTTTTCTATTCCCCCCAAAAAAAAAGTTAAGAAAAGTTAATCAATAAATAATATGTACCTAAAAATGGTGCTATTAAAAAATACAACTTGTCCCGCAAAAAACAAGACCTTATACAGCTATGTCGACGCAAAAATAAGAAGGTTATAGCTCTTGGAATGCGACGATTGAAAAACGTAAAAAATAGCTTGGTCATTAAGGTCCAAAATAGGCTGGTCATTAAGGGGTTAAACTCTTCCCGAATTTTATGGTAACTATTTTTCCCTCTGGGATGCAGCTTCTTAACCCCACCCACCGTTGCCACCTGTCTGGCCCTGACTGGCTAAGGAGCTGTCAATCAAAAAGAAGGAGGTGGAGTCCACTCTGAGACGCTGGAGGAATGAAAATCTGACTCTTTTCAGATGAAGATTTGACTCTTTTCTGCTCATTTGCATACGGCGTGGGACCACTGAAAAACGGAATACTAAAGCTACAGAGCTTACTTATAACATATTTATAGCTTAGAGGACAATGATTTTTAACCCACTTTCACCAGGTATTGCTGGCTTTATAGCTAAAATGCTGGTGACAGGTTCCCTTTAAGATTGTCTGTGGGCAAACCTAAAAGTGTGCCTATTTTGAACAAAGAGTACCTATTCTGACTGATCTGCACCTCTCAAATAAAAATGACCTATTTTTCCACTTTCTTTAACTCAACCTCATCTGTGAGTCATGCAGCACAGGAGTACGTGGGGGTATGTTCACACGGCTTATTTTCAGCTGTTTTTCGGGCCGTAAATGCCCAAAAAATGGCTAAGAATACAGGGCTGAACGCCTCCAAACATCTGAGCATTGATTTCAATGGAACTGTTCTCTTCTGAAAGTGTAAAAATGTATATAAAAATTAGATTTTCTCTTATCACCTTCTTCCTTTTAACCCCTTCCCGCAATTTCACGTACAGTTACGTGATGGGAGATGGCCTTTTCCCGCATCTCCACGTAACTGTACGTGAAGGAGATGAAGCTGGCTCCGGAGCTCAGACAGCGACATCACCGCCGGGTGACAGCTGTATGTTACAGCTGGCACCCTGAGGTATCGGCCAGGACCGGAGCTAGCCTCCGATCCGACCGATTAACCCCTCACATGCTGCGTTCAATAGAGATCGCAGCATGTGAGGAGTTTATAGCCACCAGCGCCCCAGCAACGTGATCGCTGGGTTGCCGGTGGCTGCAAAGGCGATCGGAGGGCTAATGCTTACCTCCCGGTCCGCCAGTAACGAAATCCTCCTATGCCCCGTCGTCGGCTGGGCCCAGGAGGCTATCGGTACCATCGGCAAGATGGCGCCGGGTCAGCTTCCGGCTCAGAAGCTGAGCCAGCGTCATCAGCAGTGGGTGTCATCAGCGGTGTCATCAGCGGACACCCCGATCTATCGGCAGGAACCGGAGCTAGCTCCGATTCCTGCCATTAACCCCCTTCAATGCAGCGATTCAATGCAATCGCTGCATCAAAGTGGTTTGTATGCAATCGGCAGCCCTGCCATACGATGGCAAGGCTGGCGACTGTTACTATGGCAACAGGATGCCTAACAATGGCTTCCAATCTGCCATTACGAAAGCCGATTAGGCCCCGCCCAGAGGCGGAGCCTGATCGGCTTGCTGTCAGTGAACAACTGACAGTTCTAATACATTGCACTACATAGGTAGTGCAATGTATTAGAACATCAAACAAACAGTTGGACCTTCAAGTCCCCTAGTGGGACTAAAGAAAAGTGTAAAAAAAAAGTGTAAAAAAAGTAAAAATAAAAGTTGTACAAAATACAATAAAAGTTTCAAATAATAACACAAAACACAATCGCCCTTTTTCCCTTATCAAGTCATTTATTATTGAAAAAAATAATAAAGCCATGCATATTTGGTATCGCAGCGACCGTAACGACCTGAACTCTAAAAATATTATGTTATTTATTCCGCACAGTGAACGCCGTAAAAAAAATAACTAAAAAATACTGACATAATTGCAATTTTTTGGTCACTTTGTCTTCCAAAAATTGAAATAAAAAGTGATCAAAAAGTCGCATGTACCTAAAAATGGTACCTATAAAAACTATAACTCGTCTTGCTAAAAACAAGCCCTCATACTGCTCCGTCGACGAAAAATTTAAAACCGTTATGGCTCTCACAACTTGGCGACAGAAAAAATCCATTCTCTTTATAAAAGTTATTTTATTGTGCAAAAAGTTGTAAAACATAAAAAGTGCTATAAATTAGGTATTACCGGAATCGGACTGACCTGCAGAATAAAGCTAATTTATAATGCATGGTGAACGCTGTATAAAAAGAACTAAAAAAATATTCCAGAATTGCTGTTTTTTGGTCACCTTGCCTCCCAAAAAAAAAAGGATAACAAGTGATCAAAAAGTCGCATGTACCCCAAAATGGTACCAATAAAAACTACAGCTCGTCCCACCAAAAAAAACAGCCCTCATACCACTACGTCTATGAAAAAATTAAATTAGTCAAGGATCCAATAAGCCAGGAAATAAAAATATGCAGTTGTGTCCTGGCCCGAGGGGAACGTTTCTTCTGTTTCAAGTGGCGAATTATCAAGGCCCCTAAAATTAGGGAACCAGGAAGGGGAGGGCCCAAACATATCTGCTGGAAGTGAGGGCACCCGTATTATACCAGGACAACACTTTCCCAGCAAAATTCCCCAAACTTCAAAGGTGCGGAGTGCGGACCAAAAGGGGAATAAGTAAAGACCATTTATTAGTGCGACACCGGCCTGGGCAGAAAGGATTGTGTCACAGCATAACACACATCTATGGATTATTTTATTGTTTTTTTTTACCCCACTATACCACCTGACTATGCCCCTTATATACTCCGCCCGCCTTACATGTACCCTCACATTATAAACGGAAACACCAGTAAGACTCCAAACAAAACTACTACAAGCAAAATCCACGCTCCAAAAGCCAAATGGCGCTACCTCCCTTCTGAACCCTACAGTGTGCCCAAACAGCAGTTTACTTCCACATATATGGCATCGCCATACCTGGGAGAACCCTTTTAACAATTTTTGGGGTGTGTGTCTCCAGTGGCACAAGCTGGGCGCCACATATTGGCATATCTATTGAAAAACCATTTTCACTCTGCAACATCGCGTGCACACCAATTTCTGCCAATCACCTGTGGGGTTAATATGATCACTACACCCCTAGGTGAATACCTTGAGGGGTGTAGTTTCCAAAATGGGGTCACTTCTGGGGGGGGATCCACTGTTTTGGTCCCACAGGGACTTTGCAAATGTGACATAGCGACCAGAAACCAATCCAGCAAAATCTGTACTCCAAAAGCCAAATGGCGCTCCTTCCCTTCTGAGCCCTACTCTGTGCCTAAACAGCAGTTTATGACCACATATGTGGTATTGCCGTACACAGGAGAAGTTGCTTTACAAGTGTTGGGGTGCTTTTTTTCATTTATTTGTTGAGAATATGAAACATTTTCAGCTAAAACTACGTCTTATTGAAGAAAAAGGATTTTTTTTATTTTCACTGCCCAATTCTAATAAAATCTATGAAACACCTGTGGGGTCAAAATGCTCACTACACCCCTAGATGAATTCCTCAAGGGGTGTAGTTTCGTGAATCGAGTCACTTTTGGGGAGTTTCCACTGTACTGGTACCTTAGGAGCTTTGCAAAAGTGACATGGTGTCAAGAAACCAATCCAGCAAAATCTGTGCTCCAAAAGCCAAACGGCACTCCTTCTCTTCTGATCCTTGCCGTATGCCCAAACAGCAGTTTATGACCACAAATGGGGTATTGCCGTACTCCAGAGAAGTTGCTTTACAAATGTTGAGGTTCTTTTATTCCTTTATTTGTTGAGAAAATGAAAAATTTTGAGCTTAAGCTACGTCTTATTGGAAAAAAAGGATTTTTTTTATCTTCACTGCCCAATTCTAATAAAATCGATGAAACCCCTGTGGGTTCAAAATGCTCACTACACCCCTAGATGGATTCAAGGGGTGTAGTTTCCTAAATGGAGTCACTTTTTGGGTGTTTTCACTGTTGTGGTCCCTTAGGGGCTTTGCAAATGCGACGTGGTCTCTGCAAACCATTCCTGCTAAATTTGAGCTCCAAAAGCCAAATGGCGCTCTTTCCCTTCTAAGCTCCGCCGTGTGTCCAAACAGCCGTTTATGACCACATGCGGGGTATTGTTTTTACTCGGGAGAAATTGCTTTAAAAAAGTAGTGGTGCATTTTCTCCTTTTAGTCCTTGTGGAAATTAGAAAAATTAGCTAAACCTACATTTTCTTTGAAAGAATGTAGATTTTCATTTTCACGGCCTACTTCCAATAATTTCTGCAAAGAACCTGCGGGGTCAAAATGCTCACTATACCCCTAGATAATTTCCTCAAGGGGTATAGTTTCCAAAATGGGGTCACTTTTGGGGCATTTCCACTGTTTTGGTGCCGCAAGAGCTTTTCAAACCCGACATGGAGCCTAAAATATTTTCTAATAAAAAGGAGGCCCCAAAATCCTCTAGGTGTTCCTTTGTTTCTGAGGCCTGTGCTTCAGTCAATAAGTGCACTAGGGCCACATGTGAGGTATTTATAAAAACTGCAGAATCTGGGCAATAGATATTGAGTTGCGTTTCTCTGGTAAAACTTTCTGTGTTACAAAAAAAATAGATGAAAAATGAATTTCTGCAAAAAAAAAAAGAAATTTGAACATTTCACATCTACTTTGCCTTAATTCCTGTGAAACATCTAATGGGTTAAGAAACTTTCTAAATGCTGTTTTGAATACTTTGAGGGGTGAAGTTTTTAAAATGGGGTGACTTATCGAGGGTTTCTAATATATAAGGCCATAAAATCCACTTCACAACTGAACTGGCCCCTGTAAAAATAGCCTTTTGAAATGTTCTTGAAAACTTGAGAAAATGTCATAGAAAAATAAAAGGATGTTCAAAAAACGATGCCAATCTAAAGTAGACATATGGGTGATGTTAATTAGCAACAATTTTGTGTGGTATTACTATCTGTCTTACAAGCAGATACATATAAATTTAGAAAAATGCTAATTTTTGCAATTTTTCGCTAAATTTTGGTGTTTTTCACAATTAAATACTTAATGTATCGAGCAAATTTTGCAAGTCCAATGTGTCACGAGAAAACAATCTCAGAATCGCTTGGATAGGTAAAAGCATTCCGAAGTTATTACCACATAAAGTGAAACATGTCAGATTTGAAAAAATTGGCTGTGTCCTGAAGGCCAAAACAGGCTGTGTCTTGAAGGGGTTAAACTAAAATAGTAGATAAAAACGGCAAAACACATAGAAATATTCACATCTTATTTAAAAAGATAAAAAATTTAACCACACATAAAATTGGTAGTGTCATAAAATGTCAAAGGCATTTTTTGTCACTGACAAATGACCACAGGTTTCGATCATAAATTAGGATGTGGAAATGTCTGCTAAAGGAGGCTTCAAAAGAGTGCACCCAGCATGTAATAACACACATGTATCTATTGCCATAGAGACACTAAAACATTTTTGTGCTTGAAATGTTCGTGACTACCAAGGATTACAGTTTTAGAGCTGAATAGGTCAGTTCTCATTTATTGTGCCATTAATAAACTGAAAACCCAGCAACCTGTGGTATATTGAAAAAATTATATTTACTATTTTAACGCACAATGGAAAATTTGCAGATCTATCGATTATTATTATTATTATAATTTTTTTAAAACTTCAATTTTTACAGGGCTCTGTACATTTAAAAAAAAAAAAGAGTTTAAATATATAACATGACACAATAAAAACTGCAAGTACAACAAACCCATTTCCATATACCCTCTTAGGAAATTCTGAGATAGAGGAGGGTCCAGTGTTCACGTTCCTCATCTCTTGGCCAGAGTGGAGAGCGGTTACAAAGAACGTCTCACTCTGGACGACCTGTCCTGTCCTGCATTACAAAGACAACACATTGATTAGAATAGGCACTGTGTAATGCTTAATTTATCCTGTGGTGGCACTGCAGGGAAACTGAACACTTACTGCCAGGTTTCCACACAGATTACAGCAGATAACTGGGGGTTCCAGCACGGAGACACTTTGTGATCTGCTTATTGTCAATGGACTCTTCTATCAAGTAGGAATTGCGCAAAATGGAGAATCACTTTCAATGAGTGACAGACTGGTATAGAAGGAAAGAGGACTCTGCCCGTTAAAGTTTTGTCACGTAGGGTTCGTGTACCCACTGGGCCGTACCGCCTTGGCGGTATGGCAGCTGGCCAACAGGGTGCAGGTCAGAGTCTATAGTTTATATAGGGTACCTGTGGCAGCTCGGACAGTAGCGAGGCAGGCATGGCAGGAACTAGGCAGCAGGTAGACGTCAGGCGTGGAGAAGCAGGACAGGTGTGGTATACAGCACAGCATGGCTACAGCTAAGCACCGCACTAGATCAGGATACAGATTACAGTATACCATTTGCAAGACAGACTAGGAATACAACAACAAAGCTCAGGCGTGGGAGGATGGGGCTGGGACCTTCTTATAGCCCAGGGTGCTCTGGACCAATTAGCTCAATCACCAACATGCTTGCGCTCTGGCTTCTCAAGTCTGGACTGAGCTCGTGACCGCACCCTGGTGGTCACTGTGGAGCAGGAGGGCCGTATGTGCAGACATCTCTTGAGAGAAAGGCGTCGACTGGATGGAAGGAGTTCGTGGTCAGCGACAGCGGACGTTACAGTATCCCTCCTCTTATGCCCCCTCCTTTTGGGACCAGAACGAGAGAGAAACCGCTTATTGAGGGTAGGAACGTTGAGATTCTCCTCTGGCTCCCAGGACCTCTCCTCTGGACCAAACCCCTTCCAATCTACTAAATAAAAGGTTCTTCCTCTTACTTTTTTTATGTCCAAGATCTCCTTAACCTCGAAGGTGTCTGAAGGGCCACTGTAGCCAACCGCAGGGCTTGGAGTCTTGGTAAAGCGGTTCAGAACCACTGGCTTCAGGAGAGAAACATGGAAGGAGTTGGGGATCTTGAGGGTAGGAGGCAGCCGAAGCTTGTAGGCGACAGGGTTGATCTGCTGCAGGATCTTGAAGGAACCCGAGGAACCTGGGAGCAAATTTGTACGATGGCACACTTAGTCGAATATTCCTGGAGGACAGCCAGACCTTCGTGCCAGGACACATTGGCACCAGAGGCTACAGTTGATTCTGCAGCAGCATCAGCGTTTGCAGGTAAGTAGCTACATCGACTTACCTGCAAACACCGATGCTGCTGCAGAATCAACTGTAGCCTCTGGTGCCAATGTGTCCTCGCTCGTCCGACACGATGCAGGACCTGTGAGTGACGACACAGCGTGATCTCTCGAGAACACGGCTGTGTCTGCACTGCCAGAAGCTGGGCGTTGTGAAGAGAAGTGGATGATACTTCTCGTCAGAACGCCCAGCTAGTAAAAGTACTAAAAACGCCCCGATGTACGCACATAATACACGCCCACTTGGACTTTTACTTTAAACACGCCCACTTGGACTTTTGCAAGCCTCATTTGCATAAATACAAAAATGGTCATAACTTGGCCAAAAATGCTTGTTTTTTAAAAATAAAAACTTTACTGTAATCTACATTGCAGCGCCTATCTGCTGCAATAGCAGATAGGGGTTGCAAAATCTGGTGACAGAGCCTCTTTAACAAACTCTTGAAAGACCGCAGGAGCATTACACAGGCTGAAGGGCATTACTAGATATTCATAGTGTCCACCACGGGTGTTAAATGCAGTCTTCCATTTATCACCCTGGCGAATCCGTACTAGGTTGTAAGTCCCACGTCTAGTTTGGAAAAAATCTTGGTATACGATCAAACAGTTCTGAGATCAGCGGCAACAGATATTTATTTTTCACAGTGATCTGGTTGAGACCTCAGTAGTTAATACAAGGACGAAGAGAACCATCCTTCTTTTTGATGAAGAAGAACCCGTCTCCTGCCGGGGAGGAAGACTTCCATATGAAGCCCCTCTCCAAGTTCTCTTTCACATAGGTGGGCATGAACAGAGTCTCTGGCAAGGAGAGAGGATATACCCTACGGCGGGGAAGGGATGCACTAGGAGTCAGCTCGATAGGGCAGTCACACGCCCGGTGTGGAGGCAATGTCTCCGCCTCCCTCTTGCTGAAGACGTCCGAAAATGCAGCATAATTACCCGGCAATCCTGCCAATGACCAAGGCAGCGAAGGCTGAGCCAAACGAATCTGCACCAGGCATTGGCTTTGACATTCAGGGCCCCACTGGAAAACCTCTCCAGAATTCCAGTCCAGGACTGGGGCATGTAGTCGGAGCCAAGGCAGGCCCAGCAACACAGGGTTAATGGCTTTGGATAGGACCAGGGGCGTAACTAGGAAAGACTGGGCCCCATAGCAAACTTTTGACTGGGGCCCCCCCCCTCCCCTGGGTGTCACACAACCCCCCCCCCTTGTAGATAGTGCCTTTTTTTACAGCCCCCCCCTGTAGATAACGCCATACAGCCCCCCCTCTGTAGATAGTGCCATACATCCCCCTGTAGATAACGCCATACAGCCCCCCTGCAGAGAACGCCATACAGCCCCCCCTGTAGAGAACGCCATACAGCCCCCCAAATTAGGGAACGCCATACAGCCCCCCCCTGTAGAGAACGCCATAAGCCCCCCCCTGTAGAGAACGCCATACAGCCCCCCCCCTGTAGGGAACGCCATACAGCTCCCCCCTGTAGGGAACGCCATACAGCCACCCCCCCTTGTAGGGAACGCCATACAGCCACCCCCCCCCTGTAGGGAACGCCATGCAGCGTCCCCCCTCCCAAAAAAATGCGACCTACAGTGTGTCCTACAAAATACATGTATCCCCTCTCCACAGGATCTCCACAGGATAGGGGATACATGTGTGATCGCTGGCAGCGATAGGGAGAAAGGGGGACTGAAAGTCCCCTGAAGTTCTCCATGACTAACCTCTGACGTCCGGCGTCTGCGCAGCTCAATAAAAATGAAAGGAGCGCTGGTCACGCATGCGCACAAGCACGACCGTCGCTCCATTCATTTCTACGGAGCTGCCGACACAGACCCCGGAAGTCCGAGGTTTGTCATGGAGAAGTTCAGGGGACTTTCAGTCCCCTGTTCTCCCTATCCCTGCCAGCGATCACACATGTATCCCCTGTCCTGTGGAGATCCTGTGGAGAGGGGATACATGTCCTGTGGAGAGGGGATACATGTCCTGTGGAGAGGGGATACATGTCCTGTGTAGAGGGGATACATGTCTTTTGCTCTATTTTGCGCCTTCAGGACCAGACACCGTTTAGCCATTTTTAGCACGTGTTAGTTAAATGGCTATAACTTTTTTATTTGTTGGGCTAACGACGTGATTTTTGCGATGTTTTTTTCCGTAGACAATGCAGGTTTAATTTTTTTATCGTTTTTATACACACCTTTTTTGCTATTTTAGAATTTTTATTCATAAAGTTTGAAAATAATAGTAAAAAAATAAGCTTTTTTTACATTTCAGCTATTTTTTTTTTGGTAATACCATAGTTTTACCCTAAAATAGACCTTTTATTTGTGATCGCCATTGTCTACCGTAAATCTTTATATAGTACATGTCTATATTAGGGTAATTGGGTCAGCGCTAGCGTTACAACAATGATTTGCGGGGGGGAACGTTTTTTTTTTGAGGTGGGTATTTTATGTGTATTTATTATTTAATTTTTTTTTTGCACTTTAATTTATTATTTTTTTATTACTATGGTCTGTCCCTCAAAAGTCAAAGAAGACCTTTGGGGAACTTTATATATATTTTTTCTTTCTTTTACACCATGTTTTTCCACTGTAACTGGAGCTGCACAGCAGCCCCAGTTACAGGGGAAATCAGCCCTCTCATAGTGACGATTGTCACTAATAGGGCTCTGCTGGGTCTAGTAAGACCCAGCAACAGTCTGTCACTAACGGCACCCGGCGATCATGTGACCAGTCACATGATCACCGGGAGGAATAGAGACAGCGCCGCTGCTGCTGTCTCTATTCCTATACACAGCGTTCATTGAACGCTGTGTAAGAAGACATCAGAGAAGACAGAAGCAGAATAGCTGCTTCTGTCTTCTCCTCAGGGTCCCCGGCAGTCACTGACAGCCGGAGACCCGACATTCAGCTGCCCGATCGCGCGGGCAGCAAGTTAAAACCCGAGCCGTAGAAAGTCTATGGCTCGGGTTTTAAGGACCCGTCCCTTACCGCTGGCTGTAAAAATATAGCCAGCGGTCGGGAACCAGTTAATGGCAGAGCGGGGAGATACCTCCCTGCTATGCCGTAGTGTTCAGTGGCGTCCCGCAGTAGCAGCCATAGCGGCTGCTAGCGGAGCCTCCGGCCATGGTGGGGGCCGTGCCGGCGGGCGACACGGGCCCCCTCATGCCCCGGGCCCCGTAGCAGCCGCTACTGCTGCTACGGCGGTAGTTACGCCACTGGATAGGACATAGAACGACAGGAGTTCAGAGTGAAGAGCTCCCACTTGTAGCCTCAGCGGCTCGGTCACAGCTATAACTGGGTCTGGCAGAGGTAGTCTATTCACTGATGCAACTGTCAATGGCCTCTCCAGAGGGGTAGTGGGTAATTGAAGAAGATCCACCAGGTCCCTATACGTCCAGATACGCAGAGACCTGATGCGTTCTCTCACCGAACACTATGGTCACTGGAATGGACAATTTAGATAGAAGTCTTTTCTTACCCAAGGTTGCCTCTCCTAGCAACCCTAGGCTTTTGGATTTTTGGGGACACAGGCCCACAAGATGGCCACCGAGGCCGCAATATAGACAGAGTCCCGAAGTGCGTCTGCATTGTCTCTCCTGGGTGGATAGCTTACACTGGTCCATCATCACAGACTCCTTAGGAGGATCGACCTCTGTTGAAAGCAGGGGTTGCTGCAAAGTAGGGACAAGACTTGGAAGGCCTCCCTCCCGACGAACCTCTTGGAGGCGTTCTCGGATCCACATATCAATCCGGGCGGACAGAAGGATGAGGTCATCCAGGGTAAATGACAGGTCTCGAGCGGCAAGTTCGTCCTTAATTTAGGAGACAGTCCATGCCAGAATGCAGCCACCAGGGCCTCAATGTTCCATAACAGTTCTCCCGCCAGGGTGCGGAAGTGGATGGCGTACTCGCTCACAGAGATGTCTCCTTGGCGTAGGTTAATCAAGGAAGCCGCTGCAAATGAGACCCGTCCAGGCTCCTCAAACACCATGCGAAAAGTCCGGAGGAAGCCCTGGAAGTCACGGGTCTCTGGTCCTTGTCTCTCCCAGATAGGGTTCGCCCATGCAAGAGCCTTGCCAGTGAGGAGAGAGATGATGAAAGCGACCCTTGCGCCGTCAGATGAAAATGTCCTAGTGTACAAACTGAAGTGGATATGGCACTGGTTAAAAAATCCATGACAGGTACCTGCGTCTCCATCATAGCGGTCCGGAAGTGGCAAACAAAAACGCAGGTCGACACTGCCAGGAGGTGTAGTCTGAGTATCAACACTGCCAGGAGGTGTAGTAGGAGGAACGGCAGCTCGCGCCTCCTGCCGACGTGTGAGAATGTTCAAAACCTGGAGGAGTTGGTCCTGTTGAGACTGGAATTCTAGCATATCCGCTCGCATCTCTTGTGATGTCGTGATGGTCTTGGATCGACCAGCGGGGTCCATGGCCTGAGCTTACTGTCACGTAGGGTTGGTGGACCCACTGGGCCGTATCTCCTTGGCGGTATGGCAGCTGGCCAACAGGGCGCAGGTCAGAGTGTATAGTTTATATAGGGTACCTGTGGCAGCTCGGACAGTAGCAAGGGATTATATATTTCAATAAAATATATATATTAAAAACTGGATATTTTTTGGAGAGCGCTCCTCGATGAGAAGAAAAGGCAGATAGGTGCTGGTAAGCTGATTTATTGTGCAACACAGGATGGGCAACGCGTTTCAACGCAGAACATGCGTCTTCGTAAGGCCGAGAAATAGGTAATAGGTATCCAGTTTTTAATATATATATTTTATTGGAATATATAATCCCTACTTTCCTGCGGCTCAAATCCTCTTGTTGCCGGTACCTGGATACGGAAAGCTGCAACCTGGCTACAAAAAACGGCCTTTTACACTAAGCTGTACCTGCCAGTACTAGCTTTTATGGTGAGCCTAACCACTTACCTTTACTATTCATTACCCCATCTTTTAAGGTTTATCTTGCACCATGTGGCACTGTGTATATTTTTCTCTCTTCAGACATCACGGACAGTAGCAAGGCAGGCCTGGCAGGAACTAGGCAGCAGGTAGACGTCAGGCGTGGAGAAGCAGGACGGGCGTGATATACAGGACAGCACAGCTACAGCTAAGCTCGGCACTAGATCAGGATACAGGTTACAGGATACAGGAACAGGAAACACTGGGAGCAGGAAACACTAGGGGACCATTTGGAAGACAGACTCGGAGTACAACAACAAAGCTCAGGCGTGGGGGCATGGGGCTGGTACCTTCTTATAGCCCAGGGTGCTCTGGACCAATTAGCTCAATCACCAACATGTTTGCGCTCTGGCTTCTTAAAGGAACAGTGTCATCACAAATTATTTTTTTATATGTTAAAGATGTTAGTGCTTTATTAAAAACGTTTATATTTATTTGTGTGTTTGTGTTTTACTTTTTCTTATTTTTACACTTTTTCTTCCCTATGGGGGCTGCCATTTTTTGTTCCATTTCTGTATGTGTCGATTAACGACACATACAGACATGGAATACGGCAGCCACAGTCCCATAGGGACTGCGAACGGCTCCCGTCCCATTCACTTGTGTGTACGGCGTCTGTGTGGGAACTGCGCATGCGCCGCTCCCACACAGTCCAATTTGAAATTGGCGCCGTCCGGCGCCATTTTCCTGTGGACCGGAAGTCGCGGCCGGACAGTAATATTACTACTTCCGGTCGCGGCTTCCGGACTTGTGCACTTGGACCAGCGGCAGCAGACGGAGCGGACGGGCTGGAGGGAGCCGCGGCGGCAGGAGCAGGTAAGAGATTTCAATGTATGTTCGTGTTTGTGTGTGTTTACTACTGTATGTAAACCTACTACACTGTGTGTTAGCTCAAAAAATGGCGACACACAGTGTAGGAGGTTACACCGTTCAAACCCCTCGTTTATCCCGGCACTAGCCAGGATAAAGGAGGGGGGGATGCTGAGAGCTCACTAGAGCGAGGGCTTTTTACCCAATTTTGCAATGCTGCAATTTTGGGAATAGCTCCATCTAGTGACCAGAAATGGGAAATTTTATAAATTAGAATTAATTTATAATATTTCCTGACTCGTGAAAAAAATAAAAAAAATGTGAACAATGTTTAATCACCTACACTCTAAATGTTTAATTTAAAAAAAAACAACATGTTTTTCTGGCAACACATTGCCTTTAAGTCTGAACTGAGCTTGTGACCGCACCCTGGTGGTCACTGTGGAGCAGGAGGGCCGTATGTGCAGACATCTCTTGAGAGAAGGGAGTCGACTGGATGGAAGGAGTTCGTGGTCAGCGACCACGGACGTTTCAGGATTACAATCTACAAGGTAGGCGGGAGAAGACAGTAGGTAAGGGGAGTAAATACATTAAAAAATATGGCTTTTGAGCAGTATGCCATATTTATCTCCTGCGCCACTTTTTCTGGCACAAATAAGTTTGTTGGGAAAAGTAGGCAGGGCTTTAGAGTTACGCTGAGCGTGATTCATTTATTCAAGCTCCCGGACACTTTTCTATTGTACTACCTGGTGTGCGCTCTGTTGATGAATATAGTACCCGTTGCATAGGGGAGACACTGGCACTCTGCTCATAATGAGTGCCAGAGTGTTATGTCACCGTTGTCACCAACTTCTTGCATTTATAAACAATACAGTTATACGTCTTGCATCTATAGATCATACATAAGATTCATAGTGCTGGTAATGTGGAATTTACAAATACACATGGGGCCACAGAAAAGTTGAGGCCACATGGGATCACAGACGCCAAACATATACATAACAATATATAAAGACAACTGAGAAGAATTTATTTGGATAAATAATGATCGCAGTAGTTATTAAGGGGTTACCATATAATAAAACCTCATAAATAATCATGAATAAAGATACAAATGACCAATAAAAACAGGGCTTAGTCCTAAAGACTCAAGCCAATTTAAAGGGATTACCACTAAGCGACCTTGTCCACCCATATTTTACTGTGTGACAACCCCACTAAAAATACTGCAACTTCGGCGAGGGACGGCAGGGAGACTTTTCCTTATGAAAAAACGGCGTTCCCATTGGGAAGCTGGAATAAATAACATCAGAGGTTCCACCGAACCGCTTCTGGCCATGCAGCTGGTTCCACAGGTCACCTCGGACGGCTTCTAGAAGAATCACTTGCCCATAGCAACACGGCTGACTTTTACGTGAACTCAGGAAATGTAAGAAATAAAATCCCTGAGCAAGGGGGAAGAGAAAGGGAAAAACAAAAAGCAACAATCAATATGTAGACATGGTCCCATGTGACACCTGTTTGTAATGGTCCCTATTGGCATTACATAGTCCCTTACATAACGCATGACTTCTTTCATGATTATTTTCCTGCTCACTCTCAAGTCCCACCTTTCAACTTGGCCAAAATATGAGATGAAACCTTAAAATGGGGCTTCTAAAGCTGGTCATGCATAAAAGATAAAGATAAAAGTTGTCTGAACACTCCGATTTTGGTATTATCGGATGGCGTTCTTATGTGTATGGGGGTCTCCGGCCTGTCATCTAATGGCAGATATTGGGAGAAAGAGGGATTGGGTATGTTGTCTTACAACAGCGTATTTTTTTCTCCGCATTGACATAAACAATGGTGGGCGAGCATGTTTATGGTGGAGTCAGAAGAAATAGGTGTTGGCTGAACGAGAATTTGGACGACAATTATCTAAGGGTCATGGCCGGTAATTGAAGATTAAGTTAATTTCCTGAATAACATTCCATATGCAACAGAACAAAATAGAATAGGTAGAGTGCTTGTTATAAATGTTATATGCAAAGCAGAGGCTCAGACTCATTGGTTTCTGAATAGTATGCCACCCAGATTAAGGCAAAAAATATGATTTGGTACAGTAGGGTTAGTGCACAGGGGTGTAGGCATGCATCCTGGCATGGAAAACACTGTAATCATTTATTTACCTCCTAATTTATTATCCATTATTTATATGGCACTAAATTATTTCACTGTGATCTACACAAAGACCTTTTTTCTTAACTATGAAAACCACAAATAAGTGCACGTGGCCAGCTTCATAAAAGTTAATACACTCCTCAACATTGAAATTCCAACACTAAGAAGGACAAGTTTTGAAAATGTGGAAATCACAGGATCGATAGGCATGTTAATGATATGTAAACGATAAAAAAATGGAAACCAAATATTACAAACATCTTAATTTATTTAGTATCGAGTATGCGCGCCATGCGCAGAAATACACTCACTTACACGCATGCTATCAATGAGGTTATTAATGGTTGTCTGAAGAATGCTATGTCACGCTGAATGCACTTGGGCACACAAATCATCAAGAGTGGCTGCTGACAGCTCCCTTTGCATTTGCCGACCAATAATGTCCCATATGTGCTCGATGGGAGACAAGTCCCGAGACGCTGCTGGCCATGGTAGCAAGTTTAGGCCACGCAGGCTGCTCACAGTAGCACAAGCAACTGGCTTTGTCCTGTTGAAAAATGGCTTCTGGGACACATTCGAGAAATGGCTGTTCCACTGTTTCCACGACCAAATCAATGCAACGCCGAGCTGTTAGTGTACCTGAAATGAAGACTAGAAGGATCAGGCTACCATACATTACGCCAGAATTCACTGCTTTATTTAAATGTCTTTGTTAGTTTTCCCCACAGTTTATATTTACTTTGTCACTGATTCCGATCTTTGGGGATATAGTGTTCTTCAAATATCGATATTGCTATATGTTGGTCAATAAGCAATCTCTGCATACATTGATAAGAAATGCAGAAATGATAGTATATATTACTAGTGCATTGTGCACTTACATTGTCATTATCAACTCGGTAGTACGGTTAATGGTCGAGACCTATGTATAGAGTTTGCCTTTTAATTATCTAGTCTCTATATGGTTGTTATATCTTGATGTGGTATAATTTTATATTGTTTTTGTAAATTTTTAATTATTATTTTTATAATTTATTATTATTTATTTATTTTTGTGTTTATATTTTTATGTTTTTATTAGTTGTTTTTAATATATATAAAATTATATTATTGTTTTATTATCCACATCTAGCATAATTCTATTTATGAGGATTATTACCCCCGTTTGTATACTAGTTTTTAAGTTCACAGTGCACAGAGAAGATGTACCCTGTGCACTGCCATTCATAAACTGAAGACTGAGCAATAATATTGATTTAGCACCCCCAGATGACCATGCTATATTCGTTGCAAGTTAATTTGATAATTGCTATATGGCACAGTCGATGGTGCAGTTCCCAGGTTATTGTGCTGAAGTAGTCTCTGTCTAAAAGGCGTCTCCTACAGCACACTAGATAGTGCAGCTGCCAATCGAGCCCTAATAAGGGCTATTACCTCGTACTTGTTACCGAGTCTAAAGCCCTACGCGTTTCATTACTAAAGGTAATTCATCAGGGGTCTGTAGATATTCACTGCCTAATGATTTTAATGAACAATGTCTGAAAAGCATCTATTCATGCCTAGCGTGGGTCCAGATTCCTAGCTGCCATCCCACACCATAATCCCGGGAGTACGACCGGTGGGACGTTCCCTTGTTAAGGCCTCTTCATTACCCTCGGGGTCTCCAGACCAATATCTGGCTATCATTACGTTCAAGACAAAAGTGGGACTCATTACTGAAGAGGATAGACCTCCATTCCAGCCTCCTTTGCCATCTTACTGTGCACCATGAGAGCCTTTGAGAACTGTGGCGTGTAGTCAATGGAACAAATGTAGCTGGACATCTGGCGAATAGTCCAATGTCGTGCAAATGCCTTCTGATGGCTTGTATCGACACTGGTTGCCGCCCTAGGCTTGGGATGTGACATCCAATTTCAGTTGCAGTAGAGAATAGATCACTATGAGCTATTCTTGCAATCAGACGATCCATCTATGCAGAGGTTCACCTCCAAGCACCTCATTCCCATTCGTAGTTGTTCTTCCAATCTCTGGAACACGCAAAGTTGAACAGTACTGACATCTCGGCCGAGGCTTGTAGCGATCTGTAGGAGTGACAAACCAAGGTCTCTCAGTTCAAGGATTCTGTTCCTCTCAGTTTGAAACCAGTGGCGATAACTGGCACATGACGAACATGACCATGGGATTACAGAGCTCGCCCCATTTCGAACCCTTTTGCTTAACCTTCCCTTCAATACTGTCCACCCCCTTTCTTGCTTCCAGGCCTTTTTCCTCCTCCCATGCCACTCTCCCATCCCCAGTGAGACACACGAGACAGTGGGTTGGAAAATTTCGGCCACAGCAGCCATTTTATTAACAAATTTACATGAACATAAAACATAACTTTATAAATAACATTACTAGGAAAGGGGAAGTCCTTGGAGCTCCAAAACTTTGGCGCCTAACTGCCCCCTGTATAGCTACTTACCCCCAGCCGTCTCCCTACAGGCTCAGAGGCACCTTTCTGCTCCGCAGTTGGCTTGCCAAGTATGTAAAACCACTCCCCGGGACACCACCCAGCAGGAGTCCAAAATACGCCCATATCCATGAGCAATTATGTATTTGTTAGGGACCATACCTCTGATGAATCCCCCACTTCAAATTACCACCAACTCCAAGGACCCCCCAATCCGCCACACGAACATACTTAAACCACCTTTAAAGGGAACCTGTCACCAGAATTTCACCTATTGAACTTCACTTATCCCTCACTGGCCGCTGCTATCAAAAGTTCATTGCCATTATCCCCTCTCCTAAACTCCTCCCCCAACTGTATATAACGGTCTGCAAACATTTTGCGCTTTTTATCGTAATAATCCGGCGTCCCTTTGTGCGCACACACCAGAAGAGGACATCAATGCACAAGCGCATGATTTTGTGTGCTGGGGGAAGGCGACGAGCTGTCAATCAAAAGTAAGGAGGTCGGGGAAGCGCGGAAAGACTTGAGGAATGAAAATATTACTTTTTTCAAACGAAGATTTGACTCTTTTCAAGAGAAGATCTGACTCTTTTCTGCTCATTAGCATACGGTGTGGGAACACTAAAACACTGAATACTAAAGCTACAGAGCCGACTAAGAAGACAATTATAGGTTATATAGAAATGATTTTTCACCCACTACCACCAGGTATTGCTGGTTTAATAGGTGAAATGCTGGTGACAGGTTCCCTTTAAGTATGCGAGCCCCCACCATCCATCATTGCGCGTTTAATCCCTTCCTGAATCCGCAAAGCCCAAAGGTCAATGCCAACCGCATTCAGATGCACTCCATCACCTAGCCAATACTTCCCTAGGCCATCCTCGAAATCGTAGTGCCGCAGAAAAAAAACCCCATTTTTTAGCACAAAGCTGGAAACCGCCCGATTAACTTTCACCCGGGCCTTGTTTACGCGCTCTACCGAACGCGCATTTCGCCATACACTCCGCGGCACAATTTCCGAACAAATCACTTTTACCTTCGGAAAACAGGACCAAAGCCGGAGAAGGTCATACTTGACATCCCGAATCAGTTCTCTAAACCGACGAGTACCCAAGTCGTTACCCCCCACATGAAGGACCAACAAATCAGGAACCCGATCCAACTGCGCATACCGATGGAAATCCGGCAAAACTCGACTCCACACCATGCCGCGCGTGCCCAGCCACCGTATCACCACCGACGACCTTTGGAACCCCAGTTGCCGCCCATCTGGCCGCACATCAGCCCTTAATGCCCCCCAGTGCACATATGAGTGTCCAAGAATCCACACCAGTGCAGGTGAACCATCTGAAATAGAAGAATAACAAAAGATGACACCAACCGGAAACAGCATGCCGAGACGAGAAATGCAAATCACATAAAGTGGAGACGCACGTAGGACTTATACCTCCCAGAATCCCAACGACCTATGCGCTTCACCCCATCAGGCCCCAAACCCCATGACGCAGCTTCCGTGGCTGCCCCAATGCGAAAGGAGTGTGGTGAACAAATACCGTTATCCAAACCCAACACCTCCAAACATCTACGGAAGACAACTGTAAACTGGCATCTTGACAAGAAGGCACCATCCTTATGACATAACAGCGGCCCCCCACTACTCCCTCGTAGTGCGGCGTATCGCGCGTAGCATCTTACTGGGCACATCCCTGCCCCCGCCACAGCCCCCAGAACCACCCGTTTACCTTTACCTCTTTGATCTGATTTTGACCGCCTTACCCAGAATTCCACTCTCTCCCCACCTCCTGTTACATCTTCCGATTGCAAACCCCCCGCTCTCTTCTTGCTAGGGGAAATTAACTCACCCACTCTTAAAGCTCCAAAAAATGCCCATGAAATGCCCATGAAAATTAAGAATAATTTTAAAGAACTAGGCTACAAGCTGAAGGGAAGGACCTCCAAGGTTGTATTCTCAGGAATACTGCCTGTGCCATGCGCATCACAGGAAAGACAGCGGGAGCTCAGGGAGTTAAATGCATGGCTTAAGTCTCGGTGTAGAGGAGAAGGATTTGGGTTCCTAGAGCACTGGGCTGACTTTTCATTGGGGTACAAACTGTATTCTGCAGATGATTTGCACCTAAATGGAAGGGGGTCCGCTGTGCTGGGGGAGAGAATTCTAGCTGGGGTGGCGGAGTGTTTAAACTGGGGCTGAGGAGGGAGGCCAATGTAGGAAATAAAGGGGTAGTTAGGTTAGAGAGGGGTCAGACTATATTGGTGGGGGGAGAAACAGACGGTGGGGAGAGGTTTAGGCAACAAGATAAGGAGATCCTTTCGTTACAAAACAGCAGTGAAAATAAAAAGGCCCAAATGTCAAATAATCACATTTCTGATAGTGAAAGTGAAACATTTAAAGGCAAGTTAAAGTGTATGTTCACAAATGCCAGAAGTCTAGCAAGCAAAATGGGGGAGCTGGAGGCCTTAATACTGGAAGAAGATATAGATATAGTTGGTGTTGCTGAAACATGGCTGGACTCTTCACATAACTGGGCTGTAAATCTACAGGGTTTTACACTGTTTCGGAAAGACAGGGCAAATAGGAAAGGTGGTGGTGTATGTCTGTATGTGAGAAGCGATATGAAGGTGAGTGTAAATGAGACATTAGAGGGTGAAGACTGTGAGGAGGTTGAAACCTTGTGGGTGGAATTACAAAGGGAAGTAAACACTGAAAAAATTACTTTTGGTGTAATCTATAGACCCCCCAATATAACTGAAGAGATAGAAGGTCAAATATATAAACAAATGGAGCGGGCTGCACAGGCTGGTACTGTTGTGATAATGAGAGATTTTAATTATCGGGATATTAATTGGTGTCATGGTTCGGCTTCAACTGCAAAGGGGAGACATTTCCTCAACCTATTGCAGGAAAATTTTATGTGCCAGTTTGTGGAAGACCCGACTAGAGGTGAAGCTCTGTTGGATCTGGTCATTTCTAATAATGCAGAGCTTGTTGGGAATGTCAATGTTCGTGAAAACCTTGGTAACAGTTATTATACTTTTGTCTTTTTTGACACAAAAGTATTTAACATTACCTATACTGTAAAAAACAAACGCAGGCTGGGAGGGCAAAAACATTTAATTTTAAGAAAGCCAATTTCCCCAGGATGAGGGCGGCAATTCAGGATATAGACTGGGAAGAACTAATGTCAAATAATGGGACAAATGATAAATGGGAGATTTTCAAATCTACTTTGGGTAATTATAGTGCAAAATGTATTCCTACAGGTAACAAGTATAAACGACTAAAATGAAACCCCACCTGGCTTACACCTTCTGTGAAAGGGGCAATACATGACAAAAAAAGGGCATTTAAAAAATACAAATCTGAGGGTACATCTGCAGCCTTTGTAAAATATAAAGAGCTTAATAAAATCTGTAAAAATTTAATGAAATCAGCAAAAATACAAAATGAAAGGCAGGTGGCCAAGGATAGTAAAACAAATCCTAAAAAATTCTTCAAGCATATAAATGCAAAAAAGCCCAGGTCTGAACATGTAGGACCCTTAGATAGTGGTAATGGGGAGTTGGTCACAGGGGATCAAGAGAAGGCAGAGTTACTAAATGGGTTCTTCCGCTCTGTATATACAACAGAAGAAGGAGCAGCTGATGTAGCCGTTGCCGGTGCTGTTTATATATCAGTTGATATACTGAATTGGATGAATGTAGATATGGTCCAAGCTAAATTAAATAAAATAAATGAACACAAGGCCCCGGGACCAGATGGGTTACACCCTAGATTTCTTAAAGAGCTTAGTTCAGTTATTTCTGTCCCCCTTTTCATAATATTTAGAGAGTCTCTCATGAGTGGTATAGTGCCAAGGGACTGGCGCAGGGCAAATGTGGTGCCTATTTTCAAAAAGGGCTCTAGGTCTTCGCCGGGTAATTATAGACCAGTAAGCTTAACATCAATTGTGGGGAAAATGTTTGAGGGGCTATTGAGGGACTATATACGGAATTATGTGACAATAAATAGTATTATAAGTGACAGCCAGCATGGTTTTACAAAGGACAGAAGCTGTCAAACCAACCTGATTTGTTTTTATGAAGAGGTAAGCAGAAGCCTAGACAGAGGGGCCGCTGTGGATATAGTGTTTTTGGACTTTGCAAAGGCATTTGACACTGTCCCACATAGACATCTAATGGGTAAATTAAGGACTATAGGTTTAGAAAGTATAGTTTGTAATTGGATTGAGAATTGGCTCAAGGACCGTATCCAGAGAGTTGTGGTCAATGATTCCTACTCTGAATGGTCCCCAGTTATAAGTGGTGTACCCCAGGGTTCAGTGCTGGGACCACTATTATTCAACTTATTTATTAATGATATAGAGGATGGGATTAATAGCACTATTTCTATTTTTGCAGATGACACCAAGCTATGCAATATAGTTCAGACTATGGAAGATGTTTGTGAATTGCAGGCGGATTTAAACAAACTAAGTGTTTGGGCGTCCACTTGGCAAATGAAGTTTAATGTAGATAAATGTAAAGTTATGCATCTGGGTACGAAAAACCTGCAAGCATCATATGTCCTAGGGGGAGCTACACTGGGGGAGTCAATTGTTGAGAAGGATCTGGGTGTACTTGTAAATCATAAACTAAATTTCAGCATGCAGTGTCAATCAGCTGCTTCAAAGGCCAGCAAAATATTGTTGTGTATCAAAAGAGGCATGGACTCGCGGGACAGGGATGTAATATTACCACTTTACAAAGCATTAGTGAGGCCTCATCTAGAATATGCAGTCCAGTTCTGGGCTCCAGTTCATAGAAAGGATGCCCTGGAGTAGGAAAAAATACAAAGAAGAGAAACGAAGCTAATAAGGGGCATGGAGAATCTAAGTTATGAGGAAAGATTAAAAGAACTAAACCTATTTAGAAAAGACAACTAAGGGGGGACATGATTAACTTATATAAATATATGAATGGCGCATACAAAAAATATGGTGAAATCCTGTTCCATGTAAAACCCCCTCAAAAAACAAGGGGGCACTCCCTCCGTCTGGAGAAAAAAAGGTTCAACCTGCAGAGGCGACAAGCCTTCTTTACTGTGAGAACTGTGAATCTATGGAATAGCCTACCGCAGGAGCTGGTCGCAGCAGGGACAGTAGATGGCTTTAAAAAAGGCTTAGATAATTTCCTAGAACAAAAAAATATTAACTGCTATGTGTAGAAATTTTTTACTTCCCCTTTCCCATCCCACTTCCCCTTTCCCATCCCTTGGTTGAACTTGATGGACATGTGAATTTTTTCAACCGTACAAACTATGAAAAGGCCAACTGAAACAATGCTACTTCGTAGCCCGAGAAACACACCCTCCCCAATACTTCACCTAACTGCTCTAAAAGCGCGAAAGAAACCGGGCGACGGCCGTCCGGCCGCCCCGCCCCCTTTTTTCGAAAACCCTTCAACGCCTGGATAATCAAGAAATCCTTAGTCAAATCCCCCAACCCCCTTAGTTTAAAACCAAAGGCCAAGGCTGAAACGAAACGGTTCACTTTAGACACCGACCAACCTTCCACTGATACCCATCCCAAAAACCCCAGCAAAACTACCACCTGTTCCTCCCTCGACCCGACTTCGGGTGAACCTGTTAACCACGACACCCAGTCCTTCCACGCCGCGTCATACGCCAACCATGTACCAGGCGCTAGAGAGGACTTGATCAAACCTCCTGCTGCTCGCAAACCAAGTCCCAAAGCCATCCCGGGAACGCGACCCCTTCCAGATCCGCCTCCGGTGCCAACAGACGAAACCGCTCCCACTGTAGGCGAGAGAGAGAATCCGCGATGTCATTCTGCACCCCCGGAACGTGAACCGCAACAATCCACGCATTGAGTGACAAACAACGCAAAACCAGACGCCGCAACAATCTCACCACCGGGGGGGAAGAAGCCGTTACATTATTGATCGCCAACACCACCCCCATATTATCACAGTGGAACCGCACCTTGCTATTACGAAAATGCTCCCCCCAAATTTCAACCGCCACCACAATCGGGAAGAGTTCCAGAAGCACAAGATTACGAACCAGTCCCAAAGATACCCATTCCTCCGGCCACTGCCCCACGCACCACTGTCTTTACAATAAATACCGAAACCCACACTACCTGCAGCATCAGTAAAAAATTCCCATTGCACATTATCCACCACCGGCGAGATCAGTAATGATTTTCCATTATACAAATGCAAAAACTCTCTCCATACTGCCAAGTCATCCCGATGCTCCCGTGTCAACCGCACAAAATGGTGTGGGGCTCTAACCCCCGCCGTTGCTGACGCCAACCTCCTGCAAAAAACTCTGCCCATGGGCATTATCCGACAAGCGAAATTAAGTTTCCCTAACAACGACTGCAAATCCCGCAGCTGAATCTTATGAAGCCGACCCGTCCTGCTCACTTCCAATCGCAGCACATCCAGCTTGTCACTAGGAAGTTGACACTCCATCGCCACCGAATCCAAGGTAATGCCAAGAAAAACTATACAAGTACTGGGACCAACAGTCTTCTCTAGGGATAACGGAACCCCAAAACGCTGAGCGACCCACTGTATTCCCCCCAGCAAATTGGCGCACACCTCAGAACCCGCTGGGCCCACACACAGGAAGTCATCTAGATAATGTATGACCGACTCTAACCCTGCCACTTCGCGGATTACCCACTCCAGGAACGAACTGAACGCCTCGAAGTACGCGCAAGACACCGAACAACCCATCGGGAGACACCGATCCATATAGTAAGCCCCCTCCCAGTAACACCCTAACAGCCCGCTGGCTGTCCGGGTGAACCGGGAGAAGCCGGAAAGCCGCTTCCACATCGGTCTTCGTACCGTCGCACCCACTCAACCGCCGCATCAAACGACATATATACCACCGAGCACAGCTCAGGGGCAATGCCATCATTAACAGACAACCCCCGCGGATGCGACAAATGATGGATAAGCCGGAATTTATTCGGTTCCTTTTTTGGAACAACCCCTAAAGGTGACACAACCATGTCCTGAACGGGCCGAAACGGGAACGGCCCCGCCATGCGCCCTAACCCCACCTATTTACGCAACTTGTCTGAAACTACCTCCGGATAATCCATTGCCGACATTAAATTCCGTAGGGAAAGGGGGACCGCGTGAACCGGGGAAGGGATCACAAAACCAAACTGAAAACCACGCAACAATAACTCGCCTTTCTCCCTATCCGGGAACCTACTTAGGTACGGCTCCATCTCTTCCCACCTCACCGGAGTCAGCCCCATGGCCCCCACCACCCCCCCATTTTCCTTTTTTAAAACACTTGGCGGACCCGTGCGAAGTCCCGCCGCAAGAGGAGCAAGAATGCTTGAACTTACATCCCGCCCCAAACTTGCATTGGCCGTCGTTAAACTGCCAGCACAAGCCCGCCCTTCCTCCTGTCCCTCCCCCCGATTGTCCCGATTGTCCTGAGGGGCCGGCAACCCCAGCCCCCCCTTGAAAGGACTGCCCGAACTTAGCTGGGGCCATTACTTTTAACCAGAGCCCAATGTCTTTATTATCCTATCTAATGTTGGGACGAACCGCTTTCCTCTGACGAAACTGTTCGTCATACCGCAACCAAGTCTGACCACCATACGACCTATGCGCCTCACCTATCGCATCCATATACCCGAAAAGGGCGGAACAATTTTCCGGCGCCTTTTCCCCTATAACACTGGCCAGAATGGCAAACGCCTGTAACCAATTCACAAACGTCTGCGGGATTAAACGATATCTACGCTTCTCCTCCTCCTCCTTTTTACTTTCCCACCTTTTACCCTTGTCTATGTTACATTTTTCCAAAGGAAGAAGCGAGAAGATTTAGACGTATTCATCCTTCCAAATTTTTTCTTTCACTTCAGTCTTTAAATGTGACCCCAACAACCCCTCAAAACAAACGTACACTTCGCCTTTAGCTTTATCATCTAACCTCACCCTATCCACATCCTTATCCTAATCAGTCTGAACCGCAACTGACACTCCCCCGACCTCCACCACAGGGACCGTCCTCAGGGGGTGCTCCGATTCTCCGCCCCCCCCCCCCCACTGCCGGGACCCACGCTGCGACCGGGGATGTAGCAGGCAACCTACCCCACTCACAACGCGCTAGCAACGCCTTTACACAGCCAAGCAATTCCTGAACATCTCCCCCCCCCCCTAACCGTAGACATCAACCCACTATTTTCAACATTCCTAACTGCCTCCCCTTGGGAACCCCCCCCAATCCCTGGGGATCTAAATATCGCTGGAAATGTATGTAATGGTGATATTGACTCACCAGACTGCGTGGGCGCTGTGTTCCCACCAGCCGGGGCGACGGGACCCCCACGACGACCATCCTCCATCGGCACACCTCCGTTTTCACCCGCCTCCGGACATCTTGGGCCTGCAGCCGCGCCGCAGGCTCTGCAGCCGTATGCCCCGTCCTGGACCTCGGAATTCCCGCAAGACGTCAGGGGCCGTTCCAGCCTCCGCTCTCCCTCCACTGCTTCCCCCTCGCTCCGCCTCTGCAGCACCACCGATTGTGGCCTGCGTGACTGTCCGGGTGCCTCATCTTGCTGACAGGTGGGCCGTCCGACTGGTGCATCGCCAGATCGGCCCGCCGCAAACCCACGCGGTGTTGACCTGGAGACGGGAGGTTGTCCCTCTAGCCTGGGACCCTGCCTTCCTCTCTCCGACGGGCCCGGCCGGCGAAGGGGATTCCTCCCGGACCGGGACCTCCGCCCCCTAGCGGTGGAAGCAGCATCCCGGCCCGAAGGGTCCCTCGAGGGGCTCCCAAGCCTGCGCCGAGCCCTCGGCAAATCATCCGGGCTAAGGCGCTCTGGAGGCCGCACCCGCCGCGAACGCCGGAGGGGGGATGTCACTTCCTCTGGTGCTGCCTGCGCCCCGACCGCACTCGTACCCGCTGCCTCCTCAAGTCCACCTGACAGTTCCTGCACCGAGGCCGCCGGACCAGTCTTTCCGAGCTCCTCCTCAAGCCAGGCCATGCCCCGTTCCGCCACAGCCTGCCGCACTTGCTCCATCAGGGCCTGCATCACGCCTCAGGTCAGTCTTGTATGACAAGGGCTAAACTGCTTTCCTGGGGCGTGAATGGCGCGAACCTGTCCCTCACCCTTCCTATATGCCCTCTGTTAACCTCGCCCCCTCCCCTCCACCTCCCTCCCCCTCCTCCATTTGAACTTTTCACCTCATTTCTTCTCCCCTGCAACCCTGGTCATGTCTGCCTCCCCCAATCACTTCTTGATGTGTCCGGCCGTTTCTGGAGGCATCGCCCAATCTTCCCACACCACTTGGTCTGATCTTTGAGGTTTCATGTGGCCAAAAACATTTGCTTTCAATCTGGATTTTAGGCCTCCCACATGCCACAGATTGGAGCTAGGTGCTTGAAAATTTGATAATTTGCAGATCTTTGCTACACCTGCTACTTCCTCGATTTACATAACCTTACTGCTTGCCCTTCTTGGTGTTGCAATTTCAATGTCGAGGAGGGTAGGTGAAATGGAAACAGTCAAGTAAGAATGTTCGTCCTTGTTCTATATGACTCTTTGTATATTGATTGGACTGTATGCAGTCAGATCACAATATAGTTCATCAAAGTTTCAGAGATCTATTAACCAATGTTCACGCTGGACGATTTGGATTAAGTGCGGTAAATTGCATTCTCGGTCTCCCAAATTTCTGTATGCAGTACGAAGACTCACTATCTAGCTCCTATTATAATCAGTAGAGTCAGGGGCGTAACTAGGAAAGACTGGACCCCATAGCAAATTTTTGACTGGGGGCACCCCCTCCCCTGGGTGTCACACAACCCCCCCCCCCTTGTAGATAGTGCCTTTTTTACAGCCCCCCCTGTAGATAACGCCATACAGTCCCCCTGTAGATAACACCATACAGCGCCCCCTGTAGATAACGCCATACAGCCCCCCCTGTAGATAACGCCATGCAGCCCCCCCTGTAGACTGTATGGCGTTATCTACAGGGGGGACTGTATGGCGGTATCAACAGAGGGGGACTTTATGGCGTTGTCAACAGAGGGGGACTGTATGGCGTTATCTACAGGGGGGACTGTGTGGCGTTATCTACAGGGGGGACTGTGTGGCGTTATCTACAGGGGGGACTGTGTGGCGTTATCTACAGGGGGGACTGTGTGGCGTTATCTACCGGGGGGACTGTGTGGCGTTATCTACGGGGGGACTTTGTGGAGTTATCTACAGGGGGGACTGTGTGGCGTTATCTACAGGGGGGACTGTGTGGTGTTATCTCCAGAGGGGACGGTGTGGCGTTATTTACAGGGGGGCTGTGTGGCGTTATCTACAGGGGGGACTGTATGGCGTTATCTACAGGGGGGACTGTATGGCGTTATCTACAGGGGGACTGTATGGCGTTATCTACAGTGGGACTGTATGGCGTTATCTACAGAGGGGGCTGTATGGCACTAACGCCATACAGCCCCCACTGTAGAGAACGCTATGCAGCCCCCCTGTAGAGAACGCCATACAGCCCCCCCCCCTGTAGGGAACGCCATACAGCGCCCCCCCTGCAGGGAACGCCATACAGCGCCCCCCCCTGCAGGCAATGCGATACAGCGCCTCCCCCTGCAGGTAATGCCATACAGCGCCCCCCGCTACAGGGAACACCATACAGCGCTCCCCCCTGCAGGGAACGCCATACAGCGCCCCCCTGCAGGGAACGCCATAAAGCGCCCCCCCCCCTGCAGGGAACGCCATACAGCGCCCCCCCTGTAGGGAACGCCATACAGCGCCCCCCCTGTAGGGAACGCCATACAGCCCCCCCCCCCCAACAAAAATGCGACCTATAGTGTGTCCTACAAATAACATGCATCCCCTATCCACAGGATAGGGGATACATGTGCGATCGCTGGCATTGATAGGGAGAACGGGGGACTGAAAGTCCCCTGAAGTTCTCCATGACTAACCTCTGACTTCCGGCGTCTGCGCAGCTCAATAATAATGAAAGGAGCGCTGGTCACGCATGCGCACAAGCGCGACCGGCGCTCCATTCATTTCTACGGAGCTGCCGACACAGACCCCGGAAGTCCGAGGTTTGTGATGGAGAACTTCAGGGGACTTTCAGTCCCCCGTTCTCCCTATCGGTGCCAGCGATCACACATGTATCCCCTGTCCTGTGGATAGGGGATACATGTCTTTTGTTTAATGGCAGAGCGGGGAGATACCTCCCTGCTCTGCCGTAGTGTTCAGTGGCGTCCCGCTGTAGTAGCCATAGTGGCAGCTAGCGGAGCCTGCGGCCATGGTGGGGGCCCGTGTCGGCGGGCAACACGGGCCCCCTCATGCCACGGGCCCCGTAGCAGTCGCTACGGCTGCTACGGCGGTAGTTACGCCACTGAGTAGAGTCTATCTCTGTAGTACATACAGAAAGGGCAGTGAGAGTGGGGATGATTTACTGGACACCCAGAGTGCAGGGAGGGACAATTTAAGATGTCTTAGGGCTTGTCCACACACAACGGAATTGCTGCAGAAATTTTCTGCAGCAATTCCGTTGAAAGTCAAAGTCTTTCTGCTGCGGCAAAAACGCACCATTTCCTGTGTTTTTTACGGCAGAAAATGGTGTGCAAATTTCTGCGTTTCTCCCAATGTTAGGAGATGGACACATCTCCTCTGAAAAACGCAGCAATTCTGCACACTTTCCGTAGCAGAAATTGACGTGCTGCGGTCTGAAAAATATACATCGCAGGTCAATTTTGGCTCGGAAATTTTATTGATTTGTTAAAGCTCATCCACTATGCTGCTACTGTATTCAGCTGCATTTTTCCGGCCGAAATTCCGGTCGGAAAAAACGCAGCAATTCCGGAGCATGTAGACAAGCCCTTAAAGTTTTCCTCTAGCACATACTGAGATGCCAGCAAGGAAATTTATAGAAAAAATATATATGGGATGCACACCTATGTTGATGGTGTGGTGCAAAGGGGTTGCGATGAAGTCCCAATGTATATAGTCACGAATACCCCAGCACTCACAAGAAAACAAGAAAATATATTGCAAGTTGAATAGATTTATTTTTTCACAAAGCCGTATATCATATATTATTTCATATGTAATCAGCATTTTTATATGAATATATGAGTTGAAGCGACTCATGTATTCATATAAAACTCATGTATTCATATAAAAACGCTGATTACATATGAAATAATATATGATATACGGCTTTGTGAAAAAATAAATCTATTCAACTTGCAATATATTTTCTTGTTTTCTTGTGAGTGCTGGGGTATTCGTGACTATATAGCATGGAAATTTATGGTCCCTTCTAATATCCTTAAAGGGGTTTTACAAGTTTTATTATAATTTTTTTTAACCGTGGTAAAATTAAGAAGGGATTTTCTCTGTCAGGATTCTACCCTCATTTAACGGCAGCAACGTTGTGACATTTCGTCTGTGTTTTATCACTTCTATGTGGTCACATGACATTAATAAACATATAGTGTAGCATATATAAAGACACAGTGACAAAGTGGTCACATGATTATGTCATCACAAAAACAACATGTCATGGCATTGTTATTATTTATCATGATGGGGGCCTAACAACAAAATAGGTGATTTAGTCCACTGTTACTATGGACAACTATTCGTAGATTGCTTCCACAAAATCTTAGATGGCATTAGTGATAACTGGCTTTACGCAAGTCTGGCAGATATTTGCTGACTTGGTGTACTCTATGAGTTTATTATCTATGTTATGCCATTCGTATTCACTTGTAAGTATAATAAAAATCTAAGATTGTTAGGGTATGTTCACACGGCTTAGCAAAATACGTCTGAAATTACGGAGCTGTTTTTAGGCGAAAACAGCTCCTGAATTTCAGACGGTTTTGCAAGTACTCGCGTTTTTCGTGGCGTTTTTACGGACATTATTGGAGCTGCTTTTCAATGGCGTCAATAATAAACGGCTTCAAAAACGTCCCAAGAAGTAACATGCACTTATTTTTCGCGGGCATCTTTTTACGCGCCGTCTTTTGACAGTGACGCGAAAAATTACACCTCGTGGGAACAGAACATCGTAAAACCCATTGAAAGCAATGGTTCGTAGGCGTAATGGAGCCGTTTTTTCAGGCGTAATTTGAGGCGTATTATGTCTGAAAACAGTTTGTGTGAACATACCCTTATGCTTACAGTTTTCCATGGTAATAGTGATCTAACTAACCTTCTGTGTTAGAGATTTTCATTTATTTGGACTTAAAGTTCACCCACTAACTGGTATCTTAGTTCAGATAAGAAATAGACTTCAGAATTTCGACTGATCCTACTGTGCAAAGAATAAGATAAGTTCTTGGACAAAATGTTAGAATTCTATATATTTTTTATCTTAATATAAATATATTATAGTTACTAATGGAGTAATACATTGTGGCTGTTTATAATAGGTACAATATGTAGGGATCATTGCTTGCATAGTCTAGTAGTATACTGTCATAACATATACCGTATGTTTAACCACACCATAGTAACTCTAGTAAATAGACATGCTGCTGCAAGGACTTATATTCAACCATTCAAAATTACCATTCAACCCAATAAAGACCGGCTGCCTGTCAAAGGTTAAATTCCAAAAAAACACATATTTTATCCCTAACACGTGTCTGTCTGCCAAGTCTCAGGGGTCTTGATGGTAAAGTTCAAAAGGAGGACAGGCTTACTGTAACTATTAAAAACTAGGTTTTCTGGGACAATTTATGTAGCTACTATCAGGTAATGGTAGGTTCATGAAGAAAAAGATTATGTAAATTATAAGTAATACTATGTCAGGTAATCTGGTCAGAAAGTAAGCTTTGATTCTAAGAGAAAGATAATTTTTGCAACCTTTGCATTACTGTTATTTGTTTCCCATATTCTTGAAAAATGTCTCAGTCCTGAAAGGGATAATTAATGTCTAATGAAAAAATACCTGTGGGGTGAAAATGCTCACTACACCCCTTAAAATGCCCTAAGGGGTGTAGCTTCCAGGTGTAGGTGGGGTCACTACTTGGGGTTTGTTTTACTATTTGACCTCAGAGCCCTGCAATTTTGGGCCAATGCTGTGAAAATCATCAAAATAGGCCTCAAATGCGCGTGTTGCTCTTCACTTCTGAGCCCTGTCATATGTCCGGGCAAATGATAAATGTGTTCAGGGGTGTAGTTTCCAACATGGTCACTTTTTGGGGGCTTCCACTGTACTCTGGTACATCAGGGGCTTTGTAAATGCGACATGACAAACCAATCCAGCAATATCTTCATGCCAAATAGCGCTCCTTCCCTTCTGAGCTCTGCCGCGTGTTCAAACAGCAGTTTATTACAACATATGGGGTATTGCCGTAATCGGGAGAAATTGCCTTTCAAATATTGTGCTGCTTTTTCTCCATTACTCCTTGTAAGAACAGATTAATTTCTACGTTTTATTGGAGAAAATGTAGATTTTAATTTTTACGGCCTAATTCAGAAAAAAACCTGTAGGATCAAAATGCTCACTATACCCCTTGATAAATTCCTTGAGTGTAGTTTGCCAAATGGTGTCTTTTTTTTTGGGGGGGGGGGGGTTCCACAGTTTTGGCCCCACAAGACCTCTTCAAACCTGACATGTTGCCTAAAATATTTACTAATAAAAAGGAGGCCCCAAAATTCACTAGGTGCATCTTTGCTTCTGTGGCCTGTGTTTCAGTCAATTACCACACTAGAACCACATGTGCAATATTTCTAAAAACTGCAGAACCTGGGCAATAAATATTGAGTTCCGTTTCTCTAGTAAAACTTTCTGTGTTACAGAAAAAAATTGATTAAAATGGATTTTCTGAAAAAAAAATAAAAAAATGAAATTTGTAAATTTCCCCTCCATTTTGCTTTTAATTTCTGTGAAACACTTAAAGGATTAAGAAACTTTCTAAATGCTGTTTTGAATACTTTGAGTGGTGCAGTTTTTAAAATTGGGTGACATGGCGGGTTTCTAATATATGAGGCCCTCAAAGCCACTTCAGAACTGAACTGGTCCCTAGAAAAACTAGGTTTTGGAAATTTTCTTGAAAATGTTCGAAATTGCTGCTAATGTTCTAAGCCTTGTAACGTCCTAAAAAATAAAAAGATGTTCAAAAAACGATGCAAACATAAAGTAGACATATGGGAAATGTTAGCTAGTAACTATTGTGTGTGGTATTACAATTTGCTTTACAAGCAGATACATGTAAATTTAGAAAAATGCAAATTTTTGCAAATTTTCTCAAAGTTTTGGTGTTTTTCACAAATAAATACAGAATTTATTGGCCAAATTTTTACACTAACATAGAGTACATTGTGTCATGAGAAAACAATCTCAGAATCGCTTGGATAGGTAAAAGCATTCCAAAGTTATTACCACATAAAGTAATACATGTCAGATTTGGAAAAATCTGCTGCGTTCACAAGACCAAAACAGGCCTACTCCTGAAAGGGTTAAATGCTATGTACACCTTTGAAATCGTTTTTGTGTTTTTGTTTTTTTTTATAAAATTGTCCATTAGTGTGATTGGTTCAACTTCCTAAATACATTTTGTTAAAAATATTTTTTTCCTTTTTGAGATACAGCGGCTTTGTATTCTGTATACAGAGCAGCTGAGAAACCTGTATCTGTCAGGTCTGCTGCACTGAGGGCATGACCAGACGTGGCGGAATTGCTCTGGAATTCCGCTGCGGACAGTCCGCTGCGGAAATACGCAGCGTACACGTTTCTCCATTGCTTTCCACAGCTTTTTAAGTGAGGTTCGTTTACACGTTGCGGAAAACTCTGCTTCGGACCATAGGCTGCGGTGCAGAATTTGGTGTCCGCAGCATACACTGGTTGTTGCGGACGTTTAGCGGACTTGTTGCGGACTCCAAATTCCGCAATGAAGTACGCAGATGTTATGTGTGTTGTGTAGCGTATTTGTTTTCTGAACATGACATTTCTTCATTCTGGCTGGACCTATGTATTTCTAGGTCTACAGCCAGACTGAGGCCCCATGCACACTAACGTAAAAATGCCCGTAATCACTGGCCGCTATTACGGCACGGGCAGGCCCATAGAAGTCAACGGGGCTCCCGTAATTACGGGTGACTACGTGTGTGCACCCGTAATTACGGGAGCGTTGCTAGGCGACTGTCCAGGGTGCTGAAAGAGTTAAACGATCGGCAGTAACTGTTTCAGCACCCTGGACAGTGACTACCGATCACAATATACATCAACCTGTAAAAAAAATAGAAGTTCCTACTTACCGAGAACTCCCTGCTTCTTCCTCCAGTCCGGCCTCCCGGGATGACGTTTCAGTGCAAGTGACGGCTGCAGCCAATCACAGGCTGCAGCGGTCACATGGACTGCCCTGTCATCCAGGGAGGTCGTGCTGGATGTTGAAAGAGGGACGCGTCACCAAGACAACGGCCGGGTAAGTATGAATTTCTTTTACTAGGGAAAGGGCTGTCCCTTCTCTCTATCCTGCACTGATAGAGAGAAGGGAAGTACATTTCACCTCAATACGCAACGGCTAATCCGCATCAATTTAATGCCCATTTTAGGCAGAGCCGCTACAGAATCTGCAACGCAGATTATGTGCGGCATTGATGCGGACAGTGGCGGAAGAAATACGCCACGTCTGGTCATGCCCTGACAGGTTCAGTGTCAGTGGATCCTGCGTGTCAGATACACACACAGGATCGAGCTGCTATCGATCACCTCTAAGTTCATAACCTAGATTTGATCGATAACAGGTGGATCTTGCATGTCATGAACACGCAGGACCTGCTTTCACTGAACCCGTCAGTCCCGCTGACCTGACGGATTTAGGTCTTAGCAAACGATGCAGCTTCTCTGTATACAGAATACAAAACAGATGTATCTCAAAAAGCAAAAATTATTTTTAATAAAATGTATTAAGGAAGTTGCACCAATCACACTGATGCGCAATTTTATTATTAATAAAAATAAAAATAAAAGAAAAATTGCAAAGGTGTACATAGCCTTTATTGACCAAGCCTTTTTGGGCGTTAATGACCAAGAACAATTTTTTATGTTTCTCCGTCGCAAGTGTCATAACTTTTTTATTTTTCCATCGACAGTCATATGAGGGCTTGTTTTTTGCGGAACGAGTTGTAATTTTCAATTACACAGTTTTTGGTTGCACGTAGTATATTGATCAACTTTTATAAACTTTTTTTGAGAGGGTTATTGAAAAAACCCCCAGCTTTTCCAGCATTGTTTTTCGTGTTTTAAATTTACGCTGCTCACTATGCGTTGTAATTAACATGTTACCCTTATTCTATGGGTTGGTTCGATTGCGACAATACAAAATATGTAGTTTTTTTTATGCTTTACTACATTTGCCATATGTGGGCTTGTTTTTTGCGTGACAAGGTGTAGTTTTTATCGCTATTATTTTGGATGGAAAGGAAAAAGAAGGAATTTTTACATGTTTTTTTTTTGCATTTTTTTTGTACGCTGTTCACCGGGCGGTTTAATCAATGTGTTTACTTCATTGTTCGAGTCGTTACGATCGAGGTGATGCTATATATGTGTATTTTTAATTTTTTTGACACTTTTACTTTTTATTTTTCCTGTGATCTTTTTTTTTTTTTATATAAATTTTGTATAACTATTTTTGCAGGAGTGCCGATGGGGTGACAGAGGGAGCACTCTCCCTATGTCAAACGCTTTAGATGCCACAGTCGCTATTGACCGCAGCATCTAAGGGGTTAAACTGCCGGAATCTGACAGCTCTTCAATTCCGACAGTTGCAGCAGGAGCCCGGCTGTGTATAACAGCCGGGCTCCTGCAGCTGATCTCGTGGGTACAGTGGCAGTATATATCCGTCAGGATGCGAGAACAAGCACCTCCTTGTGACGAATATATTGTTTACATTCAGAAACTGAAAACTCCTGGTCAACCCCTTTTTATTTTGTTGTCATTACGTTGAGGATGTGGCATGCAGGCATGGTCTCTATAAAGGGGTGGGGTATATGTCCATACAAATTTTGGGCCGTCCATGATTTTTGATTTAGGGCAAAATCACACACAGAGTTTTGATGCAGTTTTTTTTTTAACCAAAGCCAGAAGTGGATCTAAAGGAAAGAAAAGGTGTATAGAAAAGACTGATGCATCTCCATTCTCTGGTGTCCACTCCTGTGTTTGGCTCGTAAACTGAGCCAAAAACAGCATCAAAACTGCATCAAAACTCTGTGTGTGGTCCTGGCCTTAGTTGTCCAGAAACCATTGGTGAGGAGGTTGTCAATCCTGATCTGAATACTCGATGCACTATTTTAAGACGGTGTTATGATGATTATATATCCATCAGTGGCCACACACGAGGCTCCTACATTTCCCCGCAGTGTATTTATCCTAAAGGTCTATTTTACAGGTGCACCAATAATTCACACTGTAGGTGAAGTTCACTGCTTGTAATTGCAAAAGAAAAAACAAAACCTGTTGAAAACTTACTGGCATCTAGCACAGCTGGAACATTAAATGCCAGTAAATCTCTCCACCCAAAGGGGTGATTTGTACGCCTCTAAAACAAAGCAATGTGTTTATTATTTTCACATTTGGGAAGGAATGCAGAGAATAAATTCCATAACTGCGGAAACATTCGTCTGTTCATCTGTTTGTTTGCTTTAGGGGATTGTCCTGCTTCTAGTATAGACAGGATAAAAAAAAATAACCAAAGTGTTGTTTGTTATTTTCTTATGTGTTTAGGAGAGGACAATTTCAATTCCAATTTGCTCTTTCAAATCCCTTATAATAAAATGTCTTCTATCCATTTTTTTTTAACTTTAAATAAAAAAAAAAAAAGGAAACTCTTAGCCCCATGCCTTTTTAGGTCCAAAGTTTTGTGCTGATAAATGTCATAATGTATCTTTGTAGGGATCGGAGCTCCAATTTACCTACATAGACATGCCTCTAAGGGTATGTTCACACGATGAGAGGCATTTAAGTGTGAAAAGACAGACTGTTAACAGCTGCCTCGTTTCACACGTAAATGCTCCTCCTCGCATTTTGCGAGCCGTCTGAGACGCTTGTAAATCTTGAGCTGTGCTTCATTGAGTTCAATGAAGAACAGCTCAAATTACGTGGCAAAGAAGTGCCCTGCACTTCTTTGCCGAGGCAGTCCATTTACGCGTCGTCGTTTGACTTACAGGTCGTCTGCACAATACGTCGGCAAACCCATTCAAATGAATGGGCAGATGTTTGCCGACGTATTGTAGCCCTATTTTCAGGCGTAAAAGGAGGCATAATACGCCTCGTTTACGCCTGAAAATAGGTCGTGTGAACCCAGCCTAAGGGTATGTGCACACGATAGCAGGCTTTTACGTCTGAAAAGACAGACTGTTTTCAGGAGAAAACAGCTGCCTCGTTTCAGCCGTAATTCCTCCTCCTCGCATTTTGCGAGGCTTCTCTGACAGCCGTAAATTTTGATCTGTGCTTCATTGAGTTCAATGAAGAACGGCTCAAATTACGTCTGAAAGAAGTGTCCTGCACTTCTTTTGCCGAGGCTGTATTTTTACGCGTCGTCGTTTGACAGCTGTGAAACGACGACGTGTAAATGACAGGTTGTCTGCACAGTACGTCGGCAAACCCATTCAAATGAATGGGCAGATGTTTGCCGACGTATTGTAGCCCTATTTTCAGACGTAAAACGAGGCATAAAACGCCTCGTTTACGTCTGAAAATAGGTCGTGTGAACCCAGCCTTAGGGTATGTGCACACAACCTCCTTTCAGACGTAATTGAGGCGTTTTAGGGTATGTGCACACGATAACGGCAAATACGTCTGAAATTACGGATCCGGAAGGAGGAATGTAAGTACTGTCAGTTACTATAGTAACGGGCGCCGGTGTGGTTTATTACATAGGCCCCAGTTACTATAGTAAATTTTCATTGATGTGGTGCGGAAGGCCGTGGGCCCCCCCTGGTTTCGGGGCCCGGTCGCAATTGTGACCGCTGCGACCCCTACAGTCACGCCACTGCACAGGCTTCTATACAGCTGACCTTCAGATCACCCAAGAACAGGTGAGTACCATCTGCACCAACAAAAAAGCAGAAGGGACAGAGGAGCAAAACACCATGTCACCATGTGCCCCCAAGCTAAGCGCTTTGGGGGGGACTTGGCATTCTTGCACCAGTGGTGCAATCCGTGTTCTCAGAGCTGGTCTGAGAGGTAGGCGAGGGTTAAAATCTTGAGTGGTTTGCTCGCTGTCACTCTCAATTATCCAATTTAGCCTCATATATAACCAGGGGCGTAGCTAGAGGCTCATGGGCCCCGATGCAAACATTCTTACTGGGCCCCCCCCCCCCCCCGCAAACTTCTCATGGCCGACGGTCCGCTGTCAGCTGCATCGCTGGGTCTCCTAAGTGACCCAACAATGCAGCACTAGCAGCCGGGGGCGTCACTAAGGCTGGGTTCACACACACTATTTACGGACGTAATTCGGGCGTTTTAGCATTGAATTACGTCCGAAAATGCGGCTCAAAAGCGTCGGCAAACATCTGCCCATTCATTTGAATGGGTCTTACGATGTTCTGTGCCGACGGTCATTTTTTTTTTACGCGTCGCTGTCAAAAGGCGGCGCGTAAAAAAGTGCCTGTCACTTCTTCAGACGTAAATGGAGCCGTTTTCCATGGACTCCATGGAAAACCAGCTTCAGTTACTTCCGTAATGGACGCAGCGAAAGACGCCTGTACATGCCATTACGGCTGAAATTACGGTGCTGTTTTCTCCTGAAAACAGCACAGTAATTTCAGCCGTAACAGACGCTGCCGTGTGAACATACCCTCAGGGATTAAAATGTCCGGGAAATAGCCCCAATACATATGTGTCCGCCCCAAAAAAAAGTGTGTATATGAGACAGCATAGCATATCTATAGCACTACGACCCTATAAACTATGGATAGGATTAGATACAGTGGCTGAGCAGACAGTATCACACATGATAGGATTAGATACAGTGGCTCAGAAGGCAGTATCACACATGATAGGATTAGATACACAGCTCAACAGACAGTATCACACATGATAGGATTAGATACAGTGGCCCAGCAGACAGTATCACACATGATAGGATTAGATACAGTGGCTCAGCAGACAGTATCACACATGATAGGTTTAGATACAGTGGCTCAGCAGACAGTATCACACATGATAGGATTAGATACAGTGGCTCAGCAGACAGTACCACACATGATAGGATTAGATACAGTGGCTCAGCAGACAGTATCACACATGATAGGATTAGATATAGGGCCCAGCAGACAGTATCATACATGATTGGATTAGATACACAGCTCAGCAGACTGTATCACACATGATAGGATTAGATACAGGGCCCAGCTCGCTGACATTGCGGCTCCAGCGCTGGACCCAGGATAGGTAAGAATAATAATTTTGCTTCTTTATGTGTTACTGATTATTTTTGTGTTTGTTTTTTTTACAGGTTCGGTTGTTGGACTTCGGATACGAGGACTTCAATGACGGCGTTTTTTTTATTCTCAATAAAATGGTTAATGAGGGTTGTTTTTTTATTTCAATAAAATATTTTTTCTATGTGCTTGTATCTTTTTAAACTTTATTATCACCGCCTTAGTAATGGCCGCTGGCTGATTGACAACCTCCATTACTAAGGCGGGGCTTAATGTTAGCCGGTGCAGAGGCTACACTAACCCCCATTATTACCCCGGTACCCACCGCCACCAGGGGTACTGGGAAGAGCCGGGTACAAACCAGTACCCGACCATCTGTAGTGACGGGCAGGCACCAGGGCGGCCGTAGGCTGGTAGATTAGGCTGGGGAAGGCCAAAAACAGTGGCCCTTCCCACCCTGGTGATGCTGCCTGCTGCTGCTGTGTTGTATCTGGCTGGTTATGAAAATGGGGGGGGGACCCGACATCGTTCTTTCCAATTATTTTTTATTTTATTTTTTTTTAAATGACGTGGGGTCCCCCCCATTTTCATAACCAGCCAGATACAATAAAGCAGCAGCAGGCAGCATTACCAGGATGGGAAGGGCCACTGTTTTTGGCCTTTCCCCTCCTGATAATACGAGCCTGCGGCCACCCCAGTGGCCGACCATCACTACAGATGGTCAGGTACTGGATCGTACCCGGCTCTTCCCAGCACCCCTGGTGGCGGTGGGTACCGGGGTAATAAAGGGGGTTAGTGTTAGACTCTGCATCCGCTAACACTAAGCCCCGCCTTAGCTATGGATGCTGTCAATCAGCCGGCGGCCATTACTAAGGCGGTAGTAATATAGTTTAAAAAAAAACCACAAAGACACAGAAAAAATATTTTATTGAAATTAAAAAAAAACACACAACCCTCATTAACCATTTTATTAATAAAAAAAAAAGCTGTCATCGAAGTAGTCCTGGAATCCGCCGTAGTCCAACGACCGAACCTGTAAGAAAACACACAAAAAATGATTAGTAACACATGTGTTAGGGTATGTGCACACACACTAATTACGTCCGTAATTGACGGACGTATTTCGGCCGCAAGTCCCGAACCGAACACAGTGCAGGGAGCCGGGCCCCTAGCATCATACTTATGTACGATGCTAGGAGTCCCTGCCTCTCCGTGGAACTACTGTCCCGTACTGAAAACATGTTTACAGTATGGGACAGTTGTCCTGCAGCGAGGCAGGGACTCCTAGCGTCGTACATAAGTATGATGCTAGGAGCCCGGCTCCCTGCACTGTGTTCGGTCCGGTACTTGCGGCCGAAATACGTCCGTCAATTACGGACGTAATTAGTGTCTGTGCACATACCCTAAGGCTTAGATACAGTGCCCATGTGTGATACTGTCTGTGGGACCCTGTATCTAAGCCTACCACAAGGTAGGCTTAGATACAGGGTCCAGCAGACAGTAATCTTATACAGTATAAGATTACTGTGTGCTGGGGCCCTGTATCTAAACCTACAGTGTGGTAGGCTTAGATACAGGGCCCAGCAGACAGGATCACGCATGGGCCATGTATCTAAGCCTACCATGTGATTGGCTTAGATACAGGGCCCAGGAGACAGGATCACACAATCTGTGATCCTGTCTCATGGGCCCCCTAAGCCTGATACATCGTAGGCTTAGGGGTTGTGCAATCCCTAAACATTGATGGCCTATCCACAGGATAGGCCATCAATAGCTGATGTGTCGCCCGGGACCCGCAAATCAGCTGTTTTGAAGGGGCCGCACTCGTACGAGAGCTGCTTCCCCTTCATTTCACTACTCGCTCACACTGTGAATCGCCGACACCGATTCACAGTGTGACCGGAATGAAGTGACAGGAATGAAGGGGAGCAGCTCTCGTACGAGTGCTGCGGCCCCTTCAAAACAGCTGGTTGGCGGGTCCCAGGAGTCGGACCCCGCCAGTCAGGGTAACCTTACCTTCCTCTTCGGCCGCGGCGGGAGTTCTGTAGTCTCGATGCTGTGCGCGGCGGCATAGCGCTGTGACGTCATGCGCTGCGCACAGCGCCTGACGTCAGGACCTCCGCTGCCATCCGGAACCAGGAAGGTAAGTAAAGTATGTTACTATAGTAACAGGGGCCCGCGGCCCGAGTTACTATAGTAACTTTTTATTGATGTGGTGCGGGGGGCCGTGGGCCCCCCTGGCTTCGGGGCCCGGTCGCAATTGCGACCGCTGCGACCCCTATAGCTACGCCAGTGTATATAACACCCCTGGTGCTAGACCTCTTTGCCAGAGATTAATGTCCTGTGGCTCATTTGTGTGGTTGCTGCTGTGAGATCTGTTTGTTGTTTCCTTGTTGTACTACATTACTTCTCTGTTATTACCGATGTTTATCTGACTACTCTACCTGTCCGCTTCACCTACCAGCAGCTGCCTTTCACCTGCAGGAGCTCTCAGGGTCTGTTAGCAGGTTCCAGATAGTGGGATAGCGGCTTTATTTTGCTGGATGAGTTGTCGTTTTTAATAGTACCAATCAATGTACTGAGAAAGTTTTGAAAAATGATTTTGTGGGGTCGAAAGGAAAAAAATTGCATCTACTCCATTGTTTTTTGGCTTTCAGTTTTACCGTGTTCACTTTGTGTTAAAAATTACATATTAACTTTATTCTGCGGGTCAGGACCAATACGGCGATAAAACTTTTTTTATAGTTGTTTTTATGTTTTACAAATTTTTCAAAATAAAAACAATTTATTTAAAAAAGTTGTTTTGTGACGCCATATTCTGAAACCCATAACTTTTTTATTTTTCTGTCAGTGGAGCGTTGTGTGGACTTATTTCTTGCGGGGTGAGCTGTATTATTTTTTTTTTTGCTATATTTTGGGGGTACATAAGACTTATTGATCACAATTTATCCAAGTTTTTGGGAGAGACAATGTGACCAGAAAACAGTAATTCGGGCATTTTCATTCATTTTTTCACCAAGCAAGATAAGTAACATTATATTTTAATAGTTTGGCCTTTTACACCACGTTATCAATTGTTTTCTTTTTTTGTTTCTTTTTTTTTTTTTTTAAATGGTAAACTCTCTTTTTTTACTTTTTTTAATATTTTTTTGCATTTTTCAAAACTTTACTAAATTTATTTTGACTTGGAATGTATTACCACTAGGAGGCTTAACTTTGCGACCATTGGATTGCTGGTAAAATACACTGCAATAATTATGTAGCCTCTTGCAGGGTTTAATAAGAGGAGTAACATGGCATACCAGGGGCCTTCTTTAGGCCCCTGGTTGCCATGACAACTCGACGCCACCCAAGATCGGTTTTTTGGGGGGCCAATAAGATTATGAAGGGGCCCATCTCATTCTAATGGCGTAAATGCTGTGGTCGCTATTGAACTCTGCAGCTAAGTGGTAAGCTGTACCTCCAGGGCACCCTGTGCGGAAATCATCATCATCAGACATTAAATGTTTATTGTTGGAATACCACTTGAAGCGGTATTCCAATTAAATGAAGGATTGCATACAGTTCAATATACAGATATTTTTTTAAGTGATAGAGTAATATACACAGTCGAGTCACATTATTATTACCACCTCCGACTTTCTATGTTGGCAGAGCGTAGCCCATGAAGAAAGTGATAGGTCATGGACTGGCTTGGAGGGTATATAAGGTGTGCAATAGTCTGAACACATATCACTCGTTGCTGCCATGGGTAAACGGGGCGATTTATAAGAGTTGCAAAAAGGGATGATTATTGGCTTTTGGGCCAAGGGTGGCAGTATTTCTCAAACAGTGCAGTTTGTAAACTGTTCGCATGCTGCTGTGGTGAAAGTGTATTGTGAGTGGACAAATGGCACCATTGTAAAAACCCGGCGTGCAAGCTGCAGTGCACCACGTGCTATTGATGTGAGAGGTGAACGTCGGCTACTTGAGGTGCGTGAAGGCCGAACGACCCGCTACAGTGGAGCAGCTCACCATGAAAATCAACCCGGGCGCTACCAGAAGTGTGTCTAAAACAGTTCAGCAAACCCTACTGCGTATGGGGCTCCGAAGAAGACGGATGGTCACTGCTCATATTCTAACAAAGGTGCATTGGGAAAAAAAGGCTTCAATTTGTACAGCAGTATCGGAATCGGACCACCGATGATTGGCAAAGGGTTGTCTTCTCCGATGAGTCATATTTTAAGCTTTATCGAACGGATGGACGTTGGTGTGTCAGGCGAGAAACGTCCGAGAACAAACACCCTGCAACCATTGCTGGAAGAACAGAAGCTGGTGGCGGCAGTGTTATGTCTGGGGAATTTTTTTCATGGCATTCTCTGACTCATCCATGTAGAAGGGACTCTGAACCGATTTGGGTATGAATCCATCGCTGCAGTTCACGTCCACCGATACATGCTGTTTGTCTTTCCTGGGGCAGATGGAATCTTCCAGCAAGACAATGCGACATGTCACACGGCTAGAAATGTCTGACAATGGTTGGAAGAGCACAACCAAGACTTCCAAGTACTTCCCTGGCCCCCTAATTCACCAAACTTGAATCCAATTGAGCATCTGGGGGACCACCTCAATCGTCTTGTTCGCTCTATGGATCCTCCCCCATGCACCCGCCATCAAATGTGGGATGCACTGCAGTCTGCATGGCTCCAGATACCTGAGACAACCTACCAGCACCTTATTGAGTCACTCCCAGCCCGTCTAGCTGCTGTCCGTGCTGCACATGACGATTACTCTGGATATTAGCTGGTGGTCATAATAATGTGACTAGACCGTGTACCCACCATAATTTTTTTTTAATTTTTATTAAAGGCAACTGTAGGGCACAAAGTAATCATTATATTCTGAGGGTTTAGCTATCAGAGCCCCAAAATGAATTCAGACCCCAAAATAAATGAAGTGCCAGAACACAGAATCTATTCAGACCACTAAATAAATTCAGACACCAGATTACAAAATAAATTCAGAAATTAGAACAGAATGCAAAACTAATTCAGACCTCCAGATAAAACCAGACCCCAATCCCCATCATAACATTATTCCAGGCACCAGACACCCAAGGTAATTCAGATCCCAGTCCTGACCCTAAAATAAATGAAGAACCCCACACAGAAAACCAAAATTAATTCAGGACCCAGAACAGACTCCCCCAAAAATTGAGAACCCAGAACAGACCCCAAAATTAAATCAGACCCTTAAATAAATCCAGACCCTAGACCAAACCTAAAAATTAGTCCAGGCTCCAGACCAGAACCCAAAATTAATTCGAACAACAGGCCTCTAAATTAATCCAGGCCTACAATTATTTCGACCCCCAGACCAAACCCCAAATTTAATTCAGACCCCAGACCAGACAAAAAAATTATATAAAACTCCATCATTTACTTTCCGTTACTGGATCCTCTTCACCTCCAAACATAACTGCTCTAAGTCCTGACGCTGCCCAGCAACAGGACCTTGCGTTTGGCGCTGGATGCATAAGGACTTACTGCAGTGGTGGTCATAGGTTGAAAAGGGGAAAAAGCGGTAAAGCGGTCGATATCTTATTTATTTGATTAGCATTTTTACCATTTAATATGATGTAGCAGCCATAGCGGTAAAGTTAAGTGAGAAGGCATAGTTCTGTCGGCAGCGAACTCTGGCCCTTCTGGCATTTGCTAGTACTGACACCCACTGCATATACTATACACACTACATACATTATACACACCGCATAGACTACACTACACTAAACACATTATACACTAAAGACACACCACATACACATCATAGACTACACTTACACTAAACACATTATACACTATATACACAGTACACACACAGCATAGACTACACTTACTGTACACTATACAAACATCACACTATACACACACAACACACACTACATACACTATAAACACCACACATAGTGTAGTCTGTGCTGTGTGTGTACTGTGTATATAGTGTATAATGTATACACTATATAGTACACACACAGCATAGACTACACTTACTGTACACTATACAAACATCACACTATACACACACAACACACACTACATACACTATATACACCACACAGTGTAGACCACACTTGCACTAAACATTCACTATATAAATTATACACACTACACACATACTACATACACTATAAACATACACCACATACATACATAAATAGCATAGACTACACTTACATTATACACACACACACACACACCTCCCAACATTCAAGTATCGCAAAGAGGGACAATTGTTTTCCTTTTAAGCCACGCTTCTAACACCGCCCAATCCTCACCCATACACACCAAGTTCAGCCCACACAGTATCATGCTCCCATAGTGCCTTCCCCACAGTATAATGCCCCCATAGAACCCCACACACAGTATAATGGCAAATAGCTGCCCCCACACACTGTCTAATGTTCTCTAGCTACCCTCATACAGTATAATGCCCCCATAGATGTACCCATACAGTATAAAGCCAACACAGATGCCCCATATAGTTTAATGCCCACACAGATGCCCCCATATAGTTTAATATGCAAACAGATGCCCCCATACAGTATAATGCCCCATAGCTGCCCCATACAGTGTAAATCCCCCATAGTTTCCCCATACAGTATAATGCCCACACAGATGCCCCCATACAGTATAATACCCATACAGATGCCCCCATACAATATAATGCTGTCCTAGCTGCCCCTATAAAGTAGTAGACTATATAATGCCTTCAGAGCTGTCCCTATTGCCAGTGCTCACGTAGGTAGTGCCACAGTTCCCATGTAGATAGTGCCACACACAGTTCCCACGTAGATAGCACCACAGTGTCCTCTGTAGATAGTGTCAATATAGTGCCACAGTGCCCATGAAGATAGTGCCAACCCCTGTAGATAGCGCTACCCCCACCCCCTGTAGACAGCACCATTGGGGCACCCTCTAGGAGCAAAATCCCCAGCCAGAGATGCGGCCACGCTGAATTCTGCTCCAGGAGGAGCCCCCGATGTCACTGTCCATATATGAACAGTAAAACATTAAAGAAAAAAGTGCCTCATGGTGCAGAAATCCCAATATAATTTGGACGAGACACGATACAGGTGTAGGAGTGAACCTCACCTGGGCAGGTTGTGCGATGTCCAGGCACGACACTGATTATAAACAATAAATTATGTAGTTGCAGCTGCTTTCTAACCGGTGGGACAACAGCATTCCATCGTGTAGTTTTGCATTAAATCCAGAAAAAAGTTGAAGCCAAAAAGCGCTACTTCATCGCAAATAACATTTGTGATGAAGTAGCTCTTTTTGGCTTCCACTTTTTTCTGGCTTTAATGCATATATGAACAGTAACGTCAGGTGTTCCCTCGAAGAGCGGAATCCGCGGCCTGAGCATCGACAATCCTCTGGCAGGGGATTCCGCTCCAGGAGTAGACCGCGACGTCCCAGTCCATATATGGACAGTGACGTCAGGTTCCCCCTAGGAGCGGAATCCCTGGCCAGAGCATCGGCAATGCTCTGGCAGGGGATTCCGCTCCAAAATGAGAACCTGATGTCACTGTCCATATATGTATTGGATTTTTGCTGCGGATGTGCCACAGGTGTGCAGCAGATCTGCATGAGGATTAGTCCCACTGTAATTCAAAGAGGCTTATCCTTGGCTTTTTCATGCAAAATAAGTAGCATGCTACTTATTGCTGTGGTGGATTTCTTTCCATGGTGCAGACAAAAATGTGCATGTAACATTTTTTGTAGCATCATTCACACGCATGGGATGCGGATTGTCATCGGAATACGAGTCAAATCCAACACATGTGAACGGGGCCTTATGGTGAAAATCGTTAGGCTATGTTCACACAGGGCTAGTATGGCGTATACGCCCTTGACCCCGCAGGGATTTCCCGCCAAAAAACTGCGCCGGAATGTTTGCTGCAGAAGATAGTAGGTAACACACAAAAAAAAGAAGCTTATACTTATAATAGCAAAGTGTCTTTCTGACGTCCTGCAGCCCGGCCTCCTCAGATGAAGTTTCATCCCATGTGACCGCTGCAGCTTGAGTGGCTGCAGCAGTCACATGGGATGAAATGTCAACCCTGGAGGCCGGGCTGGACGCAGAAACAGAGAGATTTGGGTAAATATAATCATTTGTATTTTACTGAGTTGCGATTTTTTTGTGGCGGAATCGCAGCTTTTCCGCCGCAAAAATCGCAACATCTGCTATTTGTTGCGGGTTTAAATCCCTATTAAATTCAATTGGGAAAACCTGAAAAAAAAAGCAGCAATTCCAGAACATAAATTGACATCCTGCAGATTAAAAATGCTCCGCAGGTCAATTTATGAACGTTTTTTCAGCACATTTTTTATGCAGCGTGTGGATGAGATTTGTTAAAATCTGATTTATTTCAGTCAATTCGGAAAATCCGAAGTGTTTACGCAACGTGTGAACTTACCCTACGGATTTTGCTAAGGATTTGCAGCAAATTAACCTTTTGCATTGTAAGGCTGGGTTCACACGACCTATTTTCAGACGTAAACGAGGCGTATTATGCCTTGTTTTACGTCTGAAAATAGGGCTACAATACGTCGGCAAACATCTGCCCATTCATTTGAATGGGTTTGCCGACGTATTGTGCAGACGACCTGTCATTTACGCGTCTTCGTTTCACAGCTCTCAAACGTCGACGCGTAAATTGACTGCCTCGGCAAAGAAGTGCAGGGCACTTCTTTGCAACGTAATTTGAGCCGTTCTTCATTGAACTCAATGAAGAGCAGCTCAAGATATACGAGCGTCACAGACGCCTCGTATATTACGAGGAGGAGCTTTTACGTGTGAAACGACGCAGCTGTTTTCTTCTGAAAACAGGCTGTCATTTCAGCCGTAAAAGCCAGCTAGCGTGTGAACATACCCTTTGTCAGCGTCAATTTAGTCAGTGTTAGTTAAGTCATATCTAGTCAGCGCCACTTTAGTCAGTGCTAGGGCGTATTGAGACGAACGCGCGTCGCACGGACCTATATTAGTCTATGGGGCCGTGCAGACAGTTGCGTGATATTTACGCAGCGTTAGTCCGCTGCGTAAAAGTCACGACATGTCCGTTCTTTCAGCGTTTTTCGCGCATCACGCACCCATTGAAGTCAATGGGTGCGTGAAAACCACGCATGTCTCATGGAAGCACTTCCGTGGGACAAGCGTGATTCGCGCAACAGCAGTGAAAAGGATGAATGAAAACAGAAAAGCACCACGTGCTTTTCTGTTTACAAACATCCAAATGGAGTGTCATAATGATGGCGGCTGCGCGAAAAGCACGCAGCAGCGCATCATACAGGGCTGACGCACGCAGCTGTTAACGCTGCGTTTTTTGCGTGCACAAAAAGCACATGCTCGTGTGAATCCAGCCTTAGGGTATGTTCACACGGCTTAGCAAAATACGTCTGAAAATACGGCGCTGTTTTCAGGCAAAAACAGCTCCTGATTTTCAGATGTTTTTGTAGCAACTCGAATTTTTAAATATTCTGCCTGTATAAACGTTTAAAATAATTGTTTAATGTCAAAATTATTAAAATTAGTGGGGCACAGAGTGCCAAAAGATCCAGGTACAGGCGTTGGCAACCAGATCAAGAACGCACACTGGGTTGAATGTGAAAAAAAGACAGTCAGAACGCACTCATTCATAAGTGCCTGAGATGTCTGGTGTGAATTGTCACATAAACCAACTCAGAGTGCTTGGCAAATATTGATAAGATCTGATTGCCACAGATTAGTTAACAGGCACACTTCACAACGCGTTTCTGCACCAGGTATGGGAGCGTCCTCAGGGGTACGAGTTGCCTGAATTATTAACAAAGAGTTCAGAAAGTGCCTATCAGCTGATATTCAGCTGTTCATTTAGTGTAACGGCACATACGAGACACTGATAGCGGTCTAACGCGCGCCGGGGAAACTCGGAAGTTTTAACAACCAAAGCCCCGCCCACAAGGTGTTGCGTAATATCGGGCCGTCCAATGAAGGAGTAAGGCGTGTAGAAACACACGCCCCAAAAGAGGGCGGCTCCATAGTGACCACGCAGCCAGTAAGAAGGATGCATAAAGCATCAGTGGTAACAGGGGGGATCTAAAGGTGGCCAAGACATACATCGCCAATATCAACACTGGAATAAGCGTCATGTATACCGAAAAGGGAATCAGTAGGTGAATAAAGGCACACAATAAAACACAGTGCCGTGTCAGCAGTGCAAGTCATAGATAGCACAGCAATTATCATTGGATGTGACATTAACGGAGGTAGGCAAAGCCACACTCAGATAGGGGGCCATTCATAAAGCAAGCCAAAATGTAAATGTCAGAGAGATGTAGTCACAGAATCGGCAGACTGAAACGGTGTGGAGCGTTATAGGAAGGGAAGATAGGATACAGACTCATTAAGGCCCAGTGGCTTGATGGTTTGCATCCTGAAAATCCACTGGGCCTCTTTCTGTAAAATACGTCTATCCCAGTTGCCTCCCCTAACAGGAGAATTGACATGTTCCATCCCTTGGAACCTGATAGCGGAGGGGTCTCCCTTGTGACAGTCCCATATATGTCGAGAAACAGAGGTATCAGCTCTATTCTGAATGTCACATATATGGTCCCGGATTCTACGTCTGAACTCCCTTATTGTTTTGCCAACGTACTGCATCCCACATTGACAGGTGATAAGGTACACTACCCCCTTCGTGAGACAGTTGATGAACGACCTATTCTGAAACATGGCTCCTGTGACGGTGCTCTTGAACGTTTTACTTTTCCAAACAGAAGTGCATGCTTTGCACCTACCACATTCGAACGACCCAGTGACATTAGTAGAAAGCCATGTAGTGACACCAGGCATCTTCAGATGACTGTGCACCAATCGGTCCTTTAGATTGCGGCCCCTACGGAAGGTGATCTGAGGACGGTCCCCAACTAGGCCACCTACGTCAGGGTCCGCTTTAAGGATATCCCAGTATGAGGTAAGTATTTTTCTGACCTCAAAGTGAGCAGCATCATAAGTACCGATAATCCTCATGACATTATCCTCTTCCGGAGATGTTTTAGGATTTAATAGGGACTCCCTATTTGCTGTCATGGCATGTTGGTATGCTGATTTCAAAACACCACTGGGATATCCCTTATGCTCAAATCTCTTTCTCAGGCTATTGGCCGACATTTGAAAATCTGACAGTGTGGTACAATTGCGCCTGGCTCTGATGTACTGACCCTTTGGAATGCCCATCTTCAGGGGTCTAGGGTGACAGCTGTCCCACCTGAGAAGGCTATTGGTGGCTGTGCTTTTCCTATACATTTGTGTCTGGATATGTCCCTGGTCAGTCTTCTCTATTTGGATATCAAGGAATGTAATATGATTATCCCTGATTTCAGAGGTAAAATAGAGACCCAGGTCATTGATGTTCAGGATTGAAACAAATTCTCCAAACTCTGCTGTTGTACCTGACCACAGTATGAAGATATCATCAATGAATCTTAACCATAATAAAATGGAAGAGACATATTTCTCCATTTTATCGCAAAACACAAATTCTCTCTCCCACCAGCCCAGATAGAGATTGGCATAGGTGGGAGCACAGGGGCTACCCATGGCAACTCCTCTGAGCTGGTGAAAGAACTTCTGTTCAAAGACAAAGAAGTTATGCTCCAGTACAAAACGCAATAGGATGAGCACAAATCGATTATGCGCACCAAACTGAGCCCCTCTCTCATTGAGAAAGTATTCCACAGCCCCACAGCCCAAAGAGTGGGGGATGGAACTGTAGAGGGCCTCTACATCAAGGCTTGCCAAAAGAACATTGGACTCGACTTTGATCCCCTCAAGCTTCCTAAGAACCTCCATTGTGTCACGCACATAGGACGGAAGTGCCGTTACAAATGGCCTCAGGATCCTATCCACATAGATACTTGCGTTCTGAGAAACACTGTCGATCCCAGAGACAATGGGTCTACCCTTAAGTGGACTGAGCCCTACTAATTTTAATAATTTTGACATTAAACAATTATTTTAAACGTTTATACAGGCAGAATATTTACATCTTAGTAATTTAAACGTATACCTCTACACTGTTACTCTGTGAAAAATAACTCGCATTTTTAGCGGCGTATTTTACGGACGTTATTGGAACTGTTTTTCAATGGGGTCAATGAAAAACGGCTCCAAAAACGTCCCGAAAAGTGACATGCACTTCTTTTTCGCGGGCGTCTTTTTACGCGCCGTCTTTTGACAGCGACGCGTAAAATAACACCTCGTGGGAACAGAACATCGTAAAACCCATTGAAAGCAATGGGCAGATGTTTGTAGGCGTAATGGAGCAATTTTTTTCAGCCGTAATTCGAGGCGTAAAACGCCCGAATTACAACTGAAAACAGTGCGTGTGAACATACCCTTAGTTAGTGTCAATTTAGTCAGTATTAGTCAGCGTCAATTTAGTCAGTGTTAGTCAGTGTCACTTTAGTCAGCGTCAATTTAGTCAGCGTCAATTTAGTCAGTGTTAGTCAGCGTCAATTTAGTCAGTGTTAGTCAGCGTCAATTTAGTCAGTGTTAGGCCCCATGCACACGAACGTAAAAACGGCCGTAATTACGGCACATTTTTACGGGCCCGTGGACTTCTATTGGTCACAGGTACCTCCCCGTATGCTTACAGGAAGGTACCCGTGCCGTTGAAAAATATAGAACATGTCCTATTTCAGGCCGTAATTACGGCACGGGCAGGCCCATAGAAGTCTATGGGGCTCCCGTAATTACGGGTGACTACGTGTGTGCACCCGTAATTACCGGAGCGTTGCTAGGCGACGTCAGTAAATAGTCAGGGTGCTGAAAGAGTTAAACGATCGGCAGTAACTGTTTCAGCACCCTGGACAGTGACTACCGATCACAATATAAATCAACGTGTAAAAAAAATAGAAGTTGATACTTACCCAGAACTCCCTGCTTCTTTCTCCAGTCCGGCCTCCTGGGATGACGTTTCAGCCCATGTGACCGCTGCAGCCAATCACAGGCGAATCACAGGCTGCAGCGGTCACATGGACTGGTAAAGTCCCGCCCACCGCGAAAAAAATCAACCCCCAGAATAGGTGTTGTGTTTGTGCCAAAAAAAGCATGAGAAGAGACAAGACATACCAGTGTAACACCTGACCCTCCCACCCTGGACTGTGTATGAAGGCGTGCTTCCGGATATACCACACCTCTCTGGATTTCTAAATTTTATTTTCATCCGTCCCTTTAATTTATAATTATCAGCCCTTTCATTTACAATTACCGTCCCTTTCATTTACCATAACCATTTCACCATTTAAAATTTGAACATCCCCCATAACAAAACTAAAAATTCTCATTATACCCCTAGATGAATATCTAGGATTTGTAATATGGTGTAGTATCTGCACAATTTTTTAGGCCTATGCAAACATGACATGTGCCCAAAAATCATCCAAGTAAAATAAGGCCTCAAAATCCTTGTGGTGTTCCAATACTTTCTGGCCCTGCCATATGTCCAGCAACAGAGAATTAGGGACAATTTGTGGGTATTTCTAAACTCAGAAGAAATAGCCTGATAAATGTTGAGGTGCTTTTCTTCACTTGCATGCTCTGTGTCTGAAAAATCTGTCCTATAAATGAAGCATTTGTGAGAAAATTGAAAATGTTCTTTTTCATGCCAGAATTTCACAAGATTCTGCAAAAAAACTGTGTGGTCAAAAAAGTGCTCACACCCCTAGATAAATTTTTTGGGGGGGTGTAGTTTTCAAAATGGGCTAATTTCTGGGGGTTTTCCATCATTCTGGAGGCTCAGAGTCTCTTCAAAGATCAAATGGGGCTGTTGAACCAATCATGCAAAACTTGGGTCCTGAAAATCTTCGGCTGCTCTTTCACTTCAAGGCACTGCCATGTGTCCACACAACATATTTTGACCCCTGAACTCGGTACAAATAAGCCAATAAATGTTGAGGTGCTTTTCTTCATTGCATGCTCTGAAAAATCTGTCCTATAAATGAAGCATTTGTGAAGAGATTCTTATTCACGCAAGATTTCCACAAGATAGATTCACTGAAATTAGATAGTGTATGTCGTTCAATATTCAATATAGTTCACCGCCTGGAAGAACGATTAAAAAGTAAGTTTATTGGTTAAATTCATAAAATTGTGGCTCTACTAGCCGTTGATGCCAGACCAGACTAAAGCAAGAGATTGCGACACGATAGGTGGTGTGGAGTGATAAATGTCTCCTTCACCCCAAAGAAACCACCTATCTATTTATTGTATAATAACGCTATATCTTTGCCATTAATAATTGTCTATCTAAATCCTAAATCCTACGCGTTTCATCATCACATGTAAAGTGATGCTTCCTCAGGGATTGATAGATTTGGATTATTTCAAATATCGAGGTGATAACAATATAACAGCACTGGATAGCACTGTTTTTGTGCTGATTCATAGTCTCCAGACGCATGCACGGCACTGATGCATTGGCCGTACACGCGCCGGGAAAACTAAAGGCTTAAAAAGGCTAAGAGCCCGCCCTCCAAAGGTAGTCCCCTAGGAAAACCACCAATCCGCGTATTACACGGCAACTAGTGACGTGCCGGAGGCGGGGTCCCGAGGGCCTAGCAACCGATGGAGGTTCCTGGACGACAAAAGCGTCCATGGTAACTGGGGGACGCTAGACGCGGCTCCTGAGTTGTCAAATGACAAGAATACATCGTGTGGATATAATGGTAACATACGGCCCTGTAGAAAAGGGCCGTGTTAATACATGGTGAGGAACTCAAACGTAGGAGGAGTCGTCTCACTCCGAGACTGACTCCCCAAAGTACCATAATTAAACCCCATATCCGTCCAAAATCAAAAATGGGTAGTATCCCATCACACAATAAGCATGAGTAGAAGAGAGATTGCGGCCAACCCGTACTAAATAGACCTAGGGAGGGCGCAACGTAGATTCTTTTGCAGTTAGTGAAAAAATGTTCAATAGCGCACTATTGGCAACAAAGAAGAAAACCCATGTCGTATTTAAGATGTATGTATCCAATAATGTCAGTGACCCATATGAAGCCCTGTATGAAAAACGTGACACAGAAAAAACCGCGGTAAAACCGCATGGTGTGCATAAGGACAAAGGTATAGATAGAGAGTAGCATGTTTAGGTATGTTATAATGAAGTCTATGGTACATTGTATATATGCCCAGACTGAACATAAGGTAAAATAGTGCAGCTAGAGGAAACACGAATAGGAGATTTGTTCATTAATGCCTTGCGGGCTAACAGTCTGCAATCTGAATATCCATTCAGCCTCTTTTTGGAGTATTTTCCTGTCCAGGTCCCCCCCTCTAGGGAGGGGTCTCACATGTTCTATACCCTGGAAGACCAAGGATGTAGCATCCCCGTCATGACAGGACCACACATGTCTTGCTACTGGGGTATCTACTTTCCTTCTGACATCACCAATGTGGTCCCGTATCCTTCTCCTGAATTCCCTTTTGGTCTTTCCCACGTATTGTAGGCCACATTTACATGTCATGAGATAGACAATACCCTTTGTTTTACAATTTATGAATGACCTGTTGTCAAAGGTTTTGCCAGTGTGAGTACTTGTAAAATTCTTACTGCATAATATGGATTCGCAGGCCCTGCATGTTCCACATCTATATGTCCCTCTAGCACTATTCTCCAGCCATGTGCCACATTGTGTGACAGGTTGTAAGTGGCTATGGACCAATCGGTCCCTGAGATTGCGTCCCCTCCTGTAGGTAATAAGCGGGGCGTCCCCAACCAGGGTCCCCACATCAGGATCCGCCTTTAGGATACCCCAAAAGCGTTTGAGGACCTCCCTCACCTCTCTATTAGCTGAGTCAAAGGTACCAATAACTCTAATGGGTTCTTCATGCATATCTTTTGGTTTAGGGTTGAGCAGGTCGTCTCTATTACAACCCAACGCATTCTGATATGCACCTCTCAGCACCTCCTTAGGATAACCCCTATGTCTGAACCTATTTTCAAGGTCACGTGCAGATATCCTAAAGTCCGTGATGGTCGAACAATTTCTCCGTGCCCTGAGATATTGGCCCTTCGGTATCCCTCTCTTAAGATTAATTGGATGACAACTTTTCCATTGTAGTAAGCTATTGGTCGCCGTTTCTTTGCGATACATGTTGGTTTCTAACAGCCCTGTGTCAGTCTTGGATATCGTGATATCCAGGAAGGTAATTCTAGTATCTTGAATTTCGGATGTGAAAAAAAGACCTAGTTCATTAGCATTCAAGATCTCCACAAATTCCTTAAATTTCTCCCTGGTCCCTGTCCATAGAATGAGAACATCATCTATGAATCTCATCCAAAGCAGAATACATGATGACCATTCATCCATAAGTTCACTGAACACAACTTCCTTTTCCCACCAACCCAGATATAGGTTCGCAAAGGTGGGTGCACATGGACTACCCATGGCCACTCCTCTGAGTTGGTGGTAGATCTTTTGATCAAATAAAAAGAAGTTGTGTTCTAGGACAAACCTCAATAGTTCAATCACGAATTTATTGTGGGCCTGGTATTGTACCCCTTTATCCATCAAAAAATGTTCAATAGCTCTACATCCCTGACTGTGTGGAATGGAGCTATATAAGGACTCTACATCCAGAGATGCCAATAGTGTCTGACCATCACACCGTATACCCTCAAGCCTCCTCAGCACATCCATGGTGTCCCTCACGTATGATGGCAGGGACACCACAAATGGTCTAAGGACCTGATCAAGGTATACGCTCGCATTTTGAGTGAGGCTGTCAATCCCAGATACTATGGGACGACCCTTGAGAGGGTACAGGCCCTTATGTACCTTGGGTAAGCCATAAAATGTTGCCGTTAATGGGAACTCTTTCAACATGAACTTCATTTCCCTATCGTTTATGAGGTTATCCGATTTTGCTGGGCCAAGGATATTTTTTAATTTCTCCTTAAATATAGTCATTGGGTTGCTGGGCAGGACCCCATAACAGTCTCGATCATCCAGAATGTCGTAGCACATCTTACTGTATTGTGAACGATTTAACACCACTATATTCCCCCCTTTATCCGAGGGTTTAATAATGATATTATCGTCCCTCTCTAAAGATAACAAAGCTGCCATCTCTCTACTGGAAAAGTTGGAGCCGTGCTCCTTATGATTGATCAGTTTAAGTTGATCCTCCACTACCTTCACAAAAACATCAATGGAGGTATTGTCACTAAGGGGTGCATATTTGGTTGATGGAACCCTTAGCTCCGTAAATGGGCCCTTGCCCTCCTCCCTATGACCCTCCTCCCAAAGATCCTCTAATAGTCTGAAGTGTGGAAGATCCTCTTCCATAATACCTAATTCCAGGCATTGTCGCTTGTTATGCATCTTAAAGAACTTTTTCCACTTAAGTTTTCTGGCAAAGAGGTTGAGGTCCTTAACCCACGTGAAAAGATTAAATTTGTTGGTCGGGACAAATGAGAGACCCCTACTAAGCACCTCCACCTCTTCTGCTGTCAAATTACGTGTGGAAAGGTTCACTATCCGAAGTCTGTCACTATTCCCCAATGAGGTGCCTATAGCTCCCTTCTGTCTCGCAGAAGGTAGTCTGAAATCGGGTGGTTCTTGGCTAAAAAACCACCCCGATGCTGATTCTTTCCTCTACTTCTGCCTCTAAAGTTTTGACGAGTCTGGTATCTACCAGTCTCATTCCCTCCCTGACCTCTTCTGGTTGGAATCCTCCCAAACTCAGAGTCTGATTGCTCTTGTTCAGATGAAGAGGGATCGGTGTCAGGTTCATGAGATGCACCAGACCTGGCACTGTAGTCAAAAATCCTTCCTTCTTTGAAGTCCACCGTGTCACGTACAAATTGGAAATGCTTCCTTTCTTTAATGTGACACGTGAACTTCTCTATTGTTTGTTGTAACACCGCCTCTTTTCTTTCAAATTCTGAATTATTGTTAAATTTTTTTGCTGCAGTAATACACTCTTTTAGTTCTTGACTACTCCGTGCCAGGCTATTCTGTTCTTCCTCTAAAAGGATTCCCATAAACCTCAGCGAGGATTCGACCGATTCTTTCTCCCACTTTTTAAGAAGCTCCGGGGAGCGAACCCTCACTGCCGGGATAAGGGAAATCCTAAGACCCCTTGGAACAATTTTGTTTTTAATATAGGTCTCTAGGGTTTGGATTTCCCACCAGGATCTAATGTGGTCTTTATAGGTTTTGGTTAGATGTCGGAAAGAGGCAGTGATGCTCAAATTTTGGGATTGTGGTATCAGTTCTTTGTCTGAGAAAACCTCCCTAGCATCTGTAAACCATTTATCCGTATTAATGTCACTCGTCAGGAATCCTGCCATCCCCACAAAAATTAGGATATATATAGATTCACTGAAATTAGATAGTGTATGTCGTTCAATATTCAATATAGTTCACCGCCTGGAAGAACGATTAAAAAGTAAGTTTATTGGTTAAATTCATAAAATTGTGGCTCTACTAGCCGTTGATGCCAGACCAGACTAAAGCAAGAGATTGCGACACGATAGGTGGTGTGGAGTGATAAATGTCTCCTTCACCCCAAAGAAACCACCTATCTATTTATTGTATAATAACGCTATATCTTTGCCATTAATAATTGTCTATCTAAATCCTAAATCCTACGCGTTTCATCATCACATGTAAAGTGATGCTTCCTCAGGGATTGATAGATTTGGATTATTTCAAATATCGAGGTGATAACAATATAACAGCACTGGATAGCACTGTTTTTGTGCTGATTCATAGTCTCCAGACGCATGCACGGCACTGATGCATTGGCCGTACACGCGCCGGGAAAACTAAAGGCTTAAAAAGGCTAAGAGCCCGCCCTCCAAAGGTAGTCCCCTAGGAAAACCACCAAACCACCAATAGTGCGCTATTGAACATTTTTTCACTAACTGCAAAAGAATCTACGTTGCGCCCTCCCTAGGTCTATTTAGTACGGGTTGGCCGCAATCTCTCTTCTACTCATGCTTATTGTGTGATGGGATACTACCCATTTTTGATTTTGGACGGATATGGGGTTTAATTATGGTACTTTGGGGAGTCAGTCTCGGAGTGAGACGACTCCTCCTACGTTTGAGTTCCTCACCATGTATTAACACGGCCCTTTTCTACAGGGCCGTATGTTACCATTATATCCACACGATGTATTCTTGTCATTTGACAACTCAGGAGCCGCGTCTAGCGTCCCCCAGTTACCATGGACGCTTTTGTCGTCCAGGAACCTCCATCGGTTGCTAGGCCCTCGGGACCCCGCCTCCGGCACGTCACTAGTTGCCGTGTAATACGCGGATTGGTGGTTTTCCTAGGGGACTACCTTTGGAGGGCGGGCTCTTAGCCTTTTTAAGCCTTTAGTTTTCCCGGCGCGTGTACGGCCAATGCATCAGTGCCGTGCATGCGTCTGGAGACTATGAATCAGCACAAAAACAGTGCTATCCAGTGCTGTTATATTGTTATCACCTCGATATTTGAAATAATCCAAATCTATCAATCCCTGAGGAAGCATCACTTTACATGTGATGATGAAACGCGTAGGATTTAGGATTTAGATAGACAATTATTAATGGCAAAGATATAGCGTTATTATACAATAAATAGATAGGTGGTTTCTTTGGGGTGAAGGAGACATTTATCACTCCACACCACCTATCGTGTCGCAATCTCTTGCTTTAGTCTGGTCTGGCATCAACGGCTAGTAGAGCCACAATTTTATGAATTTAACCAATAAACTTACTTTTTAATCGTTCTTCCAGGCGGTGAACTATATTGAATATTGAACGACATACACTATCTAATTTCAGTGAATCTATATATATCCTAATTTTTGTGGGGATGGCAGGATTCCTGACGAGTGACATTAATACGGATAAATGGTTTACAGATGCTAGGGAGGTTTTCTCAGACAAAGAACTGATACCACAATCCCAAAATTTGAGCATCACTGCCTCTTTCCGACATCTAACCAAAACCTATAAAGACCACATTAGATCCTGGTGGGAAATCCAAACCCTAGAGACCTATATTAAAAACAAAATTGTTCCAAGGGGTCTTAGGATTTCCCTTATCCCGGCAGTGAGGGTTCGCTCCCCGGAGCTTCTTAAAAAGTGGGAGAAAGAATCGGTCGAATCCTCGCTGAGGTTTATGGGAATCCTTTTAGAGGAAGAACAGAATAGCCTGGCACGGAGTAGTCAAGAACTAAAAGAGTGTATTACTGCAGCAAAAAAATTTAACAATAATTCAGAATTTGAAAGAAAAGAGGCGGTGTTACAACAAACAATAGAGAAGTTCACGTGTCACATTAAAGAAAGGAAGCATTTCCAATTTGTACGTGACACGGTGGACTTCAAAGAAGGAAGGATTTTTGACTACAGTGCCAGGTCTGGTGCATCTCATGAACCTGACACCGATCCCTCTTCATCTGAACAAGAGCAATCAGACTCTGAGTTTGGGAGGATTCCAACCAGAAGAGGTCAGGGAGGGAATGAGACTGGTAGATACCAGACTCGTCAAAACTTTAGAGGCAGAAGTAGAGGAAAGAATCAGCATCGGGGTGGTTTTTTAGCCAAGAACCACCCGATTTCAGACTACCTTCTGCGAGACAGAAGGGAGCTATAGGCACCTCATTGGGGAATAGTGACAGACTTCGGATAGTGAACCTTTCCACACGTAATTTGACAGCAGAAGAGGTGGAGGTGCTTAGTAGGGGTCTCTCATTTGTCCCGACCAACAAATTTAATCTTTTCACGTGGGTTAAGGACCTCAACCTCTTTGCCAGAAAACTTAAGTGGAAAAAGTTCTTTAAGATGCATAACAAGCGACAATGCCTGGAATTAGGTATTATGGAAGAGGATCTTCCACACTTCAGACTATTAGAGGATCTTTGGGAGGAGGGTCATAGGGAGGAGGGCAAGGGCCCATTTACGGAGCTAAGGGTTCCATCAACCAAATATGCACCCCTTAGTGACAATACCTCCATTGATGTTTTTGTGAAGGTAGTGGAGGATCAACTTAAACTGATCAATCATAAGGAGCACGGCTCCAACTTTTCCAGTAGAGAGATGGCAGCTTTGTTATCTTTAGAGAGGGACGATAATATCATTATTAAACCCTCGGATAAAGGGGGGAATATAGTGGTGTTAAATCGTTCACAATACAGTAAGATGTGCTACGACATTCTGGATGATCGAGACTGTTATGGGGTCCTGCCCAGCAACCCAATGACTATATTTAAGGAGAAATTAAAAAATATCCTTGGCCCAGCAAAATCGGATAACCTCATAAACGATAGGGAAATGAAGTTCATGTTGAAAGAGTTCCCATTAACGGCAACATTTTATGGCTTACCCAAGGTACATAAGGGCCTGTACCCTCTCAAGGGTCGTCCCATAGTATCTGGGATTGACAGCCTCACTCAAAATTCGAGCGTATACCTTGATCAGGTCCTTAGACCATTTGTGGTGTCCCTGCCATCATACGTGAGGGACACCATGGATGTGCTGAGGAGGCTTGAGGGTATACGGTGTGATGGTCAGACACTATTGGCATCTCTGGATGTAGAGTCCTTATATAGCTCCATTCCACACAGTCAGGGATGTAGAGCTATTGAACATTTTTTGATGGATAAAGGGGTACAATACCAGGCCCACAATAAATTCGTGATTGAACTATTGAGGTTTGTCCTAGAACACAACTTCTTTTTATTTGATCAAAAGATCTACCACCAACTCAGAGGAGTGGCCATGGGTAGTCCATGTGCACCCACCTTTGCGAACCTATATCTGGGTTGGTGGGAAAAGGAAGTTGTGTTCAGTGAACTTATGGATGAATGGTCATCATGTATTCTGCTTTGGATGAGATTCATAGATGATGTTCTCATTCTATGGACAGGGACCAGGGAGAAATTTAAGGAATTTGTGGAGATCTTGAATGCTAATGAACTAGGTCTTTTTTTCACATCCGAAATTCAAGATACTAGAATTACCTTCCTGGATATCACGATATCCAAGACTGACACAGGGCTGTTAGAAACCAACATGTATCGCAAAGAAACGGCGACCAATAGCTTACTACAATGGAAAAGTTGTCATCCAATTAATCTTAAGAGAGGGATACCGAAGGGCCAATATCTCAGGGCACGGAGAAATTGTTCGACCATCACGGACTTTAGGATATCTGCACGTGACCTTGAAAATAGGTTCAGACATAGGGGTTATCCTAAGGAGGTGCTGAGAGGTGCATATCAGAATGCGTTGGGTTGTAATAGAGACGACCTGCTCAACCCTAAACCAAAAGATATGCATGAAGAACCCATTAGAGTTATTGGTACCTTTGACTCAGCTAATAGAGAGGTGAGGGAGGTCCTCAAACGCTTTTGGGGTATCCTAAAGGCGGATCCTGATGTGGGGACCCTGGTTGGGGACGCCCCGCTTATTACCTACAGGAGGGGACGCAATCTCAGGGACCGATTGGTCCATAGCCACTTACAACCTGTCACACAATGTGGCACATGGCTGGAGAATAGTGCTAGAGGGACATATAGATGTGGAACATGCAGGGCCTGCGAATCCATATTATGCAGTAAGAATTTTACAAGTACTCACACTGGCAAAACCTTTGACAACAGGTCATTCATAAATTGTAAAACAAAGGGTATTGTCTATCTCATGACATGTAAATGTGGCCTACAATACGTGGGAAAGACCAAAAGGGAATTCAGGAGAAGGATACGGGACCACATTGGTGATGTCAGAAGGAAAGTAGATACCCCAGTAGCAAGACATGTGTGGTCCTGTCATGACGGGGATGCTACATCCTTGGTCTTCCAGGGTATAGAACATGTGAGACCCCTCCCTAGAGGGGGGGACCTGGACAGGAAAATACTCCAAAAAGAGGCTGAATGGATATTCAGATTGCAGACTGTTAGCCCGCAAGGCATTAATGAACAAATCTCCTATTCGTGTTTCCTCTAGCTGCACTATTTTACCTTATGTTCAGTCTGGGCATATATACAATGTACCATAGACTTCATTATAACATACCTAAACATGCTACTCTCTATCTATACCTTTGTCCTTATGCACACCATGCGGTTTTACCGCGGTTTTTTCTGTGTCACGTTTTTCATACAGGGCTTCATATGGGTCACTGACATTATTGGATACATACATCTTAAATACGACATGGGTTTTCTTCTTTGTTGCCAATAGTGCGCTATTGAACATTTTTTCACTAACTGCAAAAGAATCTACGTTGCGCCCTCCCTAGGTCTATTTAGTACGGGTTGGCCGCAATCTCTCTTCTACTCATGCTTATTGTGTGATGGGATACTACCCATTTTTGATTTTGGACGGATATGGGGTTTAATTATGGTACTTTGGGGAGTCAGTCTCGGAGTGAGACGACTCCTCCTACGTTTGAGTTCCTCACCATGTATTAACACGGCCCTTTTCTACAGGGCCGTATGTTACCATTATATCCACACGATGTATTCTTGTCATTTGACAACTCAGGAGCCGCGTCTAGCGTCCCCCAGTTACCATGGACGCTTTTGTCGTCCAGGAACCTCCATCGGTTGCTAGGCCCTCGGGACCCCGCCTCCGGCACGTCACTAGTTGCCGTGTAATACGCGGATTGGTGGTTTTCCTAGGGGACTACCTTTGGAGGGCGGGCTCTTAGCCTTTTTAAGCCTTTAGTTTTCCCGGCGCGTGTACGGCCAATGCATCAGTGCCGTGCATGCGTCTGGAGACTATGAATCAGCACAAAAACAGTGCTATCCAGTGCTGTTATATTGTTATCACCTCGATATTTGAAATAATCCAAATCTATCAATCCCTGAGGAAGCATCACTTTACATGTGATGATGAAACGCGTAGGATTTAGGATTTAGATAGACAATTATTAATGGCAAAGATATAGCGTTATTATACAATAAATAGATAGGTGGTTTCTTTGGGGTGAAGGAGACATTTATCACTCCACACCACCTATCGTGTCGCAATCTCTTGCTTTAGTCTGGTCTGGCATCAACGGCTAGTAGAGCCACAATTTTATGAATTTAACCAATAAACTTACTTTTTAATCGTTCTTCCAGGCGGTGAACTATTTCCACAAGATACTGCAAATTCCCTGAGGGGTGTAGCTTCCAAAATGGGGTCACTTTTGGGGGGGTTATTCCTTGTAAAAATTAAAAATGTCTAAGTTTTTTCAGAAAAAAAGTAGATTTTCATCTTCACAAACTAATTCAAATAAATTTAGCAAAACAACTGTGGGGTCAAAATGCTAACTATAACCCTAGAAAGATTCCTTGAGGGGTATAGTTTCTAAAATGGGGTTATTTTGGGGGTTTCCACTGTTTTGGCACTACAATACCTCTTCAAACCTGACATGGTGCCTAAAATATATTCTAATAAAAAGGAGGTCCTAAAATCCACTAGGTGCTCCTTTGCTTCTGCGGCCTGTGTTTCAGTCCATTAGCACGCTAGGGCCACATGTGGGATATTTCTAAAAACTGCAGAATCTTGGCAATAAATATTGATTTGCGTTTCTTGGGTAAAACCTTCTGTGTTACAGATTTTGTTTTATTACAAATGATTTTTGGCCAAAAAAATGAAACTTGTATATATTACCTTTACTTTGCTTTAATTCCTGTGAAACGCCTAAAGAGTTAAAACACTTTCTGAATGCCGTTCTGAATACTTTGAGGGGTGCTGTTTTCAAAATGGGGTGATTTATGTGGACTTTCTAATATATAAGGCCATCAGTGCCACTTCAGAACTGAACTGGTCCCTGAAAAAATAGCCTTTTGAAATAGTCTAGAAAATGTGAGAAATTGCTGTGAAAGTTCTAAGCCTTGTAACGTCCTAGAAAAATAAAAGGACGTTCAAAAAACGATGCAAACATAAAGTAGACATATTGGATATGTGAAATAGTAACTCTTTTGTGTGGTATTACTAACTGTTTAACAAGCAGCTACATTTAAATTTAGAAAAGTGCAAACTTTTGAAAACTTTCTTTACATTTTGATAATTTTAACAACTAAATATTGAATTTATCGACCAACTTTTTTCACTAACAGTCTCAGAATCGCTTGGATAGGTAAAAGCATTCCCAAGTTATTACCACATAAAGTAACACATGTCAGATTTTAAAAAATTGGCTTCGCCCTCAAAGCCAAAACAGGCTCAGTCCTGAAGGGGTTAATATAAAGATAGCTGGAGTAAGGTTATTTAAAAAATGCCGCTGTCAGAAAAGCCAAAACTGACTGCGGCAGTAAGGGGTTAATGTTGTTTTTACCAACATTAAAAAAGTTATGTATCAAAACTACTTATGTAAAACTAGCAAACCATAAAGCAAATTGTGCCATCATTACAACATGAAAATTAGATCAACGGCCTGCATCTACTCCATATGTGAAAGTCTTTCTCTTGTTACAATCCATACTTTGGAATTAAATGAACTGAAACCACATGAAAACAAAAATGCAATTATCAAAAGTTTCTTCTTGACAATCAAAGCTTTTACTTCTTCACCCACCCTTGACGACATGAGATAGTTTCTGATCAAGCAGATAAACAAATATCCATTTAACTTTATATCCATTTCCTTGATCAAAGGAGAGAACTTTACAAAGTGTCTAGTGATCTGACTTTGATAAACCGACTTAAATCTGTTTAAAAAAATATGTCATGTGTTAAGTCTCATGTATCCTATGATGTCCTTTTTTTTCTACAGAAATACATTTTTTGTTAACAGCAGATGGAGTAAAGAAATAAAGCTTCACGTAAATTAAAGGGGTTATCTGGAGGCAAAAATTTACGAAGCATTGATTTCCTAACATAATAAGAAAGTACTTACTAATACTGCCAGATCACAACCCAGTCAAGTGGTCCCGAAGCTGTATAGTTTCCTCCGTCTTGGTGATGTGCCGACACAGCTTCACATGACTGAGGGCTGCACCCAGTGGCGGATTATCATTAGGGCAGTTCAGGCGGCCGTCCGGGGCCCAAGGCTCCCAGGGGGCCCATGACTGCCCGAACGCCCTCATGCCCAGTGGCGTCGCTAGCACCGGAGGGAGCCCCGGTGCCAGGACCGCACCTGTCAGGCGAGGGGAGCTTCGCTCCTACTTAGCAGCCGTGGTCTCTGCTGCTTTAGAAGCTCCCCCTTCAGCCTCCCTTCCCTGCTCTAAATATCTCTCCTGCTGCTAGCTGTCGGGACATGGGGGAGGGGAGACTGTCGGCGGGCTCTGTGTCGGGCTGTGAGCAGGAGAAGAGCTGCAGTGAAGACTCACAAATCTCATACATAAAAGGTAAGTGCATGTGTGTTTACAATGTGTTTAATGTGCATATTCATGTGTGTTTAATGTGCATATTCATGTGTGTTTACAATGTGTTTAATGTGCATATTTATGTGTGTTTAATGTGCATATTCATGTGTGTTTAATGTGCATATTCATGTGTGTTTACAAGGTGTACTTTATGTGTATAATGTGCATACTCGTGTGTACTTTGTGTATAATGTGCATACTTTGTGTACTTTGTGTATAATGTGCATACTTTGTGTACTTTGTGTATAATGTGCATACTTTGTGTATAATGTGCGTACTTTGTGTATAATGTGCGTACTTTGTGTATAATATGTGTACTTTGTGTGTAATGTGCCTACTTTGTGTACTTATTGCATAATGTGCGTACTTTATGTACTGTGCGTACTTTGTGCATAATGTGCGTACTTTGTGTACTGTGCGGACTTTGTGCATAATGTGCGTACTTTGTGCATTGTGTGCGTACTTTGTGTACTGTGCGTACTTTGTGCATAATGTGCGTACTTTGTGTACTGTGCGTACTTTGTGCATAATGTGCGTACTTTGTGTACTTTGTGTGTCTGTGATAGAGATAGAGTGTATATATACATTCATATGTATAGTGTGTGTATGTGTGTGTATGTGTGTGTAAGTGTGTATATATATATATATATATATATATATATATATATATATATATATATTTCAGCAGCAATTCCGCAGAAACTAGCAGAAATTCCGCTACAGAAAAAAAGCACCATTTCCTGTGGTTTTTACTGCAGTAAGTGTTGCATATTTTTCTGCGTTTTTCTCAATCTTGGGAGATGGTGACATCTCCTCTGAAAAAACGCAGCAATTCAGTCACTTTCCGCAGCAGGAATTGACATGCTGCAGTACGAGAAATACGCACCACAGGACAAAATGTCTGGTCGGAAATTTTACGCAGCGTCTGGATGAGATTTGGTAAATGTCACTCACTTTGCTGCTACTGTACTCTGTGTATATTCCGGGCGGAAAATACGCAGCAATTCCGTTAAGTGTGGACAAGCCCTAATACAGTAGCAGCAGAGTAGATTAGATGTGAACAATTCTCATCCACATGCTGCGTACATGATAAGCGGGAAATAAAAAGCTCAGAAATTGACCTGCGGTGGGGTTTTTTATTCCGCAGCATGTCAATTGTATTTGCGGAAACGCTGCTCATTTGTTTCGGGTCTTCCCCATTTAACTCAATGGGGAGGTAAAACCCACAACAGATAGCAGATGTCATGTAACGCAATTTAGAAAAAATAAAAATCTTACACTTGCCAAGAATTCTGTTTCTTGGTCCGGGCCGGCCTCCTGGGATGACGTTTCACCCCATGTGACCGCTGCAGCCAATCACAGGCCAATCACAGGCTGCAGCAGTCATATTGGATAAAATGTCATCCCAGGGCTGCAGTGTAGCGACGCTGTGTAGCACTATATACAAGGGGGGGGGGAGCGCTGTGTGGCACTATATACAAGGGTGGGGAGCGCTGTGTGCCACTATATACAAGGGGGAGTGCTGTGTGGCTCTATCTATAGGGGGCTGTGTGACGCTCTCTACAGGGGGTTATGTGTGTGGCGCTATCTACAGGGGTGTGTGGCTCTATCTACAGGGGTGTGTGTGTGTGTGTGTGTGTGTGGCTTTATCTACAGGGGTGTGTGTGTGTGTGTGGCTTTATCTACAGGGGGTGTGTGTTTGGCTTTATCTACAGGGGGGTGTGTGTGGCTTTATCTACAGGGGGGGGTGTGTGTGGCTTTATCTACAGGGGTGTGTGTGTGTGTGGCTTTATCTACAGGGGGATGTGTGTGAGGCTTTATCTACAGGGGGTGTGTGTGTGGCTTTATCTACAGGGGGGTGTGTGTGTGGCTTTATCTACAGGGGGGGTGTGTGTGGCTTTATCTACAGGGGTGTGTGTGTGTCGCTTTATCTACAGGGGGGTGTGTGTGGCTTTATATACAGGGGGGTGTGTGTGTGGCTTTATCTACAGGGGTGTGTGTGTGTGGCTTTATCTACAGGGGGGTGTGTGTGTGGCTTTATCTACAGGGGTGTGTGTGTGTGTGGCGCTGTCTATAGGGGGCTGTGTGACGCTCTCTACAGGGGGTTATGTGTGTGGCGCTATCTACAGGGGTGTGTGGCTCTATCTACAGGGGTGTGTGTGTGTGTGTGTGTGTGTGTGTGTGTGGCTTTATCTACAGGGGGGTGTGTGTGTGTCTTTATCTACAGGGGGGTGTGTGTGTGTGGCTTTATCTACAGGGGGGTGTGTGTGGCTTTATCTACAGGGGGATGTGTGTGAGGCTTTATCTACAGGGGGTGTGTGTGTGGCTTTATCTACAGGGGTGTGTGTGTGTGGCTTTATCTACAGGGGGGGTGTGTGTGGCTTTATCTACAGGGGTGTGTGTGTGTCGCTTTATCTACAGGGGGGTGTGTGTGGCTTTATATACAGGGGTGTGTGTGTGTGGCTTTATCTACAGGGGTGTGTGTGTGTCTGGCTTTATCTACAGGGGGGTGTGTGTGTGGCTTTATCTACAGGGGGGTGTGTGTGTGTGTGTGGCGCTGTCTACATGGGGGGTTGGCGCTGTGTCCCTGCACAGTGTGATACTGTCAGTATGTGACAGGGGAAATCGTAACACCCATTTGTTAATGCTTGTGCAAAAAGGTAGTGTTAGCAATAGTTACAGCGCGGCAGGGTGGTGGTGGAGAAGGGGGGCCCAAGTGTGGGTAACAACCCAGGGCCCATGGTCTTCTTAATCCGCCACTGGCTGCACCAACCTCCAGTTTGTGTCGGCAGAGTGAGCAAAGGAGAAAGGGGAGAACTAGACTAGTGGATTCAGAGTAGTGCCCTGCTGGTGACCTGTGTGACAGCTATGGCCTGGGATGCTTCTTCGGAGGGTAGACTGCTGCGGCAAATCGGTCCCCTGCCTGTCATCATCATTATCCGCAACTGCTGTATGGGTGACACATGCCATGTATGGAGAGAACGGGCAGCCACTGCTCTGTCACTCTGTATAAGGTGTATAAGATGGCGGTGGTAGCGTGCATATCGCCAGGAGTGTCAGTAATTCTCCTGCCAATATGCATGTTCCCACCACCGTATTGTACACCCTATACAGAGTGACAAAGCAGTGGCTAAGTGTTAGACGTCATGACCAAGTCACTACCTGTACAGAGCGACGGAGGAAGTTCTCTGTCGGCTCCATAAGGGGGAGAAGCGTACTGAAGTGACACGTGACGTCATGGCACGGGGGGGAGTGGTGTGGTTGGCGCACAAGGGAGAGAGAAGAAGCAGGGACAGGACGCCATTACAGAGGGAAAGAAAAGATTAGTTAGGATTGCAGCGCTGGGCATAGAGATTCTGCCTTGCCAATGGCTGCACAGTCTGGAGGCTGCTCACGCATGCAACCATGCTGAAGCTGTGGATACCGCTCAAGACAGCCACTCACATTGGTGCATCTTCACTCACTCGGTTTGGCTACCTAAGGCCAATGTCCCAGTGCTGCAGATAAGTGTTACCAACGTGTGTCTAAACTAACGCATGTGATGTAATTTCAAGGAATTACTGCAACTGTTAAATAGAAAGTAAAGTTAAATAGTGTGTAAAGCAGACAGTGAAAACGACAAAAAGACTAAACTGTGATTATACTAACGTATGAACAATACAAGAAATTGTCATATATATATATTCAGATATTTGTCGTCACTGGACTGGTTGCGCTTCCAGGTGAGCCCGAGGTCAAGGTCCCACCGACTGAGGGAGGGCGAGGGATGCCGCGAAAGGTAGTGGTTAGCACTGTAACGACCAGCGGTAGCGCCAGAAGGTCCGGTTAGTCCAACTGACACTCACGGAGTACCCAGTAGCCGAGAGTGTGACTCTTACTGCTGGATATTCCGCTCAGTAGTGGATAGCTACCACAGTGACAGGCGGAGACACTTCCATCACCACATTCGGGCAGCGTGAGTTCAGGCGCGACCTCTCTCAGGGGTACTCCAGCGGGATCGATGTCCCCAACCTCAGTTCTACGGTCTGCTTCATACTGAAGAGGATTATTATCGTGTTCCAGTAAACGGTTATTGCAAGATTCTTTGTTGACTCTTCTCTATCGTATAAAAGCAATTGTACCCTTGTAACATGCTCATTCGCTCACAGAGCAGGATTTGCCATACAGTATATAATTTAGTTGGTAAAGAATGGAGTGTGTGAATCAAATGGCATAAGTGTGGGTGTGCTACAGTAAAGAGCACAAGTTACTGCTTATTGCTATTTATTTTTGTTCTTTACAGAGAAGATAGAGATGGTCCATTCCAAGTCTTGCTAAGATCTCCAATTAATATTAATATATTGAATATTCTAGCCATAAAGTGTCAATAGACTAAAATAATCTCCACGAAGAGAGTACAAAAATGCCAAAAAACGAGAGAATGATATGGGAGCTGCATACTGAGTGTAACGCCCGCGGCCACATACCGCCGGCATCCCCCTCTTACCAGCGGCCGTGACCGCAGGACTGTGTCTCTTCGCTGGCGTTTCCCTCCCCATGGACGCCGGCGCGCTGTGCTCTCTGCTTCCTCTCCCCGGCTGTCCCATAGTAAAATTATCCCCAACCTATCCCTGAGCACCCTGGTCCTTTAAAGGAAACCTGCCCCTTTCCCAAGTGCCTGAGCAATGTTGTGTCTTCCCAGTGTTTGTCCTGCAAAGGTTCCCTAAGCTGTATCCTGTTTTCTGTATCCCGTATCCAGTACCCAATACCTGTGTCCGAGATAACTTCTGTATTCAAATCCATTGTCCGAGACAACTTCTGTGTTCAAGTCCAGTGTCCGAGACGACTTCTCTGTTCAACTCCAGTGTTCGAGACGACTTCTGTTTTCAACTCCAGTGTCTGTGCCAAGTCCAGTGTCTGTGCCAAGTCCAGTGTCTGTGATGACAACAGTTCTTGTGTTGTGTATCTGAGACAAGTCCAGTTATCCAGCACAAGCCAACTTCTGATAGTCCGGCACAAGCCAGCTCCTGAGTAAGCTTGCTTCTGAATATCCAGCACAAGTCAGCAATCCAGGTACTGTTGCCCTAGTGACTGTCATTGACATTTTGTTTGACTAGCTGATACTCCACTATGGCGGATCGGCCCAGTGGGTCCACATACCCCATAGCCGTGACACAGAGCCATATCTCTGTATATAGTATACTGTGATTATCCTGCTTTTTTTTTTTTTAGGTCTCCAGCGGTACAATAGAGCTGTCATATATCATTTAATCCCCTGCCCTCTAATGATAATGCAATTACTCTGCTGACACTGCCTCTACACACCTCATGCACACGTCAGTATTCTTGTCAGTATTTTGCTTCAGTATTGGGAAGCCAAAACCAGGAGCGGGTCCAAAATACGGCAGAGGTGCAAATCTTTCCATTATAGGTTTTCTCTGTTTATGTTCCACTACTGGTTTTGGCTTTCAAATACCGAAGCAAAATACTGACCAGAATACTGACGTGTGCATGAGGCTTTAAGCTGTTAAGTGAGCTGCAGAAAAAAGGAAATGTCAGTTTATTGTATAGCCAGTATGAAAGAATTGTTTCAAGATTTTTCTATATGGATAGTTACATTGCAAAATAAAAATATATACATATTATAATAAAAACCTGAGGTAAATGATATATACATTCCCCTTAGTATTTATTATATAGTTCATGTTCCTTGATTTAAACATATTCACAATCATGATATTTCAGGTCCCTAAATGTAATACTGGAATACTCAAAAGGGAACAAGTTATCACCCCCCACCCCTCCTACGGAGGACCAGCATGTACGTTTTACATTTGTGTGTGTGTGTGAGTGTGTGTGTGTGTGTGTGTATATATGTTTAGATGTAAGTGTTTGTGTTGGTATATGATTCTTTCTAATAGTTTGTCATTTTTAGGGCCTGTTCACATCTGGTATGGGAGCTCCGATAGTGGCCTCCATCACAGATCCGGCAGAGATTACAGGAAAAAAATATTCTATATTTGCTTTGTCTTTAAATATGGACTGCACTATATAAAGAATTGGGGAACCATTGGCATTCAGCTCTAATTATCCTCAGTGTAGGGCTTTTTAGGTTAAATTAAAATGAAAGGTGTGTGTGTGTGTGTGTGTGTGTGTGTGTGTGTGTGTGTGTGTGTGTGTGTATGTGTACATATATATGAGATTAATTTTATAAATGGCGGCTTGGGTGTGGACTGAGACTAAGTCTTGTAATAAACAATGCATTAAATGTTCTCCCCCCGGTCTATAGTTGGTGGTTGGGGTAGTACTTTACATGCAGTAAAGTGTGCAGTATATATGTTGCCATTTAATATAACGATCTCTACGTATATGCTAAACTGTTCCTACTGACAGTTTTGTAGGATTTTGATACATTTCAGGGGGACATTTAGTTAGAGTAGACTGCAACAGAGACCAGGTGGACCGGATATTCAGCCAGTGTTGGATCAGGTAGGATTGTCTTTACTGTGTGTTATCATGTGCATCTGTAATGTCCGTGGCTGCGGGCCGTCAGCTCCAATCCCCCCCCCTGACAGCCGCAGCCACGAGTCGGCAAGTGCTGGCCCCAGCCTCCTCCTCAGAAGATGCCAGCGCTCGCTTCCACTCACATCAGCCGGATCCCGTATGGACCTTTGATGAACTTTGAACCCGTGACTACCCAGGACTATAAGAGGGGTCCAGCCCTCTGCTTCTATGCCTGAGCGTTGTTGATGTTTCCTAAGTTTGTCTATGTGATGGCTTCCTAGTGTTTTCCTGTTCCTGTTCCCAGCATTCCATACTATCCTGGTCGAGCACTGTGCTGTGCCAAAGTCGTGCCGTGTTGTATCCCACGTCTGACCTGCTTCACCTCACCTGACGTCTACCTGCTGCATAGTCTAAGCCGAGCCTGCCCTGCTGCTGTCCGAGCTGCCACAGGTACCTATACGAACTATAGACCTTGACCTGCACCCTGTTGGCCAGCTGCCTTACCGCCAAGGCGGTACGGCCCAGTGGGTCCACAGACCCTTCGTGACAGTACGCTCAGGCCATGGACCCCGCTGGCCGATTCAAGACTATGACGACGTCTCAAGAAATGCGGGCGGATATGCTAGACCTCCGGTCTCGACAGGACCAACTCCAGGCGTTGAACATTCTTGCACGTCGGCAGGAGGCACAAGCTGCCATTCCTCCTACTACACCTCCTGGCAGTGTTGATCCTCAGACTACACCTCTTGGCTGTGTTGACCCGTGTGTTTCTTTGCCACTTCCTGACCGCTATGATGGAGAAGCAAGTACCTGTCGTGGATTTCTGAATCAGTGCCAGATCCACTTCAGCCTGTATAATAGGACATTTTTGTCTGATGGCGCAAGGGTCGCTTTCATCATCTCTCTCCTCGCTGGCAAGGCTCTTGCATTGGCGAACCCTATCTGGGAGAGACAAGGACCAGAGACCCGTGACTTCCAAGCCTTCCACCGGATTTTTCGTATGGTGTTTGAGGAGCCTGGTCGGGTGTCATCTGCAGCAGCTTCTTTGATTAATCTACACCAAGGAGACACCTCCGTGAATGAGTACGCCATCCACTTCCGCACCCTGGCGAGAGAGCTGTTATGGAACAATGGGGCCCTGGTGGCTGCATTCCTGCATGGACTGGCTCCTAAAATTAAGGACGAACTTGCCGCTCGGGATCTGCCGTCTACCCTGGATCACCTCATCCTTCTGTCCGCCCGGATTGATATACAGATCCTAGAACACCTCCAAGAGGTTCGACGGGAGTGAGTCCTCCCCAGTCTGGTTCCTACTTTGCAGAAATCCCTACAGTCCTCAGATGTCGATCTTCCCAAGGAGTCTGTGATGATGGACCAGTGTAAGTTAACCACACAGGAGAGACCACGCAGATGCACTTCTGGACTCTGTCTAAATTGCGGCCATCTTGTGCGCCTGTGTCCCCATAGATCCCAAAGCCTATGGTTGCTAGGAGTGACAACCTTCAGTAAGAATGGACTTCTGTCTAAATTGTCCATACCTCTGACCATAGTGTCTGGCGAGAGAACGCATTAGGTCTCTGCGTATCTGGACTCTGCATCTGCTGCTAATTTCATCCGTAGGGACCTGGTGGACCTTCTGCAATTACCCACCACCCCTCTGGAGAGCCTATTGACAGTTGCTTCCGTAAATGGACTACCTCTGCCAGGCCCAGTTATAGCTGTGACCAAGCCACTGAGGCTCCAAGTAGGGGCTCTTCTCTCCAAACTTCTCTCCTTCTATGTCCTATCCAAAGCTGTTAACCCTGTGTTGCTGGGCCTGCCTTGGCTCCGGATTGCATGCCCCAGTCCTGGACTGGAATTCTGGAGAGGTTTTCCTGTGGGGCCCTGAGTGTCAAAGCCGTTGCCTGGTGCAGATTCGTTTGGTTCAGCCTTCTCTACCTCAGTGATTGGCAGGATTGCCGAGTCATTATGCTTCATTTTCTGACGTCTTCAGCAAGAGGAAGGCGGAGACATTGCCTCCACATCAGGCATATGACTGCCCTATTGAACTGATTCCTGGTGCATCCCTTCCCCATGGTAGGGTATATCCTCTCTCCTTGCCAGAGACTCTGTCCTTGTCCACCTATGTGAAAGAGAACTTGGAGAGGGGCTTCATACGAAAGTCTTCCTCCCCGGCAGGAGCCGGGTTCTTCTTTGTCAAAAAGAAAGATAGCTCTCTTTGTCCTTGTATCGACTACCGAGGTCTCAACCAGATCACGGTGAAGAATAAATATCCATTGCCACTGATCTCTGAACTGTTTGATCGTATATGTGGTGCCAAGATTTTTTCTAAACTAGACCTGCGTGGGGCTTACAACCTAGTCCGGATTCACCAGGGTGATGAATGGAAGACTGCATTTAACACCCGTGATGGACACTATGAGTATCTAGTAATGCCCTTCGGCCTGTGTAATGGTCCCTCGGTATTTCAGGAGTTTGTTAATTACATTTTCCGTGACCCCCTCTATGTTTGTGTTGTGGTCTATCTTGATGACATCTTGATTTTTTCTCCAGATCCTATGACGCATCAGAGACATGTCCGTCAAGTTCTGCTACGGTTAAGGGAGAATCGTCTGTATGCCAAGTTGGAGAAGTGCGTGTTTGACAGAGATGCTCTACCATTCCTCGGCTACATCGTCTCGAATCGAAGTCTCGAGATGGATCCTGAGAAGGTAAAGTCTGTCCTGGAATGGCTACGCTCCCAAGGTGTGAGGGCTATACAGCACTTTTTGGGATTCGCCAATTTTTACAGACAGTTTATTCCGAACTTTTCCTCACTGACTTCTCCCATCTCTAACCTTACTAAGAAGGGTATGAAAGCCAAGGTGTGGACTCTCGAGGCAGAGTCCGCATTCAATAGCCTGAAGAGTGCCTTCACGTCAGCCTCTATCCTCCATCATCCGGATGTGTCTTTGCAGTTCTCGTTGGAGGTGGACGCATTCTCTGTCAGTGCGGGCCCACTCCTGTTCCAGAGAGGTCCCAAGGGCAAGTCAAGGGTATGTGGATATTTCTCTAAGCTCTTCTGTTCCGCAGAACGCAACTACTCGATTAGGGATCCGGAGTTACTGGCCATCAAATTGGCTCTGGAGGAGTGGAAACCTCTACTAGAGGGCGCAGCACATCCGATCCTAATTTTTAGATACCACTAGAATTTGACCTACCTCCAGACGGCCCAACGGCTGAATCCTCGTTAGGCCAGGTGGTCACTGTTCTTTACCAGGTTCCAGTTTGAGCTCCATTATCGCCTGGCCGACAAGAATGTGAGGGCTGATGCCAGGTCTTTTGAGACGGAAGACACCATGGAGATTCCACAGAATATTATTGATCTGTCTTTGTCAATCCCCTGCAAGTTGGGGACATTCCTCCAGGCAGGACTTTTGAGCGCATGGCTGATCGTGGAAGAATCCTCCACTCGGGACACTCCTCTAGACTGGCAGGTCACGCGGGGGTCCGTAAGACCCGGGATCTCATTGCTCATCATTTCTGGTGGCCCACAAGGCCCAAGGACCTTATGGACTTTGTTTCTTCCTGTTCTGTATGTGCAGCCAACAAGGTTGCTCACTCCAGACCTGCTGGTCTGCTTCAGCCATTGCCTGTGCCCAATGCTCCCTGGCAGAATATAGCTATGGGCTTTATTACGTATCTGCCTCTCTCCCGGATGCAGTACTGTCTGGGTGGTGGTGGATCGATTTTTGAAGATGGCCCACTTTGTTCCTCTGACCGGTCTTCCTTCTGCTCCTCAGCTGGCCAAGCTGTTCATTCAACACATCTTCCGTCTGCACGGCTTGCCACAGCATATTATGTCTGATCGAGGGGTTCAGTTTACCTCGAAGTTCTGGAGAGCCCTCTGCGGATTCCTCGGTGTGAAGTTGGACTTTTCCTCAGCCTACCATCCTCAGTCCAATGGTCAGGTCGAGAGGATCAATTAGATGTTGGAGAACTACCTACGCCACTTCATCTCTAAGCAGCATGATGACTAGGTGCAGTTGCACCCATGGGCTGAATTTTCCTACAATAATCACACCAGCGAGTCCACAAGGAATTCACCGTTCTTCATTGTCTACGGCCAGCACCCACAAATTCCTCTCCTGGTGCCCGATACTTCCGAGGTACCAGTGGCTGACTCAGCTTTTAGAGACTTCATGCTGATCTGGCAGCAGACTCGATCCTCCATCCTAATGGCAGTCGACCGCAAGAAACGGAAGGCTGACAAAAGGAGAAGAGAACCCCCTCAGTTTCTTCCTGGCATAAGAGTCTGGCTGTCTTCCAGGAATATCCGACTAAGGTTGCCATCATGCAAATTTGCTCCCAGGTTCCTCGGACCCTTCGAGATCCTACAGCAGATCAACCCTGTCACCTACAAGCTTCGGCTGCCTCCTACCCTCAAGATCCCCAACTCCTTCCCCGTCTCCCTCCTGAAGCCGGTGGTTCTGAACCGCTATACCAAAACTCCTAGCCCTGTGGTTGCTTCCAGTGGCCCTTCAGACACCTTTGAGGTTAAGGAGATCTTGGACACCAAAAAAGTGAGAGGAAAGACTTTTTATTTGGTGGATTGGAGGGGGTTTAGTCCTGAAGAGAGGTCTTGGGAGCCAGAGGAGAACCTCAATGCTCCTACTCTTCTGAAGAAGTTTTTCTCTCGCTCTGGTCCCAAGAAGCGGGGGCATAAGAGGGGGGATACTGTAATGTCCGTGGCTGCGGGCCGTCAGCTGCAATCCCCCCTGACACCTGCAGCCAGGAGTCGGCAAGCGCTGGCTCCAGCCTCCTCCTCAGGAGACGCCAGCGCTCGCTTCCACTCACCCCAGCCGGATCCCGTAGGGTGCGCGCGCACGCTCGTGCTCGCTCTTAAAGGGGCAGCGCGCGCACCGGACCTTTGATGAACTTTGAACCCGTGAGTACCCTGGACTATAAGAGGGGTCCAGCCCCCTGCTTCTATGCCTGAGCGATGTTGATGTTTCCTAAATTTGTCTATGTGATGGCCTTCTAGTGTTTTCCTGTTCCTGTTCCCAGCATTCCATACTATCCTGGTCGAGCACTGTGCTGTGCCAATGTCGTGCCATGCTGTATCCCACGTCTGACCTGCTTCACCTCGCCTGACGTGTCTACCTATTGCCTAGTCCAAGCCGAGCCTGCCCTGCTGCTGTCCGAGTTGCCACTGGTACCTATACGAACTATAGACATGGACCTGCGCCCTGTTGGCCAGCTGCCTTACCGCCAAGGCGGTATGGCCCAGTGGGTCCACAGACCCTTCATGACAGCGTCTCTACTGCGTTACTGGTAAAGGGTGACCCAGAGCTTAGATTTCCCTTCAAATCCTATATTCAATTTATGTAGCCCCAACCTGAGAATAGTGTTGCCCTCACATGGCCCTCACCTTCAAGTAATGGTTAGTTACATTCAAGTTTTAGAAAGTTAAAGATACAACATGACAAGATGTCTTACCAGACTTTTTTTTAAATAGTTATGTATCTACATCTCCGCTGTATGAGAGGTGGACTGAAACACAAAGATACAATCCAGAAATAGAGAATCCTTGTAACATAACATCGCGATCTACAGGTTTGCACTCTGAGGTCTACCAGTAGATCATAAACAGTTTTTTTTGTCAAAACTGGTTTTATAGCCTTCACTTCATGTAAATGGGAGTAAAAAAAAATCTAGCATTTTCCGAGCGTCTTTTGCTGGGCAGCGTCAGTCTCAGACTCCCATACATGACTCTTGCCAATCTGGGCATGCTAAGCATAGCAAGCTGGCATAGGATCAAGGCTATATTGCATGGATAGAATAATATGATTCTAATACAAGAAATGCTAGGATTGCAGCATACAATAGACATTAGCAGCCCATTCTACAGTAAAACTAGCGCTGAATGACTGATATCACTTGCATTCTGACGCCCCAGCATTACTTCTGTTTCCTGCATCTAATGATCAGTATGGTGAACAGGGGACTTTTCTATAATCCTTTGTGATAGATACGGTAAATTTATGATTGATCCCATTATCTGGTTGTTTTCTCGGTTTATGTCAACGTGACGCCAGAGGTATACCTTAGAAGACTGGCGTATTCTATAAAGCTTCTTCCTTTACCCCTCTACAAGATGGTGATTAGTGAGCATCCTGGCTCTCATTCTGCCTGTTTATAAGATTATTTCAGCTGTATTTTACCAATGCCTGAATACACAACTAACCTAATCTCTTGTCTTCTTAGCGCCTCATGCCGACCAACTCAGAAGCCCAGGAAGAATATTTAACCCGTTAGTGACCACCCATTGGTGTTTTTACGGTGGCCACTAACAGGCTTTATTCCCTTGCAATTGCCTTTTTACGGCGCTGCATCGGAATAAATAAATAAATAGAGCAGGAAGCCGTCAAATCTCCCTGCTCTAACGGGCAAGATCGATATCGGTATCAGACGCAAGCACCACATCTGAGTGGTTTTGATCTGAGTGGTAAGATCGCAGGGTGACGGTGGTTTCTATGGCAGCCGGGGGGGCTTAATAAAGGCCGCCGTGTCTGCCACTAGTTATGCCTGCTAGGTTTTATACGGACAGGCACTAATACAAAAGTATTGCAGTATATTATAAAGCGATTGGATGATCGCATAGTGAAATCCCCTAGTGGGACCAGTAAAAAAGTTTAAAAGAAAGATGAATAAAGTTAATAAAAAAATAAGTGAAAAAAAAATGAAAAACCCACTTTTCCCCTTACAAAATGTTTTATTAAACAAAAACGAAAATATCTAAAAAAGTTACACATATTTGGTATCGCCGCATCTGTAACGACACCAACTATAAAGTTATTACATTATTTAACCCGCACGGTGAGCACCATAAAAAGTGATCAAAAAGTCGCATCTACTCCAAAATGGTACCAATGAAAACTACAAGTCGTTACGCAAAAAAAAGGCGGCAAAATAAAAAACTTATGGCTCTTGAAATACGGAGACACAAACACAAATAATTTTGAAAAATAGGGTTTTTACTGTCTAAAAGTAGTAAAACATACAAAATCTATATAAATTTGGTATCGTTGCAACCGTAACAACCCGCTGAATGAAGTTATTGTGTTATTTATGCCACACGGTAAACGGTGTAAATTTAGGATGCAAAAAAAGGGTGGCAAAATTGCTGTTTTTTTTTATTCTACTGGATCAACAACTTTAGGTACAGGGACCTTAATAGTAATAATATGATACTATTATAATAATTGTAAAATATAAGAAGTAAGGTAAAAGAAATAGCAGTAGTATCATAGTAATATATTATAATGATAGTATAGTAACTCAATAATACTGTTAATGATAGAATAATTAACATCAGCAGGTTTGATCCAGGGTTCTAGGACTGATCACCTTTTCCTTGGGTCAAGAAGGAATTTTCCCCCTGTGACACAAATTGGCCCAACGTGTTTAGGGGTTTTGCCTTCTTCTGGATCAACAGCTTCAGGTATAAGAACCTTAATCATAACAACAGCAGAATAACATGAGTAATAACAATTGCGATAATGGTACAAATGTAAAAGTATAATCATAATAGTAATATGTGTTTATTAATAGTAGTAATAGTGTAGTAATACTACTACTAATAATAAGTGTAGGAATAATAAGTAATAGTTTAAAATGCTAAGTATCAATTTGTTATTGATCTCAGCAGGCATGATCCAGGGTTCTAGTGTCACGGCGCGGGGTGTGGACCCACTGTGCCGTACTGCGTAGCGGGGTAGCAGCTGGCCAACAAGGTACAAAACAATGTCTAAAGTTCAGAATGGGTACCTGAGGAAAAGTAACGGAAGCACAACTTGACTTTCACAGCAGGTAGCACCGTGAATGCAGCGGAAGACACAACTTGACTTTCTCAGTAGATACGATAGCACGGGGTACAGGCAGCAGGAACGGGTAACACTGGGAACTAGGAAACACTGGGAGACCATATGCAAGGCAAACTTAGGTATACAACAAAGCTCAGGTGAGGAACAAGTGGGCAGAGCCCCTTTTTATAGTCCAGCAGCCATTTGGGCTAATTATTGGTTGGTGACAGCTGGACGCGTACTGGCCCTTTAAGGCCGTGCAAGCGCGGGCGCACGCGCCCTGCGGGAAACAGTCCGAGGACCTGGAAGTGAGTGCCGGCATCTCCCTGGAGGGAGCTGATGCCGAGATGACAGATGTCCATGGCCAGGGTCGTCAGAGGGTAAGTCTGAACGACGGCCCCCGGCCATAGACATTACATCTAGGAATGATGCCCTTTTCCTGGGTCAAGGAGGGATTTTCGCCGGTGACACAAATTGGCTAAATGTGTCCAGGGTTTTTGCCTTCTTCTGGATCAACAGCTTTAGGTTTAGGGACCTTATAAGAAGTAATTGTATATGTAATGTTAGCGATTACCTCAATGCTGCTTGAGTCTGCAGGGAGAGAGCATGCACGTAAACCAAAAGCCCAAATCTGCAACCACTCTGATCGACAGCATCTAAGGCTACTCTAAGGTGTTCGCCAGAGCCGACCGCAAGGTTGGATGGACTTTGCTGCTCAGAACCTAGGTTGTCTTAGCAGAGTGCAGTCAGGGACAAGAGGTGCAATGCAGGCAAACTTGAGCTGGAAACCAGACAGCCAGAGGGTGACTGAAAGTTCAAAACAGAAGTCAAGCGGATAACAGGAATAGCGAAAGGTCAAAACCGACTGGGAGCGCATAATCAAAATCGGTAAGCAGAGAGTAAACGGGAGACAAGCCGAGGTCAGTTTACACGAGGTCCAGAATCAGAAGTGCAGGTGATGTCAGAAGCTGATCAGAAACCAAAGGAGGAAATTCACAAGCAAAGGACAGGTGGAAAAGACAGGCATAAATACAACTCCACAGCTGATTGGCAGACGGACAGGGAAAAGAGATAGGCTCAAGTCAAAGGAATAAGCTAAAGAAGTCGTCATAAGGGAGCAGGTGTTTTCCTAACAGTATAATATTACAAAAAGAGTGATGGGGTAACATTAATGGGGTTTTCCCATCAGAGACATTTATGACATATCCAGAGGATATTAACCCCTTAGTGACCAGCCCATTTTAGGCCCTAATGACCAAGCTATTTTATTCGTTTTTCTATAGTCGCATTCAAAGAGCTATAACGTTTTTATTTTTTCGTCTACATAGCTGTATGAGGACTTGTTTTTTGCGGGATTAGTTGTGCTTTTTAATGGCACCATTTTTGGGTACATATAATTTTTATATTAACTTTTATTAACCTTTTTGCGGGGGATTATAAAAAAAAACTGAAATTCCGCCATTGTTCTATGCGTTTTTAAATTGACGCCGTTCACTGTGCGACGTAAATAACACATTACCTTTATTCTATGGGTCGGTACGATTACGGCGATACCACATATGTAGAGTTTTTTTTATGTTTTACGACTTTTGCACAATAAAAACACTTTTGAACTAAAATTATTTGATTTTGCATCGTCGCTTTCCAAGAGCCGTAATTTTTTTATTTTTCCATCAATGTAGTGATTTTTTGGGCTTGTTTTTTGCGGGACGAGACGTACTTTTGATTGGTACTGTTTTGGGGTGCATGGGACTTATTGATTCATTTTTATTATGACTTTTTTGGGGGGCAATGGAAAAAAATTGCAATTTCGCCATGGTTTTTTGCGTTTTTTTTTTACGGTGTTCACTTTGCGGTTTAAATTACATATTAACTTTCTTAATGGAGTCATTACGGTCGCGGCGATACCACATAAAAAATGTTAAAAACAGCAATGAAGTTTCAGAGTCCAGGTGTTATCTTATATTCTAGATTCAAACCTCTTGGGTATAAGGTATCTAGTTCAAAGATCCAACGCAATTCCTTCCTTTTCAGTAATTTCTGTCTATCCCCTCCCCTTCTAAGTGTTGGGACACAATCTATTATCCTGAATCTTAATTGATTCAACTGGTGGTTTTTCTCAATAAAATGTCTCGGTATTGGTAATTCAATCATTTTCTTCCTGATTGTGCTCTTATGCTTATTAATTCTCAATTTGATGGGCATAGTCGTTTCTCCTATGTAAATTAATGAGCAGGGGCATGTGATCATGTACACGACAAAATCTGAATTACATGTGAACCTATGTCTGATGTTAAAAGTCTTCCCAGTGTAGGGGTGCTGGAATTTATTCCCCTTCAGGATGTTGTTACAATTGCAGCAATTTAAACACGGAAAATTTCCATTTTTAGGGGGGCAGAGCAATAGTTGTGTGTTCTTCTTTCTACTGCCCACATCTGATTTAACCAATGTATCTCTAATATTTTTGGTCCTCCGATAGGACATAATAGGTGGTATACTCAATGTGTCAATCTCACTATGTCCCTTCGATACTATCGACCAATTTTTTCGCAAAATATTGCCAATATGGCCACTCAGGTTGCCAAAGTTTGAAATAAACGGTATACGTTCAACCTGTTTAGTCTTGGTTTTAGATTCTAAGATATCAGTTTCTAGTCTATCTCTATGTTTTTGTACAAGATTTCTAGGGTAACCTCTCTTTTTAAATTTATTACACATCTGTGTCAACCTAATTTGTTTCTGTGTTGTATCTGATACAATTCTATCAACTCGTAACAGTTGACTCCATGGAAGAGACTCTATCATGTGTCTTGGGTGGTTACTGTTATATAAGAGGAGATTGTTTCTGTCTGTGGTTTTCACAAATAAATCCGTGGAGAATACTCCATCTTTCAGTTGTACCAATGTATCCAAGAACTGCAATTCCTGGTCAGAGCAAACCATAGTGAACTGCAGTGCTGGAATATGGCTGTTTAACTCCAACAAGAATTGATCTAAGCACAATCTATCCCCCTCCCAGATGACAAAAATGTCATCAATGAATCTCCACCAGCAGCGGATGTGACCCATGTGTGGAGAGGTGTAGACATGCTCCTCTTCAAAGGTGGACATGAAGATGTTGGCATACGTTGGGGCCACATTGGACCCCATCGCTGTCCCTCTGAGCTGCAAGTAGAACTGGTCACCAAAGAGGAAGTAATTCCTCCCGAGTACCAACTCCAGCAGCTGGAGGATGAAGCGTCTACACCCTGGGTCACATCCGGCGCTGGCGAGACAATTCTCAACTGCCCTTAAACCTCTATTGTGTTCGATGCTGGTATATAGAGATACAATGTCAAACGAGACTAGCAATAGTGGACCTCTCGCCTCGATGTTCTTTAATTTACACAAAAAAACTGTCGTATCTTTGATATATGATTTTGCCTTGATGGCGAAATCTCTCAAAACTTTATCCAGAAAGATGGCAATGTTATTGAAAATTGAACCTCTCCCTGATACGATAGGTCTACCTGGGGGGGCATGTAGATTTTTGTGAATCTTAGGGAGTGTATATAGTACTGGAGTAATGGGTTCCTCTACCTTCAGAAAATGCCCTAATTGTTGGTCAATAATACCTTGTTCCACTGCAACATCAATAATCACTTTAATCTCTCTGAGTAAATCAGGTTTGGGGTCTCTGGGTAATAATTGGTATATTTCCATATCTGCCAGTTGTCTATAAATTTCGGATTCATATTTATTGCTATCTAAAATAACTGTAGCACCGCCCTTATCGGCCTGTTTTATGGTAATCTCCTTATTGCTCATGAGTTCCTTCAAAGCCTGCCTTTCCTTTCTGGACAGATTTGAATTGATCCTAGTATCCTGAATTGTACTCTCTTTTAATATCCTTTTATTAATATTGTACACTTTATGGGTGACCATCGAGATATGTTCATCTTCTTCCCCCCCCCCTTTTTTTAAACAATAAAAAGCTTTCTGTAAAAATATCTTGGATATTAAAGAAAAAGGTTTTTAATAAAAATTTTTTGCATATCTTTTACAGTTGGGGATTACTCTGCTTGGAGGTCCGTTCACCACACACCAGCGGGCATACGACCAGGTCGTGGACTGTACATTTTTTCTCTTCCCTTCTTTATCGCGAGTGTTTGTGCACTCATTATGGAGAACATAGAGGTCTCAATGGGGATATTATAAGTGATGATCGACAATTTACTAGAAGTCTAGTGTACTATGCAGTACAAATATTCGATGTATTCCATCGAATGTATGTTACGAGCATTCCCTATAATTATTTTCTGTCCACTTTTGGTGATCTAATTCATATAGGCGATTTAACACAACTGATGACTTCAAGATCTTACCACTTTTTGACCCGCATAATTGGTTAACTACAGGTTAAATTTATTTTTTTCATTTCTCATTTGCAGTGGACGCCTGGACACAGGTGACTTGTCGTCACGTAGTGACGGCGTCCTTGACAACATGAGATTACATTCTATAGCGTCTTCCCATGTGATCGCTATCACATTGTGTGGACTGGTACTTCTGAACCACATAATGTGAGAGTGAGGACATTATACCCTCTATAGGCACCTGCGTGAAAGAGATGTTTTTGTAATACTTCTGTTTTTTTTATTATGCCGTTGCGATGCACTGATTGCGGAGCATGCGCGGTGACGTCCTGGGATCGGAGCTGGAACCTGGAGTGTGGTGGACTTCCCTTCTCCGTTTTCTATTCCAAGATTAACAATTCATGGCTTAAATATTTACTACGGATTGAAGATGTATTGTATGTCGGATTTATACACTTTTTGTATTATGTAACAAGTTGTTGGTTGTCATTAAGACTAATATATGATTCACCTGGGAGACCGGGATCACGATTCTCACTGGCTGCAATGTACCATGTGATCATTTGAATTCACCTATTTAGTATGATGTTTTTAGATATAATGTTAGGCTTGACAAAGACCCCACACTCACTATGGGTCGAAACGTTGCCTGTCTGTCGTGGATGTTTTGACAATAAAACCACTTTGATCATCTGGAGACGTGTGCTGTTGTTCGACTATTTTACTTGGAATTCTACAACATGGCGGAGGGGGTTTGCCTGGCTTGACAGCGTGCACCGCGCCAGACTCGGGATCTGTGCTTCTTCAAAACCTTTCATTTTTCTTCATATCAAACCACGGAAGCGGGCACTTTGATCATGAATCCGAATCCACCCAGTGTCATGGGTCTGATTCCCCGAGATATTACTACACCACCTTTGCAAGGTATGTCAAATACATTTGCGTACAGCAATGAAGATGTATTGAGGATTGTACAGAGTGCAACGTACGATTCAGCGTTCCTGAGCACACCATCAATGGATGCCTTGAAAAGGCAATACGAAAGTGAAGCGAAGAGAAGAATTTCACTTGAGTTACATTTATCTACATTGTTGGAGTACTACAAGGCACAGAGGATCCCCAGGGGCTTGAGATCACATCTACGCCCGAATCTTTTTCCAAACAACGAATACTTCTGCACGAAGTTTGAGCATATATCTAACAAATATGCGTTTGATTTGATTCTTCTCAATGTGGAGTACCTACAATCGGAAATTGTGTCGATTGATAATAAATTAAAGGAAATTGAAGCATTAATTGTTCAATCCTCTAATGAGCAGATCTTTGGTTCTCTAAAAGAGAAAATCTCCACTAATTTGGATAGAGTGAAAATGGAAATAGAGAGAACGAAGAGAGATAAATGGCATCGTGATTTGGAGGACTATCGAAATGGTAAAATCTATAATTGGCAAAGTACCAATGTATATGGTCCTCCCCAGAGACGCAGGAAATCAAGGAAACAGGGGAGTGGCAATTTTCTATATACCACAGGCGATTCCGATTCCACTGATGAAGCCAACCATGTACCTTTTTTAGACAAAGGTCCACTTGGAAACATGGACGGTCTAGGAGGGGGGGACGGAAACACCAACGGCAACGTAAGAGGCCAATTCCGCTCGAGATCGAGACCCCCGATGAGGAGGAATCCTCCAAGAACGAAAACATAGTGGTAAATATCTCTTCTATTGATCTTACGAATGACCAACTACAAGTATTACAGAAGGGACTTTCATTTTGTCTTGATACTAATGTCGATTGGTTCCAATTAGATTTGGACCTCAAAGGTTTTTTTAGACGTCTGAACCTTAAAGTGTTGTTTTCTAAAGAGTGTGTTACTGTTTGTGATAAGGTTGATTCCAATTGTATTTTTCAATCTAACAAATTAGGTCTCAGACCGATTAGCACATATATGCCTCCCTCTAGCCCAGTCATTGAGACATTTTCCAAGATTGTGTTAGAAGAGATAAGGATATTAAAAGAGAGTACAATTCAGGATACTAGGATCAATTCAAATCTGTCCAGAAAGGAAAGGCAGGCTTTGAAGGAACTCATGAGCAATAAGGAGATTACCATAAAACAGGCCGATAAGGGCGGTGCTACAGTTATTTTAGATAGCAATAAATATGAATCTGAAATTTATAGACAACTGGCAGATATGGAAATATACCAATTATTACCCAGAGACCCCAAACCTGATTTACTCAGAGAGATTAAAGTGATTATTGATGTTGCAGTGGAACAAGGGTATTATTGACCAACAATTAGGGCATTTTCTGAAGGTAGAGGAACCCATTACTCCAGTACTATATACACTCCCTAAGATTCACAAAAATCTACATGCCCCCCCAGGTAGACCTATCGTATCAGGGAGAGGTTCAATTTTCAATAACATTGCCATCTTTCTGGATAAAGTTTTGAGAGATTTCGCCATCAAGGCAAAATCATATATCAAAGATACGACAGTTTTTTTGTGTAAATTAAAGAACATCGAGGCGAGAGGTCCACTATTGCTAGTCTCGTTTGACATTGTATCTCTATATACCAGCATCGAACACAATAGAGGTTTAAGGGCAGTTGAGAATTGTCTCGCCAGCGCCGGATGTGACCCAGGGTGTAGACGCTTCATCCTCCAGCTGCTGGAGTTGGTACTCGGGAGGAATTACTTCCTCTTTGGTGACCAGTTCTACTTGCAGCTCAGAGGGACAGCGATGGGGTCCAATGTGGCCCCAACGTATGCCAACATCTTCATGTCCACCTTTGAAGAGGAGCATGTCTACACCTCTCCACACATGGGTCACATCCGCTGCTGGTGGAGATTCATTGATGACATTTTTGTCATCTGGGAGGGGGATAGATTGTGTTTAGATCAATTCTTGTTGGAGTTAAACAGCCATATTCCAGCACTGCAGTTCACTATGGTTTGCTCTGACCAGGAATTGCAGTTCTTGGATACATTGGTACAACTGAAAGATGGAGTATTCTCCACGGATTTATTTGTGAAAACCACAGACAGAAACAATCTCCTCTTATATAACAGTAACCACCCAAGACACATGATAGAGTCTCTTCCATGGAGTCAACTGTTACGAGTTGATAGAATTGTATCAGATACAACACAGAAACAAATTAGGTTGACACAGATGTGTAATAAATTTAAAAAGAGAGGTTACCCTAGAAATCTTGTACAAAAACATAGAGATAGACTAGAAACTGATATCTTAGAATCTAAAACCAAGACTAAACAGGTTGAACGTATACCGTTTATTTCAAACTTTGGCAACCTGAGTGGCCATATTGGCAATATTTTGCGAAAAAATTGGTCGATAGTATCGAAGGGACATAGTGAGATTGACACATTGAGTATACCACCTATTATGTCCTATCGGAGGACCAAAAATATTAGAGATACATTGGTTAAATCAGATGTGGGCAGTAGAAAGAAGAACACACAACTATTGCTCTGCCCCCCTAAAAATGGAAATTTTCCGTGTTTAAATTGCTGCAATTGTAACAACATCCTGAAGGGGAATAAATTTCAGCACCCCTACACTGGGAAGACTTTTAACATCAGACATAGGTTCACATGTAATTCAGATTTTGTCGTGTACATGATCACATGCCCCTGCTCATTAATTTACATAGGAGAAACGACTATGCCCATCAAATTAAGAATTAATAAGCATAAGAGCACAATCAGGAAGAAAATGATTGAATTACCAATACCGAGACATTTTATTGAGAAAAACCACCAGTTCAATCAATTAAGATTCAGGATAATAGATTGTGTCCCAACACTTAGAAGGGGAGGGGATAGACAGAAATTACTGAAAAGGAAGGAATTGCGTTGGATCTTTGAACTAGATACCTTATACCCAAGAGGTTTGAATCTAGAATATAAGATAACACCTGGACTCTGAAACTTCATTGCTGTTTTTAACATTTTTTATTAATATTGTACACTTTATGGGTGACCATCGAGATATGTTCATCTTCTTTCCCCCCCCCCCTTTTTTTAAACAATAAAAAGCTTTCTGTAAAAATATCTTGGATATTAAAGAAAAAGTTTTTTAATAAAAATTTTTTGCATATCTTTTACAGTTGGGGATTACTCTGCTTGGAGGTCCGTTCACCACACACCAGCGGGCATACGACCAGGACGTGGACTGTACATTTTTTCTCTTCCCTTCTTTATCGCGAGTGTTTGTGCACTCATTATGGAGAACATAGAGGTCTCAATGGGGATATTATAAGTGATGATCGATAATTTACTAGAAGTCTAGTGTACTATGCAGTACAAATATTCGATGTATTCCATCGAATGTATGTTACGAGCATTCCCTATAATTATTTTCTGTCCACTTTTGGTGATCTAATTCATATAGGCGATTTAACACAACTGATGACTTCAAGATCTTACCACTTTTTGACCCGCATAATTGGTTAACTACAGGTTAAATTTATTTTTTTCATTTCTCATTTGCAGTGGACGCCTGGACACAGGTGACTTGTCGTCACGTAGTGACGGCGTCCTTGACAACATGAGATTACATTCTATAGCGTCTTCCCATGTGATTGCTATCACATTGTGTGGACTGGTACTTCTGAACCACATAATGTGAGAGTGAGGACATTATACCCTCTATAGGCACCTGCGTGAAAGAGATGTTTTTGTAATACTTCAGTTTTTTTTATTATGCCGTTGCGATGCACTGATTGCGGAGCATGCGCGGTGACGTCCTGGGATCGGAGCTGGAACCTGGAGTGTGGTGGACTTCCCTTCTCCGTTTTCTGTTCCAAGATTAACAATTGATGGCTTAAATATTTACTACGGATTGAAGATGTATTGTATGTCGGATTTATACACTTTTTGTATTATGTAACAAGTTGTTGGTTGTCATTAAGACTAATATATGATTCACCTGGGAGACCGGGATCACGATTCTCACTGGCTGCAATGTACCATGTGATCATTTGAATTCAACTATTTAGTATGATGTTTTTAGATATAATGTTAGGCTTGACAAAGACCCCACACTCACTATGGGTCGAAACGTTGCCTGTCTGTCGTGGATGTTTTGACAATAAAACCACTTTGATCATCTGGAGACGTGTGCTGTTGTTCGACTATTTTACTTGGAATTCTACAACATGCCGGAGGGGGTTTGCCTGACTTGACAGCGTGCACCGCGCCAGACTCGGGATCTGTGCTGCTTCAAAACCTTTCATTTTTCTTCATATCCAGAGGATATGTCATAAATGTCAGATAGATGCGGGTCCCACCTCTGCGACCTTCACCTATCTCTAGAACGGCAACAGCTTGAACTTTCGAAGGCTGTGAAAATTAACAAAGACTACTGTTATATCTATATATATATATATATATATATATATATATATATATATATATATATATATATATATACACACACACTACCGTTCAGAAGTTTAGGGTCACTTAGAAATGTCCTTATTTTTGAAAGAAAAGCACAGTTTTTTTCAATGAAGATAACATTAAATTAATCAGAAGTACACTCTATACATTGTTAATATGCTAAATGACTATTCTAGCTGCAAACGTCTGGTTTTTAATGCAATATCTACATAGGTGTATAGAGGCCCATTTCCAGCAACCATCACTCCAGTGTTCTAATGGTACATTGTGTTTGCTAACTGTGTTAGAAGGCTAATGGATGATTAGAAAACACTTGAAAACCCTTGTGCAATTATGTTAGCACCGCTGTAAACAGTTTTGCTGTTTAGAGGAGCTATAAAACTGACCTTCCTTAGAGCTAGTTGAGAATCTGGAGCATTACATTTGTGGGTTCGATTAAACTGTCAAAATGGCTAGAAAAAGAGAGCTTTCATGTGAAACTCTACAGTCTATTCTTGTTCTTAGAAATGAAGGCTATTCCATGCGAGAAATTGCCAAGAAACTGAAGATTTCCTACAATGGTGTGTACTACTCCCTTCAGAGGACAGCACAAACAGGCTCTAACCAGAGTAGAAAGAGAAGTGGGAGGCCCTGCTGCACAACTGAGCAACAAGACAAGTACATTAGAGTCTCTAGTTTGAGAAATAGACGCCTTACAGGTCCTCAACTGGCAGCTTCATTAAATAGTACCCGCAAAATGCCAGTGTCAACGTCTACAGAGAAGAGAGCGACTCCGGGATGCTGGCCTTCAGGGCAGAGTGGCAAAGAAAAAGCCATATCTGAGACTGGCTAATAAAAGGAAAAGATTAATATGGGCAAAAGCACACAAACATTGGACAGAGGAAGATTGGAAAAAAGTGTTATGGTAAAGTGGGAGATTTGTACATGGTAAAAGGGATTTTGAATAAGGAAGGCAATCACTCCATTTTCCAACGCCATGCCATATCCTGTGGACAGCGCTTGATTGGATCCAATTTCATCCTACAACAGGACAATGACCCACAGCACACCTCCAAATTATGCAAGAAGTATTTAGGGAAGAAGCAGGCAGCTGGTATTCTATCTGTAATGGAGTGGCCAGCACAGTCACCAGATCTCAACCCCATAGAGCTGTTGTGGGAGCATCTTGACCGTATGGTACGCAAGAAGTGCCCATCAAGCCAATCCAACTTGTGGGAGGGGCTTCTGGAAGCATGGGGTGAAATTTCTCCCGATTACTTCAGCAAATTAACAGCTAGAATGCCAAAGGTCTGCAATGCTGTAATTGCAAAGTTTGAAGGAGAAAATTTTTATTTAAAATAAAAATCATTATTTCTAACCTTGTCAATGACTTGACTATATTTTCTAGTCATTTTGCAACTCATTTGATAAATATAAGTGTGAGTTTTCATGGAAAACACAAAACTGTCTGGGTGACCCCAAGCTTTTGAACAGTAGTGTGTGTATATATATATAAGAATTCCTTTTTAAATAGGACCTGTCTGTCCTTTTTTAGATAATTTTGGATAATAAATCTTGAAATTAAGCCCATTGTCCCATACTAAATGAGTTTATTTCCGTATGTTATTATAAAGCTTCTTAGGGAGATTGAGAATGAATAATATGTATTAACGAGAAGCTCACTTTACACATGTATTGCGTCCACTGATATATACTCTTTATCTAAGTGGATGCCCTAGCATCTGATAGCTAGATGGAGGGCAGCGAATACTCACGGATATAATAATATGTGCTCGCAATTGTGGCTGAGCTCTTTAGTTCTCCGGAAATCTCTATTGGAGAGCCGCTGTCACGTGATTTTATTCACTTGACAACGGCGTCCTTGGATATGGTAGACAGGATGAATACTCTCCGATTTGAATAATCACATGGGCATCCTTTTTGGCTTTTTTCAGGATAAATGGTTACTTTATGACAGGTAAAAATCTCTATATGTTGCACTTCTTTCCCTTTAGCGTCTTGTACGCATTGATACAATATAAGGCTGAGGCATGTGCAGTATATTGCTTTGAACGACGCTGATTGCTGCAACTTGGTGAGCTGGATTCCCTGCGTTTAGTCTTTATAAGATAGTTAAGGGTCCATGTATACTGATATGTTTTGTATTTTACATTATAGACTGCTGTTAATTGTTTATATGTCACTACTGAATGAATGTTTTATATGGATATACACCTGTGGAATAATTAACTTATACGTGTTCTACCATGATTGGATGAATTTTACCATGTGATATTGCATACCTGTGTATTTAAGAGGACGTTTTAGACACTTGTGTTAGGCTTGAGAAAGACCCTTCACGCACTGTGGGTCGAAACGATGCCTGCTTAATGCTGATGCTTTGAGAATAAATTTCTACCTTGTTTGACTCTACTCCTGGGGATGTGTGCTGCTGTCTACACCATAACTCTTTGATGATATCCTGTGGATATGTCATAAATGTCTCTGATGGGAAAACCCCTTTAATAATAATTAAATAAATGATAAATGATAACTATAACTTGTGTAGCCTCTCATTTATTGTAGGAAGAAAAACATTTAAGTTCACATTTGTTATTATCCATTTTCCATTTCCTTTTTTCTGATTCAGTGATAAAAAAACATTTGGTGAATATGTAAAATGATACAACAGTTCTGCTTCAACAATAAAATGGAGCTACCATTGTGTTCAGTCAATGAGCCCAATTTAAAAAGCAATTCAATAAATAAAGACGAGAACATATATAATAATATATCTAATAGAAATCTCTAAAGAACGATGGCTCTGGCACTCATGTACGTAGCATGCAAGCAAGAGGGAAAAAAACTAAACAAAAAATAGTTTTCTTTTCTGCTTAAACTTTCCAGAACCTGACAACAGACAGCCGGCGGTATGAGTTATGTTCACACCATGTCTGTGGTGCAAGTTCAGCACTTACACCGATGTGCCCACAGATTTTAACAGCCAAAGTGTATTCCAAAAGTGTGTCATTTTTTTTAATTGTATTGAAAAGCTAGTAGAATACCCTTTTCAAAACAAGGTTCTTCCCAAAAAACCTCAATCACAGGTGGTACACTTTTTTTTTTTTACAATTTGGAGTTAATAGCAGACATATGCAACTGTATAGGCCTATAATTGCATATGCTTAGTGGAATATGTGCTACTTAGTCTAGAGGTACTGTCTGCACCACCATCAGATTACACATACCTGATCTACAGTGCTTGAAGACAGTGACCACGTGTTTTAAAAATGCTGTATGTTGCTCCGCACTTTTAATTGTTGGATTTTTTGTAGAAATCTCTTCATGGTTCCAAAGAGGTCATCTTTCTAAATTGCAAATGAGTACAAATAAAAATGGGTTCTACCCTCAAGTCTTTGTAAATAACTAAGATGTTTTTTTTTATCATGATCCTTGTAAACAATATTAGTTTTCTTTATCGGGGTTATGTGTGGACGGAAAAGTGTTAGCAATGTACTCATTGCAGTATGTGAGTACACTGCTAATATATATTACGGTCCCCCCTCGCGCTGATTATGAGATTTTTATAGATTTGGCTGGTAACCCCCAAGACCTCAAGTGTTTACCATGCATGTTTAATGGAATTAAAAACAGTGTCAGGCTCGCAACTCCAAGTGCCAGATGCCCTCTGGTTCCAGGACTGCATGTGCTATGGAGGTTCTATATGGGTGTGCGTTTTTAACCATAAACATAACACCCCTAAACAGCCAGACATAATGTTGAGAATGACGTCTCTGGGTGCCTGGGCTGTTTTTGTTTCCTGTTCAAACACTTGGAGGGGTGTATGTAAACCCAGCATGATGCCTCCCTCACACCACCATAATTGTCCAATAATTGTTAAAGAGGCTTTGCCTACTCCCAGGTGATCTCCAGATGAAGATACTGTCCAGCATTAATCATGTTCAGACTAAAGGTAGATTAAAGACCCAATGTTCTAGTTTCCAAGCTTGACATTCTCTGCACTCAACTTCTGTGTGGGCAGATTATTGGGATGCATATTGAAGGCCATCACTTCTCATCTAATCTTCTGTAGAAAGTTTGGAAACTGTCCTCTTTTTGTATTCTACAAGGTCCCCTATACTCTGAGCATTTGTCATCTTGTAGCTAGGGACAGATAACAGTTTTCTTGTGACATTGCAACCATTTGACATCCACTGGTCGGGAGAGCAGTGATTGTCATTTTTCTCCTGTGGGCACCTATACCAAAAGCTAAAAATGACATCGTGTGGGACAGATATGTTCACTTAAATTTTGTGGAGGACATTTCCACAAAAAATATATATACATTGGGTGCTATCAGGACCAGATTAAAGTATTGTTGTACAGCTTGCAGGGCATGCAGCTCCTTGGACACTACCAACTAGGTTTGACTAGCCGTGAGGCATCATCCTACCTTTCATGAATTCATCAATTTGGGTTCACAGAGACATATTAATCTGGTGACAACCACTGCACGTCATGAGCTTTGTCATGCGTGGTCTCACCTTCTAGTGTTGGTTTAAGCCATGACACCCCTATCCTAGGACAGGGGGGGGGGGCAGTGTTTCTTTGAACCCAATTCCCAACCCTTGTAAGTAAGAAGAGTAGAAACTCTAAAACAGTTCACCACATACTTCTGTATCTGCAATGTATGAGGGAAGATGAACCAAACAATTTACAAAGTTCAACGTTTGATTCAATCAACATAGATTTAATCAGAGCACATTGGAAGTACATCCAATATAAAGATTTCTGTGTAATCCGTGTTATACAGTCTATTGTTCTTTTCCTTCATGTCATTTATATCTTATCAGTTCTCTTTTATTAACAAGTATTATATAGTTCATGTTCTTTTCTTTAAGTTCATTACATAAAGTTCACTAAGTATTTAGAATGTCTCTCAATGCTTTTATCTCAGTATAATCATCAAACACACTTTTCTAAAGATTTAGTAATACCGGAATTAATGCTGTAGAAGAATCAAAATTGTATCTTCAGAATGTTTACTATTTTACATTTCTTTAACTTGTTTTTCGTTTCTCTTTGGCTCTTTGTGTGCATGTAGGATGTTCACATATTGCATTTCTCATGGTGTTACATGGAGTAGCATGATTATGGTTTTCCATAGAAGTATTTTTAGGAACAATTATAAAATCACAGTAAAATAAATGACATGTGCTGCTATTTTTTTGGTGTGTGTGCGTGTGTGCGTGTGGTGGTCGGGGGTATTGATGCTATGTACCAGTACCCTGAAGCGTTGTTGCTTGTCAGTTGCGGAAGTGATACCATGGGATTGTTACTGAAACATTAAGAAAGTTGTAGTTACAGACTTATTTTGCACTGCTGTATTACTGCCCAATGTATGAATAATATATATTAAGCATTAAAAATGTGATTGGATCAAGGGAAATGCAGAGCAACCTTTCCCCAAAAAAATCTTTAGACCAGTTCCCAGTTTTAAGGGCAAACATATAGGACTCTCACACAGAGCAGTGTATATATGTAATGACGGCGGTGGGAAGACAGACAAGTGAGCCCTAATCTACCCACCACTCAGTCCCTGCCTACTTGCAACGACCCGCCCTAGGCGACGGGGTACAACTGGGCGACGGTCCCTACGCTCAATAAGTGCACGACAGACAAACAGACAAGTGTACACAGAGCTAGGGGGAGAAAGGGGCAGTTTCCCACGGCAACACCGTGAGCAACAAGAGAAGTGAACAAGCCGAGTCAAACCAGGAGAGTACGAGGTGCCAAACGCAGAGCAGAAGAGTAGTAAACAAGCCGAGACAAACCAGGAGTGTACGAGGTACCAAACGCAGAGCAGGAGAGTAGTCAGCAAGCCGGGGTCAATATGAAGCAAGGACAATGGTACAAGAAGCTGCAGCAGGGCCAGGAAACCAAACGAGAAGAATCACAAGCAAAGGAGGAACAGGAAAGGCAGGTATAAATAGACAGAGGGCGGGAGCTAGCTCTGTCTGGCCAGGCTGTGATAGGTTCTCCCACTCCTAAGCCTGCCACCCTGAGTGGTGGAAGATGGAGTCAGTCTCACAGACACAGAAGCAGGTGCAGACTGATTATCTATGGGCGTTAACTCCAAAACTGTGCCTGGCAGATCCTTTACAATATAAATCCTGAATTTAACATTTCTACATTAGATTTTATGGCAAATATTTAAGTGGATTTCCAGGTTTATGCAAATAATACTGAATGATTGTATAATAAATGTTATAAAAAAAACCTGTATAATAAGATGCTGTTGACATCTTTCAACTCACAGAGGATTGTCCATATTGGATGCTATTGGCTATCAGCTGTGGACAGGAGGAGGTCGGTAGAGGTTTTCAACTTCTAGACATAATCTTGTTATCCACTGACACCAAGCAGAGGTGTTGACAATAGTGAGGCATTGAAACAAAAAGCACATTAGAAACAAACAATGTTTTAGAAAATCTGCAGCAGAGCTCTGCAGCTGAAACTCAGATTTTTGCTGCAGATTGACCAGGAGATCCACACAAAGATGACCTCTATTGTAATTCAGTGGAGCTAATTCGCTGCTTTTCAGTTCAGAATCTGCAGCAATATTGAACATGCTGTGGGTTTCAGAATTTGCAGTGAATTCTTTATTCCACGTGGCTATTTTCCTAAATGTGTGAATTGCGTATTAAATACAGGCATTGCCTATTTAATGCTAGTGGGTTTTGTAAGGCCTACCAGTCCTTTTGTAATTTATTTTTACGTTTCAATAATTTTATTGAAGGTTTTCAATAAAAAAATATACTGTACATCAAACAATACAATTAGCATCCAGGGGCAATCCCCATGAATTGAATCATGACAGACAAATATATTCCAAATTTGCCATATTTCAAAAAAGAAAGAAGGAATAAAAGGGATGGAGAGAAAGAGGGAAAAGAGGGGGAAAGGTAGGAGAATGAGGGACAAATGTCTTCTAGGCAAAATGAACCTAAGAGATCGTCCCAAGGTATCTGAGCCATGGCTGCTAAACTTGAAGGAAAAGCTCTTCCTTATCTGAGACCATGCAGTGTAAACGGTCATTGACCATAATCCAATTCAGTTTAGTTTTAACCAGATAAAGAGGAATTACAGGACTTTTCCAGGATGCAGCTATAGCAATTTTGGCAGCCAGGAAAAGAAAGGATACAAATTTATGAGAGGCCTTAGATAATCCAGGGATGGTCTCATTAAGTAATGCCTGTGACGGGGAAAGTTTCAATTTAATCTGAGTTATAGAATATAACATATTAAAGATTTGTCGCCAGAACCGTTTTACCCTTGGGCAATCCCACTATATAAGCAGAGGGTCTCCCACACATCCACAGTGTCAGAAGCAAGAAGATGAGGAAGAAGGGAACATCTTGGCCTGTCTAGAGGGAACTAACGATGTACCATCGTAAAAATACTTTATAATTGGCTTCGACCAGCGAAGCATACATGGACATTTTTGAAGTACGTTCCGCCATATCTTGCAATTTCCTAACAGTAAAGGATGTGTTAAAACCACTGCCACCACTGTTAGGGTATGTTCACACGAGGGCGTCCGTTACGGCTGAAATTACGGGGATGTTTCAGCCTGAAAACATCCCCGTAATTTCAGCCGTACCGGCATGTGCAGGCGCTTGAACGCCGCGTCCATTACGGCCGTAATTAGCGCTGCTATTCATTGGAGTCAATGAATAACGGCTCCAATTACGGCCAAAGAAGTGACAGGTCACTTCTTTGATGCGGGCGTCTATTTACGCGCCGTCATTTGACAGCGGCGCGTAAATATACGCCTCGTGTGAACAGACAAACGTCTGCCCATTGCTTTCAATGGGCAGATGTTTGTCAGCGCTATTGAGGCGCTATTTTCAGACGTAATTCGGGGCAAAAACGCCCGAATTACGTCCGTAAATAGGCCGTGTGAACATACCCTTAATATTTTTCTAAAACCAATGGCCATTTTTAGATATGGCATAAAAAACTGCTTATGCTGACAAAGTATTAATGCAGGAAAAGAGGAGGTTACATCAAATGTAACCAAAGAAACATTCCAAATTAATTCTTTCATGAATTGTGATACTGATCATGTAATATACATGATTGAGTGCGAATGCAGAGTAGAGTACATAGGGAGAACAACACAGACACTACGAAGTAGGCTTAATGGTCATTGTTTTAATGCCAAAAAAGGATTCCTCAAACATAGCTTATCGAGACACCTGTTACAAAATCACCAATCCAACTTTAAAAATATAAGAATTTCTCTAGTTGAACACATTGACTCAAAAACACATAATAGAACATCAATATTGAACAAACGTGAATCCTATTGGATTATTACATTTTAATCTCTGAGCCCAAATGGACTCAATGAGAATGTAGATTCTGTTTAAATTAATAGAAAACAAATATTGACTCTGTTTAACCCCTTCCCGCACCTTGACGTAACTGTACGTCGATGTGTGCACTAAGTTCGTGCACCTTGACGTGCAGTTATGTCTGTGCTTTGACAGTTAACCGCCACGCGGCGCTACACCGCAGCGGCAGTTAACTGTGCAGGGTGCCTGCCCTGCATTCCCCGTTGCCGATCAGAGGCCCATCGCCGCTGATTTTGGCAGTTAACCCCTTAATTGCGGCGTTCGATTTTGATCGTCACAATTAAGGTGTTTAGCGCCGATCGGCAGCCCCCACGTGAAATAACGGGGGCTGGCGATGGTACCCATGGCAACCGGACGCCAGACAATGGCTACCGGGCTGCCATGTACAGAAGCCTATGAGGACCAGCCAGAGGGTGGTCGTCGTAGGCTTCCTGTCAGTGTGACTGTTACGTCACAATGACAGTTGGAATGCATTACACTACGTAGGTAGTGTAATGTATTCCAGCAGCGATCAGAGCTGCAAGTCTAAGTGTCCCCTAGTGGGACAAGTAAAAAAAGTAAAAAAAAGAATAAAAATGTTGTAAAAAAAGTGGAAAAATAAAAGTTATAAGTGACATAAACAAGAACTGCTTTTTTTCCTATACTAAGTATTTTATTATAGGAAAAAAATGAACACGTAAAAAAAAAAGTACACATATGTGGTATCACCACGTTCGTAACGTTCCCAACTAAAAAAGTATAATATTATTTTTCCCGCATGGTGAACACCGCAAAAAAAAATAAACGAGAAATAATGCCAAAATCACTATTTTTTGGTCACCACCCCTCACAAAATATACAATAAAAAGTGATCAAAAAGTCGGATGTACGCCAAAATAGTACTAATAAAAACTACAAACCGTCCCACAAAAAACAAGCCCTTACACAGCTTTTTTGACTGAAAAATAAAAAAACTTATGGCTCTCAGAATATGGTGACACAAAAAATTATTTATTTTCTAAATAACTTATTTTATTGCACAAACGCTGCAAAACATAAAAAAACCTATATACATATGGTATCGCCGTAATCGTACCGACCCGCAGAATAAAATATAATGGTCATTTATAGCCCAGGGTGAACGCCGTGAAAAAAAAAAAATTAATTTTCAGAATTGATGGTTTCTGGTCACCTTGCTTAAAGTTTTTTCACAAAAAAAGTAGATTTTCATCTTCACATACTAATTCAAATAAATTTAGCAAAAAAACTGTGGGTTCAAAATTCTAACTACACCCATAGATAAATTCTTTGAGGGGTATAGTTTCCAAAATGGGGTCACTTTTGGGGGGTCTTTACTGTTTTGGTACCACAAGACCTATTTAAACCTGACATGGTGCCTAAAATATATTCTAAAAAAAGGAGGCCCCAAAATCCACTAGGTGCTCCTTTGCTTCTGAGGCCGGTGTTTCCATTACCACACTAGGGCCACATGTGGGATATTTCTAAAAACTGCAGAATCTTGGCAATAAATATTGAGTTGCATTTCTTGGGTAAAACCTTCTGTGGTACAGAAAAAATGTATTACAAATTAATTTTCAAAAAAATAAAAAATGTAATTTGTAAATTTAACCTCTACATTGCTTTAATTCCTGTGAAACGCCTAAAGGGTTAAAACACTTTCTGAATGCTGTTTTGAATACTTTGAGGGGTGCAGTTTTCAAAATGGGGTGATTTATGGGGACTTTCTAATATATAATGCCCTCAAAGCCACTTCAGAACTGAACTGGTCCCTGAAAAAATATGCTTTTGAAATTTTCTTGAAAATATGAGAAATTTCTGCTAAAGTTCTAAGCCTTGTAACGTCCTAGAAAAATAGAAGAATGTTCAAAAAACTATGCAAACATAAATTAGACATATGGGAAATATAAACTAGTAAGTATTTTGTGTGGTATTACTATCTGTTTTACAAGTAGATACATTTACATTTAGAAAAATGCTAATTTTTGCTAATTTTCTCTAAATCTTGGTGTTTTTTACAAATAAATATTGAATTTATCGACCAAATTTTCTCTAACATAAAGTACAATATGTCACGAGAAAACAATCTCAGAATCACTTGGATAGCTAAAAGCATTCCGGAGTTATTACCACATAAAGTGACACATGTCAGATTTGAAAAATCGGCTACGTCCTGAAGGCCAAAACAGGCTCAGTCCTGAAGGGGTTAAACAATGGAAAACAAATATTGAACCTGGATAGAGATAAAAAGAATTTTTTTTGAAGGGAGACACACTGTTCATTGAGAAATTTTGAGCTATATAGGTTCTGTTTCCAAAGAAAGCAATACACAATTTTTTATTCAACAACCCCTAAAGAGGTTGTTGTGATTTAAGTTATACACAAGAAAAGTCAAAATAAAAATAAGAATAAGAATAGACTATTAACATTACCTTGCACGGCTTCCTCTTTCTACCGATTCCTCCGGCGTGTATGGATGCCCGATACTCCAAGGTATTCTGAAAAAGAGCCAGCAAAACAATTGACAGATTTATCCTAATAGTGACGTAGATGTAGGGAAGCTAAATACTCGACCTAAGCTCAATGAACCTCTGATATAGAGGTATGAGCACCAAACTACCTGTCAAATCCTCATAGCAGCGCACTGCGGATGGCGGAAAAACAGATGTAATTAAGAGAAGGTATATAAAAAACTATATAACATTTAGTCTGCTCCGTTCTTTTCCGTTCAGAAACATAACTCATAACAAACAAATGGATACTTCCAATAAATTATCTATAGAGATACTAACAAAAGTTCAAAACAAAATAATATAACTCACACGTACCTCTTGAAAACACCCATAATGAACTCTAACCTTGACTATCTGACCTAGGCGTGAATTACATGACACGGCTATTTAAAATGATGTTTGTCCGAAATCTATATGCCTGACGAAGACCTCAGCACGAGGTTGAAACGCATTGCAGCAGTAACTTTTATTGTTTTTTTAGCATGTATACAAATAAATTGTTTTAAGTCTCATCCGATGGTTCTGTGGAATTACTGAACCACCCACACAAGAGCGCCCGATACAAGGAGCATTTTTCTTAGGTTCTTCATTCTAAGTGACCATGGTAAAGAAACCCCAGCATTGGAGCTATCAACCGTGGGTCTGCTCCAGAGGCTTGCACAGTGTGTCCGAGACCAAGGAGAATTCACCTGACGAGCAGTAAAGTCAAGTTGTGCTGATGATCTTGCACAACTAGATCAGGTGAGTCTATCAAATCTCACTTTTACAAAAAACACCATTTACCTATACGTTATCACCTTAGAGGACCGCCGTTTCTCTCTTTTGTTTTATCTCCACATATCAAGAGTAAAGGATGTGTGTAAGTTCCTCTCCCACATAGACAAATATGACAGTTTGTCCAATGGGGAAACCAAAAATGAGTAAATATTAGACAAGAGATGATGACCACTAGAATTATTCAAGCATAAATTTAAAAATACTGAAGTACTTTGCAGAACCGAAGTAGGTTACAATGAGGACATAAAATGGTGAATCTGGTGAAAGCAAAAAATCTCAGAGTCCGGCACGTGATATATAGACGGATAAAAATGACGGGGTTTTACGCATAGTCTATCAAAGAAGAGTCTAACACGGTAGCGATTTTTATCCAACCGCCATTGGAACGCTGACGGTTGCATTCCAGGAGCAAAGGTAGGATTAGCAAATAATCTGTCTGCAGGTGTGTGTGTAGAACAGAGCCGGGATCTGTGATTCAACCTTATCCCACAGCGCCAAGGAAGAAGAGAGGTGCGGACATAACACAGGTGGTCTGTGTTTGGGTTTCAGCCATAGCAACTGGCCCACAGGAACATCAGGAGTAGCTGCCCGTTCAATTGAAATCCAGCGAGTTTGGTTACTTACACTGTGGAGTGAGACTAAGGGTGTCAGGCGAGCACCATAGTAGTATTTAGTGAGGTTTGGTAAACCCAATCCCCCCGAGACTTTAGGAGCACAGAAAGTACTTTGTGGGACTCTACATAGTTTAGGACCCCAAATAAAGGACCATATAAGCCTTTGAAGGTCTTTTAAATAGGGGGCACGGACAGCTATTGGTAAAGTGCGGAAGAAGTATAAGATTCTGGGAAGAACTGTCATTTTAATAGCTGCTATCCTGCCGAACCAGGAAAGAGGCATAGAAGCCCAGTGTAACAGGTCTGTTTTCAGTTTTAGTTATAGGGGGAGGAAATTTGTGTGAAAAAGGGTGGAATAGCAAGGAGTGAGGTGAACACCCAAATAGGAGATTTTGTCTTCCCTCCATCTCAGCCCAAAGTTCAGTTGTATCAACTTGGCCATGGAATGATGTTCAAAACCTCAGACTTATCATGGTTGACTTTCAATTCTGAGATTTGGGAAAATTGGTCTAAGACGTGATGAAGATTCGGGAGGGACGTAAGGGGGGATCACAATACCAATAAGATGTCGTCCGCATACAGTGCACACTTATGTGTCTGACTCCTAACCTCATCCCCCTTTATGTCTTTATTCATCCTGATCAGATGGGCCAGGGGCTCTATTGCCAAGATAAAAAGGAAAGGGGAGTGAGGGCACCCCTGTCTCGTCCCCCGGGCTATGGATATACGGTCGGAGAAAAATCCCTTGATCATTACCTGGGCAGATGGAGTAGAGAATAGACTTTTCAAAAGGGTAATACATTTATCACCAAACCCCCAACGCCTTAAAACAAAAAATAAGTAGTCCCAGGTCAGGGAATTGAAAGCTTGAAGTCTGGTCAGCCGCTTGTCTGTTCGGTACGAAACCCACCTGAACAGGGTGAATGTATTGTTCTAGAAAGGCATTGAGTCTCGTGGCCAAGATTTTAGTGAGAATCTTCATGTCGACATTAATTAGAGATATTGGCCTATAATTTTGACAAGAAGAGGGGTCTTTACCTGGTTTTGGGATCACTGAAATGTACGCTCTGAGGGCTTCAGGTCCAGGAGAACCACCATCCCTCAAAGCATAAAATTTGTGCTGGGTTAGCAAGAAAAGGGAGTCTCCGCGGGCGCTGCTGCACTTCAATGGGACCAAATAGACACAAAAGTTCGGAGTGACGATAAGTGATGTACGAGAGAATAAATGTGATAAAATAGGATTTATTGATATAATGACTACGCGTTTCAATGCCGCACCGGCATCTTCATCAGGTCTTTATTGTGTCCAACTAATGTGACGTTCTGCGATCTTAGTAAGGCACAAGTTAAGTTCCGTATGGGCACCTTCAATTTTAGACCGTAAATCAAGTTTATTATCTGCCTTTTGTTGTCCAACTAAAGCTAAATAAGCCGCTTCCTTATTTTTAAGAGTTTGGTCTCTAGTTCTGTTTAGACGTGAGCAATCTGAATAAGTTTCTCTCTAAGGGTAGCTTTGTGGGCCTCTCAGTTAATAGCCGGGGAAGTGTCAGTCACGCAATTAATTTGGAAGTAGTGTTCAAGTTCAGTTACAATTTCTTGGGATATTTGGGGATTTGTCAGAATGCCATGAACTAGACGAGGTATAAGCCAGAAGCAATCCAATGTAAACAGAACCAAGTCATGATCTGACCACGAAATGGGGTGTATTTTGGCATAGAGTAGACTATTTAAGAGCTGAGATGGAAGGAAGAGATGATCTATGCGAAATAAAATGAGTGGGCATGAGAATAAAAGGTGTAATCCCTGGTGGAGAGATTGGCGGATCTCAAAGCATCAACAAAATCATGGGAGTGTAAAAGTTTGGCTAATTGCAACCCCTGTTTTGAGGGTAGCGAAGGGAGGAGGGACCTACCCTCAGGATCTGCCACCGTGGTTTGATGTGTGAAGGGAAGATTTCTTTTGAAAAAGATGCCCACTCCTCTTCTGCAGATACCGATAGATAATACAAAGGATAATGATTATGCATAAATTTAGGACAAGAGTTAGTGGATAAATGCAGTTCTTGGAGAATCACATCACAATGCAAGAATTTATATGTTTGCCGCCGTTTAGTTGGCGAGTTGAGACCTTGAACATTGTGAGTGACGATATTAAACGAGGATGGAGGGTCAGCCATGACCAAAATGTTCACAGACACTAAGACACTCGACTTTCATAAAAAGGGGACAGGAAAAGAGGGGAGAGGAGCAAAAGAAAAAAAAGAAAAAACAATAAAAACAAATTATTTTGGTACATATAGAAAGATGTAGAGCAATGCACAAATAAGGCCATAGGGGATGTTGAGAGATCACCACCCCAAGAACAATATAATATCAGTGGGGTCTCTGAAGATTGCAAGGAAGGCATGCCATCACCCAACGGGAGGGCCAGCTCTCAATAGCTCAGCCCACATCTAGCTGAAGGACAACAGCATAAAATACCCCAGTAGTAAAGTCCATATTAATGCAAAATTAAACGTTAATAGTAAACAGTAAAGGGAATTAGCACGTGGAGAAAGTTCCAATCACAGGATCCTGTGAGAATTCTATCAAGAATGCATCAAGGACTTGCAAGTTCAGGTAATAGAAGTTGAAGGTCAGGACGAAGATCTGGAGATCCAGAGTGGTCGAAGACGGGCTGTAGAAGAGGAGGAAGCAGGCGGTGGTGATTTCCTTGGCGAAGGTGTACCATCCTTTGAAATAAGTCCCAAACGTTCCATAATGGCCTCTCCTTCCTGGAGAGAAGTAAAACTGGATTACGATAGGAAAATGTGAGATGAAAAGGTAAGGCCCATCTATATCTAATCTCCTGGCGTATAAGGACATGGAGGAAAGGTTTTAATGAACGACACCTCTGGATCGTGCGAGAAGCCAGATCAACGAAGATCTGTATGTCGCAGTTACGCAGTCGTAGCTGTTCAGAGGTCCTGGAAGCTTTCATAACCTGTTCCTTCACAGAGTAAAAATCAGGCTTCAGCAACACATCTCTGGGCAGACCATCCGTGCGGAGAGCTGTAAGTTCCCTATGCACTCTGTCAATATCAATGTAGCGGTCAGGTAAATTAGGGAGGAGATGTTTGTAAAGATTGTGTACAGCAGTTTCTAAATCCAGGATGTTTCCTGACAGACCCCTTATATGTAAATTTTCCCTCCTGGATCTATTTTCCATATCTTCAAGCTTAGAGTGGGCTTCCTCAAAATGTTGGTATATGTCATCAATGCAATCAGAGTGCTGGTTAACAGTTGTCGTTACTGTGCTATCAATTTTAGTCTCCATTTCTTCCATTCTAGATCCCAGAGCATGAAAGTCAGCTTTAACCCCTTAGTGACCAACAATACGCCTTTTCACGTTCGTCACTAAGGGGCCTTAGGCTAGGCTGACGCCTTTTCATGTGGGCCTAGTCTAAGTCCTGCACGTGTCTCCCGTGCAGGCTGGAGCCGGAGTTCAGCTGTCTGATGACAGCTGAGCTCCTGCTCCAACGCCCGCGATCGAAGTTTACTTAGATCGCGGCCGTTTAACCCGTTAAATGCCGCCGTCAATAGCGACCGCGGCATTTAACTTTGTTTACAGAGGGAGTGCGCTCCCTCTGTCACCCATCGGCGGCCCGCAAATGCAATTGCGGGTCTCCGATGGGTTGTCATGGCAGCCGGGGGCTTCATAAAAGCCTCCAGGTCTGCCCTGGACATATGCCTGTTAGGACGCGTCGGAGGCAAGTCCTAACAGATTGCCTGTCAGATTTACACTGAGAGGCAATAATGCTCTGGTATACGAAGTATACCAAAGCATTATAGCAGCAATCTGAAGATCGCACAGTAAAGTCCCCTAGTGGGACTAATGAAAGAAGTAATAAATGTGAAATAAAGATTATTAATAAAAATGACAGTAAAAAAATAAATAAAACCTTTTTTTTCCATAAAAAGTGGTTTTATTTAGTAAAAGTGTAAAAAAAAAAAAAAAATGCAAAAAACAATGGCGAAATTGCAATTTTTTTCCATTGCCCCCCAAAAAAGTCATAATAAAAAGGAATCAATAAGTCCCATGCACCCCAAAACAGTACCAATCAAAACTACGTCTCGTCCCACAGAAAACAAGCCCAAAAAATCACTACATTGATGGAAAAATAAAAAAGTTACGGCTCTTGGAAAGCAACGATGCAAAAACAAATAATTTTAGTTCAAAAGTGTTTTTATTGTGCAAAAGTCGTAAAACATAAAAAACCTCTACATATGTGGTATCGCCGTAATCGTACCGACCCATAGAATAAAGGTAACATGTTATTTACGCCGCACAGTGAAAGGCGTCAATTTAAAAACGCATAGAACAATTGTGGAATTTCAGTTTTTTTTATAATCCCCCCAAAAAAAGTTAATAAAAGTTAATAAAAAAATGATATGTACCCTAAAATGGTGCTATTATAAAGTACAACTAATCCCACAAAAAAACAAGTCCTCATACAGCTATGTAGACGAAAAAATAAAAAAGTTATAGCTCTTTGAATGCGATTATAGAAAAAAGAATAAAATAGCTTGGTCATTAGGGCCTAAAATGGGCTGGTCACTAAGGGATTAAGTTCAGATGTGATCTTTACCCACGTTTGTTCAAGTTCTTGCTGTAAGAGTTGTGAAAAGCGTGCAATAAGAACTTTGTCACCAGAATATGCGTCAGTGTCAGCTTGCAGCTACAAGGGGGATAATTGAGAAGACCCTCCTGCCCAGCCTGGCTAATTGAAAACTCCTGTACCAGAGGTTCTGTGGAGGAAGCATTCGAGTCATCTTCACCAAACAAATCTGAGGCAGGGCTTGGAAAACATGGGGTACCTCCATCCACACTGTGTATCGGCTCCGGAGAGGGTGCCTGCAACTGTGGTGAGTGAGGTGGGTCTGGCGCCATCATGGCCTGCTCCGCATGTGCAATCTGCAATGGAGACTTATTGCTATTCCCTTTCGCCATCAAAAGATCCCTGAGGGGAAGAAGGAGGAATTCCGGTGGAATGTGAGCGAGGTGAGCAGCTGGAAATAGATGAAAATAGCTGGATACTCCCGCTGGGGTGCGGAGCTCTAGGGAAACACGTCCACCATTAGCCCTACGCGCATGCACCTCTCTGAATCTGTCAGATCAGCAGGACTGACAGCTTCAGTAACAGTGGGCAGGGCCATATTTGTCACTAGGCACTGGGGGTGCAGTGTCTTGAGCATCCAGCAGGGGTAGGCTGCTGCAGGATGTTTTTTTAATTATTTATTTATTTATTAAATTTTCACTTGTGACATGACCGACCAGAGGCCAGGTCACTCACAGGGGAGGGGAGGTGGGTGCGATTCACTAGCGCTCTTCAGGCTGTAAAACACACCCTCTGTTAATGGAGTGGCCAGAACTGCACACGTGAGCAGCTGTGGCCAATCCGAGAACAGTGGGCATGTCGTAGACTCAATCTAAGAAGCACTGTGGGGAACGGACGGCAGAGCAGGACAGGAGGGCACTGCAGCAGGTCAGGTAAGTATGTTCTGTCTAATGTAATGTAATTATGTACTGTCTTCAATTGTATCCACATCCTTAGGAAGCAGATAAAATTGAAAGCCCTGATGAGGAATGGGAATTATTAGTTCCCTTCCTCATCATTTAGTGTTTTCCTTGTAGCACCGCCTGCAATCGTTCCGCTGGAGCAGGCCTGATCTGATCAGAAAAGACCAGGCCTGCATCAACGGAAACTTTACTCCTGATCCCTGCTGACGCTAGTAACGCCTAGTGCAGGGACTCCTTTGTATCCAAAATTCTGGCACATCTTAGGTAATCCTGCGCCACTTACAAGGCTCAGTAAACTGAGCAGTGACAGCTCTAAGCTGTGATTGGCTAGTTTACATCACATGGTCCCAGGTTACCTCAGTTCATTGGCCTATTTTTAAAATTAACCCAATGAACTAAGGTAACTTGACGCCATGTGATATTTTTTTACAGGTTCGGTCATTGGACTACGTCGGATTCGAGGACTACTTTGATGAAAGCGTTTTTATCTTTAATAAATTGGTTAACGAAGGTTGTGTGCAGGGGTATTATTTCAATAAAATATTTTTTCTGTCTGTCTGTGTTTTTTTTTAACTTTATTACTACTGCCTTAGTTATAGCAGCGTCCATTACTAAGGCGGGGCTTAGTGTAAGCCGGTGAAGAGGCTAACACTAACTCCCATTATTACCCTGGTACCCACTGCCACCAAGGATGCTGGAAAGAGCTGGGGACGATCTGGGGCGGCTGCAGGCTGGTATTATTAGGCTTGGAAAGCCCAAAAACAATGGGCCTTCCCACCCTGGTAATGCTAGGCTGCTGCAGCTGTGTTGGTTCTGGCTGGCTATGAAAAATAGGGGGGGCATCACGTCGTTTTTTTAAAAAAAATACAGAATTGAAAAAAACAACATGGGGTTACCCCCTTTTTTCCGTAATCAGCCAGATATTGGGGTGCGTTTTTTTTAACTCTGCAGCATGTCAAATTATGCTGCGGGATCGCTGGTTTTCTGTTGCAGGTTCTCCCCATTGAATTCATTGGGCAAAACCCGCAATAATTAGCACATGTTGCGATTTTTGCAGCAGAAAAGATGTGTTATCTGGGGCGTCAGCACTAAAAGTGCCTAGGGCAGCACCAACTCCAAATACGGCACTGACGTGTCTCTGACATGCTGGTTCCAGCTGTTATCGATCAAATCTAAGTTCATAATATAACAGTTGAGAAGTACAACAGACAGGAAGTTCTCTTTGTTAGCAGCTCTCACTAATAAAGGGGATCTGGGGCAGGTTTGTCTGGTTTAGACAATGTCTTTTGTTAAAAACGTTCCCCAACGATAAGCTGACCCTAGGGTGTTCCACTCATGGGTCCCCAACAATCAGCTATAATTTGTGAAGAAACCAGGTGGCAAATTATTAATTCTCCTGCAGCGCCACTTGAGAGAAAATTAACCATTCCACAATGCCCATTAAAATCATGTTATGCATGGGGTTTTGTTATATTTCCCTCCAAGACAATTTTTTGCATTTTTTTTAAATAGGCACATCCAGTCTTATAACTAGTTGAGTCTAGCTCTAGTGGTATTATAAAGGGTAACAACATCTCATGACAGCTGCCGCTCAGTACAGACACACGGCAAGAGCCCATCAGATCTTTACAAATAACCAATAAAGTAAAAAAACTCATCTGAAAGTGATGGCGAAACAAAACTTCTGTTCTTTATGATTTTAATGAATATAACCCTAAACACCTTCCTCAATACAAATTGATTGTCTCAAAGTGGCTCTGTGAGATATGAACCTTTTACAGTATATGAACCTCTTAACCTTCACTAACAGTGTAATGACTTCTAACAAGACTGCATCATTATGTAACGATAGACAGGTTTACGTTACCACTGAGAATCTAATGCAAGCACTTTACTTGGTAATAATCGTTGTCGAGGTTGCTATGTTCAGAAACCCATTTATGTAATTTTAAAAGTAAAAACAGCTCAAGATTAAACCTTTTTGTGGCCAAGGACTTCTATGCCTAAATGTTGACATTAAAATCTTGGGGCAGATTTATTAAAATGATCTTAAACTTAGATAAAACTAGACCAGGTAGCCAGAATATGCGCCAAATTTATCACAGTGGTGCACGTTGTAGGGTAAATGTAACGCATTTTGCAAGACATGTTAGACACATCCATTGCGCACTAATTTCTGGAAAACACCTGTGGGGTAAAATTACTCACTAAGGCTTCGTTCACATCTGCGTTCTGTCAGAGCTTCCCGTCATGATGGGACCCTGACGGAAACAAACGGAAACCATAAGTTTCCGTTTGCATCACCATTGATTTCAATGGTGACGGATGCGGTGCCCATGGTTTCCGTTTGTCTCAGTTGTGCAAGGGTTCCGTTGTTTTGATGGAATCAATAGCGTAGTCGACTAGGGTATTGATTCCGTCAAAAGGACGGAACCCTTACACAACTGAGACAAACGGAAACCATTGGCACTGGATCCGTCACTATTGTAATCAATGGTTTCCGTTTCTTTCAATCAGAGTCCCGTTCTGACGGGAAGCTCTGACGGAACGTCAGAACGAGACCCTGGCGCAGATGTGAACGAAGCCTAAACTTAGATGAAATCCTTGAGGTGTGTAGTTTCCCAAATGGGGTATCTTCGGGAGGGTTTCCACTTTACTGGTATCTCAGGGGCTCTGCAAATGGGACATGGCCCCCAAAAAATTTTCAGCAAAATCTGCTATCCAAAAGCCAAATGTTGCATCTTCCGTTTTGAGACCTGCCATGTGTCCAAACAGAAGTTTATGACCATATATGGGGTATTGCTGTACTTGGTAGAAATTGTGTGACACTTGTTTTTGGGGGGCTTTTTCTCCTATATTCCTTGGGGGAAAACATTTTGAGATAAAACTACATATTTTGGAAAAAATGAAATCTTTATTTTTATGGTTTAATTCTAAAAAAATCTATGAAACACATGTGGCTTCAAAATGCTCATTATACTCCTAGGTGAATTACTTGAGGGGTGTAGTTTCCAAAATGATCTTTTTGCGGGTTGTGTTGTGGCACCTCAAGGCCTCTGCATACCTAAAATGGTCCATGGATAAACATCCTAATAAAAATGAGGCCCCAAAATTCACAAGGTGCTCCTTTATTCCATTTTGAGGCCTGTGTTTGAGCCAAGTAGCACATTAGGGCCACAAATCAGATATTTCTGAAAATTGCAAAATTAGGGTAATAAACAGTCGTGTTTCCCTGTTCACACCTGCTGTGTTACAGATAAAAATGGATTAAACTTAAATAGCTTAAAAAAATTCAAAATTTAAGTTTCACTTCTACTCTGCTTTAATTTCTGTGAAACACCTAAAGGGTTAACAGACTACTTAAATGCTGCATTGAATGCTTTGAATACTTTGAAGTATAATGGCCCCCCCCCCACGGTATAATGCCCTTTTTAATTCCGACAAATAGTATAATGCCCTCTATAGTGCCCCCACACACTGTATAATGTTCGCCTAATAATAATAATCTTTATTTATATAGTGCCAACATATTCCGCAGCACTTTACAGTTCAGGGGGTACATTGTACAGACAATATCAGACATTACATACTGACTAAATTAATTTACAATTCAAACAAGAGGAGTGAGGACCCTGCTCACAAGAGCTTACAATCTATGAGGAAATAAGTGAGACACAAAATGTAAAAAATGCTTGTTAAGTACAATGGTCCAGCCATCTTTTATACATATGGGGTAGTACACACAAAGCTGCATGATCCTGTCACCAGCCTGTGTCTTTGTGTGACAGACATGAAGTGTATTGGGGTGCAAGGAGTGTGGGGGATACTGCTGAATGAAGGGGTCAAGTTCTCATAACTAATGTAAAAGGGGGGGGTCAGGGAAAGTAGACAGATTAGGAAATGTTATAGGCCCCTATGATTGACTGTGCTTGAGGGAGGGCGGCCTGCAAGGCATTATTGGACAGCCCGCCGGGCCACCGACCGAGGTCATGTGATCCTTCTCCATCTTATTCTGATCTGTAAAATGGCGGCCGCCATTTAGAACAATTTGTGCTAGGCTAGTCTCAAAAGTCTCAGATTCGTAAAAAGCCAAAACTTTTGGGAAATTCGTAATGAATTTGATTTGTGTAGAATCGATTCACTAATCTCTCCTCACTACCTTAGCACATAGTGTTGAAGCATATTTTGACACAGGAATCATTTTTTTTAACCTTTTCAAATAAAGATATAAAATGCGAAAGTATTTATGAACAACTTTGATTTGTGGTTGATGCTGTAATTTTTTTTCTTCGTGCTTGGCATCTCTAAGCAGTAACTCACCTTTGCCAAGCTGCTATATTTACACTGTGATGGAAAATTAGCTTATGCATACACTTTCATGAGGAGACTGAAAAAGGACACAGCGATAAAATATCTTAACTGGTTCCCGACCGCTGGCTGTATTTTTACGGCCAGCGGTCAGGGACGGGTCCTTAAAACCTGAGCCATAGACTTTTTACGGCTCGGGTTTTAATTTCCTGCCCGCGCGATTGGGCAGCTCAATGTCGGGTCTCCGGCTGTCAGTGACTGCCGGGGACCCTGAGGAGAGGATAGAAGCAGCTTTAGCTGCTTCTGTCTTCTCCGATGTCTTTTTACACAGCGCTCAATGAACGCTGTGTATAGGAATAGAGACAGCAGCAGCGGCGCTGTCTCTGTTCCTCCCGGTGATCATGTGTCTGGTCACATGATCGCCGGGTGCCGTTACTGACAGACTGCTGCTGGGTCTTACTAGACTAGTCTTGCTAGACCCAGCACAGCCCAGTTAGTGACAATCGTCACTATGAGAGGGCTGATTTTCCCTGTAACTGGGGCTGGTGTAAAAGAAAGAAAAAAAATATATAAAGCTCCCCAAAGGTCTTTTTTGACCTTTGAGGGACAGACCATAGTAATAAAAAAATAGTAAAGTAAAGTGCAAAAATAAAATAAAATAAATAAATCCACATAAAATACCCACCCCAAAAAAAACGTCCCCCCCCGCCAATCATTGTTGTGACGCTAGCGCTGACCCAATTACCCTAATATAGACATGTAATATATTAAAATTTACGGTAGGCAATGACGAACACAAATAAAAGGACTATTTTAGGGTAAAAGTATGTTGTTAACAAAAAAAAATAGCTGAAACGTTAAAAAGCTTATTTTTTTACTATTATTTTCAAACTTTATGAATAAAAATTCTAAAATAGCAAAAAAGGTGTGTATAAAAACGATAAAAAAAGAAACCTGCATTGTCTATGGAAAAAAGTCACAAAAATCACGTCGTTAGCCCAACAAATAAAAAAGTTATAGCCATTTAACTAACACGGTCCTGAACTGGTTAATGTGCTGAGTAGCTTCATTTTTATAACCCATTCGACACTCAACAGTCAACTATTTATTAGGTGACAAGTATTAAACCACTCCCACTTAGGCCTTATTCACACGAGCGTGTCCATTTTGCACGTGTAAAAAATGCAACATTTTGCGCACGTTGCAGTTCCTTGTGGCATCCGTGTACGGTGTGCGTCTGCGTTTTTTACAAGCATATGTCACACCTTTTTTTTCGTCAGCAAAAAAAACTAAAGGAGGTGTTTTAGGGCCTGTTCACATCAGAGTTGGCTTTCCGTTCCTGGGTTCCGTCGGAGGTTTCCGTCGGGTGAACCCCGCAAGTCAAACTGAAACCACAGCTTGATATCAATGGTAACGGAAACATTGCTAATGGTTTCCATTCGTCACCATTCTGGCAGGTTTCCATTTTTCTGACGGAATCAATAGCGCAGTCCGCTATTGATTCCATCAGAAAAACGGAAACCTGCCGGAATGGTTGCAAACAGAAACCATTAGCAATGTTTTCGTCATCATTGATATAAATGGTGACGGAAACGGAAGCTGTGGTTTCAGTTTGACTTACCGTTGCGGGGTTCATCCGACGTAAACCTCCGACGGAACCCCGGAACTTAAAGCCAACGCTGATCTGAATAGGCCCTATTTTTTCTTCATCATTTCTTTAGCAACTGGTGCGTGACAAACACGGACAGCACACTGATGGCGTCCGTGTGCTGTCCGCTTTTTTCAAACACCCATTGATTTCAATGGGTGCGTGATGTGCAAAATGGTCGGAATCTCCGATCCGAGGAATAGAACATGTTCTATCTTTCCTCGGATCACTGACGGGACTCGGGCGGCACACACGGTCGTGCGCATGGTCTCTTAGGGTGAGTTCACATATATCAGTTGCATCAGCATCCGTTTTTTTGTCCCTCAAGTGATTACAACTGATGCAAAAACTGATGCAAAAATGTATCAGTTGCCATCAGGCTTTCTCACAATTTTTACTACAAAACCATCAGTTGTCATCAGTTGTCCTTAGTTTTCATAATTTTTTAACATCCATTTTTAACATCAGTTTTTACAATGGTCCACCAAAAAGGTAGTCTAGGGTCTGAAAATGTGCCAATTTTATCAGAGTGGTGCATAGCTTGTGATAGATTGGATACATGATAGATTATATACTTGTTGTGTACCATGTCATGGCCCTCCCTCTCTGCCCCAACCTTGGCGCTACACTGAAATCTAACACACACATTTATATTCAGTGCAGTGCCAAGGCCGGCATTAAGAGAGAGAGCCCAGAAGGCAACTGCTGTCCACTGATCTCAGATCAAATCTTCGAATCAGCCTTGTGAGCCTGAAAAGACGCCAACCACTAGCCATAACTTCAGGGAGTAGATCGTTTTTGGCGCCTTTACAGCTACCCAATCCCACCCGCATCTCCTAACCACCCCACACCACGCAGTGATTGCTGTTGTTTCTATTCACACATGGTTTGGGTGTCGGCCATTAAAAACAGCCGTCTAAGTCAGTTTTTGACGACTGTTTTGCATCTGTTTTGTATCAGTTCGGTGTCCGTGTTTTCCATTTTTAACAAATTTTTAAAAACAGATGAATTTCATGCATAGATAATGAAACACTGCCCACTGTAGATAATGCCGCAGTTCCCTCTGTATATAGTGCCACACACCCCCTGTAGATAATGCCAGTTCCCTCTGTAGATAGTGCCACACCCCCTGTAAATAATGCTGCTGTGCCCTCTGCAGATAGTGTCACACACCTCCCTGTATATAGTGCCACACACCCGTTATAGCAAATGCCACAGTGCCCTCTGTATATAGTGCCACACACCACCCTGTAGATAATGCTGCAGTGCCACACCCTCCCTGATAATGCTGATAGTGCCACACCCTCCCTGTATATGGTGCCACACACCCTCCTTTATATAGTGCCACACACGCCCCTTAGATAATGCCGCACTGCCCTCTGTATATAATGCCACAGTACCCCCTGTATATAATGCCACAGTACCCCCTGTAGATAATATCACACAGCCCCCTATAGATAGCACCATGCAGTGCCCCCTGTAGATGGCACCACATGGTGCTCCCTGTTGATTGTGCCAAATAGTGCCCCTCTGTAGCGCCACCCCCACTGTATATAGTGCTAGCCCCTTCCCCTGTAGATAGAGCCACTGAAGCTCGCTCTAGCAGCGGAATCGCGGGCCAGAGCTGTAAAGGATTTGCCTGACACAGCTTCTGTGTTGACGCCCGTGGTTAATCAGCCTGCATCTGTTCCTAGGTCTGCTAGAGTGACTCGATCTGCTACCACTCAGGCTGGTAGGCTGAGGAGTGGGAGAGCCTATCGCAGCCTGGCCAGACGGTTCTAGCTCCCGCCCTTGGTCTACTTATACCTTCAGTTGCTGTTTGTCCTTTGCCTGTGATTCTCTTGTTTCCTGGCTCTGCTGTTTCTGCTGTTACCATTGACCTCTGCTACATATTGACCCTGGCTTGACTGACTATTCTCCTGCTGTGCATTTGTTACCAAGTACACTCCTGGTTTGACTCGGCTCGTCCACTATTCTGTTGCTCACGGTGTTGCCATGGGCAACTGCCCTACTTCCCGTCGCCCAGTTGTACGCCGGCGCCTAAGACGGGCTGTGCAAGTAGGCAGGGACTGAGTGGCAGGTAGATTAGGGCTCACCTGTATGTCTCCCTATCCTGACATTACAAGAGCGTTGCCGAAGCTGTGGCCGGTGATTCCCTCTGGGAGGAGCCCCTGACGCCACTGTCCATATGGATACTTACATCAGGGGTTACTCCCTGAACAGAATCCCCGGCCACAGCATTGCCGATGCTGTGTCCGGGGATTCCCTCACGGTGGACCCCCTGATGCCACTGTCCATATATGGACAGTGACATCAGAGGCTACTCCTTGAGCGGCATCCCCGTTGCTGACTCTAGCCAGGGATTCCGCTCCAGGAGGAGCCCCTGACGTCAATGTTAATATATGGACAGTAACCTCAGGGGTTTCCTCTAGGAGCGGAATCCCCAGCCAGATCATCGGCAATGGGGATTCCTCTCAATCAGTAGCCACTGACGTTACTGTCCATAAATGGACAGTGATGTCAAGGGCTTCTCCGAGCACAGCGCTTAAAGTAGGTTCATTCCTTTAAAGTAGGTTGGTTCTGATGGTTCCCTGCTACAGTATTAAGTTCAACTGTGTCTGCGTCCTAAAGAACGCAGACACAGTTGACAGCAGGACATACCCCTGGCAGCCCGGAGCAGCGGGACACCACCCGGAGTAGCGGGACACTTCCCGGGGTCTGGGACTGTCCCGCTGAATCCGTGGCAGCTGGGAGGTAGTCGTCAGGGGCTCCATCTGGAGCGGAATCCCTGGCAATGCTATGACCGGGGATTCCGCTCCTAGCTCACATCCACCTTCCCGCCGGGTGATGCCAGAAGGTGGATGCGGCAACACCAGGCGTTCATTCAGGCACAGTTAGAAAAATAGATAGGATACAGCGCCGGACCTCCCTGGGAGCCGGAACCAAAAACGCTGCAGGTAATGTTTTTGGATCCGGCTCCTGTGCCAGGACAGATCCCATAGAAATCATCAGTTTCCCTCCGGCTGTTCTGCAGCATGCCGGAGGGATACTGACAGGGGAAACGGATATATGTGAATGGCCCCTAAGTAACCTACTAAACTTGAGCACTTTAAGGTCTAATGCACATAGCGGAGATGTGCGCCTCTGTACGGCATCATATTACAGAGTTATTCTTCCCTAGAAGCAATGCTTCCCATGGAGCATTACAATGAAAGAGATACACGGCACTCTCATTGTGTTGATGCCCGAGTAGGATTCCACTCAACAATTCTCAATGTAAGACTCGGCACTCAATAATGCAAATAGATAATCTTATTTTTATTTTTGCCAATCCACAATATGTGTAAACTTTTTTGGTCTAACACAAACTTCATCGAACACACTAATAGAAACAGAAAAATTTAAACAATCACATTCACAGTTATTTCCACTTTGGAAATAAAATAAATAAGCCAAAAAAGAAAATACTTAACTATACTTGCCCCCTGTGATACAGCGCTGACATTCCAGCGGCACTCCCGATGGTTGTTTACATGCACGTAGCATGTGACTGCTGCAGCCAATCAGACGGCTCAGAGGTCATATGCAGGGTTGCCAACCTCCACTTCAGCAACTTCTGGACAACTGAGCTAAAGATCATGGACAGACGAAAATTTTTACAGACATATTACAAAATCATTGCTCTGTGCCCTGTGCAGTGTTGTAGGCCTGACTCACCAATCACAGCTCCGCTTGTAGCTTTCCCCCGCTAACTTAGGTGATGTTTTCTCTGATTAGTCATTCATTTCCCTTTTTTTCTCTATCCGGCCCAGACATCTGTGACAACTTATTCCAGCTACGACTTGTCTGAATTTGACACACAGACATGTTGGTTTCTCGCTTTTCCAGCATCCTCCACACCTATACCCCATCCTCTAAACAAACACGTAATCCACAGTGCCCCAGATGGTAATAATGATCCCTCATAGCTTGACACAATAAAAGTACCCCCATCAGTAACCATGTACCCTTTATACCCCCTGTAGATAGAGCCACACACAGCCCCCCCCCTTGTAAATAGCACCACACAGCACCCGCCTTGTAAATAGTGCTCCACGGCCCCCCTTGTAGATAGCGCCACACAGCCCTCCTTTTTGATAGAGCCACACAGCTCCCCCTGTAGATAGCGCCACACAGCCCCCCTTGTAAATAGTGTCACACAACCCCCCTTGTAAATAGCACCACACAGCCCCCCTTGTAAATACTGCCACACAGCCCCCCTTGTAGATAGCGCCACACAGCCCCCTTGTAGATAATGGCACACATCTCCCCTTGTAGATAGCACCACAGAGTGCCCACTTGTAAATAATGCCCCATGGCCCCCCTTGTAGATAGCGCCACACAGCGCTCCTTTTTGATAGAGCCACACAGCTCCCACTGTAGATAGCGCCACACAGCCCCCCTTGTAAATAGTGTCACACAACCCCCCTTGTAAATAGCACCACACAGCCCCCCTTGTAAATACTGCCACACAGCCCCCCTTGTAGATAGCGCCACACAGCCCCCTTGTAGATAGTGGCACACATCTCCCCTTGTAGATAGCGCCACAGAGCGCCCACTTGTAAATAGCGCCACACAACCCCCCTTTTAAATAGCACCACACAGCCCCCTTGTAAATAGCGCCACACAGCCCCCCCTTGTAAATAGCGCCACACAGCACGCCTTTGTATATACTGCCCACAGCCCCCCTTGCAGATAGCGACTCACAGCCCCTCCTTGTAGATAGCACCACACAGCCTTCCCTTGTAGATAGCACCACAGAGCTCCCCCTTGTAGATAACGCCACACAGCCCTCCCTTGTAGATAGTGCCACGCAGCCCTCCTTTTAGATAGCACGACACACAGCCCCCCTATAGATAGTGCCACACAGCGCCCTTTGTAAATAGCACCACACAGCCCCATTGTAGATAGCGCCACAAAGCCCCTTGTAGATAGCGTCCCACAACCCACCTTGTAGATAGTTACCCACAGCCCCCTTGTAGATAGCACCCCACAGCCCCCCATGTAGATAGCGTCACACAGCCCCCCTTGTAAATAGCACAACACAGCCCCCCCTTGTAGATAGTGCCACACAGCCCCCCTTGTAGATAGCGTCACACAGCCCACTTGTAAATAATGCCGCACAGTTCCCCCTTGTAAATAGTGCCGCACAACTCCCTTGTAAATTGTGCGCACAGCTCCCCCATGTAAATAGTGCCGCACAGCGCCCCTTGTAAATAGTGCCGCACAGCCCCCCTTCTAAAGAGCGCCAAACAGCCTCCCCTTGTAAATAGCGCCACACAACCCCCCTTGTAAAGAGCGCCACACAGCCTCCCCTTGTAAATAGTGCCACACAAGCCCCCTTGTAGATAGCGCCACACAGCCCCCCTTGTAAATAGTGCCACACAGCCCCCCTTCTAGATAGCACCACACAACCGCCCTTGTAGATACCGCCACACATCCCCCCTTGTAGATAGCGCCAGAGAGCCCCCCCTTCTAAATAGCACCACACAGCCCCCCTTGTAGATAGCACCACACAGCTCCCCTTTGTATATAGTGACCCACAGTCCCCCTTGTAGATAGCGCCACACAGCCCCCCTTGTTGATAGCGCCACACAGCCCTCCTTGTAAATAGCGCCACACAGCCTCCCTTGTAGATAGCACCACACACAGCCCCCCTTATAGATAGTGCCACACAGCGCCCTTTGTAAATAGCACCACACAGCCCCGTGGTAGATAGCGCCACACAGCCCCTTGTAGATAGAGCCCCATAACCCACCTTATAGTGACCCACAGCCCCCTTGTAGATAGTGCCCCACAGCCCCCCATGTAGATAGCGCCACACAGCCCCCCTTGTAAATAGCACCACACAGCCCCCCCTTGTAGATAGTGCCACACAGCCCTCTTATAGATAGTGCCACACAGCCCCCCTTGTAAATAATTCCGCACAACTCCCTTGTAAATAGTACGCACAGCTCACCCTTGGAACTAGTGCCACACAGCTCCCCTTGTAAATAGTGCCGCACAGCCCTCCTTCTAAATAGTGCCACACAGCCCCCCTTTGTACCTAGTGCCACACAGGCCCCCCCCATGTACTTAGTGCCACACTGCAAAGTGCAAACTGAGCGGAGGGCGGTAGTGGTAGCCTACCGCTACCACTCTCTGCTCTGCCTGACATGACTCACCGGTAGGAGGAGCCGAGGTGGTCATTGGCAAAGCGCCGGAGGTGACAGGTCCATTTCTGACTGGGGTCGGCCTGGGAGTGGACTAGTCCAGTCACCTGACCTGAGTCACCTGACCTCATGTCGCTGACGTGAGGTCTGGTGACAGGTCAGGTGACTTGATTGGTCCACTCCCGCCACTGACCCCACTTGGAAGCGGCCTGCATGTTTTCACATTCCGCAGAAATTAAGCAGAATGTGAAAATACAGCAATTAAATTCATATCGAGAGGTAGCAATTAAATTCATACTGAGAGGTATTTAAATAGTGAACTTTTACTCTATCTATACCGTAAGTCAACCTCCCGAGCAACACCTGGTATAAAACCTAGTGTACTCAAAGCTGCAGATATGCGACATCCGTCGCTGAAAGGATAAGCGCTGTCAGCTGGTGAAATTCACAGTCTATTCAAATCTTTATGAAAGGTCATGTGAGCTGGGGACATTTATGGGTACGACATGTGATGCCTGATATAAAACCCACATAAAAAACTTATAAAGTTGAAAGTGTGTCACATGACCTATCTGCAAGTGGTCTATTGTATATATATATATATATATTACGTTATATTCCATACTGCGTTCATAAGGGCCATATAATTACATATGTAGCTAAATAAATTTAGTATACTACATTCTGTAACCTGATAGATTAAATAGGGCATCTTCTTCTACATCAGGTATTTAGGTTCTTCCGAGCCCATTGGGAAGAGAAAGAGAAAAAATAGAATATGTAATTATTAAAGACCTAGAAAACTCTGCACTATACCCTTCTATATATATATAGTGCAAAAAATATCTAGTTTGTGTAGGTCAACAGAAACTGTGAATATCTTACTACCTTTTAAGGCCCCTTGGCTCCAATGACTGCAGGGTATGTATCCAAAAGACCACTCAAGGCCCTTTCATGTGGGCCAATGATTGGGCAAACAGAGCAACGATCAGCCGATGAACGAGCAAACGCTCGTTCAACAGCTGATCGTATAGTTTATGCAGCACAAAATACTATCGTTGTCAACAGCACATCTCTGTGTAAACAGGGAGATGTGCTGCCGACGTGATGGATATGCATGGGGACGAGCAGTGGCGGATTAAGTGTACCTTGGGCCCTGGGCTGTTGACACAACTTGGGCCCACTCCTTCCCCCCTCACACGCAATCCAACCCCCCCAACCTGCTGACACTGTACCAGTCAGTGCCACTGACCTGACGGATACAGGTTTTTGCACTAGATACAGCTGTTCTGTATTCAGAATAAAAAGCAGCTGTATCTCAAAAAGTAAAAATCATTTTTAATAAAAAGTATTTGGAAAGTTGCACCAGACACTAATACACTGTTTTATTAAAGAAAAAGTAATACATAACAACAATAATAATAATTAAAAAAAATGAACACCTCTCTTTAACCCCTTCAGGACCCAGCCACTTTTGGACCAAATGACACAGCCTCATTTTTTTAATCTGACGTGTGTTACTATATGTGGTAATAACTTGGGAATGCTTTTACCTATCCAAGTGATTCTGAGATTGTTTTCTCATGACATATTGTACTTTAAGTTAGTGAAAAAATTTGGTCGATATATTCAATATTTTTGTGTGAAAAACACCAAAATTTAGAGAAAATGTGAAAAAAATCAGCATTTTCTAAATTCAAATGTATCTGCTTGTAAGACAGATAGTTATACCACACAAAATAGTTACTAGCTAACATTTCCCATATGTCTACTTTAGATTGGCATCATTTTTTGAACATCCTTTTATTTTTCTAGGACGTTACAAGGCTTATAAGTTTAGCAGCAATTTCTCAAATTTTCAAGAAAATTTCAAAAACCTATTTTTTTAGGGACCAATTCAATTCTGAAGTGGCTTTGAGGGCCTTATATATTAGGAACCACCACAAATCACCCCATTTTAAAAACTGCACCCCTTAAAGTATTCAAAACAGCATTTAGAAAGTTTCTTAACCCTTTGGGTATGTTCACACGGCCTATTTACGGACGTAAATCGGGCGTTTTTGCCCCGAATTACGCCCGAAAATAGCGCCTCAATAGCGCTGACAAACATCTGCCCATTGAAAGCAATGGGCAGACGTTTGTCTGTTCACACGAGGCGTATATTTACGCGCCGCTGTCAAATGACGGCGCGTAAATAGACGCCCGCGTAGAAGAAGTGACCTGTCACTTCTTTGGCCGTAATTGTCAGGTTAGAAGAAGTCTTGTGGTGCAAAAATAAAGGAAACACCCCAAAAAAGACCCCATTTTGGAACTACACCGCTTGAGGAATTCATCTAGGGGTGTAGTGAGCATTTTGACCCCACAGGTGTTTCATAGATTTCATTAGAATTGGGCAGTGAAAATTAAAAATGACATTATTTTCCAATAAGATGTAGCTTTAACGCAAAATTTTTCGTTTTTTCAAAAAATAAATGAGGAAAAGCACCCCAATATTTGTAAAGCAACTTCTCCAGAGTACGGAAATACCAAACATGTTGTCATAAACTGCTTTTTGGGCAAGCGGCAGGACTCAGAAGGGGAGGCACGCCATTCAGCTTTTGGAGCGCTGATTTTGCTAGATTCATTTCTCTGAACCATGTCGCATTTGTAAAGCTCCTAAGGTACCAGTACAGGGGAAACCCCCCAAAAGTGACTCCATTTAGAAAACTACACCCCTAGAGGAATTCATCTAAGGGTGCAGTGAGCATTTTGACCCCACAGATGTTTCATAGATTTAATTAGAATTGGGCAGTGAAAATGAAAAATTACATTATTTTCAAATAAGATGTAGCTTTACCTCAAAATTTTTATTTTTTTCAACAAATAAATGATGAAAAGCACACCAACATTTGTAAAGCAACTTCTCCAGAGTACGGAAATACCCAACATGTGGTCATAAACTGCTGTTTGGGCAAGTAGCAGGACTCAGAAGGGAAGGCACGCCATTTAGCTTTTGGAGTACAGATTTTGCTGGTTTGACTTCTCTGCACCATGTCGCATTTGTAAAGCTCCTAAGGTACCAGTACAGTGCAAAAAAAAGTGTCTCCATTTGGCAAACTACACCCATTGAGGAATTCATCTAGGGGTGTAGTGAGCATTTTGACCCCACAGGTGTCTCATATATTTTATTAGAAATGGGCAGTGAAAATGAAAAATTACATTATTTTCCAATAAGACGCAGCATTAGTTCAACATTTTTCATTTTCTCAACAAATAAAGGAGAAAAAGCACCGTAACATTTGTAAAGCAACTTCTTCAGAGTACGGAAATACCCCACACGTGGTCATAAACTGCTATTTGGACACACAGCAAGGCTCTAAAGGGAAGGAGCGCCATTTAGTATTTGGAGTGGAGATTTTACAAGATTCGTTTTTTGACTCCATGTTGCATTGAGCTATAGTACCAGTACAGTGGAACCCCCGATAAATTACCCCGTTTTGGAAACTAGATCCCTCAAAGAATTTATCTAGGGGTGTAGTGAGCATTTTGACCGCACAAGTGTTTTGCAAAAATGAGTAAACAATAGATGTTGCAGATTGAAAATGGCTGTTTTCCACAGATATGCCATTTCAGTGCCCAATGTGTTGTGCCCAGCTTGTACCACCATAGACACACATCCCATAAATTGTTAAGCGGGTTCTCCAGAATACAGTAATACCCCATATGTGGTCATAAATTGCGGTTTGGGTACACTGCCAGGCTCAGTTGGACCACCATTTAGCTTTTGAAGTGCAGATTTTGCTTGGTGTTTTAGTGGTATTTTATCTTATAATGTGGGGGCATATGTAAGCTGGGCGGAGTACATCATGGTATATGTAATCTGGGCGGAGTACATGAGGGTATATGTAAGCTGGGCGGAGTACATCAGGGCATATGTAAGCTGGGCGGAGTGCATCAGGGTATATGTAAGCTGGGCGGAGTACATCAGGGTATATGTAAACTGGGCAGAGTACATCAGGGTATATGTAATCGGTGCGGAGTACATCAGGATATATGTAAGCTGTGCAGAGTACATCAGGGTATATGTAATATGCACGGAGTACATCAGGATATATGTAAGCTGTGTGTAGTACATCAGGATATATGTAAACTGTGGAGTACATCAGGGTATATGTAATATGTGCGGGTACATCAGGCTATATGTAAGCTGTGAGGAGTACATCAGGGTATATGTAAGCTGGGCGGAGTACATCAGGGTATATGTAAGCTGGGCGGAGTACATCAGGGTATATGTAAGCTGGGCGGAGTACATCAGGGTATATGTAAGCTGGGGCGGAGTGCATCAGGGTATATGTAAGCTGGGCGGAGTGCATCAGGGCATATGTAAGCTGGGCGGAGTACATCATGGTATATGTAATCTGGGCGGAGTACATCAGGGTATATGTAAGCTGGGCGGAGTACATCAGGGTATATGTAAGCTGGGGCGGAGTGCATCAGGGCATATGTAAGTTGGGCGGAGCGCATCAGGGCATAATAGGATGATGTAATAATGGGGAGAATGAATAATCCATGGATTGGTGTGGTACGCTTTGAACCAATCCTTTATACACAGGCCGGGTTTATTGGGTATTATTCAAAATATCTGCGCTCCAGTGTTGTCTTATATTTGACTTCTTCACTAGCCCTATAAGCCGCACAAGTCCCTAAAGTTTCCTCATCTCCGCTGCGTCTACAGGGTCCACCTGTGGGGTCCAGCAAATAACGATGTGGGGTATTTAGTGAAATTCTACTGGACCTAAATAATTAGTCTGGGCCGTGATTTTGCATCATTGCGTTTTGAGAGTCATAACGTGTTATTTTTCCGTTGACGGAGCTGTGTAAGGGCGTGTTTTTTGTGGAACGAGCTGTAATTTTTATTGGTTCCATTTTGGGGGACATGCAATTTTTTTTATCACTATTTATTCAATTTTTTGGGAGATGAGGAAACCAAAAAACAGCCATTCTAGCACGTTTTTTTTTGTTTTTTTTTACAGTGTTCACCGTGCAGTATAAACAACATGTTAACTTTATTCTGCAGGGCGATACGATTACAGCGACACCAAATTTATATTGTTTTTGTACGTTTCACTACGTTCCCACAACGTTCCCATTTTCTGACAGCCATAACTTTTTTATTTTTTAGTTGCTATCGCTGCGGGAGGGCTTGTTTTATGCGTGACGAACTGTAGTTACTATTGGTACCATTTTGAGTTACTTGCAACTTTTTGATCACTTTTTATTAAAAAAATTTTGAGACAAGATGACCAAAAAAAAAATACTGTCATTGTTTTTTATTAAAATTTTTTACGGTGTTCAACGTGCGGTAAAAATAATGTGATATTTTTATAGATCAGGCCGTCCCGAACGCGGCGATACCTATTATGTATAGTTTTTTTTCATGTTTTAATTTTTTTTCTAATAATAAAGGAGTTGATCAGGGAAACAGGGCAAGTGTTGTATTTATTATTTATTTATTATTAATTTATTTATTTATTTTTCTTTCACATTTTTTTTTACTTTTTTTCACTTTTTCTTTTATACTGACCTGGGGACTTGAAGATCTGGTCTTCTGATCCCCGGTACAATACACTGCACTACTTATGTAGTGCAGTGTATTGTAACTGTCATTCTTCAACTGACAGTTAGCGTATTAGGTCCTGCCTCGGGCAGGACCTAATAGGCTACCGTACCTGGGCAACCAGGAAGCCTAGCAACGGCTTCCTGGTTGCCATAGCAACAATCGCAACCCGCGATCCATCGCGGGGGGGGCGCGGGGGTTACAGAGGGAGCTCCCTCCCTCTGTAAACCACTTCAATGCGGCGGACGTCATTGACAGCCGCATTGAAGGGGTTAAATGGCTGAGATCGGCGGTAACAGTCATCGCTGCCATTGCAGCGGCATGTCAGCTGTGTATAACAGCTGACAGCCGCTGAAGATAAAGTGCGCACAGCTCCTGTGCTCGCTTTATCTCCAGGGCGTGACTGTACGCCCGAGTGCGGGAAAGCACTTGGAATTTGGACGTACAGTCACGCCCAATCGCGGGAAGGGGTTAAAGTGTAACTAAACTTTAAAAAAAAATTTGACATGTTATACTGATATGTCGGAATTTTTAATCGGATAAGGGTCCGAGCACTGAGAACCCCACCGATCGCTAAAGTGAAGCGGCAGAAGTGCACGATTGAATGCTGCGCCACTGATCGGCATTCCTAGGAGTGGTGTACGTCCGTACTCCGCTTGTTTGGCTTTCCGAGAAAAGCAGATCAGAAAAGAAGCGGCACAGCAGTTATCTGAGCGCTTCTGCGACTTTGTTTTAGCGATCCATGGGGGTCTCAGTGCTCGGACCCCCACCGATCAAAACTTCAGACATTTCACTATGACCTGTCAGAAGTTTAGTTTAACTTTAAAGGGGTTTTCCCGTGAGGGAAATTTATGACATATCCTGTGGATCCTGTCAGATAGATGTGAGTGCCACCTCTGGGACCCGCACCTATCTCTAGAACCGGGCCCCCTAAACCCTGTTCTACCTCTTTCTGCTATCCCTGCCTCCCGGCCACTTCCTGACTTCATGGACTTTCCGTAACTTTCATTCAGTTCTTTGGGACTTACGGAAACAGCGTAGCTCAGCAAGCTACGCTGTTTCCGTAACTCACGACCATGTAATCAAGATGGGGCTGGGAGGCAGCGAGAGCAGAAACAGGTAGTAAGCGGATTAGGGGGCCCCGTTCTAGAGATAGGTGAGGATCCCAGAGGTGGGGCCTACATCTAGCTGACATGACAAATTATGTGGTCCTGTGGATATGTCATAAATTTCTCTCATGGGAAAACTGAGGGCTGTATGGGGGGATTATATTGCAAGGGGAGGTGAGGTTGTCTGACTGACTGCTGGGGGCTCTATAGGGAGGTCTGAGTGTCTGATTCTGACATCTCTGTGGGGGGGTAGCCCCCCCATAGAGCCCGTCCCTCAGACCCCCCTATACAGCCCCCAGAAGTTAGTCGCTCAGACCCCCCAGCAGTCAGACAATTTGTCTTACCCTTGTAATATATTAGTAACTAGTGAGGGCTTTTTTGGAGGGATTATACTAAATGGGGGGGGGGGGGGGGGTCTAAGCATCTAAGTGACTCCAGAGGACCCCATGAAGGGGGGGAATAACCCCCCATTCCATCCCCCATAGAGCCCTCAGTATTTCAGTATTTATTATACAGCAGGGGGGTTGAGCGTGTATCTGACTGCTGAGTGTCTATGGGGGGAAATTATTGTCCCCCCATAAAGTCCTCTGCAGTGAGTTACACGCTCAACCCTCCCTGCTGTATACTAAATACTGAAATACTGAGGGCTCTATGGGGGGATTATTCCCCCCTTCATAGAGTCCTCTGCAGTGACTTAGATGGAAATCTCACCCCCCCCCCTTGCTGTATAATCTATCCCCCTTTAGCCTCTGCCGATTGTTGCTTGTGGCAGGCTGGCAGGAGACGAACATAAAGACTAACCTTATTCCTCGTCGCTAGACCACCGCCCTTCTCATCTGTTCCTCACTGGCGGTACGTGCAGCGTCAAAGAGGGGCGTGTTCTACCACGACTAGCAGACGCACGTCTGCTAGTCCTATCCAGCTATTGCTATCCATCCCCCTCCTCCTCATCAGCACTGCGCTGGCGGCTCCATTCTGTTGCAGTCCGACCACCCGCCCCTCCCTCTCTCCCTCCCTCTCTCCCTCCTTCGCTCTCAACGGCCATTAGCGGCACTATAACGCTGTGAGTCTTTAAGTGATTTTTAAAATGATGTGCGGTTCGGTATGATAATCCGCCACTGGGGACGAGCGATCGTAGTAACAATTATTTGTCCCCATATATTACTGAACATAGAACCTTGTGAAAGGAGCAAACGAGCGCCAATCACTGGGCTGTCTCTTTGATCGGCGCTCGTTGTTACGACCAAATTTGGCAAGTGTTAAAGAAGGCTAAGTTTAGGGTATTTCTTATGATCTCTTCCCCTCCAAGAAGGAGAAACTTGCTTCAATACCTGAAACTTTAGTTGAGATACATTATAGCCTGTTCTACCAAAGTAATATGGTAAGGGTAATAATAGGTTCTTGCACCTGATCGTCGAATTGTGTTTAGAAATGTCCCCCCCTATATGTGGGTGGTCTGCCCAATATATCTGAGACCACAGGGACACTTAAAAATGTAAACCACATGTGATGTTCCGCATGTAAAAAAATTCCTTTATGGGGAAACCTTTATCCCTTCTTAATACAATAGTTTCATGCCACATATCCCTTCTTAATACAATAGTTTCATGCCACACTTGTATATAGCAGTACATGGAGTCCCTACGGTACAATACTTTTAAGCCATAGGCACTCTGTGTGCTGCCCTATGGTGCGTTAGTACTGCACTGTTGCTTCTAGGAACTCAATAAAGCAGCACACAATGTTTTGACAGATTCTGTATGATTTTTTTGAGAAAAAAATCTCTATCTTCCCCTGCAGGAAATCAAAGGCATAGTAACTTACAGTAGGGCACCATCGACTTCAGTACACTAAGCACTCTTTAGGCCTCTTGCACACTTCCCACAGCGTTTTCACAGCCGTTTTTGACGGATCCGTGTGCCCGGTTTAGCGGCCGTGTCCACTCCCGTGTGCACTCCGTGTTTCCGTTTCCGAGCGCCGAGCATGGTACTGTCCAGGGTGCTGAAAGAGTTAATGGGCTGCACTGATCGGCGGTAACTCTTTCAGCACCCTAGACAGTATCATGCTCAGCGCTCGTAAAATACAATTTTAATGAAATTATAAAAATTAGTTTATTCTTACTTTCCTCCTGTTCGGCCTCCATGGATGACGTTTCATCTGTCACCGCTGCAGCCAATCACAGGCTGTAGTGGCGGTCACGCACGTCAGGATGACGTCAGAAGGCCGGCCTCCAGGGATGACGCTTCATCCCACGTGACCGTCTCTGCAGCCAATCACAGGCTGCAGCGGCCTCTGCAGCCAATCACAGGCTGCCGCGTCAGACAGAAAGGCCGGACTGGAGGAAGAAGAGGGACTCGTCACCAAGACAACGACCGGGTACGTATGAAATGCTTTTTATTTTATTTTTAATCAGCAGCCTCTTTTCTCTATCAGTGATTGATAGAGACAAGTGGCTGCTGATTAGTGTAATATATCTGTAATGTATTTCTGCCCGCCCGGCCGTTGCTAGGCAACGGCTCCGTCACATACGGACGGCACACGGATGCCTTCCGTGTGCCTTCAGTTTTTTTGACGGCCCCATTGACTTGCATGGGCCTCACGGTCACGGAATCTCGAACCAAAGTAGGACATGCTCTACTTTGGATCGGAACGGAGCAACGGGACCGTAAAAAAAAATGAAGTGTGAATGGCCCCATTGAAATTAATGCGTCAGGGTGCTAGCTGTCAGAAAAACGGCTAGCACCCTGAAGTAAAAGACTGAAGTGGACATGAGGCCTTAGCGCTGTCTGTAAAGTGAACAAATAATTGGTGACATCCAGGCTACATATAGAGAAGGCAGGAGCAGTTTTGTATTGCTTTTGCCTTTTCAATCAATTTATACATAAGCACTCATTAAGCAGTAATATACACTTTATAGGGTAGCACCACATCTTATCTAGATCACTGTGATTATGTGATGTATTATGTGATTTCATGATTCTGTCATGTGTGTGCAGAGCTCCTATATCTAAAGCTGGGCAAAAACACAAGATAGCTGTCAGTCGAACACTATCTACTCGATCCCCATAAACATGCATGACCAGAACAGCCGAATGTGCACGATTACTACCATAGGAGACACCTGGTACCACTTACCTCCCAGGTACCTCCCGATCCTTGCTTCCCTCAACAGCAGACATCATGAGAGATGTCACTTTACTCATTAAATTACCTGTGAATTGATCTAATATATACAGTATAGCAAGCTTTACTAGACATAGAGGAGCACGGATCGTAATAAATATTACAAGTATTGGGGCAGATTTACTAATGATGTTTAACAGTTAAACAGTTAAATTAGACCAGGCAGTCAGAAGATGCGGGAAATTTATCAGAGGTCCACGCTGTATGCTAAATTTGGCACATCTTGCTAGACATTACATAGTTAGTACATAGTTACATAGTTAGTACGGTTGAAAAAAGACATATGTCCATTAAGTTCAACCAGGACACGTTAGAACCCAGACTAAACTCCTTCAGTCCCCTGCTCAGACCTTCTAAATTAATCAGACCCCAGACCAGACCCATTAAATAGCCAGACTCCAGATCAGACCTCCTTAATTACTCAGAACCCAGATCAGGCCCCCTAAATTTACCAGACCACTTAATTAATCAGACCTCCTAAACTAATCAGACCCTCTAAATAAATCCGACCCCAGATCAGACACCCTAAATTAAGCAAACGCCAGATAAAACCCCCCTAAACTAATAAGACCCTAGATAAGACTCCCCTAATCAGATCCCCAGATCAGACGCCTTCTTAGGGTGCAGTCATGCACGATAGATTTTGTTGCCAAAATTTCTGCGACTGAAAATTAGTTCCATTCATCTGAATGGGGTTGTTTCTGCAGCAGGTGTCCGGATTTCTGCAAGTCGAAATCGGATAAATAGAACTGAATTTCTGCCACACGTGACTGCACGCATATACTCACCGCTCCTCGCGCCCCAGGCCACTTCAGCTCCAGGTGCTGCTCGCTGCACACCACGTCCTAACACTCGTGCAGCAAACGGCACCTGGAGCTGAAGTGGCCCGGGGAGCGGGGAAGGTAAATCCAATAGTTGGCGGCTGATTAAAAAATTACTGAATCGGTCTATGGGGGGGGGGGGCAAATGCTTCTATCGCCCCATCCTAAATCCACCCCAAGATTTCTCCTAAGATGTAGAAAAACAGTATATTAGTGACAGAGACACTCCAGACTTCCATGGATATTAAGCGCTAACTCATAGCCACCCAAGAACACCTGAAATATTACAATTAACCCCTACACCACCCTAGACCGACAGAGATAATTACCCATAATCCACTCTAGACCTCTAGATTTATTACCAGGAATGTCAATGAGACCACACAATGTAAAAACATGTCATGTACAGTAGTACATTTGGAAAGTTGGGATAGAGAGTATAACTAGGAATTATTTTTTATTTTTTTTAAAAACCATTTTAATTATCCTACATTTGCCCTTGACTAATCGAGTGTTACCATCTGCCTTGTCAGTAGGCGGTACAACTGGGCTTTTCCATTTCCCTTGTCAATAGGATGTGTACTTAAATAGTCTGATACTGTTAGAATACCCCATTGACCAGGGGAATGGTAACACCCAGTTGTCTATGCATATATTACCAGGAGGTATAATAGAGGAACGGTACAACACAGAGTGTAAGAAAAGGTACTTTAGAATAGTTATTTTATGGTAAATTTACTTAATAAACAATCATTCAAGAGATCTCACAGGTCCAGACACATTTAGGACTACATGCGAGATTCTGTTTTACCATTTAATGTAAGCTGTCACTTACATATTTATTTGTGATTTAGATGTGGATTTTCCTCAAGATGTCACATTTTCCAGCTGGAGAACACAGGGATCATTACTTGTAAATTATTGCTTCCTCTATTCCACTTTCACTGCTTTCTTCAGATACTATTACCAGTAGATCCGATATTCCTAGAATATTCTAATGTTTGTTCATTTGTTCTTTGAAATGTGTTTGTCCAGTGGGATAGATCAGCCGCACAGGAAAACTCTGGGGTTTGGAAATTATGGGAATCCTATTGTTGAACAACACTTCTCTATTATGTAATTTCCTTTCTAATTTCCAGAGCCAAAGACTCAGAGCGAGCTGAACAGTTTTACATATTTTATCACTGACTTCACATATTGAATAGATAAGAAGTGTGAAGCGTGGAACATATTAAAAGTACAGTATGTACTTTAAATAAAAAGGACTCGAGACACGTGTTTTTAAGCGGGTCTACTGTCGTGCACTTGAACACGTGCTACATTTTATATTTATTTGACTTATTTTTTGCATGTTTGCAGCATTCTTAGTGCCTTTTCCCCTCCAGATAGTACAATTTCACAACATAGAGTTACAGTACTTACCTGATATTTCTTTGCCCTAATTATTATTTTTTTTATTGAAGTGAAGCTACTCCTTTGACAAACATTACCTATACATTCAGCATCTTTGTAACATATCTTCATACTAAGGGTATGTGCACACACACTAATTACGTCCGTAATTGACGGACGTATTTCGGCCGCAAGTACCGGACCGAACACAGTGCAGGGAGCCGGGCTCCTAGCATCATAGTTATGTACGATGCTAGGAGTTCCTGCCTCTCCGTGGAACTACTGTCCCATACTGTAATCATGTTTTCAGTACGGGACAGTTGTCCTGCAGCGAGGCAGGGACTCCTAGCATCGTACATAAGTATGATGCTAGGAGCCCGGCTACCTGCACTGTGTTCGGTCCGGGACTTGCGGCCGAAATACGTCCGTCAATTACGGACGTAATTAGTGTGTGTGCACATACCCTAATAGCTAGCTGCAAGCCTGCTAGTTTCTATGTAGCAAAAGTATTTCTTTTTTACACGGCCCACAGCAAAACTGAATCAAATAGTATGTGAGCACAGTATAGAAGGTACTCTAGATATCAGCTCTGATGACTTTAGGCCAATGTTAATCAATTTTTCAATTGAATTCAAAGAAATGGCAATATCATGGTCTAGTCATTGGCATAAAGTTTATGGGGATTTTAAGTCAACCTTCTGGCATGTTACAGAGTCATACCTGAAGATTGTATCTGTGGCGGTCTGTGTGCTTAAAAAAATATTTTTTGTTTATTTGTTTGCTCTTTTATTATGTTGTGCTATATTTCTGTTTATTATGTTGGCTAATGTTTTGTGTGCGGTTGGTGTTACCATCAATTCAGTGGGGGGGAGGGGTATGACCTGGATGACAAGAGGTCGGGACAGACCTTCTGATTATGGCTGTTGAGATGACAGTCCTGTCCGCCATTTTGCACAAGCAATTTTAGCAATTGCAGGTTCCCTTAGGGTATGTGCACACGATAGCAGGCTTTTACGTCTGAAATTACAGACTGTTCTCAGGAGAAAACAGCTGCCTCGTTTCAGACGTAAATGCTCCTCGCATTTTGCGAAGCGTCTTTGACGGCCGTAAATTTGAGCTGTTCTTCATTGAATTCAATGAAAAATGGCTCAAATTACGTCCAAAGAAGTGTCCTGCACTTCTTTGACGAGGCAGTCATTTTACGCGTCGTCGTTTGACAGCTGTCAAACGACGACGTGTAAATTACAGGTCGTCGGCACAGTACGTCGGCAAACCCATTCAAATGAATGGGCAGATGTTTGCCGACATATTGTAGCCGTATTTTCAGGTGTAAATCGAGGCATATTACGCCTCGTTTACGCCTGAAAATAGGTCATGTGAACCCAGCCTAAGGGTATGTGCACACGATTAACAAAATACGTCTGTAAATTACGGAGCTGTTTTCTGAAAAACAGCCTCTGAATTTGAGGCGTTTCCGAGGCGTATTTCGGAGCGTTTTTCATGTTGAGGCGTAATTTGGAGCGTTTTTTCGCCCGTAAATGAGTTGGCTTCCAAGGCGTTTTACAGACGTATTTTCAGGCGTTTTTAGAGGCGTTAACAGGCGTATTTTGGGGCGTTAAGAGGCGTTTCAAGAACCAGCCCACTAGGGGCAGTACTTCTGGCCCAGGCGTACAAAAAGCCTGGGCGAAACCTGCAATTTCCCTTTTTGAGAAACCACTGGTTACTGAGGGAATTCTGCTTTGAAAATGAGTTCGGAGATTACAGCAGGCCCATCCCAGCAGGAGCAGCAGGGACAACATGTGGTGCAAAGGCGCATCAAAGTTCGGCGACGCCACATGGCCACCCTGATGCAGTGTCTTCTGCCACGTCCAGTGTTATCCCCCATATGTGGCGCAACCTGCTGCACCTGGTGCACCTGCTGTCATCCGCCACATCTGGCGTAACCTGCTGCACCCACCTGCATCCATGCTAAAGCCTCGGCCACTGTCTGGACTATTCAGGTACCCTAGTGAGGGACTTTGTATTGCTTGGGTGCTCTGTTTGGCCAGCTGCCTCCCCGCTACAGCGGTGCGGCCTAGTGGGTCCACATACCCACAGACCGTGATAGGGACTTACAGCATTATTCATGTTCCCCTGAGTGTCATACCCCAAACCGCCCTACCACTGGTCTAAAAGACTGTGCCCCAAAGGGTTTTCGGTTCCGTGTATGGTTTCTAAAGATTCTGCCCACTCTGTGAGAGTAACTGGTAAGATTTGTGCCTCCTTGGAGAAATAAAAAATAAATTTGTTTTAACTCACCTCATTCTGGTACATCTTGTTGGCTGGCTATCCCACTGTGGCCTTATGAGCACCATGCAAATACAGCTTGTAACTTGGAGATTTCTGCATCTCTATAAGAGCGCAAGTTCACAGGGCCGGCCTTAGGGGTGTGCGACCTGTGTGAGTGCACAGGGCGCTACACCCTCCCAGCATGTAGGGGGCGCCACTGGGCTCTGCTCTGTCCTCTGCTCTTAGTTACACACACGAGTAAACAACAGCCGATGAGCAAGAGCAGAAATCTCTACCCACAGCCCGTCCTTCAAGAAACCTGTGATCCTGTCAGCAAGGAGAGATGGTAAGCACCTATGTGTGTATATATGTCTCTGTGTGTATATATGTGTGTATATAAGTCTCTGTGTTTGTATGTGTATGTTACAGTGTGTGGGTGTGTGTGTGTGTGTGTGTGTGTGTATATATATATATATATATATGTGTTTATGCCTCTGTAAGTCTGTGTGTTCACTATTAAAGTAGAACAGATAAAATGAAGATATCTGTGCTGCCCCTACATACTATGCTGCCCCCTATATACTATTCTGCCCCTATATACTATGCTGCCCCCTATATACTATGCTGCCACTTATAAACTGTCACGATAGGTGTGTGGACCCACTGGGCCGTACCACCGTAGCGAGATAGCAGCTGGCCAACGGGATACCAAGTGATTGTCTATAGTTCGAATAAGGGTACCTGTGGTAATTCAGACAGTAGCGATGGTTAGGCTCGTATGGGACCTTGGCAGCAGGCAGACACCAGGCGTGGTCTAACACAGCAGGCGTGGTATACGGCACAACACGACTGCCACTCTATGGCACAGGAACAAGGTAGCACGCGATATAGGATACAGGTAGCAGATACGGGAACACTGGGAACTGGAAAACACTAAGGGACCATTTGTAAAGACTAAAACGGGTAAAAACAGGCAATGACGGAAGGGGCACGGCCCTTCTTATAGTCCAATGTGATTATGGGCTAATTTGACATACTTTTCAGGTGCCCCCAACGGGACACAGCAGAGTGTTATCCCCCATATGTGAAGCGGAAGTGAGCGCTGGCGTCTCCTGAGGAGGAGATGCGGGCCAGCGCTCACCGATCCATGGCTGCGGCAGTCGGGGGGTGAGTAATCCTGACGGTCCGCAGCCATGGGTGTCACATATACTATGCTTCCCCTTATATACTATGCTGCCACTTATATACTCTGCTGCCTCTTATATAATATGCTGCCCCCTATATACTATGCTGCCCCTTATATACTCTGCTGCCCCTTAAGGGAAACACCACATTTTCATATGTGGCAACCTATAAAACGTTAGCCAATTCATGGAAATAATCTTTTTAATGTGTATCTCCAGTTTTGAGGTGCACTGCATATATGTTTGTATATGCAGTATATATATATATATATATATATATATATATATATATATACATATATATATATACATATATATTTATATTTTTATATATGCCTCTGTGTGTGTGTTTATATGTGCTTGTGGGTATAGTTATTATTGTGTGTTATCTGTGGTGTTACATAGGACTGCAGGTATCATCTACTAAGTTATCTGTACTCAGAGTGTTATCACTGTGTTATCTGTGGTGTTACATAGGACTGCAGATAACATCTACTACATTATCTGTACTCAGAAGGTTATCACTGTGTTATCTGTGGTTACATAGGACTGCAAGTAATATCTACTACGTGAAGAAAGGGAGAGAACCTCCAGCTCACCAGTGTGCGTCTCCAGACAGCGTCAGTCGGATCCCCGCGACGGCCCGCGGTGTAAGGCAATGGATGTAGAGAAGAGTTGATCCAGCGCTGATGGTAAGTTAAAAGGGAAAACGAAGTCCCATGTTTATTGAAGAAAAAAGCATAAAACAGAAGGGAGACGCAGTCCCAAGGTGTGAGTAGTCAGGGCTTGAACCTGAGCCTACGCGTTTCGATCGCAGTCTGCGATCTTAGTCATGGCATGACTAAGATCGCAGACTGCGATCGAAACGCGTAGGCTCAGGTTCAAGCCCTGACTACTCACACCTTGGGACTGCGTCTCCCTTCTGTTTTATGCTTTTTTCTTCAATAAACATGGGACTTCGTTTTCCCTTTTAACTTACCATCAGCGCTGGATCAACTCTTCTCTACATCTAATATCTACTACATTAATTATCTGTACTCATAAAGTTATCACTGTGTTATCTGTGGTGTTACATAGGACTGCAGGTAACATATACTACATTATCTGTACTCAGAAGGTTATCTCTGTGTTATCTGTAGTGTTACATAGGACTGCAAGTAATATCTACTACATTAATTATCTGTACTCATAAAGTTATCACTGTGTTAGCTGTGGTGTTACATAGGACTGCAGGTAACATATACTACATTATCTGTACTCAGAAGGTTATCTCTGTGTTATCTGTGGTGTTACATAGGACTGCAAGTAATATCTACTACATTAATTATCTGTACTCATAAAGTTATCACTGTGTTATCTGTGGTGTTACATAGGACTCCATGTTAAATCTACTACATTTTCTGCACTGTGTATATGTGTGCCTGTGAGGATACATATGGGTCTGTATGTGAATGTGTCTTTGTGCTTGTATATATGTGCCTTTTATGTATTTGTATATGTTCTGGTCTGTGTATTTATGTTCCGGTGTGTGTGTGTGTGTGTGTGTGTGTGTGTGTGCGTGTGTGTGTGTGTATATATGTGTCTGTATGTCTATATATTTACCAGTATGTATGTATGTATGTATGTATATATTCCAGAATGTGTGTGTATATATATATTTGCCTGTTTGTCTAAATATCTGCCTTTATGTATGTGCAGTAAATATGTTCCAGTATGGGTGTGTCTTTATATGTGGTTAATTTTGGGGTTGTGTAGGGCAGCATCCAACCGAAGGTCGGCCCTGCTTGTACACATTCTTTTTAGTGACTGGGGAAGGTCTTGGCACCCAGACCCCTGGTTCCAGTGTATTGAAGATTTCTTTTGTCATTTTTTTTTTTTAATGTCCTTTATATGAAATAGAAAATGTACATTACCTTGTACTAGTGAAAAGCTAGGTGTCGTAGTGTGCGTCCACTAATCTCAAATGTGGGTGACAGCCAGTTGGCCGCTATTACGGAGCCTTTTACAGATTCCTGAATGGCAAATATGCCTACTTTATGTAGCAATATGGCATAAAGATTGCTGCATAACTATACGGATTCACCACTCTGGATTCTCGAGAAGCTGGGTGATAACTGCCATTTAATGCTGCCAATTTTAGAGAATTGCAGAGAGGGAATACAAAAATAAGAAACAACAGCTGTACACCTTTATACAGTTGTACTGAAGTCCACTACGCTTTTTTTTTTTATACAGTTGAGGCTGCAGGATCCTGAAGCATACTCCCTAAACGGATGCCAAAATGACAGCCTATTGGCATACAATCAGCCCTTAGAGTCTATGGGCACATCAGCTTATACTCCGACCATGCACCACGGACATTGTGTTACTTGAGCTTAATTGTTATTTCCAAAAGGTTCAGATGGGATATAGGAAATAGTTTTTTTAATTAGGAAAATTACGACATTGCTGCTTGATTTCAATTATTGACTGTGTCATTCAGACAAACCATAATTTCATGTTCAGAAGTGGCAGAATTGCAGCGGATTTGATGATGGAAGATATATGGGTGCCTTATGTAATACAGCATAATCTTACTAATGCGTTTCTGGAATAAAGAAAACTGGCCAGTACAGCATCTAAATGATACAAATGTGGACATTTCTCAAGGGCATACAATGCCAAAACCAAGTCTTCCAACAGAGCATTTTAGAGATGTTTGAGAAGGTCCAAAATGCTAAGTCCTCTGAGTAATTGCTGCAGTTCATTACCTCTGTTTATACCGCCCTGAAGGTTTGTGTATTGGCAGCAATATAGAGTTCTATTGATACATTGGTTAAATTTTTCAGCTTTTTTGATTAAGAAAATATGTGTATTTCATAGCTTTAATCAGTGGCGTAACTACCACTATAGCAGCCGTAGCGGCTGCTACGGGGCCCGCGGCATGGCTGGAGGCTCCGCTTGCTGCCGCTATGGCTGCTACAGCGGGACGCCACTGAACACTACGGCAGAGCAGGGAGGTATCTCTGAAAACATGATTACAGTACGGGACAGTTGTCCTGCAGAGAGGCAGGGACTCCTAGCATCGTACATAACTATGATGCTAGGAGACCGGCTCCCTGCACTGAGTTCGGTCCGGGACTTCCGCCCGAAATACGTCCGTCCATTACGGACGTTAATGTGGTCGTGTGAACCCAGCCTAAACCTTTGAAAGTAAATTTTTTTAATAAAAATGCCAGTCAGTGTGTTTTCTGCAACTTTCAAATTAGTTTTTATTTAAAACCTTTTTGAGATACTCCGTATACAGAGCAGCTGTGTCGTTCGCTGATTCCTGTACCCATTAGGTCCGCGTGACTGACGGATTCAGTGTCAGTGGGACTTGTGTGTCTCTGACAGGCAAGATTCAACTGTTATCTATCGCATCTAAGTAAATAATTTTGATGTGATAGATTACAGGTGGATACTGCGTGTCAGAGATACGCAGGACCCACTGACAGTAAATCCGTCAGGTCCTCGGGACTGACGGATTCAGGTCTTAGCGAAAGATACAGCTGATCTGTATACAGAATACAAAGCAACTGTATCTCAAAAAGTAAAAATAATTTTTAATAAAAGCTAATTTGAAAGTTTCACAAAACACATTGAAAGTGAATTAAAAAAATATATATTAAAATTAAATGTCAGTCAAAGGTTTATATAGCCTTTAAGCATAAGATGCTATCTGCTCTACCTTCATATCTGAAACAACAGGAGTGGACGGGGACTCCTGAGGAGTGCAAAGTCTTTGCCCTGTATAATGCAACCAGAACTACCAAAAAAGCAGGGCAAAAAAGGGAACAAGCACATCCAGATAATATATAAATAGCAAAGTTTTATTGAAACCAAAAAGACTAAAAAGACTTAAAAACATTGTTTAGAAATATGCATACAGTAATCCATATTAGGATACACTGGAAGGTGTGTAAATGCCCCAAAACAAAATCTGACCTGTCGGATTATGTATGAAAAACCTGTAGGGATTCCAGCTCAATACACATGGTAAATAACACAATAGGATAAAAAAAAAATATCACAATATGACATTCAGTACAATAAGGCACATACTCAGAAACAGCAATTTAGATCTGAAGCCAGTTTATGTCCAGCAGGGAGGCAACACACCAAGAATAAACCCAGCTCCACGCATATTGCCAGAATGAACCTGGCTCTGTCAGGGATCCTAAGTGCACTGATTTGGTATAAGGCCCATTTCTTTCTCCAAAGTAACTGCTCACAAGGTCCTTGCGCTGTCCAGATTCAGAACCTTGTGAGCAGTGCCCCAACGTCAGGAGCTTGAGGCGGGACCCGGGAGCAATAAGTACATATGGGTCTGGCCTGCGGTCTGCATTTTTTTTCTTTCTAGTCTGTGTTTTGCATTTAGGGGTCTAGTCAGGGCCTGAATTAATTTTGGAGTCAGGTATGGGGTATTAATATAGGGGTCTGTTTGGGGGATGGAATTAATTTAGCGGTCTGGTCTAGGTGTGAACTAATTTAGAGGTCTAGTCGGTATCCGAATTAATTTAGGGGTCTGATGTGGGGTATGAATCAACTTTGAGGTCTGGTTTGGAGTCTAAATTAATTTAGGCGTTTGGGGTCTGAATTAATTTTGGGGTCTGGTCAGGGGTTTAAATAAATTTAGGGTCTGGTCTGGGGGTCTGAATTAATTTAGGAGTCTGGTCTGAATACATTTTCCCAACCTTTTCAGGCTCGAGGCACCCCAGGAAAAAAAAAAATTCTCAGGGCACCCCTACCAAAAATTGTTTACAAAACGACAAAAAATGGCTAAAAACAAGCACTACACTCTTAGGGTATGTTCACACAACGCTTGTTTGTAAGGCAGAAACGAAAAATCTGCCTCCAAATTCATTTAGGAATTTTGAGGCAGATTTTTAATTGACAGCGTTGTTTGACTTTTTTTTTTGCTGTGTACTTTGCCCACATTTTTTTTTTAAGACGTTGAAACGAATGCAAAAACCGCAGACAAAAAAGCACCAAACGAGCGCCGCCGCTTTTTTCTGGCTCCTATTAATTTCAATGGGAGGTCAGAGGCAGAAACCACTCGAAGACCATCAGCCCCCCACTCACAGTAATGACCATAAGCCCCCCACTCACAGTAATGACCATCAGCCCCCCACTCACAGTAATGACCATCAGCCCCCCACTCACAGTAAAATGACAATCAGCCCTCCACTCACAGTAAAATGACCATCAGCCCCCCCCTCACAGTAAAATGACCATCAGCCGCCTACTCACAGTAATGACCATCAGCCCCACACTCACAGTAATGACCACCAGCCCCTCACTCACAGTAATGACCATCAGTCCCCCACTCACAGTAATGACCATCAGCCCCCCACTCACAGTAAAATTACCATCAGCCCCCCACCTCACAGTATAATGACCTCTCAGTAAAGAGACCATAAGCCCCCTCCAGTAAAGTGACCATCAGCCTCCGTCCCCCCCAGTAAAGTCACCATCAGCCTCCGTCCCCCCCCCAGTAAAATTACCATCAGCACACTCCAGTAAAGCCACCATCAACCTCAGTACCCCCCACCCCGATAAAATGACCATCTGCCCCTCTAGTAAAGTGACCATCACAGAGAGAAAGCGTGCTTACTCCTAGGAAAGGAATAGATAAGGACGTATAAGAACAACAACTCCAAGCATGTCCAGGCTATTATTATGTGATATCAATGGACATTACAGGGAGGAGATATAAGAGGAGAGAACTACAACTCCCAGCATGTCCAGGATGTTATGTGATATCAGAGAAAGTTTACAGGAGGAGGAGGAGGTAGAAGAGGAGAGAACTACAACTACCAGCATGACCAGACTGTTATTATGGAATATCAGAGGACATTACAGGGAATAGGTATAAGAGGAGAGAACTACAACTACCAGCATGTCCAGGCTGTTATGAGATATCAGAGGACATTACAGGGAGGAGGTTTAAGAGGAGAGAACTACAACTACCAGCATGTCCAGGCTGTTATTATGGGATATCAGAGGACATTACAGGGAGGAGGTAGAAGAGGAGAGAACTACAACTACCAACATGACCAGACTGTTATTATGGGATATCAGAGGACATTACAGGGAGGAGGTATAAGAGGAGAGAACTACAACTACCAGCATGTCCAGGTTGTTATTATGGGATACCAGAGGACATTACAGAGAGGAGGTATAAGAGGAGAGGACTACAACTACCAGCAAGTCCAGGCTGTTATTATGGGATATCAGAGGACATTATAGAGAGGAGGTATAAAATGAGAGGACTACAACTACCAGCATGTCCAGACTGTTATGTGATATCAGAGGACATTACAGGGAGGAGGTAGAAGAGGAGAGAACTACAACTACCAGCATGACCAGACTGTTATTATGGGATATCAGAGGACATTACAGGGAGGAGGTATAAGAGGAGAGAACTACAACTACCAGCATGTCCAGGCTGTTATGAGATATCAGAGGACATTACAGGGAGGAGGTATAAGAGGAGAGAACTACAACTACCAGCATGTCCAGGCTGTTATTATGGGACATCAGAGGACATTACAGGGAGGAGGTAGAAGAGGAGAGAACTACAACTACCAGCATGACCAGACTGTTATTATGGGATATCAGAGGACATTACAGGGAGGAGGTATAAGAGGAGAGAACTACAACTACCAGCATGTCCAGGCTGTTATTATGGGATATCAGAGGACATTACAGAGAGGAGGTATAAGAGGAGAGGACTACAACTACCAGCAAGTCCAGGCTGTTATTATGGGATATCAGAGGACATTACAGAGAGGAGGTATAAAAGGAGAGGACTACAACTACCAGCATGTCCAGACTGTTATGTGATATCAGAGGACATTACAGGGAGGAGGTAGAAGAGGAGAGAACTACAACTACCAGCATGACCAGACTGTTATTATGGGATATCAGAGGACATTACAGGGAGGAGGTAGAAGAGGAGAGAACTGCAACTACCAGCATGTCCAGGCTGTTATTATGGGATATCAGAGGACATTACAGAGAGGAGGTATAAAAGGAGAGGATTACAACTACCAGCATGTCCAGACTGTTATGTGATATCAGAGGACATTACAGAGAGGAGGTATAAGAGGAGAGGACTACAACTTCCGGCATTCCCCTGGCTCCATTTCTCACACAACTGCTAACAAACTAAAGAAAAAAAAGACTTACCCTGCCCAGCGTTAATGGCTCCTCTCCCTCCGTCAGGCTTCTAGTTGGAAGCGGTGGGCAGCACTCGTAACAGACGTCCACGCATCACGTCTGCTACAACGTCGGGGGCGGAGCTTGTAGCTAAAAAAAATGTTTTCTTTTTTTTTAAATTTTATTTTTTATTTTTTTGCAGTGGATGAGCGGAGTGCCGCGGCACCCCTGGTTGGGAACCACTGTCTTAGAGCCTGGAAGCAGCAACCAGCATTGCATCTTGGTGAGTTACTGTGCTCTGTAAAGGCAACAGCTTCAGTCAGGGGCGTAACTAGGAAGCACTGGGCTCAGTGGCGTAACTACCGCTATAGCAGCCGTAGCGGCTGCTACGGGGCCCGCAGCATAAGCCGGAGGCTCCGCTAGCAGCTGCTATGGCTGCTACAGCACTACACCACTGAAGGGGTTGTTCCTACAAAAGACATGCATTCCCCTATACACAGGATAGGGGATACATGTGTGATCGCTGGGACGCCCCCCGAAGTTCTCCATGACAAACCTCGGACTTCCGGGGTCTGTCTGCAGCTCCATAGAAATGACTTGCGCACCGGTTGCGCTTGTGCGCATGCGTGATCAGCGCTCCTTTCATTTTTATTGAACAGCGCAGACGCCGGAAGTCCGAGGTTTGTCGAGGAGAACGGACTTTCGGTCCCCCGTTCTCTTTATCGCTGCCAGCGATCACACATGTACCCCCTATCCTGTGGATAGGGGATACATCTCTTTTGTAGGACAAACTATAGGCCGTTTTTTTTGGGGGGGGGTCTGTATGGCGTTATCTACAGGGGGGGTTCTATATGGTGTTATCTACAGGGGGGGTCTGTATGGCGTTATCTACAGGGGGGTCTGTATGGTGTTATCTACAGGGGGGTCTGTATGGCGTTATCTACAGGGGGGGTCTGTATGGAGTTATCTACAGGGGGGGTCTATATGGCATTATCTACAGGGGGGTCTGTATGACGTTATCTACAGGGGGGACTCTGTATGGCGTTATCTACAGGGGGGGACTCTGTATGGCGTTATCTACAGGGGGGTGTCTGTATGGCGTTATCTACAGGGGGACTCTGTATGGCGTTATCTACAGGGGGACTCTGTATAGCGTTATCTACAGGGGGACTCTGTATGGCGTTATCTACAGGGGGACTCTGTATGGCATTATCTACAGGGGGGACTCTGTATGGCGTTATCTACAGGGGGGACTCTGTATGGCGTTATCTACAGGGGGGTCTGTATGCCATTATCTACAGGGGAGCTGTATGGCGTTATCTACAGGGGGGATTTGGGGCTGTAAGACGTTATCTACAGGGGGGCTCTAAAGCGTTATCTACAGGGGCCTGTGTATGGTGCTATCTATAGGGGGCGCTGTGGTGGAATCTATAGGGAGGCACTATCTAGGGGGTTGTGTGATACCCAGCGGAGGGGGGCCCCGGTCAAAAGTTTGCTATGGGGCCCAGTCTTTCCTAGTTACGCCCCTGACTGGGCCTCATAGCAAACTTTTGACTGGGCCCCCCTCTCCTGGGTGCCACACACAGCCCGCCCTTGTAGATAGTGCCCCCCTGTAAATAGTGCCATACAGCCCCCACCTGTAGATAGTGCTATACAGCCCCCCTGTAGATAGTGCTATACAGTCCCCCCTGTAGACAGTGCTATACACCCCCCTTTAGACAGTGTTATACAGCTCCCTGTACACAGTGCTATACAGTGCCCCTTGTAGATGTCAGGTCCGTATTTCACACCGAATAACCACCTCTGTAAATTGAAAGCTGAAGGCATGCCTGGAGAGAAGTACACCACACAGAGTAATGTTTGGTACAGCTTCCCCCTGCCAGCCAGGAGGAAAACTGAAAACTTTTTATTCAGAACAAAGAAACACAGAAAGAGACACATGCCTCCTCCCCAGAGATGTGGGAGTGCCCAAGCCCCCACCAGTTTCTCAGACTCACTCTTCTTGCATTCCAGGGGGCGGTGTCTTCCATAGGTGTGTCCAACATGAACAAAGAACTTGTTATATATATCAGTATATTACACAAAGAACTGAAATGTATATACATATGTGTGAGGATAATATTTTTCAAACAATATACATAGTAATGATCCCTGACAGTCCCCCCTAAAAATATTATTACTCTATCCCTGAGTCTTGCCTAGCAACCTACCACTGACCACTCGAACCAGGCGGGTAGGGGTTTTGGATTTCTTCACCAGCTTGAGACGAGCCACTCCTGATGAGTGACCCCCCTTTGTACCTGGACTTCCAAGGTGTCGGAGTGGTCCTAACTTTCCCTATTCTCCTCAGTATACAGGATGGTTGTCTTGATATAATCTACAAACCGCTGCTGGTTGTAATATATATATATAATTAATCCGGTCTACATTTTATTAATGGTAACAATTGTCGCACTGTCACTTACTGTCCTAATGGGACTTTTACCCCTGCAGATATAACAGGTCATGGGCAGCACAGTGACCTTCACCTCACACCTTCACATAAAACTCCTCAGATTGTAATTTGCAGCACCGTGGCATATTTACACACATTATAATTATAAACCTCAGACATTATAAACAATAGGGCCTCAACTAATAACATAATGCTATCACCCTCAGGTTTCGGGTCCCATCAGTTCATTGCCAGTCCTGTACACCATCGTCTTCTTCTTCTCCTGTCTTCTGCTCTTCACTGACTGTCACCCTCAGGGTAACCCACACAATTGTGGAGTCAGACTACATTGGTGTCCAGTGGGGGAGTTATTATTACCCCCTCCTAGCCACTTACTTATCAAAACACTTGATCCTGCTGACGGATTCACTTAGGTCTTTGGTCTTTACTTTGATCTTTGCTGATGTCATCAGGACTCGGTTTGGTCCTTCTCATCTGTCCAACACCGTCTCCTTTAGTTTACGTCATCAGGCTGTACATAGCACCTCATGCTGTGAGCCTGGGGTGAGATCCCACGTAGGCGGATTAGTGGAGTTGTATTGTGACTATCACGAACCCTCCGCATCTGTACTCTTCCTCTGGCAAGTTACTTGTCTGGGCGGCCGCTTAGAATTGTGACACTGCCGTCAGTTCATGATAAACGCGTTGCAGTGGCTCAGGCTGCGCCTGCCGCATCTCAGTGATGGAGTTCATCGTGTTAAAAGTCTCTTAGTTCATATTTACTGGCACTTGCTGGGGACCCCCAACTCTTGTCAATTGTTAAAATAAATACTAATCTGGTGATAACATCATCCGCATACACTATAAACGTTGTTCTAAGTACATACAATAATGTCAGGCCCTTAAACCACATCAAACACCTTTATATATATATATATATATATAAGGAAAAACTTCTCTGTTACAATGGACAGTGCACCTAGAAGATGTGTAATTATTGGGTACTTCATTTGCACTTGGTGATACTCTTTCAGCAGGTTTTGTACCTTGATCTCAGCTGATTGCCTAGAACATCTCCACCTCACAGAAACTTACACAGATTCCACATGTTTATTTGACAAGTGTCTCAAACCAATTTTTTCTTACTCTAATCTGGTTCGTTCTACCTGGGAAGGCCTCTCAAGGTCGGTTCTCTTTGTGGGAGGCGGGTATGATAAGGTTGGCACCGGTCTGCCAGGACTGTTCTGTAGGCAAATCAAACAGCTCTAACAGAATTTAGCAGCAACAGCTGTAAAACCTGGGACATACCAATTAGATCTTACCAGATCGATCCTTGCAGTCTTAGGGCATATGTGAGGTCATACACCATCAATACAAGTGCCATCAAGAGTGCCTTGGGTGTTACCGGTTCACCTTCCCTTATCTGTCCACATTCTGTCAGAATCTGGTTCTCACGCCTTCCGCTCCCAGTTGGACTCTTCCTGTGAAGAACAAGCTTTTCATAGCCTAATCAGTAATTGATCTTAATCAGATAATTAACTTGAAGGAAAACATTAACAATGACAGATTTATTTTAAACGTTCACACTGGTCAGTAACTAAAACTTACAAACTGATTCTTCTTCTTTATATACATATCTATACATACACATATACACTACACAGAATTCTCTGCTCCAAAATTTCCCTTTCACAACAAAAATAAAAATAAACAAATAAAAATGTTTTCGAATGGGAATATTCCGCTTCTGTACCTTTTATCTGACGCATGACTCTAATAGTCCAATGCTAAGGCTGGTCTAGAACTTTACATAAAACTTAACTTCAGAATTTAATATTCCCACAACACTTCTTAAATACAGTTATTAAACAAACTAACTTTGGGACAACGTCTAGAGAACTGCTAACATCTTATCATTGTACAAACATCAGGTCAATACTTGGGATAACACTGTTCCCCTGTCACTTACACACAACGTCTGCAGTGGGGAAGATACCGGCCGGGCTTCAGGCCCCCCTGAGAACAGATCTACACACACGAGCACATTGTCATACACTTCTACCTCGGGTAGTTGTATGTTCTGCAGTCGCTGGGACTGTTAATCTGGCCGGGCTGCACTTTTCACAGGTACCTTTGCTGTTTTACCTATGTCATGCCGTACGCACATCATGCCGGCTGCTACAAACCTAGTGGTGGCATTATTGTATCCAGGGACAAGCCAATTTACTGATACCTGGCTGCACATACCCTTGTTGTCAGGTCTGTCTTCTCTCGCTCTCTCAATTGGCTTACCCGATGATCCAATAAAGTTCCTACGACCAATGGGCCCATAATTGTGGGCGATGCCAAAAGCGTACCTAGAGTCAGTGTAAATGTCGGCCGTCTTACCTTCTGCCAGGTTACAGCCTCAGCGAGCACCTCCAGCTCTGCTCCTTGAGATGAACAAGAAGGTGAGAGTGGTTTCTGTGTAATTTACCTGGTGCCTCGTATCCTGTCTTGTACATACTGTATAATAAAATCTCTTTATTACAAATTTACATTAAAAACCCATGTCACATATAGATAGAACATCTCAAAGGGGTGGCGTCTTCATTCTCTAAAATAAAACCAAATGTTATACACTTCTCCACACTCATCTGATAATCCAGAACACTTTGAGAATCTCACTTTTATCAGGTTCTGCAAATACTTGATTAATACAAAAACAAATAAAAATAAAACATTCCTAAAAACTTTACATCAAATTAACAATGTCCAGACAATTTTTTTTTTGTTTTGCCTTCTCCCCCATCTAAATCTGTAAAGACCCATCTGTGAGTGACGTCACCTCTGCCTCCTGTGTAACTTTGCTGGAGGGGGATGGTCTCTTACACAATACCTCATATTGGGTGGAGACTACAGCACAGCTTACCCAGTGCCATATTTACTGTTCTGGAAAGATCTGGAACCATCTACACAGAAAAACCTCAAAATGTAGGTTACTGTCATACACATTTAATCTGGATTACTCATTGGGGTCTCTTACACATTTTTAGATCTCCTGAAACCAAATTAATTAACTCAAAACAAACCAAAATTGTACCTGATCAGTTCCTTCACCATTCCCCCCTTTGTGGACTCTGCGAATGTAATGTAGCAGAGTTCAAAACTACATCTCAACATAACAAAGTCTGGCACTCTATCTGTGCGGTACTAGTTTAACCCCCTGTAATACACAACAGCCTGGAACAAAAAAATAAATAAAAAAAAATGACTTTTTTCCTGACGAAAATACATTTTATCTTTACAATGACATAACTCATGTGTGAAATCAAAAACAAAACAATTGTAGTTAGTTATTCAATAAAACAGAAAATATTATATCTGATAACATTAATTACTGCAAACAATAAACTATACATAAAAATAGGGAACGGTGGGGGGCACATACATTTTCAAAACCCCGTGTCTCACAGTATCTATAGTTTAATACATCTGAATTAACATCATAAAACATAAATATCGTAACTTTTATAAACAACAGCACATGCGCAAAGAGAAGAAATGTATTTAGGTTTGTAGACATTACTGATATATATATATATATATCAAAGCAGTGCATATTGAAATCCCTTTGTCTCATCAGCCCTGCAGACTGCACCCAGTCAGCCCCCCCCCCTCCTCCTCCCAAACACAGCACACTACAGGGGGGAGGGAGGGGGGTCACACACTCACAGCTTCTAACAGCGTCTAGTCTCAGAATCTTAACACTTTCAATGCCGGCAAAACAACATACGTATCTGCAATCATTCATCACACCATTGTATAGGAATTATCTACGTTGAAAACATAAACCACATAATCTGTAACAGTGTACAATCTGTCGGCCACCATCTCTATATTATGATGACGTGTTGCTTCATCAGTGAACAGCGTCCTGAACACTAGCATGGAACCTAAAAAATAGAAGACACTACAAATTACAAAATTAACAAGGCGATTATTTCATACTGATTTGGTTGGGCCGGGCGTGGCCACATCAGTGGTGGGTGGTGGGGGGCAGCCTCTCCCATTGGAAACACATTGCGCAGCTGTGAAGGGGGGGGTTTCCCACCCACAATGAGGACACACTCAACATGAGGTATGGACACCATTACCGGGCGTCGGCTGGTCCTGTGTTTTCTAATACATATAACATACAATACCTTTCTTATTCCTAACTTCCATTCACTTCACCAAATCATGAATAGGATCGGGTGATCCTGATGATTTGAATATGGACCGTAAACCATCCATTCTAACAGTCTATATTATACACGTAACTTATATAACAATTTTCGGTCTACAACTCTCTGGTCTGGCCACTATATTACCTACAATTTAATACACGACTTAACAGTTTGTTTTTTTTTTTTTCAGTTTATACACCCCGCATATGCCTTATCACATGACTTATCAGTGTTTTTTTTTCAGTTTATACACCCCGCATGCGCCTTATCGCATGACTTATCAGTGTTTCATCAGTTTATACACCCCGCATGCGCCTTATCGCATGACTTATCAGTGTTTTTGCATTGCACCCCGTGTGCACCTGTCTCACGTCTTATCACACGTCTTATCAGTGTATTGACCCCGCGTGCCCGCGTCTCACGTCTTATCACACATGTACTTATGCCCGCGTGCCTATCCACGACTTATCACACATGTACTTATGCCCGCGTGCCCCTGTATAAGACAGGTTATAATACTATCCACGACTTATCACACATATATATTGTGTCCGCGTATTTTCTATCTAGTTCCTAATTACCCAGAGGACGGTTAGTCGGGCGCGACTAAGGTCTCATAGGTTTTTGACCTCACAGCGGGAAATATCACCTCTGTCGCCTGAGATAATCCAGGAAATCAACAAAAGGGTTCTACAGATCGCCACAAGACTGTCCACTAACACAGATAAGACGAAGATTTATAAAATCAATTCGCTTACCGTGTTATTGCGGAGGTGATCAAATTCCTTCAGTGGGCAACTTTGAGTTATCTGTTTCACCCTGTGATTGTCGATTGTCCGGATTTTGATATTTCCTCGAGTGAGGCCCCACGTTCGGGCGCCAAATGTCAGGTCCGTATTTCACACCAAATAACCACCTCTGTAAATTGAAAGCTGAAGGCATGCCTGGAGAGAAGTACACCACACAGAGTAATGTTTGGTACAGCTTCCCTCTGCCAGCCAGGAGGAAAACTGAAAACGTTTTATTCAGAACAAAGAAACACAGAAAGAGACACATGCCTCCTCCCCAGAGATATGGGAGTGCCCAAGCCCCCACCAGTTTCTCAGACTCACTCTCCTTGCATTCCCGGGGGCGGTGTCTTCCATAGGTGTGTCCAACATGAACAAAGAACTTGTTATATATATCAGTATATTACACAAAGAACTGAAATGTATATACATATGTGTGAGGATAATATTTTTCAAACAATATACATAGTAATGATCCCTGACATAGACAGTGCTATACAGCTTCCCCATACAGTGCTATACAGCCCTCCCTGTAGACAGTGTTATACACCCCCCTGTAGACAGTGCTATACTTTCAAGTATCCCAGAGGGACAATCGATGCAGCGCGCAGTGGAATTTTTTTTATTTTAAGCCACACCTCTAATCCCACCCATTCCCCACCCATACACACCCGGTTCAGCCCACACAGTATCATGCTCCTATAGTGCCCCCCACAGTATACTGACCCATAGATTCCCCCATTCATTATAATGCCGAAACAGATGCCCCATGCAGTACAATACCCAAATAAATTCCCCCATGCAGCATAATGCAACATAGCTGCCCCCATGCAGAACAATACCCCCATAGCTGCCCCATACAGTATAATACCACCCATAGCTGCCCCACAGTATACTGCCACCCATAGCTGACCACCACAGTATAATGCTCTCCATAGCTGCCCCACATAGTATAATGCCTCCCATAGCTGCCCCCACAGTATATTGCCCCCCATAACAGCCCCCACAGTATAATGCCCCACGTGGTATAATGCCCCCATAGCTGCCCCATGCAGTATAATGTTCTCTAAAGCTGCACCCCACACAGTAAAATGCCCCCATAGCTGCCCCCACTGTATAATGCCCCACACAGTATAATGCCCCCAAATAGCTGCCCCATACAGTATAATGCCACCCACAGCTGTCCCCACAGTATAATGCCCAATTCCACTCATAGCTGTCCCTACAGTATAATGCCACCCATAGCTGCCCCCACACAGTATAATGCCCCTCATAGCTGCCCCCACAATATAATGCCCCATAGCTTCCCCCACAATATAATGCCCCCCATAGCTGTCCCCACAGTATAATGCCCCCCATGTAGTAAAATGCTCCTATAGGAGCCACCATATCAGCCCCCATTCTCCACCCAGTATAATGCCACATAGTGCCTAATAAAAAAATAATAACATAATTACTTACCTATCCCCGTTCCCACGACGGGTGGTCGGGTGGAGGATTCTTCTCCTCCGGTCTGTCCTGTGAGTGACTCGGTGCAGACAGGCGCGATGACGTCACTATATCGCATCTGTCTGCGCCGAACTGCTCACGGCAGAGTGAATGCTGGAGCTCCTTGCTCCAGCATTCAGGAGGCGGTCAGCGCTGTGCGGCTACAGGGGCCCTGTGGGACCCTCAGGCTTAGGGGCCCGGTCGCAGTTGCGACCGTTGCGACCCCTAGAGCTATGCCACTGGCTTCAGTGAAATGCTGTTTTTATGCTGCCCCTCCTACTCCCCACAGAGACCATACACACCTACTGTCTCCCCGTTTGCCCCTCATAGAGCCCCTGCCTACCTGTCCCTCCCCTGCCACTCCACAAATTCCAAATTCCCTGTCCGGTTGCGTCTCCGCTCTGGCCCTTCTCCTGTTTCTGGCACTTTCCGTTTCTCTAGTCCCTCCCCCCCCCCAGAGCCCTGTCACATAGACTTTCCCCTTTGCCCACCTACTATCTCCACCATGCATCTCCACCACTCCCCTGCCAGTTTGCATCTCACTTCTGCCGCCTCTCCTACCACTTTACGTTGACGTCGTCACCCCCCCCCCCCCAGTAATAGGCCTGGACTTCTTGGCTGTATGGAGTCCAGAAATCCCGATGACACCCATGTCTTGCAGCAGGGAAAATTCTTCTAGTAAAAGCATATTAGGTGATTACAAACAATGCAGTTCCCTAGTATGTTAGCATGGCTACGTCCAAACCAGATTTTTATGTTAGATACTCTGTATACAGTAAGAGGTTCACATAGGGCAGCAGTAATGTCCTTCCACATGGAAGGACATTACAATAAGCGTTCTATTGAATTTGTAATGGTTTGCTTTCTTCCTTGGCTGAACAATGATACATGTTGTACTTTTTCTAAAGCCTTCATGTTGCTTTCTGTAGACTATTGTTATTAGAGCTATATCAAAGTCATTGCAGTTGATGCAGTCATTGTGGTACTTGTGCCATAGATTGACTCTTTGATTCTACTCTTGTAAAACACTCCAGTCCTCTTGTGCCCTGCATTCAGATAAGCCTTTGTTGGATAGGGATGAATATTTCTTGATATATTAGAAGAATATAAAGTACAGGCCGGGGTATTATTTCTCATTTATAATGTAAAATTGTTCAGAAACAAGGTAAATTAGAAATACTGTATTTATAAGACGCAGTTTTTAGCAAAAATAAATCTTGCTAAAAAGTCCCTGCGTCTTATAGCCCGCAGTCAGGGGACCCGGCTTCGCCAGGCCACCTGACCGCTTCATTACTTAACCCCTTCCCGACCCATGACGTGCCGGCACATCATGGAAGGGGGGGGGATGATGATGTATGAAGCGGGCTCACGCACTGAGCCCGCTCCATAGACTGCAGATGTGACACGCTGCTCTAACGGCCAGGAAGAGCAATTTCGCTGTTGCAGGCAGTTTAAAGGGGATGTGCCATAAAAGACATGTATCCCCTATCCACAGGATAGGGGATACATGTGTGATCGATAAGGAGAACGGGGGCTGAAAGTTACCAAGCGCGCTGCACGAGAAGCTGTGACTTCCGCGATCTGCGTCCGGCAGCTTCATAGAGATGAATGGGATTCTTCTGCGCATGCGCGAGCGGCTCTCCATTGATCTCTATGGGGCTGCGGAACAGATAATCCGGACACAGAATCCGGAAGAACAGGCTTCTCATGTAGCGCTCTGGGTGACTTTCGGTCCCCTGTTCTTATCGCTGGGGGTCCCGGTGGTCGGACCCCCAGTGATCTCACATGTAGACATTATCCTTTGGATAGGGGATACATGTGTTTTATGGCAAACTCCTTTAACTAGTTAAATGCCGCGGTCAATAGCGACCGCCGCATTTATAGGGGTTTTTCTATGAAAGACATTTATGACATATCCACAGGATATGTCATAAATGTCAGATAGATGCAGGTCCCACCTCTGGGACCCGCACCTATCTCTAGAACGGGGCCCCCTAAACCCTGTTCTAGCTTTCTGTGCTCTCCCAGCCACTTGGTTACATGTGGAGTTACTGAAACAGCGTAACTCGCTGAGCTACGCTGTTTCCCTAACTCCCATAGAACTGAACAGTAGTTACGGAAACAGCGTAGCTCGCATGCTACACTGCTTCCGTAACTGCCATTCACTACTATGAGAGTTAGTGAAGCAGCGTAGCTCTGCGAGTTATGCTGTTTCAGTAACTCCACATGTAACCAAGTGGTCAGTGGTTAAAGTCCCATAAGGAGACTAATAAAATTATATATTAAAAAAGTAAAAAAAACAAAAACCTTTTCCCATGTTTCCCAAAGCACAATGTAAAAAATAAAATAATTTGGTATCGCTGCGTCCGTAAAAGTCCGATCTATTACAATATACTATTATTTAACTCGCAATAACTCGCAATAACCTCAAAATAGTTTTTTGGTCACCTTAGCGCTTAAAAAATAATCAAAAAAATCGTATGTACCAAAAAATGGTGCCAATAAAACCTACAGCTCGTCTCGCAATAAATAAGCCCTCACACCGCTCAATCGATGAAAAATATATATAAAAAAAGATTTGGCTCTCAGGATGTGGTGAAACACAATAAATTATTTTTTAACAAAATTTTTTTTTACTATTTTCTGTTGTCTAAAACCTGGGTGCGTCTTATGGTCTGAAAAATACAATACATTTCGAAACTCGAAAATAAGACATGCCCCTTCTTTCTGCGGTGCGGGCTCCCGGGCCATGCAAGGACCGTAAAAACTACGGTCGTGTGCATGGCCCCATAGAAATGAATAGGGCCGCAATTCTCCCGTGGATTTTCTGCAAAAGCACGTTCGTGTGCATGGGGCCTAACATGATTTTCACTTTACAATATAATCGTATTAACCCCTTACCAACATTTGACGCAACTGTACATCATAGTCACAAGAGGAGGGGGAGTATGGAGTGGGCTCATGGGCTATGCCAGCTCTATACACCATGGGTGTCAGCTGTATATTACAGGGATCGGAGATAACTCTGATCTTGGCCGTATACCTCCTAAATGTCGCGATGAATAGTGATTGCGGCATCTAAGCCGTTAGAAAGAGGTGGAATCCCCCTCTGTCACTTAATTGTTCCCATCTGTGACGCAATGGGGCCAATGGAGTGACAGATATGGTGGTTAAAAGAAGCTGTAAGAAAACACAAACTAAAGTGTTGGTAAAAATTACAATCTAGGAGCTTCTAACAATCACAATCTATTGGCTGCTTGCTAAAGTCTCCTATGGGGACTAAAAAATATTTCAAACATTTTTAAATACATTTTTTAGTAATAGACCAAAACAAATATTAAAAATAAAAAATAAAACCCTTTTCTTATGTTTCCCCTAAAGTAATGTAGGGATGTAGCCATCCTTATCTTGACTCTGATAACTTGCTGCGGCGTGATATCACACAACAAAAGCCATAGAAAAGTCATTGAAAAAGTCAAGATAAGGGATCTTGTCACTGTGTATTTAATGCGTTAAAAGTCAAGATAAAGATGGCTACATCTGTAAAAAATAAAGAAACATAATTGGTATTGCTGAATCCGTTAAATAACTATTACAATGCATCCTTTTTTTATCCCGCAAAAAAAAGGGCAGAATCGCTGTTCTTTGATCACATTAGCTCCCAAAAAAATGAAATAAAAAGAGATCAAAAAGTTGCTTGCACCCCAAAATGGTAACAATAAAAACTACAGCTCGCCCCACAGAAACAAGCCCTCATACATATCCATTGCTGAAAAAATAAAACTGTTATGGGTCTCAGAGTATGACGTCATAAAAAAAAAATTGTTACAATTATTTTCTTGTAAGACGCATTTTTTTTGTTCATATGCATTTTTAACAACTGATTTTCCGCAAATTATTTTATTGTGGAAAATCCGCATTGTATTACAGTAGCAGCAGAGTGGGTGAGACTTCATCTACACGCTGTGCCGGTCAGAAGTATCCACTTCTAGTGTGCCGCTTCTTTTTGGCTGGCCTGCACAATAGCAGGGATCACTCCGCCACATCGCACATATACAAGAGGATCCGAGCAGTAGGACTGAGCTACTGGGCATGTGTGTCCACCAGCACTGGCCACATTATATGGATATTTTGAAAAGGGAAACAAAAGAACATCAGGGGGCGCCATAACAAGTATATAACAGAAATATCTACATAGAGGAGAAGTTTTAAAAAATAAATTAAACTGAAAAATGTTTATTTTCTCTAAGAGAGAAATTAAATATATTCAACCAAGGGACAACCCATATACGGTGGCATACCAGCAGTGGCGTAGCTATAGGGGTCGCAGAGGTCGCAATTGCAACCGGGCCCCGAAGCCAGGGGGCCCGTGGCCCCCCGCACCACATCATTAAAAAGTTACTATAGTAACTCGGGCCACGGGCCCCTGTTACTATAGTAACTGACAGTACTTACCTTCATGGTTCCAGAGCGCAGCTGAGGTCCTGACGTCACATCGCTGTGAGCAGCGTATGACGTCACAACGCTATACGGTGCGCACAACATCTTGATCCTGGATAGAGTCAGGACAGAACTTCAGCCACGGCTGAAGAGGAGGATAAGATCAATATCAATGTCTGCTGAAGCTGATTGGCGGGGTCCGTCTCCCGGGAGCTGGCCAATCAGCTGTTTTGAAGGGGCCGCAGTACTCGTACGAGAGCTGCTTGCCCTTCATTCCGGTCACTTGCTCACACTGTGAATCCGTGTCGGCGATTCACAGTGTGAGCGAGTAAGAGAAATTAAGGGGAAGCAGCTCTCGTACGAGTGCTGCGGCCCCTTCAAAACAGCTGAATGGCGTGCTTCCGGGAGTCGGACCCCGACACATCAGCTATTGATGGCCTATCCTGAGGATAGGCCATCAATGTTTAGGGACTGGACAACCCCTTTAAGCCTACGATGTAGCAGGCTTAGAAGGCCCATGAGACAGGATCACAGATTGTGTGATGCTGTCTGCTGGGCCCTGTATCTAAGACAATCACATGGTAGGCTTAGATACATGGTCCATGTGTGATCCTGTCTGATGGGCCCTGTATCTAAGCCTACCACACGGTAGGTTTAGATACAGGGCCCCAGCACACAGTAATCTTATACTGTATAAGATTACTGTCTGCTGGACCCTGTATCTAAGCCTACCTGGTGTTAGGCTTAGATACAGGGTCCCACAGACAGTATCACACATGGGCCCTGTATCTAAGCCTAACACATGCGTTACTAATCGTTTTTTGTGTGTTTTCTTACAGGTTCGGTCGTTGGACTACGTCGGATTCCAGGACTACTTCGATAGTGGCTTTTTTTATTATCAATAAAATGGTTAATGAGGGTTGTGTGGGTTTTTTTTTTATTTCATTAATATATTTTTTCTATGTCTTGGTGTTTTTGTTTAAACTTTATTACTACCGCCTTAGTAATGGCCGCCGGCTGATTGACAGCGTCCATTGCTAAGGTGGGATTTAGTATTAGCCGGTGCAGAGTCTAACACTAACCCCCTTTATTAGCCCAGTACCCACCGCCACCAGGGGTGCTAGGAAGAGCCAGGTACAATCCAGTACTGGACCATCTGCAGTGATGGTCGGGCAATGGGGCATCCTGGTAATGCTGCCTGCTGTTGCTTTATTGTATCTGGCTGGTTATGAAAAATGGGGGGGACCCCACGTCATTTAAAAAAAATGAAATAAAAAATAATTGGAAAGAACGATGTGGGGTCCCCCCCAATTTTCATAACCAGCCAGATACAACACAGCGGCAGTAGGCAGCATTACCAGGGTGGTAGGGGCCACTGTTTTTAGCCTTCCCCAGCCTAATACTACCAGCCTGCGGCCGCCCCGTTGCCTGACCGTCACTACAGATGGACGGGTACTGGTTCGTACCCGGCTCTTCCCGGCACCCCTGGTGGCGGTGGGTATCAGAGTAAGAATGGGGGTTAGTGTTAGCCTCTGCACCTGCTAACATTAAGCCCCACCTTAGTAATGAGGTTGTCAATCAGCCAGCGGCCATTACTAAGGCGGTAATAATAAAGTTTAAAAAAATACAAGCACATAGAAAAAATATTTTATTGAAATAAAAAAAACAACCCCCATTAACCATTTTATTGAGAATAAAAAAACGCTGTCATTGAAGTCCTCGAATCCGAAGCAGTCCAACAACCGAACTTGTAAAAAAACACTAACACACAAAAATAATTAGTAACACATAAAGAAGCAAAACAATTATTATTCTTACCTTTCTTGGGTCCAGCGCTGGAGCCGCAATGTCAGCGAGCTGAGCCCTGTATCTAATCCAATCATGTGTGATACTGTCTGCTGAGCCAATGTATCTAATCCAATCATGTGTGAAACTGTCTGCTGGGCCTTATATCTAATCCTATCATGTGTGATACTGTCTGCTGAGCTACTGTATCTAATCCCATCATGTGTGATACTGTCTGCCGGGCCCTATTTCTAATCCTATTATGTGTAATACTGACTGCTGAGCCACTGTATCTAATCCTATAATGTGTGATACTGCCTGCTGAGCTGTGTATCTAATCCCATCATGTGTGAAACTGTCTGCTGGGCCTTATATCTAATCCTATCATGTGTGATACTGTCTGCTGGGCCACTGTATCTAATCCTATCATGTGTGATACTGTCTGCTGAGCCAATGTATGTAATCCTATCCATAGTTTATAGGGTCGTAGTGCTATAGATATGCTGTGCTGTCTCCTATACACACACACACACACACACACACACACTTTTCTTGGGTGGACACATATGTATTGGGGCTATTTCCCCTGACATTTTAAGTCCTTAGTGACGCCCCCCCCCCCCCTGGCTGCTAGTGCTGCATTGTTGGGTCACTTAGGAGACCCAGCGATGCAGCTGAAAGCTGCGGACCGTCGGCCATGAGAAGTTTGCGGGGGGGGGGGGGCCCAATAAGAACTTTTGCATCTGGGCCCATGAGCCTTTAGCTACGCCCCTGCATACCAGATTTATTTATGCAAAGTCCTCATAAAAAAATTGCATCATGCTTTAACGGGTATCATTTATTGGACTTAGTTCTCCCCTAGAAGCACTGACATTAACCGCTTCTAGATGAAACTCCGGTCTAATCCCTGAAACAGAAACTCACACACGACTAAGTGGGCTGCAATATGGTACACAATACAGTTCTGTACTGCAATTTTTGTTACAAGTCAATATGTTTACGCTCATCTGACATGCTGGGGCCTTCTGGGATTGAAATATGTGGCAGAATTTAGGGGGCAGTAACAAAGGTTGGAGGAATCAATTTGATATTCTGTTAATAATATCAGCAATATCTAATTCCACATATGACAGTGGATCACGTTTGTTTTCTGTTTGTTTTACGCATTCCAAAACAATCTAAAAAATCTGCTTTCAGTAAATAGAATGTCTCAAAACGTTTTCTTTTATTTTTAAGTTTAGCAATGTGCTCCAGTTTATGACTTCACTTCCCAATTTTCCACTCCGTGGTGCGCTGTACGCCATGACATAATTGTTTAAATTAAGCATGTCTGCAAAAAAAAAAAATTAGGGCACTAGAGATGAATGTAAACAGCGCAGAGTAATGAGAACAACATGTCCGTACAAACATCAATGAAAAATAAACACAATAATAATCTGATATCTTGCATACTATGTCCTGACCCTGTGGTGATCATAGAGCAGTGTTCTCCACCGGTGGCTCTCCAGCTATTGTGAAACAACAACTCCCAGCATACCCAGACACTACAGTTTAATTTGATACATCACTTTTAACCAGAGTAACAATAATGTAGAGGCAAATAGCATTTGTATAGGTAGAATAGTAAAGGATGGAGAAAGATATTTTCATATTTGAATAATAATATGTGTACAATTTTAAATATACATTATGTAAAGAGGTTGTCTGACATTGAGAAGAATTCTACAAATAGCAAAACTTGTATCAAAGAGGAAAATATGTAATATATCTAACGTTAAATTTTGCTCTGGTCCTGAGCCACTTATTCCATACACAGATCTGACATGAACCATTGTTAAATGGTGGCGTCTGACTGGAGGAACGTTTTTAATAGCAGGTTTATTTTTATCTCATTTATTTCCTTTTGCTAATATAGTGCCAACATATTCTACAGCGATGTACTAAAATTGTCATGGCTCCCATCAGTCCCTTTCCCAATGGGGCTCACAAACTTATTCCCAATTCAAAACACATAGGGCCCACTAGGGCCCAATTCATAGGATGCCGATCAACCTATCAATATGTTTTGGAGTGTGGGAGGAAACCCACCTAAACATGGGGAGAAAACACAAACTCCACGCAGATGTTGCCCGTGCTCAGATTTAAACCCAAGACCCCAGTGCAGCAAGACAACAGTGTAAACCTCTGAGCAACCCCATCGGTTCCTGTTTTTATAGGTTTCACTTATTTTAATGATTTGTCAGAATGTTGGACATCCCCTTAAAGGGGTTCCGTGAGGAGATAAAATTGATGGCCTATCCTCAGCATAGGCCATCAATATCTGATCTGTGGGGTTCCGACTCCAGACCCCCAATAATAAAATGTTTCGAAGGGGGAGCGGCGCTCATGTGAGCGCTGCTTTCCCTTTATTCCTTTCACTGCTCCATACTGTCAAACGCCTACACATTTGTAGCGACGGGTCACACTATTACAGCCTACTCCTAATCACTTGAATGGGAGAAGGCTGTAATACCAGTGGCAGGTTAAGTGTACCATGGGCCCTGGGCTGTTGACACAACATGGGCCCCCTCCTTCTTCCTTAGTCGCAATACCACCCCCAAACATCTTTTCACTTGCGAGGCGCCTAAACAACGCTTTTCTTCTTCTTTCAGAGACATGCAACACCTGCTGTTACTGGACTCGTCAGTCCCGCTGACCTGACGGATGCAGGTTTTAGTGCTAGATACAGCTGCTCTGTATACAGGAAAGTGTACATAGCCTTTAATATATCAAATAAGAAATGTTAACACCTCTATTTTAAAGTGTAACTAAACTTTTAAAAAAACTTGTCATAGTGAAATGTCAGAAGTTTGAATAGGTGGGGGTCCAAGCACTGTGGCCCCCATGATCACTTAAACGAAGCAGAAGGGCTCGGATGAGCGCTGTGCCGCTTTGTTTCTGATCGGCATTCCTCCGAGCAGTGTATGGTCTCAATAGAAAGTCTATGAGTCCACTGCACTATTGATTCCTCAAAAAAAAAAACGGAAAACCTTACGGAACGGAGACAAACAGAAACAATTTGCAATTGAAATCAATGGTAATGCAAACGGAAGCTATGGTTTACATTTGCCTTTCTGTTGATGGGTTCCTCCGACGGAAAGGTCTGACGGAACCCATGAACGGAACCCCGATGCAGATGTGAACACAGCCTTACTGTATCAATAATGCAGTCAATTCAGAAGGCGGTGTGCAGAGAACTGCATTGCTGATTTTTGCAAGCCCCAAAGCATATGTCCCCCCTATCACACAAAAAAATTATCAATATACATATATAGTTATTAAATCATATTACTACACCAGATGAAACATTACCTGCATATTGTTTCTGAACTCAACTCACTATTATAAGACCAATATTACCAATAACAACACAATATGAGGTCCAATAATACCGCCACACCATAACCACATAGTGACTGAATAATACCCCATACTGTTAATGAATAGTACCACTACAACATAACCACATAGTGACTGAATAATACCCCAATACTGATACTGAATAATACTGCCACACCATTACCACATAGTGACTGAATAATACCCCCATAGTGTTACTGAATAATACCGCTGCACCATAACAACAAAGTTACTGAATAATACCTCCATACTGTTACTGAATACAAACCACTATACAAAGACCAATATATCATCAGGTAGTGACCATATAGTGGTAGATGTCAGTTATATACAGGAGCTCTGCAGACCATATAAGTGATTACAGAACATTTACACCGCGTTCAAAATGATTATGCAAATGTTATTTTTCGCTGATTTTCCTAAATAGTCGATGCAAATGACAGTCAGTATAATCTTCAAGCCATCAACCGTTGGAGTATAATGCAAATTTTATTGAACAAATCTCCTAATGATAACAGATTTTTTTTTAGAAGTAAAAAAACTCAAAATGTACTGTTTCAAATTATTATGCACAACAGAGATCAAAAGATTTTAGAGGTTGTAAAGAGAACTAAAATGGTCATTTGTTGAATTTGCAGCATCAGGAGGTCATATTTACAGAAATCAAAAGCTCTTTCAATAAAAAAAAACTTAACAGGCCAAGTTACATTTTAACATAGGACCCCTTCTTTGATATCACCTTCACAATTCTTGCATCCATTGAATTTGTGAGTATTTGGACAGTTTCTGCTTGAATATCTTTGCAGGATGTCAGAATAACCTCCCAGAGCTTCTGTTTTGATGTTCCATCCATCTGGACCATCCAGGGTTGCACGGCACTCATCAGTAAACAACACGGTTTGAAAATTAGTCTTCATGTATTTCTGAATCCACTGCAACCGTTTCTGCTTGTGACATTGTTTAGGGGTGGCCGAATAATAGCTTTATGCACACTTACAAACCTCTGGAGGATCCTACACCTTGAGGTTCGCGGGACTCCAGAGGCACCAGCGGCTTCCAATACCTGTTTGCTGCTTTGCAATGGCATTTTAGCAGCTGCTCTCCTAATCCATATTTGTCTGACAGAAACCTTCCTCATTATGCCTTTATCTGAACGAACCCGTCTGTGCTCTGAATCAGCCATAAATCTTTTCACAGTACGATGATCACGCTTAAGTTTTCTTGAAATATCCAATGTTTTCATACCTTGTCCAAGGTATTGCACTATTTCACGCTTTTCGGCAGCAGAGAGAACCTTTTTCTTTCCCATATTGCTTAAAACCTGTGGCCTGCTTAATAATGTGGAACATCCTTCTTAAGTAGTTTTCCTTTGATTGGGCACACCTGGCAAACTAATTATCACAGTTGTCTGAGATTGATTACAATGATCCAAAGAGCCCTAAGACACAATACCATCCATGAGTTTATTTGAAAAACTAATAATTAAATGTTTATGACACAAATCCAATGTGCATAATAATTTGGAAAACGGTGTATATCTAGTGACTCACAGGTGATGTATTTTCTGATTAGTCATTCACTTTCCGTTTTTTCTCCATCCGGCCCAGACCACTGTGACGACTTATTCCAGCCACAACTCGTCTCTGCAGAAGTCGACACACAGACATTTTTCTCGCTATTCCAGCATCCTCCACACCTATACCCATCCTCTAAACAAACTCGTAATCCAGTGCCCCAGACAGTAATAATGATCCCTCAGTGCTCGACACATTAAAAGAGCCCCATCAGTAACCGTGCCGCCTTTGTCCACCCACAGTAATAATGCCCCCTTTGTGCCTCCTAGATAGCGCCACACACAGCCCCCTGTGGATAACGCCACACACAGCCCCCTGTGGATAGCGCCACACACAGCCCCCTGCAGATAGTGCAACACACACAGCCCCCTGTAGATAGCGCCACACACAGCCCCTTGCAAATAGAGTCACACAGCCTCCTGTAGATAGCGCCACACATAGCCCCTTGCAAATAGCGCCACACAGCCCCCTGTAGATAGCGCCACAGTCCTTCCCCCTTGTATATAGTGCCACCTAGATCCCCTAGTAGATAATGCCACAGCCCCCTTTATTAGATAGTGCCACACAGCCCCCTCTTATATATAGTGCCACGCCGCCCCCCCCCCCCTTGTATATAGTGCCACACAGACCCCCTTGTATATTGTGCCACACAGCCCCCTAGTAGATAGTGCCACACAGCCCCCTTAGTATAGTTTCACACAGCCCCCTGTAGATAGCGCCACACACAGCCCCTTGCAAATAGAGTCACACAGCCTCCTGTAGATAGCGCCACACATAGCCCCTTGCAAATAGCGCCACACAGCCCCCTGTAGATAGCGCCACAGTCCTTCCCCCTTGTATATAGTGCCACCTAGATCCCCTAGTAGATAATGCCACAGCCCCCTTTATTAGATAGTGCCACACAGCCCCCTCTTATATATAGTGCCACGCCGCCCCCCCCTTGTATATAGTGCCACACAGACCCCCTTGTATATTGTGCCACACAGCCCCCTAGTAGATAGTGCCACACAGCCCCCTTAGTATAGTTTCACACAGCCCCCTTAGAATAGTGCCACACAGACCCCCTTGTATATTGTGCCAAACAGCTCCCCTCTTGTGTACAGTGCCACACAGCCGCCACTTGAAAATAGTGCCATACAGCTCCCCTAGTGTATAGTGACACAAACCCATCCTTAGTGTAATGCAACACAGCCCCCTTAGTATAGTACCACACAGACCCCCTTGTATATAGTGCCAAACAGCTCCCCCTTGTGCATAGTGCCACACAGTCCATTGTATATAGTGCCACACAGCCCCCTCCCTTCTATAGTGCTACACAGAGCTTCCCCTTGTATATAGTGCCACACAGTGCCCCCCCCTTGTATATAGTGCTACACAGAAATCCTCCCGTATATATTGCCACATAGCCCCCCTTCTATAAAGTGCCACACAGCGCTCCCCCTTGTATATAGTCCTACTCAGCAATCCCCCCTGTATATTGCCACCCAGCCCCCGCAAAAAAATTATAATATTGTACCCATTCCCGCGACGGACAGTGCGTGGTACGTCATCACGCCGGCATCGTGGCCTGCAGCCTATAGTATTAATTTGTATCTGCGTCCTGAGGACGCAGATACAAGTGAATGTGGCTGTCGCTAGCACCGGAGCCCCCTCCTGTGCTAGCAATGCCACCAGGCATGAGGGGGCCCACCCAAACCACCCTAATGATGATCTGCCACTTTGACCTGCCGCTACAAGTGTGTCGACCTTTTACAGTATGGCGCTGCATGAGTGAGAGCCGTGGCCCCTTCAGAGCAGCTGATTGACGGGGGTGCCGAGAGTCTGCTTCCAACCAATCAGATATTGATGGTCCATCCTGAGAATAGGGCATCAATTTTATCTGTCCGTTCCCCAAAACCACCACAACTATTGCACCCTGCAGTACTGGCCTTTTTGGAAACAGAGTGTCAATTATGAGGACTGAAGTAACCCTATTCCTGTCACTTTTAATTAACCATTTTGTCTGCCAATCGTCGCGACTGCAGACCCACAGTGAGTAAAGTTTAAGGGAGGATTGCATGCCAGCAGTCAACATCTGCTTTTTTATGCAAGGAGAAAAATTGACTTACGGTTTTGTTTTACTTCATATGATGTCTTCCACAATAGCATTGCCTCTTCCCTGTCACTGCGGTTTGTTACAATTCTTTTCATCTAAATATAATCCAAAAAGGAAAAATACAGAAAGTCTTTAAGGGAATATGATGAATAATATCTGTTTAAATTCCTGCCACATGTAACTTTAACAGTCATACTAAAAGACAGAAAAGCACTTAATTAGAAATAAAAAAGATTTTAGATGAAAGGGTTTGTCCCACAAAGGACATTTATCACCTATCATCAGGATAGGTGATAAATGCCTGATTGCAAGGAGCACTGATCACGAATGGGGGGTCCCAAGACCCTCTTCACTGCACAAATGCAGAGAGAAGGAGTTTGAAAAAAGCAGTGGTCTTGCTTGCACTTTGCCGCCCCATTCAATGGCTATGGGCTGACAGTTTCTGTGAGCCCCTTAGGCATTGATTGGAGCAGTGGGCCGCATGCATTATAACCACTCCATTCAAACACCTTACTGCGGTTGTGCAGTGAGGAGGAAAGGGGGACTCAGGTCCTCTGTTCTAGTGATCAGTGGGGATCCCAGCAGTGGGGCACCCGTGCCCGAGCAATCAGACATTTATCACCTATCCTCTCCATAAATGTCCTTCGTGGGACAACCCCTTTTAGTATTTTATAATCTCTATCTCTGATGTGTGTGTGTGTGTGTGTGTGCGTGCGTGCGCGCGTGCGTGCGTGCGTGTGTGTGTGTGCGCACACAAAAATAAGTGCAAAGAGGTTTCCAGTTTGATGTAAATATAGCTTAAAGTGTAGCTAAACATTTGACAAACTTCTGACGTGTCTGTCACGGCGCGGGGTGTGCACCCACTGGAAGGTACCGCGTAGCTGGGTAGCAGCTGGCCAACTAGGTACAAAACAATGTCTATAGTCCAAAACGGGTACTTGAGGCAATGTAGACAGTAGCGGAGACACAACTTGACTTTCACTGTAGATGGCTAGTAGATGCAGCGGAAGACACGACTTGACTCTCACTGTAGATACGATAGCACGGGATACAGGGTACAGGCAGCAGGAATGGGTAACACTGGGAACTGGAAAACACTGGGAGACTATTTGCAAGACAAACTTAGGTATACAACAACGCTCAGGCAAGGATCAAGTGGGCAGAGCCCTTTTTATAGTCCAGCAGCCATTTGGGCTAATTATTGAGTAATGACAGCTGGACGCGTACTGGCCCTTTAAGTACCTGGTCCATTGGAGAGGATACGGGCCTGAGGAGAGGACTTGGGTACCCGCCCGGGATGTTCACGCCGGTATATTGCTCAGGAAGTTCCATCTTCGGTTCCCCAACAAGCCAGGCCCACCTAGGAAGGGTCCAGTGGCCCCTCATAAAAGGGGGGGTAGTGTAAAGGGTTTGCCTGACACAGGTTCTGTGTCGACGCCCGGGGGTTAATCAGCCTTCATCAGCTCCAAGGTCTGCTAGAGTGACGCAATCTGTTACCACTCACGCTTGCAGGCTGAGGAGAGGGAGAACCTATCACAGCCTGGCCTGACGGTTCTGCTCCCGCCCTTGGTCTATTTATACCCTCACTTGCAGCATGTTCCTTGCCTGTGATTCTCTTGTTTCCTGGCTTTGCCTTTCCTGCTATTTACCTGATTGATCGCTGTAACTTTTTGACCCTGGCTTGCCTGACTATTCTCCTGCTCTGTTTTGCTACTACGTACTCTTCTGGTTTGATTTGGCTTGTTCACCACTGCCTGTTGCTCACGGTTTTCCATGGGCAACTGCCCTTACTCCCCTTTGCTTCTGTGTGCCCTTGTCTTGTGCTGTCTGTCTTTGCACTTACTGAGCGTAGGGACCGTCGCCCAGTTGTACGCCGTCACTTAGGACGGGCCGTGCAAGTAAGCAGGGATTGAGTTGCGAGTAGATTAGGGCTCACCTGTCGTCTCCCCACCCCGCACCATTACACCTGGAGTAGCGGTTCAGAACCACGGGTTTCAGCAAGGAGACATGGAAGGAGTTAGGGATCTTGAGGGTAGGAGGCAACCGAAACTTGTACAACACAGGATTGATCTGTAGCAGAATCTCGAAGAGTCCGAGGAACCTGGGAGAAAATTTGCAAGACGGCACCCTCAGCCGGATATTCCTGGAGGTCAGCCAGACTTTTGTACCTGGAAGAAACTGGGGGGCTCTCATCTTCTAGTGTCTGCCTTTCTCTTCATGCGGTCCATCGCCAGCAGAATAGAATATCATGTCTGTTGCCATATCTGCAGAAAGTCCCTGAAGGTAGAGTCAGCTGCCGGCACCTGGGACAAAGTAGAGACAGGCAGAGGAATTCGAGGATGTTGGCTGTAGACGATGAAGAACGGACTGGAGGTGGTGGACTCACTAGTATGGTTATTATAGGAGAACTCAACCCACGGGAGCAGCTGCACCCAGTCATCATGCCATCTGGAGAAAAAGTGCCGCAGATAGTTCTACATAATTTGGTTAACCCTTTCAACTTGTCCATTGGACTGAGGATGATAAGCCGAGGAGAAGTCCAACTTTACACCGAGGAGGCCGCAGAGTGTCCTCCAGAACTTCGAGATGAACTGGACCCCTCAATCCGAGACAATATGCGGAGGCAAGCCGTGCAGACGGAAGATGTGTTGAATGAAGAGGTTGGCCAGTCGAACAGCAGAAGGCAGACCAGTCAGGGGAACAAAATGAGCCATTTTAGAAAATCGATTCACCACCACCCAGATCACACTGCATCCCGCAGAGAGAGGCAGATCTGTGACAAAGTCCATAGCAACATGCCGCCAGGAGGCATTGGGCACAGGCAGTGGTTGGAGCAGACCGGCTGGTCTGGAGTGGGCAACTTTGTTTGCTGCACACACCGTACAGGAGGAGACAAAGTCCATGACATCCATAGCGGGGGCCACAAGAACTGACGGGCAATTAGGTCTCGGGTCTTACGGGCACCCGCGTGACCTGCCAGCTTGGAGCTATGACCCCAGCGAAGGATTCTTCCTCTGTCTGGCAGACGTACAAAAGTACTTACCGGAGGAATGTCTTTAACTTGCAGAGGGTTAACAGAATACACCGCGTTCCAAATTATTATGCAAATGTTATTTTTCGCTGATTTTCCTAAATAGTCGATGCAAATGACAGTCAGTATAATCTTCAAGCCATCAACCATTGGAATATAATGCAAATTTTTGTTGAACAAATCTCCTAATGATAACAGATTTTTTTTTAGAAGTAAAAAACTCAAAATGCACTGTTTCAAATTATTATGAACAACAGAGATCAAAACATTTTAAAGGTTGCAAAGAGAACTAAAATGGGAATTTGTTGAATTTGCAGCATCAGGAGGTCATATTTACAGAAATCAAAAGCTCTTTCAATCAAAAAAAAACTTAACAGGCCAAGTTACATGTTAACATAGGACCCCTTCTTTGATATCACCTTCACAATTCTTGCATCCATTGAATTTGTGAGTATTTGGACAGTTTCTGCTTGAATATCTTTGCAGGATGTCAGAATAGCCTCCCAGAGCTTCTGTTTTGATGTGAACTGCCTACCACACTCATAGATATTTTACTTGAGGATGCTCCTAAGGCTCACTAGGGTTGAGGTCAGGGGAACATGGGGGCCACACCATGAGTTTCTCTCCTTTTATGCCCATAGCAGCCAATGACACAGAGGTATTCTTTGCAGCATGAGATGGTGCATTGACATGCATGAAGATAATTTTGCTGCGGAAGGCACAGTTCTTCTTTTTGTACCAATGTGCATAATACTTTGGAACATGGTGTAGATGCAGAAGGGTCGATAATATTCTGTGGGGACTCCACAGTGTCCTCTGTTTAAAATGACCTAGACAAGGCATCGGCCCTCACATTCTTGTCGGCAGGTCGGTAGTGGAGTTCGAACCGGAACCACGCAAAGAACAACGACCACCTGGCTTGATGAGGATTCAGCCATTGAGCCATCTGTAGATAGGTTAGGTTCTTGTGGTGCGTGAAGAGCAGGATAGGATGAGCTGCGTCTTCTAGTAGGTGTCTCCACTCCTGCAGGGCCAGCTTGATGGCCAGTAACTCCCAATCCCCAATCGAGTATTTGCACTCTGCGGGAAAAAAACAGCTTGGAGAAGTAGCCACATACCACCATATTGCCTTTCGAACCTCTCTGGAACAAAAGTGCACCAGCACCAACAGAGGAGGCGTCCACCTCTAACGAAAACTGTAGGGATACATCAGGATAATGAAGAATAGAGGCTGACGTGAAGGCTTTTTTTAAGGTTTTAAATGAGACTTCAGCCTCTGGAGTCCATACCTTGGCATTCATACGCTTTTTAGTTAGGGTGGAGATGGGAGGAGCTGTCAAAGACGAAAAGTTGGGAATGAACAGTCGGTAGAAGTTGGCAAATCCCAGGAAGCGTTGTATGGCCCTTAAGACTTCGGGCGTGGCCACTCCAGGACAGCCTTGACCTTCTCAGGGTCCATTTTGAGACCCTGATCAGAGATGATATAGCCCAGGAAGGGTAGAGACTTCTCTTTGAAAATGCACTTCTCCAACTTGCCGTAAAGATGATTCTCCCTTAATCGAAGCAACACCTGGCGGACATGACCCTGATGAGTCACAAGATCTGGGGAAAATATCAAAATGTCATCGAGATACACCACAACACAGACATAGAGGAGATCATGAAAAATGTTATTGACAGATTCTTGAAACACCGCTGTGGCGATACACAGGCCGAAGGGCATGACAAGATATTCGTAGTGTCCATCACGTGTATTATATGCAGTCTTCCACTCGTCACCCTGACGAATCCGGATTAGATTGTAAGCCCCCCACAGGTCTAGCTTGGAAAAAAAATTTGCCCCCCGTATGCGATGAAAGAGTTCCGAAATCAAAGGCAATGGGTACCTGTTCTTCACCGTGATCTGGTTGAGGCTTCGGTACTCAATGCAGGGTCGGAGGGATCCATCCTTCTTGACAAAGAAAAACCCGGCTCCGGCCTTGGGTGAGAACTGTCGTATGAAGCCCTCTCCAGGTTCTCCTTAATGTAGGCTGACATAGACTGGGTCTCTGGCAAGGAGAGAGGGTATACTCTACCGCGAGGAGGGGATGAAACAGGAACCAAGTCGATAGGGCAATCATGTGCTCGATATGGTGCCAATGTCTCTGCTTCCTTCTTGTTGAAGACATCTGCGAACTGAGAGTAACAAGGAGGCAACCCTGGCAGTGACTGATGCGGAGAAGACTGAGGCGGATGGACATGCACCAGACAGCGGTCGAGACACATGAGGCCCCACTGGAGAACCTCTCCAGAGTTCCAATCCAGGACTAGGGCATGTAGACGGAGCCAAGGCATACCCAGCAGCACGGGGTTGACGGCTTTGGGCAGAACAAACAGGGAGATGAGTTCAGAGTGAAGAACTCCCACTTGGAGCCTTAACGGCTTGGTCACAAACAAAACTGGGTAAGGCAAAGGCAGTCCATCTACCAAGGCAACGATCAATGGCCTTTCCAGCAGAACAGTGGGCAACTGAAGAAGATCCACAAGGTCTTGGCAGATGAAATTGGCTGTGGAGCCAGAGTCCAGGTAGGCAGAAACTGGATGAGGTCTTTCGCCAGCGATGATGGTCACAGGAATGAACAATTTGGAGGAGAGTTCTCTATTAAATGCCGTATCACCCAGAGTTGTCTCTCCGACCAATCCCAGGTGTTGGGGTTTCTTTGGCTTCTGAGGACACAGACGCACGACATGACCAGCGAGGCTGCAATATAAACAAAGTCCAGAGGAGCGCCTGCGCTGTTTTTCTTGAACGGACAGTTTAAGCCAATCCACCTGCATCGGAACCTCGGGTGGAGCAGAAGAAGAAGGCAAGAGGGTTTGCTGGAAGTTGGGCACCAGTCTAGGAAGCCATCTCTCCTGTCGAATCTCTTGAGGTCTCTCTCTGAGCCTTATGTCCACTCAAGTAGCCAGTTGAATCAGGTCATCCAAGGCAGCTGGTAGATCTCGAGCAGCACGTTAGTTCTTGATCTCGGGCGATAGGCCATGCCAGAAGGATGCTACCAAGGCCTCATTGTTCCAGGACAATTCTCCTGCCAGGGTCTGGAACTGGAAGGTGTATTCGCCCACGGAGGCATCCTCCTGGCGCAGGTTAAAGATAGCAGTGGCTGCTGATGAGACTCGTCCAGGCTCCTCAAATACAGTAGGGAACAACCGCATGAACCCCTGGAAGTCTCGGGTCCCTGTCGTTCACAGATTGGATTCGACCACGCCAGGGCCTTTTAGAGACATAATGAAGGCAATCCTGACTCTGTCCGAAGGAAATGCTCGGGCGTGCAGAGTGAAGTGAATATGGCATTGGTTCAGAAACCCCCTGCACAAACTTGCGTTTCCATGGAACTGAGGTGGCAATGGCAGCGAGAACCGAGGATCCGAACCGGAGCTGCCAGGAGGTGTAGCAGGAGGATCGATCGGAGGAGCTTGAATAGGAGCAGTGAAGGAAGTAGCTAGCGCCCCTAGCTGCTGTGCCATGGAGTCTACTGCCACAAGGAGTTGATCCTGTCGTGCTTGCACATCCTGCCGGTCCGCCTGCATGGCTTGGGAGGATGACAGGCCCTTGAATTGGCCAGCGGGGTCCATGGCCTGAGTGTACTGTCATGGCAGGGGGTGTGGACCCACTGGGCCGTACCGCGTAGCGGGGTAGCAGCTGGCCAACTAGGTACAAAACAATGTCTATAGTCCAGAACGGGTACCTGAGGCAATTTAGACAGTAGCGGAGACACAACTTGATTTTCACTGTAGATGGCTAGTAGATGCAGCGGTAGACACGACTTGACTCTCACTGTAGATACGATAGCACGGGATACAGGGTACAGGCAGCAGGAATGGGTAACACTGGGAACTGGAAAACACTGGAAGACCATTTGCAAGACAAACTTAGGTATACAACAACGCTCAGGCAAGGATCAAGTGGGCAGAGCCCTTTTTATAGTCCAGCAGCCATTTGGGCTAATTATTGAGTAATGACAGCTGGACTCGTACTGGCCCTTTAAGGCCGTGCACGCACGGGCACGCGTGCCCTGCGGGAAACAGTCCGAGAACCCGGAAGTGAGTGCTGGCGTCTCCCTGGCGGAAGATGTCGCCGAGGACACAGATATCCATGGCCGGGACCATCAGAGGGTAAGTCTAAACGACGGCCCTCGCCATAGACGTTACAATGTCATAGTGACATGTCAGAAGTTTGGATTGGTGGGGGTCCGAGCACTGAGACTCCCACCAATTGCTAGAATGAAGCAGCTGAATCGCTCGTGTGAGTGCTCAGCTGCTTCGTTTCTGTTCGGCTTTTTCCGGAAAGCCGATGTAGCGGTGTATGGGCTCATAGACTTTCTATTGAGTCCGTACATCGTACATTTATTTCAGGAAAACGCCGAACAGACACGAAGCAGCTGAGCGCTCACACTAGCAATTCAGCTGCTTCGTTCTAGAGATTGGTGGGGGTCTCAGTGCTCGGACCCCCACCAATCCAAACTTCTGACATGTCATTATGACATGTCAGAAGTTTGTCAAACGTTTAGCTACATTTTAATCATTGTATAAATTAAAAGTTCTTCAAAAGTTCTAATATATTTTGTGCTTCAATTCCCCACTATTTTCAAATTTCTGCATGCTGTCAGAAAATAGAACAAATATTTTTTACTAGTCAGGGCTGTAAACCCATACTGTTCTAGTAATTCCACAGTTTATGGGGCTGCCACATTTGTATCCAGTGTAGACATTCCTCTGTGAAATAAATACATTAAAAAAAACAAATCTCCTTCCTATTCTAATAGTTTGGTACAATGTATCAGCATAGCTTAATTTTTTTTTTATATATAATCTTCATCAAGAGGCAGCTGCGCAGAGATCTACAAGGTTTCAGACACACAACCATATTCGTGATTGTACAGATCCATAATATGGTTGTAATAGAAATTTATCAGCTCATATTGTACCTCCATATGCCACTGATTCCATACAGAGAAACATAAATGTGTGGCATGTTGCAATGAATGCCATATTACTGAGGTATTCTCCCCTAAAGGCACTGCTTGTAGGGGGGAATAAGGTGCCATCCATAGGTACCAAATGGCAGTACATGGAGTCCCTATAGCTCCATAACACAGACCTGTAGGGACTCCGTGTGTCAGTGTTGGTTATATGCAGTCCGGTAATAATGGAGGAGCGATCAGCCAATAAAGGCATTTTGCTAATATCATCTTTTATATGTCTTTTTTTCTTTTAATCTCCACATTTTGGGTATAAATTAAACTTGACGTTAAACCGATGTAGATGATCATGTTGTTTGATATGTTTATTAAAATTACTCTCCACTAGTCTACAATCCTGTGGCAATGAACGGGTTTTAGGACATGGAAAGAGCAAAGCATCTCTCAAGAGGCAACTGGTTCAGACCAGATAGGCTTTCCTGAGCTGCTGTATTGTAAAATATTTACTCAGCAGTGGGGTCTTCTGAGTGGAAAATTCGTCAAGTGGGGTAATGTACTCTTGACTGGGTGAAACTAGATTGGCCTGACATGTTATTATTACTTCGAGGGCTGGAGAATTTGAGGCCTGCTTAGCAATGAATGCCAAGAATGCGGATGTTACACTCACAATATGTATAAAAGGCTGAAATTGCTGGGTAGTCACCATCTGGGAACAATAATGCAGTGAATAGCACTGAGTGATGTATAGTGCTGTGTAATAGGCAGTCTCTATAGGCCAGATGATTTTCACCTCACTGACCTGTATCATCACCATGACTAGCAATATAAATGCACCAAATAAAGAGAAGCCCAGCGGCTGCTAATTCAAACCATGACTGGACGCAGCCAGAGGTTAAACTGATACATTTTATCAGAATGTATACTCCCTATGAAGCTTATTAAAGCTGGAGACCGGTAGTGCTGGATACAATGATGTTGCCGCTCCCTTTTCAAGTGCAGTAAACCTTAGTGACTCACTTATTAAATGTAGACTTAGTGAAGACTTTATTCCAGTAGTAACGATAGATCAGTTTCAAAGTAATGTTTTTGTTCTAGTCAAGATATCATTTTTAATTTTAGAGAATACATAGTTGAATGGTATATATATTACGCCTAGGCATGAAATATAAATGTATCCATGTGTTGAAAGCCTATTAGTTTTAGCACCTGAGCCTAATTCATTGTCTCATGAACAGCAAGGCTGAGTTCCTCCTAAGACCATGGCTCCACAATTATTATACTTACGAATGCGGTAGATAGTATACATTAACCCCTTCAGGACTGAGCCTGTTTTGGCCTTGGGGACGAAGCCGATTTTTTAAAATCCGACATTTGTCACTTTATGTGGTAATAACTTTGGAATGCTTTTATGTATCCAAGTGATTCTGAGACTGTTCTCTCATGACAGATTGTACTTTATGTTAGTAAATAAAATTTGGTCAATAAATTCAATATTTATGTGTGAAAAACACCAAAATTTAGAGAAAATGGTTTCAGGAGATTTTGTTGCTGCAGAGAATGGAGGAGGCAACACAGGCCCAACGAGAAGCTACGAGAGCGGGACGACTGGTCTGGCAGGAGTGGCAGGAGTTTTGTGAGTCAGACGAGTATCTTCTTTACGCATAGGCAATATAGGACATAGCAGGGGGGAGTGTTGGCCTGATCCGCCTAGGGGTTGATAGTGGGAGGTTGGGTCCTCTGGTTCTGTATACTGTATACTTTCTTTCTCCTTCATCTGATGTGGAGTCATATGATGCTTTGTCACATGATAGGGTACCTTCCCGCCTGCCGTGGTGCCCACTGCTCCGGATGCATCTTCAATGTCGAGGGTAATATAGACATATGTCCTCGATGCCCGGGTAGCCTGTCCATTGTATTAATTTAGTCTCTGCTGGTACAGAGGTCTGTGTTGCTTTATATTGATGTGTTATATGCATATTACGGCTTGTTCATGATTTCTTGCCTTCGGCGTGTGTTTGATGAGTCATTATGTAAAATGGATGTATTTGTGTATGTTTTTTACATTATTGTATACTACTGGCTTGTTATGATTTCTTTTTGTGGAAACATACCCAAAAATAAAGAATGTTAAAAAAAAAAAAAAAATGTAGAGAAAATTTGCAAAATGTAGCATTTTCCTAAATTTAAATGTATCTGCTTGTAGGACAGATAGTAAAATAGTTACTGTTTCATATATCCCATATGTGTACTTTATGTTTGCATCGTTTTTTGAACATTCTATTATTTTTCTAGGACATTACAAGGCTTAGAACTTTAGCAGCAATTTCTCATATTTTCAACAAAATTTCAAAAGGCTATTTTTTCAGGGACCAGTTCAGTTCTGAAGTGGCTTTGAGGGCCTTATAGATTAGAAAGTCCCCATAAATCACCCCATTTTGAAAACTGCACCCCTCAAAGTATCCAAAACAGCATTAAGAAAGTGTTTTAACCCTTTAGGTTTTTTTAGGAATTAAAGAACTGTAGAGGTGAAATTTACAAACGTCATGTTTTTTTTTGCCATAATTCATTTGTAATACAGTATTTTCTGTAACAAAAAAAGTTTTACCCAAGATATGCAACTCAATATTCATTGCCCAGATTCTGCAGTTTTTAGAAATATCTCACATATGGCCCTAGTGTGCTAATGGACTGAAACACAGGCCTCAGAAGCAAAGGATCACATAGAGGATTTTGGGGCCTCCTTTTTTTTTAGAATATATTTTAGGCACCATGTCAGGTTTGAAGAGGTCTAGTGGTGCCAAAACGGTGAAAATCCCTCAAAAGTGACCACATTTATTTTTACATTACTTTAGAGAAAAAATGGGAAAAGGGTTGTTTTTTGGACTTTTTTTTTTACATATTTTATTAGTCCCCCTAGGGTACTTGAACCAGCGATCATTAGATCCCTGGTACAATACGCTGCAATACTAACGTATTGCAGTATATTGTCATTTTTACAGGCTCCTGTAACAGCGTGATCGCTGTTCCTGTCCGTTAGTCCCACGTGTCAGCTGTAATACACAGCTGACACCTGCAGCGTATGGCACGGGCTCAGCGAGTGAGCCCGCTCCATACATCACCCCCGCACCACGACATGATATTAAGTCGTGGTGCACAAAGGGGTTAATGTGCAGCGGATGGTGCGGAGAGAAAATTTAAATTTTCCACTGATATGCCATTTTAGTGCACAATATGTTGTGCCCAGTTTGGGCCACTGAAGACAAATACCTCATAAAATATTAAGCAGGTTCTCCCGGGTATGGCGATGCCATATCTGTGGACGTAAACTGCTGTTTGCGCACGCTGCAGGGCTGAGAAGGGAGGCAGCGCCATTTGGCTTTTGGAGCGCAGATTTAGCTTGATAGTTGTTCTGTTTGGAGTTTAACTGGTATTTCAGTTTATAATGTGGGGGCGTATGTAATCTGTGCGTAGTACATCAAGGCATAATAAGGCCTCATGCACACGACCGTAAAAACACCCGTTATTACGGGTCGTAATTACGACCCAAAATAACGGGCCCATAGACTTCTGTTGGCCACGGGTACCTTCCCGTTTTCTCACAGGAAGGTGCCCGTGCCTTTGAAAAAGATAGAACATGTTCTATATTTTTCTTTTACGGGCCGTGCTACTATACTTTATAATGGGAGCACGGCTCGGAATAACAGCCGGCTGCCCGTGGCCGGCCGTGCCCGGCCATGCTCGTAATTACGAGTCGTAATTACGAGCACGGTCGTGTGCATGGGGCCTAAGAGGGTATAATAATGCAGTAAATAAATAATATTTCACAGATGTATGGCCAGTATCAGCGATAAATGGTGCCCGATCTTAACCGCTTTTGGAACACTGCACATTTTGCGTCACCAAATTCTGAGAGCCAGAACTTTTTATTTTCTCACCACCGAAGCTGTGTGAGGGCTTATTAGTTGAGGGACAATCTGTCGTTTTCATTGGTACCATTTTGGGGTACATGTGATTTTTTGATCACTATTTATTCACTTTTTTGACAAGCAAGGCGACCAAAAACTATTAATTCTGAAAAAAAAATTAAATCTTTGTTTTTTACAGTGTTCACCGTGGGCTATAAATGTGACCGTGTGTTGTCACGATTACGGTTATACCATATGTTTATAGTTTTTTTTATGTTTTGCAGCGTTTGCGTACCATATCCTGAGAGCCATAACTTCTTTTATTTTTCAGTCAAAAAAGCTGTGTAAGTACTTGTATTTTGCGGGACAGGTTGTAGTTTTTATTAGTACTATTTTGGGGTATATGGGACCATTTTGATCACTTTTCAACTGCTGCATCTAAGGTGTGAATTGCAAGGAATGCAGGGCAGACACCCTGCACAGTTAACTACCAGACGTAACTGCACATTAGACATTATTCACACAAATGTGTTTTACGTCCGTGATACACGCGTGAAAATCACGCGCGCCGCACGGACCTATGTTAGTGAATGGGGACGTTCAGACGGTCCGTGATTTTCATGCAGTGTATGTCCGCTGCATAAAACTCACGACATGTCCTATACTTGACCGTTTTTCGCGCATCACGCACCCACTGAAGTCAATGGGTGCGTGATAATCGCGCACGGCACACGGAAGCACATCCATGTGTCGCGTGTCATTTGCGCAACAGTAGATAAAGAAATTAAGGAAAAAATAAAAGCACTTCCTTCATTTCTTTTTCTGAACTTCAAAACCGCGTGTCATAAGCATGGCATATGCGTGAAAATCACGCAGCAACGCAGCACATACTGATGTCACACGCAACTGCAACGCGTAAAAAACGCAGCGCAAAAAGCACACGTTCGTGTGAATAAGGCCTTAAGGTGCACGAAGTTACTGCTCACCTCAACATGCAGTTACGTCATGTAAGTGGTTAAATCTCCATGGAGCCCCAGCCTACATCTGATGGATTAAAAGCTGCAACCATAGGTTTTAAAGAGGCTCTGTCACCACATTATAAGTGGCCTATCTTCTACATAATGTGATCGGCGTTGTAATGTAGATTACAGCAGTGGTTTTTTTATTTAGAAAAACTATCATTATTGATGGAGTTATGAACGATTTTAGCTTTATGCTAATGACTTTCTTAATAGACAACTGGGCGTGTTTTACTTTTTGACCAAGTGGGCATTGTGGAGAGAAGTGTATGAAGCTGACCAATCAGCGTCATACACTTCTCTCCATTCATTTACACAGCACATAGTGATCTTACTAGATCACTATGTGCAGCCACATACACACTAACGTTACTGAAGCATCTTGAGAGTTAATAGACATCACCTCCAGCCAGGACGTGATGTCTATTCACAATCCCGACACTTCGGTAATGTTTGTGTGGGATTTACAGCACAGAAAGTGTAATCTCGCGAGATTACACTGTAAATGACAGTTTACAGCTGATTGGTCAGCGTCATACACTTCTCTCCACAACATCCACTTGGTCAAAAAGTAAAACACGCCCAGTTGTCTATTAAGAAAGTCATTAGCATAAAGCTAAAATAGGTCATAACTCCGTAAAACATGATCATTTTTCTAAATAAAAAACACTGCTGTGATCTACATTACAGCGCCAATCACATTATGTAGGATAGGGCATTTATAATGTGATGACAGAGCCTCTTTAAAGGCCCCATCACTATGTAGACAAAAAATTGCTTATGTTTCTAAAGTCTAAGTGAAGTATTAAAGGTGGTCCAGCATAGTCAATGGGAGAGATTTACTAAACAAATTGTTACGCTTCTCAATGGATCTTTTGAGCCGCAATCATTTTGGTGCAGGCTAATCTGGGGTGTAGAGTTTAAGAGATCTTACAGTTTGTCACCCTAAACCCTCTCAAGGAGTTATGAACTTTACTGTTTGGATTCCCACCAGAATACTCAATGACTGGTGGCAGGTGTGTTGGGGAAGCTTAAATGTAGTCCAAAAAATAGAGCCAAGGGTTGTCACCAGGAGAGTGGTCAGGATGAAACAGACCAGAGGTCAAGATAACGATGTAGTCAGAGGACAAGCCAGGAGTAGAACACAAGGTACCGGGAGACAAATCCAAATGAGCGAGACAGGAGCAAAATCTAGAAACAAGTGTCAGGGTTAGGATCAAAAGTCAGAAATATAACAACCACAGGAGGGTACCTCAATTCACTCTTTAAGTAGGGAATCAAAGGAAAAACAATATAGGGGTTTTTCAGTAATAGGAAGTGATAGCATATCACTCCAATATACTGTCATTTGCTGATTTCCTTGAATGGGAGAAAGCTGTTTAACGCCGACGTTTGACAGTGTTCCCCGCTCGCGGTCGCACCGTTCTTAGTGCGCGCTCTGGTCGCCTCTTAAAAGGCCAGCCAGCGTGAAATTCAAACATGTCACACCAATCACTGTTGCTCCCCTGAACTATTTAAGGCACCTTCACTATCCACTAGGTGCCTGAGCAATACTGGAACAACTTAGTGCTATCCAGCCAAGGATGGTGGGCCCAGGCAGCGTGCTGATTTTAACCTGCAGCAGAGCAGAGAGACATTGTCTCGCTGCCCTGCTGCTTACTCTTGTAGGCAGCGTCGGACTGGCCCAACTGAGAATCCTCCAGTGGGCCCAGGCAGTGAGCTTCTTTTATCCTGCAGAAGGACATTGTCTCCCTGGCCCGCTGCTTACTCTTGTAAGCAGGGCCCCATCATGCCCAGTGGTGTTGCTAGCACCAGGGGCCCCCGGTGCTAGCGGCTGCTACATTTAATTGCATCTGCATCCTCAGGACACAGATACAATTCAATACCAAAAGCTGCAGGCCACGCTAGGTCTGCAGCCTATAAGGCGCTGGGGAGAATCCCTGTGCAGGTCGGCATGATGACGTCACTGGTAGGTAAGTTAAAAAAAAATCTTTGCGGGGCTGTGTGGCACAATGTACAGGAGGGAGAGAGTGGGGTGGAGTCTGCGTGGCACTGTCTACAGTGGGGGTCTGTGTGGCACTATCTACAGTGGAGGGCTGTGTGGAACTATCTACATTGGGGGGCTGTGTGGCACTGTCTACAGTGGGGAGCTGTGTGGCACTATCTATAGTGGGGGCACTGTGTGGCACTGTCTACAGTGTGGTGGAGACTGTGTGGCACTATCTACAGGGAGGGGGCTGTGTGGCACTATCTACAGTGGGGGGGCTGTGTGGCACTGTCTACAGTGGGGGGGCTGTGTGGCACTGTCTACAGTGGGGGGGGGCTGTGTTACACTGTCTGCAGTGGGGGGTTGTGTGGCACTGTCTACAGTGGGGTAGGTGTAAGCCTACAAAAAACCTCAAACAACATAACAAGGGAGTCCCCACTATACCTTAGAACAACCTAAAAGCACAAAAAGCGCAGGGAACATAACACCCAGAATAGATAGAAAGAATATGTATCTACGACGTATCAAAAAATAGAAATCTTTATTGATAATAGATAACAATACATAGTATCACATAAATATATAAATGAACAAAGTAGAATAGGTCATATACGAAGAGCAGCATCAGTGGTATAGATGTAATAATACCCAGAGGTAAAGAGAACAACCCATCTCAACCACAAAACGTACAATACTCCACCTCACCATGAAATACAATGCATGACTAGCTAAGCAAAAATGGCCAGAAAGTCAAATATAAATCTTTTAGGTACGTAGGAATAGGTGATAAATGCACATAAAGTAAGACCCAGATACAGCAATGAACATGGTAAGCTAAAATAAGCTGAAAGAGGCATCAAAGAATATAAATATAAATAAACCATACCTAAAGACATGGTAGTAGGAGGGGGGCACGTAGGGAGATGTGGCACAAAAACGCCTCGACGCGCGTTTCGCCTGAGACCGGCTTAGTCAGGAGGCCTTTCAACAGAATAGAGAGCTGCCTGCACACGTGACCCTCTCTCCACTAGTCTCTGCCTGGATTCTGCGGTCAGTACTTGATATAGGTGAAGAGCTGGGACCCGCATCTATCAGACATTTTTGGCATTTCCTGTGGTTATGCCATAAATGTCTAAGATGGAAAAACTCCTTTAAGGCCTTATTCACACGAACATGTCAGTTTTGCACACGTAAAAACGCAGAGTTTTTCTTGCGTTGCAGTTCCGTGTGACATCTGTGAATGGTGTGTGTTTTTTACGCGCGTATGTCATCCATATGTCCCACGTTTTTTACGTCAGCAAAAAAAAACTAAAGGAGGTATTTTATTTTTCCTCATCATTTCTTTAGTAACTGGTGCGTGAATCACGGACAGCACACGGATGATGTCCGTGTGCTGTCCGTTTTCTCATGCACCTATTGACTTCAATGGGCTGTGTGGTGCGCAAAAACGCACCAAAATAGGACATGCAGTGAGTTTCATGCAACGGACACACGCTGCGTGAAAAACAACGCATGTCTGAATAGCTCCATTGATTTTTATAGGACCGTGTGGTGTCCGTGAAAAAAACGGACCGCACACGGACGTAAAATACGCTCGTGTGAATAAGGCCTAAGTTATATATTGTCGGAAGAGCTCTTGTATAAGACTGGTGTCTACCAATATATGGTCACTATGTGGTGGTAATATTGGTCTTTGGTTTACTACACACATTTTACTACATGATTAAGTGTGGTCGCATTATTTCTATATAGCTGACGGGTTGGCCCCAATAATTATTTCCTGTGGTGGGCCCAAGGTACTCCAGTCCGACTCTGTTTTTACAGTTTGGAAATTACATTTTCAGGGATCTGTTATATGTTAATTTTCAAGAAAATGTTAAAAGGCTATTTTTACAGCGGCCAGTTCCGATGTGAAGTGGCTTTGAGGGGCCTATGCATTACAAACCCCCATTAATCACCCCATTTTAAAAACTGCACCCCTTAAAGTATTTAAAATAGCATTTAGAAAGCTTCTTAACCCTTTAGGCGTTTCACAAGAATTAAAGCAAAGTAGAGGTAAAATTTACAAATTAGGTTTTTTCTTGCAGAAATTCATATTTAAACAATTTTTTTCTGTAACGCAGAAGGTTTTACCAGAGAAACGCAACTCAATATTTATTGTCCGGATTCTGCAGTTTTTAGAAATATCCCACATGTTGCGCTAGTGTGCTAATGGACTGAAGCACCAGGCTCAGAAGCAAAGAAACACCTAGAGGATTTTGGGGCCTTCTTTTTATTAGAACATATTTTAGGCACAATGTCAGGTTTGCAGAGGTCTTTTAATGCCAAAACAAAGGAAATAACCCAAAAAAGACCCCATTTTGGAAACTTCACCCCACAAGGAATTCATCTAGGCTTGTAGTGAGCATTTTGACCCCAAAGGTGTTTCATATATTTTTATTAGAATTTGTAAGTAAATTTTTTTCCAATTGGATGTAGTTTTAGCTAAAAAAAATAAACAATGCCCACAAGGAGTAAAGAAGAAAAAGCCCCCTAACATTTGTAAAGCAACTTTTCTGGAGTACGGAAATACCCCATATGTGGGCATAAACTTCTGTTTGGGCACACGGCAGGGCTCAGAAGAGAAGGAGCGCCATTTGGCTTTTGGAGCCACGATAACAGTACAGTGGAAACTACACAAAAGTGACTCCATTTACGAAACTACACCCCTTGAGGAATTCATCTAGGGGTGTAGTGAGCATTTTGACCCCACAGGTGTTTCATAGATTTTATTAGAATTGGGCAGTGAAAATGAAAAAAAAATATTTTTCTTCAATAAGACGTAGCTGTAGCTAAAAATTTTCAATTTCTTCACAAATAAAGGAGAAAAAGCACTGCAACATCTGTAAAGCAATTTATCCCGAATACGGCAATATCCCATATGTGGTCATAAACTGCTGTTTGGGCACACAGTAGGGCTCAGAAGAGAAGGAGTGCCATTTGGCTTTTGAAGTGCAGATTTTGCTGGATTGGTATCTGGGTGCTATGTCGCATTTGCAAAGCCCCTGTGGGACCAAAACAGTGGAAACCCCTCAGAGTATGTTAACTCTGCAGGTGTTTTCCAGAAATTAGTGTGCACTCTATGTTGCAAAGTGTAAATGGGAATTTTTCCATAGATATGCGAATATGTGGTGCCCAGCTTTTAACCCTATGAAAAGACAGCTCTCTAATTATCATGCTGTGTTTGCCGGTTTTAGAAACACCCTACATGTGGCCCTAATCTTTTGCCTGGACATTCGAACAGGCTGGGAGTGAAAGAGTACCATGCGAAATTGAGGCCTAATTTGGCGATTTACAAAGTATTGGTTCACAATTGCAGAAGCTCTGATGTGAAATAATAAAACACACCCCTGAGAAGTGACCCCATTTTTGAAACTACACCCCTCAAGGCATTTATTAAGGGGTGTAGTGAGCATTTTCACCCCACAGGTCTTTTCCATAAATGAATGCGCTGCGGATGGTGCAAAGTACAAATTAACATTTTTCCCTAGATAGGCCATTTCAGTGGCAAATATGTCATGCTCAGCTTGTGCTACTGGAGACGCACACCCCAAAAATTGTTAAAAGGGTTCTCCCGGGTATGGCGATGCCATATATGTGGAAGTAAACTGCTGTTTGGGCACAGTGTAGGGCTCAGAATGGAGGGAGCGCTATTTGACTTTTGGAGCGGTGATTTTGCTTGGTAGTAGTTTTGTTTGAGTATTGCTGGTGTTTCCGTTTATAATGTGGGGGTGCATGTAAGCTGGGCAGAGTACATCAGGGACATAGTCAGGTGGTATAATAATGGGGTAAAAAAAAAACAATAAAATAATCCATAGATGTGTGTTACGCTGTGAAGCAATCCTTTATGCACAGGCCAGTGTCGCACTAATAAATGTTGTCCTTCCTTATCCCCCTTTCCACACTCCGCACCTTTGCAGTTTGGGGAATTTTGCTGGGAAAGTGTTGTCCTGGTATAATACGGGCATGCTCGCTTCCAGCAGATATGTTATGGCCCTGCCCTTCCTGGTTTCCTAATTTTATGTCCTTGATAAATTGCCTTTTGAAACAGAAGAAATGTTCCCCTCGGGCCTGTACAACTGCATATTTTTATTTCCTGACTTATTGGAGCCTTAACTAATAAAAAAAATTCATAGACGTAGTGGTATGAGGGCTTTTTTTTTTGCAGGATGAGCTGTAGTTATTATTAGTACCATTTTGGGGTACATGCGACTTTTTGATCACTTTTTATACTATTTTTTGAGAGGCAAGGTGAGCAAAAAACAGCAATTCTGGCATAGTGTTTTATTTTTTTTTATACAGCGTTCACCCTGCGATATAAATTACATGTTAACTTTACTCTAAGGGACAGTACGATTCCAGTGCCACTAAATTTATAGCATTTTTTTATGTTTTACAACTTTTTGCACAATCAAATTACTTTTGGAAAAATAATGTATTTTTTCTGTCGCCATGTTGTGAGAATCATAACTTTTAAATTTTTTTGTCGACTGAGCTGTATGAGGGCTTCTTTTTTGCGAGACGAACTATAGTGTTTATAGGTACCATTTATGGATACATGCGAATTTTGATCACTTTGTATTCGACCAAAAAACAGAAATTCTAGTATAGTTATTTAGTTGTTTTTTTTTTACCGTATGGAATAAATAACAATATTTTTATAGTTCATGCCGTTACGGTTGCAGCGATACCAAATATGTATGTTTCTTTTTTTTTTCCAATAATAAAAGAACTTGATAAGGGAAAAAGGGCAATTGTGTTTTATTTTATTACTTGAAATATTTATTATATTTTTTACAACTTTTTTTACCTTTTTTTTTTACACTTTGCTTCAGTCCCACTAGGGGACTTGGAGGTCCAACTGTCTGATTTATTTTCTAATACATTTCACTACCTACGTTGTGCAATGTAATAGTTCTGTCAGTCGTTCACTGACAGCAAGCCGATAAGGCTTCGCCTCCGGGCGAAGGCCTAATCGGCTTTCATAATGGCAGAGTAGGAGGCCATTGTTAGGCCTCCTGTTGCCATAACAGCAGTCGGCAGCCCTGTGATCACATGCAGGGCTGCCGATTTGCTGCCAACCACTAAGATGCAGCGATCGCTTTCGATGGCTGCATCTAAGGGGTTAATGGCAGGGATCGGAGCTAGCTCTGGTTCCTGCCATTATGGGATGGTGTCAGCTGTAACATACAGCTGACATCCACTGCTGCTGATGCTGGATCGGCTCCTGAGCCGGCACCATCTTGCCGTCGGCTATGGAAGCCTTTTAGGTCCCGCCTCCAGGCGGGGCCTGGAAGGATTTGACACTAGGCAGATTAGGCAGTATTAGGCCTCCGGTTGCCATTGCAGCCGCCGACACCACGGCTATGAGCTTAAAACAACTTAAATGCAGCGATTGCATTTGACCGCTGTATTTAGGGGGTTAATGGCGGGGATCGGAGCTAAATTCACTCCCCGTTATTACAGCAGGTTGTCAGCTGTAACATACAGCTGACACCCGAGGATGATGGCATGAACTCAGCTTCTGATCCCATGTCAACCATTTTTCGTAAGTATACGACAAATTGAGGGAAGCACTGGCTTTCCATGACATATACTTACGACAAATGTTGGGAAGGGGTTAAAGAATAAGTAAAAAATAAAAAGTTTATAGCTGGAGGTACACTTTAACATTAAAAAAAAACTAACAAGCAGTAAATCAATAAGACAAAAGGTGAGAGGACTGTGCTTTAAAGAGGTTACATGAAAACACATATGATTGGTACAATATGACATTTATGTCTGGTCTTCATGGGCAGCTCACATTGTGTTGCTGACCGTAAATTCTAAAATTTGTGTAAAAGTCCTTTGCTTTTTGTTTAGAAATCCTACAGGGGCCTGTATTAGGATCGCTCATTTATTTTATGAGCATCCAGTAAACTGTGTCTGGAATCTACTTATACAGAAAGAACATTAAATCATCTGATACATGAAACCAAAATTGTTACAAGTCAATGCACATAAAGCCCTGAAATGAGGTTAATCAGAGCAGTCTCGCTGAGGTCAGACTTTACAGGACTGCAGTGCAGAGAAGTCCGCATTTTGTTTCTAGGAACAAACATCCTGAGGTTTAGGTAGTACAATAAGAAAGATGTTGAACTTGCTGTAACATATTTTAGGTAAAAAGAAGACTACTATATCATGGAATTTTATCATATACAATTCTCCAATATACTTGCATTAGCAGAATAGATCCAACTATAAGTAGGAAATTTTGAAGTTAGCGTCAGCAGTCTATAGTTTCCGATGCTCTGAGGCGGTAGTGCATTATATCAATTGGAACCACACTTGAATGAACAGAACTGCAGAACAAGTTCCACCTCTGCTACAAGTCTGGAATCCACTTTTAATGCTTTATTTTTAAATTTTTTGAACCTTCCTCTAGATCAATAGGGGTTAAACAAAGTTCTATAGTTTACCCCTATCCCTTCCCTTTCTCCCATCCCTTGGTAGAACTTGAAGGACATGTATTTTTTCAACCGTAATACCTATGTAATGTTTTCAAGTTACTTGTTTTGACATCTATCCTATCCCTATGAGATGTATTTAAAGATAAATCAGTTAATATCGGACAATTTTTTTTCTCTAACGGTAACTTGTACTCCTCTTAACATTAGGGGTAAGGCTTCGTACCTATGACTGTATTATGAATCTGTGTTGTACGGATCCATAATATGCTGCCAATAGCCTGCTATCGCAACGTATTGTACCTTTATGTGTCTATTTTTTTATCAAAGCACTTGGAGATTTTCTTTGATGGATTCCATACGATTTTTCAATTGTGATGCCCTGATGTGGCCGTTAATAGTCCCTGTACCCAGAGCACCTAAGTTACAAAGTATAATAAAGCTGTAGACCTGTTTTCTAGTGATCCAGCAAGCCAAATACATAATATTTTCATGCATAAGAGGCCATTCTAGACCATATAGTTTAAGCTAATATTTAATAAGGGGAAATCCTTAGTGAAATAAAGTTAGAAGACACCTGTCCAAATTGGAGATTGAAAAGAGGGACAATAAATGTGGCAAGCACAACATGCTGAGGGAAGTGCTTACAGAATTACAACCTTTGAACATTCTGATCAAACCCTCTAACCAACTTCTGGTCAGGCTCTCAATTCCATACCTACAATACTCATACTTCATAGTAATAACCGTGGTGCTTGGTTTATAGTAATGCTATGATGCCAGGATTACAAAAATCTCTATAGTGTCAGCATATTATAGCCCTAGAGTGCCAGGTTTATTCTGGCGTCTATCGTGTAAGTGCAAAGTACTAGACACTTTTCTGCTTCACACATTAGTACAAAACATGAAGGTAAAGCAAATAATTATTCTCAAAAAGTAAAACTCAACATTCATATCAGTGATGGATTTGGGACATTTGCTGGATGAGTTCATTGTTTAAATTCTCAGTGGTTACTAAGGGTACAGTACCAGCTTAGACCACGAATCAAGGTGTTGGAGTATGAGTTTGACATGGCTTCTAAGTTTTATTATTCTAAGGATTCCAGCACTAAACAAACTTGCTACATTTTACATTATTTATAAAAATAATAGCCCATTGTAAATATCCCTTAAAAAAAATATAGGATTTGTCAATCAAGTTGATACTTCCATTTATAAATATATTCATCACTTAATGTAAGAGAAATCATATATATTTTAACACATACAATACATTTCTATCACACAGATACATCTTCTGGTGCGTTACCATAACAACATTGTTAACAAAAGCTTGAATTAAATATTTTTTCAGCTATTAGAGCTTGTGAAGTAAAAGAATGTGCAGGGATGTATCTATAAAAAGACATCATTAATACTGGATTTTTCCACTGACCATGGAAATAAAAAAGACTTAAATATTTGCTCCTGTAAAAGGAAGATAATAGATCACAGTAATATAATAACACAAACATCAAGACATATAAAATTCAATATGCCATCACAATACAGTTGTGTCATCCTCTCAGTGCTATGACAACACGCCGCACAAATATGTTTTGGAGAAGGGGGAATTATTCATTTATCAAATATATAACAAATAAATCAGATTCAGCTGTATAACAAGCTCACTTGTTGGATGCTGTTATCCTGTTCACATTTTATCTTGTGACAAAGGTCGACTTAAGGACTTTTTAAAAATATGGTGCAATGGAAATATATGGTGGTATCACAAGACATTCGATTATTAGGGTATGTTCACACGAGGTCATTACGTCCGTAATTGACGGACGTATTTCGGCCGCAAGTACCAGACCGAACACAGTGCAGGGAGCCGGGCTCCTAGCATCATAGTTATGTACGATGCTAGGAGTCCCTGCCTCGCTGCCGGACAACTGTCTCGTGCTGAAAACATGATTACAGTACGGGACAGTTGTCCGGCAGCGAGGCAGGGACTCCTAGTGTCGTACATAACTATGATGCTAGGAGCCCGGCTCCCTGCAGTGTGTTAGGTTCGGTATTTGCGGCCGAAATACGTCCGTCAATTACGGACGTAATGACCTCGTGTGAACATACCCTTACTCTGTGGTTCTATACACTTAAGAGAACACAAATATATTTGTCAAGTCAGTTTCAGCTAGTTTCCTGGTGATCATGGCCCAGACTGACGTTTCATATGGCATAAATTACAGAAAAACTACAAAACAGACATGTGCCAAAACTTTTTTCCACAAAACAGGAGCAAATCACTTAATAAATCTCCCCCTATATCAATAGTGTTACCCTAGAATGCCTTATCTTCTTTTTGGATCTTCAGGCTTCTCAATATTGGGGTCATTCATGGTCTTTTATCATGATCTTATGATCTATGGGATTGTATCCCTCCGCCTTGCTGCTGAGCAACCTCTTCCTCTTATATTCGTTAATTATTGCAAACACAATTCACTTTTCCAGTGTCTTGGGTCTTCTTATATATTAAAAAAAATAACATCTTACATCTGCATCGAGCGAGGGAAAAGATTTGATTTGGCCAAGGATCCACCTGCTCTTCTTGCTACCCAACAAGTTTAAAACATACCTCTGGTTATAAATAACTTTCCATAAATCAGGCTCCCCTGTAGTTTTTACTCACTCTGAATTCAGCAATAGAATCCTATTCAGTGAGGCAGAGGGAAGACGGTTTCCAAGCTTCACTGAGAGATCAGGTTACAGCTACCAATAGAAGTCTATTGGGAAAGGAGGGGGAAGGTGGAGAGAGCAGCTGCAGAGTGAGAGAGACACAGACATGCTGCAGACTTTGGTAAGTGTTCTATTTTACACCAGTACTGGATTTACAGCTACACTGCTCCCCTGATCCTAAGTGTTTTACTCCATCACCACAGTGCTGGATTTGCAGCTACAGTTCTCATTACTGCTGTATACAGGATCTTCTCTGAATGCCTGTGTATAGGAAACTGTTAGTAAGTCTCCTGCTTTTGCTTGTGCCTCCCCTCCCTATAGACTTCTATGGGAAGCTGCAACCTGATCTCTCATTGAAGCTTAGAATTCATCTCCTCTCGGCTCTAGGGACTCTATGAGTGAATTCTAAATGAGTGAACAGTTCCGAAAAGATGGGGCGAGGAAAGGGGAAAGAAGCTGGATAAATGGAGAAAGAGGCATTTTTCTCTAATAAGATATACAGTCAGGTCCAGAATTATTTGGACAGTGACACAATCTTCATGATTCGGGCTCTGCATGCCACCACATTGGATTTGAAATAAAACAACTGAGATGCAATTGAAGTATAGACTTTCAGGTTTAATTCAAGGGGTTGAACAAAAATATCCTGTGAAACGTTTAGGAATTGCAACCATTTTTCTACACAGCCTCCTCATTTCAAGGGCTCAAAAGTAATTGAACAAATTAACATTATAAATAAATTGCTTTTATTAATACTTTGTAGGGAATTCTTTGCAAGCAATGACTGACTGAAGTCTGGAACCCATGGACATCACCAAATGTTGCGTTTCCTCCTTTGTAATGCTTTGCCAGGCTTTTACTGCAGATGTCTTCAGTTGTTGCTTGTTTGTGGGTTTTTCTGCCTTAAGTTTTGTCTTAAGCAAGTGAAATGCATGCTCGATCGGCTTGAGATCTGGTGATTCACTTGGCCATTGCAGAATATTCCACTTCTTTGCCTTAAAAAACTCCTGGGTTGCTTTCGCAGTATGTTTTGGGTCATTGTCCATCTGTACTTTGAAGCGACATCCAATCAACCTTGCTGCATTTGGTTGAAACTGAGCAGAAAGTATATCCTTGAACACTTCAAAATTCATCTGGCTGCTTCTATCTTCGGTCACATCATCAATAAACACTATTGACCCAGTGCCTTTGGCAGCCATGCATGCCCATGCCATCACACTGCCCAGTGGCGCATTATCATTAAGGCGGTTCGGGCGGCCGCCCGGGGCCCAAGGCTCCCGGGGGCAAATGCCCAGCCAAACCGCACATGATCGCATGGGCCCCCCCGTGCCCGGTGGGGTCGCTAGCACCGGAGGGGACCCCGGTGCTAGCGGCAGCCACATTCATTTGTATCTGAGTCCTCAGGACTTAGATACAAATGAATACTATAGGCTGCAGGTCACATTCGGCTTGCAGCTTATAAGGCGCTGGGAAGACTCCCTGCGCAGGCCGGCATGATGAGGTACTGCATCACGCCTGTCTGCGCATGCATCTAGTCCGGAGGATTCACATGCGTCCAGCTGGAGCAGCCGCCACGGGGTAAGGTAAGTAAACTGTATATATTTTTTTAGGTGGGGACTATCGCTGTGTATATATCCAAGGAGGGGGGATTGCTACATTACACTATATACAAGGGGGAGTGCTAGGTGGCCCTATATACAAGGGGGAGAGTAGCGCTGTGCGGGCCTGTATGCAAAGGGGGGAGTGCTCTGTGACACTATATACAAGGGGGGAGTGCTGTGAGGCACTATATACAAAGGGGGGAGTGCTGTGTGCACTACATACAAGGGGGAGCGCTATGTGGCCCCATATGCAAGGGGGAGTGCTGCATGGCCCTATATACAAAGGGGGAGCACTGTGTGACACTATATTTAAAGGGGGGAGCGCTGTTTGGCACTATATACAAGGGGGAGCGCTGTGTGACAGTATGTACAAAGGGGAGGGCTGTGTAGCACTAGATACAAGGGGTGGGCTGTGTAGCGCTATCCACAGCGATATGTGTGTGGACAAGAGGGGAGGGCTGTGTGGCGCTCTCTAAAGGGGGGCTGTTTGGCACTATCTATAAGGGGCTGTGTGTAACGCTCTCCACGGGGGGATGTGTGATATCTACAGGGGGCTGTGTGTGGCGCTATCTATGGGGGTGTGTTATATCTGCAGGGGCTGTGTGTGGCACTATGTACAGGGGGCTGTGCGTGGCACTATGTACAGGGGGCTGTGTGTATGTGGGGTTTTACAGTGTGTGGTATTATTATATTCAGGCGAGCAGTCTTTGGTGCTATTATATTTAGGGGCACAGTATGTGGCACCATGATAACTTTATTTTCGTTTATAGGTGTGGAAATTTTGGACAAGTGAGGAGCCAAAGACATCTGAGTGGCAAATTCTGCAGAAATGAGTCATGGCCGGGAGAAGTCGTCATGAGCTCTGGACCGGATGGAGAAGAAAAGAGGAAAAAAACTACTAGAATCTGAGACGTCGTCACCTGTGAGTCCCTAGATTTATAGAGAATCTGTCACCTCTCCTGACATGTTTTTCTTATGCACCGTGTCCCAAATTATTATGCACATTGGATTTAAGTGTTATAAACATTTAATTATTAGTTTTTCAATTAAACTCATGGATGGTATTGTGTCTTAGGGCTCTTTGGATCATTGTAATCAATCTCAGACACCTGTGATAATTAGTTTTCCAGGTGTGCCCAATCAAAGGAAAACTACTTAAGAAGGACGTTCCACATTATTAAGCAGGCCACAGGTTTCAAGCAATATGGGAAAGAAAAAGGATCTCTCTGCTGCCGAAAAGCGTGAAATAGTGCAATACCTTGGACAAGGTATGAAAACATTGGATATTTCAAGGAAACTTAAGCGTGATCATCGTACTGTGAAAAGATTTGTGGCTGATTCAAAAGCACAGATGGGTTCGTTCAGATAAAGGCATAATGAGGAAGGTTTCTGCCAGACAAATTAAAAGGATTAGGAGAGCAGCTGCTAAAATACCATTTCAAAGCAGCAAACAGGTATTTGAAGCCGCTGGTGCCTCTGGAGTCCCACGAACCTCAAGGTGTAGGATCCTCCAGAGGTTTGCAAGTGTGCATAAAGCTATTATTCGGCCACCCCTAAACAATGCTCACAAGCAGAAATGGTTGCAGTGGATGGTTGGTGAATGGCCACCATGTCCCAACAGGGCTGCGACGTCAGCAAGGAGGTGGCGGAGTCATGCTTTGGGCTGGAATCATGGGGAGAGAGCTGGTAGGTCCCTGACGGTGTGAAAATGACCTCTGCAAAGTACATAGAGTTTATGACTGACCACTTTCTTCCGTGGTACAAAAAGAAGAACCGTGCCTTCCGTAGCAAAATTATCTTCATGCATGACAATGCACCATCTCATGCTGCAAAGAATACCTCTGTGTCATTGGCTGCTATGGGCATAAAAGGAGAGAAACTCATGGTGTGGCCCCCATGTTCCCCTGACCTCAACCCTATTGAGAACCTTTGGAGCATCCTCAAGCACAATATCTATGAGGGTGGGAGGCAGTTAACATCAAAACAGAAGCTCTGGGAGGCTATTCTGACATCTTGCAAAGATATTCAAGCAGAAACTGTCCAAATACTCTCAAATTCAATGGATGCAAGAGTTGTGAAGGTGATATCAAAGAAGGGGTCCTATGTTAACATGTAACTTCGCCTGTTAAGTTTTTTTTTATTGAAAGAGCTTTTGATTTCTGTAAATATGACCTCCTGATGCTGCAAATTCAACAAATTACCATTTTAGTTCTCTTTACAACCTTTAAAATGTTTTGATCTCTGTTGTGCATAATAATTTGAAACAGTGCATTTTGAGTTTTTCATTAGGAGATTTGTTCAATAAAATACGCATTATACTCCAACGGTTGATGGCTTGAAGATTATACTGACTGTCATTTGCATCGACTATTTAGGAAAATCCGCGATAAATAACATTTGCATAATAATTTGGAATGCGATGTAGGAAATCCTTGTATTTCACAAAAAGTCTTTCTGCAGTCCAGGACTGATAGACAATTCCCCTTGTCAGGAGGGTGTGTCCCTGCACAGTGTGATACTGTCAGTATGTAGGGACACAGCCCTGTGACAAGGGGAATCGTAACACACATTTGTTAATGCTTGCCCAAAAAGGTAGTGTTAAAAATAGTTACGGCGCGGCAGGGCGGCGGTGCGGAAAGGGGGCCCAAGTTTGGGTAACAGCCCAGGGCCCATGGTCTACTTAATCCGCCACTGACACTGCGTCCACCATATTTTACAGAGGATGTGGTGTGCTTTGGATCATGAGCCGTTCCAAGCCTTCTCCATAGCTTCCTCCTCCCATCATTCTGGTACAGGTTGATCTTAGTTTCATCTGCCCAAAGAATGCTGTTCCAGAACTGGGCTGGCTTCTTTAGATGTTGTTTGGCAAAGTGTAATCTGGCCTTTCTATTTTTGAGGCTGATTAATGGTTTGCACCTTGTGGTGAAACCTCTGTATTTACTCTCGTGAAGTATTCTCTTTATGGTAGACTTAGATACTGATACACCTACTTCCAGGAGAGTGTTCTTCACTTGGGTAGATGTTGTGAAGGGGTTTTTCTTCACCATGGAATAGAATTCTGCGATCATCCACCACTGTTGTCTTCCATGTACATCCAGGCCTTTTGGAGTTTACGAGATCACCAGTGCGCTCTTTTTTTCCAAGAATGTACCAAACTGTTGATTTGGCCACTCCTAACATTTGTGCTATCTCTCTCTGATGGATTTCTTAATTTTTTCAGCCTAACAATGGTCTGTTTCACATGCATTGAGAGCTCCTTTAACCTCATGTTGTGGGTTCACAGCAACAGCTTCCAAATGCAAATTCCACACCTGGAATCAACTCCAGACCTTTTACCTGCTTAATTGATGATGAATTAACGAGGAAACAACCTGTGAAGGATTTGCCTGACACAGCTTCTGTGTCGACACCTGTGGTTAATCAGCCTGAATCTGTTCCTAGGTCTGCTAGAGTGACTCAATCTGCTACCACTCAGGCTGGTAGGCTGAGCAGTGGGAGAGCCTATCGCAGCCTGGCCAGACGGTTCTAGCTCCCGCCCTTGGTCCACTTATACCTTCATTTGCTGCTTGTCCTTTGCCTGTGATTCTTCTGTTTCCTGGCTCTGCTGTTCCTGCTGTTACTATTGACCTCTGCTTCATATTGACCCTGGCTTGACTGACTATTCTCCTGCTCTGCATTTGTTACCACGTACACTCCTGGTTTGACTCGGCTCATCCACTACTCTGTTGCACATTCCTTTGCTTTTGTGTTCCCTTGTTTTGTTTGTCTGTCGTGCACATATTTAAGCGTAGGGACCGTCGCCCAGTTGTACGCCGTCGCCTAGGACGGGCTGTGCAAGTTGGCAGGGACTCAGTGGCGGGTAGTTTAGGGCTCACCTGTCTGTCTCCCTATTCTGACATTACATAATCACAGGCCCTATATCTTTCCTACCCCGGTCCCTGACACACTATGGACCCCCTTGAGGCCCTGGCTCAGCAAATGCAGGGTCTCTCCCTACAGGTCCAAGACCTGGCTCAGAGGTGCAACCAGCGTAATGCTACCCAGGTAGTGCCCTCCACCCCACCTCTAGATCCCCACCTCAAGTTGCCTGACCAGTTCTCAGGGGACCGGAAGACTTTTTTCTCCTTTTGGGAGAGTTGTAGGATCTATTTCCTTTTTAGGCCCCACTCCTCAGGTTCTGAGAGCCAGCGAGTGGGTATAATTAGGTCCCGGCTCCAGGACGGCCCCCAGGAATGGGCCTTCTCCTTGGCCCCTGACGCCCTTGAACTCCGTCCTGTTGACCTTTTTTTTTCGCCACTCGGACTCATCTATGACGAGACTGACAAGACTGCCTTTGCCGAGAGTAAGCTGGTGACCTTACGTCAGGGTAAGAGACCCGTTGAGGAGTACTGTTCTGACTTTAGGAAGTGGTGTGTAGCTTCTCGGTGGAATGACCCTGCCTTCAGGTGCCAGTTTAGATTGGGTCTGTCGAACGCTCTTAAAGACCAGTTAGTTAGCTATCCCACCTCTGACTCTCTAGATCAGGCTATGGCTTTAGCGGTACGTCTTGACCGATGTCTCAGGGAACGACGACTTGAACGTTCTGGTGCCTTCACCTCTGGCTCCCCTATGATGGCTCCAGAGGTTCCGCTGCTTCGTTCTTCCACAAAGAACTTGGATGAACAGATGCAACTCGGGGCTTCCGTGTCTCCCGAACAACGTAGAGATGTCCGCAGGAAGAATGGTCCCTGCTTCTAATGTGGGGATGACAAGCACCAATTGAACTCCTGTCCCAGGTGCAAGAATAATCAGCCGGAAGGACTTCCGCGCCTAAGTGACCATTGGGGAGGTCGCTTGGGCGCATAGGTATTTCCCGTTAACATGAAGCCTAATAAAATCTTGCTTCCCTTTCAGGTCTCTTTTGATGGAAGGTCTGCCATCGGCAGTGCCTTCGTGGATTCAGGGTCTGCTGCTAATATTATGTCTGTGGAATTTGCCATGTCTCTAGCTATGCCAATAGTTGATTTGCCTAAACCTGTCCCGGTAGTGGGTATTGACTCCACTCTGCTTGCTAATGGTTATTTTATGCAGCATACCCCTGTTTTTGAACTCATTGTTGGCTCTATTCATTTGGAGCAGTGTTCTGGGTTAGTGATGCAGGGGTTATCGTCCGATTTTATTTTAGGCCTCCCTTGGTTGCAGTTGCATAATCCCACTTTTAACTGGAATACTGGTGATCTTACTAAATGGGGTAATGAATGTATGACGTCATGTTTTTCTATTAATTTGGTTTCTCTTGCTGAAGAGGTGATCACTCTACATGAGTTTATTCAGGACTTCGCGGATGTCTTTTCTAAAAAAGCCTCCGAAGAGTTACCTCCTCATAGAGAGTACGATTGAGCTATCGACTTGGTACCAGGAGCTAAGTTCCCTAAAGGTAGGATATTTAATCTCCCTTGTCCTGAACGTGAAGCCATGAGAGAATATATCCAGGGAAGCATGGCCAAGGGTTACATTCGCCCCTCTACTTCTCCGGTAGGTGCTTGCTTCTTCTTCGTGGGGAAGAAGGATGGTAGTCTTAGGCCGTGCATCGATTACCGAAGTTTAAATAAAATTACTGTAAGGATCCAATATCCCCTTCCTTTGATTCCTGATCTCTTCAATCAGGTTCAGGGGGCCCAATTGTTCTCTAAGTTCGATCTTCGGGGGGCTTATAACCTTATCCGGATCAGAGAGGGGGATGAGTGGAAGACTGCGTTTAATACACCCGAAGGTCATTTAGAATATCTCGCCATGCTCTTTGGGTTGTGTAATGCTCCCGCGGTCTTCCAGAATTTCATAAATGGGTTTTTAAGAGAATATCTGGGGGTATTTCTTGTACTGTACCTTGATGATATACTTGTGTTTTCCAAGGACTGGTCCTCCCACATTGAGCATGTCAGGAAGGTGCTCCAGGCCCTTCGGAAAAACAAACTCTTTGCAAAAACCGAAAAATGTGTGTTTGGGGTGCAGGAGATACCATTTTTGGGTCAGATCCTCACTCCTAACGAATTCCGCATGGACCCTGCCAAAGTTCAGTCTGTGGCAGAATGGGTCCGCCCTGCCTCCCTGAAGGCCTTACAGTGCTTCCTGGGGTTTGCTAATTATTACAGGAGATTTATTGCTAACTTCTCGGTCATCGCTAAGCCTCTTACGGACCTCACTCGTAAAGGTGCTGATCTCCTCCACTGGCCTCCGGAGGCGGTTCAGGCTTTTGAGATCCTTAAGAGGTGCTTTGTCTCTGCCCCAGTGCTGATTCAGCCTAACGAAATGGAGCTATTCATCGTGGAGGTTGACGCTTCCGAGGTGGGAGTGGGTGCTTTCTTGTCCCAGGGTACTAGGTCTCTCACCCATCTCCGTCCCTGTGCCTACTTCTCCAGGAAGTTCTCCTCCACTGAGAGAAAACATGACGTTGGCAACCGCGAACTCTTAGCCATTAAATGGGCATTTGAAGAGTGGCGCCACTTCCTGGAGGGGGCTAGGCACCAGGTAACGGTTCTTACTGACGACAAGAATCTGGTGTTCCTAGAATCTGCCCGGAGGCTAAACCTGAGACAAGCTCGATGGGCATTGTTTTTTACGAGATTCAACTTTTTGGTTACCTATAGGGCTGGGTCAAAAAATATCAAAGCTGATGCTCTGTCGCACAGCTTCATGGCCAGCCCTCCTTCTGAGAAGGATCCCGCTTGTATTTTGCCTCCAGGTATAATCATATCCTCTGTGGATTCAGACTTAGCCTCCGAAATTCCGGCTGATCAAGGTTCTGCTCCCAAGAACCTTCCTGAGAACAAACTGTTTGTTCCCCTGCAATTCCGGCTAAGGTTGCTCAGGGAGAATCATGACTCCACACTATCTGGCCATCCAGGCATCCTGGGTACCAAGCACCTCATTTCCAGAACCTATTGGTGGCCTGGGTTGCTTAAAGACGTTAAGGCCTACGTCACCGCTTGTGAAATTTTTGCTAGGTCCAAGACTCCCAGGTCTCGACCTGCAGGCCTACTATGTTCTTTGCCTATTCCCCAGAGATCCTGGACCCATATCTCCATGGATTTTATCACCGATCTGCCTCCATCCCAAGGCAAGTCGGTGGTGTGGGTTGTAGTAGACCGCTTCAGTAAGATGTGCCACTTTGTACCCCTCAAGAAACTACCCAATGCCAAGACGTTAGCTACCTTGTTCGTCAAACACATCCTGCGTCTCCATGGGGTTCCGGTCAATATTGCTTCCAACAGAGGGGTACAATTTGTTTCATTGTTTTGGAGAGCTTTCTGTAAGCTAGAGATTGATCTGTCCTTTTCCTCGGCCTTCCATCCTGAAACTAATAGCCAAATGGAGAGGACTAATCAGTCTCTAGAACAATACTTAAGGTGTTTTATCTCAGACTGTCAAAATGATTGGGTCTCCTTCATTCCCCTCGCTGAATTTTCCCTTAATACCTGGGTCAGTAGCTCGTCGGGGGTCTCCCCCTTCTTCTGCAATTTTGGGTTTAATCCACGGTTCTCCTCCGTTACACCTGGTGGTTCCAACAATCCTGAGGTAGATGTCGTTCATCGGGAACTGTGCACAGTCTGGGACCAGGATCAGAAGAACCTTGAGGCGTCCCAGAGCATCCAAAAGACTCAGGCAGATAAAAGACGTTCAACTAACCCCCTATTTGTGGTCGGGGATCTGGTGTGGCTGACTTCTAAAAATTTGCGTCTTAAGGTTCCGTCCAAGAAATTTGCTCCCCGGTATATAGGGCCGTACAAGATCATTGAGGTCCTCAACCCTGTCTCCTTCCAGCTGGAGTTACCCCCGTCTTTTCAGATACACAACGTGTTCCATGCCTCCCTCTTGAAAGGCTGCTCCCCGTCCTTGGCTACATTGAGGAAACCTCCGGTCCCTGTTCTCACTCCTGATGAGGTAGAATTCGAGGTAGCCAAGATTGTGGACAGCAGGATGGTTCAAGGCTCCCTCCAGTACCTGGTCCATTGGAGAGGATATGGGCCTGAGGAGAGGACTTGGGTACCCGCCCAGGATGTTCACGCCGGTATATTGCTCAGGAAGTTCCATCTTCGGTTCCCCAACAAGCCAGGCCCACCTAGGAAGGGTCCAGTGGCCCCTCATACAAGGGGGGTACTGTAAAGGTTTTGCCTGACATAGGTTCTGTGTCGACGCCCGGGGTTAATCAGCCTTCATCAGCTCCAAGGTCTGCTAGAGTGACGCGATCTGTTACCACTGAGGCTTGCAGGCTGAGGAGAGGGAGAAACTATCACAGCCTGGCCTGACGGTTCTAGTTCCCGCCCTTGGTCTATTTATACCCTCACTTGCAGCATGTTCCTTGCCTGTGATTCTCTTGTTTCCTGGCTCTGTTTATTCCTGCTATTTACCCTATTGCCCGCTGTAACTTTTTGACCCTGGCTTGCCTGACTATTCTCTTGCTCTGTTTTGCTACTACGTACTCTCCTGGTATGATTTGGCTCGTTCACCACTGCCTGTTGCTCACGGTTTTCCGTGGGCAATTGCCCTTACTCCCCTTTGCTTCTGTGTGCCCTTGTCTTGTGTTGTCTGTCTTTGCACTTACTGAGCGTAGGGACCGTCGCCCAGTTGTATGCTGTCACTTAGGACGGGCCGTGCAAGTAAGCAGGGATTGAGTTGCGGGTAGATTAGGGCTCACCTGTCGTCTCCCCACCCGCACAATTACACCTGGAGTAGCGGTTCAGGACCACAGGTTTCAGCAAGGAGACATGGAAGGAGTTAGGGATCTTGAGGGTAGGAGGCAACCGAAACTTGTACGACACAGGAGTGATCTGTAGCAGAATCTCGAAGGGTCTGAGGAACCTGGGAGAAAATTTGCAAGACGGCACCCTCAGCCGGATATTCCTGGAGGTCAGCCAGACTTTTGTACCTGGAAGAAACTGGGGGGCTCTCATCTTCTAGTGTCTGCCTTTCTCTTCATGCAGTCCACCGCCAGCAGAATAGAAGATCGTGTCTGTTGCCATATCTGCAGAAAGTCCCTGAAGGTAGAGTCAGCTGCCGGCACCTGGGACAAAGTAGAGACAGGCAGAGGAATTCGAGGATGTTAACTGTAGACGATGAAGAACGGACTGGAGGTGGTGGACTCACTAGTATGGTTATTATAGGAGAACTCAACCCACGGGAGCAGCTGCACCCAGTCATCATGCCATCTGGAGAAAAAGTGCCGCAGATAGTTCTCCATAATTTGGTTAACCCTTTCAACTTGTCCATTGGACTGAGGATGATAAGCCGAGGAGAAGTCCAACTTTAGACCGAGGAGGCCACAGAGTGCCCCCCAGAACTTCGAGATGAACTGGACCCCTCGATCCGAGACAATATGCGGAGGCAAGCCGTGCAGACGGAAGATGTGTTGAATGAAGAGGTTGGCCAGTCGAACAGCAGAAGGCAGACCAGTCAGGGGAACAAACTTAGCCATTTTAGAAAATCGATCCACCACCACCCAGATCACACTGCATCCCGCAGAGAGAGGGCCGTGCAAGTAGGCAGGGACTGAGTTGCGGGTAGATTAGGGCTCACCTGTGGTCTCCCCACCCCGTACCATTACACAGTGTTTCCTGTTCCTGTACCTGTATGCCCTTCTAGTGCCGTGCTTGCTATAGTCGTGCTGTGCTGGATACCACGCTTGTCTGATTCTCCACGCCTGACGTCCACCTGCTGCCTAGTTCCTGCCAAGCTACTGTCCGTGTTGCCACAGGTACACTATATCTTATAGACTCTGACCTGCGCCCTGTTGGCCAGCTGCCTTACCGCCAAGGCTGTACGGCCCAGTGGGTCCACACAGGGCCGCCATCAGGAATTTCAGGGCCCCCTACAGCTAAATTTTCTGGGCCCCCCTACCCTGGCACCACCTGTTACGGTACTCCGTCCAGCACTATATCATGGTACCCAGGGCCGCCATCAGGGGGGGTATTAGGGGTACTGATGTGAGAGGCCCGACCAAACCTAATTGAAAGGGGGGCCCGGCAAACTGCCGCGACTTGCCTTTGGTAGAAAAAAAACAGGCCCCTGCAATGGGGCCCGTTTTTTTCACCAAAAGAATGTCATGAGCTGCGGGCCCCACTTTCAATTAGGTTTGGCCAGGCCTCTCACATCAGTACCCCTAATACCCCCCCTGATGGCGGCCCTGGGTAGCATGGGGGCCGTCAAACACCGCCGCCCGTGCGACCGATCGCGCGCACCCGCAAACTCCCACGCATGCGCTCCGGCGACCGCCTGGAACCGCGCACCGAATTTTGAGGCAGATTTTGACCTGCCCACACTATCTTGCCGCGTTTTTTGCCTGCGGCGATTGAGGACAGCAGACAGAAAACGCAGCGAAAAATGCATTTTCTGCCTCCCATTGATTTCGATGGCAGGTCAGAGGCAGAACCGCGGCAAGAAAGGACGTGCTGCTTTTTCTTTTTTCCGCGACTGGCTCCCATTGATTTCAGATTAAATCAATGGGAAGCGGTTTTGGAAGTTGTTTGGTGCTGATTCTGACGCAGTGTCCGAGTCAATATCAAGGGCCAAAAACTCTGTGAACTGGGCCTTATTGTTAGGGCTTATTCAGACGATCGTGTAATACGTCCGTGCAACGCGCGTGATTTTCACGGGCCTCGCACGGACCTGTTACTCTATGGGGCCGTGCAGACTGTCAGTGATTTTCATGCAGCGTGAGTCCGTGTGTCCGCTGCGTAAAACTCACGACATGTCCGATATTTGTGCATTGTTCGCGCATCACGCACCCATTGAAGTCAATGGGTGCGTGAAAATCCCGCCCAGCACTTCCGCAGCCGTATAAACTATGAATGAAAACAGAAAAGCACCACGAGCTACAAACATACAAACAGAGTGTCATAATGATGGCGGCTGCGCGAAAATCACACAGCCACGCATCATACGCTGCTGACACACGGAGCTGTTATGGACCTTTTGCATGCACAAAACGCCACGTTTTTGCGCGCGCAAAAAGCACACGCTTGTGTGAATCCGGCCTCAGGGTAGGAACACACTAGGCATGAACGCTGCGGATTTTATGCAACACATTTTATTGTGGAAAATCCGCAGCGTATCACAGTCGCAGCAGAGTGGATGAGATTTTAAACAAATCTCATCCGCACGCTGAAAATTTTTTTTACATGCTGCGGCTTTTTGGCTTTTTAAGCCGCAGCGATTCAATGTATCCTGTGGAATCGCTGCTCCTCTGTTGCGGAAATGCTGCGGTTCTGCCGCAAAAATCACACATGAGAAAAAAAAAAAAAAGGTACTTTTTTAAATTGATAAAGTTTAGACTTGCCCCGGCCGTAGTCCTGGTGACGCGATCCTCTATTCTTAGCGCAGCCCCGCCTCCAGTCATGACGTTTCATCCCATGTGACCGCTGCAGCAGTCACATGGTATGAAACGTCATGACAGGAGGCCGGGCTGCGCTAAGAATAGAGGATCGCGTCACCAGGACTACGGCCGGGGCAAGTCTAAACTTTATCAATTTAAAAAAGTACCTTTTTTTTTTCTCATGTGTGATTTTTGCGGCAGAACCGCAGCATTTCCGCAACAGAGGAGCGGCGATTCCACAGAATACATTGAATCGCTGCGGCTTAAAAAGCCAAAAGTCACACTGCAGGTCCATTTTTTTTGCAGCGTGTGGATGAGATTTGTTAAAATCTCATCCACTCTGCTGCGACTGAGATACGCTGCGGATTATCCACAATAAAATGTGTTGCATAAAATCCGCAGCGTTCATGCCTAGTGTGTTCCTACCCTAAGGCCGGATTCACACAAGCGTGTGCTTTTTGCACGCGCAAAAAACGTGGCGTTTTGCGCATGCAAAAGGTCCATAACAGCTCCGTGTGTCAGCAGCGTATGATGCGTGGCTGCGTGATTTTCGCGCAGCCGCCATCATTATGACACTCTGTTTGTATGTTTGTAGCACGTGGTGCTTTTCTGTTTTCATTCATAGTTTATACGGCTGCGGAAGTGCTGGGCGGGATTTTCACGCACCCATTGACTTCAATGGGTGCGTGATGCGCGAACAATGCACAAATATCGGACATGTCGTGAGTTTTACGCAGCGGACACACAGACACACGCTGCGTGAAAATCACTGACAGTCTGCACGGCCCCATAGAGTAACATAGGTCCGTGCGAGGCGCGTGAAAATCACACACGTTGCACGGACGTATTACACGTTCGTCTGAATAAGCCCTAACAATAAGGCCCAGTTCACAGAGTTTTTGGCCCTTGATATTGACTCGGACACTGCGTCAGAATCAGCACCAAACAACTTCCAAAACCGCCTCCCATTGATTTAATCTGAAATCAATGGGAGCCAGTCGCGGAAAAAAGAAAAAGCAGCACGTCCTTTCTTGCCGCGGTTCCGCCTCTGACCTCCCATCGAAATCAATGGGAGCCAGAAAATGCATTTTTCGCTGCGTTTTTTGCCTGCTGTCCTCAATCGCCGCGGGCAAAAAACGCAGCAAAAAAACGCGGCAAGATAGTGTGGGCAGGTCAAAATCTGCCTCAAAATTCTTTAAGGAATTTTGAGGCAGATTTTTTTTTGCCTGCAAAATACTGTGTGAACAGGGCCATAAATGATCAGCACTTTGAGATAATTTACTCACTGTGTCAGAAGAGCTGCTCCCACTCCAGTCCTCTTCCGGCGATGTCTTCCAGGCGAGGTCTTCGGGTTAGACGTCCAGTCCTTCACCTCCAGCCAGGCTCCAGGTAAGTTTTGTCCATGTGTGTCCGCGGCTGCGCGCGCTTCGTTCGCGGGTGCGGGCGCGGCCGATCGCGGGTGCGCGCGCGGCCGGTCTCCAGTGCGGGCGTTCGTGGGTACGCGCTCGGGAGTTTCCTTGGGCGCGCGATCGGGTGCGCGCGGGCGGGCGGACGGTTTGACGGCCCCCCATGACGAGGGGAGGGGGCCCGCAGCAGCAGCAGCAGCTCACGACATTCTTTTAGTGAAAAAAACGGGCCCCATTGCAGGTGCCCGTTTTTTCCTACCAAAAGAATGTTGCGGCAGTTGCCGGGCCCCCCTTTCAATTAGGTTTGGCCGGGCCCCTCACACCACTACCCCTAATACCCCCCTGATGGCGGCCCTGGGTCCACAGACCCTTCGTGACACTCAGGTACGTGCGCTGGCCCTTTAAGAGCGGTCACGAGCGTGCGCGCGCACCCTACGGGACTCGGCCGAGAGAAGCGGAAGTGATCACTGGCGTCCACTGAGGGGGAGATAGGGGTCAGCGCTCACAGATCCATCCATGGCTGCGGCCGTCAGGAGGTGAGTGAGCCTGAGGGCCCGTGGCCATGGGCATGACACAACTGTTCTAACAAAAGAGTCAGTGTTGCCGATAGCAACTAATCAGATGACATCTTTATCTCTTTTTTTTTTTAAGAGTGTGTTGAACATGAAAGAAGTTGTTTGGTTACTATAGACAACGCTAGCGTGTTTTATGCATGAGGCCACCTATCTTCATAAAAGGGGTTTTACAATGTTCTAATTTCCTGACATGTCACACAAATGTGTCAGAAAATAAAGTCCTTGGAGTATCTGGATGCTGAAATTCCCTGTGATCCTCTAAACAGATGAGTTCTAGCACAGAACCAGATCACGCAGACAACCCCTTCTCTAAAGATCAGCTGCTCAATTGCGGTCAGGCTTCTGGACATCTGCAGCAGAACATCTGGACATCTGTTATCACCAGGGGAAGCTGCGGTCAGCCATATAATTGTGAAAATGTAGAATTACATGCTGGACATTCAAAGGAATAGCTGAATATATAATTTATTGATGCACTGGGTCCACCAGAGAGGGAGCTGCTCTTACTCAGCAGCTCCTCACTCTGGCTCATAGCAGGGGATTTAGTTGCTATCTCCAACATATGCCCTAATAGGACATATGTAGAGGGGTTGTCTCATAAAGACATAATTATTTCAATTAAAATCTTACAATCTACAATATTTATAATTAAGGCTCTGTCCACATCTGTGTCGTGGCTTCAGTTCATAAAGGAAACCACAACGCTGTGCCAGTTCCATTGTTCAACAGATCCTAATGGCACCCTACTGACCCCCATTGACTTATAATGAGGTCCGTCAGGGTCTGACCGTGGTTTACGTAATTTTGCATGCAGCGGTATTACTGTCATCATACCTGACAGAATTGTCAACGGAAACGTCAATGTGTTACTCATTTTCCTACCCTGTGCTATAGAAACCTTTGAAAGGCAAACCTAAGTTATGAACTTAGATGTGATAGATTACAAGTGGATCCTGCGTGCCAGAGACACGCAGAACCAGCTGTCACTGAACCCGTCAGTCCCGCGGGACTGACGGATTCAGTCAATAGTGCTAGAAACAGCTGCTATGTCTAGAAAATACAGAGCAGCTGTATCTAAAAAAGTACAAATACTTTTTAATAAAAAGTATATGTAAAGTTGCATCAAACTCACTGATACAGCTTTTTATTAAAAAAGAAAAAAAATAATTTGCCTTTCAAAGGTTTCCATAGCCTTTTAAATCGGTCATATATTTTTACATACCAACAATAGGAAAAGGCATCTGTTTTGTAGGCTCAGCCAGATCCAATACAATTAGATGGCTGAAATTGTTTGTTATACCACAAATTTTGTATTGATATTTATTTTCCTATCCTGGTTTGCTCCTATTTATAGAATCCCCTAACGACCTTGAGACATTGTTTGTTTATTGTGACATGTTGGGCTTGTTTGTTATGTTTTATTGTGTTAAGACCTGCATATTGGTTCTTAGAAAGAGGAAATAAATCTTTATCTTACAACTGTTAGGCTTCGTTGTCTCAGTTGTGCAAGGGTTCCGTCGTTTTGACGGAATCAATAGCGTAGTCGACTACGCTATTGATTCCGTCAAAATGATGGAACCCTTGCACAACTGAGACAAACAGAAACCGTTGGCACCAGATCCGTCACCATTGAAATCAATAGTCATGGTAACGGAAACCTATGGCTTCCGTTTGTGTTAGTCAGGGCTCCGTTCCGACAGAAAGCTCCAACGTTCCGTCGGAACGGAGCCCTGGCCCAGATGTGAACGAAGCCTTAGTAGAAGGGCCCTTTTGGTTACCGATATAAAAAAAAAAAATGTTTACACCAAAAATTAGTACCGACTTAAATATTACTTAATCCTATCGCCATTCGAAATGTTTAAGATGTATTAAATACCAGATCAGACTGGCCCAACAGAGAAGTTGGTCCATCATCATCATTATAGTTACATAGTTACATAGTTAGTACGGCTGAAAAAAGACATATATCCATCACATTCAACGAAGGGATGGGAAAAAGGGAAGGAATGAAACAAAAATTCCACACATTGATATAGGAGCTGATATTTTTTCATTGTAGGAAATTATCTAAGCCTTTTTTAAGGCCATCTACTGTCCCTGCTGTGACCTGCTCCTGCACTAGACTATTCCATAGATTCACAGTTTTCACAGTAAAGAAGGCTTGTCTCCTCTGCAGATTGAATCTTTTTTTTTCTCCAGACAGAGGGAGTACCCTCTTGTCTTTTGAGGGGGTTTTACATGGAATAGGGTTTCTGTTAAGGATCTGCCAGGCACAGCTTCTGTATCCATGCCCATAGGTAATCAGTCTGCACCTGCTTCTATGTCTGTGAGACTGACTCCATCTTCCACCACTCAGGATGGCAGGCTTAGGAGTGGGAGAGCCTATCACAGCCTGGCCAGACGGAGCTAGCTCCCGCCCTCCGTCTATTTATACCTGCCTTTCCAGTTCCTCCTTGCTTGTGATTCTTCTCGGTTGGTTTCCTGGCCCTGCTGCAGCTTCTTGAACTACTTGTCCCTGCTTCGTATTGACCCTGGCTTACTGACTACTCTTCTGCTCTGCGTTTGGTACCTCGTACACTCCTGGTTTGACTCAGCTTGTTCACTACTCTCCTGCTCTGCGTTTGGCACCTCGTACTCTCCTGGTTTGACTCGGCTCGTTTACTACTCTTGATGCTCACGGTGTTTCCCGCCTAGGGCGGGTCGTTGCAAGTAGGCAGGGACTGAGTGGCGGGTAGATTAGGGCTCACTTGTCTGTTTCCCTATCCCTGTCATTACATAATCACAAGCCCATATACCTACTCTACCCTGGTCCCTCACACCACTATGGACCCCCTTGAGACCCTGGTTCAGCAAATGCAGGGTCTCTCCCTACAGGTCCAGGCCCTGGCTCAGAGGGTCAACCAGCCTGATGCTACCATGGTAGTGCCCCTCACCTCTTGAACCCCACCTCAAGTTGCCTGACCGGTTCTCAGGGGACTGGAAGACTTTTCTCTCCTTTCGGGAGAGTTGTAGGCTCTATTTTTGTTTAAAGCCCCACTCCTCAGGTTCTGAGAGCCAGCGGGTGGGTATAATTATGTCCCGGCTCCAGGAAGGGCCCCAAGAATGGGCCTTCTCCTTGGCTCCTGACGCCCCTGAACTTTCCTCCGTTGATCTTTTCTTTTCTACTCTCGGACTCATTTATGACGAGACTGACAGGACTGCCTTTGCCGAGAGTCAGCTGATGACCTTACGTGAGGGAAAGAGACCTGTTGAGGAGTATTGCTCTGACTTTAGGAAGTGGTGCGTAGCTTCTCGGTGGAATGACCCTGCCTTAAGGTGCCAGTTTAGGTTTGGTCTGTCGAACGCCCTGACGACCTGCTAGTTAGGTATCCCTCTTCTGACTCCCTAGACCAGGTTATGGCTTTAGCGGTACGACTTGACCGACGTCTCAGGGAACGACAACGTGAACGTTTATGTGTTTTCTCCTCTGACTCCCCCATGATGCCTCCTGAGGTTCCGTTGCTTCGTTCTTCCACGGAAGACTCGGAGGTACCTATGCAACTCGGGGCCTCCGTGTCCCCCCTACAACGTAGAGAGTTCCGCAGGAAGAATGGTCTGCTTCTATTGTGGGGATGACAAGCATCAAGTGAACACCTGTCCTAGGCATAAGAATAAGCAGCCGGAAAACTTCCGCGCCTAAGTGATCATCGTGGAGGTCACTTGGGCACACAGGTATTTCCCGTAAATATGAAACGTAATAAAATCTTGCTTCCCTTTCAGGTCTCTTTTGGTGGTAGGTCTGCTACCGGCAGTGCCTTCGTGGATTCAGGGTCGTCTGCTAATATCATGTCTGTGGAGTTTGCTATGTCTCTAGCTATGCCTTTGATTGATTTGCCTAAACCTGTCCCGGTAGTGGGTATCGACTCCACTCCTTTTGCTAATGGTTATTTTACACAGCATACCCCTGTTTTTGAACTCCTTGTTGGCTCCATGCATTTGGAGCAGTGCTCTGTACTGTTGATGCAGGGATTATCGTCCGATTTGGTTTTAGGCCTTCCCTGGTTGCAGTTGCATAATCCCACGTTTGACTGGAATACTGGGGATCTTACCAAATGGGGTAATGAATGCTTGACGTCATGTTTTTCTGTTAATTCTATTTCTCTCCCTGAGGAGGTGAACACGCTACCTGAGTTTGTTCAGGACTTCACTGATGTTTTCTCTAAGGAGGCCTCCGAAGTGTTACCTCCTCATAGAGAATACGATTGCGCTATCGATTTGGTACCAGGAGCTAAACTCCCTAAGGGTAGGATATTTAATCTCTCTTGTCCCGAACGTGAAGCCATGAGAGAGTATATCGAGGAATGCCTGGCCAAGGGTTACATTCGCCCCTCTACTTCTCCGGTAGGTGCTGGCTTCTTCTTCGTAGGGAAGAAGGATGGTGGTCTTAGGCCATGCATTGACTACCGTAACTTGAATAAGGTCACTGTAAGGAACCAGTATCCCCTTCCTTTGATTCCTGATCTCTTTAATCATGTTCAGGGGGCCCAATGGTTCTCTAAGTTTGATCTACGGGGGGGGCGTATAACCTTATCCGCATCAAAGAGGGGGATGAGTGGAAGACTGCGTTTAACACGCCCGAAGGTCATTTTGAATACTTCGTCATGCCCTTTGGGTTGTGTAATGCTCCCGCGGTCTTCCAGAATTTAATAAATGAGATTTTAAGAGATTACCTGGGGGTATTTCTTGTAGTGTACCTTGATGATATACTTGTGTTTTCCAAGGACTGGTCCTCCCACATTGAGCATGTCAGGAAGGTGCTTCAGGTCCTTCGGGAAAACAAACTGTTTGCGAAGACCGAAAAATGTGTCTTTGGGGTGCAGGAGATACCATTTTTGGGTCAAATCCTCACTCCTCATGAATTCCGCATGGACCCCGCCAAGGTCCAGGCTGTGGCGGAATGGGTCCAACCTGCCTCCCTGAAGGCGTTACAGTGCTTCTTGGGGTTCGCAAATTATTACAGGAGATTTATTGCTAACTTCTCGGTCATCGCTAAGCCTCTTACGGACCTCACTCGCAAGGGTGCTGATCTCCTCCGCTGGCCTCCTGAGGCTGTCCAGGCTTTTGAGGTCCTTAAGAAGTCCTTTATCTCGGCCCCGGTGTTGGTTCAGCCCAACTAAATGGAGCCATTTATCGTGGAGGTTGACGCGTCCGAGGTGGGAGTGGGGGCTGTCTTGTCCCAGGGTACCAGGTCCCTCACCCATCTCCGTCCCTGTGCCTACTTCTCCAGGAAGTTTTCGCCCACTGAGAGTAACTATGATATTGGCAACCGCGAACTCTTAGCCATTAAATGGGCATTTGAAGAGTGGCGCCACTTCCTGGAGGGGGCTAGGCACCAGGTAACGGTCCTTACCGAACCCAAGAATCTGGTTTTCTTAGAATCTGCCCGGAGGCTAAACCCGAGACAAGCTCGATGGGCGTTATTTTTTACCAGATTCAATTTTTGGGTTACCTATAGGGCTGGGTCTAAAAATATTAAGGCTGATGAACTGTCGCGTAGCTTCATGGCCAGCCCTCCTTCGGAGGAAAATCCTGCTTGTATTTTGCCTCCAGGTATAATCATTTCCTCTATTGATTCTGATTTAGTCTCCGAAATTGCGGCTGATCAAGGTTCAGCCCCCGGGAACCTTCCTGAGAACAAGCTGTTTGTTCCCCTGCAATTCCGGCTAAGGGTACTTTGGGAAAATCATGACTCCGCACTATCTGGTCATCCAGGCATCCTGGGTACCAAGCACCTCATTGCCAGAAACTATTGGTGGCCTGGGTTGCCTAAAGACGTTAAGGCCTACATCGCCGCTTGTGAGGTTTGTGCTAGGTCCAAGACTCCCAGGTCCCGACCAGCGGGCTTACTACGTTCTTTGCCCATTCCCCAGAGACCTTGGACCCATATCTCCATGGATTTTATCACTGATTTGCCTCCATCTCAAGGCAAGTCGGTGGTGTGGGTTGTAGTAGACCGCTTCAGTAAGATGTGCCACTTTGTGCCCCTCAAAAAACTACCCAATGCTAAGACGTTAGCTACCTTGTTTGTCAAACACATCCTGCGTCTCCATGGGGTCCCTGTCAATATTGTTTCTGACAGAGGGGTACAATTTGTTTCCTTGTTTTGGAGAGCCTTCTGTAAAAAATTGGAGATTGATCTGTCCTTCTCCTCTGCCTTCCATCCTGAAACTAATGGCCAAACTGAGAGGACTAATCAGTCTCTAGAACAATTTTTAAGGTGTTTTATCTCTGACTGTCAATATGATTGGGTCTCATTCATTCCCCTCGCCGAATTTTCCCTTAATAACCGGGTCAGTAACTCGTCAGGGGTCTCCCCCTTTTTCTGTAATTTTGGGTTTAATCCACAGTTCTCCTCCGTTTCACCTGGTAGTTCCAACAATCCCGAGGTAGAGGTCGTTCATCGGGAACTGTGCACAGTTTGGGCCAGGTTCAGAAGAACCTAGAGGCATCCCTGAGCATACAAAAAACTCAGGCAGATAGAAGACGTTCTGCTAACCCCTTGTTTATAGTCGGGGATCTGGAGTGGCTATCGTCTAAGAACTTGTGCCTTAAAGTCCCGTCCAAGAAGTTTGCTCCCCGGTTTATAGGGCCGCACAAGGTCATTGAAGTCCTCAATCCTGTCTCCTTCCGACTGGAGTTGCCCCCATCTTTTCGAGTACACGACGTGTTTCATGCCTCCCTCCTTAAACGCTGCTCCCCGTCCTTGGCTCCCTCGAGGAAACCTCCTGTCCCCGTTCTCACCCCTGAGGGGGTAGAATTCGAGGTGGCCAAGATTGTGGACAGCAAGATGGTCCAAGGCTCCCTCCAGTACCTGGTCCATTGGAGAGGATACGGGCCTGAGGAGAGGACTTGGGTACCCGCCCGAGATGTTCACACTGGGGTATTGGTCAGGAGGTTCCACCTTCGTTTCCCCAATAAACCAGGTCCATCTAGAAAGGGTCCGGTGGCCCCACATAGGTAATCAGTCTGCACCTGCTTCTATGTCTGTGAGACTGACTCCATCTTCCACCACTCAGGATGGCAGGCTTAGGAGTGGGAGAGCCTATCACAGCCTGGCCAGACGGAGCTAGCTCCCGCCCTCCGTCTATTTATACCTGCCTTTCCTGTTCCTCCTTGCTTGTGATTCTTCTCGGTTGGTTTCCTGGCCCTGCTGCAGCTTCTTGAACTACTTGTCCCTGCTTCGTATTGACCCTGGCTTACTGACTACTCTTCTGCTCTGCGTTTGGTACCTCGTACACTCCTGGTTTGACTCGGCTTATTCACTACTCTCCTGCTCTGCGTTTGGCACCTCGTACTCTCCTGGTTTGACTCGGCTCGTTTACTACTCTTGTTGCTCACGGTGTTTCCGTGGGCAACTGCCCCGCTTCCCTTTGTTCTGTGTTTCCTTGTCGGGTTGTCTGTCGTGCACTTACTGAGTGTAGGGACCGTCGCCCAGTTGTACCCCGTTGCCTAGGGAGGGTCGTTGCAAGTAGGCAGGGACTGAGTGGCGGGTAGATTAGGGCTCACTTGTCTGTTTCCCTATCCTTGTCATTACAGTTTCACTATATTTCTTGTATGGGCCATTCATATATTTATATAAGTTAATCATGCCCCCCCCCCCCCTTAGTCGTCTCTTTTCAAGGCTAAATAGGTTTAATTATTTTAATCTTTCCTCATAACTTAGATTCTCCATGCCCCTTATTAGCTTCGTTGCTCTTCTTTGTATTTTTTCCAACTCCAGGGCATCCTTTCTATGAACTGGAGCCCAGAACTGAACTGCATATTCTAGATGAGGCCTCACTAATGCTTTGTAAAGTGGTAATATTATATCCTTGTCCCGCGAGTCCATGCCTCTTTTTTTTAATACACGACAATATCTTGCTGGCCTTAGAAGCAGGTGATTGACATTGCACGCTGTTATTTAGTTTATGATCTACAAGTCCAACCAGATCCTTCTCAACAAGTGACTCTCCCAGTATAACTCCCGCTAGGACACATGATGCATGCAGATTGTTGGTACCCAGATGCAAAACTTTACATTTATCTACATTAAACCTCATTTGTCAAGTGGATGCCCAAATACTTAGTGTGTCCAAATCAGCTTGCAATTTACGAACATCTTCTATAGACTGAACAATACTACATAGCTTGGTGTCATCTGCAAAAATAGAAATTGTGCTATTAATCCCATCCTCTAAATCATTAATAAATAAATTAAAAAATAGTGGTCCCAGCACTGAACCCTGGGGTACACCACTTATAACCGGGGACCATTCAAAGTAGGAATCATAGACCACAATTCTCTGGATACGGTCCTTGATCTAATTCTCAATCCATTTACAAACTATACTTTCTAAACCTATAGTCCTTAATTTGCTCATTAGACGTCTTTGAGGGACTGTATCAAATACCTTTGCAAAGTCCGAAAACACTATATCCACAGCTGCCCCTCTGTCTAGGCTTCTACTCACGTCTTCATAAAAACAAATCAGGTTGGTTTGACAACTTCTGTCCTTCGTAAAACCATGCTGCGCTGTCACTTGTAATACTATTTTTTGTCACATGCTCCTGTATATAGTCCCTTAATAGTCCGTCAAATTTTTTCCCACAATGGATGTTAAGCTTACTCTTCTATAGTTACCTGGGGAAGACGTAGAACCCTTTTTAAAAATAGGCACCACATTTGCCCTGCGCCAGTCCCTTGGCACTATACCAGTCACTAGAGAATCTCAGAATATTATGAAGAGGGGGACAGAAATAACTGAACTAAGCTCTTTAAGAACTTTAGGGTGTAAACCATCTGGTCCTGGAGTCTTGTGCACATTTATTTTGTTTAACTTAGTCTGGACCATATCTACATTCAGCCAATTCAGTATATTAATTGATGTATTAACAGCACTGGCAGCGGCTACATCAGCTGCTCTTTCTTCTGTTGTATATACAGAGCTAAAGAACTCATTTAGTAACTCTGCCTTTCCTTGATCCCCTGTGACCACCAACTTCCCATTACCACTATTTAGGCGTCCTACATGTTCAGACCTTGGCTTTTTTGCATTTATATACTTGAAGCATTTTTGGGGATTTCTTTTGCTATCCTTGGCTATTTGCCTTTCATGACCTGTTACTTGACTGTATAAGCCATGGAGCTGTTGACTGGCAGCGTGGGGGGTTATCTCTATACAGGGAGGCCCCCTCACTTTCTCTCCCCTTCACATGGCTCATTTTGTATTGGTGTTCATGTTACTATGGGCGTCGTTTAAGTTTTAGATAACGTTTACTGCATGCTTGTCTCTGCCTATTTGGACCCCTGCACAGCAACCTGTAAAGACGTTCCCACCCGCCCTCCCTTTTGTTATTGATGATATTTCATGTTTTTTTACTATCGTTTTTTTACTATCTTGTTCTGTTTTTTTTTTTAAGGTGTTACAGCTTTCTTGGCGTGTGGTAGGACCTTGTCCCTTTCAGGTCAAGTGGGAATCATAGTCGTCACCTGACATATCAACAAGGACATGCTCACCGCGGATATGGTGGCAGAGCATGCTAGGTGGCTAAGACACTAAATAACCACGGGCAAGGCATTTGATTTATTTAATAAAGCTGTAGCTTACCCCCACTTTACCCACAATTAGAGTTGTTTTAGTTATGTTATTTATTTGTATAGCGGGTCAAGGGCCTTGGGAGGGTTTATTTCTTTGGGCTTGTCCCTGCTGCCAGTCTTTAGTATTTTTGCTGATTTTATTACTTTTTTACAGATTTTATTAAGCTCTTTATAATTTAAAAAGACTACAGCTGTACCCTCAGATTTGTATTTTTCAAATGCCCTTTTTTGTAATGTATTGCTCTTTTTACAGAAGGTGTAAGCCATCTGGGGTTTAATTTTAGTCGTTTGTACTTGTTACCTATAGGAATAAATTTTGCACTATAATTATACAATGTGGATTTTAAGATTTCCCCTTTAACATTTATACCATTATTTGACATTAGTTCTTCCCAGTCTATATCCTGAATTGCCGCCCTCATCCTGGCGAAATTGTCCTTTTTAAAATTAAGTGTTTTTGCCCCCCCAGCCTGTGTTTGACTTTTAAAGTAAAGGTAAAATGGAACTACTGTATATTGTGATCACTGTTACCAATTCATCAATATATAATAATGACCTGTCTGCACAATAACAGCATAATTTATAGTAATTAAAGTATATAGATTAAGAGTAGGCCCTCGGCCTTCCTCTGGTGGGCCCAAGGTGCCCCAGTTGTCGGGGTAAGGTAGCATACATCATTGCCCTGATACATAATGGTAATTGTGAAATCAATTAACATTAACCTCTTAAGAACCAGGCCTATTTTGGTCTTAATGACCCAGCATTCTTTCTCGTTTTTCCATCCCCACCTTCCAAGAGTCCTAACTTTTTCTCTTTTTATGTGGACATAGCCATATGAGGGCACCATTTTGGGGTGTATATATAATATTGATTAACTTTTATTAAAAAAAAATTTGGGAAGGAATTGGAAAAAAAAACAGCATTGTTTTTCGTGTTTCAAATTGACGCTGTTCACTATGCGGTGTAAATTACATGTTACTTTTATTTTATGGATCAGTATGATTATGGTGATACCAAATATGTATAGATTTTACTACTTTTTCACAATTAAAACACTTTTAAATAATTATTCTTTTTTCGACACTTTCCAAAAGCCGTGAGTTTTTTATATTTCCTTCGATGTAGCCATAAGTGGGCTTGGTTTTTGCGAAACGAGATGTCGTTTTTATTGGTACTATTTTGGAGTACATGGGATTTATTGATTAACCTTCATTTTATTTTTTTGTTGTGGGGAATAGAAAAAAAAGCATTTTGGCAGTTGTTTGTGTTTTTTTGTACGGTGTTCACCCGGCGGTTTAATCAATGTTTTATGGGAAAATGGTTTTATTTTCATTTTTACTGTAATCTTTTTTTAATTTTTTTTTTTTTTATAAACTTTATTTAACTGTTTTCATTTATTTTTTTTAGTCCCACTAGAGGACTTTACAATGTGATCTTCTGATCGCATATATAATGTTTTGGTATACTCAGTATACCAAAGCATTATGGCCTGTCGGTTTAAAACTGACAGGCAATCTATTAGGCCATACCTCTGGTACGGCCTAATAGGCATATAGACAGCACAGGCCTGGGGGCCTTTGTTAAGACCCTGGCTGACATGGCAACCCGTGGGTGGTCGGCGATTGCGTTTGCGGGCTGCCGATTTTTGAAAGAGGGAGCCGCCTCCCTCTGTCAAACCACTTAAATGCCACGGCCACTATTGACCACGACATTTAAGGGTAAAGAGCCGGGATTGGAGGTTTCTCCAATTCTAGCCGTTGCAGTGGGAGCGCAGTTGTTATTCACAGCCGGGCTCCCATGGTGATCACTCAATAGGCACAGCTTCTGTGCCCACACGATCACAATCACGTACATGATTATGTACGTGATTATGCGCCAATGTGTTAAGCATCTTAAGCATATATGCTGATGGTATAAGCAGTTATTGCCATGCGAGGCATGTGACTACTCATAAGAAATCTAGGTGGTTCATATACCTGGGGCAGATTAAGAGGTGGTGATAATGCATAATACTTTATCTCCATCATGACTTCTAGCATGTGGCACCGCTAAATATGGTGTTTGTACATGTTACATGGCACAAGAAAATACATTTTGCAAACAGTTTGGAGTCTGCAGACGTCAAGAATTTACATATACTAACTACAAACCCATTGTTAAGAGACTCTTCATGATTAAATGTCCTATAGATTCAGATTATAGCCATCATAAAACAGTCTGTATCCTGCTGTGACGAGGATATGGCAAGCAAGTAAGGAGACATTTCCCGCTACTGAACATGTGTATTATCGGAAATCTTCTACGGCTTAAGGGATTAATACAGGAAACCGCAAACAATGTTACAAAATGTGTGATTTTTCCCGTTAATTTTATGTTACTGTACAAGTTTAAGAGCTGCGAATCCTTACCTCTAACAGTAAGGGCTATAACTGTTTAATTAGAACAAAAATCATGTTGCACATATTGACTGCAGCCATCCACATGGTGCCATTAATCCCATCGCTCAGAGTACTCTGTCCTACTGTTAATTCTGGTCAAATGCAAGGGTTCAGGGCCCTAGAGATGAATATATCCTGCTAACATGAAATTGTGTTCTCAGTCAATGAGCACTAATGAACACCATCCTCCTTACAGTAATCTCATGTTTGTACTGAACATTGTGTCTCCTATTGTGGATAGACATATCTACATGTAATCTATGTTTATTGAATTTCCTCATTTTAAGAGCCCAGAAGCATCATCACATTGCTGCTTATTGGAAAATGATTTAGAGGTTTATATCCCAAGTGTGTTATTGAACATGAATTAATTTCTGATGAGTCACAGAACATCCTCATTTCAGAACATGGATAAACAGTGTAAACACAGTGACACAATAAACTATGCTACACACATGGGTAACACAATTTCCACACAACTGGATTTTTGTCCTCTATGAACATTAACAGGTTCCCGACGGCTGGCCGTATTTATACGGCCAGCGGTCAGGGTCTCTGAAGTCCGCCGTATAGACTATTTACGGCGGCACTTCAGAGACTGTGCACACGCGATCGCGTGCACACAGCTCTATGCCCTGGCTGTTGCTAACAGCCATGGGCACTGGGCAGAATGTCAGGGGTCAATCTTTTGGCCCCTGAACATGTGATCGCTGTGACAACCAATCACAGCGATCACATGCATTTCTGCATAGAAAACAGTGTGCACGCGATCGCGTGCACACAGCCCTGTGCCCACGCTGTTACCAACAGCTCTGGGCACTGGGCAGAGTATCAGGGACCAATCTGATGGTCCCTGAACATGTGGTCGCTGTGAAAACCTATCACAGCGACCACATTTGTTTTATTTTGACTTTTCTGGCAGTAAATCTCCTGCCTCTTTTCTTCTCCTCAAACATTGTTTCAGTTTGAGGAGAAGAAGAGACTCGGGAGAATTGCTGCCAGAAGAATACAGTTACACAAAAAATACAGTTACACTCATAAAACATTCTCTGTATAGATAGATTTCTATCTATCTATCCAATCTATCTATCTATCCATCTATCTTTTTTTTCTATCTATCTACCTTTCTATCTTTTATTCTATTAGAATAGGCAGGTAGGGAGTATATAATTATATATATATCCACATATATATAATATATATAGCAATAGCGGTTTATTTTTTTTGTTAGCGGTAGTGTAGATACAGTGAAGGAAATAAGTATTTGATCCCTTGCTGATTTTGTAAGTTTGCCCACTGTCAAAGACATGAACAGTCTAGAATTTTTAGGCTAGGTTAATTTTACCAGTGACAGATAGATTATATAAAAAAAAAAAGAAAATCACATAGTCAAAATTATATATATTTATTTGCATTGTGCACAGAGAAATAAGTATTTGATCCTTTTGGCAAACAAAACTTAATACTTGGTGGCAAAACCCTTGTTGGCAAGCACAGCAGTCAGACATTTTTTGTAGTTGATGATGAGGTTTGCACACATGTTAGATGGAATTTTGTCCCACTCCTCTTTGCAGATCATCTGTAAATCATTAAGATTTCGAGTATGTCGCTTGGCAACTCGGATTTTCAGCTCCCTCCATAAGTTTTCGATGGGATTAAGGTCTGGAGACTGGCTAGGCCACTCCATGACCTTAATGTGCTTCTTTTTGAGCCACTCCTTTGTTGCCTTGGCTGTATGTTTCGGGTCATTGTCATGCTGGAAGACCCAGCCACGAGCCATTTTTAATGTCCTAGTGGAGGGAAGGAGGTTGTCACTCAGGATTTGACGGTACATGGCTCCATCCATTCTCCCATTGATGCGGTGAAGTAGTCCTGTGCCCTTAGCAGAGAAACACCCCCAAAACATAATGTTTCCACCTCCATGCTTGACAGTGGGGACGGTGTTCTTTGGGTCATAGGCAGCATTTCTCTTAATGCCAAAGAGCTCAATTTTAGTTTCATCTGACCACAGCACCTTCTCCCAATCACTCTCAGAATCATCCAGATGTTCATTTGCAAACTTCAGATGGGTCTGTACATGTGCCTTCTTGAGCAGGGGGACCTTGCGGCACTGCAGGATTTTAATCCATTACGGCGTAATGTGTTACCAATGGTTTTCTTGGTGACTGTAATCCCAGCTGGTTTGAGATCATTAACAAGTTCCCCCCGTGTAGTTTTCGGCTGAGCTCTCACCTTCCTCAGGAACAAAGATACCCCACGAGGTGAGATTTTGCATGGAGTCCCAGATCGATGTCGATTGACAGTCATTTTGTATGTCTTCCATTTTCTTACTATTGCACCAAAAGTTGTCTCCTGCTCACCCAGCGTCTTACTTATGGTTTTGTAGCCCATTCCAGCCTTGTGCAGGTCTATGATCTTGTCCCTGACATCCTTAGAAAGCTTTTTGGTCTTGCCCATGTTGTAGAGGTTAGAGTCAGACTGATTAATTGACTCTGTGGACAGGAGTCTTTTATACAGGTGACCATTTAAGACAGCTGTCTTTAATGCAGGCACCAAGTTGATTTGGAGTGTGTAACTGGTCTGGAGGAGGCTGAACTCTTAATAGTTGGTAGGGGATCAAATACTTATTTCTCTGTGCACAATGCAAATAAATATATATAATTTTGACTAAGTGATTTTTTTTTTTTTTTTTATATAATCTATCCCTCACTGGTAAAATTAACCTAGCCTAAAAATTCTAGACTGTTCATGACTTTGACAGTGGGCAAACTTACAAAATCAGCAAGGGATCAAATACTTATTTCCTTCACTGTATATATAGCAGTTAGTTTGTGTGTTTTATAAAAAAAAAAAAAAATAATTTGTTTAGTTAGTGTTAGTGTTAGTTACGTTATGGCGAGGAAGTTGTTTAGCGCCGAGGAGGCATACGCCATGCTGTGGTCTGAGTCGGAGACCGCATCAGAGATGGCGTCCGAGATGGAACCTGTTTTAGGTAGTGACGATGACATCGTCACTTCAGGTTCATCTTCAGGGGACGTTGTCCCTGATGCAGTTGAAACTGCAGAACATGAAAGCGCAGGGCCAAGTAGCGCTGTAGCACGGGACAGCCTGGTCCCTCCAGTCCAGCCTCTTGTATGGGCACCTGCTCCATCTTTTGGGCCTAGATTCCACGGATTTACTGCCACTCCTGGCATAACCGTGGACAATACAAATTTTGTCCAAATGGATTACTTCCATTTATTTATAACGGACGACATCCTAAATCAGATTGTCCACGAAACAAATTTATATGCCACTCAATATATAAGGCAGAAACCTTCATCCACCCATGCCAGAGATTGGACGCCCACCAATTTGCAGGAATGAAAAAAATTTTTGGGGCTCACCCTAAATATGGGTATTGTCAAAAAGCCCTCCATTAGGTCTTACTGGTCAACAAGACCCGCCCAAGCCACCCCAGTATATTCTGCAGTAATGCCCAGGTCTCGTTATGAGACAATAATGAGGTTCCTCCACTTCAATGACAACGCACAGGCCCCCCCAAGTACCGATGCAAACTGGGATCGGTTGTTCAAAATAAGACCGCTAATAAATTCCCTGAATAATTTATTTCTGCAACTCTACACCCCTGAGCAGAATGTAAGTGTGGACGAATCCCTCCTAAACTTTCATGGCAGACTTAGCTTTCGCCAATATCTACCTTCCAAAAGGGCAAGATATGGCGTTAAGCTCTACAAATTGTGTGAAAGCGGGTCAGGATATACCACCGCCTTCAGAATTTATGAAGGGCGGGACCGCACAATAAATGTTCCTGGATGCCGCCCTGATCTTTCCACCAGCAGTAAGATCGTGTGGGAGATAATGCAGCCTCTGCTTCACAAGGGGTACCACCTGTACTGCGATAGTTTTTATTCGAGTGTGCCCCTGTTTAGGCATTTGCATGCTGCAAGGACTGGGGCATGTGGTACAATGCGCAAAAACAAAATTGGTTTTCCACAGCAATTAGTGGGGAAGCGCATGGTAAAGGGGGACTCCTGTGCTTATGCATCTTAAGAATTGCTGGCGGTCAAGTTCAGGGATCGCAAAGATGTGTATGTGCTAAGCACGATTTATACCGCAGGAACAGTGGCAGTGAGGGAAAGGGGGGCAACATCGGACAAGCACAAACCAGTGAGCGTGTCCGAATATAACAAGTACATGGGGGGGGGGGTGGATTTAAGCGACCAGGTTTTACAGCCCTATTTAGTAAAACGCAAAACTAAAACCTGGTACAAAAAAGTGGCCATTTATTTGTTACAGGTGGCAATCCACAACTCATTTGTGCTCTACAAAAAAAACAGAGGCAGAGACACATACCTGGATTTCCAGGAAAAAATTATTGAAGGCCTCATTTTTGATGTTCAGGACACCCGAGATTGCCCCCAGTCTGAGGATGTCACGCGACTGACTGAAAGACACTTCATCAGTCGGATTCCCCCAACAGCAACCAGAAGCAACCCCCAGAAAAAGTGCCGCGTCTGCAGAAAAGGCGGGCACCGCAAAGATTCCCGATATTTCTATCCCTCATGTCCCTCGCAACCAGGCCTGTGCATTGAGCCATGTTTTAAAAAATACCACACTGTTCTGAATTATTAGATTTTAGTTAATGCGTTGAAAATATATTTGCCCTACATTACTTTTTTATTTTTCCCCTGATTTTACTCCAAGGGTGAGGGAGGGAATGGGTGGGGGGTGGATGTCATGTTTGCATATTCTCTAAAGTTCATCTGCTGGAGAGCTCCATTTGCATAAACCTGCAATTTCTTATTTTAGAAAACCCAAAAAAATAAATTCCCTTTATACCCCTAGATGAATATTTTGGGATTTCTGCTTCAAGAGCAGATATTTTGGAAGTGTTATAGAAACTCTGTTGAGTTTTGTAAAACCAGCTTTGAAAAAAAGCGATTTGTGAAATAAGCTTCTTCTATCGTCCGCCCTCCTACATCTCTATGTGATAAATAAGGCACACATATTTGGTATCCCCATGCACAGGAGAAGTGGCAGAATGTGAAAGGAGATTAATTTTGGCCGTGGTCTATGCCGTGTGTGAAAAATGCTGGTATAAACTGACGCATTTGCTAAAAAATTGCTAATTTTATTTTGATCCATCTTATTCAAGAAACTTTCAGAAGAAAACTGGACTGTCTAAAAATATGATAAACCCCTTGAAGAAAACCTTGTGGGGTCTACTTGCGTGAATGAAGTAATTTATGGGGTGATTCTAATCTTTCAGCAGCATTACGCCCCCCAGAAAACAGTATGCGGCTATAAAGTCAAGTGCAGAATTCCTGGACCGAAAAGGCCAAAAAGCCTCCTTTTATGCCAAGCCCTGGCACATGCCCGTGAATAAAGCACACATATTTGGTATCCCCATGCACAGGAGAAGTGGAAGAATGTGAAATGCGATGAATTTTGTCCGTGGTCCATTTTGTGTGTGAAAAAGCTAGCATAAACTGACGCATTTGTTAAAAAAAAAACTAATTTTATTTTGTTCCATCTTATTCAAGAAACTTTCAGAAGAAAACTGGACTGTCTAAAAATATGATAAACCCCTTGAAGGAAACCTTGTGGGGTCTACTTGTGTGAATGAAGTCATTTATGGGGTGATTCTAATGTTTCAGCAGCATTAGGCCCCCCAGAAAACAGTATGCGGCTATAAAGTCAAATGCAGAATTCCGGGACCAAAAAGCCTCCTTTTATGCCAAGCCCTGGCACATGCCCGCACAGTGAATAAGGCACACATATTTTGTATCCCCATGCACGGGAGAAGTGGAAGAATGTGAAAGGAGATGAATTTTGTCCGTGGTCTATACCGTGTGTGAAAAATACTAGCCTAAACTGACGCATTTGCTAAAAAATAGCTGATTTTTTTTTGTTCCATCTTATTCAAGAAACTTTCAGAAGAAAACTGGACTTGCTAAAAATATGATAAACCCCTTGAAGTAAACCTTGTGGGGTCTACTTGTGTGAATGAAGTCATTTATGGGGTGATTCTAATGTTTCAGCAGCATTACACCCCCCAGAAAACAGTATGCGGCTATAAAATCAAATACAGAATTCCTGGACCGAAAAGGCCAAAAAGCCTCCGCCCGCACAGTGAATAAGGCACACATATTTGGTATCCCCATGCACGGGAGAAGTGGAAGAATGTGAAAGGAGATAAATTTTGTCCGTGGTCCATACCGTGTGTGAAAAATGCTAGCATAAACTGACGCAATTGCTAAATTCTTACATTTTTTTCCAATTTTGCCCACTTTAGAGAAAAAAATAAAAATGATATATACTGACAAATGCCATTAAAACAAAGCCCTATCTGTCCTTTAAAAAGAGTGTAAAATTCAAAGATGAACTTTATTCACCTGCAGAGTTATAGTCATCTAAAGAAGCGCATAGCAAAATTGTGAAATTTGCTCTGGTCATTTAGCTGTAAAACAGCCTAGTCCTTAACCGGTTAAGATTTAAGATTTTGCATCCAAGAAAATAATGATTAAGATAAATTGTATATATATACAGGGCCGCCATCAGGTGGGTATTAGGGGTACTGGTGTGAGGGGCCCGGCCAAACCTAATTGAAAGGGGGGCCCGACAACTGCCGCGACTTGCCTTTGGTAGAAAAAAACGGGCCCCGGTAGCCGCAGGGAATTCTGACAGCAAAACCGCACCAAATAGTGGCTCAGGTTTCGTAAGGCATGTCCGCTGCGGGAATCCTAAAGGAAAAAAAAGTTTAGACTTGCCCCGGCCGTAGTTTAGGTGACACATCTCTCTCTTCTGAACGTAGCCCCGCCTCCTGGGATGACGCTGTAGACCATGTGACCGCTGCAGCAGTCACATGGGATGAAACGTCATGACAGGAGGCCGAGCTGCGCTAAGAATAGAGGATTGCGTCACCAGGACTACGGCCGGGGTAAGTCTAAACTTTTTTATAAATTTAAAAAAGTGCCTTTTTTTTTTTCTCATGTGTCATTTTTGGGGCAGAACCGCAGCATTTCCGCAACAGAGGAGCGGCGATTCCACAGAATAAATTGACATGCTGCGGCTTAAAAAGCCAAAAGCCACACTGCAGGTAAATTTTTTTTGCAGCGTGTGGATGAGATTTGTTCAAATCTCATCCACTCTGCTGCGACTAATATGCTGCGGATTTTCCACAATAAAATGTGTTGCATAAAATCTGCAGTGTTCATGCCTAGTGTGTTCCTACCCTAAGGCCGGATTTACACGAGCGTGTGCTTTTTGCGCGCGCAAAAACGTGGCGTTTTGCGCATACAAAAGGTCCATAACAGCTCCGTGTGTCAGCAGCGTATGATGCGTGGCTGCGTGATTTTCGCGCAGCCGCCATCATTATGACACTCTGTTTGTATGTTTGTAGCACATAGTGCTTTTCTGTTTTCATTCATAGTTTATACTGCGGCGGAAGTGCTGGGCGTGATTTTCACGCACCCATTGACTTCAATGGGTGCGTGATGCTCGAACAATGCACAAATATAGGACATGTCGTGAGTTTTACGCAGCGGACACACGCTGCGTGAAAATCACTGACAGTCTGCACGGCCCCATAGAGTAACATAGGTCCGTGCGAGGCGCGTGAAAATCACGCGCGTTGCACGGACGTATTACACGTTCGTCTGAATAAGCCCTAACAATAAGGCCCAGTTCACAGAGTTTTCGGGCCGTGATATTGACTCGGACACTTTGTCAGAATCAGCACCAAAAAACTTCCAAAACCGCCTCCCATTGATTTAATCTGAAATCAATGGGAGCCAGTCGCGGAATGGGAGACAGAAAATGCATTTTTCCCTGCGTTTTTTGTCTGCTGTCCTCAATCGCCGCGGGCAAAAAACGCGGCAAGATAGTGTGGGCAGGTCAAAATCTGCCTCAAAATTCGGTGCGCAGTTCCAGGCGGTCGCGGGTGCGCATGCGCGGGAGTTTGCGGGTGCGCGCGATCGGTCGCACGGGCGGCGGTGTTTGACGGCCCCCATGACGACCCCCATGCTACCCAGGGCCGCCATCAGGGGGGGTATTAGGGGTATTAGGCCAAACCTAATTGAAAGGGGGGCCCGCAGCTCACGACATTCTTTTGGTGAAAAAAACGGACCCCATTGCAGGGGCCTGTTTTTTTTCTACCAAAGGCAAGTCGCGGCAGTTGCCGGGCCCCCCTTTCAATTAGGTTTGGCCGGGCCTCTCACATCAGTACCCCTAATACCCCCCCTGATGGCGGCCCTGGGTACCATGATATAGTGCTGGACGGAGTACCGTTAACAGGCGGTGCCACGGTAGGGGGGCCCAGAAAATTTAGCTGTAGGGGGCCCTGAAATTCCTGATGGCGGCCCTGTATATATATATATATATATATATATATATATAAAAATAGTCCAAAGGGAGCAGCATCACAGAATTGCGGTTGCGTGCACGCTTCGGGGCTTAGACCTACTGCCCTCTCATTATGGACAAATGGAATAGGCAGCAATCCAAGTTTAAAACAGTGAAAAAATGTGTCTTTTATTAACATGTCATAATGCGATGTTTCAGCCCCAAACATGGGCCTTTCTCATAATAACTTGAAACTGACAAAATTAATAATACATTTTAATTTACTGACTATCAACTAATGTAAATCAGACATTGCTTTTGAATTGTGGTTCAACAGAAAAAAAATAAAACGAATGAAACTGGCCTAGACAAAAATGATGGTCCCCATAACTTAATATTATTTGATTTCTGTAACTCTGCAATGAGACTTCTGCACCTGTCCACAGGTATTTTGGCCCACTTCTCGTGAGCAAACTGCTCCAGCTGTCACAGGTGTGAAGGTGCCTTCTCCAGACTGCAGGTTTCAGCTCCTTCCACAGATGTTCAATAGGATTCAGATCAGGGCTCATAGAAGGCCACGTCAGAATAGTCCAATGCTTTGCTCTTAGCCATTCTTGGATGTTTTGTAGCTATATGTTTTGGGTCATTATCCTGTTGGAGGACCCATGACCTGCAACTGAGACCAAGCTTTCTGACACTGTGCTGCCCAGTATCAGAAAGCAATTCTTCCCTCAAGACCACTTCTGGCACTGGCGTAGCTATAGGGGTCGCAGCGGTCGCAATTGCGACCGGGCCCCGAAGCCAGGGGGGCCCACGGCCCCCCGCACCACATCAATAAAAAGTTACTATAGTAACTCGGGCCGCGGGCCCCTGTTACTATAGTAACATACTTTACTTACCTTCCTGGTTCCGGATCGCAGCGGAGGTCCTGACGTCAAGCGCTGTGCGCAGCGCATGACGTCTCAGCGCTATGCCGCCGCGCACAGCATCGAGACTACAGAACTCCCGCCGCGGCCGAAGAGGAAGGTAAGGTTAGCCCTGACTGGCGGGGTCTGACTCCCGGGACCCGCCAATCAGCTGTTTTGAAGGGGCCGCAGCACTCGTACGAGAGCTGCTCCCCTTCATTCCTGTCACTTCATTCCGGTCACACTGTGAATCGGTGTCGGCGATTCACAGTGTGAGCGAGTAGTGAAATGAAGGGGAAGCAGCTCTCGTACGAGTGCTGCGGCCCCTTCAAAACAGCTGATTTGCGGGTCCCGGGCGACACATCAGCTATTGATGGCCTATTCTGTGGATAGGCCATCAATGTTTAGGGACTGCACAACCCCTAAGCCTACGATGTATCAGGCTTAGGGGGCCCATGAGACAGGATCACAGATTGTGTGATCCTGTCTGCTGGGCCCTGTATCTAAGCCAATCACATGGTAGGCTTAGATACATGGCCCATGCGTGATCCTGTCTGCTGGGCCCTGTATCTAAGCCTACCACACTGTAGGTTTAGATACAGGGCCCCAGCACACACTAATCTTATACTGTATAAGATTACTGTCTGCTGGACCCTGTATCTAAGCCTACCTTGTGGTAGGCTTAGATACAGGGTCCCACAGACAGTATCACACATGGGCCCTGTATCTAAGCCTTAGGGTATGTGCACAGACACTAATTACGTCCGTAATTGACGGACGTATTTCGGCCGCAAGTACCGGACCGAACACAGTGCAGGGAGCCGGGCTCCTAGCATTATAGTTATGTACGATGCTAGGAGTCCCTGGCTCGCTGTAGGACAACTGTCCCATACTGTAAACATGTTTTCAGTACGGGACAGTTGTCCTGCAGCGAGGCAGGGACTCCTAGCGTCGTACATAATTATGATGCTAGGAGCCCGGCTCCCTGCACTGTGTTTGGTCCAGTACTTGCGGCCGAAATACGTCCGTCAATTACGGACGTAATTAGTGTGTGTGCACATACCCTACCACATGTGTTACTAATCATTTTTTGTGTGTTTTCTTACAGGTTCGGTCGTTGGACTACGGCGGATTCCAGGACTACTTCGATGACAGCTTTTTTTTTTATTAATAAAATGGTTAATGAGGGCTGTGTGGGTTTTTTTTTTATTTCAATAAAATATTTTTTCTATGTCTTTGTGTTTTTTTTTTTAAACTATATTACTACCGCCTTAGTAATGGCCGCCGGCTGATTGACAGCATCCATTGCTAAGGCAGGGCTTAGTGTTAGCAGGTACAGAGGCTAACACTAACCCCCATTATTACCCCGTTACCCACCACCACCAGGGGTGCTGGGAAGAGCCGGGTACCATCCAGTACTTGACCATCTGTAGTGATGGTTGGCCACTGGGGTGGCCGCAGGCTGGTATTATCAGGAGGGGAAAGGTCAAAAACAGTGGCCCTTCCCATTCTGGTAATGCTGCCTGCTGCTGCTTTATTGTATCTGGCTGGTTATGAAAATGGGGGGGACCCCACGTCATTTAAAAAAAAATAAAATAAAAAATAATTGGAAAGAACGATGTCGGGTCCCCCCCAATTTTCATAACCAGCCAGATACAACACAGCAGCAGCAGGCAGTATTACAAGGGTGGGAGGGCCACTGTTTTTGGCCTTCCCCAGCCTAATACTACCAGCCTGCGGCCACCCCGGTGCCTGCCCGTCACTACAGATGGTCGGGTACTGGTTTGTACCCGGCTCTTCCCAGTACCCCTGGTAGCGGTGGGTACCGGGGTGATAATGGGGTTTAGTGTTGGCCTCTGCACCGGCTAACATTAAGCCTCGCCTTAGTAATGGAGGTTGTCAATCAGCCAGCGGCCATTACTAAGGCGGTAGTAATAAAGTTTAAAAAGATACAAGCACATAGAAAAAATATTTTATTGAAATAAAAAAACACAACCCTCATTAACCATTTTATTGAGAATAAAAAAAACGCCGTCATTGAAGTCCTCAAATCCGAAGTCCAACAACCGAACCTGTAAAAAAAACACAAACACAAAAATAATCAGTAACACATAAAGAAGCAAAATTATTATTCTTGCCTATCCTGGGTCCAGCGCTGGAGACGCAATGTCAGCGAGCTGGGCCCTGTATCTAATCCTATCATGTGTGATACAGTCTGCTGAGCTGTGTATCTAATCCAATCATGTATGATACTGTCTGCTGGGCCCTATATCTAATCCGATCATGTGTGATACAGTCTGCTGAGCTGTGTATCTAATCCAATCATGTGTGATACTGCCTTCTGAGCCACTGTATCTAATCCGATCATGTGTGATACTGTCTGCTGAGCCACTGTATCTAATCCTATCATGTGTGATACTGTCTGCTGAGCCACTGTATCTAATCCTATCATGTGTGGTACTGACTGCTGAGTCACTGTATCTAATCCTATCACGTGTGGTACTGTCTGCTGAGCCACTGTATCTAATCCTATCATGTGTGATACTGTCTGCTGGGCCACTGTATCTAATCCTATCATGTGTGATACTGTCTGCTGAGCTGTGTATCTAATCCTATCATGTGTGATACTGCCTTCTGAGCCACTGTATCTAATCCTATCATGTGTGATACTGTCTGCTCAGCCACTGTATCTAATCCTATCCATAGTTTATAGGGTCGTAGTGCTATAGATATGCTATGCTGTCTCATATACACACTTTTTTTTGGGGCGGACACATATGTATTGGGGCTATTTCCCGGACATTTTAAAGAGGCTCTGTCACCAGATTTTGCAACCCCTATCTGCTATTGCAGCAGATAGGCGCTGCAATGTAGATTACAGTAACATTTTTATTTTAAAAAAACGAGCATTTTTGGCCAAGTTATGACCATTTTTGTAGTTATGCAAATGAGGCTTGCAAAAGTACAACTGGGCGTGTTTAAAAGTACAAGTCCAAGTGGGTGTGTATTATGTGCGTACATCGGGGCGTTTTTAATACTTTCACTAGCTGGGCGCTCTGATGAGAAGTAACATCCTCTTCTCTTCAGAACGCCCAGCTTGTGACAGTGCAGATCTGTGACGTCACTCACAGGTCCTGCATCGTGACGGCCACATCGGCACCAGAGGCTACAGCTGATTCTGCAGCAGCATCAGCGTTTGCAGGTAAGTCGATCTTACCTGCAAACGCTGATGCTGCTGCAGAATCAGCTGTAGCCTCTGGTGCCGATGTGGCCGTCACGATGCAGGACCTGTGAGTGACGTCACAGATCTGCACTGTCACAAGCTGGGCGTTCTGAAGAGAAGAGGATGTTACTTCTCATCAGAGCGCCCAGCTAGTGAAAGTATTAAAAACGCCCCGATGTACGCACATAATACACACCCACTTGGACTTGTACTTTTAAACACACCCACTTGGACTTTTGCAAGCCTCATTTGCATAACTACAAAAATGGTCATAACTTGGCCAAAAATGCTCGTTTTTTAAAAATAAAAACGTTACTGTAATCTACATTGCAGCGCCTATCTGCTGCAATAGCAGATAGGGGTTGCAAAATCTGGTGACAGAGCCTCTTTAAGCCCTGAGGGTATGTTCACACGGCAGCGTCCGTTACGGCTGAAATTACTGTGCTGTTTTCAGGAGAAAACAGCACCGTAATTTCAGCCGTAATGGCATGTGGAGGCGTCTTTTGCTGCGTCCATTACGGAAGTAACTGAAGCTGGTTTTCCATGGAGTCCATGGAAAACGGCTCCATTTACGTCTGGAGAAGTGACAGGCACTTTTTTACGCGCCGCCTTTTGACAGCGACGCGTAAACAAAAATGACCGTCGGCACAGAACATCGTAAGACCCATTCAAATGAATGGGCAGATGTTTGCCGACGCTTTTGAGCCGCATTTTCGGACGTAATTCAATGCTAAAACGCCCTAATTACATCCGTAAATAGTGTGTGTGAACCCAGCCTTAGTGACGCCCCCGGCTGCTAGTGCTGCATTGTTGGGTCACTTAGGAGACCCAGCGATGCAGCTGAAAGTGGACCGTCGGCCATGAGAAGTTTGCGGGGGGGGGGGGCCCAGTAAGAATTTTTGCATCGGGGCCCATGAGCCTCTAGCTACGCCCCTGACTTCTGGCCAGACTTCTCCGAACAGTAGATGGATGTACCTGAGTCCCACTGGTTTCTCCAGTTCTGAGCTGATGACACTGCCGGATATCTTCCAATTTCGAAGGGAGGTGAGCATGATGTGTCATTGAACTGCTGCACTAAGTTTCATTGGCCAACCACTGCATCTACGGTCCTCAACATTGCCCGTTTATCTGAGCTTCTTCAAAAGAGCTAGAACAGCAAATCTTAAAACCACAGTCTGCTTTGAAATCTTTGCCTGGGAGAGACCTTGCTGATGCATTATAACTGTTGTGCCCGCGGTTGCTGACTGCAGGCACGTCCTGCTTACCACCAGCAGCCGCGACCACAGGACATTCTCTTCTTGCCGACGTCTCCCTCCCGGAAGACGCCAGCACACGCAGCTGCAACTCCCCACTGCTTCCTGTCGGGTGCGCGTGTGCACTCGTTCCCAGCCTAAAACGGAACACCAGTGTAATTGTCCCTCTCCAATCCCTATGCACCCTGTACTTTAAAAAGTACTCTGCTCTCCACCTCTTTGCCTGAGCGTTGTTTTGTTTGCCCATGTACATTATTAAAAATGGTTCCCTAGTTGTATACTGTGTCCTGTGTTCCCATATCCTGTATCCGTATCCAGTAATTGTGTTTGTTCCAGTGTGAAGTATAGTATCGGAGCTGAGTTTATCATCTGTGCCAAATGTCATCTGTGCTAAGTGTCATCACGCCAAGTGTCTGCCACGCCAAGTGTTTGCCTGATTGCCTAATCTTCTATCCAGGTACTCTTATCCTAAAGACTATCAGGTTTGCTTGTTTTTTAATTGTTTTTTATTGTAAACATAACACTACAAAACAAATACATAAACTCCTAGAACAATATAATAAAGGGCTAAGTCGTGTCCACAAGGAACACCTTCCCTTTTGTAAGAATTGGGCCACTCCAAGATTAATGCCATACAATAGAAACGGAGTACAAAGCCATATATATCGCGATCGATGCTTCCTCAGGGGGTGTGTGTCCTTGTACAGCAATTGCAGTTTATATGTGGTCTGGCCTATCCCGGTGGGCCAATTCCTCAGGACGAGACGGATCTGTTCCACGAATGCTCTGTTTAAAAAACAGTCCGAGGACCTGCGGTCCAGATTTGAGGATAGAAGCTATAGCAAAAGGATAATAAAGGCAGGATATATTGGAGCTAAAACAACACCTCGCAGTGATTTACTGAGATGCAAGCCCCGTAAAAGTGGAATCCCTGATGTACGCTTTATAACCACATATAACTGTCAATGGGAGAGAATGAGAACAATTTTGGAGCGTCATTGGCCAATCTTAAGATCTGAGCCCAGTTTGAACCTACCTGAGAGACCCATGTTGACGGCCAAGAGGAGTAAGAATCTCAGAGATCTCTTGGTTAAGAGCCATTATGTACCCAAAGCCACAAATCCTTTTGGATCACGAGGACCAAGAGTAGGTTGTTACCGCTGTGGTGACTGTATCTCGTGCCCTAATATTAGTAGAGCAACAGACTTTACATCAGTCGATGGCAAGAAATCTTTTAAAATAAGAGACTACATTTCCTGCAGTACGACCCACGTAATCTACAGTATTATGCGGTGTGTGGTTGCTCTAAGGCCTATATAGGCCTGACCTCCAGAGAACTCAGCCAGTGCCATAGATGACCCTTCTCAACTAAAAACGCTACCAAGGCACTTTAAGTTATACCATGGCTGTAACCCCAAGACCCTAAAAATTAGAGGCATAGACCGCATACATTGTATGATATCAGAGGGGGGGACCTGAAAAAGGTCTTGGCACAGAGAGAGTGCAGATGGATCGTTAAACTGGGTTCAATGACACCTTTTGGACTCATCGAAAAACTCAGCTTTGCCCCATTTTTATAGTACTATAATAACATATCCCTATCACTAAGCATGTTTTTTAAATTATTTTTGTGTCTTGTATTATATGTTCTACTAGGTATCTGATGTACCAACTCTTTCAAGCCCGATTGCTTCAACATAGGATATACACAAACACGTGAAATATATATGATATAGATTCGGAATGGTCGCAGTAAAACTTTCTTTCCCTTCGCGTCAAGACCTGGATCACTGATATATATATATATATATATATATATATATATATATATATATATATATATATAAATATATATATATATATATATGTATGTATATACGTTGTATGTATATACGTTGTTTATGATAACTTTGTCATTATATCCGACTATATTGGTCTACCGTTTTTTCGTGTTCTTACCCTCCCCATAATAATGTGCCTGTTTTTGCATATTCTTATTTCTAACATAGCACTTTTGCTTTTTATTTTTTATTTTACATTCACATTATTATTATCGATTCTGTTGTTTATGAAATGATATTTATCACGATGGTATGTTTATTTACAAAAATAGTTCCTATGGACATTGCGCGGCACGATTGTTTTGTATTTGAAAGTAGCGTTGAATGCAATTTTGCAAAATAGCATGCTACTGTACACTCCGATGCATCATCTCTTTATAGATTTTTTGCCTTTAACCCCTTAATGACTGCCGATTAGCCTTTTCACGGGGGTCATTAATGGGCTTTATTCTACAGCGCCGCTATTCCACGGCGCTGCATTAGAATAAAGTAAACAGGCAGGGAGCCGTGAAATCTCCCTGCCAGAGGCAGCTGAGGGCTGGGGGCGTCCAAGCTCTGCCGGGTGAGATCGATATTAGTATCGATCTCACCCGTTTAACCCCTCAGATGCGGTGCACAATAGCGTGCACCGCATCTGAGTGGTTTTGGAGAGAGGGAGGGAGTGTCTGTGTCTGCAATGGCAGCCGGGGGCCTAATAAAGGCCCCCAGGTCTGCCTGTAATGAATGCCTGCCGGAGGCATGACCTAGCAGATGCCTGTCCGTTTTAAACGGACAGGCAGTAATACACTGCAATACAAAAGTATTGGATGATCACATATGAAAGTCCCCTAGTAGGACAAGTAAAAAAAAAAAGTTGAATAAAGTTAATAAAAAAAAGTGAAAAAAAAAAATTAAAAACCCACTTTTTCCCCTTACAAACTGCTTTATTATAAAAAAAAACACAATAAAGCAAAAAGGTTACGCATATTTGGTATCGCCGCGTCCGTAACGACCCCGACTATAAAGCTGTTACATTATTTAACCCGCACGGTGAACGCTGTAAAAAATAAAATAAAAAACAATGGAAAAATTGCTGTTTTCTGTTAATCCTGACTTAAAAAAAATGTGATAAAAAGTGATCAAAAAGTCGCATCTATTCTCAAATGGTACCAATAAAAACTACAAGACGTCCCACAAAAAACAAGCACTCATACAACTGCATCGGCGGAACAATAAAATAGTTATAGCTCTTCGAATGTGACGATGGAAAAACTTAAAAAATGCCTTGGTCATTAGGGCCCAGAATGCAAGCAGGGGGAAGGGGTTAAACTGATCACATTCACAATATTGTGGGGGAGACAGTTCTACATATATTTTTTATCTTCCCCCATTGTCTTAAAGTTCCCCATTAATTCTATGCAAATAAACATTTGTTCACTGATCACTAACATTACTATACAATATTTTAAAGTGGCACTAAGATATGAACAAAATATGGGTTTCTTCTTTTTGGGAGGAGCTAGGAGAAGGGCCGGGTTTGCGAGCGTTACATTTTTTGCGTACCTTCTTTCATTGATCAATGAGGTGCGCACTCCGTCAGCGTATGCCTGGGCGTTATGTCTGCCCCGTTCCTGCCTCCTGTAGTGCACTGCGCATGTCCAAAATTCCTGGTACGCGTCAGGAACCCGGATGTGCACTCCAGCACTGGGGGCCGGAAGTGGGGCATGCCTCACTTCCGGTTTCGCCAATAGACACGCCAAACACCTGTGATATCTGTAACGTCTATGGCCATGGCCCGTCGATCGGTCGTTAACCCGACGGCCGTGGCCATGGACAGCTTACCTGCCTGCAGCGTCGTCCCCCAGTCAGGCGCCGGCACTCTCTTCCGGATTCCGAGTGTTTCCGGCAGGTGCGCGCGCCCGCGCATGCACGGCCTTAAAGGGCCAGTGCGCGCGTTTTTGCAAAAACTGCAATCTGGCCCAGGATGCCGTGGGCTATAAAAAGGGCTCTGCCCTCTTGCCCTTTGCCAGAGCGTTGTTAGTTTTCCTGTTGTTCGTCTTGCTTATGGTCTCCCAGTGTCTTCCAGCCTCCCAGTGTACCTTGCTCCTGTATCCCGTATCCTGTTTCCGTGCTACCTAGTGCTATAGCCGTGCTGTGCTACCTACCATGCTGTGCTACAGTCTACGCTGCCCTGCTACGCCTCACCGAACGACTTCCCACCGCCTGGTTCTGGACGTGTCCGCCTCGTCACTGCCTACGATTGCCTCAGGTACTCTCGCTGAACCATTGAACTGTGTACTTTCCGGTTTGGCCAGCTGCCATCCCGCTACGCGGTACGGCCCAGTGGGTCCACACCCCGCATCGTGACAATATCCTTTATATAAACTGCAATCGCTGTAACAGGACACACACCCCCTGAGGAAGCATCAATCGCGAAACGCGCGTTGGGGTTCCAACACATGAAATGCAGACTTGCAGGACCACTGAGATGGGTAAGGTGCTGGTGTATTTCTGATAGTATTGGCCTCTCCCTCCTTCATATGGACTGTTTTTTGTCCTAAGTACATGCACTTGCACTTTTTTGGAATAGGATATCGTTACTTACAGGCCACTGCACTACCTATAGCACTTGTATGTAGAATACAACACACTATGTCTGAGTATTAGGGTATGTTCACACGGCCAAATTTCAGACGTATACGAGGCGTATTATGCCTCGTTTTACGTCTGAAAATACGGCTCCAATACGTCGGCAAACATCTGCCCATTCATTTGAATGGGTTTGCCGACGTACTGTGCAGACGACCTGTTATTTACGCGTCGTCGTTTGACAGCTGTCAAACGACGACGCGTAAAAATACAGCCTCGTCAAAAGAAGTGCAGGACGTAAAAAACGCCGCGAAAACGGCGCGAAAACGCAGCGAAAAATGCGAGTTGGTAAAAAAACGTCTGAAAAGCAGGGTCTGTTTTCCCTTGAAAACAGCTCTGGATTTTCAGACGTTTTTGTTGACTACGTGTGAACATACCCTAAGTCTGCTATTCTGCTATGGTCATGTGAATATTTATTCAGAGTCTTCTCTGTTTGATACCATTTTTTAATTGTTTGTCTAACCTATATGTGAATAAAATTGCTATTATATATATATATATATATATATATATATATATATATATATATATATATATATATATATATATATATATATTTATATACATATATGGCTTTGTACTCCATTTCCATTGTATGGCATAACACTACACAAATACAAGTACAACAAAACAAATATCCCCAGAACCACCCCCATCCCTAACCCGGGATGGACACAAAAAAAAAAAAAAAAGGGAACACCCCCAAAGTGGATCGTTTAACCTTGTAGAAACACCTTCTTACAGGGAGAATTTCACCCTGTCCCATTTCCTATATTATCCTCCCAATCCTGCCAAATCTGCCAGAGTCAAGACCCTTCACCTCTTTGGTCCATATCATATTTTTCTGCAACCAACAGCCAGTTCATCCTAGTCACCCAGCATTTAACACTAGGATGCTAGTTATTCTTCCACTCTTGAGCAATTAATCTCCTTGCAATTTGTAACCACTTTAAACCCATCAGTCTATTTAATCTACCCCCCTTATAGCCATTTTATTACCCGATACTATATTAACTTCTTCAAAAGGTATCTCAATATGAAATGACTAAAGACTATCATTGACTGTTGTTCCACCACCTGCTATCCCACCTGCCTGTCCTGGGTGTACAATTTTATTGCCTCTACCTCCTCGCTACGACGGGGATCCTAAGACCTGTAGAGGCTTTATCAATCAGGGTACGATCCACTTCAAGTTACGTGCTGATCTCTTCCTCTCTGATGAGGCCAATGTTGCTTTTAATATTTCTCTCCTCGCTGGCAAAGCCATGGCATGGGCGAACCCCATCTTGGAACGAGAGGGTCCAGAATTCTCTGATTTTCCACTGTTTCTTGAGACATTCCGTACAGTGTTCGAAGATCCGGGTGGAACATCCTCTGTAGCTGCCTCACTGCTAACCCTCAATCAAGGGGAGTCAACTGTTTGGGAGTACGCCATCGCCTTCCGTACGATGGCAGCGGAGCTGGCTTGGAATAATGAGGCTTTCTGGCAGGGTCTTGCCTCTCATATTAAGGATGAACTGGCAGCTCGAGAGCTTCCTGCTACCTTGGATGCCCTAATACTTCTAGCAACCCAGATCGAAAAGTCTTGTCGAATGGCGCCAATATTTCAAATTCCTCTACTGCAATGTTCTGCTACACCACTGGAGGAGCCTATACAGACTCCGACTGTCCGACCAGGAATGGGATGCAGACTATCGACTGGGTTATGTCTGTACTGTGGCCACAAGGGACATTTTGTGCGCCAATGCCCTCAAAAGTCGGGTAACTCCAGCACCTAGGCTTGATTGGAAAGACTGGATTGAACACTAAATTCTCTCCAAGACTTTCTATTCCTGTGCCTATCGTCACCGGTGAAGGATCACACTCTGTTCCTGCTTACTTGGATTCTGGAGCTGCTGCAAACTTCCTCCAGCAGGATTTAGTAGACCGTCTCCAATTGGTCACTGTACCTCTGGAGAAACCTCTGTCGGTCGCTTCTGTGGATGGACTACCAGATCCTATCCTGTTTGTCACCAAACCTCTGAGATTACAGATAGGAGTCCTTCATTCTGAATCTATAACTTTCTATGTCCTATCAAAAGCTATAAACTCCCCTCCTGCTGGGATTGCCATGGCTTCACAAGAACGCTCCAGTCCTTGACTGGAATTACGGTAAGATCCTCCAATGGGGACCCCAATGTCTTCACCACTGTCTGCCTCCGGTTTGACCTGTCCTTCCTCCTCATCGCTCCTATGACTGTCCTATCGAGCTGCTTCCTGAAGCCTCTCCCTCCCGCAGACTGGTTTATCCTCTCTTCTTGCCGGAAACCCAGGCAATGTTGGAGTATGTCAAAAAGAACTTAGAGAGGGGGTTCATCTGGAAGTCCACGTCGCCAGCCGGAGCTGGGTTCTTCTTTGTGGAGAAAAAGGATGGATCACTTCGACCATGCATTGACTACTTTCGGGTTGAACCAAATCACGGTCAAAAACAAGTACTCCTTGCCGTTTATCTCCGAACTCAGAATTGACAGAATTCGAGGAGCCAAGGTTTTTACTACACTGGATCTATGCGGGGCCGATAACCTGATCCATATCCGCAAGGGTGGCAAATGGAAAACCGCATTCAACATCTGAAACGGGCACTACGAATATCTCTTGATGGCCTTTGGACTGTGTAACCCTCCAGCAGTGTTCCAAGAATTCATAAACTATCTCTTCCATGATATTCTGTATATCTTCGTGGTGGTGTATCTAGATGACATTCTGATCTACTCACCTGATCTGATGGCAAATCGGAAGCATGTACGCCAAGTTTTGTTGCGGTTAACGGGGAATAGCCTATGCGCGAAACACGAGAAGTACGTATTTGAAAGAAAGTCCTTGTCCTTCCTGTGTTATATTATTTCTCATCGTGGTCTTCAAATGGATCCAGAAAAGGTAAACTACATCTTGGAGTGGCCAAGGCCTCTAGGCCTCCAAGCTATACAGAAATTTATTGGGTTCGCCAATTTTTATCGACAGTTCATCCCAAATTTTTCGCCCCTTAATGCTCCCATCTCAGCTCTTACCAAGAAGGGAGTAAAAGTCGGCATTCTCCAACCTCAAGAGCGCCTTCACTTCTGCCTCTGTTCTTCATCATTCTGATGTGACTCGACAGTTTGCCATGGAGGTTGATGCCTCTTCCATGCAAGAGCACTCTTGTTTCAGACGAATTCCAAGGGGAAAGCAGTATCATGTGGATTCTTCTCCAAACTCTTCTCTCCTGCTGTGCGCAACTACTCCATTGGGGAACGAGAGTTGCTCGCTGTCAAGTTGGCCTTTTATGAGTGGAGACACCTGCTGGAGGGGGTTGCTCATCCTAGCCTCACCTTTACGGATTAATCTCAAATATTTGCAGTCTGTACAGCGACTAAATCCTCGTCAAGCCAGATGATCGCTGTTCTTTGCCAGATTTCAATTTCTTCCTCATTTCCGTCCTGCGGACAAAAACATTAGGACTCATGCCCTGTCTCGGTCATTCGAAACAGATTACTCTGAAGAAAGTCCTCAACATATAATTGACCCTTCTAGGATTATTGCTGTAATCCCTCTACAGGTCAAGAATATTCCTCCTGGAAAAATCTTTGTTCGTCCAGTTCACAGGAAAACATTTTTCCACTGGGGACATAATTCCAAACTGGCTGGGCACTCTGGTGTCTGCAAAACTTGGGACTTTATTGTTCGTCACTACTGGTTGCCCACCCTGCCTAGGGATGTTTTGGACTATGTTTCCTCCTGTACTACCTGTGCCTTAAACAAATCTTCCCATTCCAAACCTGTTGGTCTGCTCCAACCTCTGCCTGTGCCTGATTCCACCTATTACAGACCTACCTCCTTCTGCTGGATATAATATGGTCTGGGTGGTGATGGACCGTTTCTCCAAAATGGCACATTTCTTTCCTTTAACTGGTCTTCCCTCAGCTCCTCGTCTGGCAAATCTGTTCATCCAGTACATTTTTCGCCTACACTAACTATCCTTCCATATTGTGTCTGACCGGGGTGTACAGTTCACGTCCAAATTCTGGAGAGCCCTGTGTAAGCTGCTAGATATGAAGCTGGATTTTTCTTCTGCCTATCATCCATAGTCTAATGGTCAAGTGGAAAGGACCAATCAAATATTATAAAATTATCTCAGTCATTTTGTTTCGCTTCAACATGACAACCGGGTCCAGCTTCTGCCTTGGGCGGAATTCTCCTTTAATAATCATACAAGTGAGTCTATTGCTTCTTCTCCATTCCTCATTGTGTACAGTGAGCATCCACGAGTTCCTCTTCCTGTGACAGATATGACTCAAGTACCTGCAGCCAATTCTTCCTGTGGGTTTTTCCTTCACACCTGGCAGCAAACCATGTCCGCGATTCTTCTGGCAGTTGATCGCATGAAAAAGTATGCTGAAAAGAAGAGTTCCTCCTCAGTTTTCTCCCGGAGCTAAGGTGTGGCTGTCTTCTAAAAACATTTGTCTTGAGATCCTGTCTCACAAATTCGCTCCCAAGTTCCTCGGCCCCTCGAGGTTTTGCAACAAATAAACCCTGTGACCTATACGTTTCGGCTGCCTCCAACTCTCAGGATTCCCAACTCGTTCCATGTGTCCCTCCTAAAACCTGTGGTCCTGAACCGCTACAGTAAATCTCCTGGTTCTACAGTTGCTCCCAGTGGTTCTTCTGACATCTTTGAGGTGAAGGAAATCCTGGACTTCAAGAGAGTAGGAGAAAAGACTTTCTATCAGGTGGACTGAAAAGGCTTTGGACCTAAGAAGAGGGGAGTAAGGGGGGGTACTGTTGTGCCCGCAGTCGCATGACCTGCTCTCCTTCGGCAGCCACGACCGCAGGACACTCTCTTCCTGCCGGCCTGTCCCTCCCCGGAGACGCTAGCACATGCGGCTGCAACTCCCCACAGCTTCTTTTAGAGTGCGCGCTCACTCGTTCACAGCCTTAAAGGGCCAGCGCACACAGTGTAACTGTCCCTAAACAATCCCTATGCACCCTGTACTTTAAAAAGGACTCTGCTCTCCTCCTCCTTGCCAGAGTGTCATCTTTGCCAAGTGTCATCTGTGCCAAGTGTCATCATGCCAAATGTTTGCCATGCCAAGTGTCTACCTAATCTTCTATCCAGATACTCTTGTCCTAAAGACTATAATTCACTGCTGTTTTTCCAGCTGCTACTCCGCTACGGTGGAGCGGCCTAGTGGGTCCACATACCCCATAGCCGTGACAATAAATACCTTGTGTCTTGTTGCTGTGCTCAGTCTTGCCATGGTGGACCTGTGACATAAATCTTCCACAACCTCACCTTTGTAACAGAGTTTGGCTGTTCCTCACCCAGTGTTAAGCCTCCTACACAGCTGTTTCTGTTTGTTACAGTTAATGACTGTGTTTCAACCTACCTATGAAAATTATGATTATTATCACCTGTTTGGTATAATTGGTTAATCATTCACCTGACTATAATCCTACAAAATCTATTTTTGAAAGCGAGGGTGAGTCAAAAATTATCCGCACTCTGGTTATATTAAACCTTTAGTTGACCGCACTGTCTTATCAGCGCTTTCCGTATGAGGTCGCTGTCTCCCCAGTCACTGCTGTGCAGGTTTGAACATGTTTCATCTGTTTATTTGTGACTGTTATGCGAGAAATAATGGCTGCCACATTATTGCATTTAATAATGATCTGCATTTTTTGCATTTGCAACAATAGAAGATGGTGGCCTGGTCTGATGAATCACACTTTCTTTACATCATCTGGACGGCTTGGTGAAGGCAAACCAGTGCCAGTGTGATGATTTGGGCAATGTTCTGCTGGGAAACCTATGGTTCTGGCATTCATGTGGATGTTACTTATACATAACATGTACCACCTACCTAAACAGTGTTGCAGACCAAGTAAATTCATTCATGGCAACAGTATTACCTTATGGCTGTGCCCTCTTTCAACAGGATAATGCGTCCTGCCAAACTGCAATTGTTCAAGATGTTGAAATTCCCTCAAAATTCCCCATATCTTGATCCACTCTAGTTTCTGTGGGATGTGCTGTAAAAAGAAGTCCAATACATAGAGGCCCCACCTCGCAAATTACAGGATCTGCTGCTAATGTCTTTGTGCCAGATACCACAAGAGGTCGTGTAGAGTCCATGCCTTGATGTATCAGCACTATTTTAGTGGCACGAGTAACCTACACAATATTAGATATGTGGTTTTAATGTTATGGCTGAACCATGTATGTGTATATATGCTCCTCTACATTGAAATTGCAACACCAAGAAGGGCAAGCCATAGGGCTATGCAAATCAAGGAAGTAGCAGGTGTCGTTAAGATCTGCAAATGATCAAATTTTCAAGCACCTAGCTCTAATCTGTGGCATGTGGGAGGGGCATAAAATCCATATTGAAAGATAATTTTTTAGCCACATGTTGCAAACTGAGAAGAACAGAATCCTTGAACTGAGAGACCTTGGTTTATCACTCTGGCAGATTGCTACGCGCCTAGGTCGAGATGGCAGCACTGTTCAACGTCCGGGAAGTTGGGAGAGAGACAACGAACAGGAATGACAGCGAGGGGTGCGTGGAGGCGAATCTCTGCCCGGACGGATAGTCTGTGTCACGGACACAGGGTATGTGGACCCACTAGGCCGCTCCGCCGTAGCGGGGAGGGAGCTGACCAGGTCACAGTCTATACGAAAGTCAATGGCAGACAGTAACGCTTGGGTACCTGAAATAGTCCGGAAGGTGACTGTGGCTTCAGCACGGATGGAGGCTGGTGCGGCAGGTCGCGCCAGACGTGGCGGGCAGTATCCGATGAAGCAGAAGACACTGGATATGGCAGAAGACACTGGACGTGGCAGAAGACACTGGACATGGCAGAAGACACTGGACGTGGCAAACGACACTGGACGTGGCAAACGACACTGAACGTGGCAGACGACACTGAACGTGGCAGAAGACACTACTCCAACGCAGGTATGCACAGGAACTAGAACAATACGGAATACAGGAACGGGTAACAGGGCACGGGTAACAGCTGGAACGGGAAACACTAAGGGACCATTTGCGAGACAGACTGGGATAGACTAACAACGCTCAGGCAAGGATCAGAAGGCCTGGGGCCTTCTTATAGACCAGGAAATCAGGGCAGTTGATGATGATGACGAATAATTTGTGCGCGCGCTGGCCCTTTGAGGCCGTGCGCGAGCGCACGCACCCTACGGGACACAGCAGGACGGAGCGGAAGTGAGCGCTGGCGTCTCCTAGGAAGGAGATGTAGTCTAGAATGTCTCGGACGCAATGATAGCCAGAGATTGATCTGGAGACCATGTGAGGCCTTCACAAGGGAACGTCACCCCGGTCCTACTCATGGGCTTATGGTGTGTGGTGGCATAATATACAGTAGCCGGATCCCACTAGTCTTAATTTCAGGTACACTAACATCTCGGCGTTACATTGATTTGATCGTGGAACCAGTGGTGCAGCCATTTCTCCAAAGTGTCCCAGATGCCATTTTTCAACAGGACAATGCCAGGCCGCATGTTGCTCGTGCTACTGTGAGCAGCCTGTGTAACGCCCATGGCCGTGGACCGTCAGGATTTCTCACCCCCGCATCCATAGATCTGTGAGCGCTGGACCACATCTCCTCCTCAGGAGACGCCAGCGCTCACTTCCACTTCGTTCTGCTGTGTCCCGTAGGGTGCGCACGCACGCTTCTGCCCAGCTTTAAAGGGCCAGTGCTCGCACATGAATAAAATCAGTAATTGGCCCATACTCACCCTGGACTATAAGTAGGGCCCTGCCCCTTCCTTCAGTGCCTGAGCGTTGTTGTGTCTACCCGTGTTAGTCTTGCAAATTGTCCCTTAGTGTTTTCAGGTTCCCAGTGTTCCCGTTTCTGCTACCTGTATCCTGTGTCCCATGCTACCTTGTACCTGTACCTTAGAGAGTTGGAGTCATGTTGTGCCACCGATCACATCTGCTGTGTTACACCACGCCTGGTGTCTGCTGCCAAGGTCCAATCCGAGCCTAACCATCGCTACTGTCTGAACTACCACAGGTGCCCTTACTCTGACTATGGACTTTACTTGGTACACTGTGTGGCCAGCTGCTATCCCGCTACGGCGGTACGGCCTAGTGGGTCCACATACCCACAGATTGTGACAGCCTGCGTGGCCTAAACGTGCTACCATGGCCTGCAGCGTCTCTGGACTTGTCTCCCATTGAGCACATCTGTGACGTCATTAGTCGGCAATTGCAAAGGGAGCTGCCAGCAGCCAATCTTGATGATCTGCGTGCTCAAGTGCATTCAGCGTGGGATAACATTCATCAGACAACCATTAATAACTTCATTGCTAGCATGACAAGACATGTAAGTGCGTGTATTTCTGCGCATGATGCTCATATTTAGTCCTGAATAAAACAAGATGTTTGGAATATTTTGTTTTCATTTTTTTTATAATTTCCATATTTTTAACATATCTATCGATCCTGTGATTTCCACAATTCCAAAACTTTTCCTTCTTGGTGTTGCAATTTCAATGCTATATATACTAGTATATCTGACAGAGTTCCAATGGTTTTATGCAAATAAATGTGCAATATGGATTTCTCTCTACTCCAGGTAATTATGGATTTGTAAAACTAACATCTATTCTAACAGGACATGGAAAGTATTAACCTAGACAAAGAGGCGGCTGTTGATATAGTATTCTAGACTTTGCTAAACAGTTGGATATTGTCCCTAAATTAAAGTCTATTGCTTTAAAAGGAATAATTTGTAATTGGATTGAAAACTAGCAGATAACATCAAGATATATGGTTAGGAGTTGACTTAGACTTAGTGTTTCGGCATCCACTTAGAAATAGATATTCAATGAGCAAATATAATGTTCTGCATTTGGATATTAATAATGTGCGTTCACTATATGTCCTGAGGGCGGTAGTGAAACTGTCTCTAGTGAAGAAGGATCGGGTTATACTAGTAGATAGTGACATTGACACATTTCCTGTGCAACCTCAATGTTCCCTATGGGGAAAAAGTTGAGCTACAGTCATAATATAAAAGTATTCCTACATCTGTATGTACTGTATGGTAGTGTCATTTAATGCATTGTTCTCATTGTCACCCTTTATTGAAGAGTCGCGATCTCTGTAGTGTAACCAGTCGATGGAACAAGCCCACACAAACGCACTTGTTGCTGCTTTTCTCTAATCCCCATGAAAATATAGTATGGCTTTGTAGTCAGGGAATGTGCACAAATGAGCTGAAAAATTTGTCTGTAATTACATAAAGATTGAAGCAATTTTCCTAGCCTACACATAACCAAATTTGTATTATGTAAATCAAATGTTAATATTGTTGCTTATTTAACCTCTTAATAGCCTGCACTGTACATTTATGGTGCTGAAAACAAGTAGTTAGAATCCAGTGCCATAAATGTTGTAGTCACAAAAACTTTGACTGCGTCATCACACGCGGGACAACTGCTGTGATTGACAGCCGTCCTCCAGAGCAACAGCCCTGACCGCAGAATTTAGTAATGTATACAAAGGGAGTGGACTCCAACGTTAAATATGAGAAAAGCCTTGCCTAAGGCATGTCCTAATAGGTCCCTGTCAGTACATAAGTATTCCAATGCATTATATGTTAAATGTTAAATTCATATGTAAAAGTCCCTTGTGGAACAAAAAAAGTTAACTAAAGTAAAAAACAAACAAAGAATAAACAAATTTTTTCATAAAAATTGCAATTATTGGTTAAAAGTGTTCAAACATAAAAAAATATACATATTTGATATCCTCATAAATGTAACAACCCGAAGACTAAAGTTAAAATATTATTTATATTGCATGGTGAATGGCGTTAAAAACAAAAGAACAATGGTGGAAGTTATTTTATTTATTTTTTTGCATTCCTACAAACATTTTTTTTTTAAATATTAAAGAGAACCTGTCATGATGAAAAAACAGTCCTATCTGCGGGAAGCAAGTTATAGAGCAGGAGGAGCCTAGCACATTGATATATAGTTTTGTGGGAAAAGATTCAGTAGAACTTGTAACTGATTGATCAAAAATCACTGCTCATTCTGGATTAGGAGTCCTGTGGGCGGGTTCACTCTGAGATTGACAAATTTCCCACAATTTTTTTCCATGAAACTATATATCAATCTGTTCAGCTCCTGCTCTATAAGATATTACCCACAGATCAGACTGTATTTTCAGCTCAGTTATATGTACTTCAGAACGGCGCTATTGAATAATACAACTCATCCTGTAAAAAAAGGCATCTATATGAATTGAAAAGAAAAAACTTATGGCTGTGGAAATTCGACCTTAACACTAAAATTAGCTGAGACTTTAGGGGTTGATGCCAAATGCTAGTCCTATGTTGTTACTTAGAACGCAATATAATTGTATAAGTACTATAGCTTTTTTTCATTTTCGCATGTCACAAACTTACTCCTGTGAAGGAAAGTTTAGAACAGAAACTCCTTTCAGAGGAAACAAAAAACGCCTGGAAATACTTTTGGAAATTATATTCAAGCATAAGAAAACCATATTTATAACACTTAACAGAAAGCTCAGTCCAACATTTTATGCATATGAATTTTACATATCACCATTTAGTTTGAACAATCCCATTATTCATTGGTAATGTGACTGCTCTGTCGAGACAATGCGGCTCTTTCTAAGCTAAACTTTCTATAATGCTGATATTCTGATGACTCGTCATAGTAAATGCTGAGCCTTGAATCTGCGCTTGTTCATATTAAGGAATGATAATTTCATCCACATTCGTTATATATGTTATTGCTGTCTATACTGATAGAATAGAGGTATTTTTCTGGATCCTGTATGCTCAATGAGAGCTATGGAAAAGGAGGACAAAGCAGAAGGGTGGGCCACACAGTCTGGGTTGCAGCCAGCTGCAATGTGGCCTGACCTATTCTAACTGTTGTCTAGCAGAGAGAAGGGGATTAATGTGGAGTCACAGTGGCTGTAAGGCTAAGAGGTCCTGGTATTATATCGGAAATACATGCCAGTAAAATCAAGTCTTCTGGAAGGGCTGAGTTTTTTATGTTAAACTAAATAAAATGGTAATTCGCTCCATAAACCTCCACCTTAGTTGAATGCATTGACCATGTCTCTGTAACGTCCGTGGTCGCTGACCATGAACTCCTTCCATCAGGTCAACGCCCTTCTCTCCAGAGATGTCTACACATGCGGCTCAGTCCAGCCTTAAGGAGCAGGTGTGAGATTGAGCTGATTGCTCCCAGAGCACCCTGGACTATAAGTATTGCCTGAGCCTTGTTGTCGTTACCCTAGTTTGTCTCTGCAAATGGTCTCCTAGTGTCTTCCAGTTCCCAGTGTTTCCTGTTCGTTCCTGCTACCTGTAACCTGTATCCCATGCTATCCTTGTCAAGTACTGTATTGAGTTGGAGTCATGCTGTGCTGTGTTCCACGCCTGTCCTGTTATACCACGCCTGGTGTCTGCCTGCTGCCAAAGTCCCTTCGGAGCCTGCCTCGCTACTGTCTGAAGCAACCACAGGTTCACCTATACGAACTATGGACTTTTACCTGTGTCCTGTTGGCCAGCTGCCATACCATTAAGGCGGTGCGGCCCAGTGGGTCCATGTACCCAACGTGACAGTCTCATAGCAATGACATTTAAGTGTGATAGAGAAAAACTACGTTTTACCTGAAAGTCTGCTTGTTGAGGGTGCACACCTGTTGCCACAATGGGCACAGATTAATGCGGCTTCAGAAGATGTGTCATAGTCTACCTTCTTCCTCTCTACACTGACAACTTTTTATGAGAGCTTTTTAATAAATTGTATTGACAACTGATGAACTATTTGTGTGATAGCTTAGAGAGCATTTTTCCTTGGTAAGGGTCTTTGCTGTTTAACACGATCGTTCGTCCCCATATACTTTTGCATATTGCTGCCGATAAATGATCATTTATTTCACCACATAAAAGATCAAATCAGCCAACTAACAAATTTGCTCGTTCAACAGCTGGTCGCTGCTCGTTCACCCGATCATCAGCCCATTTAAAAGGGTCTTAAATGTAGTCAGCAAAAATGTTTGCTGGTAAGGTCTAGCTGAATCAGGAAAGGGTCTTGACTGAGGCATGATAGAGTTCGATCCTGATGAACATAATACATTTTTATAACAAAAAGCCTTTTGTAAGCCGTTCCCATAAATAACGACAGACTCGTGAATGGATAAAGTTGGCCACAGCAGCCATTTTATTGACAAACAATAACATAAATCAGAAACATTATATCTATCAATATCAATATAAAAACAACAATCTCACACCAAACAATCATTCTATGAAAGAAGCCCTTCAAGCTAAAAAAGGGAGGTCTGCCCGGCCAATTTGGCCAAAATGTGATTATTTACCCCCAGCCGATGATACACAGGTTCAGGGGCAGCGTATGTACTGCAGATGGTCAATAATTTCACCCCTGCTCCTCAGGACACCCCCCAGGAAGAGCCCAAAAAACAGCCATACCCTCCATATTGCACAATTTGGGAGTGACCATACCCGCGATGAGTCCCTCCCCCACCAATTTAACACCAACTCCAAGGCAAACTGCCATGACAAAAAGAAAACCTCCAGCACAACACAACGAACACAAACAAAACCAACAAACAGGGAGGGCGGGCAGGAAACTGCTCCTGGTGCGTTCACCTGCTAATGGCGCCAAATGCTTGTGCATGCCGTTTATCTCTGCCTAGGCTCCGCCCATTAACCTTCCCCTTTTCCTATCACCCCGGTCATGTGGCCTTCTCACATTACCTCCGGTCCGGGCTCCGGTCTTCCTTTATCAAAGTAGTTAATTTATATTTTTCAGAATGACTGATTCTACTCTTGATGTATGACTGAAACTTGTATGGCTAAAAGCTTGACTTTAGGCATCTGTTCGCAATGGGTGTTTGAAATAGCTGAACCTACTTGTTTGAAGGAATGTCCACATTCTATGTGAAGAAACCAAGTAGCACATCTGGGACCGATGATTAATATAATGTATCTTTCCTCTTTTGATATTGACATGCACACTAATACCTTGCATACCTACACCTGGCCATATGACCCCATGAGTTGGTAAGAAGCATCTGCACCGATTAACCATAACACTAAAACCACCTGCCTAATATTGTGTATGTCCATCTTGTGCCACCAAAACAGCTCTGACCCATCAAGTCTTAGACTCCACAAGACCTCTGTAGGTGTCCTGTGGTATCTGGCACCAAGACATTAGCAGCAGATCCTTTAAGTTCTGCAAGTTTTAATTTGGGACCTCCACTAATCAGACTTGGATCAGGTTTTTTTCAGCACATCCCCCAGATGCTCGATCGGATTCAGATCTGGGAAATTAAGAGGCCAAGTCAACACTTTGAACTCTGTGCCATGTTCCTCAAACCATTTCTATAAGAGGACACTGCCATAAGGACAGCACGGTGGCTCAGTGGTTAGCACTGTTGCCTTGCAGCGCTGGGGTCCTGGGTTCAAATCCAACCAAGGACAACATCTGCATGGAGTTTGTATGTTCTCCCTGTGTTTGCGTGGGTTTCCTCCCACACCCCAAAAACATACAAATAGGGAATTTAGACAGTAAAAGAGAGGACCTCTGTACAGTGCTACGTAAATATGTTGGTGCTACACTACCGTTCAAAAGTTTAGGGTCACTTAGAAATGTCCTTATTTTTGAAAGAAAAGCACAGTTTTTTTCAATGAAGATAACATAAAATTAATCAGAAATACATTCTATACATTCTTAATGTGTCAAATGACTATTCTAGCTGCAAACGTCTGTTTTTTAATGCAATATCTACATAGGTGTATAGAGGCCCATTTCCAGCAACCATCACTCCAGTGTTCTAATGGTACATTGTGTTTGCTAACTGTGTTAGAAGGCTATTGGATGATTAGAAAACACTTGAAAACCCTTGTGCAATTATGTTAGCACCGCTGTAAACAGTTTTGCTGTTTAGGGGAGCTATAAAACTGATCTTCCTTTGAGCTAGTTGAGAATCTGGAGCATTACATTTGTGAGTTCGATTAAACTCTCCAAATGGCTCGAAAAAGAGAGCTTTCATGTGAAACTCGACAGTCTATTCTTGTTCTTAGAAATGAAGGCTATTCCATGCGAGAAATTGCCAAGAAACGGAAGATTTCCTACAACAGTGTGTACTACTCCCTTCAGAGGACAGCACAAACAGGCTCTAACCAGAGTAGAAAGAGAAGTGGGAGGCCCCGCTGCACAACTGAGCAACAAGACAAGTACATTAGAGTCTCTAGTTTGAGAAATAGACGCCTCACAGGTCCTCAACTGGCAGCTTCATTAAATAGTACCCGCAAAATGCCAGTGTCAACGTCTACAGTGAAGAGGCGACTCCGGGATGCTGGCTTTCAGGGCAGAGTGGCAAAGAAAAAGCCATATCTGAGACTGGCTAATAAAAGGGAAAAGATTAATATGGGCAAAAGCACACAGACATTGGACAGAGGAAGATTGGAAAAAAGTATTATGGACAGACGAATCGAAGTTTGAGGTGTTTGGATCACACAGAAGAACATTTGTGAGACGCAGAACAACTGAAAAGATGCTGGAAGAGTGCCTGACGCCATCTGTCAAGCATGGTGGAGGTAATGTGATGGTCTGGGGTTGCTTTGGTGCTGGTAAAGTGGGAGATTTGTACAAGGTAAAAGGGATTTTGAATAAGGAAGGCTATCACTCCATTTTGCAACGCAATGTGGACAGCGCTTGATTGGAGCCAATTTCATCCTACAACAGGACAATGACACAAAGCACACCTCCAAATTATGCAAGAACTATTTAGGGAAGAAGCAGGCAGCTGGTATTCTATCTGTAATGGATGGCCAGCGGAGTCACCAGATCTCAACCCCATAGAGCTGTTGTGGGAGCAGCTTGACCGTATGGTACGTAAGAAGTGCCCATCAAGCCAATCCAACTTGTGGGAGGGCCTTCTGGAAGCATGGGGTGAAATTTCTCCCGATTACCTCAGCAAATTAACAGCTAGAATGCCAAAGGTCTGCAATGCTGTAATTGCTGCAAATGGAGCATTCTTTGACGAAAGCAAAGTTTGAAGGAGAAAATTATTATTTCAAATAAAATTTATTATTTCTAACCTTGTCAATGTCTTGACTATATTTTCTAGTCATTTTGCAACTCATTTGATAAATATAAGTGTGAGTTTTCATGGAAAACACAAAATTGTCTGGGTGACCCCAAACTTTTGAACGCTAGTGTATATAAGTAACAATAATAAATAAGGAAATACTATGGTCATGAAGGGGTGTACTTGTTCTGCAACAATGTTTCGGTAGGTGGTACGTGTCATATTTTCAGCTGCATGAATGCCAAGAACCAAAGTTTCCCAGTAAAAAATTGCCCAGAGCATCAGACTGCCCTTGCCGGCTTACCTTCTTCCAGTAGCTAATCCTGGTGCCATCTCTCACCCAGGCAAGTGGTGCACACGCATCTAGCTGTCCACAAAATGCAAAAAGGAAACATGATTCAACACAGCAGGCAAGGGTCCAGTTCTGATGCTCATGTGCCCATTGTAGGCACTTTCAGCGGTGGACAAGGGTCCTCATGGTCAATCTGCGATGCACTGTGTATTCTGACATTTTTATATCATAGCCAGGATTAACTTTTTCAGCAAATTGTGCTATAGTAGCTCTTCTGTGAGAACGGAACAGACCAAACAGGCTAGCCTTTATTCCCCACGAGCATCAATGAAACTTGGGTGCCTATGACCCTGTCACCGCTTTGCCGGCTTTCTGTCCTTGGACACTTTTGGTAGGTACTAACCTCTGCATAGCCCATAAGACCTACAGTTTAGCTCTGACCCAGTCATCTAGGCATCACAATTTGGCCCTTCTCAAAGTCACTCAGAACCTTACCCTTGCCCGTTTTTTCCTGCTTCCGCTAAATAAGCTTCAATAACTAACTGTTCATTTGCTGCCCAATTTATCCCATCCCATAACAGGTGCCATTGTAATCAGATAATCAATGTTATGGTTGAACTGTGCATTTGCATACAGTTTAGTGTTCCTAACAAAGTTGAAGGTTAATGGAATCTACTAAACATTGGTACTGTGTTTGAGGGCTCATGCACACAAGCAGATTATGGCTTTTCACAATCTTGGAGTTGTACAAACCTGTAATAGAGCGCATATAGCTTTTTTATGGGGCCCCATTGTATCTTCATATGAGTCTAAATCTACATGGAGGCATTCATAGTTTTTGATTTAGGTTACGACCAGTGTAAAGGCACACAGCGTATCCGCCTCGGCGGCAGGGAATTCCAGCCGAGAAACCTCACCAAATTGTGGTGCAGTTTGTCAGCCGGAATGTCTGCTGCGGAAAACAAAAGAGAAATTTAAAAAATGCCCATACTTACACTCTGACGTCCTGCAGATCGGCCTCCTGGGATGACGTTTTATCGCATGTGACCGCTGCAGCCTGTGATTGGTTGTAGGTCCCATTTGCTGAAACGTCGTCCTAGGATGCCGGCCTGGACGAAGAAGCACAGAATTCTGGGTAAGTATAAGATTATTTTTTTTCTGAGTTGGTATTTTTTTCTGCGGAACTTCAGCTTTTCCGCTGCAAAAATCACATCTACTACTTCTTGCAGGTTTTACCTCCCCATTGAATCCAATGGAGAAAACTGCAACAAAAAAGCAGGGATTGCGCAAATACAATTGTCACACTGCAGATTATTGTTCAAATCTTATCCACTCTGCTGCTACTGCATTATGCTGCGGATTTTTAAGAATTCCATTGTGGAAAATCTGCAGTATTTAGGCTAATTGTGAACTTACCCTATGGGTCAGTTCACACGTTGCGTAAATACTTTGGATTTTCCACAACAGAATTTGTTGCGTTAAATCCGCAGGAAAATACAGCAGCAGTGGATGAAATAAAACAAGTCTCAACCACACACTGCATAAATACGGAGCAGGAAAAAAACGCTCGGAAGTTAACCTGCGGTGCAGAATTTTATTTTGCAGCATGTCAATTGTATTTGTGTAAATGCTGCTTATTTGTCGTGGGTTTTCCCCATTGAATTCAATGGCGATGTAAAACCCGTAACAAATAGCAGTTGTTGCATTTTTTTTGCAGTGGGTTCGCAGTGATTTCGCCACAAAAAAACGCAACTCAGAAAAAAAAATATATTATACTTACCCAGGACTCTGTGTTTCTTCCTCCAGGCCCGGCCTCCTGGGATGACGTTTTATCCCATGTGACCGCTGCAGCCAATCACAAGCTGTAGCGGCGATCACATGGGAAGAAACGTCATCCTAAGGCCTGATTTACATGAGCGTGTGCGTTTTGCGCACGCAAAAAACGCACCGTTTTGCATGCGCAATAGGCACTTAACAGCTGCGTGTGTCATCAGTGTATGATGCGCGGCTGCGTGATTTTCGCGCAGCCGCCATCATTATGACACTCCGTTTGGATGTTTGTAAACAGAAAAGCACGTGGTGTTTTTCTGTTTACATTCAGAGTTTGACAGCTGTTGCGCGAATCACGCAGTTCGCACGGAAGTGCTTCCGTGCGACTTGCGTGGTTTTCTTGCACCCATTGACTTCAATGGGTGCGTGATGCACGAACAGCGCACAAAGAAAGGACATGTTGTGAGTTTTATGCAACGCACTCGCGCTGCGCAAAATTCACGCACTGTCTGCACTGCCCCATAGCCTAATATAGGTGCGTACAACACGCGTGAAAAGCATGCGCGTATATTACGCTCGTGTAAATGATGCCTTAGAGGCCGGGCTGGATGAAATCAGATGGCCGGACTCCTGTGATGACGTTCATCCCCTGTGATTGGCTGAAGCGGTTTCCTGGGATGAAACCGCATCCTAGGAGGCTGGCCTGCTAGCAAAGTGCTGCAGTTTTCCACAGCGGACATTCCGGGCGAAAAACTGCACCACAGTTTTTTGCGTTTTTTCGGCTGGAATTCCCTGCGGCGTACAGGGCGGATACGCTGCATGCTTTTACGCAGCGTATCCGCCCTGTGTGAACTCAGCCTATTAGTACACCATAAGGCCTGATTTGCACGAGCGTGTGCGTTTTGCGCGCGCAAAAAACGCTGCGTTTTGCCCGCGTTTGTCCTGCGTATGCACTGCGTATACGCAGCGTTGGTGCGTTTTAAACGCGTGCACGCCTAGCGTTTGTATCGCGCGTAAAAAACGCAGAGGGGATTAGTGGGACGGCCGCCTACAAATAGGCCAGCTGGCCCAACCCCTGCTTGCTGGTAGAAGTCTGTTTCGAACCTTATTTCCGACTCTGCAGAAACCACAGTGTGTGTTTTTCCCTTCACGTTGGAATCGCCTTGACACCCAACTATTATGGCTTCGCCAGCGCTGGCGCGTGTGCTGCTTCTCTGGATGATCTCACGTCGGTTTGGCGAGCGCCGACACATGCTGCAGCACCAGACGCCTGGAAGAAGTCGCATTTGGGTTCATCCACTTGTGGGCCAACGTACAATAAAAGGCCATTTCCATACCCTGTATGAGGACTTACGCCGGCATCCAGACAAATTTCGAGCCTTCTGCCGCATGTCTGTGGCCACATTTGACCTTCTGCTTGAGCAAACTCGCTCTGGTCTCACCTACCAGAATACCAACATGAGACGCTGCATTTCGGCTGAGGAACGGCTGCTTGTGACCTTGAGGTATGTGTGAAGCTGCTAGAACTTAGTCCATGCCGCTGTCTGCTTCACCAGCCCCCCACTAACATGTGTTCTGTCTTTCTTTTTCTTTCTCGTTCTTTTCTATATTTCTGGCCACAGGCAATAGTTATCATTCGTTGCATTTTGAATTTCTTTTGGGAGTGACCACCATTTCCTTAATTGTCATATCCACCTGTGTCGTGTTGTGGCAGAGGTTAAAGAGCACGGTCATGCCTCAGCCCACGACAGAACAGTGGCTAAGTATTTCAGAGGGATTTCTTAGAGCTACTGAATTTCCAAATTGCATTGGTGTCCTTGACGGCAAACACATTCGTGTGAGAAAACCCCCACGCAGTGGCTCGCAATACTATAACTACAAGCAGTATTTTTCTATGGTATTGTTAGCCTTGGCGGACACTAATTATTGTTTCACTATTGTTGACATTGGCTCGTATGGAAGCTCGGCAGATGCACGCATATTCCGTACATCAAGAATGGGGAAGCGACTCGTGAATAGGCGACTGGCGGTGCCGGAACCCTCCATCCTCCCGGGCTCCAGCGGGCCCCCAATCCCGTATGTAATCGTTGCGGATGAGGGGTTTGCACTCACAAGGCAAGTCATGCGTCCCTTTGCAAGAAGGGGCTTGGATGACCGTCGGCGCATGTTCAATCTCCGCCTGGGCCGAGCTCGGAGATGTGTGGAATGTGCCTTTGGCATTATGTCGAACAGGTGGCGTGTCTTTCTGTCAACAATGCAATTGTCCATGCAGAATGTCACACGTGTTATACAAGCGGGTGTAGTTCTGCATAACTTCTGCCGCATTAATGATGCTAACTTTGATGCTGAATATATCCTAACACATGCAGGCACCACTGACAATGTCCCTGTGATTCCTCTTGGCCGATCTGTCTCCTCCGGCCTTCGAGTGCGTGATACTTTGGCGGCATATTTTGAGTGCCCATCTGGACCAGCACCGTGGGGGGCTGATGACCTTTGAAGGGGTGTATGTTGTTTGGCGGCTTCCCTACCCACGTCACATGTGACCATGTTTTAATTTTGTGTTTTTTTGGGGTTGGGGTTGGGTTAGGGACTCGCAAAACATGAGGACCCTTGACGCGGGTTGCGAGCTTACATCTCTCGGGGTTTGAGCAGGACTTTAGACAGTTGCCGACTTACTTTCCCCAGATATCCTGTTGTGCCGACTACAGTTAGGAAAGTCCAATTGCAAGTGTACTTAGTTTGCTTCGGGGCGCATGGCAGGACCTAAACTTTGCCATCGCTTGCAAGCCATGTCAAACCCCGAGAGCTTAACTAAAACCTCATATCACGTGGGCATGCATTGGCCCAAAAGGCCAGAAGTGTGTGAGAGTGTAGGCAAAGGAAATGTGTTGCAAACCTTGTGTTGTGTGGTATAAATGAATAACAACACGAATTCAAACTATTAACCATGAAACAGTTTATTTATGTCTTAGGACCAAACACAAACTTTTAGTAGCAAAGCATAGACACCAACATGGTGTAAAGTAATCCAAATCAAAAACATGAGCCCACAACAAACGTGGCCAGGCCTGCACCACACATAACTGTGGCGTCCAAATCTATTGGCACCAACACACTCACAGGTGTTGATATTGTTGTCCTGGGGAGGCATACGCCTGCATTTCAGCACCACTATGCTGGACCTGGAGCTGGGTAGGTTGTTCCTTGCCAGCATAGTGGTGCTGATGTTGTGGGTGCAATGTTGGCCCTGCGAAGTGGGGAGCCATAGGGCGCATGTACGGATGCGGCCGGCCCATCTGGGGGACAGGGTGGAATTGGGCAGGCACCTGGGGCATGGATGGCGGCATGTATGCACTGCGCCATTGCTCTATCGCCGTGAAACAGATGTTTGGATTGTGGGGCGGTCTGCAAGCGTCGATCAATGTGACTATCGATGCCTGCAGACGGCCCATACGATCCATGGGCACCAGGCGTAGGAGGGGGACTATGCTGCGGCCGAAGGCATCATTCCCGTCCTCTTCTGCGGCTCGCCTAAGATAGTCGAGGACCCGAGTATCGACCTGGGCAGCTGTGGAGGGCTGTGGTGCACGAACACGGCGACTGCGGGCACGCACGGGGCGCTCCTGTGCAGGAGAGGCGACGGGCCCTGCAGACTGGCCAGGTGCGGGCTCCTGGGTTGTCGGCTCGGGGCTGTGCGGCAGGACATTCGGAGCAGGAGGTTCGCGCAGAGACTCCCCCACGTCAGTCTCCTCTGCGGTGTCCTCCAAATTGTCGGTGGTTCTACAATGAGAAAAAAACGTAAGAATACAATATAGAACATTGCCCACACCAACACGTTGGCAAACAGGACATTGCCAAACACACATTAGACACATGCAAAGGCATAAACTCTTACGTGCGCATATCCATGATGTCCTTCAAGAACATGAGCTGCTTGGTGTAAATGTATGGGCGTTTGCAAGATGCCCCATCTCCGCTGCGACCCTTGTCACCCATCTCTCGCCTAAATTGATCACGGCAGCTCCGCCACCGTGTCTTGATATCTTGGACTGTTGGATGTAACAAAAACATAACACTCCATCAGAACTATCACCTCTCACTTCTAAATGAAGGGCCCTGCAGTGGCAATGACGTGGGACACGGGGATGCACCTGCTCCACCTAAGTTTTGCGTGCTAATGAGCGGACTACACATACAGGGCCCCAGGTCTTCTATAGGGATGACAGGCATTGACAGAAAATGCGTGGTACTCACCCAACCGAGTGCGGTCCCGGGTTCGGCCAGTCTCCCACTCTAGCTCAAACAGGTTCTGGGCGACCAACTCCCATGCGTCCTCCTTTACCGTCCTGTTGTGGTACTCCTCTGATCGGGTGTCCCATATTGCAGGATGGTCCTGGACAAACAGGATGAGGCGCTCGACATCCATCCCGCGCGGCATGGCAGTAGAATCGATGACACGCTGAAAGCAACCTTGAGTCTCCAGGCACTGGCTAGGCTTGCCCACTCGCACTGGAAACGCAGGCACTTCCTGGTTTGGGTTTGCTTTGTCTAGCTTTATAGACTCTTTTGCATGGACATAACAGCTCTTGCGTGATTTTCGCGCATGCAACGCAGGAGCGTCCGTGTGTCATGCGTTGTTTTCACGCACCCATTGACTTCAATGGGTGCGTGTTGCGTGAAAAACGCACGATTATAGAACATGTCGTGAGTTTTACGCAACGCACTCACGCTGCGCAAAATTCATGCATCGTCTAAACTGCCCCATAGAGTAATATAGGTGCGTACGACACGCGTGAAAAGCACGCGCGTCGCACGCGTGTATATTACGCTCGTGTAAATGAGGCCTAATACAAATCTTTAGGGACTCCATGTGCCTCTGCATACGTTCCGTGCACATGACTGCCATGTGCATGATGCCCTATGATCACTATGTTCTGTAATAGCTGTATTACAATAATATATAAAATGAAAGGGTTTGGTCTTGGTAGTACAAAGTAACATAATGCACTGTTGATGAAATTGGTTCAATTACCTCCTCAGACACAAAAGTCTGCCACTGGTTGCTTATAATTGAATCTTTTATAGGTCATTGAAGCAGCACTATTTTGCTGGCAGACATTCAGTACTTAGATGTTTTCTCTTTACATATGTACAGGTTATAGCTGTGTGGATTTGGGAGTCTGTCTTTTACATTGGTTGAATTAAATTCCATGCTGTCAACTTTGCAGACAAAAAAAATATACTGCTCCATAACCCTTCAGTTTTTCTTGGCACCTAGACATCTACATATTGTAGCTGCAAAAGCCACTATGAAGCTGAGAAGAAGAAAGTAATAATGGTAATGAATCGCAGGTTTCCTGCATTTTAAACAGAATTTAGAAATAATTATTGAAAATGGATTGCAGGCTGTAGACAGAATCCTGAGGAAGAAAGTGAGCTTTGAATTTATGGGAGTACCAATTGTTTTCTTTTCCTTGTATGTACAGAACACACCCTGATCACACACCTTCTTAAAATATGAGCTCTGAAAGCCTTGCGTTCCCCCTTGTATTTATCAGAAATTTAGTGCTGGTTTCAGAACAGGGTCACGCTACAAGCCAAGAATATGTGGCAATAGTGAAAAAACCTTTGTTTGAGGGGCTCCGCTGTACGGCATAAATACAGCTGTAATTTCCATATCTACTCTTTGTTAAAATTTGGTATTGATCCCTAGGAATGTTCTTAGGACTTTTAGATAGCATTCAACAATAACATCCAAGATCTAGAAAAGCCACTGACTTATATGGTAACAGGCATGGAATTTCTGGAAAATTGACATGAAAACATTTTGCCCCACCCCACAGTGGTCTATGGGGGGAGTGAAGGTGAAGTCAATGGTAATATCCCTGCTGATCTAGGGTAGTAAAAGAATAGTAAAACGGTTAAAGGTGTATTCTCATCTTGGGCATTTATGGCATATCCACAGGATATGAGCTACGCTGTTTCCAGAACTACCATAGAATAGAAAAAAGTCTGCACCCGCATCTATCGGACATTTATGGCAAACCCTGTGGATATGCAATAAATGTCCAAGATGAGAATACCCCTTAAATGTTAGCATCTCTGGTGGTCTAGGGCCAAGGTTCTCAACCTGTGGTACACTCCACAGGGTACACGCTATGTCCTTAGTCTGTAGTTTTTGTAGGTATAGCAATGTGTATTATCTTAGACTTAGGGATACTCTGATGTGATTTAGTTGAGATGGGGGTCCTTTTAAATTATAACTGGTGTTCATTGGGTAACTCACGTTTCCACACTCTAGCATTGTCTCTGCATGCTGTGACAAGAAGCTGAACATAATGGCTGATACTGTTCAGCTTCCTTCTCCAGAACCACGTTGGAGGGTTAAAGTCTCATCTGCCCTGCACCGCAGGGACACAGTGCCAGCAGTCTGGGGCAGGGGCGTAGCTAGAGGCTCATGGGCCCCGATGCAAAAATTCTTACTGGCCCCCCCCCCCCCCCCCCGCAAACTTCTCATGGCCGACGGTCCGCTTTCAGCTGCATCGCTGGGTCTCCTAAGTGACCCAACAATGCAGCACTAGCAGCCGGGGCGTCACTAAGGCTGGGTTCACACACACTATTTACGGACGTAATTCGGGCGTTTTAGCATTGAATTACGTCCGAAAATGCGGCTCAAAATCATCGGCAAACATCTGCCCATTCATTTGAATGGGACTTACGATGTTCTGTGCCGACGGTCATTTTTTTTTACGCGCCGCTGTCAAAAGGCGGTGCGTAAAAAAGACGCCCGCGTCAAAGAAGTGCCTGTCACTTCTTCAGACGTAAATGGAGCCGTTTTCCATGGACTCCATAGAAAAACAGCTCCAATTACGTCCGTAATGGACGCAGCAAAAGACGCCTGCACATGCCTTTACGGCTGAAATTACGGTGCTGTTTTCTCCTGAAAACAGCACAGTAATTTCAGCCGTAACGGACGCTGCCGTGTGAACATACCCTCAGGGCTTAAAATGTCAGGGAAATAGCCCCAATACATGTGTCCGCCCAAAAAAAAGTGTGTATATGAGACAGCATAGCATATCTATAGCACTACGACCCTATAAACTATGGATAGGATTAGATACAGTGGCTGAGCAGACAGTATCACACATGATAGGATTAGATACAGTGGCTCAGAAGGCAGTATCACACATGATAGGATTAGATACAGTGGCTCAGAAGGCAGTATCACACATGATAGGATTAGATACACAGCTCAGCAGACAGTATCACACATGATAGGATTAGATACAGTGGCCCAGCAGACAGTATCACACATGATAGGATTAGATACAGTGGCTCAGCAGACAGTACCACACATGATAGGATTAGATACAGTGGCTCAGCAGACAGTATCACACATGATAGGATTAGATACAGTGGCTCAGCAGACAGTAACACACATGATAGGATTAGATACAGTGGCTCAGCAGACAGTATCACACATGATCGGATTAGATATAGGGCCCAGCAGACAGTATAATACATGATTGGATTAGATACACAGCTCAGCAGACTGTATCACACATGATAGGATTAGATACAGGGCCCAGCTCGCTGACATTGCGGCTCCAGCGCTGGACCCAGGATAGGTAAGAATAATAATTTTGCTTCTTTATGTGTTACTGATTATTTTTGTGTGTTTGTGTTTTTTTACAGGTTCGGTTGTTGGACTTCGGATTCGAGGACTTCAATGACGGCGTTTTTTTTATTCTCAATAAAATGGTTAATGAGGGTTGTGTTTTTTTATTTCAATAAAATATTTTTTCTATGTGCTTGTATCTTTTTAAACTTTATTATCACCGCCTTAGTAATGGCCGCTGGCTGATTGACAACCTCCATTACTAAGGCGAGGCTTAATGTTAGCCGGTGCAGAGGCTACAGTAACCCCCATTATTACCCCGGTACCCACCGCCACCAGGGGTACTGGGAAGAGCCGGGTACAAACCAGTACCCGACCATCTGTAGTGACGGGCAGGCACCGGGGAGGCCGCAGGCTGGTAGCATTAGGCTGGGGAAGGCCAAAAACAGTGGCCCTTCCCACCCTTGTAATGCTGCCTGCTGCTGCTGTGTTGTATCTGGCTGGTTATGAAAATTGGGGGGGACCCGACATCGTTCTTTCCAATTATTTTTTATTTAAATGACGTGGGGTCCCCCCCATTTTCATAACCAGCCAGATACAATAAAGCAGCAGCAGGCAGCATTACCAGGATGGGAAGGGCCACTGTTTTTGGCCTTTCCCCTCCTGATAATACCAGCCTGCGGCCACCCCAGTGGCCGACCATCACTACAGATGGTCAGGTACTGGATCGTACCCGGCTCTTCCCAGCACCCCTGGTGGCGGTGGGTACCGGGGTAATAAAGGGGGTTAGTGTTCGCCTCTGCACCGGCTAACACTAAGCCCCACCTTAGCAATGGACACTGTCAATCAGCCGGCGGCCATTACTAAGGCGGTAGTAATATAGTTTAAAAAAAAAACACAAAGACATAGAAAAAATATTTTATTGAAATAAAAAAAAAACCCACACAACCCTCATTAACCATTTTATTAATAAAAAAAAAAGCCGTCATCGAAGTAGTCCTGGAATCCGATGTAGTCCAACGACCGAACCTGTAAGAAAACACACAAAAAATGATTAGTAACACGTGTGTTAGGGTATGTGCACACACACTAATTACGTCCGTAATTGACGGACGTAATTCGGCCGCAAGTACCGGACCGAACACAGTGCAGGGAGCCGGGCTCCTAGCATCATACTTATGTACGATGCTAGGAGTCCCTGCCTCTCCGTGGAACTACTGTCCCGTACTGAAAACATGATTACAGTACGGGACAGTTGTCCTGCAGCGAGGCAGGGACTCCTAGCGTCGTACATAAGTATGATGCTAGGAGCCCCGCTCCCTGCACTGTTCGGTCCGGTACTTGCGGCCGAAATACGTCCGTCAATTACGGACGTAATTAGTGTCTGTGCACATACCCTAAGGCTTAGATACAGGGCCCATGTGTGATACTGTCTGTGGGACCCTGTATCTAAGCCTACCACACTGTAGGCTTAGATACAGGGTCCAGCAGACAGTAATCTTATACAGTATAAGATTACTGTGTGCTGGGGCCATGTATCTAAACCTACAGTGTGGTAGGCTTAGATACAGGGCCCAGCAGATAGGATCACGCATGGGCCATGTATCTAAGCCTACCATGTGATTGGCTTAGATACAGGGCTCAGCAGACAGGATCACACAATCTGTGATCCTGTCTCATGGGCCCCCTAAGCCTGCTACATCATAGGCTTAGGGGTTGTGCAGTCCCTAAACATTGATGGCCTATCCACAGGATAGGCCATCAATAGCTGATGTGTCGCCCGGGACCCGCAAATCAGCTGTTTTGAAGGGGCCGCAGCCCTCGTACGAGAGCTGCTTCCCCTTCATTTCACTACTCGCTCACACTGTGAATCGCCGACACCGATTCACAGTGTGACCGGAATGAAGTGACAGGAATGAAGGGGAGCAGCTCTCGTACGAGTGCTGCGGCCCCTTCAAAACAGCTGATTGGCGGGTCCCGGGAGTCAGACCCCGCCAGTCAGGGCTAACCTTACCTTCCTCTTCGGCCGCGGCGGGAGTTCTGTAGTCTCGATGCTGTGCGCGGCGGCATAGCGCTGTGACGTCATGCGCTGCGCACAGCGCTTCACGTCAGGACCTCCGCTGCGATCCGGAACCAGGAAGGTAAGTAAAGTATGTTACTATAGTAACAGGGGCCCGCGGCCCGAGTTACTATAGTAACTTTTTATTGATGTGGTGCGGGGGGGCCGTGGGCCCCCCTGGCTTCGGGGCCCGGTCGCAATTGCGACCGCTGCGACCCCTATAGCTACGCCAGTGGTCTGGGGATAGGTTTGGGAGTACAGCTCCCAAACCGCAGAAGCGATGGCATTGTTATGGCGATGATGCTCCCAGCGTCTTACGTCATGACGAGACGCTTCCTATACAGAGTGATGGAGGTAGGCTTCCGTCGGCTCTGTATTGGGGCAAGAAGGAAAGACACAAAGGGCACCATGACGTCATGTGAAGGGGGCGGAGCCAAAGGGAGAGCGCGAAAAGGACAGGGAGAGTAAGAGAGAGACATGCTGCAGAAAAGAGTACAGGTAGGGACAGTTTGTTAGAAGAGCCTAGCTCTAGAGACAAGTACAGGCTTCCTAAAGCAAAGCCTCCTGCTGAGATCCACACAAAATGTAGAAGGTGGACCCTAGTATTGGGTCACAACCAGTGGTGCCTGATCCCCTACGTGACTGCCAATATTTGCCGTTGTACTACAATAAACAGTTGTATCAAGAACCTGTGTCGATGACAATATCACATTAACAAGTTTACACCTGCTTACAACCACATGGCTGTAAAGTTTTGGTAAAATGAAAATCTTTTCAGTCTAGCTGTCTCAAAGATTCAGTGCTAAGAAAATCTTAGGTAAAAAGGATCTGCCACAAGTTTAGTAATGCCCAATCTCCGAGCTAATCTAATAGACACTGTCACACTGATAATGCTAGTTAAAATTGTGTCCCAAAAAGTTTATTATTTTGAAAGTTATGAGCGTTTTTCTAGATATGCAAATGAGCTAAACTAGACAAGTGAGCGTCAACACCAGCGATTCTTGTGAGGTGGAGCTCCCTCACAGCCTCTGACCTATCAGCAGCATGAAGCTGCTTCACACAGTGTGAGAGACTGAGGCTGGAGGAAGGGGGGCACTTAAAACAGCCATGTCTCTGGCAGTGGACCACCTAGAACAGTGGTTCTGGTGTCATATGAAAGATGAGATTCGAATCGCAGTTCTAGCTCTCAAAGAGGTATCACCAGTTGAAAACACAGTCGGGAATGGAAGCTATATACTATATGATCACGTTGTGTTGCTGGGCTAGGAAGAGGAGAAATGTATGACGCTGATTGGACCACGTCATACAGAAAACATTACACCGCCCAGAGTGAAAAGAAAGAGTAATCCCCCCCCCCTTTAACAAGTATAGCCAAATTAGCATATTTAGAAAAATGCACATAACTTTGCAAATAATAAAAGTTTTTGGGAAAAAATTACACTGTAGTTATCAGCGCCTATTAGATTAATAAGGAGATAGGGCATTAAGAAATTAGTGACAGATCTTTAAGCACAAAAGGTGACAAAGCTCTTTAGAGATTAGGAAGACTGGCAACCATCATAACATGATCTTCCCTATTAACACCCAGAATGCTGCTGCATGGATCATTTATGTGGCTAAAGCTGCTTGTAGACATTTGTTTTTTTTTGTTTTTGGGAGGTTTTTTTTATGGCAGAACTTGTTGCTGAAGGCAGAGGATTGCTCATTTTAGGCAGGATTCACACGACCGGGTCGTTCCCGAGCCCGAGTATCGGCCGGTAAAATCGGCCATTCTGCCCGGCCGGTTTGCATAAAGTTATGCATCCGTGCCGGGCCGGGCAGATCCGGACAGTGACATCAGCGGCAACTCCTGAAGGGGAATCCCCATGTGTTCGGGGATTCCGCTTCAGGAGTTTCCCCTGATGTCACTGCCCAGATATGGACAGAGACATCAAGCGCTCTGTCCAGGAGCGGAATCCCCGAAAACACGGGGATTCCGCTCCTTTAAGGAGCTAAAGTGCGGCTAGCACATAGCAGAGCGGGGAGATACCTCCCTGCTCTGCTATAGTGGCGTCGCTGCAGTAGTAGCAGCCGCAGCGGCAGCAGCTGCTGCTACTAGCGGCGCCATCGAAGGTGTCGCCGAGCCAGGGTGCTTTTAACAAGCAGGGGAAGGGAGCCAGCGCAGCGCTCCCTCCACCTGCTGTACACCCCGGCCCTGCAACACCGTGTACAGCGATGCCATTCGTCAGAATGGCATCAACTCCTCCTCCTCACATGCACTCTGCGCTGTGAGGAGGAGGAGATAGAGCACAACCGCCGGGAAACCCGGCCATCACTCGGAACACATTCCGGTGATGGCCGTGTAATACCCGGCCCCATAGACTTCTATGGGAGCCGGGCGGCCGGGTGCCCGGGCAAAGATTGAGCATGTCCTATTTTTTGACGGCCGGATTTCCCGGCCGTCAAAAAATCGGTCGTGTGAATAGCCCCATTAGGGGTCTATCATTCCTAATGCAGACGGGTGCCGGCCGATTTATGAACGGCCGGCACCCGGCCGGGAAACCCTGCCGTGTGAATGAGGCCTTAGATTTTGCTGTTTTTGACAAATATGTTTGTTAATGGGAGGATTGGTGTGTTAACTGCATAACTTGTTAACAACTTTCAAATGACACTAATATTATGCCTATGGGTGGCTTAAAGGTGCTGTCTGAGACTGGCAAAAAGGATAAACTTTTTTTCCAGGAACTGTGCCACACTTGTCCATGGGTTGCGTCTGGTATTATAACCCCATACAAGTGACAACCCGTTTCAGGACTTGTCGTCTGTATTCTTAGAACGTTTTTATTTTTTCACACAAAATTTACTATTGCAATCTATAGATCTAAATAGCTAAACTGCATAATTTCTAAATTTCTCTTATCGTGCCTCCAGCCCATGAAACATTATTTGGCAATAAGGATACTTATAGCATGCCTGAATGACTACATTGACCACTTTTTGATAAATTGTCATATGTAATCTTGTCTAGAAATGATTCATGCACTTATGGCTGCTTATTTTGTGCTCTAAAGCCTGGGTGTGTAGTGCTGTTACAGATATCAAACCCTTTGTGTTGTACTTGAGACTACATTTGCTTGAAACTACATCTTATATAAGTGTTTATATTTCCATCGTTCTTATGTGGTTTTCACTTAACATGGCAAATGTATAGTAAACATAGTATATGTAAGGAAGAAAAAAAGGGACAAGGGAAATCCTGGGAAAAATAGGCACTTGGGTCAGGAGTTATAAAAATATTAAAAGTTTTAATTATCAATAAGTATAAAATATATGCAAAACAAAAATCAGCATCATATGTGATCCTACATCACAGAGAAGACATCATAAACCTGGCCGGATAAAAGTATGACCACTAAAATGAGGGATTAGCATACATAATTAGAAAAGTAGATGTACTGACCTAAAGCACATGGAAATATTTCTTAAATAATATGTAACAATACAATACAATGCAGATCATATATGTACAGAGGAAATATTGCAAAAATATAATCCAAAAGGCATGTAAATACATAAATCCCCAGCGATAAGAATAAGGTAATCAAATTCACAATGGTAACTCACCGCGTGAGCTAAATAGAAAATTGTAGTATAAGGATGGCGTCAGCCCAAGATGTGTGAAAAATGGGAGCTGATGATACCAATGGCAGCAAGGACTTAAAAATTTAAAGGCAATGAGCACATGGGTACAAATATACAACAAACACTGTCAGGCCCATATTGTTGTGTGCAGCATAGGTAGACCATAGAGCCAATCAAAAAATATCCTGAACAATAAGGCAGATAATTAACAATTCTGCAATTGTGAAAGCAGAAATATCATAAAGTCAATTAGACCATATACTCATCCGCCATAAAGAAACCTCATTTGAAATGGGCTTGGAATGGATCACAGACGATGATCTGGCAATATGATTCAACGGCCAGCCAACGAAATGGTCAGCAAAATGGTCTCCACAAGAAGGTAAATGTTGTAATATTTGTCCCAGAAATGGGTGAAGGACAGTTGAACAGGGCTATTCTTCTTCACAGACTCTGCAACATAGCGAACAAAGAAATAGGAAACCAGAGAAGGGGAGGCTTAAGGTCCTATTACGTCGGCTGATTTTGGCTGGTGCAACGAGCACTGATCAACGAGACAGCTCGTTGATCGGCGCTCGTTTGCTCCAATCACAAGGAACTATGAATGGGGACGAGCGTTCGTTACTCTGATCGCTCGTCCCCATCCATTATTACACAGGGAGATATGCTGCCGACAACGATAATATTTAAATTTTTTAAAACGTAACAATCAGCAGATGAACGAATTTGCTCGTTCATCTGCTGATCGCTGCCCTGTTTACACAGGACAATTATCGTCAACGAGCGTTCTATGAATGATCTTTTGCCCCATAATTGCCAAGTGTAGAACCCCCTTTAGGGTCCTTTTACACTGGCAGATTTTAATATAGCACTTCAATCAGTACTCGTTTAGCTCCATTTACATGGAGCAATCTTTGTATTTTATTGAGATGAACGAGATCATTTGTCACCACACAGTTTGCATAGTCAGCAGCAGATCCCCTGTTGACGCCGTTCTGGAGATATCGGTGCCAATAAAAATGGCACCCGGTATGCAAATTTGCCCCTGTATTGTCAGTGGGGAGTTCCTGGACATGGAAAGGACAGGGGGTGTGATAGTCAGTGCTCTGACACTGTCCAATCAGCTGCAGACAGTGTCAGAGCAGCTTCTGCTGTGTGATCTCTCCCGCGATATCACAGTCTTCTCATCACTGGCTGATCGGGCGCCAATAATAATGGCATCGATATCTCCAGAACTGAGGAGGCTAGACAGGTAATTAAAAGTGCCCCAGGGTCTGTGCAGCAGTGCCTATCACATGGTGGACTCAGCTGCACACGATGGGGTAGTGAAAGGTTCTCTTTAAAGGGGTTGTCCGAGACTTTAAGAAATAAAATAGGCTACTGGATATGTTAAAAAAATATAGAAAGAAAATAAACAATACTCACCTGTTAAATCCCCTGGTGGTCCCCACTGGTCTTTGTTTACTTGAACTGCAGTGATGATGTGCTGTACATCCATGTTGTAACGTCCATGGCCGCGGGCCGTCGGGTTTACTCACCCACCCACGCCCGCAGCCATGGATCCGTGAGCGCTGGTCCCTGTCTCCTTCCTAGGAGACGCCAGCGCTCACTTCCGCTCCGTCCTGCTGTGTCCCGTAGGGTGCGCGCGCTCGCTCGCGCACGGCCTTAAAGGGCCAGCGCGCGCACAAATTATTTCGTCATCATCATCAACTGCCCTGATTTACTGGTCTATAAGAAGGCCCCAGGCCTTCTGATCCTTGCCTGAGCGTTGTTAGTCTATCCCAGTCTGTCTCGCAAACGGTCCCTTAGTGTCTCCCGTTCCAGCTGTTACCCGTGCCCGGTTACCATTCCTGTATTCCGTATTGTTCCAGTTCCTGTTCCTACCAGCATTGGAGTAGTGTCTTCTGCCACGTCCAGTGTCTTCTGCCACGTCCAGTGACTTCTGCCACGTCCAGTGACTTCTGCCACGTCCAGTTTCGTCTGCCACGTCCAGTGTCTTCTGCCACGTCCAGTGTCTTCTGCCACGTCCAGCGTCTTCTGCCACGTCCAGCGTCCTCTGCCACATCCAGTGTCTTCCGCTTCATCGGATACTGCCCGCCACGTCTGGCGCCACCTGCCGCACCAGCCTCCATCCGTGCTGAAGCCACAGCCACCTTCCAGACTATTTCAGGTACCCAAGCATTACTGTCTGCCATTGACTTTCGCATAGACTGTGACCTGGTCAGCTGCCTCCCCGCTACGGCGGAGCGGTCTTGTGGGTCCACATACCCTGTGTCCATGACAGTACGCTCATGCCATGGAACCCGCTGGCCAGCCCAAGACCGCAGTACAGAAGATTCAGAAGGAGATGCATGACCTACGCACACGTCAGGATCAACTCCTTGAGGCGGTGAATTCTATCCTGGTCCGCCTGGATCTACTCGCTGTTCCACCTCCGGTTCTTCCTCCTGAAGCTGTTGCTGTGCCACTGCCTGTTGCTCCCCCTGTTTGTTCCGGATCCACAGTTCCTCTGCCTCTTCCTGCTCGCTATGACGGTGACCCCAGAGCATGTAGAGGATTTCTCAATCAATGCACGGTGCATTTTAGGCTATGGCCTCATCTCTTCCCCTCCGAGGAGGCCAAAGTGGTGTTTATTATCTCCCTCCTCGCTGGCAAGGCCCTTACATGGGTGAACCCAATCTTGGAGCAACAATGACCTGTATCTGCGGACCTAGCCTTGTTTCTGCAGTCCTTTCGTGTCATGTTCGAGGAGCCGGGTCGAACATCCTCTGCCGCAGCCACTTTGTTGACCCTCAAGCAAGAAGGCTCCACAGTAGGGGAGTATGCTATCTCCTTCTGTACCCTAGCAGCCGAGCTGGCATGGAACAATGAGGCACTGGTGGCGACCTTCTGGCAGGGACTGTCCTCTCACATCAAGGACGAACTGGCAGCCCGCGACCTTCCTTCTACCTTGGATGCCCTCATCCTGTTAGCCACCCGGGTTGATATGAGAATCCGGGAGCACTCTCAAGAGGTTCGTCAGGAGAGCCGGGTCCACAGACCAGCACCCTCTGTCCAGAGACCACTGTTGTCTACTCCTAGTGGGCTACCTGAAGAACCCATGCAGGTAGACAGAGTCCGGTTATCTGAACAGGAGAAGGGAGAAGCAGCGCAGACGCTCCTCTGGACTTTGTATGTATTGTGGCCTCAAGGGTCATTTTGTGCGCCAATGCCCACAGAAACCGGGAAACTCCAGTACCTAGGGTTGATTGGAGAGGCAACTCTAGGTGGACCGTCTCCAAACGTTAAAACCTCTTCCAGATTATCGATACCTGTGGCCAACGTTACTGGAGAGACATCACATCCTTCCTCCGCCTATCTTGACTCTGGAGCGGCTGCTAATTTTATCCACCAGGATCTAGTGGATCGGTTTCGACTACCCACAGTCCGTCTGGAGAGACCCCTGGCAGTTGCCTCTGTGAATGGTCTACCATTGCCTGATCCGATCATGCTCATCACTGAGACGTTGACACTACGGGTCGGAGCTCTTCACTCGGAACTGATCACCTTCCTGGTACTACGCAAGACTATCAACCCTATCCTGCTGGGTCTGCCATGGCTCCGCCTACACGCCCGACACTTGACTGGAATTCTGGAGAGGTTCTTCAATGGGGTTCCAGATGCCATAGCCATTGTCTGTCACAAATCCGTCCTGTTATGCCCCCTCTGCCTCAATCACTCTCCGGTCTACCATCTCAGTATGCCAGTTTTGCGGATGTCTTTTGCAAACGAGAGGCTGAGACGTTGCCTCCACATCGGATTTATGACTGTCCCATTGAACTGGTTCCCAATGCTTCTCTTCCCCGTGGGCGAGTATATCCTCTCTCCTTGCCAGAGACTTTATTGATGTCAGACTATATCAAGGAGAACTTGGAGAGGGTTTTTATTCGAAAATCTCTTCGACCCTGCATTGACTACCGTGGTCTCAATCAGATCACGGTCAAGAACAAATACCCGTTGCCACTTATTTCCGAGCTCTTCGATCGCATACGAGGAGCCAAAATTTTTTCCAAGCTAGATCTGCGGGGGGGGGGCCTTTAATCTAATCCGGATTCGCCGGGGTGACGAATGGAAGATGGCATTTAACACCCGCGATGGGCACTACGAATACCTAGTGATGCCCTTCGGACTGTGTAACGCTCCCGCAGTATTTCAGGAGTTCGTTAATTATATCTTCCAAGATCTCCTCTATATGTATGTTGTAGTTTATCTCAATGATATTTTAATTTTCTCCCCAGATCTGATGACCCATCGGAGGCATGTTCGTCAAGTTCTTCTGCGACTAAGAGAGAATCGCTTGTATGCCAAGTTAGAAAAGTGCACCTTTGAAAAGAGGTCTTTGCCCTTCCTGGGCTACGTCATCTTGGATCAAGGCCTTAAGATGGACCCTGAGAAACTAAAGTCTATCCTGCAATGGCCACGTCCTCAAGGCCTAAGGGCCATACAACGGTTCCTGGGATTCGCCAATTTCTACCGGCAGTTTATTCCGAACTTTTCTTCTCTGATGGCTCCCATCTCTATCCTTACCAAGAATGGTGTGAACGCCAAGGTGTGGACTCCAAAGGCAGAGTCCGCATTCATTAGCCTCAAGAAAGCCTTCACTTCAGCTTCAATCCTCCATCACCCTGACGTATCTCGGCAGTTCTCACTAGAAGTGGACGCTTCCTCTGTTGGTGCAGGCGCACTTCTGTTCCAGAGGAGCTCCAAAGGAAAGGCAGTTTTATGTGGCTACTACTCAAGACTGTTTTCTTCTGCTAAGCGCAATTACTCCATTGGAGATCGGGAGCTACTGGCTATCAAATTGGCCCTGGAGGAGTGGAGACCTCTTCTAGAAGGCGCAGCTCACCCCATCCTGATCTTCACCGACCACAAGAACCTCACCCACCTTCAGTCCACTCAAAGACTGAATCCTCGTCAAGCCAGGTGGTCACTGTTCTTCACCCGTTTCCAATTTCTGCTCCACTACCGTCCCGCTGACAAGAACGCGAGGGCCGATGCCCTGTCCAGATCATTTGAAACGGAAGACATGGTGGAGTCCCTTCAGACTATCATAGACCCATCCTGCGTTGTCACCGCCAATCCTCTGCAGCTTAGAAATATCCCTCCGGGGAGAACTTTTGTTCGGTTGGCAGACAGAAAAAGAATTCTCCGCTGGGGACATAGTTCTAAACTAGCTGTGCACGCTGGTGTCCGTAAAACCCAAGACCTGATTGCTCGTCACTTTTGGTGGCCCACGCTACCTAAAGATGTTCTGGACTTTGTCTCTGCTTGCACGGTGTGTGCCTCTAATAAAGTGACTCACTCCAAGCCTGCCGGCCTGCTTCAACCTCTGCCTGTACCCAGTGCCCCCTGGCAGCACATCGCAATGAACTTCGTCACAGACCTTCCTCTCTCAGCAGGATGCAACACCATCTGGGTGGTGGTGGATCGGTTTTCTAAGATGGCTCATTTTATCCCGCTGACCGGCCTACCTTCTCCTCCCCGACTGGCGAGTCTCTTCATTCAGCACATCTTTTGCTTGTATTGCTTGCCTCTTCACATTGTGTCCGACCGGGGGGTTCAGTTCACCTCTTAAGTTCTGGAGAGCCCTCTGTAAACTCCTGGATGTGAGTTTGGACTTTTCCTCAGCCTATCACCCCCAGTCCAATGGGCAAGTTGAGAGGATCAACCAGATCATGGAAAATTATCTCCGCCACTTCATCTCTTCACAGCACGATAACTGGGTACAGCTTCTTCCATGGGCCGAGATTTCATACAACAACCACACAAGTGAGTCCACCACTTCCACTCCGTTTCACATCGTGTACATTCAACATCCCAGAGTTCCTCTTCCTGTGTCGACTTCATCTCAGGTTCCCGCTGCTGACTCTGCATATGGAGACTTCCTGCAAATCTGGCAAGAGACCCGGTCCTCTATTTTGCTGGCAGTAGATCGCATGAAGCGAAAGGCAGATACTAAGAGAAGGGAGCCGCCTCAGTTTCTTCCGGGGACTAAAGTCTGGCTGTCCTTTCGGAACATTCGCTTGAAGGTACCCTCATACAAGTTCGCTCCCAGGTTCCTTGGTCCTTTCGAGATTCTACTACAGATCAACCCTGTCTCCTATAAACTGCGGCTGCTTCCTACCCTCAGAATCCCTAACTCCTTCCATGTGTCCCTCCTGAAACCAGTGGTCCTGAACCGCTACAGCAAGACTTCTAGTTCCACAGTTGCTCCCAGCGGTCCTTCTGATGTATTCGAGGTAAAGGAGATCCTGGACCGCAAGAGGGTAGGAGGAAGGACTTTCTATTTGGTGGACTGGAGAGGGTTTGGTCCTGAGGAGAGGTCCTGGGAGCCAGAAGAGAACCTCAGTGCTCCTGCTCTCATTAGAAAGTTCCTCTCTTGCTCTGGCCCCAAGAAGAGAGGGCGTTAGAGGGGGGATACTGTAACGTCCATGGCCGCGGGCCGTCGGGTTTACTCACCCCCCGACGCCCGCAGCCATGGATCCGTGAGCGCTGGTCCCTGTCTCCTCCCTAGGAGACGCCAGCGCTCACTTACGCTCCGTCCTGCTGTGTCCCGTAGGGTGCGCATGCTCGCTCGCGCACGGCCTTAAAGGGCCAGCGCGCACAAATTATTTCGTCATCATCTTCAACTGCCCTGATTTCCTGGTCTATAAGAAGGCCCCAGGCCTTCTGATCCTTGCCTGAGCGTTGTTAGTCTATCCCAGTCTGTCTCGCAAACGGTCCCTTAGTGTCTCCCGTTCCAGCTGTAACCCGTGCCCTGTTACCGTTCCTGTATTCCGTATTGTTCCAGTTCCTGTGCCTACCAGCGTTGGAGTAGTGTCTTCTGCCACGTCCAGTGTCGTCTGCCACGTCCAGTGTCTTCTGCCATGTCCAGTGTCTTCTGCCACGTCCAGCGTCTTCTGCCACGTCCAGCGTCCTCTGCCACGTCCAGTGTCTTCCGCTTCATCAGATACTGCCCGCCACGTCTGGCGCCACCTGCCGCACCAGCCTCCATCCGTGCTGAAGCCACAGCCACCTTCCGGACTATTTCAGGTACCCAAGCATTACTGTCTGCCATTGACTTTCGCATAGACTGTGACCTGGTCAGCTGCCTCCCCGCTACGGCGGAGCGGCCTAGTGGGTCCACATACCCTGTGTCCATGACACATGTGACAGCTGCAGCCGATCATTGGTCTCACCGGTGACGTGCCATACATGCTATAATCACCGCTGAGGCTAGTCATTGGCTTCATGCTTATGTATGATACATCGTCACTGCTGGATTGGCGGGGCATTTTAAAGATGAGTAATGTTTTTTTAAATTTATAATATATCATGTAGCTATTTAAATTTCTTAACGACTCAGACAAACCTTTTTAGCATCATGAAACAGAAATAAGCTTTCTGCATCAAACTCCAGAAAGAAACTTCGAAATGGACAATATTAAGGAGCTCTTCAAGAGAATTTGAACAGAAGCCATATATCATCCCATAACATCCCACTAAAATAATATGGATCAGGTTTTTTTTATTTTTTATTTATTTATAGGATATTTAAATAACATTTTTTTTTGGTTGTATGTTAGTGAGCATTGAGGAATCATGACAGATATTTGGCAAACTAACAAGCCATGATTTGCAATTCATGTGAGCATACTGCCTGTGGATTTCCAGTAGATGATTAAGACTAAGATTATGATTAAGATGTACGTAATCCTTTACACTGTGACAATTAACGGCTTTGCTTATGGGACACTGTTATTTTGAGATGGTGTAAATCTGGTTATAGATACAGAATAACTCTTACTGTTCTGCTCACGGCAGGGAATATGGGCACTCCATAGACAATTCCTGGTGTTAACCAAAAGAGAAGACAGGAAAAATCTGTCCTAGTGACATGTCAAAAGTTTTGACCAGTGGGGTCCAAATTCTAAGATTCCACTGATTGGTGAAAAGAAAGGATAAAAGTTTATTTTTGGCTGACTTGGGAGAAGTGGGGTTAACAATATACAGACTATAGAGAGCCTATACCTCGCTCTAAGCCGAAGGGGCAATGCGCTCAGCTGAGCACTTCTGCCTCTTAGTTCCAGGGCTGGATTAAGATTGGTGGAGGCCCTGGGGCAAGATATTTGTTGGGGGCCCTCATCCCATATCTGGAACCCAGGCCACTTGACCCCTTATAGCAGCCACAAAAAGGAGAGTTAGCCTCCAGTGAAGGTGGGGGTCCCAGAGGTAAGCACGACCCATTTCAATGGTAGGTAAATATGTAGACTGATAGAACTGGCCTTGGTGGAGGCACTCTAGGTCCCCAAGGAGGTGGAGGCCAGAGGCACGTGCCCCTTTGGCCCTCCCTATTATACAACTGCAGCCCGCAAATAAATATTTTAGACATGTTACTATGGTATGCCAACATATATCACCCGAACATATGCCAAAAGGGCATTTCCCAATGTATAGCCCAAATGTAGGGGAAAAAAACAATAATTTTTCAAAGGACGAGACTAGTTTTTCTAATTACAGGTACAGAACTGTTTACAGGTGTTATTTTATTGTAAAAAAAAAAAAAACTTCAAACATTAAAATGAATATGCACATAATCACACAATGCTGTCCGAGCAACATATCATATTCTTTTCAGTGCAATTGTTTGTCTTTATCATTCTGGGCAAAATATAGAATACTGCACCTCTGCGTTATCAATCCAGCTGAATGAGACCTCTAGAGTCACTACTTGACCTTTCCTATGCCTTAGCTCTGATGAAGAATAATGCACTCCAGTATCCAGCGCACATTTCTAAGTGACTGGACTCTTTGTCCTTAAAGGGGCTCACAAAGTTGAGTTACAATTAACAAGAGCGTTATTATATCGCCAATTCAAAGATTTTTACTTTTGATCTTTTTTTTTTCTTCTTTTTTTCACTTTTGATGCTCTCTGTATTATCAGGACTGATATTCTGTATGTATGTAAGTAAGAAACCAGCAATAAAATGCAATATGCAATGGATGCTTGATATAGACACATATTTAATAAACCCGAATATGATTACTTCTGAATATGACTGCACTGATTTTTCTGTACATTATTGTGCATTGTAGTTTCTTTGGTAATTCTCATGTTAAAGAATGTTAGTATTTTAGCCCACATTTTTGATCGGATTAGGCTTCTTTCACACTGCTGTTAGTATACGTTTACCTCTCTTCCATCAGAGGAAGAGAGGGTCGAAAGATTAAACAGAAAGCAATGGTCCCGTTAGAATTACCGTTAATTTCAATGGTAATTCTTTTGTTTCAGGTGCTTTCTATTTGTCTCCGTTCGCTAGGTTTACGTTTTTTAGACGGAAGCAAAACTGCAGTCTGCATAACTTTTGTTTCTGTGAAAAAAAACGGAAACCTAGTGTACGGAGACAAACGGAAAGCAACGGAAACAAAAGAATTACCATTGAAATCAATGCTAATTCTAACGGAACTGTTACTTTCCGTTTAATCTTTCGATCCTCTCTTCCACTGAAGAATATGCGGACTATTGATGACAATTTCTCATAAAAATGTGTCTATTGTATTTATTCATGAAGATTACAAAGTTAGTTATCATTTCAAAATGTGTCCTTCTAGGTGAGGATGGGGTATTGTCTTAGGATTTGTTCACACTATTTTTAATAGGTTCCGTCTGGGATTCTATAGGGGATCCCTATATTTTTGATGGCAAGAATAGCACAGTCTCCAGCGTTATTCATGCTGTCAAAAATACTGGAAATACTACCTTGATCCACACCTTCACTATTCATGTTTTTAGTACTATTATAATTTTTCTATGTCATCAAAATAATGGTTCTGAAGTCCTGCTAATCTGACATCGCCAAAAAATAGCCCTAGTACAATATTACCAATAAAACACTAATGTTCCGGCATTTTCAAGGGCGGATTATAAAGTGCAGTAGTCAGAAAGCTGGGGAGCTATGCCTAAACGCCAATGTAAAGCTTATAAAGGCAACTGGTTCCACAAATTTCTACTGTCTGTGGATCCTACAGACCTTCACACAAGAGCCACTGTCAGGGCTAACATACTGTCGGTCAGACAGGACAGACTCTCTCAGTAACTTGTAGCATAGGGGTGCTGTTCAAATCCAAGCAAGGGCACCATCTACATGTCCTCACCATGTATGTGGGGGATTACTCCAAATGGGGAACAGGACTGTGAGCCACATTGGGTTCAGAAACAGATGTGAATTATTGACAAGCTCTGTGCAGTGCTGTGAAATATGTTAGCACTTTATAAACAACAGGAAATAAATTATTATAAATAATTGTTCCCCAAGATAAGCGGGATCTGCCTATTTTTCAATCACTAATCTTCCCAGCTCTTTGAAATACTATGAATTTTAACCTGAGCCAAACAGGCATGTTTATAGGGATGTCTGGGTTGATCAACCGAACAATAGGGTACAATGTCTGTGGTCACCTTTAGGGTCTGTCCAATAATCTGGCACATTTTACATTCCACAGACCTGAAAGACATCTCCTGACAAAGGTGGCAAAACGCAGGTTCAGGTGCTGAATGGGTGACTTCTCATCTTACCCTCATCATGTCCATTTAAAGTTAGTCATGTATTATTCTTGATGTTATTCAAGAGTCATCTTTTCTAGATACAGACTGCATTTACTTTAGAAAAATAGCTATTGTCATTATCTGTATATTTTGGGACTACTTTTCACTTCAGCACTTTATTGTGGATATGGCAGTGTAGGAATATTTTTACGATCCTATGTGGAAATAATTTGGATGTATTGACATCTGGTCGTAGGGGGGTTGTATTATTCTCTCATCCCTTCTGGGATTTCATTAATTGTTTGAGAGCAGTGGCGTAGCTATAGGGGTTGCAGCGGTCGCAGTTGCGACCGGGCCCACAAGCCTGGCGGTCCCGCAGGCCCCCCGTTACCATTCAGCGCGCTAATACAGTGTTTGTATGTGCCGTGATGCCGGCACTTCCTGGTTACGGGCATGGTTTGTTTAGACGTCACAGTCACATGGTACACTCAGTGTACCATGTGACTGTGACGTCACGAGAGGGGGTGTTCCAGCCACTGTGGAAGAGCCAATGTGGAAGAGCATGGAAGACTGCAGGTGAGCTGCAGAGGGCGCCCGTAATGTATGTATGTTGTATTATATTGTACTGTCTGTGTATGCGGTGGAGAGAGGGGCTTTAAATTACAGGCCCCCTCTCCTCTCTCCACCGCAAACACAAACTGCACGACACAATACATTACAAACTGTGGGTCGCACTCCCCCTGGGGGGTCGAGTGAAAACCTCCGGGGGGTCGCGAACCACTCACCGAGGTCCTGCTTCCAACTGTATTCTCGTCCTCAGGACGCAGATCCAGTTGAATTTAATCCTGGAGCAAGGAGCTGACGGCGCCTTCCTCCAGTATTCACTGCCGTGAGCTATTAGCGGCTTGGCGCAGACAGGCGCGATTTAGTGACGTCATCGCGCCTGTCTGCGCCGAGTCACTCATAACACAGGGCAAAGGAGGAGAAGGATCTTCTCCTCCACCCATCGTGGGAACGAGGATAGGTAAGTAACTTTATTATTTTTCTATTATGCACATATGGAGGAATTATACTGTATAAGGAGGGGGGCTGATATGGTGGCAGGTATGAGGGGCATTACTGTATGGGGGGCTGATATGGTGGCAGCTATGAGGGGCTTTATACTGTATGGGGCGCTGATATGGTGGCAGCTATGAGGGCATTACACTGTAGGGAGACAGCTATGGGGGCTTTCTACTGTGTGGGGCAGCTAAAGAGGGCATTATACTGTGTGGGGGCAGCTATGAGAGGCATCATACTGTATGGGCTGCTATGGGGGCATTATACTGTATGAGGGCATTTATGGGGGGCATTATACTGTATGTGGCAGCTATGGAGGCATTATACTGTATGGGGCCGCTATGGGGGCATCTTACTTTATGGGGGCATTATACTGTGTCGGGGCAGCTATGAGGGGCACTATAATGTATGGGGCTGCTACGGGGGCATTATACTGTATGGGGCTGCTATGGGGGCATTTTACTGTATGGGGCTGCTATGGGGACATTATACTGTATGAGGGCATTTATGAGGAGCATTATACTGTATGGGGCAGCTATGGAGGCATTATACTGTATGGGGGCTGCTATGGGGGCATCATACTTTAAGGGGGCATTATACTGTGTGGGGGCATCTATGAGGGGCATTATATTGTATGGGGCTGCTATGGGGGCATTATACTGTATGGGGCTGCAATGGGGGCATTATACTGTATGGAGGCATTATACTGTGTGGGGGGGGGGTAGCTATGGGAGCATTATACTGTGTGGGGGGCAGCTACGGGGAGCATTGTACTGTATAGGGGCAGTTATGGGGAGCATTATACTGTATGGGGACAGTTACAGGGAGCATTATACTGTATGGGGGCAGCTACGGGGAGCATTATACTGTATGGGGCAGCTACGAATGGCATTATACTGTGTGGGGGCGGCTATGGGGGAAGTATACTGGGGGGGCTGTTGGGCAAGGTGGCTGGCCATAGGCGCGGCAGGGGGGGCCCAAGCTGAATTCTTGCACCAGGGCCCATGAGACTTTAGCTACGCCCCTGTTTTTGAGAGATATTTTGTTGTGTTTGAAGTGATTTAGTAAACTTTATTGATTTTTATTATATATTGTATGGTGTATATTATTTGGTATATTATTATGAGTCCGGACTTTGTAGGTTCTCTTACTGGAAGACGCATCCAGTCTAGTCTGTCCTATTATTTATAAAGTGTACTTGACATTTGTTTCAAGAAAAGTAATGGATGGTGCTGAGAGCAGGAAGGGCTCTTGTTCATTCTAGTTCTTTTCCTCCGCAGAACTTGTTCGCTAGACAAACCCGGTAATGTATCAGGGAGAAGCATGCAGCACAAAAGCCCAGTGTTTAAGTCTTGCATATACAGCACATTGTGAATGGAGCAGCTCTTCCAGACAGTCATAAACTCTTAGTGCCCCAAGTTTTGTTTTGTGTTAAGTTCACCACTATACCCGGGGGAGCCATAGCAGAGGAGAAAGCATTTCATGTAACAAGGCTTATGTAAAAGAGCTCTGTGATGGCAAAATTTAACAGCATTCCCCTGAATAAACAACCATTTCTTTCCAAAACTTTTTTTTATATTGTTCCTGGCTTTTCTATACACATATCGCTTACGTATTATTCCCTTCAAGAACCAACTTTAGACGTGTGAGATCCCTAAAGGAGGCTGGGGCAGGACAAGTTAGTTGAGATTGGCAGGCAAACAAAGCATCTTAAGAAAGCCAGAGGATGAACTTGACGTCTGTGGTACCTGTTCCTATTCCTTGGAGACTTCTCCATTAGTTTGAAGTTCAGCTATTTTCTATTGACTGAGGAGGGATGTGGGTAGATGGTTAATGGTCCTGAACTATCAAGAGGCTGTTAATCATTACTGAACCCTGGCGGCCTGATCTATAAAAACAGTGTATGTTGTTATTTTATTTGTTATATTAAAAATTTGTGTATCAGTTTTTCATGGATTTGTGGGTTTGAATTTTTCAAGGTTATTCTTTTGTCATGATGTATTCTGTGGCATTAGTGGACTTGGGGCATTTGGGGGTTTGAGACATTTATTGTGAAATGGTTTTCCTTTGACCCCTTCCCGCACCACGCCATACATGTACAGCACTGGCAGGATGTATTCCCACACAGCACCATAAATATACAGCACAAGGATGGCATAGACTCAGGAGCTATAGCCATACCATGAGCAGTGGGTGTCAGCCGTAACAGGGTCAGCTTCTTAGGGTCTGATCACACGCCGCAGTCAAACCACAGTTTGCTGCCACTGATGAGTTATTGGAAAGCAAGGGGCCCATATACTGTTTTGCAGGGGTGCTCTGCTGTCTGTGTCCACCTCTGGAATAAGCATTACGTCTTATGCAGATAGTCACTTCTCCTGCAGAGACATTAAATTAGGTGGTCCTTGGCAAGATTAAATAGGACTTATAACTTCCTGGTATAACTTCCTTTAGTAATAGGAGACCAAATTATAAAACCTTTCTCAAAAGTATATAATTAGGCAAATTAAAAAATTCCTCTCTATCAAATTCAGTAAATAAAGCACTGGCCCTTTAAGAAACGGAGACAGCAGCAGTGAGCAGTCAAAGTCTCACCAGATTTTAAATGCTCCATGAGACTTCCTGCGGCTGGGAGAATCCACTGTGAGGGGGGACGGGCGGACTGTAAGTGTGCATGATGTGTACACAGAAAAGAGCTCTGCTGCTATGAAATATGGACTCCTGTGTATTATAGACCCTTTAGAAGCAGCGGTCTTCTCCTCCTCCAGTGGAGCTTACATGACTAATAAAGACCTTTTTATTTATTTGTATATATATATATATATATATATATATATATATATATATACAGTGAAGGAAATAAGTATTTGATCCCTTGCTGATTTTGTAAGTTTGCCCACTATCAAAGACATGAACAGTCTAGAATTTTTAGGCTAGGTTAATTTTACCAGTGAGAGATAGATTATATAAAAAAAAACACAAAATCACATAGTCAAAATTATATAGATTTATTTGCATTGTGCACAGAGAAATAAGTATTTGATCCCCTACCAACCATTAAGAGTTCAGCCTCCTCCAGACCAGTTACACGCTCCAAATCAACTTGGTGCCTGCATTAAAGACATTTGGCATTAACTCAACTCGCCGTGTTTGGAGGAAGAGAAATGCTGCCTATGACCCAAAGAACACCGTCCCCGCTGTCAAGCATGGAGGTGGAAACATTATGTTTTGGGGGTGTTTCTCTGCTGAGGGCACAGGACTACTTCACCGCATCAATGGGAGAATGGATGGAGCCATGTACCGTCAAATCCTGAGTGACAACCTCCTTCCCTCCACCAGGACATTAAAAATGGCTCGTGGCTGGGTCTTCCAGCACGACAATGACCCGAAACATACAGCCAAGGCAACAAAGGAGAGGCTCAAAAAGAAGCACATTAAGGTCATGGAGTGGCCTAGCCAGTCTCCAGACCTTAATCCCATCGAAAACTTATGGAGGGAGCTGAAGATCTGAGTTGCCAAGTGACAGCCTCGAAATCTTAATGATTTACAGATGATCTGCAAAGAGGAGTGGGCCAAAATTCCATCTAACATGTGTGCAAACCTCATCATCAACTACAAAAAACATCTGACTGCTGTGCTTGCCAACAAGGGTTTTGCCACCAAGTATTAAGTCTTGTTTGCCAAAGGGATCAAATACTTATTTCTCTGTGCACAATGCAAATAAATATATATAATTTTTACAATGTGATTTTCTGTTTTTTTTTTTATATAATCTATCTCTCACTGGTAAAATTAACCTAGCCTAAAAATTTTAGACTGTTCACGTCTTTGACAGTGGGCAAACTTACAAAATCAGCAAGGGATCAAATACTTATTTCCTTCACTGTATATATATATATATATATATATATATATATATATATATATATATATATTTACAGAACTCAACATTGAAACTGCAAGAACAAGAAGGAAAAGTTTGAAATTATGGAACTCACAGGATCAATAGACATGTTAATGATAAAAAATGATAAAAAAATTGAAACAAATATTCCAAACATCTTGATTTATTCAGTATCGAGTATGAGCACCACACACAGAAATACACACACTTACAGGCATTGGCATGCTATCAATTAAGTTTTTAATCAAGATTGACTGCTGGCAGCTCTCTTTGCAAATGCCAACCAATGACGTCCCAGACGTGCTCGATCAGAGACAAGTCCAGAGACGCTGCAGGCCATGGTAGCACGTTTAGGCCATGTAGGCTGCTCACAGTGGCACAAGCGACTTGCGGCCTGGCGTTGTCCTGTTGAAAAACGGCTTCTGGGACACTTTGCCATACCCCTGGTTCCACAACTAAATCAATGTAAGTATACCTTAAATAAAGACTAGAGGGGTCTGGCTACTGTACATTATTCCACCCCACACCATAATCCCGGGAGAATGACCGGTGTGATGTTCCCTTGTGAAGGCCTTTTCATGGCGTTGCCCAGGTGGTCTCCAGACCAATCTCCAACTATCATTGCATCCGAGGCAAAAGCGGGACTCATCACTGAAGAGGATAGACCTCCATTGCCGTCTTTCTGTGCACTATGATAGCTTTTGAGAGCGGTGACGTGTGGTCAATGGAACACCTGTAGCTGGACATCTGGCTCGTAGCTCAATGTCATGCAAACGCCTTCTCATGGTTTGTGTCGACACTTGTTGCCGCCCTAGGCTTGGGGTGTGACGTCCAATTTCACTTACAGTACAGAATGGATCACTATGCGCCATTCTTCCAATCAGACAACCTCTTTGTGCAGTGATTCACCTCCGCACAACTCTTGCTGTCATTCCTGTTCATTGTTGTTCTCCCAACTTCCGGGACACGCAACGTTGAACAGTGCTGACATCTCGGCCTAGGCGCGTAGCGATCTGCCGGAGTTATAATCCAAGGTCTTTCAGTCCAAGGATACTGTCCCTCGATAACTAGTTTATCGACGAACAGGAGGCATCACACAATCATCTCACACTACTTGATCCAATTTTTGAGGTTTAATTTGGCCAAAAAACTTTGCTTTCAATCTGCCTTCTATGCCCTTCCCACATGCCACAGATTGGAGCTACGGTAGGTGCTTGAAATATGACCATTTGTAGATCTTAGCAATACCTACTTCCTCGATCTGCATAACCTTATGGCTTGCTCTCCTTGGCATTGCAATTTCAACGTTGAGAAGTGTATTTTTTTTAGTATATGAATGATTTATTTTAAATACAGATGTAGTGATCTTTAAATGGACTATTAATGCATTGTAGGGCACTGTAGTGAATAGTGAGAGGGCCCCTGACTGTTGCGCCCCTAGTTTACCGCCATAACAGGTAGTTATACCATAGAGTGGCTGTTCCCTTTAAGGCAGATGGTAAAATTATAGTCATTCCTTGCTCCCCCCTACCTGCTCCCCCACCCGTTTGTTCCATTAGTTTAATAATTTAATTAATCGGTTTGACCCAATTGGTCGGGTCCTAAGGGGTTATCTACCAATGGTAGATGTGAAGAATTTTACCACTCCCCTTTTTGCTGTTAAGTAGGGAAGGTGAGCACCATTACCTCCTCTTCCCCTGGACTGGGACCTGGAAGTGTCGATTGTCTGACTCTGTCCGGTGAAGAAATGTCTGATGAGCTTTTGAATCTGGGGAGAGCTCACTCTCTAAGGGAGAGGGAGTGGGAGCTGAGTTCTGATATTTGCGGAGCTCAGCTCCCCTCCTTCTGCTCCTTCTACTCCTGTGTGTGAAGGAGGCCAGCAGTCCGGTCAGTGTTCAGTCTTTCCAGTTAGGACTGGAGCGTTACTCTAGTGTAAGCCATGGCCGCTGGATTTGCAGTTTAGCTCCACCCCCTGCCAGGTTCATCATTCCCCATGTGGCTATTACTCTCTCCCCCCTTTCTTGTTCAGCGGCGTATGCTCCTGTTAGTCAGTTAGTGAAGGACACGCCAGGCGCTGGGATGGGAGCGCAAGCTAGCAGCTCTTAACTACGTTTTTCAGAAGTTACTAGTGCCCCCTGTGTCCTCCATTGCCCAGGAAGCATTGTTATTATTCCCTCCTCAGGAGGCAGTTCTGCACATATGAGAGCAGCTTAGGGAGCATTGTTATTTTAGAACATGGTCATCTCCCACTGTGTCTCCGCGATCGGAGTGGCGTAGTAGGCACTGGTCAGCGAGCCGCCAAAAGAGCCATTCTAAACGCGCCTCTTGGCGTTCCAGGCCCTCCAGACGTCATTGCTCCAGGTCTTCCAGATGGCATTCACCCTCCACCTCGGGGCAGTCCTCGGACGCATCGGAGCGATCGGCTGATCGTTCTTTATACAAACGTGATAGGCGGGAGCCTAGTATCGGCTTCAGGACAGCCAGCCAGGTTCCTTCCCATGCACCCAGTGGTGGTGTGTCTGCTCCAGTTGTTGCAGCTTCTACTGTTCCTACTGTGATTCCAGATGCTTGGGACATAGTCAGATGCTGGTCCTGGCCCTTAAGGCTCTGTTAGATCAATTTGCATCTTCAGCTAGGTCCGCTACTACAGTATCCCCCGCGGTCCCAGCCAAGTCCGTCCCGACGCTTTGGACTAGTGTACACAAGGATGCCTTTTTCTATGGTGTTAGCCCTGGGAGCGCATTTGAATGACGAGGTGAGGGGTAAAATTTGGGATAACAAGTATGTTGATACATGGTCCCTTGTAGCCGTGGATCAAAATAATATAGATAAGCAGGCCTAATTCCGATAAGACTTTCGAGCATAAGCCCAGGGTTGCTCGGACCATGAATAATTGGGTACAGGCTTTCCCAGTTTTCGGCTGTGTCATGGGCCAGAGGCATCCAGAACGCTGCTCTGAGATGTTTATTTACTTTGACATGGTTTATAGTTCATATAAATCCCATGGTGGTACTGCATGGTGGAAATATGATGAGGAGTTTCGGAGACATCTGGTCCTGCAGCCGGATATGTGTTGGGGTGTTAAGGTTACGGATGTGTGACTCAGGCTTATGTTGTCCTAAAAGAACCACCTCCTTCAGCTTGCGGCCATTTTCTCCGGTGCATCTATCAGCCAAGGGGCAGTGGCCATTCACCACCCAGGGGCCTGCTGGTTGTTCAATGAGAGACACTGTCGTTTCTTTGGGTTTTGTAAATACAAGTATGAGTGTTCCGGCTCCGGAGATGCACATGCGGCAATTCGATGCCCGCGCCCTCCCGCTAAATTGCCTGACGAGCACAAGGACCCCGATGAGCGTAATCGTGATGGGGCCTTAATCGACCAGTACCCCGATAATGAGGCTGCTGTACAGCTTAGTTTTGGTTTTAGTTTCAGTTTTTCATTCCATTTAAGTTGAGTAGATACTCTTCCTTTGCAGATAATTTAAAGTCTGTCAGAGAGCACCCCGATGTTCTCCATGACAAAATTGAGGTGTCCCATGGCAGGATAGTAGGCCCCTTTTCATAACCCCCATTTGGGAATCTGAGGGTGTCAACTTTGGGAATGGTCCCCAAAAAGGACCCTGGTAAATTCTGCTTAATCCAGCACCTTTCTCACCCAAAGGGTTGTTCGGTCAATGACGGTATTTTAGTGGAGGACTGCTCTGTGTCCTACATCTCTTTTGACAGGGTAGTGTCGCTGGTCAGGGAAGCGGGGCGAGGTGACCTTTTGGCGAAATCCAATATTGATTCGGAATTTCGGCAGTTGCCTGTTCACCCGGATTGCCATCGCCTCCAAGGTTGCTGTGTGGATGGTAATGTTTATCATGATGCGTGCATTCCTATCGGGTGTTCCATCTCATGTCACTAATTTGAGCTTTTCACTTCCCTTTTGGAATGGGTGGAGCAGTATGAGACGGTTGTGTGATCAGTAGTGCATTACTTGGATGATTTTCTTTTTGTAGCCCCTGGTGATTCAGACTTATGTTCTTTTCTATTGGATTCTTTCAGATTTTTCATGAAACTGTTTGGAGTCCCCTTGTCAGAGGAGAAGATGGAAGGCCCTTGGACGAAGTTGTCGTTTTGGGTATTGAAATTTATACTGTTGACATAGTTTTCAGTCAGGTCCTTCGCCTGTTGGATTTGATAGATGATATTTGTGTGGCTTGCCGGGTTACCCTTCTGCAGATGCAGTCATTATTGGGTCTCCTGTTTGTTGCCTTCCGTATTATGTTTTTTTGGGCAAGGTTTTTTTCCCGTCGGTTGTCTTTGGCAACCAGGGACACGAAAACACCTGATCATCACATTCGGACGGATTTGGGGGTTTGGCAGTTCTTTCTTACTTCCCATAATGGACATACGTGTTACCGGGCACCAGTTGTTACAAACGATGAGCTGGCTTTGTTTACTTACATGGCTGGCTCTTGTGGGTTTGGAGCAGTGTTCGGAAATGAGTGGTGCACGGGTAGATGGCCTGAATCCTGGGAGTTGGTGGGTCTTTGCAAGAACTTTACTTTATTGGAGCTGTTTCCCATTGTTGCAGTGGTGGAGTTGTGGGGTACTGAATTCTCTAATAAAAAAAATTGTTTTTGTATGGATAATATGAGCGTGGTGCAGTGCTTAATAGTTTAATATCTTCTACCCTCCGGTACTGGGCGTGTTACGACACCTTGTGTTGCGTTGCTTAGAGCACAACATTTTGTTTTCAGCTCATCCATTTTCAATTGCTTGGATGGGTGAATGTGACCAAGCGTTTCGTTATCCACCAAACCCTTAAGGGTTGGAAAAAGGATTCTGTGGCGAAGGACTGTAGACACCTGGTGTCGTATACTTTGCTTTGCAGCTTGATTACCGCATTGCCCAACATCTGCTCTTCGCCTTTTGAGACACGGTTGTTGTCTGTGGAGTTTGGGTTGTGTTTTTACAGGCGGCTCTTCATATTAGCGAATTGGTCCCAAGCAGTGCCCCTGGGCCTAACTAATATATGGGGGCACAAAGAAGACCTGAAAAATATATAGGGACACAAAGGATGCCTTACTAAAATATAGGGACACAACTAATATATGGGGGCATGATAGAGAACTACTTTAGGGGCAAAAATAGGACATTACTACTGTGTGGGAGCACATAGGGAGGTATTACTGTGTAGGGAATAGACAGGTGGCACTAAAACTGAACCATAACTTTTTCTTAACCCCTTCAGGACCAAGCTCAATTTGGCCTTCAGGACCAGACCCATTTTTTCAAATCTGACATATTTCACTTTATGTGGTAATAACTCCGGAACGCTTTTACCTATCAAAGCGATTCTGAGATTGTTTTCTCGTGACACATTGGACTTTATGATAGTGGAAAAATGTGGTCGATAAATTCAATATTTACCAGTGAAAAACACCAAAATTTGGTGAAAAATTGCAAAAATTAGCATTTTTCTAAATGTAAATGTATCTGCTTGTAAGACAGGCAGTTATACCACACAAAATTGTTGCTAATTAACATCCCCCATATGTCTACTTTAGATTGGCATCGTTTTTTGAACATCCTTTTATTTTTCTAGGACGTTACAAGGCTTAGAACTTTAGCAGCAATTTCTCACATTTTCAAGAAAATTTCAAAAGGCTATTTTTACAGGGGCCAGTTCAGTTGTGAAGCGGCTTTTAGGGCCTTATATATTAGAAACCGCCAAAAAGTCACCCCATTTTAAAATCTTCACCCCTCAAAGTATTCAAAACAGCATTTAGAAAGTTTCTTAACCCTTTAAACGTTTCACAGGAATTAAAGCAACGTAGAGGTGAAATTTTCAAATTTCATTTTTTTTTTGCAGAAATTCATTTTTATTCTATTTTTTTTGTAACACAGAAGTTTTTACCAGAGAAACGCAACTCAATATTTATTGCCCAGATTCTGCAGTTTTTAGAAATATCCCACATGTGGCCCTAGTGTGGTAATGGACTGAAGCACCGGCCTCCGAAGCAAAGTGGATTTTGGGCCTCCTTTTTATTAGAAAATATTTTAGGCACCATGTCAGGTTTCAAGGGCTCTTTCGGTGCCAAAACAGTTGAAATCCACCAAAAGTGACCCCATTTTGGAAACTACACCCCTTGAGGAAATTATCTAGGGGTATAGTGAGCATTTTGACACCGCAGGTTTTTTGCAGAAATTATTGGAAGTAGGCCGTGAAAATAAAAATCGTCATTCTTTCAAAGATTATGTAGGTTTAGCTAATTTTTTCTAATTTCCACGAGGACTAAAGGAGAAAAAGCACCACAACATTTGTAAAGCAATTTCTCCCGAGTAAAACAATACCCCACATGTGGTTATAAACGGATGTTTGGACACACGGCGGAGCTTAGAAGGGAAAGAGCGCCATTTGGCTTTTGGAGCTCAAATTTAGCAGGAATGGTTTGCGCAGGCCATGTCGCATTTGCAAAGCCCCTGAGGTACCAAAACAGTGAAAACGCCAAAAATTTGACTCCATTGAGAAAACTACACCCCTTGAGGAATCCATCTAGGGGTGTAGTGAGCATTTTGCCCCCACAGGTGTTTCATAGAATTTATTAGAATTGGGCAGTGAAAATAAAAAAAATCCTTTTTCTTCAATAAGACGTAGCTTTAGCTCCAAATTTGTAATTTTCTCAACAAATAAAGGAAAAAAAGAACCCCAACGCTTGTAAAGCAACTTCTCTGGAGTACGGCAATACCCCACACGTGGTCGTAAAATGCTGTTTGGGCACACGGCAGGGCTCAGAAGGGAAGGAGCGCCATTTGCTTTTGGTGTACAGATTTTGCTGCATTTTGTTTCTGGTCGCTATGTTGCATTTGCAAAGTCCCTGTGGGACCAAAACAGTGGATCCCCCCCAGAAGTGACCCCATTTTGGAAACAACACCCTCAAGGTATTCACCTAGGGGTGTAGTGAGCATGTTAACCCCACAGGTGTTTTGCAGAAATTCGTGTGCACACGATGTGGGAGAATGAAAATGGGAATTTTTCCTTAGATACGCCAATATGTGGTGCCCGGCTTGTGCCACCATAACAAGACAGCTCTCAATTATTATGCGGTGTTTCCCTGTTTTAGAATCACCCTACATGTGGCCCTAATCTTTTGCCTGGACATTCGACAGGGCTCAGGAGTGAAAGACTACCATGTAAAATTGAGGCCTAATTTGGCGACATATAAAGTATTGGTTCACAATTGCAGAGGCTTTGATGTGAAATAATAAAAGAAACCCCTGAGAAGTGACCCCATTTTGGAAACTGCACCCCTCAAGGCATTTATTAAGAGGTGTAGTGAGCATTTTCACCCCACGTGTCTTTTCCATAAATGATTGCGCTGCGGAAGGTACAAATTAAAATGTTTCCCTAGATATGCCAATTCAGTGTCAAATATGTCATGACCAGCTTGTGCCACTTTTTTTTTTTTATATATACACCGTTCACCGTACGTTATAAACTACATGTTACCTTTATTCTGCGGGTCAGTACGATTCCGGCGATACAAAATTTATAGAACTTTTTTATAACTTTTTGCACAATAAAATTACTTTTGGAAAGAGAATGTATTTTTTCTGTCGCCAAGTTGTGAGAGCCATAACTTTTACATTTTTTCATCGATGGAGCTGTGTGAGGGCTTGTTTTTTTGCGAGACGAGGTATAGATTTTATCGGTACCATTTTTGGATACATGCGACTTTTTGATCACTTTTTATTTCAATTTTTGGAAGACAGTGACCAAAAAAACAGTAATTATGGCAGTGTTTTTGAGGTTTTTTTTTTACGGCGTTCACTGCGCTGGATAAATAACATAATATTTTTATAGTTCAGGTCGTTACGGTCGCTGCGATACCAAATATGTATGGCTTTATTATTTTTTTCAATAATAAATGACTTGATAAGGGAAAAAGGGCGATTGTGTTTTGTGTTATTATTTGAAACTTTTATTGTATGTTTTCCAACTTTTATTTTTACTTTTTTTACACTTTTTTTTACACTTTTCTTTAGTCCCACTAGGGGACTTGAATGTCCAACTGTTTGTTTGATGTTCTAATACATTGCACTACCTATGTAGTGCAATGTATTGGAACTGTCAGTTGTTCACTGACAGCAAGCCGATCAGGCTCCGCCTCTGGGCGGGGCCTAATCAGCTTATGTAATGGCAGACAGGAGTCCATTGTTAGGGCTCCTGTTGCCATGGTAGCAGTCGCCAGCCTTGCCATCGTATGGCAAGGCTGCCGATTTTCTACAAACCTCTAGGATGCAGCGATCACAATGGATCGCTGCATCGAAGGGGTTAATGCCAGGAATCGGAGCTAGCTCCGGTTCCTGGCGATAGATCGGGGTGTCCGCTGTAACATACAGCGGACACCCACTGCTGATGACGCCGGCTCAGCTTCTGAGCCGGAAGCTGAGCCGGCGCCATCTTGCCGATGTTACCGGAAGCCTCCTGGGCCCCGCCGACGACGGGGCATAGGAGGATTCCGTTACAGGCTGATCGGGAGGTAAGCATTAGCCCTCCGATCGCCTTTGCAGCCACCGGCAACCCAGCGATCATGTTGCTGGGGTGCCGGTGGCTATAAACTCCTCACATGCTGCGATCTCTATTGAACGCAGCATGTGAGGGGTTAATCGGTCGGATCGGAGGCTAGCTCCGGTCCTGGCAAATACCTCAGGGTGCCAGCTGTAACATACAGCTGTGACCCGGTGGTGATGTCGCTGGCTCAGCTCCTGAGCCAGCTTCATCTCCATGACGTACATTTACGTGAAAAGGCGGTAAGCCACCGATTTTAATGACGTTTATATACGTGATCCGGCGGGAAGGGGTTAAAGGTCACATTTTTATGGGGGTTGGTGCCCTGTAAGGGACAGTAAAGGTGGTATTGGTAGGGGAAGTTTATCAACATCACGTTTACCTCTAATTCCTCCAGGTACTGAAATACTCAAGCCTACATATACCAGGTCTTCCGGAAATCACAACCCCCATGTAACAGGTACATCAAGATTCACACATCGCAGAAACGGCACCATCTGGATTCATTGGCCCATGACTTACATGTGAATGGTAAGTGATCCAAGGTTGCATTCTTCTGCCATTATGTTTCTGCCTTTATACTGCCGCCGCTCGAGTTGCACCGCAAAGGGACCACCTAAGGTTCTGTCACCCAAGGGCCCACATAAACCTGGAGCCAGCCCTGGCTGCAGCTAATACTAAGCAGGTATTTCCCGAGTCGACCCCTGGCAGAAGAGGAAGACCCTCCTGCTTTCCTATAGAGCTCCTAGCAAGAGTCGGGTGGAGGCACTGCACCATAGTGAGGTGAGAACTACAATACACCTTCCTACAGAGGTCGGCCCAAAGGGGTGTTACATTATTCCTTGTTAAAATGAAAAATGTTGGTCTAAAACTACATCTTATTGGAAAATCACAGCTTAATTCTAATGAATTCAGCAAAAAAACTTCAGGGTCAAAATTCTCACTATACCCCTAGGTGATTCCTCAAGGGGTGTAGTTTCCCAAATGGAGTCACCTTTGAGGTGTTTCCACTGTACTAGTACTACAAATGCGACATGGCACCCAGAAACCATTCCAAAAGCCAAATGGCACTCCTTCCCTTCTGAGCCCTACCGTGTGTCCAAACAGCAGTGTATGAGCACACATGGGGTATTGTTTAACTCGGGAGAAATTGCTTTACAAATGTTGTGGTGCTTTTTCTCCTTTAGTCCTTGTGGAAATGAAAAAAAAAATAAAATTCTACATTTTCATTGAAAAAAATTTAGATTTTCATTTTCACGGACTACTTCCAATAATTTCCGAAAATAATCTGTGGGGTCAAAATGCTCACTATACCGCTAGATAATTTCCTGAAGGGGTGTAGTTTCCAAAATGGGGTCAGTTGTGGGGGTTTCCACTGTTTTGTCCCCTCAGGGGCTTTGCAAATGCGACATGGCCTCCGCAAACCATTCCTGCTAAATTTGAGCTCCAAAAGCCAAATGGCGCTCTTTCCCTTCTAAGCCCTGCCGTGTGTCCAAACAGCCATATATGACCACATATGGGGTATCGTTTTACTCGGGAGAAATTGCTTTACAAATGTTTGGGTTCTTTTTCTTCTTTAGTCCTTGTGGAAATTATTATTTTTTTTCTAAACCTATGTTTTATTTTTCACGGCCTAATTCCAATAATTTCTTCAAAATAACTGTGGAGTCAAAATGCTCACTGTACACCTAGATAAATTCCTTATGAGTGTAGTTCCCCAATGGAGTCACTTTTGGGGGATTTTCATAGTTTTTGCACCACAAGAGCCCTTCAAACCTGACATGGTGCCTAAAATATATTTTAATAAAAAGGAGGCCCAAAGTCCACTATGTGCTCTTTTGCTTCTGAGGCCTGTGTTTCAGTCCATTAGCACACTAGGGCCAAAAGTGGGATATTTCTAAAAACTGCAGAATCTGTTACAAACTCTGATAAAACTTTCTGTGTTTCAAAAAAATTGTATTACAAATGAATTGCTGCAAAACAAAATGAAATTTGTAAATTTCACCTCCACTTTAATTCCTGTGAAACGTCTAAATGTTGTTTTGAATACTATGAGGGGTGCAGTTTTTAAAATGGGGTGACTTATTGGTGGTTTCTAATATATAAGGCCTTCAAAACCACTTCACAACTGAACTGGCCCCTGTAAAAATAGCCTTTGAAGTTTTCCTGAAAATGTGAGAAATTGCTGCTAAAGTTCTAAGCCTTGTAACAGCCTAGAAAAATAAAAGGATGTTAAAAAAATGGTGCCAATATAAAGTAGACATATGGGGGATGTTAATTACCAATTATTTTGTGTGGTACAACTGCCTGTCTTACAAGCAAATAAATTTCAATTTAGAAAAAAATTGGTGTTTTTCACAATTAAATACTGAATATATCGAGCAAATTTTGCCAGTAACATAAAGTCCAATGTGTCACAAGAAAACAATCTCAGAATCGCTTGATTAGGTAAAAGCATTCTGAAGTTATTTCCACATAAAGTGAAACATGTCAGATTTGAAAAATGATACTCTGTCAGGAAGGCCAAAAGTGGCCACAGCGGGAAGGGGTTAATTCCACTTTTTAAATGAGTGGCCACAGCACATCCGTAGCATGCCTAGAAATCCGTGCTTATTTTTTCTGCTGTTATATTTTGAAAAACTCTTTCACATGTATTATAGCTGTTGTGGATTTTTCATTTGCACTCTGCAACAAAAATCCACAATGTCTGAACATACTCTTAAAGGGGTATTCCCATCTTCGATAATTATGGCATATCCACAGGATATGCCATAAATGTCTGGATGCAGGTCCTAGCTCTGGGACTCGCATCTATATCGAGAAGTTTTCCCTGGTGTGGCGGCCGCTGGTACCAGGCGGTAGCCATTAGAGAGAGAGAGCTGCGCATGCGCGTGGCTCTCTAGTATGTTCAATGGGAGTTACTGAAACAGCAGAGCAAGCGCTGCTCGGCTGTTTCCGTATCTTACAACAAAATAGTCTACTCTGTCCTCTTCCCACTAGTTTCCCGCCTGGAATCTGCGGCCCCTATTCTCGATATAGGTGTGGGTCCCAGAGTTGGGACCCACATCTATTAGACATTTATGGCATCCCTACGATGGGAATACCCCTTTAATTCTTAAGTGGAGATCCAGAAGTGTTCTGCCTCTACTGCCTCCCTTTAACTGCACAGGGGAAGATGATCATTAGACCTCAGTATGGGGCATGTATGGTTAGATAGGAGCAATATTGGGAGAGACTAATCAAAACTGCTGAAAAAGTGGAAGAGTTACAAAAGGTAACCAATCAGATTGCTTCTCAAATTTTTAAAAGTGTCTTTGAGAAAAATTAGATCTGGAATCTGATTGGTTGCTTTGGGCAACTGCTACGCTTTTCATTTGCGCCAGTCTTTATTAAATTTCCCCTAATGCCTCTGTCCATTACTTTAACACATATATATTGCTTATTATTTATTAATTATGCTGCCCAAACTGGCCATCATCGAATTTGCCAACTCTGTGCCATTTTTCTTTAAGTTTGGGTGCATCTCTAAATAAACTGTTTCGCCAGCTCTGTTTGTTCATATACTTCATTCTTGGCTACAGTTTATTTAAGCCACTCCATCATGACTCACCTAGAGAGCATTGCATGCAGCGACATTGTCAGTCAGTGACATTAAGAGTCATACTGAGGCACTTTCTTTATCTCGACACGAGCACGCTGTTTCTGGTGGTACACCCTGTAAATCAGTTCAGTCGGTGTAACAGATTCATTCGTGGAACAAGGTCATTCTGTATTTTGTTCATTAATTATCAAGTAAAATGTATTTAGAGTTTTCAAGTTACCCAGTATGTTTAAATCCATGATGTGGAGTGTCAGCTCTGCAGAAAACTGTTTAATACAATTTATTCATGCAATAATTGGGCTGAAAAAAAATGGCATATGGCACGAGAACCTCAGACTAACAAGGAACATTGTGTTCCTATGTAAACAGTTCATAGAGGCAGCGACATTCATTGATGTTAAAATGCAAGAGCGATGAAAAAAGCGAGAACTCATAACATACTGTTCCTTGTGCCAAAGTCTGCTCAACAATGTACTGGATGACACAATACAAAGTATGTTACCAATTACATAATCAGTGATATAGCTAAAGGCAGGGGTGTCGCTAGCACCAGGCCTTCGGGGCCCAAGCCCCGGATCTTTGGCCCAGTGCCCTGGATCCCCAGCGACTGCCACATTCGGGTCAAAGCGGTTTCGCAATTACGACTGGGCCGCGGCCGCCCGCACCGCATCAGTGGAAGTTACTATAGTAACTGGGGCCTATGTTATAAAATACACGGGCCCCTGTTACTATAATAACGACACATACTTACCCATCTTCCTTCCCGAGCGCAGCGGAAGTCCTGACGTCTTCTCGCATCATGACGTCACGACGCTGTGCGCCGCGGATGACGTCAAGACAGATGGTGTTGGGACATCCGCTTCACCCCGGAAACCGCAGGGGAGGTAAGTGTAACGTTACGGTCTGCTGGGGTCCTGTATCTAAGCCTACCTTGTCGTAAGCTTAGATACAGGGTCTAACAGACCGTGTCACACATGGACCCTGTATCTAAGCCTACCACATGTTATTCTTAGATACATGGCCCATGTCTGATCCTGTCTGATGGGCCCTGTATCTAAGCTTACTACATAGTAGGCTTAGATACAGGGTCCCAGCAGACAGTAATCGTATACTGTATAGGATTACTGTCTGCTGGGGCGCTGTATCTAAGCCTACCTTGTGGTAGGCTTGCATACATGGTCTAACAGACAGTATCACACATGGGCCCTGTATCTAAGCTTACCACATGATTTACTAACGGATGTTTTTTTGTGTTTGTGTTTTTTTTACAGGTTCGGTCGTTGGACTACATCGGATCGAGGACTGCTTTGATGATGGCTTTTTTTATTTAAAATGTTATCTATGTCTTTGTATTTTCGTTTGAACTTTATGACTACCGCTTTAGTAATGGCCACTGGTTGATTGACAGTGTCCATTAATAAGGCAGGGCTTAGTGTTAGCCGGTGTAGAGGCTAAGGCCTCATGCACACGACCGTAGCCATATGCATGGCCGTGATTTCCGGGTCGGCAGGCCGGCCACGGAGTGACAGCCGCGAGCCGCCCACAAATCGCGGGCTGTGCCATTATTTTCAAAGAATACCTATACCAAAACCAGGCCAAATATTCCATATAATGATCTATATAGATCAATAAATAAGCACAATCCCCATATATATATATATGAAAAAGCCTTCATAGAGAAGGTGAAACGTTGCAGTGGATGCTGGATGAATAAACCAGAGTTTTTTTGAGTGCTGCTTCTATCTCTCTTTTTTGGATACACGTTTGTGCAGGGAGAGGTCACTCCCTGTTTGAAAGCTGAGCACCAGCCTTAACAGGCAAGGAATCACAGTGCTGCTCCTACCCTTGATTTGTCTATATATATATATATATATATATATATATATATATATATATATATATATATATATATATATATATAGATACTACCATATAAATACTGTAATAACATATGAGTACACCATAGGTACCATGCAAAAAGATTTTTATTATATTTAATCACAAATAGTAAAAACAACTACAACATACAGAGCAGCTTATCACACCAGTACAGTACAAAAAATAGCAGCGAGTATCACATGAAATGGCAATACATATTGCACAAAGAGACAAGAAATGTATACACTCGGTATATTGCTGTTTATCAGTGCTGTCTCAAAAAATATATATAAGATGTCTATAATATGAATATCAGTAGGTTAAGATACCAACCACTGTGCTGCATAGTGATTCCCAACTATAACCAAACCACCACCACAGAACCCCGACGCACGTTTCGCCGTCAGCTTTTTCAAGACATCTTATATTTTTTTTTGAGACAGCACTGATAAACACAAACACACACACATATACACAAACACACACATAAACAAACACACACACACACACACACATATATACACAAACACATATACACAAACACACCCATATATACACAAACACACACATATACAAAAACACACACACACAAACATATACACATAAACATATACACAAACACATATACACAAACACATATACACCCATATATACACAAACACACACATATACAAAAAAAACACACACAAACATATACACACAAACATATACACAAACAAATATGCACAAACACATATATACCCAAACACACACACCTATACACAAACACACCCATACATACCCAAACACACACACATAAACGCACAAACACACACATATACACAAACACACAGATATACACAAACACACACACAAAAATATACACAAATACACCCATATATACACAAACACACTCACATAAACACACACACATATACACAAACATATACACAAACACATATACACAAACACACCCATATATACACAAATACACACACACATATACACAAACACACATATAAAAACAAAAACACACAAAGACACATATATACACAAACACACACATACACAAACACACACACATAAATATATATATATATATATATATACATACCTTTAGCGGAGCGCAGACTTCTCCTTGCGACTGGTGTCTCGCCCTGCATCTACTGCGCATTCGCCGAGATGCGCGTTCACGAGATAAATTACATCCTCTCCTCAGGACGGAGAGGATGTCATTACGCATGTGCGGCCACCGCTAAATGTAAATAGCGGTGGCTGGGAACCTAGACAATGCGCATGAAACAAAGAGGGACCGACGTGGACTTCAATCAAGAATCGCAAGAAAACGACATCGCTGGGTAATTAGAAAAATTATTTACTTTACATGGGGGAGCTTCCTAGCTACATTTTTGAACATGGGAATAACCCTTTAAGTAAAGAATTTTCCTGCAGAATTTTACTTGGGGATGTATTTATTGAGTTTACACCAGAAAACTTGTTTGAATTCAATATTAAACCTGCCCAATATATGCTATGGCTGAAATAGAGACAAATACCTTATAATCAGATCCACAAGATGCTCAGTACGGTGGGTACTCGTCTAACAGTGAGGGTCTGTAGTGGAATTGCTGTTTTCAATGTCCATTCAGAGATGAGACATCTCAGGAATTTCATCATGCTATCTATCTTTAATAAAAGAAATAATAGTACAAGTAGAGTTGTAAGGGTATGTTCACACGGCATCTGTTTGAAGCAAAAAAATACAAAGCTGGTTTCATGAGAAAAAAAGCCTCTCAAAACCAAACGTTTGTGAGTTGTTTCTTCAAAGTGTTTTTGGCATTGTCCATAGGAAATGGTCAAAATCTGCCTCAAGAAATGACATCTACTTCTTTTTTACAAAGCGTAATTTTACTCCTCGTTTTTTTAACCAGCATCTTAAAATTACACCTTGTAAGCACTACCCAGCTTTTAACCATTGAAAACAATTGTAAGCAGTTTGCAGGCGTTTTTAAGGCGTATTTTGGAGCATAATGCGACCGGTTTACGCTAAAAAAAAATGCCTGAAAAAATTCTGTGTGAACATACTGCTATTCTTCCGTATTTGCTACTATTCTATTACTCCTCAGAAAATATATACAATACCTCACCCTGGGCTAATTAATGGGCATATGATGTTCCAATATTTTACAGTTTAACAGCCCTTCAGTGTACAGCACGGGGTCTCTGATCTGGAATGGATACGTAATCAGAGACAACTGCGGAAAGTTTTCTGAATATTGATGTGTACAAACTGAAAAACACATTTCAAAGATGTTCTGTACTGTAAATGTTCACTGTAGCTGTAAGTAGAGCATAAAAACTGTGCCAGTCATTTTCCCAAAGAGAATACCCTTGTACGATACTGCATGCACTGTGATCCGCAGTAGGCATTAGACACAGACTGTATTCACATTCTGTATGATATGCCCAGTGGTTCGGCCTTTGTTTTGTAGATCTGTATCATTATTTTTTTTATTTTCGTTTTCACTTGAAGTACAGATATCTAGATAAATAAATAATACAATAATAAGAAAATAGGTAGCACTCCAAAAAAATAAGTGAAAAAAGTTTGGACTTTATTAGCCCACTTTTTAGTCCTTGTGCCCAGCACCTTTGTCAAGACAGACAGACAGACAGACAGACAGACAGACAGACAGACAGACAGACAGATAGATAGATAGATAGATAGACAGACAGACAGACAGACAGACAGACAGATAGATAGATAGATAGATAGATAGATAGATAGATAGATAGATAGATAGATAGATAGATAGATAGATAGATAGATAGATAGATAGATAGATAGATAGATAGATAGAGCCTGTTTTGGCCTTAAAGACGAAGCCGATTTTTTCAAATCTGACATGTGTCACTTTATGTGGTAATAACTCCGGAATGCTCTTACCTAACTAAGCAATTCTGAGATTGTTTTTTCGTGACATATTGTACTTTATGTTAGTGAAAAAAATTTGTTCGATAAATTCAATATTTATTTGTAGAAAACACCAAAATTTTGAGATGTGCAAAAATTAGTGATTTTCTAAATTTAAATGTATCTGCTTGTAAAGCAGATAGTAATACCACACAAAATAGTTACTATTTCACATTTCCCATGTCTACTTTATGTTTGCATCGTTTTTTGAACGTTCTTTTCTTTTTCTAGGACGTTACAAGGCTTAGAACTTTAGAAGCAATTTCTCACATATTCAAGAAAATTTCAAAAGGCTATTTTTTCAGGGACTAGTTCAGTTGTGAAGTGGCTTTGAGAGGTCCATATAATACAAACCTCCATAAATCACCCCATTTTAAAAATTGCACCCCTCAAAGTATTCAAAACAGCATTAAAGTTTCTTAACTCTTTAGGCGTTTCACAAGAATTAAAGCAAAGTAGGGGTGAAATTTACAAATTTAAATTTTTTTGCAGAAGGTTTTACCAGAGAAACACAACTCGATATTTATTGCCCAGATTCTGCCGTTTTTAGAAGTATCTCACATGTGGCTCTACTCTGCATATGGACTGAAAAACAGGCCTCAGAAGCAAAGGAGCACCTAGAGGATTTTGGGGCCTTCTTTTTTTTAGAATATATTTTAGGCGCAATGTCAAGTTTGAAGGGGCCAGAACAGTGGAAACACTCCCAAAAAGACACCATTTGGCAAACTACACCCCTCAAGGAATTTATCAAGGGGTATAGTGAACATTTAGACCCCACATGTTTTTTTGCTTATTTTAGGGGAATTAGGCAGTGAAAATGAAAATCTATGTTTTTTTCTAATACAATGTAGTTTTATGCCAGGATTTAAAATTTTCACAATAAATAAAGGAAAAAAAGCACCCCAAAATTTGGAAAGCAACCTCTTCTGAGCACAGCAATAACCCATATGTGGCAATAAACTGCTGTTTGGAACCACGGCTTAGAAGGAAAGGAGCACCATTTGGCTTTTACAGCTCAAATTTTGATGGAATGGTTTGCAGCGCCATGTCACATTTGCAAAGCCCCTCCCGGAACAAATAAGTGGAAAGCCCCAAAAATTACTCAATTTGGGAAACTACATCCCGGAAGGAATTTATCTAGTGAAATTAGGCCATAAAATTGAAAAGCTACATTTTTTAAAACGTGGACTTTTTCAATTTTTACAAGGAATAATGGAGAAAAAGCACCACAACATTTGATAAGCAAGTGCTCCCGATTACGGCAATGCCCCATAAGTGATCATAAACTGCTGTTTGAACACACGGTATGGCTCAGAAGGGAAGGAGTGCCATTTGGAGCTTAAATTTAGATGGAATTGTTTTCGGGTGCCATGCCACATTTCAAAAGCCTCATGCGGGGCCAAAACAGTAGAAGCCCCCCAAAAGTGACCCATTACACACCTTAAGGAATCTATCTAGGGGTATAATGAGCATTTAGACCCCACAGGTGTTTTGCAGAATTTATTGGAATTAGGCCGTAAAAATTAATATCAACATTTTTTCCAATAAAAAGTAGAATTTTTTCATTTTTACAAGGGATAGAGGAGAAAAAGCCGCCCAGCATTTGTAAAGCAATTTCTCCCAACTACGTCAATACCCCATATGTGGTCATAAACTGCTATTTGGACACACAGCAAGGCCCTAAAGGGAAGGAGCGCAATTTGGTTTTTGGAGTGGAGATTTAACTAAATTAGTTTTCTGACACCATGTTGCATTGAGCTAAGGTACCAGTACATTGGAGAGCCCCAAAAAATTACCCCATTTTGGAAACTACATTTTAAAGAGAAGAAATTTATCTAGAGGTATTGTGAGCATTTTGACCCCGCAAGTGTTTTACAGAAATTCGTGCACAGTGGATGTTGTAGATTGAAAATTGGCATTTTTCCACTAATATGCCATTTCAGTGACCAATATGTTGTTAAGCGGTTACAAAGTGGCAGAGCACTCACACGAGCACTTCTGCAGCTTCGTTTTAGCGATGACATGACAAGTTTGTTGAATGTTTAGTTACCCTTAAAGCTTTCTGTGTTTCTCCATCTTTTATCTAAAGTCTGCTACAAGAAATGCATAATGACCTTGTAGCTAAGAAAGCCCTTTCATTGCAGAAGAGGGGGCTTAGTAAGGTAAGAGTTCATTCTGACCTGGAGAAAATGGATACTGTTTGTAGCAGGGGCAGAGATGATATGGTTTTTCATGAGGAGGAACAGGGCAAGAGATAACATTGCATTCTTGCTTGAAAAATGATTTTGTTCAAATTGCAGGTGCAGCCTGACATAACCATCTCATGAAAATTATATTACATTTAAAATGTATTGAATGTCCATGATTGGCTCAATATGAACATATGCTGAATCAGAGTCAATGCCACATTGTAAACCATTGGCTGAAATCAAGCGACTCCCTTTTTGAAATATATTATTGTCATTGTTTTGGGCAATGAACCATAGAGGAGTACTTTTGGGTGTACAAAGTAGTGTCTCTGTGTCTCTTACTTCTCTCCGATATATCGATATAACCTATGATTTGGATCTGGATAACTTTACTGGGAAGGTATCCAGTGACATACCCATCTAAAACTTTAATCTAATATATATTTTGGTCATGATTGCGTCAACAGTAGGCAACTGTATAGACATACCGTTGCATACATATTTTTATATGTTTGAAATGGTACGGCCGAACGTAGACGCTGATTGCGGTGTGAATGTACCCTTAAAGAGTTTGTCCTATCAAGTTCTATTAGGACAACCTCTTTCCATACACCCTTCTAGTAGCTTCAATAGTGGAATTTATAGCTGATGATGTGAACGAAAGCCGGAGGTACACTCTTCCAGTCTTATTATATAAATAAAGATTAAAATAAGGGAGCTTTTATTCACTGACAGCAAAAACATATCTTGAAATGGGCAAGGAACTGAAACAAAGTATATTGTAAAGTTGTACAACTTTTTATTTAGATAGTGTATAATTATATAAAATCAGAACAGGTCTCCAGCATAAACGCTTTTTGTGTGGAATTTTTGTGTAAAATGATACATGCATTTTTTAAGGCTTTTTTAAGGTGTTTTTTTTGCTAAAAGTGTGTTTTACTAACAGCATGTTTTTTAAATGATGTTTTCACATTCCAAATCATGTGATTCAAAGATCATGTGATCCTCTTTGCAACACATGCTTTTTTCTTAAAAACGCAAGGTAAAGTATTTGAAATAAAAAAGCCACCTGAAAAACATCATGTTTGTAGGTCGTTTTAGACTTCCACATTGACTGCAAGCTAACATCTAGCCGCAGCATTTTTTAAATTCTAACTTGCTTTTTTGGGTAAGTGACGCTTTTGCAAAATGGCAGCAGGTCTAGCTTTGGCGTTTTTTTGCATCATTTAATGGTGACTTTGTCCCATGGACTTCCCATAGATAGTTTTTTTCTTTTCTTCTTTTTCCTCTTTGTTTCTGACGTTTTGGGTGGAGTTTTTTAAGAAAAAAGCATGTAATACAAAGAGGAATATTTGCATCACAATATCTTTGAATCACATGATTGCAATGTAAAAAGGCCACCTAAAATAAACGCAGGTAGTAAAACACACTATTTTGAAAAAACACCATCAAAATCCCCATAAAAAAACACATGTACCAATTTACTAAAAACGTGAGTTTTTTATGATGCAGGTTTTTTGGCCACATAAAGGGCTTGTCCACACGTAGCAGTATTGCGGACGGAAAATACGCAGCCAAATACAATAGCAGCAAAGTGGGTGAGATTAAACAAATCTCATCCACACGCTGTGTAAAATTTCCGTCCAGAAATTCACCAGCATGTCCATTTCGGCTGCGGAAAGTGGACTGAATTGTTGCGTTTTCAGAGGAGATGTCACCATCTCCCAACATTGAGAAAAACGCAGCAAAATCCGCACCATTTTCTGCAATAAAAACGCAGGAAATGGTGCGGTATTTCCACAGTGGAAATCCTGCTAGTTTCTGCGGAATTGCTGCAGACATTTTCTGCAGCAATTCCGTTATGTGTGGACAGGGCCGGCTTTAGGATAGATGGCGCCCCATGCGAAATGATGATTTGGCGCCCCACCCCATCATTAAAAAGAAATGCCCCATACATTTTTTTATAATGCCCCTTTAGTGCCCCCATACAGTCAATTAATAATATTTAATAATATAATATAATATAACCCCTTCAAGGACATAGTATTTTGTCCTCTAATTGTGCCCACAGCATTAATCCCCCTGTAGTACTCCTACACAGTATAATGTCCGCTTAGTGGCCCCCACACAGTATCGTGCCCCCTGTAGATTTTGCCATACAGCCTCCCTGTAGACAGTGCCATAATCCCCCACCTCCTCCTCGTAGATCATGCCATATAGCCTAGTACAGAGTTTACCAACCTTTTCGGACTCGAGGCAGCACTGGAAAAACAACATTTCCTCAGGGCACTCCTACCAAAAATTGTTTAGAGAAAGACAGAAAACGGCTAAAAACAAGCACTACGCTCATTTTTTGTAAGGCAAAAAAAATCAGCCTCAAAATTTCTTCAGGAATTTTGTATTGACAGCGTTGTTTGACCTTCTAGGGAATGTGTCACTAGAAAATGTTTTTTTTTTTTTTAGTTAAACAGTTAGTATATAAATGATTAAACACTGTTCACATTTTGTTAATTTTTTCACGAGTCACGAAATATTATAAATTAGATTCTAATTTATAACATTTCCCAGTGCCCGTCACTAGATGGAGCAATTCCCAAAATTGCAGCATTGCATGTGGTAAAGCAACCACATTGCTTTATGCTGCAAAATTTGGGAATACTCACTCGCTCTAGTGAGCTCACAGAATCCCCCCTCCTTTATCCTGGCTAGTGCCAGGAGAAAGGAGGGGATTGAACGGTCAAACCTCCTACACTGTGTGCCGCCATTTTTTGAGCTAACACACAGTGTAGTAGGATTACATACAGTAGTAATCACACACTAAACACGTACATACACAGACCTAACTAACCTGCTCCTGCCGCCGCCGCTCCCTCCGGTCCGTCCGCTCCGGTCTGCTCCCTCCGCTCCTCGTGCTTGCTTCAGAACACAAGTCCGGAAGCCGCGACCGGAAGTCGTCATCTCACAGTCCGGCCGCAGCTTCCGGTCGACATGAACATGGCGCCGGATTTCGCTCTAGCGAAGACCTGACTTTTGGTCTGTGTGGGAGCGGCGCATGCGCCGCTCCCACACAGCCCTTTACGCTATAGTGGATGGAACGGCTCCCGTTTGCATTCTCTATGGGGATGTGTGTGTCGTATTCCATCACTGTATGTGTTGTTAATCGAAACATTCAGAGATGGCAAAAAAATGGCAGCCCCCATAGAGCAGAAAAAGTTAAAAAATATAAAAAAGAAAACACACACATAAATAAAAGATTTTATAATAAAACACTAAATGCAAATTGATATCCCAAAATTTTTTTTCGTGACACTCGTCCTTTAAGCCGTTGAAGCTAGTGAAAAAGACGCAGGCAAAAAAAGCACCAAACGAGCGCAGTAGGCATTTTCTGCCTCCTATTCACTTCAATTGGAGGTCAGAGGTGGAAACCACTTGAAGACCATCAGCCCCCCTCACAGTAAAATGACCATCAGCCCCCCCACTCTCAGTAAAATGACCATCAGCCCACCATTCACAGATTCCCCCTGTAGAAAGTGCCACACAGCCCCTTCTAGGTATTACCACACAGCCCCTTGTAGGTAATGCCACACAGACCCATGTAGGTAGTGCCACACAGCCCCCTTGTAGATAGCGCCACAGCCCCGTTCTAGGTAGTGCCACACAGGCCCCTGTAGGTAGTGCCACACAGCCCCCTTGTAGAGAGTGCCACAAAGCCTCCTGGTAGGGAGTGCCACAAAGCCCCCTGGTAGGGAGTGCCACACAGCCCCCTGGTAGGGAGTGCCACACAGTCCCCTGGTAGGGAGTGCCACACAGCCCCCTGGTAGGAGTGCCACACAGCCCCCTGGTAGGGAGTGACACACCGCCCCCTGGTAGGGAGTGACATACCGCCCCCTGGTTGGTAGTGCCACACAGCCCCCTAGAAGGTAGTGCCACACAGCCCCCTTGAAGGTAGTGCCACACAGCCCCCTTGTAGATAGCGCCACTATAGCTCCCTGAAGGATCGGAATCCCCGTGAGGCCGGGGATTCCGCTCCTGGAGCGCTCCGCTTGATGTCCCTGTCCATATATGGACAGTGACATCAGGGGAAACTCCTGAAGCAGAATCCCCGTCCACAGCGTTGCCGAAGCTGTGACCGGGGATTCGACTCCAGAAGACCCTCCTGTCGTCTGTGTCCATTTATGGACAATGACGTCAGTGGCTTCTCCTGGCGTGGAATCCCTGTTCACAGCGTCTGCAATGCTGTGGATGTGTATTCCACTTGAGGAGTTTCCCCTGATGTCACTGTCCATATTTGGACAGAGAAATCAAGTGGAGCACTCCACGTGTGGCCGGGGATTCCGCTCCTTCAGGGAGCTACAGTGGCGCTAGTCGATAACAGAACAGGGAGATACCTCCCTGCTCTGCTATAGTGCCGTCGCTGCCGCTGTAGCAGCCACAGCGGCTGCTAGTGGCGCCGCCGCGGGCACCCTCATGCCCGGTGTCGCCTCTAGCAGCCGCTATGGCTGCTACAGCTGTAGCGACGCCACTGAGTGGGGAAGCGCCCGGGCGGAAAGGCGACTGCTGAGTCGCCGGGCGCTTCTTAAACAAGGAAGGGAGCCAGCGCAGCGCCCCCTTCCACCTGCTAGTGTGATAGGCCCTGTGCAAAGGCACAGGTCGCACACCCCTAAGGCCGGCCCTGCGTGTGGACAAGCCCAAAGGGTATTTTAGCAGATTAGCTGCTGATTTTCCACAACAGATTTCTCTGCGGTAAATCCACATCTTATTATAGTAGCAGCAAAGTGGATGAGATTTGATCAAATATCATCCACATGCTGGAGGAATAAATTTGATGAAAAAATGTTTATAAATTCATCTGCGGCGTGGTTTTTTAATCTGCAGCATGTCAATTTATGCTGCGGAATGATTGCTCTTCTGTTGTGGGTTTTTCCCATTGAATTCAATGAGGAGGTTAAACTCACAACAAATAGCAAATGTTGCAATTTTTGCAGGTGTTTTCCGCAGTGGAGATTCCGCCCGAATATCTGCACCACAATTTGGTGCGGTTTTTCGGACTTAATTCCTTGCGGGTTTTAGGACGGATACACTGCGTACTTCTATGCAGCATATCTACCCTGTGTACACATACCCCAAAAGTGTGTGTGAAAGAGGCCTAAGGCTGGGTTCACACTGAGTTTTTTTGACAAGTTTTTTGACACGGAAACCGTGCCGCAAAACGCGCCAAAAAACGGCCGAAAATGCCTCCCATTGATTTCAATGGGAGGCGGAGGCGTTTTTTTCCCACGAGCGGAAAAACCGGCTCGCGGGAAAAAGAAGGGGCATGCCCTATCTTCGGGCGTTTATGCCTCTGACCTCCCATTGATATCAATGGGATGCAGAGAAAGTGTATTTCGCTGCGTTTTATGCCCGCGGCGCTCAACGTCCCCGTTGGCGAAAAATGCAGCGAAAATCGGCGTGCAGGCAGAGGAAAATCTTTTGAGGCAGATTTTCCTCCTGCAAAAACCTCTGTGTGAACCCAGCCTTAGGCCTCATTTACACGAACGTAATATACGCGCGTGCGACGCGCGTGCTTTGCACGCATGTCGTACGCACCTATATTAGTCAATGGGGCAGTTTAGACGATGCGTGAATTGCGCTCAGCGCGTGTGCGCAGAAAAAAACTCACGACATGTTCTATAATCGTGCGTTTTTCGCGCACTCACGCACCCATTGAAGTCAATGGGTGCGTGAAAACCACGCATGCCGCACGGAAGCACTTCCGTGCGAACTGCGTGATTCGCGCAAGAGCTGTCAAACTCCTGAATGTAAACAGAAAAGCACCACGTGCTTTTCTGTTTACAAACATCCAAACGGAGTGTCAAAATCGAGATGAGCGCACCGAACTTCACCGGGTTCGGCCAAACTCGTTTTGACCGAAACCGGTAAAAAATGTTCGGGTACGCGACGTCAGGAGACAGTCACTGTCCACGGTGCTGAAAGCGTTAAACTGGTTCAGCACCATGGACAGTGACTTCCGCTCCGAAAATCCATGAACCTGTAAAAAAAAAAAGACGTTCTGACTTACCGATAACTCCGGTCCGACCTCCCGGGATGACAGTTCAGTCAAAGAGACAGCTGCAGCCAATCACAGGCCAAGCACAGGCTGCAGCCAATCACAGGCTGCAGCGGTCTCATGGACTGCGGCGTCATCCTGGGAGGTGGGGCCGGATGACAAGAGAGGGACGCGTCACCAAGGCAACGGCCGGGAGCCCGGACTGGGGGAAGCAGGAAGTTCTTGGTAAGTATGAAAGTCTTTTTTTATTCACAGGTTGGTGTATATTGTGTTCGGCATTCACTGTCGAGGGTGCTGAAAGAGTTACTGCCGATCAGTTAGCTCTTTCAGCACCTTGGACAGTGACGGGCGTCGACTAGCCTCATCTCTATGATGGCGGCTGCGCGAAAATCACGCAGCCGCGCATCATACACGGATGACACACGCAGCTGCCTCGTGCCTTTTGCGCGCGCAAAACGCAGCGTTTTTTGCGCGCGCAAAACGCACACGCTCGTGTAAATGAGGCCTAAGGGCTTTAAATGAAGCAAAGGCAGTAGGTCTTCCTGGAATGCTATGTACAAGCACAGGTACATGTGCTGTTACAATCAGCTATACCAGATGTCTTATTTAACTCTTTCTACTGCATTTATATAGACATTGAACAATTATTATAATGATATGGAGCGTGCTGTGTATGTAACTGCAGGGTAGAACTTTTGTGAGGCCAGGATCACACACACAGTTTTGATGCAGTTTTTAGCTCAGTTTTGCTTAGCTAAAGCCAGAACTGGATCCAAAAGGATGAAAAGGTATAAAGAAAGCACTGATATAACTCTGAGCCAAAAACTGGATCAAAACTGTGTGTGCATACCTCCCAACTGAAGTATTGCAAAGAGGGACAACTGATGCAGTGCGCATAACGGCGCAATTTTTTTCCCTGTTAAGCCACGCCTCTAACCTCTCCTAATCCCCGCCCATACACATCGGGTTCAGCCCACACAGTATCATGCTCCCATAGAACCCTCACACAGTATATTGCCCTTACAGCTGCCCCTTACACAGTATAATACCCCATAGTTCCTCCCACAAAGTATAATGCCAAATAGTTGCCCCCACACAGTATAATGCCCCCTACAGTATAATGGCCCATAGATGCACCCATACAATATAAAGCCAACACAGATGCCCCCATACAGTATAATTCTGACACAAATTCCCCCATACAGTATAAAGCCCCATAGCTGTCCCCATACAGTATAATGCGCACACAAATTTCCCCATATGGTATAATGCCCCATAGCTGTCCCCATACAGTATAATTCCCACACAGATGCCCCATACAGTATAATGCCCAGACAAATTCCCCCATATGGTATTATGCCCCATAGCTGCCCTCATACAGTATAATGCCCATAGCTACCCCAATACAGCATAATGCCCCCATATCTGCCTAAATACAGTATAATACCCTATAGCTGCCCCATACAGTATAATGACCCATATCTGCCCACATACAGTATAATGCCCCATAGCTGCCCCATAACGTATAATGCCTCATAGCTGCCCCCATACATTATAATGCCCCCACCGTCCTGAGGATGCAGATAGTGGACACTGGAACATACCACAGCACAGCGAGACAACGCCCGGAATCCGTGACTGTCCCGCTGAATCTGGGATGGTTTGGTGGTATGTGTGTGTAAACTTGGCCTGAGGGTATGTGCACACGATAGCTGCCTTTTACGTCTGAAATTACAGACTGTTTTCAGGAGAAAACAGCTCCGTCGTTTCAGACGTAAATGCTTCTCCTCGCATTTTGCGAGGCGTCATTGACGCCCGTAATCTTGAGCTGTTCTTCATTGAATTCAATTAAAAACGGCTCGAATTACGTTTCAAAGAAGTGTCCTGTACTTCTTTGACGAGGCAGTCATTTTACGCGTCGTCGTTTGACAGCTGTCAAACGAAGACGCGTAAATGACAGGTCGTCGGCACAGTACGTCGGCAAACATATTCAAATGAATGCGCCTCGTTTACGCCTGAAAATAGGTCGTGTGAACCCAGCCTAACAGTAACCCAGTCACCAGGTTCGAGATTTCATACAACCTAATGGACCAGTTCAACATCACCGGTGGTCAGACCTGCACTCGGGTCTCTGCATCGTTCATGAACTTTCATTTCTGGAACAGGAATGTCTAATATTTGACCTACAGCATGGGGTAGAAAATGTCCTTAGCTTCCAGCAGTAAAATTGCACATTATTAGGGATCTTCATGGTTGATACCAGCTTAAACTGGTTCAGCGAGGATATTTCTATACCTTAGCTCGAAATCCCACTAGCATCGGGTGGATTTACATTCCTCATGAAATATGATTGGTTTTGTCCCAGCAACCTCTGTGGAGATGCCCCTGCATTCCAACCTTTGTGCCTTCATAACCTGCAGAGAATTTCCCCCTCAGTATGTTCTATTTCTGGAAGTGTTCTTCATTTAAAGACTTGTACTATTTGGATGCTGGGGAGATATGAGTCACAATGCGGCTTGTTGGCATTCCAGCGCAGTGTTTTTGCTATTACATGTGATCAGAATCAGAGCCTCCAAAACGCAGAGGTTCCTCCTTCCCGCCTGTGATCTGCATTCATTTTGGGCCATTTCTTGGTTGAGCTGTGGGATTGCCGTGTGTTCCTCATTATCTGGCCTACTCTAGTCCTTCAGCTGAGAGGGGCCGACTTCTCAAGTACTAGAATGTTCTGCAAACTGCAAACTGCAAACAGATGTAGCAAGAAAAAATTATGAGGAAATATATAGAATATGTGAAGTGTTATCAATCTGTGAGGTTACATAATAGAAGATGGATGAATATCAATAGAGCGCTTGTTGTTTTCCTCCAGACGCCGGTTTTGTTAAGAAACATACAGAGCTTCCAGAATTAATGGGCTATTTCTCTGTTGTGTCTCATATATGTAGCTGCGGGGTGAAAAGCAATAAAACTATTTATTTGCAAGGAGGGATTCCAGGAAAGACAACATTAAAACAATCATCTAGTCAAGCATGCCATTAGGCTCAATGATGGAAGACCTGCCAAGGTTCACAACCTGGTATTAACTAACTTATCTAGCCCAAAATGAAATGTTTGGCCCAATATGACTACAGATGTAGCAGGGGTGAGTTTATCAATACTGCCGACTTGCGTTTTCTACTTGGTTATTTCATTTATTTGTTTTTTTTTTATAAAGCACCAACATCTGCAGCGCTGAACAGTCTAATTTTTCCAAACTCAAATAAACACAAGGACCAGTTTACCTGTCAGAATGTTTTTGGAGTATGGGAGGAAACCCGCGCAGACGCTGTTGAGCCATTTTTAGCACGCATTAGTTAAACAGCTTTAATTTTTTTTATATGTTTGTCTAGCCATTTTTATATTCATAATTTTTGCTTTTTTGTAGAATTTCAAGGCTTCTAGCTCATTGAGCGCTGTATACGTCAAAAAAGAGAAGACAGAAGTGGGGAAAACCGCTTTTGCCTTATCTCCAGGTTCCCTGTCCGTCTCTGACTACCGGGCACCCGACATTCAGCTGCCTGATCGCTCGGGCAGCCAGATAAAGCCTGCGCCATAGATATACTATGGAGCTGGCTTTAAGGACCCGGACCGCCCACCGTTATTCACTGGGCCAATGTAAACCAATTAATATAGTGACTTTATGAGTGCCATAGGCATAACATGAAATACTAAGTGTGTATTCAGAAATTGCGTTTGAGGTGCGGTTAAAACTGCATAAAAACGCATCTGAATACTTCATGCAATTTTACTGCAATTTGATGTGTTTTACGATGAAGTTGCGGTAAAAATCACAACTGCACCGGAGAATACATCAACTAGTGGTTAAAATTAATGCGATTTTCGGATTAGTTTTTTATTTGATTTTAACCACACCTCAAGTCTGAATACACCCTTAGGCCCCATGCACATGACCGTGCCTATAATCACGGCCATGGACAGCCACCCTCATTTGCAGGCTGTGCTCCCATATAAAGTATGGAAGCACAGTCCGTAAAAAGCAAAAAATAGGACATGTCCTATCTTTTGCGGGGCTTCTCTACAGCACGGACACCTTCCCGTAAATATACGGGAAGATGTCCGTGGACAATATAAATGAATTGGTCCGTAAATACGGTCCATAGTTACGGATGAATTCTACGGTTGTGTGTATGGGGCCTTACAGTTTTAGGCTGTGTTTACACGCGGTGTGTTGTGTTTTCATGTGCCCTTTTTGCAACGGTTTTGCCACATTATTTGTTTTGGATTGCGGCCAATATACAGAACAAGAATGGATTGTGTGAACTCAGTCATAGGCTTGGTTTCCACAGTGCAGATTTGGCCTGCATTTTGTAAACCAAAACCAGAATTGGATCCAGTAGAGCAGAGCTAGCAGGCCTTTTTTAAAAATATTTCTTCTGCCTAGGTTCTGTTCCTGGTTCTCTGCTTAAAAAATACATGCAAAATCTGCCGCAAACTGTACTGTTAGAACCCAGCCTAAGGGCACATTCAGACGTGGCGGAATTGCTGTTAAATTCCGCAGTGGAATTCTGCAGCAGCCGTTTTTTACATTTGTTTCTATACATTTTTAGGAAACGTAGTTCAGACGTTGCGGAAAATAACTGTGCGGAATTTAGGTTGCGGTGCAGAATTTTCCCTCCGCAGCATGCACTGTCTGTTGCGGAGAAGAAGCGGAATTTCACTGCGGATTTCAGCCTTTGCAATGCAAAAACTGAAATCTGTGGCAAGTCCGTTGTGATATCCACGTCGTCTGAATTACCTGTCAAGTATGCAAATGTTGCTGCAGATTCGTTGCGTAATTGCCCCGAATCTGCACCAACATTTGCAGCGGAAATATTCCGCCACGTATTGAATATGGCCTAAGCGTTCAGAGACTTTTGGCTATGTCACACCTCGCAACATATATTTAAAATTAAGAGTTTTTGCAGCATATTAAATTTTAAAAAAAGTGTTGCAAATTTGTTGCACTTTGTTCGTCACAATTTGGTGGCCATTGATCATCTATCTAGTACTAGAACCTGGTACATTCAGTGAGAGCCGACCTCATTGTGGTCCAGTGTGCAGATACATTGCAGAACATAAATTAAATGAATATCAATCCCTAATATAATGTTAAGTGAGTCATCCCAGTTAGTTGTTATGTACGTGAGATATTAGAAAGACAATTACAAAATTTCAGCTATACTTGTCTATTTTTACTCTCATCCATTTATTCCTTCAAGGAATGCACATTCCTCACCAGACACGAGCACTTCCTCGTCCTACTTATTGCTTGGGTGACATTGCAGACGTCCTGCTGGAGCCTCGGTCATTTACAATGTGAGTTTTGCTTGTATTGGAATGTCAATCTCTTAATCTGAGTGGTAACTCATGTCTGGCCGTTTATATAGACATTACATAACATATGACAGAGATGGAAAATCAACTAGAGCGCGCATATTATTAGCATCGTAAAGAAGATGAAAGTATGGACATTTTGTGTGGCGCTGGCCACATCTGTAACTGATAGTGTATATTATGACCCATCAGCTTGAGAAAAAAAACTTGCTCCTCGAGCATAACAACAATTTATCTAATGGATGTTCCTACACACAGGAAGGAAATGCTGTGGAAATCTCAAGTACAAACTGCGGAAATTTCCCGCACAGAAAATCACCCTCGTTCTGATTTTTACATTCATAGAATGTCAATTCTGGTTGCAGAATGAGCAATAAGTTTTTGCAGATTTTCCCTGTTGAATTCAATAGGGAAGTTAAAATCTGCAGTCAAATCCAAGTGTTGCAGATTTTGATGCGGATTACATGCGGATCGGCAGAAAATTTGCAAGTAAGGTTTTTGTTTAAAAATAAAAAGTATGTTCATCTTATTAATCTCCTGGCACTCCTGTGGTGACGCATAGGTCACATATTGACACGTTATCGCTGGAGACGGCAGGGGGAAAGTTGATTATACTTTTCTTTTCAGTAACTGGAAATTTGCACGCAAATTCGAACTATTTTTTTTATCCTATGTTAAAATTTTCTATATGTTTTGGCCTACTGTATCTTGGCATGGTAAATATGTTGGCACCTGGGATGAACAAAATGTATCCCAGGTGCCCATTGAAGTGAATGGGAGAAGGCTGTAAGGGCACGTTCAGACGTGGCGGAATTGCTGTGGAATTCCACTGCGGACAGTCCGCAGTGGAAATCCGCAGCAGACAGTTTGTCCATTGGTTTCCACACCTTTTTAGTTATCTTCATGCAGACGTTGCGGAAAACTCAGCTGCGGACCATAGGATGCGGTGCAGAATTTTCTGTCCGCAGCATACACTGGCTGTTGCGGACTTGATGCATACTTGTTGCGGAATTTCTCCATTGACTTCAATGGAGTTTCAAAATTACGCAATGAAATCCGCAGATGTAATGTGTGTTGCATTGCGGATTGCTTTCAGGAACAGGATATTTCATCATTCTGGCTGGACCTATGTGTGTCGAGATCTATATCCAAACTGGGATGGAATGTTTGAAAGAGAGCAGGGTGTGATCTGCACCTGAATCCGCAACGACAAATCCGCAGCATTTTACCTAACATTTTATCCAAATCCGCAACGGAATCTGCAACCCGGATTATGTGCGGCATTGATGCGGACAGTGTCTGCAGAATTCCGCCACGTCTGAACATGCCCTCATACTGTGAACCGCTGCAACAAGCGTATCGATGATTCATAGTACGAGCAGATAAGGAATGAAGGGAAAGCAGTGCTCGTACGAGCACAGCAGCCCCTTAAAAGCAGCTGATCAGCGGGGATCCTGGGAGTTGTACCTGACCGATTAGATATTGATCATCAATTCTTAGGGACTAGACAACCCCTTTAAGCACCAGGTAAACCCCTTATTAGTGGATCGGCTATGAGAACCATTATAAAGATCAATTAAAAAAATATATATATTTGACAATTTCTGGGTATTGACTCTTATATTCTTGGGGTTCATCCAGTGTTGGAAATATGGTGTTCAGAGCAGTAGGACTACAGCTCTCACAGCAACGTCCCTGGTGCAATGGCCTGAGACTGCTTTAACTGGTTCAAGTTAATAGACAAAAAGGAGGAGGGCCGGTAAACATATAAAGAAGAATAAATAAGTAGAATGAAAACTTCTTTAGTTTTTGTGATTATTTTATCAGTTGGAATGGCTATTGACTTTAGGTTTTCGACATTGTAATACTTCAATATTGCTCATCAAGCACTTGTCTGTTATGTTGGGTGTGCAATCATATTAAACATATTCTTTACCCTGAATTTAGTAAAGAGCTGAACACTATGCTTTGTATGGACACAGCTGCGTCACATCTAACCCAAGGAGTGCGTTAACAAAGCGCAGTCTGACCCTTTGACTCCTCTGAAAGTCCCCTGTGACCTTTGTGAAAAGCAGCAAGTGAAGCAGGAGGGATGAACAGAGGGTCATGTCGCTTGGAAGGAAGTTCAGTGGGATCAAACCTTTGAAAAGTGCCCAGAAAACTGGTCATTCATGTGATGATAATTCTTATGTTCCTGAGATTTGCCTACAAATGAATAAATTAGGCTCTGTTCACATCTCCACTATGAATTCAGTTTTTCTGTTTTGTCTTAGAAGTAGAAAAACCAATTCAATGCTGTGACGGATCCATCACGTGATGGATGCCGACACGCTCGACAGGCCTCGTTGACTTTAATCGTTCAGTTAGGTTTTGTCACGTTGCCTGACATTTTATATAAAACAATTTCATGGTATCTACGATGGAGGCTCCTAACGAGCCTCGAACGCATTTGCCAAACTTTGTGTCCCAGGAATATAAAATTTTATATATTTTCGCAAGTGTCATAATTGTCAATGTTGTAAATACAATATAGCAGCAGGTAACCCAGGTACCAGAGGAAACAAAATGATGAGGAAAAAGAGAAACTAATTTTAAAGCCAAATAATACATTATGCAGCCAAGCCCTGCAAGGTTGGGGGAGAATAGTGTGTCAGTACTTTGTCTGGTCTATCCACTTAAAGAAGCCTTGCAGGATTTCTATTAAACATAACAAAACACGTTTAGAGTTCCCTAAACAGCATGTGCAGAATCCCCAAACACATGGAAGAAGGTTCTCTGGTCAGATGAGACTAAGATTTAACTGCTGTAATAATGGCCTCTGGTATGCCAAGCATGGAATTTTTTTAGGCCCTGCCCGGAGGCGGTCCCTAAAAGGCTTACTATCAGCGCCAAGAAGCTGGCTCAGAAGCTGAGCCTGCCCCATCATCCGCGTATGTCAGCTGTTCGTTACAGCTAACATCCTGATGTAACGGCCAGGACCAGAGCTAGCCTCCGATCCGGCCGATTAACCCCTTAGATGCAGCTGCATCTAGGTGGTTAGATCGCAGCCGATGGTTGTATGGCAACAATCGGCACCAGCGTTGTTGCCAATGGTTGCTATGGCTACCGGAGGACTAACAATGGCCTCCTAGTCTGCCTAGTACGGAAGCCTAATAGGCTTGCTGTCAGTGAATAACTGACATCTCTAATACACTGCACTATGTAGGTAGTGCAGTGTATTAGAATAGCGATCAGGTCTTCACTTAAAAAAAGTGATTTTATTGTGCAAACGCTGTAAAATAGAAAAAAACTATATACATATGGTATCGCCGTAATCGTACCGAGCCACAGAATAAAGTAAATATGTCATTTATAGCGCACGGTGAACGGCGTAAAAAAAAAACAAAACAAAAAATTGTCAGAATTGCTTGTTTTTGGTCACCTCGCTTGGCAAAAAAATGAAATAAAAAGTGATCAAAAAAATCGCATGCACCCCAAAATTGTACCAATGAAAACTACAGATTGTCCCGCAACAAATAAGCCCTCACACAGCTCTGGTGAAGAAAAAAGTTATGGCTCTCAGAATATAGCGACAAAAACTGTTCTGAGCGTTCCAAAATCTGTTAAAATCGGGCACCATTTATAAGTGTGACACCGGGCACACATCTGCGGATTATTATTTATTTACGGCATTATTATACCCTGTTATTATACCCTGATGTACTACGCACAGATTACATATGGTCCACATAATAAACTGAAATACCAGCAATACCCCAAACAGAACTACTACCAAGCTAAATCTGTGCTCCAAAAGCCAAATGGCGCTCCCTCCCTTCTGAGCCCTGCAGCATGCCCAAACAGCAGTTTGCGCCCACATATATGGCATCGCCATAACCGGGAGAACCCGCTTAACAGTTTATGAGATATTTGTCTGCAGTGGAACAAACTGGGCACCACATATTGGCCACCAAAATGGCATATCAGTGGAAAATTGCAATTTTCACTTTGCACCATCTGCTGAGCGTTCATTTCCAATAAATAGAAAAAAAACCTGTGGGGTCAAAATGCTCACTACACCCCTTTAAAAATGCCTTGTGAGGTGAAGTTTCCAAAATAGAGATCACTACTTCGAGGTTTCTTTTACTATTTGACGCCAGAGCTCTGCAATTGTGGGGCAATGCTGCGAAAATCACCAAAATGGGCCTTAAAGGGAAACTGTCACCAGCATTTCACCTATTAAACCAGCAATACCTGGTGGTAGTGAGTGAAAAATCATTTCTATATAACCCATAATTGTCTTCTTAGTCGGCTCCGTAGCTTTAGTATTCAGTTTTTTAGTGTTCCCACACCGTATGCTAATGAGCAGAAAAGAGCAATATCTTCGTTTGAAAAGAGTCATATCTTCATTCCTCAAGTCTTTCCGAGTTGACCCCACTTTCTGAATGCTGTTTTGTATACTTTGAGGGGTGCAGTTTTTTAAATGGGGTATTTTTTAAGGTTTTCAAAAATATGTGCCCCTCAAAGCCACTTCATAACAGAACTGGTCCCTGAAAAAAAAAACTTTTGAAATTTTCTTGAAAATGTGTGAAATTGATGTTAAAGTTCTAAGCCTTGTAACGCCCTAGAAAGTAAAAGGACGTTCAAACAACGATGCAAACATAAACTAGACATATGGGAAATTTTAACTAGTAACTATTTTGGGTGGTATTACTATCTGTTTTACAAGCAGATACATTAAAATTTCAAAAAATCATAATTTGTGAAAATTTTCTCAAATTTTGGCGTTTTTCAGAAATAAATACGAATTTATCGACCACATTTTTTGACTAACATGAAGTAGAATATGTCACGAGAAAACAGTCGCGGAAACACTTGGATAGATAAAAGCATTCCCAAGTTTCTATCACATAAAGTAACACATGTCAGACTTGAAAAAATGGGGCAGGTCCTGGAAGGCCAAAATTAGCTTGGTCCTGAAAGTTAAAGTTCTCTGCTTTTTGTCTTAATTGTTCTTTCTGTTGCACCTTCAAAGTGGTAGGTATGTTGTGTAAATCAAATGGTACAAATTCCCAAAAATCCATAATTTTAGTTTAAAGTGTAGCTAAACGTTTGACAAACTTCTGAAATGTCAGAAGTTTGGATTGGTGGGGGTCCAAGCATTGAGACCCCCACCAATCGCTAGAACGAAGCAGCTGAAGCGCTTGTGTGAGTGCTCAGCCGCTTCGTGTCTGTTCGGCTTTTTCCAGAAAGCCGATGTATCGGAGTATGGGCTCAAAGACTTTCTATTGAGTCCGTACACCAATACATTTATTTCCGGAAAAAGCCGAACAGACACGAAGTGGCTGAGCACTTACACGAGCCCTTCAGCTGCTTCATTCTAGCGATTGGTGGGGGTCTCAGTGCTCGGACCCCCACCAATCCAAACTTCTGACATGTCACTATGACATGTCAAAAGTTTGTCAATCGTTTAGCTACACTTTAACCCAGGGGTCTCAAGCACCCGGCCCGCGGGCTGCATGCGGCCCCTGAGGCTGTCATCTGTGGCCCGCGGGACACAGAGCCGATAGTATCGGTTCTGCTCCGGGACTCTGTGGAATTCCCAGACATCGCTGTCCATATATGGACAGTGTTGTCAGGGTCTTCCCCAGGGTGGAGTTCCGGGCAGAGTGCTAGTATTGGCTCTGCTCCGGGACTCTGTGGAATTCCCTGACATTGCTGTCCATATATGGACAGTGTTGCCAGGGTCTTCCCCAGAGCGGAGTCTCGGGCAGAGCGCTAGTATAGGCTCTGCTCCGGGACTCTGTAGAATTCCCTGACATTGCTGTCCACATATGGACAGCGATGTCTAGGGCTTCCCCAGAGCTGGACAGTGATGTCAGGAGCGCAGCTGGAGTCCCAGGCAGAGTGCTAGAAGCAGCTCTGCTCTGGGACTCCATCTCTGGGCAAGCCCCTGACATCACTGTCCATATATGGCACTGTGACAGTATCTACAGAGGGCACTGTGACAGTATCTACAGAAGGCACTGTGACAGTATCTACAGAGGGCACTGTGGCAGTATCTACAGAGGGCTCTGTGGCACTATCTTAAAAGGGGCTGCCCAATCTTGACATGTGTGTCTGCCAAACGCTGCCAACTGAGCCGCCGGACTGCATTTAGCGACGCTTAAACTGGAAAACTGGATTGTTGAAATGCAGCCCATCAACTTCTAATTTTTTCTATATGTGGCCCACTTACCCGGCCGAGTTTGAGACCCCTGCTTTAAGCTTACAATGCAATACAAGATTAAAAAAAACACCAAGGGAGTATCACAGAGCTCAGCTTCTGTCTCTCTTCTTACATGCTGTTCTCAGATGGGGCTACATAAATTACCTGACAGATTCCCTTTAAGAAATAAAATAGCAGCACCACCATTTACAGGAATTATTTAAAAAAAAAAAAAAAAAGCTATCCCATGTGGTCTGCTCCCAACTCATGTACAGCAGGAATAAAGAGAACAAACAAGGCGCAGCATAAATTCTCCAAAAAATGCACAATTTATTTACCCAACCCTGTGGAGTACAAGCTTTCTGCTCTTTACATGAACCTTTCCCAAGGAAATGAATATATCTCTATAATTCTAGAAAGTAAATATACAAACTGATGTGTCTGTGTACTTTGGGTGTAAGGAACTTTTTATTTGCTATAACATTGTATCTACTATAGGTATAATTGATTACTATGAGAATTGCTCCTATGTGTGTACAGATATTGAGGCTGACACAAGGTCATAGATCAGCTGAAGTTGTACATTCTGTACTCTGACCTACAATTACCTAATGACTTGTAGAAGTTGTAAGCAGCTGTTCTCCTAGAGATCATCTCAGATCTGTATCTGCTGTAACTGTAATTTATTGACAGAACGTAAACTCTGCCTATCTGGACAGATCATTACAGGCCCATAATCAGACATTCCAGGGGCAATTTATAGATGAAAAATTGCAGCTAGGAGCAAAAAGATACATGAGATCATTTAAACATCCTATTATGACTATGGAACTGTGAATCAAGGAGGACGAAAGCATCAGAGAGGGATTTAGAGGCTGCCAGTCTTTGATCTAAGGTCTGGGATAATTGCAAAGAAAAACTCCACAGTCCCCAGAGGGCATCAGATGTGCGGCCAGCACTGATATACCAATATAGCATGACCCTGCACACATGGCTCCCATCAATAATAGTTTCAGACTTAATCCTTATAAATGCCTTGTGGTGAAATATTTAATTTGAAATAACATCAGAATGAATTAAAACACTTAATCATGGCTCTTAAAGAACATTCATAAGAAACCCCCCCCCCCCCCCCATTTTTCCATATTTTGTTCAGCCAGTTCTAACTTTTACTTCTATGTTTTCTAAAGGGGCATAGGGGTTGCCACCTAGTATACAGAGCAGAGATTGGTAAATTTGCCAGCAGTCCAGCATGGGCGAATGCAAAGTACTAATGCATATTCAGGCAGATAAGACGTGTAATGGCCATCATTTCCTGTTGTCACTTTGCGTATTTAGGATCTATATAAAATAAGTCCCACATACAGACTCATTTTGTATAATTGCCAGTCCAAACAATGCAATAAGAGAATTGATTTGCCTTGACAAAAACAAATAAAAAAACCGGGCAAAATTGATTTGTGCAATGCCACCTAATGGCCAGCGAATCACAACCCAATTTGCTAATTGGCGCAACTCGAATCAGGCCGAAAAATATCTCATCTATACTTATGGCTACACGATACATGTCTAAGTAGGTACGTTGAATGATAAGTCCTATGTGAACATCTATCTATTTGTGTTTTTTTAGGTGTAAGGGTACGACTACACGGCCGGACGTGGGCCGATGAACGAGGCAGCTCGTTGATCGGCGCTCGTTTTCTCCTTTGACACAGAGCGATGATTGAATATGTATAGGAATGAGAGTTCGTTACTAGGATCGCTCGTCCCTGTAGATTTTTATCAGGTTGGCAGTGCTTCTCCATGACTACACAGGGATATGTGCTGCCGACAACGATGATGTTTAATTCTGCATAAAAGTGCAGATCAGCCGATGAACTTGCTTTTGCTCGTTCGTTGCCTGATCGTTGCCCTGATTACACAGGCCAATACTCAGGGACGAGCATTCATATAAACGCTCATTTGCCTGATCATTGGCCTGTGTATTAGGGCCTTAAGTGCTCTTTAAATCTGTAGCTATATCTCCGGATCATCTTGTGTCATCTTTATATCCTGTGTATCAATATAATACAGGATGTTTGAAGCACCAAAGCAACAATAATACGTGTATAACATCTTACATTAATGTGAAATCTCGTTAAATACATGCCACTTCATTCATATCAATAACTAATTCAGTTATTTTTGCTTCAAGTCTGTTATGTAATAACTCCTCATCTCCAGGATTCACGGTATAAGTGAATAGAATTACACACATTTTATCATTTACAAGTGTAAAGACTGTAAATCTGACTCATAGATGTAAACCGCGTTCTACAAATAATTCTTGTCATCAGTGACGATACTTTCTAATAGGATTACTATAGACCATAGTATACTAAGTGCAAAGATCATTATTTTGTATGAATAAAGACATAGGTCTATTAGGTTAAAACACAAAAAGAGATTCTCAGGAGGTTATTGATCCAGAGGAAGGAGAAAACAAACATTATAACGCAAGGCCCACTTAGGTATCAAAGGGAAAAGATATTTATGGAAAAATGTAACTACCGTGTTTTGGTTGTTGTCCGATGCAATTCTCAAAAGTTTTTCATACTAAACAGATTTGATTCTCATCAATAGAAGCTCAGACCAAGCCACAAATCGAGCCAGTGATCGAGCTGGGATTTGTCGTTTTATCTTATGGTGTTGTCATCCAGAACGACAACCTCCACAGACCAACCATGAACGACAAGTCATTCCGAAAACGGGCGTTGGAAATGCCTAATGTATGGCCAGCTCTACAGTAAAGATTCTTTTTTTCCACTGCTGGGGAATAAACAATTTTCACTCCAGTTGGAGAGAGTCCACTTGTCTTCTGATGTGAACTGATTTCACATTATCTTTCTATGTCATTCATGTTTTTGTATAACTCATGAACCTTCTGTTTCAGACGCTGACAGAAAACAGACATCTGGCAAAGAGTATGTTCACACGGCTTATTTTTGGCCGTATTTTGGGCCGTAAACGGCCGAAAAACAGCAGAAAAATCAGAAGCAGAACGCCTCCAAACAGCTGCCCATTGAATTCAATGGGAAAAACGGTGTTCTGTTAAAACGGGGCGTTTTTTTACACGGCCATTTTTTAAAAATGGCCACGAAAAAAACTCCCGCGAAAAAGAAGTACATGTCACTTCTTGAGCCGTTTTTGGAGCCGTTTTTCATTGACTCTATAGAAAAACAGCTCCAAAGACGGCCGTAAAAAACGCTGTGAAAAAGCGGCTGAAAATCAAGAGCTATTTTCACTGGATATTTTTGGTTTCTGCCCGGGTTTAGTCATTGTCATATTTGGGAAATTTGCCGTACAAAATTGATGTCACCTGAATATTCATAGCGCTATGCAAAGATCTTTAAGTATTTTATGGTTGCAATGAATTGTATTGTTGTCCATGAGGACAATTTAAACATATCGACAACCAGCGGCAAGTTGTTTATTGCTCTGCTAGCCCAAACCTTGCTTAGATGCAAAACGTTACATATATCTTTATATTTGCCATGTATCACATTTATTGTGGATACATCTGAAGGGCCAATTACACTTTTTCCCTACGGTAGGTAATTATAACGTAATCACTATTTCCACAGATCTGTCCATGAATACTATAGCCTTTATAATACGTCATTGTACTCCCATTCTTGTAAAGTCGGCACATTAAATCCATTCAAATAACGCAATGGTTGGCCATTTACGGATACATTATATGGACAAAAGTTTTGGGACACACATATTAACCATTGAATTCAGGTGTTTCATGAAGGCCCATTGCCACAGGTGTATAAATCCAGCACCTAGCCATGCACATTACAAACATTTGTGAAAGAATGGGTTGTTGTAAAGAGCTCACTGAACAGGGGCGTAACTAGGAAAGACTGGGCCCCATAGCAAACTTTTGACTGGGGCCCCCCCTCCCCTGGGTGTCACACAACCCCCCCTTGTAGATAGTGCCTTTTTTACAGCCCCCCCTGTAGATAACGCCATACAGCCCCCCCTCTGTATATAGCGCCATACATCCCCCTGTAGAGAACGCCATACAGCCCCCCTGTAGATAACGCCATACAGCCCCCTTGCAGATAACGCCATACAGCCCCCCCTGTAGAGAACGCCATACAGCCCCCCCCTGTAGAGAACACCATACAGCCCCCCCTGTAGGGAACGCCATACAGCCCCCCCCTGTAGAGAACGCCATACAGCCCCCCCTGTAGAGAACGCCATACAGCCCCCCCCCCCTGTAGAGAACGACATACAGCCTCCCCCTGTAGAGAACGCCATACAGCTCCCCCCCTGTAGGGAACGCCATACAGCCACCCCCCCCCCCCTGTAGGGAACGCCATACAGCGTTCCCCCCCCTGTAGGGAACGCCATACAGCGTCCCCCCTCCCAAAAAAATACGAGCTACAGTGTGTCCTACAAAATACATGTATCCCCTCTCCACAGGATCTCCACAGGATCTCCACAGGATAGGGGAGACATGTGTGATCGCTGGCGTCGATAGGGAGAACGGGGTACTGAAAGTCCCCTGAACTTCTCCATGACAAACCTCTGACTTCCGGTGTCTGCGCAGCTCAATAAAAATGAAAGGAGCGCTGGTCACGCATGCGCACAAGCACGACCGGCGCTCCATTAATTTCTACGGAGCTGCCGACACAGACCCCGGAAGTCCGAGGTTTGTGATGGAGAACTTCAGGGGACTTTCAGTCCCCCGTTCTACCTATCAATGCCAGCGATCACACATGTATCCCCTATCCTGTGGAGATCCTGTGGAGAGGGGATACATGTCCTGTGGAGATCCTGTGGAGAGGGGATACATGTCCTGTGGAGAGGGGATACATGTCCTGTGGAGAGGGGATACATGTCCTGTGGAGAGGGGATACATGTCCTGTGGAGAGGGGATACATGTCCTGTGGAGAGGGGGATACATGTCCTGTGGAGAGGGGATACATGTCCTGTGGAGAGGGGATACATGTCCTGTGGAGAGGGGATACATGTCCTGTGGAGAGGGGGGGGATACATGTCTTTTGCTCTATTTTGAGCCTTCAGGACCAGACACCGTTTAGCCATTTTTAGCACGTGTTAGTTAAATGGCTATAACTTTTTTATTTGTTGAGCTAACGACGTGATTTTTGCGACGTTTTTTCCGTAGACAATGCAGGTTTCATTTTTTATCGTTTTTATACACACCTTTTTCGCTATTTTAGAATTTTTATTCATAAAGTTTGAAAATAATAGTAAAAAAATAAGCTTTTTTACATTTCAGCTATTTTTTTTTTGGTAATAACATAGTTTTACCCTAAAATAGACCTTTTATTTGTGATCGTCATTGTCTACCGTAAATTTTAATATATTACATGTCTATATTAGGGTAATAGGGTCAGCGCTAGCGTTACAACAATGATTGGCGGGGGGGAACGTTTTTTTTTGGGGTGGGTATTTTATGTGTATTTATTATTTACATTTTTTTTGCACTTTACTTTATTATTTTTTTATTATTATGGTCAAAGAAGACCTTTGGGGAACTTTATATATATTTTTTCTCTCTTTTACACCATGTTTTTCCACTGTAGCTGGAGCTGCACAGCAGCCCCAGTTACAGGGGAAATCAGCCCTCTCATAGTGACGATTGTCACTAATAGGGCTGTGCTGGGTCTAGTAAGGCCCAGCAACAGTCTGTCACTAACGGCACCCGGCGATCATGTGACCAGTCACATGATCACCCGGAGGAATAGAGACAGCGCCGCTGCTGCCGTCTCTATTCCTGTACACAGTGTCCATTCAGCGCTGTGTACAAGTGATCAGAGAAGACAGAAGCAGCGAAAGCTGCTTCTATCCTCTCCTCAGGGTCCCCGGCAGTCACTGACAGCCGGAGACCCGACATTCAGCTGCCCGATCGCGCAGGCAGCAAGTTAAAACCCGAGCCGTAGAAAGTCTATGGCTCGGGTTTTAAGGACCCGTCCCTGACCGCTGGCCGTAAAAATACAGCCAGCGGTCGGGAACCAGTTAATGGCAGAGCGGGGAGATACCTCCCTGCTCTGCTGTAGTGTTCAGTGGCGTCCCGCTGTAGCAGCCATAGCGGCTGCTAGCAGAGCCTCCGGCCATGGTGGGAGCCCGTGCCGGCGGGCGACACGGGCCCCCTCATGCCGCGGGCCCCGTAGCAGCCGCTACTGCTGCTACGGCGGTAGTTACGCCACTGTCACTGAATATGAGTGTGGTCCTTTAATAGGATGCCACTGTAGCAACAAGTCAGTTAGTTTGTTCCAGCATGACTGTGCCCTAGTGCACAAAGCAAGGTCCATAAAGGCATGGATGGGTGAGTTTGATGCAGAAGAACTTGGCTGGCCCGCACAGTGGCCTGACTTCAACCCCATCGAATATCTTTGCGATAAACTAGAATGGAGGTTGCGAGCCAGGCCCTCTTGTCTAACATCAGTGTCTGACCTCACAAATGCTCTTCTGGATAAATGGGCAAACATTCCTACAGTCTCCAAAATCTTGTAGAAAGTCTTCCCAGAAGAGTGGAAGCAATTTTATTGCAAAGGGGCGACCAACTCCATATTAATGGCTATGGATTTAGAATGAGATGATATAAAAGCACCTGTAGGTGTAATAATGTGTAAGTGTCTTAATACTTTTGTCCATAAAGTGTACATCAACATGGGAGGACCACCTTGTATGTTTTGCAGATGGGTGGATTACACACTTCCTTCTGGGCTTGCTCTTGAGCCATAACTTAAAAAAGATGATTCATAACTTAAAAAAAAAAAAAGATTAGTTGTATTGTATTTCATAAAGAATGTTCAGACTTTATGATGGGGTCTACAATCTTAGAGGCTATAGCTGCAGTTGTCAATTCCCCATGTATTCTCTGCTGTATATGTAGAGAAAAGCTATAAATATTCTCTAAGATTTACATTTTATACCGGGTCATGTGGGTTAAGATGAAGATGTTGGACTTTAACCTCACGATTGTAAATCTCCTCTATTGTTTTAGTTACACTTTAAATCCAATTTTAAGAAAATGGAGGAGATTTCTAAGAACTTTAGGCTGGGTTCACACGACCTATTTTCAGGCGTAAACGAGGCGTATTATGCCTCGATTTACGCCTGAAAATAGGGCTCCAATACGTCGGCAAACATCTGCCCATTCATTTGAATGGGTTTGCCGACGTACTGTGCCGACGACCTGTAATTTACGCGTCGTCAAAGAAGTGCAGGACACTTCTTTGGACGTTTTTGGAGCTGTTTTCTCATAGACTCCAATGAAAACAGCTCCAAAAACGGACATAAAAAACATTGCGAAATCGCAGCGAAAAACGCGAGTTGCTCAAAAAACTTCTGAAAATCAGGGGCTGTTTTCCCTTGAAAACAGCTCCATATTTTCAGACGTAATTGCAGTTATCGTGTGCACATACCCTAAGGCTGGGTTCACACACCCTATTTACGGACGTAATTTGAATGGGCTTTACGATGTTCTGTGCCGACGGTCATTTTTTTTACGCGCCGCTGTCAAAAGACGGCGCGTAAAAAAGACGCCCACGTCAAAGAAGTGCCTGTCACTTCTTGAGACGTAATTGGAGCCGTTTTCCCTTGACTCCATGGAAAAACAGCTCCAATTACGTCCGTAATGGACGCAGTGAAAAGCGGCTGCACTTGCCATTACGTCTGAAATTGCGGAGCTGTTTTCTCCTGAAAACAGCTCCGTGATTTCAGCCGTTACGGATGTGTACGTGTGAACATACCCTTAGACAAAAACAAGTCCTAAATCAGTGACATAGTTACTAGGACGCATATGCGAACGGAAAATCTGCAGTTAGAATACAATACCAGCCTTGTATATGAAATTTGAACAAAACGTATCTACATGATGCAGAATTTTTTCGCACTTAGGCCGGATTCACACGAGCGTGTGCGTTTTGCGCACGCAAAAAACGCGGCGTTTTACATGCGCAAAAGGCACTTGACAGCTCCGTGTGGCAGCATCATATGATGCGGGGCTGCGTGATTTTCGCGCAGCCGCCATCATTATGACAACATTATGACAGCACGTGGTGCTTTTCTGTTTTCATTCAGAGTTTGACAGCTTTTGCGCGAATCTCGCACGTCCCACGGAAGTGCTTCCGTGTGGTGCGCGTGATTTTCACGCACCCATTGACTTCAATGGGTGCGTGATGCGCAAAATACGCCCAAAGAACGGACATGTAACTTTTTCGCAGCGGACTCACGCTGCACAAAAATCACGCAACTGTCTGCACTGCCCCATAGACTAATATAGGTCCGTGCGACGCGCGTGAAAATCACGCACGTTGCAGGGACGTATATCCCGTTAGTCTGAATAAGCCCTAAATTTGACCTGTGAGTGGATTTAAAAAACCGCTGCATGTCAATTTCTGTTGCTGATTTTCACTGTGGATTTCACTCCTCGCAAAAAGAAAGGTAAAAACTGCAGTGAAATCCGCAACAAATTTCACAGCAAAATTCACAAGTGGATTTTTGGTTGATTTTTCTGCTACATGCGCATTAAGACTAAAATAAATAGTGCCATTAACCTGTACACATAAATAATGGCGCCATACAGTACTAATAAATAAAGGTCTCTGTACTTGAAATGGCTTTTCAAACGACCGGCAAACAGTGACATGAAAAAAAATGTTCCAAAGTATCTGTTGGTTGCGAGGATCTCAATATGATATTCACAGCACACAGAAAGCAAACACCTCCCTGTCATACGTGGAGCATCATTGTAGCCTATTAAGAGCTCTTGGAAGAGCCGTGTGCTAGGCAGAAATTCCATGGCGAAAAGCCAATAAAACTGTGGTGTTACAAGCAAAATCGTGCAGCCATTTACCACAATAAGTGGCTTTGGTTTTTACCGTGTATGGCTGCCGGTCCTAGGGTTCTCACCCTTTCCCTGACCAATTTTTGGTATTGCTCACAAATGGGCGGATCGTAACACTAATTAGCCAATGTAAACAGGCATTGATGTACAACATAATAACATTAGAATACTATAATCTACATACAGCACATAAAAAAATGCACAAAAACTGTATGTGTTTTTACTGCGATTTGATGTGTTTTTTTATGTAGTTGCGTAAAAAAAAAAACTGCGTAAAAAGCCCACAAAACCGCTGTAAAACTGCATGCGGTTTTCGGGTGCAGTTTGTTCTATATGGTTCTAAGCACACCTCAACCACAATGGACCCTTAGGGTATGTGCACACACACTAATTACGTCCGTAATTGACGGACGTATTTCGGCCGCAAGTACCGGACCGAACACAGTGCAGGGAGCCGGGCTCCTAGCATCATAATTATGTACGACGCTAGGAGTCCCTGCCTCGCTGCAGGACAACTGTCCCGTACTGTAATCATGTTTTCAGTACGGGACAGTTGTCCTGCAGCGAGGCAGGGACTCCTAGCATCGTACATAAGTATGATGCTAGGAGCCCGGCTCCCTGACTGTGTTCGGTCCGGTACTTGCGGCCGAAATACGTCCGTCAATTACGGACGTAATTAGTGTGTGTGCACATACCCTTATACTGCTCTCTAGCAATTCTAAAGTCGGCAGAAAATGCAACAATCCTCCTCCACCCACAGGGGAAGCCGCGGCAGTAGATTGCTGGAAAGGGGAGCCGCAACTGGTAATAATTATTTTTTTTCACGAGAATTGCACACCTCCCTGCGTGGTTGGTAAAAACTGGTTTAGGTCTCTGCTACACAGCATTTATATTATACCTCATGGGCATAAATCTATTAAATTATTGTTTCAAACATAGCTTTTGTGGTAGGGCCCGAGCTTCAAGCTACATTTCTCCTTTTATAAAAAAAAATATGCCCCATCATCTGAATTTTTCTGTATCTATCTCATTAATGGTAACATTACAAGTCTTAGCTCTGTTCGTTCAAGGATGGCACATCTGTTACACGTGTATTCAAGCTGATCAGAGTCTTCTTTGATACCATACACAGTCAATAACTGTCTAGAGATAATAGGCATACGCTATAATCAAAATGTTAAATCAGTGAATTTTATGAAGCCACTTTACTAATTTCGGTGGATTGATTGCCCTCAGATGTCTGTATATAACTGCAGGAAAGTTCTTTCCTGTAAACTGGACAATTATCAATGTTCCCTTTGGATGAGTACACTGATTCAATTGTTCAGCACTTTAATTGTAGATCAAACAAGTCAAGTCAAGTTAACTTCTGAAATGCTAGAACAAAAACATTTGTATTAGGCTCTGTTCACACTGATACTAGTCTCTTTTCTACGGTTTGTTTTTTAATCAGCTCTTTTTTATTCAGTCAGGCCCTATTTACACGACAGGGATTCTCAGCCGTGTGATGGCCGTTTTTTGTAGGAACAATAGACCCCAAATGGGGCTATTCACATGGCCGATTCTTTGACAGCCCGGTAAACCGGGCTGTCAAAAGATGGAATATGTACTATTTTGGGCCGATCTCCCGGCTGCAAGGCTCCCATAGATCCGAGTGACGGCCGTGCTTTCTGCCACTCGCTCTCTTCTCCTCCTTCTCACAGTGTGAAGTGCATGTGAGGAGGAGGAAGAGATTTTTTTTCTCCCTGTAGGAGCAGAATCCCTAATCCCCGGCCACAGCGTTGCCAAAGCTGTGGCCGGGAATTTCGCTCCAGGAGAAGTCCCTGACTTCACTGTCCATATATGCACAGTGACGTCAGGAACATGAAGCGGAATCCCCGGTCACAGTGGGCGACGCTATGGACCGTGATTCCGCTCCAGGAGAAGTCCCTGACTTCACTGTCCATATATGGACAGTGACGTCAGGGACTGCTCCTGAAGCGGAATTCCCGGTCATAGCAGTCCCTGACACAGCTGTGGTCGGTGATTCCACTACAGGAGAAGTCACTGTCCATATATGGACAGTGAAGTCAGGGAGTTCTCCTGGAGTGGAATCACCATCCGACGGGCCGCTGTGGCCAAGGATGCCGCTTCAGAAGCAGGGGGCCGTTCCAGGAGAAGTCCATGATGTCACTGTCCATATATGGACAGTAAAGTTAGGGACTTCTCCTGGAGCAGTCCCCTACAGTGGTGCCATATACAGGTAAGGGGGCTGCCATCTACAGGGGGCATCTATGGGGGTGCTATGTACAAGGGGGTTGTGTGGTACCTAGAGGGGGGCTGTGTGGCACTACCTAGAGGGGGGCTGTGTGGCCCTACCTACAGGGGGGCTGTGGCAGTATCTACAGGGGGCTGTGTGGCATTATCTACAGGGGGCTGTGGCAATATCTACAGGGTGCTGTGTGGCAATATCTACCGAGGGCAGTGTGTGGCGTTATCTACAAGGGGGGCTGTGGCAGTATCTACAGGGGGCTGTGGCATTATCTACAGAGGGCAGTGTGTGACATTATCTACAGGGGGCTGTGGCAGTATCTACAGGGTCTGTGTGGCATTAGCTACAGAGGGAAGTGTGTGGCATTATCTACAGGGGGCTGTGGCATTATCTACAGGGGGCTGTGTGGCATTATCTACAGAGGGAAGTGACAAATGAAATTCATCCATTTTTAAAACGGACAGGGAAAAAACTGATGCAAAACGGGTCAAAATCGTCCGCTAAAAATGGAAACACTGCCCGGAACAGAAACAAAACGGCCGAGAAAAACGGACCAAAACAGACGTTTTTATCGGCCGCCACTCAGATCCTGTCGTATGAATAGAGCCTTATGCCTCATGCACACGACCGTCCCATCAGGGATAATTTTCCACGGACCCGATTCACCCGCTAAAGTGAATTGGTCCATGAAGACTATCGGGTGCCACTCAGATGCCGTCAAAAACGGCCCGAGTGGCACAACGGTCGTGTGCATGATGCATTACAGTTTTATACATAACAAATAGAAAGGGTAAACAAAGAACTTCGTACAATAAAGTACCATAACACCGACTATAGCCAAGACCAGGAACAAGAAGATAGCAATGTCCATTATTCCACTTGGGCACTATAGAACAACGCTGACAAAGTACCTCTAGTGAGCATAGAAATCGCATACATTATATACAGGAAATCATAACACTTATTTTACATCAAGTGTAATGTATTTAAACTGCACAGCGTAATGATACAGAGGACATCAAAGAGGTTATCTCATCCTACCCTGTTTCTCCTCAGGTACACCCCTCTTTCCAGTCTAATGATATTGTTAATTTTTTTAAATAAATTCACAGACAGTGGAGGGGGAAGGGTCAATCCAATGTTGAGCCAAAAGTTACCTAGCTTGATAAAGCATTCAAGAAATCCATATATATATATATATATATATATATATATATATATATATATATATATATATATATACACTACCGTTCAAAAGTTTAGGGTCACTTAGAAATTTCCTTATTTTTGAAAGAAAAGCACAGTTTTTTTCAATGAGGATAACATTACATAAATCAGAAATACACTCTATACATTGTTAATGTGGTAAATGACTATTCTAGCTGCAAACGTCTGGTTTTTAATGCAATATCTACATAGGTGTATAGAGGCCCATTTCCAGCAACCATCACTCCAGTGTTCTAATGGTACATTGTGTTTGCTAACTGTGTTAGAAGGCTAATGGATGATTAGAAAACACTTGAAAACCCTTGTGCAGTTTTGCTGTTTAGAGGAGCTATAAAACTGACCTTCCTTTGAGCTAGTTGAGAATCTGGAGCATTACATTTGTGGGTTCGATTAAACTCTCCAAATGGCTAGAAAAAGAGAGCTTTCATGTGAAACTCGACAGTCTATTCTTGTTCTTAGAAATGAAGGCTATTCCATACGAGAAATTGCCAAGAAACTGAAGATTTCCTACAACGGTGTGTACTACTCACTTCAGAGGACAGCACAAACAGGCTCTAACCAGAGTAGAAAGAGAAGTAAGAGGCCCCGCTGCACAACTGAGCAACAAGACAAGTACATTAGAGTCTCTAGTTTGAGAAATAGACGCCTCACAGGCAGTGGCGGATTATCATATGGGCGGTTCGGGCGGCCGCCCGGGGCCCGAGGCTCCCAGGGGGCCCATGGCAGCCCGAACCACACATCGTATTATAAAAACACAAACAGAAAAAATGGGACATAGATATCATCAAAACCACCAAAAAGGCCATACTTACTAGGTAGGTGGGTGGGTGAAAACCCGTTCCCATCAGGACGCAGACGGGTCAAAGAATGCTGCAGAAGGAGTGTGCATTAAATAGTGATAGCCCCTCCCACTACTCTTGAGGGGAGTGGCGAACTAAGTGCTCAAAGGTGTGCGATAAATGAGTGTCAGTGTAGTGCTAGGGTGTGAATGGATGGTAAAAAATAAATATGTATGTATGAAAGTGTCAGAACTGTGTAATAATGTAATAAAAATAAATAAATAAATGTGATGAATAGGGGTCAGTGCTGTGAATAGTACATGGGGTGTCAGTACTATGTGTAATACGTGGAGGGATAATGTGCTGGTCGTCAGGCATGGCGTAACTTGCCGAATAACAGCCTATTTGTAACGCCGCTAGTGTTAGCTAAAGCGGGCTGCTCTGCATTCCAAACCAAACGCCAGCACATCATGCCCTCCCAGCATATAAGACCCGGCTGCGTCCTGAAAAAATGTGTAGTATGCGTAGAAAGAAATATCCATGAAACATGGGGTATTAGTTGTTATTTTGGCCAAAATACGCAAAGCTCGCAACCCAACGTCAAGGGTCCCAAGTGCCTTGGGAGTCCCTAACCAGAACTTTACGTTCCTAATTTAAAAACACAAACAGAAAAAATGGGACATAGATATCATCAAAACCACCAAAAAGGCCATACTTACTAGGTAGGTGGGTGGGTGAAAACCCGTTCCCATCAGGACGCAGACGGGTCAAAGAATGCTGCAGAAGGAGTGTGCATTAAATAGTGATAGCCCCTCCCACTAGTCTTGAGGGGAGTGGCGAACTAAGTGCTCAAAGGTGTGCGATAAATGAGTGTCAGTGTAGTGCTAGGGTGTGAATGGATGGTAAAAAATAAATATGTATGTATGAAAGTGTCAGAACTGTGTAATAATGTAATAAAAATAAATAAATAAATAAATAAATGTGATGAATAGGGGTCAGTGCTGTGAATAGTACATGGGGTGTCAGTACTATGTGTAATACGTGGAGGGATAATGTGCTGGTCGTCAGGCATGGCGTATCTTGCCGAATAACAGCCTATTTGTAACGCCGCTAGTGTTAGCTAAAGCGGGCTGCTCTGCATTCCAAACCAAACGCCAGCACATCATGCCCTCCCAGCATATAAGACCCGGCTGCGTCCTGAAAAAATGTGTAGTATACGTAGTAAGAAATATCCATGAAACATGGGGTATTAGTTGTTATTTTGGCCAAAATACGCAAAGCTCGCAACCCAACGTCAAGGGTCCCCAGTGCCTTGCGAGTCCCTAACCAGAACTTTACGTTCCTAATTTCCTACATCGTATTATAAACCTATTCAGCGTGTTAGCGCTGCTAACTGCCGAAGATGGGGAGGAGCAGGGAATTGGCCGGGATAGGGGTAGGACACGCCTCCCTGACGGTGCGGGCGCCGCCATTGAGTAACAGAACAGCGACGGACGGCTGTTCTGTTACTCCAAAGCTGGAAGAGAAGAGCCGGGCGGTCACCGGCGCTGAGGTTAGTTGGCTTATCCTCCTGCCCAACTGGTTCCCGACTGCTGGCTGTATTTTTACCGCCAGCGGTCAGGTCCCTAAAACCCGAGCCATAGACTTTCTACGGCTCAGGTTTTAACTTGCTGTCCGCGGGATCGGGCAGCTGAATGTCGGGTCTCCGGCTGTCAGTGACTGCCGGGGACCCTGAGGAGAAGACAGAAGTAGCTTTCGCTGCTTCTGTCTTCTCCGATCTCTTTTACACAGCGCTCAATGAATGCTGTGTATAGGAATAGAGGCAGCAGCAGCGGCGCTGTCTCTATTCCTCCCGGTGATCATGTGACTGGTCACATGATCGCCGGGTGCCGTTAGTGGCAGACTGTTGCTGGGTCTTACTAGACCCAGCACAGCCCTATTAGTGACAATCATCACTATGAGAGGGCTGATTTCCCCTGTAACTGGGGTTGCTGTGCAGCCCCAGTTACAGTGGAAAAATATGGTGTAAAAGAAAGAAAAAAAATATATAAAGTTCCCCAAAGGTCTCTTTTGACCTTTGAGGAACAGACCATAGTAATAAAAAAAATAGTAAAGTAAAGTGCAAAATTTTTTTTATAATAAATACACATAAAATACCCACCCCCAAAAAAACGTTCCCCCTGCCAATCATTGTTGTAACGCTAGCGCTGACCCAATTACCCTAATATAGACATGTAATATATTAAAATTGACGGTAAACAATGACGATTACAAATAAAAGGTCTATTTTAGGGCAAAACTATGTTATTAACCAAAAAAAATAGCTGAATCGTAAAAAAGCTTATTTTTTTACTATTATTTTCAAACTTTATGAATAAAAATTCTAAAATAGCAAAAAAGGTGTGTATAAAAATGATAAAAAACTAAACCTGCATTGTCTACGGAAAAAACGTCGCAAAAATCACATTGTTTTTATTTATTTTTAATAAAAATGTGTTTGGTGCAACTTTGTAATTACGTTTTATTAAAAAATATTTTCACTTTTTGAGATACAGCTGCTTTGTATCCTGTATCCGTCAGGTCAGCAGGACTGACGGGATCAGTGAAACGGGCCCTGCGCTAAATTATAATCTTAGATGTGATAGATTTGAGGTGGATCCTGCGTGTCACTGATCCTGTCAGTCCTGCTGACCTGACGGATACAGGATACAAAGCAGCTGTATCTCAAAAAGTAAAAATATTTTTTAATAAAATCAATCAATCACACTGATACACACACATACTAATATATATATATATATATATATATATATATAAAATTATAATATAAAGTTTTTAAATGTGTACATAACCTTGTGGCACTATATACAAGGGGGAGCGCTGTGAGGCACTATATACAAGGGGGAGCGCTGTGTGGCACTATATACAAGGGGGAGCGCTGTGTGGCACTATATACAAGGGGGAGCGCTGTGTGGCACTATATACAAGGGGGAGCGCTGTGTGGCACTATATACAAAGGGGAGCGCTGTGTGGCACTATATACAAGGGGGAGCGCTGTGTGGCACTATATACAAGGGGGGACTGTGTAGTGCTATCCACAGTGGTTTGTGTGTGCCGCTCTTTATAGGGGGGGCTTTTTGGTGCTATTTACAAGAGGGGGAGGGCTGTGTGGCGCTCTCTACAGGGGGGGCTGTATGGCACTATCTATAGGGGGCTGTGTGTAACGCTCTCTACGGGGGGATGTGTGATATATAGAGGGGGCTGTGTATGGCGATATCTATGGGGGTGTGTAATATCTACAGGAGCTGTGTGTGGCACTATGTACAGGGGCTGTGTGTATGTGGTGTTTTACAGTGTGTGGTATTATTATATTCAGGCGCGCAGTGTTTGGTGCTATTATATTTAGGGGTACAGTATGTGGCACCATGATAACTTTATTTTCGTTTATAGGTGTGGAAATGTTGGAAAAGTGAGGAGACGTCTGAGTGGCAAATTCTGCAGAAATTAGTCATGGCCGGGAGAAGTCGTCATGAGCTCTGGACCGGAGGGAGAAGAAAAGAGGAAAAAAACTACTAGAATCTGAGACGTCGTCACCTGTGAGTCACTAGATTTATAGAGAATCTGTCACCTCTCCTGACATGTTTATTATAGGAAATCCTTGTATTTCACAAAAAGTCTTTCTGCAGTCCAGGACTGATAGACAATTTCCCTTGTCAGGAGGTTGTGTCCCTGCACAGTGTGATACTGTCAGTATGTAGGGACACCGCGCTGTGACAAGGGAAATCGTAACACTGTTAATGCTTGCCCAAAAAGGCAGTGTTAAAAATAGTTACGGCGCGGCAGGGCGGCGGTGAGGAAGGGGGGCCCAAGTTTGGGTAACAGCCCAGGGCCCATGGTCTACTTAATCCGCCACTGCTCACAGGTCCTCAACTGGCAGCTTCATTAAATAGTACCCGCAAAACGCCAGTGTCAACCTCTACAGTGAAGAGGCGACTCCGGGATGGCCTTCAGGGCAGAGTGGCAAAGAAAAAGCCATATCTGAGATTGGCTAATAAAAGGAAAAGATTAATATGGGCAAAAGCACACAGACATTGGACAGAGGAAGATTGGAAAAAAGTGTTATGGACAGGCGAATCGAAGTTTGAGGTGTTTGGATCACACAGAAGAACATTTGTGAGACGCAGAACAACTGAAAAGATGCTGGAAGAGTGCCTGACGCCATCTGTCAAGCATGGTGGAGGTAATGTGATGGTCTGGGGTTGCTTTGGTGCTGGTAAAGTGGGAGATTTGTACAAGGTAAAATGGATTTTGAATAAGGAAGGCTATCACTCCATTTTGCAACGCCATGCCATACCCTGTGGACAGCGCTTGATTGGAGACAATTTCATCCTACAACAGGACAATGACCCAAAGCACACCTCCAAATTATGCAAGAACTATTTAGGGAAGAAGCAGGCAGCTTGTATTCTATCTGTAATGGATGGCCAGCGCAGTCACCAGATCTCAACCCCATAGTGCTGTTGTGGGAGCAGCTTGACCGTATGGTACGCAAGAAGTGCCCATCAAGCCAATCCAACTTGTGGGAGGGGCTTCTGGAAGCATGGGGTGAAAGTTCTCCCGATTACCTCAGCAAATTAACAGCTAGAATGCCAAATGTCTGCAATGCTGTAATTGCTGCAAATGGAGCATTCTTTGACGAAAGCAAAGTTTGAAGGAGAAAATTATTATTTCAAATAAAAATCACTATTTCTAACCTTGTCAATGTCTTGACTATATTTTCTAGTCATTTTGCAACTCATTTGAAAAATATAAGTGTGAGTTTTCATGGAAAACACAAAATTGTCTGGGTGACCCCAAACTTTTGAACGGTAGTGTATACATATATATATATATATATATATATATATATATATATATATATATATATTATATATATATATATATATATATATTTATTTATTTATTTATTTATTTTTCTCGGGTCCACCTGCAACGTGATCCCATAAACATTCCGGACAACAGCCAACACGCCTGTCCAAAACTGTTTCATAATGGATCATTCCCATAACATATGCATTAAATGTGCCTCCATCATATAGCATAACGGGCGGGTAGAGTTGTCTCTTATCCCAATTTTAGGTATTAAATTTGGCATTTTATGGACCCTGTGGACAAGGAAAAGCTGTAACAGCCATCAAGCCTCACACAATGATACCCGCGGAGCACGCACTAATACGTCCTTCCGCTAGTCATCCGAGATTAGACCAACATCCCTTTCAGACTTATGTTTGGTGTACACTATATACTTGGACAGGTGAAAAGTTAACAATTGTCTATATACGGCCGGATTCACACGAGCGTGTTCAGTCTGTGATATACGGCCAGCAGGTCGGCCACATTTCCCGGACTGAGCACACTGCAGGGAGCCGGGCTCCTAGCATTATAGTTATCTATGATGCTAGGAGTCCCTGCTTCTCCACAGAACTACTGTCCCGTACTCAGTGGCGGATTATCATTAGGGCGTTTCGGGCGGTCGCCCGGGGCCCAAGGCTGCCAGGGGGCCCAAGGCTCCCAGGGGGCCTATGACCGCACGAACCCCCTCATGCCCAGTGGCGTCGCTAGCACCGGAGGGAGCCCCGGTGCCAGGACCGCACCTGTCAGGCGAGGGGAGCTTTGCTTCTACTTAGCAGCCGTGGTCTGTGCTGCTATAGAAGCTCCCCCTCCAGCCCCCCTTCCCTGCTCTAAACATCTCTCCTCTGCTGCTAGCTGTCGGGACATGGGGGAGGGGAGACTGTCGGAGGGCTCTGTGCTGTGAGCAGGAGAAGAGCTGCAGTGAAGACATAAAAGGTAAGTGCATGTGTGTTTAATGTCCATATTCATGTATGTTTAATGTCCATATTCATGTATGTTTAATGTCAATATTCATGTGTTTACAAGGTGTACTTTGTGTATAATGTGCATACTCGTGTATAATGTGCCTACTTTGTGTATAATGTGCATACTCGTGTGTACTTTGTGTACTATGCATACTTTGTGTATAATGTGCCTACTTTGTGTACTTTGTGCATAATGTGTGTACTTTGTGTACTGTGCGTACTTTGTGCATAATGTGCGTACTTTGTACTGTGCGTACTTTGTGCATAATGTGTGTACTGTGCGTACTTTGTGCATAATGTGCGTACTTTGTGCGTACTTTGTGCATAATGTGCATACTTTGTGCATAATGTGCGTACTTTGTGCATAATGTGGTACTTTGTGTACTGTGCATACTTTGTGCATAATGTGCCTACTTTGTGCATAATGTGCGTACTTTGTGCATAATGTCCTTACTTTGTGCATAATGTCCTTACTTTGTGCATAATGTGCGTACTTTGTGCATAATGTGCGTACTTTGTGCATAATGTGCGTACTTTGTGCATAATGTGCCTACTTTGTGTACTAGTGTTTAGGTAGTGTTAGCAATAGTTACGGCGCGGCAGGGTGGTGGTGGAGAAGGGGGGCCCAAGTTTGGGTAACAGCCTAGGGCCCATGGTCTTCTTAATCCGCCACTGCAAACATGTTTTTAGTACGTGACAGTTTTCCCGCAGCGAGGCAGCGACTTCTAGCTCCCTGCAGTGTGCTCTGTCCGGGAAATGCGGCCGACCTGCGGACCGTATATTACGGACTGAACACGCTCGTGTGAATCCGGCCTAAGAGGGACATAAGTCCTTGAGTTGTAGCTGAGGGTGCAATAGCGTCAATAATCGGATTAGTTTGCACTTTTAGATTGCGGGTCCCAAGTCGCACATTAAATGTGTGCCTAAGATGGAGGTAGTTAAAAAATAGACGATGAGGAACCTGAAATTCCTCATGTAGCTGATTAAAAGTTTTCAATTGCCCATATATTTGACTCTGCTCAATACTGCAAACCCCCCTTTCCACCCAACTTCCAAATTCAGCAAGCTTAAAGACCTCAGCTAAATTTGGGTTATTCCATATCAAAGTGAATTAGGAACAACCTGTAAGACCCTGGGTCTCCTTTGCCTTATCCCACACTTTGTATGTCAAAGCCAGCGTCGGTGAGTGGAGAACGTCACTCGAGTCCAACATGAATAATGGAGAAGAATGTTTCGACCGACCCCATCATACATAACTGGCCTCTGATAATTAATTTCTCCCTTTGCCCCCAACCCTTTAGATGCTGCTGCTTGTACTGCTGGGTTTGCATTGTTTTGTTTTTTTTATAGGAAAAATAGCATAGTCTGACGGACTAATTAAAAGTCAGGATTTGTTCGGGTACTTTTTTTAAAACAGGTCTGTCAAAACTGTCATGGTTGCGGTAAGAGCGGACAGCATGATGCTAATGTGAACAGGGTCTTTTAGGGGTTGTGTCTTCACAGACAACCAATTTCAAATTGGAGCCGCTGCGACGATCAGCTCTACAAACATAATTAAAATACATGGCAGTCTTACTTGGCCATGGCACTCTTTCAGATTAATGGCCGCCATGTAATGCAAGTTCACCAGATCGGAAGTAGCTATTACAGAGCAACTCTCCATTTTAACTCATAGAGGCGGCTCCCGATTTAGGAACCCCATCCTTGCCATCCATATGCCCTAAAAGGGACAACCCCTTTAATGCCTGCAATAATTGCTATTTTCCTTTACTTGCTTAGAAAAGAATTGCTAAATTAGAAATACTAATATAACATATGTTGAATGTGTCTTTCTACAAGGATTAGAGGTAAAGATTTAACAGATTACGATTAGTGATTACATTTTGTTGATACCCTTTGCTTCAAGGACATTTTCGTCTATTTAGTCAATAATTGTGTTTATTTTCTCTGTAATTTCGATTTTTTTTTACCTTTAAATTGCCATTCGGGAATACCGTTACCATGAAGGGGTGTACTTGGTCTGCAACATTATTTAGGCCTCATTCACATGAGCGTATCAGATTCACACGCATGTGTTGCGTTATGCATCAGTGCGCTTTGCGAGGTCATGCGTTATTCACACACTCGCAAAGCACATTTTTATAATTTTTTTACATTTTTAATCGAATTGATGCGCAAATCATGCACTGCTCACGGATGGGCATCCGTGTGCTGTCCCTGGTTTTCATGCACCCATAGACTTCAATGGGCGCATAGGTGTGTGAAAACGCACCAATATAGGACATGCAGTGAGTTTCACGCAGCGGACTCTCGCTGCGTGAAAACTCACGCATGTGTGAACGGCCCCATTTAAATAAATGGGTCCGTTTGCTGTGCGTCATTTCCATGCACAGCGCACGGACGTTAATAACGTTCTTGTGAATAGGCCCTTAGGTGAGTGATATGTGACAAAGTAACATCCACTAGAACGCCAAGACACAAGGTTTCCCAGCAGAACATTGCCCAGAGCGTCACACTGCCTCCGCCCGCTTGCCTTTTTCCCATGGTATATCTTAATGCCATCTCTTCCCAGGTAAGCGACACACACGCACCCGACTGTCCACATGATGTAAAAGAAAACATGATTCATCCGACCAGACCACCTTCTTCCATTGCTCCATGATCCAGTTTTGATTGCTCCTGTGCTTAATGTAGACACTTTCAATGGTCGACAGGGGTGAACATGGGCACTCTGCGGATATGCAGCTCCAAACGTAGCAAGCTGTGATGTACTGTGTGTTATTACACTTTTCTTTCATAGTCAGCACTAAGTCGTTCAACAATTTGTGCTACAGTAGCTCTTCTGTGGGATGGGACCAGACAGGCTAGCCTTCGCTCCCCATACACATCAATGAGCCTTAGGCCCCCATGACCCTGTTGCTGGTTCACCAGTTTTGTAATTTCTTGGACTACTTTTGGTAGGTACTAACCACTGACTACTTGGAACACTCCACTCCATCCATCACAATTTTGGTCCTTGTCCAAGTCGCCCAGATCCTTACACATTTTTTCTTCTTTCAACAGATCATCTTCAAGAACTGACTGTTGACGTGCTACCTAATATATCCCACTCCTTGACAGGCGCCATTGTAATGAGATATTCAATGTTACTCACTTCACCTGTCAGTGGTTTTAAGTTTATGGCTGAACGGTGTAAATAATTCTTACGCTTAATATTCAATGAGGTATAGACTAGAGACGGTAGGTTAGATATTCCATGCTGAATCATGAATAGAAGACATGGGTCCCACATAACCCAAATGCCCCTCTTTCTTCTGGTGCTGGTACAATCCATCATAATTCCAGTGCAGAGAGGGCCCAGCACACAGTTGATCTTGCCTCATGCATATAACTTTTTATGTCCGCAACAAAAATAAAGTATGATGTGATGTGCAGGTTGCATGCAATGTCTGAGCCATTTTTTAATGTGTAAAACCTCAGTCCTTAAAAGAGAATTGGTATTTTTATCACTAATGAATTTAGGATTATTTGTTTAGGATGAAAAACAGAAAGCCCAAATCTTATCATAAATAATTTCTACATGCACTAAAACCATCATTTTCTGCAATTTGCAAGACTGGAAATAAAATTTAAAAATGCACAAATCTCAGAATGAGAACAATATTAGATTAAAAGGACTCAAATAATAGCTAATATAGTGGAAGAATTCCATAAAGAGCTGCTTGAAATACATATTAGGGAGACACCTCTGGCAGCGGTTTATCTCCTGTGAAAAAAAAAGGATCGAGAATGATAAAATCCACATGCCAGATCACTATTTTCCCTTTACGCATTAGATCGTCGACTGATTCTGCCTAGTTTTGTCTATCATGTATACGTGCCTTTAGCCCTGGCTCCCATAGTAGCGTTGTCACTGCTCCATTGACAATGTCTTATCTCTATATTTTTCTTTTGCATTGGTGACTAATAAAAAGAAGTGTAATAATAGACCAGATTGTTGCCTTTCTTATGCAACTTTCATTGTTTTCCATAGAAAAATCACAAAAACAGACAGGCTATACTATCATTGGAACAGTCGCAGCAGACAGGCTATACTATCATTGGAACAGTCACAGCAGAGAGGCTATGCTATCATTGGAACAGTCGCTGCAGACAGCCTATTCTATCATTGGAACAGTCGCAGCAGGCAGGCTATGCTATGATTGGAACAGTCGCAGCAGACAGGCTATGCTATCATTGAAACAGTCGCAGCAGACAGGCTATTATATCATTGGAACAGTCAAAGCAGACAGGCTATGCTATCATTGGAACAGTCACAGCAGACAGACTATGCTATCATTGGAACAGTCGCAGCAGACAGGCTATGTTATCATTGGAACAGCCGCAGCAGACAGGCTATGCTATCATGGGAACAGTCGCAGCAGACAGGCTATGCTATCATTGGAACAGCCGCAGCAGACAGGCTTTGCTATCATGGGAACAGTCGCAGCAGACAGGCTATGCTATCATTGGAGCAGTCGCAGCAGATAGGCTATGCTATCATTGGAACAGCCGCAGCAGACAGGCTATGCTATCATTGGAACAGTCGCAGCAGACAGGCTATGCTATCATTAGAACAGTCGCAGCAGACAGGCTATGCTATCATTGGAACAGTCGCAGCAGACAGGCTATTCTATCATTGGAACAGCCGCAGCAGACAGGCTATGCTATTATTGGAACAGTCGCAGCAGACAGGCTATGCTATCATTGCAACAGTCGCAGCAGACAGGCTATGCTATCATTGGAACAGTCGCAGCAGACAGGCTATGCTATCATTGGAACAGTCGCAGCAGACAGGCTATGCTATCATTGGAACAGTCGCAGCAGATAGGCTATGCTATCATTGGAACAGTCGCAGCAGACAGGCTATGCTATCATTGGAACAGTCGCAGCAGACAGGCTATGCTATCATTGGAACAGTCGCAGCAGACAGGCTATGCTATCATTGGAACAGTCGCAGCAGACAGGCTATGCTATCATTGGAACAGTCGCAGCAGACAGGCTATGCTATCATTGGAACAGTCGCAGCAGACAGGCTATGCTATCATTGGAACAGTCGCAGCAGACAGGCTATGCTATCATTGGAACAGCCATAACAGACAGGCTATGCTATCATTGGAACAGTCGCAGCAGACAGGCTATGCTATCATTGGAACAGTCGCAGCAGACAGGCTATGCTATCATTGCAACAGTTGCAGCAGACAGGCTATGCTATCATTGGAACAGCCGCAGCAGACAGGCTATGCTATTATTGGAACAGCCGCAGCAGACAGGCTATGCTATCATTGGAACAGCCGCAGCAGACAGGCTATGCTATCATTGGAACAGTTGCAGCAGACAGGCTATGCTATCATTTAAACAGTTGCAGCAGACAGGCTATGCTATCATTGGAACAGCCGCAGCAGACAGGCTATGCTATCATTGGAACAGTTGCAGAAGACAGGCTATGCTATCATTGGAACAGTCGCAGCAGACAGGCTATGCTATCATTGGAACAGCCGCAGCAGACAGGCTATGCTATCATTGGAACAATCGCAGCAGGCAGGCTATGCTATCATTGGAATAGTCGCAGCAGACAGGCTATGCTATCATTGGAACAGTCGCAGCAGACAGGCTATGCTATCATTGGAACAGTCGCAGCAGACAGGCTATGCTATCATGGGAACAGTCGCAGCAGACAGGCATTGCTATCATTGGAACAGTCGCAGCAGACAGGCTATGTTATGGGAACAGCCGCAGCAGACAGGCTATGCTATCATTGAAACAGCCGCAGCAGACAGGCTATGCTATCATTGGAACAGTCGCAGCAGACAGGCTATGCTATCATTGGAACAGTCGCAGCAGACAGGCTATGTTATGGGAACAGCCGCAGCAGACAGGCTATGCTATCATTGAAACAGCCGCAGCAGACAGGCTATGCTATCATTGGAACAGTCGCAGCAGACAGGCTATGCTATCATTGGAACAGCCGCTGCAGACAGGCTATGCTATCATTGGAACAGTCGCAGCAGACAAGCTATTCTATCATTGGAACAGTCGCAGCAGACAGGCTATGCTATCATTGGAACAGCCGCAGCAGACAGGCTATGCTATCATTGGAACAATCGCAGCAGGCTATGCTATCATTGGAATAGTCGCAGCAGACAGGCTATGCTATCATTGGAACAGTCGCAGCAGACAGGCTATGCTATCATTGGAACAGTCGCAGCAGACAGGCTATGTTATGGGAACAGCCGCAGCAGACAGGCTATGCTATCATTGAAACAGCCGCAGCAGACAGGCTATGCTATCATTGGAACAGTCGCAGCAGACAGGCCATACTATCATTGGAACAGCCGCTGCAGACAGGCTATGCTATCATTGGAACAGTCGCAGCAGACAGGCTATTCTATCATTGGAACAGTCGCAGCAGACAGGCTATGCTATCATTGGAACAGTCGCAGCAGACAGGCTATGCTATCATTGGAACAGTCGCAGCAGACAGGCTATGCTATCATTGGAACAGTCGCAGCAGACAGGCTATGCTATCATTGGAACAGTCGCAGCAGACAGGCTATGCTATCATTGGAACAGTCACAGCAGACAGGCTATGCTATCATTGGAACAGTCGCAGCCTGTGATCTGGTTACAGTTATTTTCTGCAACTGTGACAGAATGGGAAACAATGTCCCAGTGTAGGCCTAGAATGTGTCACAGTCTTATGGATATTACTAATAAATTTAGATAAATTCTGTACATTTCAGGTTGTTATCCCCAGTAAATATTACTGTATTCTTCCCCTTTGTTATTACATGGTTTAACAAAGATCCATTCCGTGCAGCAGGCATCTTTCAGCAGACGTGGGTTACACCTGTCTAAAGTAACAAATGTTGAAAAAGCGCACTCAAAGCCATAAATACTTTGTAACATGGATCTGTCCTGACTCCCAAACACACGTGCATGAGATGAGCTGGTAAGACTAACAGTGAGAGTCTATTCATTGTGTCAGACTTCTGGATCCAGTAAATCTGAACATGTCAACACATGGTGAGTGTCCAAATGGAAGGTCTCATGAAATCCTAAGCATTCACAGTGTGTTGTCTGTAAAGTAGAAAAACCTGTAAAGTAGCAAAACCTGTGTGTGTATTCAGCTGGCTAGCACCATGTCATAACTCAACGACACCATTCTAGCCAAGACTGTTTATGGACATAGACACAAGCATGTGCAGGTATAATCAGGGGGCTACAATAAGGCGACAGCTACACAACGTGGGATCTGTGGCTTGTGCTGGGCAAGAATAAATCCCATTAGAAAACATTGAGTTGCATTAACCGTGATTTGACAAACATTTTAAGGGGATGCTTTGTAGGCATTATCAATACATAGTAATGATAGACCCTCATGATGTGATTTTATTTTCTGTTTAGAATGTATGGAGGACAGAATATGGAAAAAATTTGTCACACATGCTGAATTGCATGCAAGAACATTTCATTGGGTATCATCTGACCCTATCACGCAGCATAAATATTTTCACTAAATGTATATTTTATGTTTTCTTTGTTTCTCTATGCATCATTTTATGTATAGTGCCCTTGCAATAGATTGCTAGTATATAAAACTCCCTTACTTATATGGGACCTAAGTAAATTATATTCCGCTTCTCACTCTTTTGAAGACTACCTGGCTAAAACTCAGATGCTTCAGGTTAGTGAATGATACCCCAATAGCCTGCCCACAGAGGATCCCCCACATCGCAGGTGTCATTTTGATTGCACATGAGAGATACATACATTGAGATACAGAGTGCATTCAGAAAGTCTTCAGACCCTTCACTTTTTTCACATTTTGTTTTGTTGAGGCCTTGTGCTAAAATAAAATAAAAAAGTTTTTCCCTCATCATTCTGCACTCAATACCCCATAATGACAAAGTGAAAACAGAATTTTAATTTTTTTTGCAAATTTTAAAATTATAAAAAACTCAAATTTCGCATGGACCCTTTGCTTTGACAATTGAAATGTAGCTTTGAGGGCCTCCCATTTCTCTGGATCATCTTTGTTCCTACACCTTGATTGGAGTCCAACTCTGGTAAATTCATTTGATTGGACATGACTTGGAAAGTCACCCCTGCCTATATAAGGTCTCACAGCTGACAATGCATATCAGAACAAAAACCAAGTCATGAGGAGGAAAGAATTGCTTGTAGAGCTCAGAGACAGGATTGAGTGGAGGCATAGATTTGGAGAATGGTACAAAAAAAATTCTGCTGCACTGAAAGTTCCCAAGAGCAAAGTGGCCTTCATAATTCTTAATTTGAAGAAGTTTGGAACAACCAGGACTCTTCCTAGTGCTAGCCGCCCCACCAAACTAAGTAATCAGGGGAGAAGGGCCTTGGTAAGAGTGGTGACCAAGAACCCAATGGTCACTTTGGCTGAGCTCCAAAGATCCTGTGTACAGATGGGAGAAACTTCCAGAAGGTCAATCATAACTGCAGCACTCCACCAATCTGAGCTTTATGGCAGAGTGGCAAGAAAGAAACCTCTCCTCAGTAATAGTCACTCGAAAGTCTGCCTGGAGTTAGCAAAAAAGCACCTAAAGGACTCTCAGACTGTGAGAAACAAGATTCTTTGCTCTGATGAAACCATTGGCCTCAAATCTAAGTGTCATATTTAGAGGAAACCTGGCACTGCTCAGCCCTACAGTGAGGCATGGTGGTGGCAGCATCATGCTGTCGGGGCGTTTTTTAGTGGCTGGGGCAGGGAGACTGGTCAGGGTTGAGGGAAAGATGAATGGAGCAAAGTTTATAGATATTCTTAATGAATACCTGATCCAGAGTGCTCTGGACCTCAGACTGGGCCGAAGGTTCACTTTCCAACAAGACAATGACCCTAAGCACACAACCAACACAGCGCAGGAGTGGCTTAGGGCCAATCTGTGAATATCCTTTAGTGGCTCAGCCAGAGCCTTGACTTGAACCCTATTGAACATCTCTGGAGAGACCTGAAAATGGCTGTCCACCGACAGTCCCCATCCAACCTGACAGAGCTTGAGAGGATTTGCAGAGAAGAATGGCAGAAAATCCCCAAATCCAGGTGCAGTGGCGGACACAGACTGCAAAAGGCCCCTGTGCAGATAATGTGCCAGGGCCCCCCCCCCCCCCACCCCGCAAACTTCTCATGGCCGACGGTCCGCTTTCAGCTGCATCGCTGGGTCTCCTAAGTGACCCAACAATGCAGCACTAGCAGCCGGGGCGTCACTAAGGCTGGGTTCACACACACACTATTTACGGACGTAATTTGGGCGTTTTAGCATTGAATTACATCCGAAAATGCGGCTCAAAAGCGTCGGAAAACATCTGCCCATTCATTTGAATGGGTCTTACGATGTTCTGTGCCGATGGTCATTTTTTTTTACGCGCCGCTGTCGAAAGGCGGCGCGTAAAAAACTGCCTGTCACTTCTTCAGATGTAAATGGAGCCGTTTTCCATGGACTCCATGGAAAACCAGCTTCAATTACTTCCGTAGTGGACGCAGCAAAAGACGCCTGCACATGCCATTACGGCTGAAATTACGGTGCTGTTTTCTCCTGAAAACAGCACAGTAATTTCAGCCGTAACAGACGCTGCCGTGTGAACATACCCTCAGGGCTTAAAATGTCCGGGAAATAGCCCCAATACATATGTGTCCGCCCCAAAAAAAAGTGTGTGTATAGGAGACAGCATAGCATATCTATAGCACTACGACCCTATAAACTATGGATAGGATTAGATACAGTGGCTGAGCAGACAGTATCACACATGATAGGATTAGATACAGTGGCTCAGAAGGCAGTATCACACATGATAGGATTAGATACACAGCTCAGCAGACAGTATCACACATGATAGGATTAGATACAGTGGCCCAGCAGACAGTATCACACATGATAGGATTAGATACAGTGGCTCAGCAGACAGTACCACACATGATAGGATTAGATACAGTGGCTCAGCAGACAGTACCACACATGATAGGATTAGATACAGTGGCTCAGCAGACAGTATCACACATGATAGGATTAGATACAGTGGCTCAGCAGACAGTACCACACATTATAGGATTAGATACAGTGGCTCAGCAGACAGTATCACACATGATAGGATTAGATACAGTGGCTCAGCAGACAGTATCACACATGATCGGATTAGATATAGGGCCCAGCACAGTATCATACATGATTGGATTAGATACACAGCTCAGCAGACTGTATCACACATGATAGGATTAGATACAGGGCCCAGCTCGCTGACATTGCGGCTCCAGCGCTGGACCCAGGAAAGGTAAGAATAATAATTTTGCTTCTTTATGTGTTACTGATTATTTTTGTGTGTTTGTGTTTTTTTTACAGGTTCGGTTGTTGGACTTCGGATACGAGGACTTCAATGACGGCGTTTTTTTTATTCTCAATAAAATGGTTAATGAGGGTTGTGTTTTTATTTCAATAAAAAAAATTTCTATGTGCTTGTATCTTTTTAAACTTTATTATCACCGCCTTAGTAATGGCCGCTGGCTGATTGACAACCTCCATTACTAAGGCGAGGCTTAATGTTAGCCGGTGCAGAGTCTACACTAACCCCCATTATTACCCCGGTACCCACCGCCACCAGGTGTACTGGGAAGAGCCGGGTACAAACCAGTACCCGACCAGCTGTAGTGACGGGCAGGCACCGGGGTGGCCGCAGGCTGGTAGTATTAGGCTGGGGAAGGCCAAAAACAGTGGCCCTTCCCACCCTTGTAATGCTGCCTGCTGCTGCTGTGTTGTATCTGGCTGGTTATGAAAATTGGGGGGGACCCGACATCGTTCTTTCCAATTATTTTTTAAATGACGTGGCGTCCCCCCCATTTTCATAACCAGCCAGATACAATAAAGCAGCAGCAGCCTAGCATCACCAGGGTAGGAAGGGCCACTGTATCTGGCCTTTCCCCTCCTGATATTACCAGCCTGCGGCCACCCCAGTGGCCGACCATCACTACAGATGGTCAGGTACTGGATCGTACCCGGCTCTTCCCAGCACCCCTGGTGGCGGTGGGTACCGGGGTAATAAAGGGGGTTAGTGTTAGCCTCTGCACCGGCTAACACTAAGCCCTGCCTTAGCAATGGATGCTGTCAATCAGCCGGCGGCCATTACTAAGGCGGTAGTAATATAGTTTAAAAAAAACCACAAAGACATAGAAAAAATATTTTATTGAAATAAAAAAAAAAAACACAACCCTCATTAACCATTTTATTAATAAAAAAAAAAGCTGTCATCGAAGTAGTCCTGGAATCCGCCGTAGTCCAACGACCGAACCTGTAAGAAAACACACAAAAAATGATTAGTAACACATGTGTTAGGGTATGTGCACACACACTAATTACGTCCGGAATTGACGGACGTATTTCGGCCGCAAGTACCGGACCGAACACACTGCAGGGAGCCGGGCTCCTAGCATCATAGTTATGTACGACGCTAGGAGTCCCTGCCTCGCTGCCGGACAACTGTCCGGTACTGAAAACATGATTACAGTACAGGACAGTTGTCCTGCAGCGAGCCAGGGACTCCTAGCATCGTACATAAGTATAATGCTAGGAGCCCGGCTCCCTGCAGTGTGTTCGGTCCGGTACTTGCGGCCGAAATACATCCGTCACTTACGGACGTAATTAGTGTCTGTGCACATACCCTAAGGCTTAGATACAGGGCCCATGTGTGATACTGTCTGTGGGACCCTGTATCTAAGCCTACCACAAGGTAGGCTTAGATACAGGGTCCAGCAGACAGTAATCTTATACAGTATAAGATTACTGTGTGCTGGGGCCCTGTATCTAAACCTACAGTGTGGTAGGCTTAGATACAGGGCCCAGCAGACAGGATCACGCATGGGCCATGTATCTAAGCCTACCATGTGATTGGCTTAGATACAGGGCCCAGCAGACAGCATCACACAATCTGTGATCCTGTCTCATGGGCCCCCTAAGCCTGCTACATCGTAGGCTTAGGGGTTGTGCAGTCCCTAAACATTGATGGCCTATCCTCAGGATAGGCCATCAATAGCTGATGTGTCGCCCGGGACCCGCAAATCAGCTGTTTTGAAGGGGCCGCAGCACTCGTACGAGAGCTGCTTCCCCTTCATTTCACTACTCGCCCACACTGTGAATCGCCGAAACCGATTCACAGTGTGACCGGAATGAAGTGACAGGAATGAAGGGGAGCAGCTCTCGTACGAGTGCTGCGGCCCCTTCAAAACAGCTGATTGGCGGGTCCCAGGAGTCGGACCCCGCCAGTCAGGGCTATCTTACCTTCCTCTTCGGCCGCGGCGGGAGTTCTGTCGTCTCGATGCTGTGCGCGGCGCATAGCGCTGTGACGTCATGTGCTGCGCACAGCGCCTGACGTCAGGACCTCCGCTGCGATCCGGAACCAGGAAGGTAAGTAAAGTATGTTACTATAGTAACAGGGGCCCGCGGCCCGAGTTACTATAGTAACTTTTTATTGATGTGGTGCGGGGGGCCGTGGGCCCCCCTGGCTTCGGGGCCCGGTCGCAATTGCGACCGCTGCGACCCCTATAGCTACGCCAGTGGTCCACGGGCCTCTGTCTCAGTCCTCAGCATCGCGCAGCTGAGAACTGAGTCGGCCAGCAGAGGAACGGGCCCCCTTCCCACGCGGGGCCCTTGTGCAGCTGCACCGGCTGCACATGCGGTATGTCCGCCCCTGTCCAGGTGTGCAAACCTTGTCGCTTCATACCCAAGAAGACTGGAGGCTGTTATCACTGCCAATGGTGCTTCAACTGAGTAAAGGGTCTGAATACTTATGTCAATGCGATATTTTCGTTTTTACTTTCCAATAAATTAGCAAAGATTCCTAACATTCTGATTTCACTTTGTCATTATGGGGTATTGAGTGCAGAATGATGGGGAAAAATTTTAATTTTTTTTTAATTTTAGCACAAGGCCTCAACATAACAAAATGTAAAAAAAAATCGAAAGGCTCTGAAGACTTTCCGAATGCATTGTGAAGTATACGCAGCATGATGGATTTTGAGATCACCAGTTTTATTATTTTCTGCGCACTTGAGTGCACCCTTTTCCTTATCAGTCATTCCAGGCTGGGAAGTGGCTGACTGCAATGTCTTTCAATAATGCTATAAGGACAGGACGTCTCACGTGTGTAGGAATATATCTTACTCTGTAATTACAACTTTATCTCATATATCCTCAGTTCTGATAACATTCTGCAAATATATACATTTCTGAGACTTATTAGTAGCCTGGGGCATATTATTGGCTCCAGATGCCTATTATTATAGGTAGCTGAGGCAACACATCATGCTAAACATTCTTGATTTATTTGTCTAAATAAAATTAAACTTATGTAAATTTTAACAATGCTATTCACCTTTTGTATATTAAATTCCCTGCAGCTGCTCTCCTAGCTGGCAGAATGCAAGAGCCGCTCATGGTGCCTGTATTCTGTCGAAAGAAACTGTGGTAATACTCTTGATGTCCATCAAAGAACAGCCTGCTGCTCTCACATTACAGCACACAGGCTCTGTACACAGCCACTGTATCCCGATGGCACCCTAAGAGCTCATAATACTACTAATATGGACTCTACTACAGCACCTATTGGGCCATCACCCAGTTCTCTCAAACTGAAAATCTGCTTAGTCTTGCAGTAAAATATCCCTACTCAAGTTTCACTTCATAACTAGGCAGAATTCTAAGAAACTCGGTGGCCATATTGGTTGTCGATAAAGGCTTTGCCTGGTCACAGATATCCCTTTTCCCCTTTGAACTGCGGCAGAAATCAACTGATCGCTGTGAGTCCTGGTCCAAAAACAGTTAATTTTGTCAGTAGAAGCCATAGTCATCCAGACATTTAGTATTACATTACAGCCAATCAGATGAATGGTGGTCTATGTAATACATGGACAGCTTGAGTCCATCAGAGCGGGAGCAACTTTTGTTCTGTGTTGTGGCTCATCGAGGGCAGTCCAGTAAGTATGTTGGATAGGATTTGTCTTCATGAGACAACCCCTTTATCTAACTCCAAACATCAGAGACTTAGGATAGACTTACACTGTGTTCAGTATTCATGCTTAGTAAGACCATTTAAAAATGATCCCACTGAACGTATGGTTAGATGAATGCAATGGTAAGTCTATACAGTTGCGTACCTCTGCCATTGGCTACAAAAAAAAAAAGTATATACTGTGCGGTATGCGTATTTTTGTATACAGTTGTATTAAAAACTGGAGTTAGGGGAAAAAGTATTCCAGTCAAATGTATGCCAACAGGACACCCTTTTGGCATGTTTTCCCATTAAACTCTGTGCTTAAGACAGTGTATATGTTGGGAATCAAGTTTTATATTTACTTTTCTTTTTTTAGTTGGAAATGCTTTATGGGCTAAGGCAGTGTTAATCCCCCCTCCCAGTATGTGAATATGGGGAATAAGGGGAACCTATTACCCTTTCTACGCTAATTTTCTAATGTTGAAAAAAGGGCTCAAAGGTCTCAATTTGCGTGGCAAATTGTGACTTTTGACAGTTTTAAAGCACCCTTGCCACTTTTGCAGAAAGGGGTGTGACTTACCAAAAAGGAGCGAAGTCACCGCGGCCCGTCAAATGTAATATAATTTGGCAAAGATTTTTCTCTGTGGGGCGTAGCAATGTAGATGCCTATGCTAGGCCCCGTACCTTGCCCTCCCAGATCGAACTACCATCCCCATTAGACTATCCGTGTTTGGACAATTAATAAAAAAAAAGTATGGTCATCTTACCACTCTTTTTCTCCCCTCGGGTCTCCTCAGCATGCCGCGGCTCGTCAACGTACTGATGGTGGGCAACATCAGGACCATTTATGAGCTGCAGTATGCTGAGGGGACCCGAAGGGGAGAAGAAGAGTGGTGAGTATACTTCTTTTTTATTTTTGTGTTGCATCTTACTCCATCCTTCTTTATATTAAGACTGGCCAGTCTTCATAAATTCCCCCAATGTGTCTAGAACTTCGACTTGTCCTGTATAATATCAGCGACTAACATGTCTAACATTGACCAAGATAGAGTACAGGCGGCCTACATTCCTGTGAGCCTTTTAACACGCTTTCTTTAGACACAACTGTTACTTCCACTAATAGTCACTGTACGTAGGTGAGGAGTTTTAGCACCTTCCGATCGAGAACAAGTTGTGAGGTGTGACCAGCAATAAAGTCCGGCTGACATGCCATTAAATGCAGGCTTGTGCTGCGGAACAAACTTCAGCAATGGAGTCAACTGTAAGAAGAAATTGACGCTGTCATTAAAGTGTAACACCAAACAGGCCTTATACCAGAGACTGGTCAGAAGATCTACAAGCTCCAGGCAAATCTATGGGAACATTGTTCTAGAGGGAAACGGATGCAATAAATAAAACAAGATTAATCCCTAAGTAGCCGGTAGGTAAAAATAACATTGTAGGACAAGTTCATTCACTGAATGAAGGCTTGTTACTCGAAAACCTAATGAAGGTTGCAGCTTACAGTAAAGTCACTATTCCGTACAATAAAATTATATAGCGCTGTGGGCAAAACCACAGACTGCGGGTCACAGCTGATCTTGGTATTTATATATCCACTGTTTATACATTAGACTTTATATCATGACCTGGGGTCATAGCCAAAGAGAAAGAAAAGTGACATTGTACATTGCACCTATATATACTTAAATAGTCTGATTTTATGAACTTGTGGATACAAATATATATTTAGTGGGCATGGGTGAAGTCTAGGTGATATACCCACTTGTTGCAGTGTCTTGGCCAAACATGTTGCAGTATTGGGACATTAGTCTGATTTAAGCTGGCCAAATTGTAAGCTTGAGATGGTTTTACGTGGTGAAATGGGTTGTCCAGTTTGGATCACCTCATCTAAGACTCTGGTCTTTCTGCAGATTATAGGGGTTCATGCTGCTAGGAGGCCACAAAATGATCTGTTATCTGCAGAAGGAACAAAGAATTGCAGGGTACCCATAGAAATCAATAGCCATCAATCATTTTCAATGGGCGCCTTTAACTTCTAGAGCGACGTTGGACACAGTTCTCGACTTCAGCTAATAAAGCTCCTTTTATTAGCTCTAGATCAGCAATTTGTAATGTGTGTATATCGATCCTGTACAGAGTGATATCACCATATACAGTGGCCACATTGTAGGTTAGGACATAGCTCAGAGTTATACTGTATAATGATTATATGAGTGCTAGATGCGGATAATGACAAAAATTCTGAATCTATTATATCCGATAAAAAAACAACACATACAGATCATGTAAATTGTAGCTATGAATAGATTGAGTTAGGCCAGAGCCTAACTCTACAGGGTGGTACCAGGCTGGGGGCTGCATTGGGTTGCACAACGTGTGTAAATCATTGAGTCTGCCAGTATTTCTAGTTATTTAAGACTAACATGCAAAGCAACTATACGACAGTCAAACACCGTAAGGCCACATGCACACCTCCATAGTTTTTTGTCTGTCTGCTATTTGCAATTTTTCGGATAGCACAGAGGCCAATTCATTTCTATCGAACCATACACACGACCGTGATGTTCATAGATCTGTGTGGGGGCCGCAAAAATTCAAGACAAGTCATTTTATGGTCCGAATTTGCGGCTGGACAAACTGGTGACATCGTTTTTGTTGCGGATCCGTGAATACTGATGACACAGATGCACTATGGAAGTTTTTTGCAGACAAATGGACTGCAATAGAGCCGTGGTTTTGCGGCCTGCAAAATCACTACGGTCGTGTACATTAGGCCTCAAAGCGAATAAAAATTGACACTGCCATGTTACAATTCTCTGATATTTCTATTGACTCCTATGGGGAGAAAGTTATGTAAATCAAATGACTAGGAAAGTCACATCCTGCAAGTCAAGTCATGTACCACTCTTGTGCCAGTCATTGTATGGCACTGGTTTTGGCTACGATCGAGATTTAGGGTATGTTCACACGCACTAATTACGGACGTAATTCTGGCGTTTTTGCTCCGAATTACGTCCGAAAATAGTGCCTCAATAGCGTTGACAAACATCTGCCCATTGAAAGCAATGGGCAGACGTTTGTTTGTTCACACGAGGCGTATATTTACGCGCCGCTGTCAAATGACGGCGCGTAAATAGACGCCCGCGTCAAAGAAGTGACCTGTCACTTCTTTGGGCGTAATTGGAGCCGTTACTCATTGACTCCAATGAATAGCAGCACCAATTACGTCCGTAATGGACGCGGCGTTCAAGCGCCTGCACATGCGGAAACATCCCCGTAATTTCAGCCGTTACGGACGCTGTCGTGTGAACATACCCTTACACAAAATGAGCTTTACAGAAAATAATCTAGGAGGCTGAATAAGGGGCTGTGGAGGCTGTGGAGGCTGAGGAGGCCTTCTTAAGGAGACACCTGTAAGGGCTGAAGTCAGTCTCCTGGCTGCCTGCTAGTAAACGCCTCGGGATAGGACTTATTGAGCAATTCATTACAGACAGGGACCAGCCTTAGTGACGGGGTGTGGGTAGTGGAGGTAACATGTGTAGGCATGACGGAGAGCTTGCTGATTGTAAAAAGAGGGCGGCCGGGACTGAACACTTAGCCCAGACATGAATGACTTGTTACTTGCAGTAATACATTATATGTACATACTTCCAAAATATGTAACGCCCAATAATATCTAGACTAACGTGAATAACGTCCGTGTGCTGCGCAGAGAAATCACGCTCAACACAAGGACCCATTGATTTCAATGGAGCCGTTCACACATGCAGGAGTTTTCACGCATCGTGTGTCCGTTGCGTAAAACTCACTGCATGTCCTGTATTGGTGTGTTTTTCATGCACCTATTGCCCATTGAAGTCAATGGGTGCGTGAAAATCATGCACACGGATGCACATCTGTGTGCAGTGCGTGATTTATGCATCAATTCAATTGAAGATAAAAAAAATTAAAAAAGATGTGCTTTGCGAGTGTGTGAATAACGCATGCCCTCGCAAAGCACACTGATGCATAACGGACCAGATCCACGATCGTTTTTCACGCGCGTGAATCTGATACACTCGTGTGAATGTAGCCTTACAGTCGCAGGCAAGGTCAGTCAATACAAAACAGTTAACAGTTATTGCAAAACAGTTACCTAAAATGTCCATTGTGCATAATAATACCAAGTTTATTTAAATAAATGACACTGGTTTGAAGATACTTTAGCAATATTATTAGGAAATTGCAAACACAGCAATTCCATAATAAAATACTATTTAACTTTTTGGAGCGATCCAAAAGTAATCTTCAGGCAGTGGTTTTCATAGAGGGTATCATGGCAAACATAAAAATTAGGCACTTTTCAGGTGCTGCTGGACACTGTCACACTCCTTAGTGTCCGGGTCATGAGGTCCTGATGCCCCCATCCCATTTTCATGACTTTAGTACGTTTTCCACCTCCTCGTTTGCTAACATTGCGGTCCCTGTGGAAACCACAACACTGTGCAGGTTCTCACCATACATTAAAATAGGAACAAGACCAACCTGGAATAGACCCCCCTCTCTCCGGAGCTCCATAGCAGTTTTATGCACTTTTCTTAAAGAGACTCTGTCCCCACATTATAAGTGCCCTATCTCATACATAAGGAGATGGGCGCTATAATGTAGGTGACAGTAAGGGTATGTGCACACACACTAATTACGTCCGTAATTAACGGACGTATTTCGGCCGCAAGTCCCGGACCGAACACAGTGCAGGGAGCCGGGCTCATAGCATCATACTTATGTACGATGCTAGGAGTCCCTGCCTCGCTGCAGGACAACTATCCCGTACTGTAATCATGTTTTCAGTACGGGACAGTTGTCCTGCAGCGAGGCAGGGACTCCTAGCATCGTACATAAGTATGATGCTAGGAGCCCGGCTCCCTGCACTGTGTTCGGTCCGGTACTTGCGGCCGAAATACGTCCGTCAATTACGGACGTAATTAGTGTGTGTACAGAGGAGTGTATGACGCTGACCAATCAGTGACCAATCGGCGTCATGCACTCCTCTCCATTCATTTACACAGCGCATAGGGATCCTACTAGATCCTTATGTGCTGTCTTATACTAACACATTAACAATACTGAAGTGTTTAGACAGTGAATAGACATTCCACGGGATGTCTATTCACAATCTCTGCACTTCGTTACTGTTTCTGTGGTAGTTACAGCAAAGGAAGCGTGATCTCGTTGTAACCTGTCATTTACAGCGAGATCTCGCGAGATCACGCTTCCTCTGCTGTAACTACCACAGACAGAGTAATAAAGAACAGCTTTATATAATGGACAGTCAAGCTCTTTCTTCATCAATAGTAACTTTAAGGCTATGTTCACACAGGACGGATACGCTGCGTAATAGCACACAACATATCTGTCCTCAAATCCGCAGAGAATTCCACCCAAATTGTGGCGCAGCATTTTGGGAAAAATCTTCGCTGTGGAAAACAGTAGTTGAAAATAAAAAAAAGTTCATACTTACCCCCAGGGCATTGTCATAGCGACGCGTCCCTCTGTTCTCCATGCAATTTTCCCTCCTGGGATGACGCTGCAGTCCATGTGACAAGCCTGCAGCAGTCACATGAGATGAAACATCATCCTAGGAGGCCACCCTGGACGGGGGAACGAAGAAAGCGTCACTATGCGAATTCCCGGAAGTATTAACGTTTTGATTAATTTAAAAAAAAAGTGTTTTTTTTTCTCATTTGTGATTTTCATGGCAAAATCACAACTCTTACAATTTGTTGCGCGTTTTACCTACCCATTAAATCTAATGGGGAAAACCCACGACAGAGGATCATAATTTGACATGCTGCGGATTTTTTTTAAAAACGCATCGAAGGTCAATTTATGAGCGTTACGTGTGAACATACCCTAATGGTGGGGACTCTGGTAAATTGTGAAATTGTGGTGCTACGTGGTAGGGACTTAATCCATTAATTGTAAAGATAAATAAAACCACTGAACTCATTCCATTGCACATAAAACATCTTTTCCTTGATCAAACAAATTAAAAATCATTTACGTGCTGTGGTCTTCTCTTTCTCCACGTCTCCATTATGTTTGAGTGATGGCCCCCATTAATTAGTGCGTACTGTTGTGCACCTGTCTCCGTACGCTGTACTGTATTTTCAGTTTTTATGCATTATCATGTGCCAGTAACGAAACGCTCTGTATGTGGATTTTACGGTAACTGGCGGCATTGTTATCATTATATCTGATAAGTGCCAAGTCTAAAAATAAGTAGGATGAGAAGGAGCGCAGAATGTGACAAATTGTCAGCTTCAATTCATATGAACTAAACTGTTACCTCAATTATATTCATTAAATTACAATCCCAGAGAACTGTTCATTATGTACATGGATCTTCATAATGGATCCTAATAACTCATTCATAACAGGCAACAGGTAACTGAACATTCTCCGGACTGCGGTATCCTGTGTAAAGCTATGAACTGTACAGGTGGAGAGGTGGCTAGTCGTGTATAAGTACAAGGTTCGGAGTTGAGAGATCACCAAGGAGCACATAACATGCCTCTAATGATGACAGCAAAATAATCACACATTGAATAGGCCACAATGCAGCTCATCTGCAGCCCCAAGCTGACCACCAGCTAGGACTACTCCACCCATCAGGAGCTTAAAAGCAGTTCTTGAATCTTAAAGTGTAACTATTGGCTATACTTTTATAAAACGTTTGACATGTCATAATGAAATGTCAGAAGTTTTGATCAGTGGGGGTTCCGAGCGCTGAGACCCCCACTGGTTGATAAAACAAAGCGAAAGAAACGCTCAGGTGAGCGCTGTGCCGCTTGGTTTCTCATCGGCTTTGTTTGGAGCGGTGTTCCGCTTGGTTTCTCATCGGCTTTGTTTGGAGCGCTGTGCCGCTTGGTTTCTCATCGGCTTTGTTTGGAGCGGTGTGCCGCTTGGTTTCTCATCGGCTTTGTTTGGAGCGGTGTGCCGCTTGGTTTCTCATCGGCTTTGTTTGGAGCGGTGTGCCGCTTGGTTTCTCATCGGCTTTGTTTGGAGCGGTGTGCCGCTTGGTTTCTCATCGGCTTTGTTTGGAGCGGTGTTCCGCTTGGTTTCTCATCGGCTTTGTTTGGAGCGCTGTGCCGCTTGGTTTCTCATCGGCTTTGTTTGGAGCGGTGTGCCGCTTGGTTTCTCATCGGCTTTGTTTGGAGCGGTGTGCCGCTTGGTTTCTCATCGGCTTTGTTTGGAGCGGTGTGCCGCTTGGTTTCTCATCGGCTTTGTTTGGAGCGGTGTGCCGCTTGGTTTCTCATCGGCTTTGTTTGGAGCGGTGTGCCGCTTTGTTTCTCATCGGCTTTGTTTGGAGCGGTGTGCCGCTTGGTTTCTCATCGGCTTTGTTTGGAGCGGTGTGCCGCTTGGTTTCTCATCGGCTTTGTTTGGAGCGGTGTGCCGCTTGGTTTCTCATCGGCTTTGTTTGGAGCGGTGTGCCGCTTTGTTTCTCATCGGCTTTGCTTGGAGCGGTGTGCCGCTTGGTTTCTCATCGGCTTTGTTTGGAGCGGTGTGCCGCTTGGTTTCTCATCGGCTTTGTTTGGAGCGGTGTGCCGCTTGGTTTCTCATCGGCTTTGTTTGGAGCGGTGTGCCGCTTGGTTTCTCATCGGCTTTGTTTGGAGCGGTGCGCCGCTTGGTTTCTCATCGGCTTTGTTTGGAGCGGTGTGCCGCTTGGTTTCTCATCGGCTTTGTTTGGAGCGGTGTGCCGCTTGGTTTCTCATCGGCTTTGTTTGGAGCGGTGTGCCGCTTAGTTTCTCATCGGCTTTGTTTGGAGCGGTGTGCCGCTTGGTTTCTCATCGGCTTTGTTTGGAGCGGTGTGCCGCTTGGTTTCTCATCGGCTTTGTTTGGAGCGGTGTGCCGCTTGGTTTCTCATCGGCTTTGTTTGGAGCGGTGTGCCGCTTGGTTTCTCATCGGCTTTGTTTGGAGCGGAGTGCGGACTCCTTATTGACTTTCTATTGAGCCTGAGGAAAGCCGATCAGAAACGAAACGCCGCTTTGTTTTAGAGATCGTTGGGGTCTCAGTGCTCGTCCCCTCACTGATCAAAACTTCTGATAAGCCACTATGACATGTCAAAGGTTTTATCAAAGTTTAGTTAGACTTTTAAGAATGTTTTCAGTCTATTGTTAGTAAAGCTTTATCACGGTATAATGGAAGGTTAGAGAACTTTCTCATATACCTTGTGTTTCAATTTCTTTCTGGTTTTCAAGCTCTCTGCATCGAAGATTCGTGTTTACATTCGGAGACAGAACATTTTCTTGACCTAGTCTCACACAACTGTAGGTAAGAGCTGTCAGTCTCAGGAGAAACATGTTTTTCTATCCCAAGCCAAACACAGGGGTGGCTACAAAAGAGAGTCCATCGTTTATACTTATTTTTATTTTTGGATCTACTCCTGGCTTTCTCATTCCCTGACATCAAATAGAGATTTTGAAAACGATGAAGAGTTGCATTTACAAAGTGGTACATATACAAATACTGGCGTATTTCCAAGTGGTACGCCAGTATGTGATTACAGAGTAACGTGAGCCATATTACTCAAGACTTGAAGTCTACATTCAGTCCTATGGAAAGCCACAGATCACACTTGGTGACAGAATAGCACATTGTGCAAAGTTACAAAGATAGATAGATAGATAGATAGATAGATAGATAGATAGATAGATAGATAGATAGATAGATAGATAGATAGATAGATAGATAGATAGATAGATAGATAGATAGATAGAGATATAGATAGAGAGATAGAGAGATAGATAGATAGATAGATAGATAGATAGATAGATAGATAGATAGATAGATAGATAGATAGATAGATAGATAGATAGATAGATAGATAGATAGATAGATAGATAGATAGATCCCCAACTGCACCAGTATTTTAGTAATCTATCAGCCAAGCTGGCCATATGTTTTTACATGGTTTGACGGGTATAAAAAGGCAGTTTTGTGTGACAGAAATCTCGTCCAGTTATAAGAACTTTCCTTTTGTGCTGGTGATTATTGTGAAAATTGTGACATGTAAATAATCACTCTTATGGTGAGGTGTAAGTGGTGAGACCGTGATTATTTCCTCTTCAAAAGAGTTAATGAATGATATGTGAAAGGATTTCTGATGATAATCTTCTAAGCAAAAACATTAGTATCTCTGATCAGTGGTAAAAGTGTTTTCCCATGTAAATATTCTGTCCTAATCTCTCAAGGATCCTTTGGGTGAAGATTCTGTAATGGTGACATAGCACATTGCTACCACTAGATGGTACATTGAGCCTCTCTCTGTCACTAAATCTCTTCAAAAAGGAATATTTGATGGATAAGTAAATACAAAGGAACCGACGGCAAAAACATTACATGGAAATACACCGCCAGCACACACAGCACTCTGCCCTCTAGTGGTGGTGAAGAAGGTGACATCAAAATTGTGGGTGCTCCTCTCATCAGGCAGGCTGACATCCAAACCCGGATTTATAGAGAATAATGGCACAAAAAAGAGAGCGGCAGTGGGCATTATGTAAAAATGAAAAGGTATTCTCACCCATGGTGAAAAGGCGACGATTTGACCCTACCATAGAGTCATTTTTTCTCTTGAAAATGACTCTTACTGGAGTGCCGCTCTTTTTTGTGCCATTATTCAATATATATACAGTAGATATGGAAGAAGATGGGGGGGGCGGGGGGGGGGGGTCTGGACGGAGAAACGCCACATCTATCATTTCTACATTGTTTATAATGGGCATACTAATGTTTTTCAAAAGAGACAAGGCAGCACATCCAAAATAAAGAGAACGGTGAGTCCTGCACCCATCTATCTCTGAATCCGGTGCTGTGGTATTTTTTATTTTGTGATACTAATCTTTTTGGGGCACAGGCAGATGTAAGTTGTAGTAAAAGGAGGGAACTGATAAAAACGCCATACAGGTGTGAACAGGGTCATATACTCAGAAGCTACCATTACTGTAAATGTTATTCTCATAGTTCATACTAATAATAGGGTGTTTATACTGCCAGGTATTTCTCATATAAAGTAAGGATGTTATTAATAATAATATTATATACTAGTGACTATTACATGGTTGATAGCCAGCCTCACATACTATCATGTAATCCGGGATTGATTTCTAGTGGTCAGTCTCAGAACTACAACTCCCAGCATAGGAACATAACAACAATCAGCGACATGTCCCCACTGACAGCGTGCGCCACAACACAGCAGCATCATAACAGGAGCAGACGGCGCCTCCTGATAGGGTGGAGGGGAGAAGGGGCGGGATCCCTCCTGTCTGCTCTGCCTTGTGATAGGTTGTAAAGATAGAAGGGGCGGTGCCACCTCCTGACTGCTCTGCATCAAAACAGCAGGCGCTGCTCTCTGCTCCTCACAAGCTCCAGGAGTCTGACCGCCTGATACGCAGCAGTCCCGGGGAATAAGCAGGAGCTGCAGCCGTACACTGCTATATACAGGCAGACAGCTAGCTATATACAGGCAGCGCTGCTGTGTTCTCTTCATCTCCACTTATTAACCGTTATCTGGAGCCATGCGCCTCATCCAGAACATGTGCACCATCAGTGAATGCCCCCCTGCCACCAGCGCTGAGTTTGCGGGCACCAGCAATGGTCCGGGGGGCAGCAGCAGGGTAATCAAAATCGCTGTGGTAGGAGCTAGTGGAGTTGGCAAGACAGGTGAGTCTTATTGTGGTTACTGTCTCTTTAAAGCACATCAATTCGTATACTATAGGGTCTATTTATAGTAACATTTACTGTTATTTGTGTATCGCATGTAGCAGAGCTGAATATGTCTGCAGTCCCATGTAACCCCCAAATAACACATTCTAACTAGAAATGATCCAATTGATTTGCCTGAATATGATGGTTTCACAAGTTGATTCGTGATTCGCCTACAATTGAATTTAGTGGGAACATCATTTTGACATGTTTGAAGTTTCCCTAAAAAAAATAATCCCATTCTATTCTTTGGGGTGGTGGATTAGACAGATCATTCCTCCATCTAGATATTAGGAATTGTTACATTTAACAAACTCCTCTCTGCTACATCTGTATATTCTATTCTCTTTATACTAAATACTGATCATGTGCCTGATAATCCATGCAGAGAGTGTCTCACGTGTATTAAATTGTGCATCAACGTGCACCATCTGTATCTATTGCGGTATAGGTGAAACTTGTTTGTTGCTGGTTTTGGTGGCAGCTCTCTGAAGGGCATTGTAATGTAAATACACTGGGTGACATCACTGCCAGCTGCCACCCTAGTCAAGTGCCATGTCTTATAATAGCGTTTTGTGTGCAGCTTTCTAATCCCGTCTTTCCTCTTTCTCCTTGCAGCTCTGGTTGTCCGATTTCTCACCAAACGTTTTATTGGCGACTATGAAAGGAACGCAGGTAAGAAAATCTCAAGTACTAAAATCTGCACGAATAAATATTCTCCAAGTACGATGTAGTAATAGAGCGCTGCATAGTGACGGCGATTGTGTCCATTGTATATAGATCACGGCATTGTATATAGATCTCGGCATTGTATATAGATCTCGGCATTGTATATAGATCTCGGCACTGTATTTAGATCTCGGCACTGTATTTAGATCTCGGCACTGTATTTAGATCTCGGCACTGTATTTAGATGTCGGCACTGTATTTAGATGTCGGCACTGTATTTAGATGTCGGCACTGTATTTAGATGTCGGCACTGTAAATAGATGTCGGCACTGTATATAGATCTCGGCATTGTATATAGATCTCGGCACTGTATTTAGATGTCGGCACTGTATTTAGATGTCGGCACTGTATATAGATCTCGGCATTGTATATAGATCTCGGCACTGTATATAGATCTCGGCATTGTATATAGATCTCGGAGCCTTCTCTGATGAATGGTCTCATTGTTTTCGCAGGAAACCTGTACAGCAGACAAGTCCAGATAGATGGAATGACTTTGGCTATCCAGGTGCAGGACACTCCAGGTGTGCAGGTAAATCCATTCTCCGTCTCGTACACGACTTCAGACAAATGTCTTAGCAGGGCGCCAAGTTTATATTGTCTGTTTTCTTTATTATTATGGGTGACCCTGTACAGAAGTTCCACAATGTTTTAGAAAGATCCAGACTTTATTTAGAATAGTCCGTTCTATACAGATGCAGCAGAGCTGAGTTGTTGTTGTTTTTTTAAAATTTGGCACAACTCATTGTGACATTACCGTATTAATGATGTCGTTTGACATAGGACTGCACTGTCTTGACTCAGAAAGTCATCACAATGCAGAAAAGGCTAAATGGCACGCTCACCTCTGCTACATCTGTAGAGGACTGAACTTTTGAACTGTGTCCAAATGGTCTGGCACTATGGGGAGGTATAGGCTCGTTTCCCTCCCGTTCTGTCTAGTAAGTGCTTGTCTAGTCCTAGTAGTCGGGATTGGGCAGCTGTCCAGATGGAAATGCTTCCAGCTTCTATCTTCTTACTTTCCAGACTCTCTGTCTAGCCAGCTCATTTCCCCTTCTGCCCCACTACAAAGTCTTTCCCTGCTCCTCGCGGTACATTCCTCCTGAGACTAGACCCCGCCACTGGATCTGATTCCAGATTCTGCAGCTGCATCAACATACATTAGGTTATGAAGGAGCGGGCAGATTGATATCGCAGACATTACATCTAGGGTTAAGTGTTTTCTGGAACTTGTGTCTTGGTGCGAAGCTGGAAAATCCGTCTTCCCTGTAAATTGTTTTAACATAAGATTTGGAATCACTTCATCTTCATCATCTTCTTCTTCTTCTTCCTCAGCTGCATGAGCAGAGACTGGAGTGCAATGAGCAGTTGAACAGATCTATCAGATGGGCAGATGCCGTTGTCATCGTCTTCTCCATCACCGACTGTAAGAGCTACGAGCTTCTCAACCACCTCCACCAGCACGTGCGCCAGCTGCACCCCGACAACCGAGTTCCCATAGTCATGGTCGCCAACAAAGCGGACCTTCTGCACCACAAGCAGGTTGAACCACAGCACGGCCTTCAGCTGGCCAACATGCTGGGCTGCACTTTCTATGAAGTCAGCGTCAGTGAGAATTATATAGACGTCTACAATGCATTTCAAGTACTTTGTAAAGAGATCAGCAAACATCAAACCACCAGCACACCCGAGAAAAGGAAAAATTCTCTCATCCCTCGGCCCAAATCTCCAAACATGCAGGACTTGAAGAGACGCTTTAAGCAGGTCCTGTCCGCAAAAGTGAGGACCGCTACCTCTGTTTGAAGGGACGCGTTTCGCAGCTGTTCTTTCTGTTCTTCCAAACAAGAGAGCTTGTGAGGTTGTAGTCGTGGATTATGTTTGACATTGCCGGCTGAGAGGAGGCGCGGGAGTGAGGTGAAGGGTTCCAAAGAACCATTTTATGCAGCACAGAGGAGTAAAGCCGATGGGAGAAGTGGCAAAGAAAAATGTTTCAGACAGGTGATTGGTTGGAATTGTGTGGTCACCTAAGATATGGGGAAATAGGAATGGACACATTTGTGGACTCCGCGGTGGATTCACACTAAATACTATGGGTGAAAGTTGGAGAATGTTTTTGAAGTAGCAGACATCCCCATGTTTGGTTCTTCTTTTCCCACGGTATACATTGTACTTCCACGCCATGACTTGTATGATATTATTGAGTTGATAGAAGTTACTTTCTATATGCACATATAATAGAGGAGATGATAGGAGTGGTTGTGGCTCATAATACGACTCTCATAAGTCTGTGTATTCACGTGACATCCCATGCAGGGTCTATCATCAAGCGTTGTATAAATGTTCTTTGTATCTGCACTTACTGTGGTAAACCTGATGAGGTGCTTAATCCTGCAGACATTAGGGGGCGCTGGTTCCAGATCTGAATTTAAAGAGACACACACATGATGAGCAAATGTTTAAGTCTCTTACTTCTAGCCTGTGAACATCCGGCTAAGACTTGTATCAATTGCACTTTAAAAGCCAACCGTGCTTTTTGCTTTGTAAATTGTAACTTATTTATTTTTGTGTACAAATAAATGCCTATGAGGCTGACTTTTTATCCACGTTTACTTGTTTTTCATTGTTTAAAACGGCCACTAAAATGTATCCGGGTGCAAAGACCTACAACATTCAGAACAGCGATTTACAGCAAGTCACCGTTCATGTGACACCATGTAAGTGGTATATCTAACTAATCTATATTCTACGATCCTGCACACTAGATGAATACGATCTCTCCGGCGATCACCTATAGGTGCGAGGTAGATCAGTACCTTTTCATGAAGCTATTAGAAATAAAGTTTGTTACATTTGCATTAGAACCACAATGTAAACAGAGAGCCATGATAGAATATATTGTCTATACATCGCATGGGGATTGCACAAGAGTGGAAAGTCTGGAGTTGGACAATGTAACTCACAAGTTGAGTCTGCAGAAGATAATGTAAATGTTTTGTGACTAAAGTCATATTAGATTTCCATAATAAATTACTAGTCCTACATAGCGAAAGTCAACGGCACCCTCCACATTATACAACCCCCAGAGCATTTAAACGGATGTAATAAAGTTTGTTCATTCTGGGCCTCCAAGGCCATCATTCCCAGGAGTTTACTGCACTGACCGCAACCATGGGACGACCGCGACAGACCCTGACCACAGGTTATGTACCAATGACCCGTCACCTCATTACATGTAGTGGATACCACTTTGCCATTCTATGAGCCTGTGCTTCTCTTATAACGTCAGACCATGCCATCAAGTCAGAGGAAGGAAGTCCCAAACTTACTTATCTATTGTCCTGTAAAGACCAGAGTGCTTGTAAAGGCATCATGAAGTCTATGATATGACTAGTCATGTACCCAGCTGTATATATACATACATACATATATATATATATATAGGATCGACCCTATGAACAATAATTTGGTATTAATAAAACAGGGCAGGGGTTACTGTGAGTCTACATCTTTGTGGTGGGCTGGAATGCAGACACATCATTTAACAATTATACAAAACATGATGAATGAGAACGACGTCCAGTAATCAATATAGTTTAAGGCCTTTGTGGTAACATCTGTGCAGCAGGTGTTTCCTCCAAGTGGCTGCACAAGGCCTAGCGCATTGCGTGCCGTCCGACATGTAGCAGAGTTCAGCGCTCGCCTTTGATGAAGTAACCCTGAAACACTCAAGATGTTGCTTCAAACAATTTCAGATCCGCACGTCGCATGACCTGCCGCAACGGCTGCACATTCATAGACAGTAAGAGCGTATACACACGCATAGGCGAGGAGCGTTATATATAAATATATCGGTGTGTGTGACATTGATTTTATATAACTAAACCTTTCATTAGTTACCCAAATATTTATGGGTTCTCTAGGACTAATAATCACATTTTTTGTTAAGGGGGTTGTCTCAACTGGACAGCCTTGTTCCATATGCCCAGTTAGGACATATGAACATCATAGGGGGGGCATCTATGAGCCAAGGTGAAAAGCAGCAGCTCTGACAGACCTAGCACCCCATGTGTTACATAGACGTCCGTTTATTAGAATGACCATATATCAAATTAATGGCCACTGACGGAAACTTTCCCCAACAAATTCAACTGTTTGCTGGGTGGTCTCAGGAGCCTGATAAGTTGACCACCGCGGCAGTTCTCATACTAAATGGGTTGTCTATGAGGGGACAGACCCTTTAAGTGGGTGACTTTGCAATATACTGCGTGTAAAAATGTAGTCCCCAAGAACAGACCAATGGGATTATTGCACCCGGCACATCTCTGCATACATCGAGCTTGTTCACAAATGAGGAACGAACATCTTAGGACTTCTTAACATGGCTTGATTTTTGGGCTGTGTTGGGTCCGTTTATATCTTGACAAAAAAAGGCAGCAGATCCCATCAGAGGAAAACTGGGAGCCAGAAGAAAATGTTTTCATGTTTCCTCTGATGGGATCTGCTACCATTTCTAGCAAGAAAATACAGACCTAACACAGCCCAAAATACAGCCATGTGACTGTCCAAAGTCCGCGTTATTTTCCTCAGCACTTCAAGATCTTTGCTTGCTTGGAATAACTGGAATATATTAGTTTACATCCAGAGGCTGATCTCAGCTGACAGGTTAATGTAAATGTAACCTACAGCACAAATCTCTCACATGTCCTCATAGTTTGCTACAATGAATCAGTGTTAGGCCGTATTTACACGAACGTGTTAAACTTCCATGGGACGGCCGTTGAAACAGCGGCCGTCCCACGGACCTATGTAATTCAATGTGGCCGTTCACACAGCCGTTGTTTCAACGGACCGTGCGAAGGGTCCGTGGGAATATAGGAGATGTCCGTTCTTTTGACGCATCCCTCCATGGACTCTCAACTATGGGGGATGCGAGACATTGCGTCCCGCAGCGCTGATCACGGATGCACCTCGGACGTGAAAAATGGCAGTGTTTCATGTCCTAGATGCGCAGCGCTCGTGTGAATCAGGCCTCAGAGAGATGTATCAGCCTAGTGCACAGAGGAATGCACAGGATTGTCCTCACCTCTCAGCTGTGAAAAGTATTAGGCGTGTATGGACATCAACCATGATTGTACTCCTTTAGGCCTGATTTACACGAGCGTGTGCGTTTTGCGCACGCAAAAAACGTGGCGTTTTGCGTACGCAAAAGGCACTTAACAGCTCCGTGTGTCATCAGTGTATGATGCGCGGCTGCGTGATTTTCGCGCAGCCGCCATCATTATGACACTCCGTTTGAATGTTTGTAAACAGAAAAGCACGTGGTGCTTTTCTGTTTACATTCAGAGTTTGACAGCTGTTGCGCGAACCACGCAGTTCGCACGGTAGTGCTTCCATGCGGCATGCGTGGTTTTCACGCACCCATTGACTTCAATGGGTGCGGGATGCACGAACAGCGCACAAAGAAAGGACATGTCGTGAGTTTTACGCAACGCACTCGCGCTGCGCAAAATTCACGCACTGACTGCACTGCCCCATAGACTAATATATGTGAAAAGCACGCGTGTCACACGCGTGTATATTACGCTCGTGTAAATGATGCCTAACTGAGAGCAAACAGAGATCTTCAAAATGAGGAGTGAGGAATTGAAATATATTGGGATAAATTTCTTAAGACTGGTGTTTCATACGCCAGTCTTATTCTATAGAGCGCTAGAGGGAATAATGAATTTCCCCACAAGGATTTTGCAACAATTGTTTACATAAAAACATTTTTTTCGCTTTTTCTAGTTGTAACAAGGATTTGATCCTAACCAGAGGAAAAATATTAGGTTAAGTTTACACACCGTGTAAAATATACACCGAGGAGCAAGATAAAAGTCTGCATCAAAATCCATGATAACATCCACATATGGATTTTGTCACAGATTTTGGTGCATTGCAGTGGCGGATAAAGTAGACTATAGGCCCTGGGCTGTGTCCCTAAATACTGACAGTCTCTAACCATCGCTGACAGTATCACACTGTTAAGGGACACTTCCTCTTGACAATGGGAATGGTAACACGCATTTGTCTATTAGTCCTGGATACACAAAGACTTTATGTAGAATACAAGGATTTCCTATAACAGACATGTCAGAAGAGGGGACAGATCCTCTATAAATCCAGTGACTCACAAGTGATGTTTTCTCTGATGGTAGTCGTTCTCTTTTCTTTTCCGTCTGACACAGACCGTTATGGCGACTTCTCCTGATGAGACATCTTTGCCACTCACTTCTGCATCCATTTCCAGCCTCTATAGAAACAAGGCCCAGGCCCAAACATTAAAGGGTATGTCCGGGCACAGCCGGTTTTTCATACTAATGACCTATCCATGTGCCCAGACAACGCCTTTTACTCAGAGTAATAAATTCGGACCCCAGACCAGATCCTAGAATACATAAAGATAAACCAGAGTTTTACAACCTTTTCAGGCTCGAGGTAATCCAGGGAAAAAAAATTTCCGCAGGGCACGCCTATCAAACATTGTTGACAAAAGACAACTAAAAACAAGCACAACACTCTAAGGGTATGTGCACACGATAACTACAATTACGTCTGAAATTACGGAGCTGTTTTCAGGAGAAAACAGCTCCTGAATTTCAGACGTAATTGCATGTACTCGCGTTTTGTGGGGCGTCTTTTACGGACGTAATTTGGAGCTGTTCTTCATTGGAGTCAATGAAAAACGGCTCCAATTACGTCCCAAGAAGTGTCCTGCACTTCTTTTGACGAGGCTGTAATTTTACGCGCCGTCTTTTGACAGTGACGCGTAAAATGACAGGTTGTCGGCACAGTACATCGTAAAGCCCATTGCAAGTAATGGGCAGATGTTTGCTGACGTTTTGGAGCCGTTTTTTCAGACGTAATTCGAGGCGTAAAACGCCTCCAATACGTCTGAAAATAGGTCGTGTGAACCCAGCCTTAGGGTATGTGCACGCTGTGTTTTTTGTAATGCAGAAAAAAATCGGCCTCAAAATTCCTTCAGCGTTGTTTGATGCTTTTTTTTCTTTTCGCAGTGTTTTTTGTCTGCATTTTTTTAAGCCATTGAATCGTTAGCAAAAATTGCAGATAAAAAAGCACTCCAAACGAGCGCCATAGGTTTTTTCTGCCACCTATTAAATTTCAATGGGAGATCAGAGACGGAAACCACTCAAAGACCAAGAGCCCCCACTCACAGAAAATGACCATCAGCCCCCTCACACCCTCACAGTAATAACCATCAGCCCCCCTTACAGTAATGACCATCTGCCCCCCCCCCCCCCAGTAGAGCGACCATCACAGACAGAAGTTAATTCCTTCTCCAGCAGTAAGCACACTATAACACCGCTACAATCACATTATAGAGATTTGATAGTAATGGCACAAAAGTGTTCTTATTGCTGGAAAATAAATCACATGCTTACCCTGCCCAGGACCCCAGCGCTAATGGCTCCTCTCCCTCCGTCAGGCTTTTCTGGCGGAAAGTGGTGGGCCATACTTGTAACAGATGTGCGTGCGTCATGTCTGTTACAAGCATAGTTGATGTAAGCGTCGGGGGCAGAGCTTGTAGCAGGCGTGCGTGAGTCACAGTCTGTAATTACGAGCACGGCCGGCCGCAGACAGTCACCCGCATTTGCGGGCCATGCTCCCATTATAAAGTATGTGAGCACGGTCCGTAAAATAAAAAAATAGGACACGTCTTATTTTTTGCGGGTCAATTCTATGGCCCAGACACCTTCCCATAAACGTACAGAAAGGTGTCTGTAGGGAATAGAAATGAATGGATCCGTACTTTGATCCGTAATTGCAGATCAAAACTACGGTAGTTTGCATGGGGCCTAAATCTGCACTGTGTGTACAAGACCTAATGTATCCAGATCTGGTCCCATTGTAAGTACAAGATGCAATCAGACAATCTTCCAAATATAAACATATATCAGCCTGAGGGGTTTCCATCTAGACAGGTTCCTTCCTCTTCACTTGTGAGCTAGGAAAGATAAATGACAATCCTGGGAAGCCCTTGCTTGCATTCATACATAAAAAACACTTCTATGCAACATGAATGTAGATTTTTAGGTGGCATTATTCAGGGGCGTAGCTAGGGGGGGCAGGCGGGGCATGTGCCACAGCCGAAACTTAGAAAGGGGCGCCAGGGCCGCACCGTCCATGACGGCGGCCTGCTGCCTCTTCGAGGGGTCGGTCGTGCCACTGAAACGAGCCGCCGCCACCCCCTCCTGCACTATAATTGTACCTGCGTCTATAGGACACAGGTACAATTAGAAGCAATGAATGGCCAGGTATTTTGGTATATTCGTGCCTGGCCATTCAGCGCCTTTCTACGAGCGAAGCAGCGCGATACTTTGCGCCGCTTGCATCGTTGAAAGGCGCTGATTAACATGGAAAGTGATTCTGCCCTGTCAATCAGCACCTTTCATAGACGCAAGCGGCGCGATCACGTCATCGTAGAAGAGAGCAGGTCTCCATTGCTGCCGGACGACGTAGGAACGGGATTAAGGTGAGTTTGCATAGTGTTTTTTTTTATCCTAATAAAAAAGTGTGTGGCATTATCTACGGGGGGTGGCTTTATCTACAGGGGGGCGGCTTTATCTACAGGGGGGCTTTATCTACGGGGGGCTCTATCTACAGAGGGGGCTATATACTGGTGTGGGCTATATGTGGAGCACTATATACAGGGATGGGCTATATGTGAAGCACTATATACAGGGGTGGGCTATATGTGAAGCACTATATACATGAGTGGGCTATATCTACCGGGGGCTATATACAAGGGTGGGCTATCTGTGGAGCACTATAGGGGGAGCTATATGTGGGACACTATATACAGCGGTGGGCTCTATGGGGGGGCACTATCTACAGGGGGCTGTATTGCAGGCACTATCTACAGGGGGCACAGTGTGTGTGTGTGTGTGTGTGTGTGTGTGTGTGTGTGTGTGTGTGACACAGTGTATGATGCTATTATATTTAGGGGCGTAGTGTGTGGTATAATGAGAACTTTATCTTTATTTATAGGTGTAGAAATGTTTGAAAAGTGAGAAGCTGAAGACATCTGAGCGGCAAACGGCAGAAATGGGCAGTGACCGGGAGAAGTCATCATAGAGGTCTGGACCGGATGGAGGAAAAGAACTAGAATCTGAGATGTCACCGGTGAGTCACTTAATGTAAATGTTTATTCTGCCTCTAATGAGTACTGTAGTCACTGTATGATCTGCAGCGATATGATGGGTGGTATGATTGTGATATGATTTTTTTTTTGTGAAACAGCAACTCCCAGCATATCCCTACCATTGTTCAGGCCATGCTGGGAGCTGGAAACAATTTAGTGCAAACCTATACGGCAGAGGTTGCACTAAATTGAGCTATATTTGTGCTGGTGTTGTATATATTGACTGAGCTTTGTTCTGGAGCTGTATATATGTACTGAACTTTGTTCTAGTGCTGTATATATGTACTGAGCTTGATTCTGGTACTGTATATATGTAATGAGCTGGGTTCTGGTGCTGTATATAGGTAATGAGCTTTGTTCTGGTGCTGTATATATGTACTGAGCTTTGTTCTGGTGCTGTATTTATGTACTGAGCTTTGTTCTGGTGCTGTAAATATGTAATGAGCTTGGTTCTGGTGTTGTGTATAGAACTTTATTGCTTGTAAAATGTACAAATGATTTTATGCTCGAGTTACATTAAAAAAAATGTGGAAAAGAAATGACACGTCTTTGATTGGTAGAGAAAACAAACATTGCGAGGGGGAAGGAGATGACGGGAAAGAGATTGGGGGGGGCAAACTGAATCTTTGCCCCGGGTGCTGGAGAACCTAGCTACGCCTCTGCATTATTAATATAATAGTTAATATTAAAGACATTCTGGTGTTTTATGCATGAAATATGGTTGCATTTTATTTTGTATTAATGTAGCAAATTTTTATTTAAGGTAAATTCTTAGAATGTTTAGTTTGCATGACACGTTCATACATTGGATAGAAAAAGCACTTTGCCATGTCTTGCATCTAGCAGAATGTCGGCCACTAGGGGGAGCTGGGTTCAGAACAGGGCATGAGTAGATTCCCTCAGATGGCCTTACAGAGCAGAAAAATAAGTAATGACCACTCATTATAGAATGTCTTCCTGTAAAAAGACCAGAAGCCATTATATGCAATCTGTAAAGTAATGTACTTACCGTTACGTTATATTCCCATTTATAGTGTTCACACATAAGGTTCTAAAGTCCAATACATACAAGTATTATTAAAATACACTTCAAGGTAATGATTCCATAAATATACATTCCTTTCTTACAGGCTCTGCTTAATGGCATGAATTCATTTTTTGCAATCATCTGGAAATACAGTCATACATACATTAATTGTGGACCACGCATCTGCTATATGGACAATACAGGATGGTCTTCAAAGAACAAAATGTGCTCCAGGAGTCCTCTCTCTTTGGCATCATATTATTTCTTAAAGAGGCTCTGTCACCAGATTTTGCAACCCCTATCTCCTATTGCAGCAGATAGGCGCTGCAATGTAGATTACAGTAACGTTTTTATTTTTAAAAAACGAGCATTTTTGGCCAAGTTATGACCATTTTTTTATGTATGCAAATGAGGCTTGCAAAAGTACAACTGGGCGTGTTTACAGTAAAAGTACAACTGGGCGTGTATTATGTGTGTACATTGGGGCGTTTTTACTTCTTTTACTAGCTGGGCGTTAGGAATGGGAGTGTATGATGCTGACGAATCAGCATCATCCACTTCTGTTCGTTAACACCCAGCTTCTGGCAGTGCAGACACAGCGTGTTCTCGAGGGATCACGCTGTGATGTCACTCACTTCCTGCCCCAGGTCCTGCATCGTGTCGGCCACATCGTCACCAGAGGCTACAGTTGATTCTGCAGCAGCATCAGCGTTTGCAGGTAGCTACATCGACTTACCTGCAAACGCCGATGCTGCTGCAGAATCAACTGTAGCTTCTGGTGCCGATGTGTCCTCGCTCGTCCGACACGATGCAGGACCTGGGGCAGGAAGTGAGTGACGTCACAGCGTGATCTCTCGAGAACACGCTGTGTGTCTGTGCACTGCCAGAAGCTGGGCGTTCTGAAGAGAAGTGGATGATACTTCTATACACAACGCCCAGCTAGTAAAAGTAGTAAACACGCGCAGATGTAACACACATAATACACGCCCAGTTGGACTTTTACTTTAAACACGCCCACTTGGACTTTTGCAAGCCTCATTTGCATAAATACAAAAATGGTCATAACTTGGCCATAAATGCTAGTTTTTAAAAAAATAAAAACGTTACTCTTATCTCCATTGCAGCGCCGATCTGCTGCAATAGCAGGTAGGGGTTGCAAAATCTGGTGACAGAGCCTCTTTAAGGGGGTTGTTTCAACAGATGCAACCCCTTCAGAATGTGGCCGTGGGGCAATCAGTTGATCGCCGAGGTCCCACTCTTGGGCACTCCCCGGCAAACAAGTCAAGTATTATATGTCAGCCATTTTGATGAATGACCATCCTTGTAATACCAAGTCCGCCAGAACGGAAGCCATTCATACAGAGCGGCTTTCCATTCTGGCTCATAGAGGGGGCCTCAAGTGGGGGACCCCACTTTATGATGTCCATATGCTCCAATAGAGCATATGGACAGTGGATATCTACATGAGACAGGAACAGTCCCCCGCCACATGCAAAATATTTCCTTAAAGGGGCTGTCTCTTCAAGATAGACAGCTGGCCCAGAATGGCTAACTAAAAAATCAATGGCTTCTTTTTCACTGAGGGCCAAAAAGGTAACAGCATACTTGCCATTTCTCCAGGAACATCCCGGAGACTACTGGAAAAAGTGAAGCTTTCCCAGACAAGAAGGCAAATCTCCCAGGTGCCCCGTGTCCTTACTCCAGGGCGCCACTGCAGACTTCCTGATGCCAGGGCCGGTGTCAGGATGTTGCCTACACTGGTGACCGGCAGTAATAAGGATTGCAGGAATGGGGAGAGGTGAATATCTGCCAGTCTGTATTTGGGGGAAAGGGTAAAAGGTAAGTCTGTCTGGTCTGAGATCTTATTTAGGGGGTCATTATTTAGGGGTCTATATATTTAGGGGACTGTATTTGTTTAGGGCATCTGTATTACTTTTGGGGTATCATGAAGTGGGTCATATAAACTATTAATGATTTAAATGGTGTCGTTTTGGACATGTTTCATACAAACAGGCAGGGGCGCCGCTTTATCTGACACTTTTCAGAAATTCCCATATGGTTGGCAAGTATGGGTAATAGGGAGCTGAAGACTGTTGTCATTGTCAACATATATGTGTCATGATGATAGCAGGATGGGGAGCTCTTTGTGGGCTTCACTAGTGATATGAAGGACTTTCTCTTAATAATGGGAATAATTGTAAAATGCAGGGAAGAGGGAAAAGATTTCATAATTGTTCGTAAAGTTTTTCTAAGGCATTTAATAATATTATATATATATATATATATATAGTCTTGTCAAAAAGGAAATGGCTGCCAGTAACAATATATTCTGTATCTTGGAGATCTGCATATACAATCTGTCCGAGTTAACTTTCTTTTGGGAACAGATGGTCGAAGATGCCTGACATATTCATATGTTTGTGGATTCCACTGAATGAAGAGGGCATCAGTAGTATGGGTAAAGTTTTCTACGGCATTTAACAATTTAGGCTTGTCAGTAACAATATTTTCTGCGTATTTCATAATGGCCGATCCCCGAACAACACAATATTAGTAATCAGGCTGTCAACACAGACAGCAAACGGGACAGGCGGAGGCTTAGTGCAGGCAGCGCAGGTACAAGCTACTTAAGAAGTTGGAGTGCTGACAGATAGAAAATAGTAAACAAGTAGCAACCAGTCTGAGGGAAAGAAACCATTAAAAAAAAAATTCCATCACAGGATTATTACACTTTGCCAAAAGTTCTGATATAGGCGTCCAAAATAAATAACAGGAGCTGCGCCCCAATAACTGGAGAATCGCTTACTTAATGGTTATGAGTAGTAATGAGACTACATGCTAACACCGACCATTCATACAATTAGGCCGGATTCACATGAGCGTTGCGCATCTCGGACGTGAAAAACGTCAGGTGCATCCGTGCTCTGCGCTGCAGGACACGATATCACGCATCCCCCATGGACTAGAGTCTGGAGGGATGCGTGAAGCGTGAAAAAATAGGACATGTCCTATTTTCTCACGGACCCTTGACATGGTCCGTTGAAACAACAGCCGTGTGAATGGCCCCATTGAATTATATAGGTCCGCGTGAACGTTTAACACGTTCGTGTGAATAAGGCCTTAAACCACTGTGTCCATGATTACTCATTGGTGAGATCATTTTCTAATCTATATAACATGTAGATCACACAATTGGCGACAAGTGAAGATTCTGTTTGGAACCACTCTAAGGCTGGGTTCACACGAGCACATTAACGTCCGTAATGGACGGACTTATTTCGGCCGGAAGTCCCGGACCGAACTCAGTGCAGGGAGCCGGGCTCCTAGCATCATAGTTATGTACGATGCTAAGAGTCCCTGCCTCTCTGCAGGACAACTGTCCCGTACTGTAATCATGTTTTCAGTACGGGACAGTAGTTCCACGGAGAGGCAGGGACTCCTAGTGTCGTACATAACTATGATGCTAGGAGCCCGGCTCCCTGCACTGAGTTCGGTCCGGGACTTCCAGACTAAATACGTCCGTCCATTACGGACGTTAATGTGCTCGTGTGAACCCAGCCTAAATGTTATATAAGGGAATTGCATTCGGAGAAATAATAAAATATGAACAAGAACGTTTATGGAAGCAGGGAAAGCTGGTGGCAGACACCATCATCACATCATCTTGACGAATACCATTACAGTATGTCCAATTTAACCTTTTTTTTTTCTGGAACAGATGGTCTAGGACGCCTGGCCATACATATTCAAATGTTGGTGGATCCTACTGAGAATGAAGAGGGCATCAGCAGCTGGGATCTACTTACATATGGCATTTATCAGTTTGATGATTCTTATTGTTTTGGAAAAGTGTCCCAGGCTGGTGAAAGGTGCAAAGTATATCTCATCACATGTGTGGGCATAAAAACCAAAGTCCACATCTTGGAGAGAAAGCAGAAATCAAGACTCTCTGCATGGAGGAGAGGACTACACACGGTCTCAGAATAAACATAAAAAGGATGTCTTGAACTTCTAACACACTCGCCGGACCACATTTACTAAGACTGGAACATCGTTCACATATTAAAGGTGATCGGTGGAGTGATTTACGCCAAATTTACTAAAAGTCGCACGCATACGAGCAAGCATAAATTTACACCAAAATGTGCATGTTTTTTTCCATTTAGTTTACATAAATATGACTTTTCTCCTCACGTCTCAAATTTGGCAAATGACGAATAAAGTCAATAAATTTTACAGCTAGTTCAGAACGCGTCACCGAATGCAACTTTTTTTGGCACAGTTTCTACCAAAAACTGGCGTAAACTGCTAAGTAAATGTGGGTCAACGTGTTCTTGTTTTGGCATTTCAGTGCATTAGTGCAGACAAAGCAACACAACTGATCCTGCCGGCTCCTTGTCATATTCTTGGCCTATGAATTTTTGCTCTTAAGGCCTTTATATTGGCTCACAAAGCATTTATTGGTGAAGTCAGAGGACACATTATTTCAAAGAAGACGACTAAGAAGTACACATATACTGTGCCCTTGTAAACTGAAGAGAGCACGCTGGCTGTTCCATGACCGAGATTTGGCTACAGAGTAGTCCTACAAGAATGTAGCCAAATCTTGTAGAGCTGGCGCAGCGCACTCCTGAGAAGGATCACGATGTATCCGCTTGCTGTTTTCCAACATATCTGGCAGTACCAAGTATAAGCTCTTTGTACTCTAGGGAATGTGTCTTCTGGCAAATGGATACCTATAAAGAGGCCAGAGTTTTCTAAAGAAAAATTAAACCTGTATTCCCATCATTGCAATGTGTTAAACTAACATATTTTATTGTATTAAAGTCGACTTGTCAGTAATTCCACTACTATATTTCTATGATGGTGCTAATTCCAGTACAGGGGGAAGCAGGTTCTTTGTGTTTTTTCTTTTTACACTTACACTACCGTTCAAAAGTTTAGGGTCACCTAGACAATTTTGTTTTCCATGAAAACTCACACTTATATTTATCAAATGAGTTTCAAAATGACTAGAAAATATAGTCAAGACATTGACAAGGTTAGAAATAATGATTTTTATTTGAAATAATAATTTTCTCCTTCAAACATTGCTTTCGTCTTGGAATGCTCCATTTGCAGCAATTCCAGCATTGCAGACCTTTGGCATTCTCTCTGTTAATTTGCTGAGATAATCGGGAGAAATTTCACCCCATGCTTCCAGAAGCCCCTCCCACAAGTTGGATTGGCTTGATGGGCACTTCTTGCGTACCATACGGTCAAGCTGCTCCCACAACAGCTCTATGGGGTTGAGATCTGGTGACTGCGCTGGCCACTCCATTACAGATAGAATACCAGCTGCCTGCTTCTTCCCTAAATAGTTCTTGCATAATTTGGAGGTGTGCTTTGGGTTATTGTCCTGTTGTAGGATGAAATTGGCTCCAATCAAGCGCTGTCCATAGGGTATGGCATGGCGTTGCAAAATGGAGTAATAGCCTTCCTTATTCAAAATCCCCTTTACCTTGTACAAATCTCCCACTTTACCAGCACCAAAGCAACCCCAGACCATCACATTACCTCCACCATGCTTGACAGATGGCGTCAGGCACTCTTCCAGCATCTTTTCAGTTGTTCTGCGTCTCACAAATGTTCTTCTGTGTGATCCAAACACCTCAAACTTCGATTCGTCTGTCCATAACACTTTTTCCCAATCTTCCTCTGTTTGTGTGCTTTTGCCCATATTAACCCCTTAAGGACGCAGCCTAGTTTGGGCCTTAAGGCTCAGAGCCCATTTTTCAAATCTGACATATTTCACTTTATGTGGTAATAACGTCAGAATGCTTAAACCTATCCAAGCGATTCTGAGATTGTTTTCTCGTGACACTTTGGGCTTCATGTTCGTGGTAAAATTTGTTCGATATATTCAGTCTTTATTTGTGAAAAATTGCAAAATGTAGAGAAAATTTACAAAAAATAGCATTTTTCAGAATTTAAATGCATCTGCTTGAAAAACAGACGGTTATACCACCCAAAATAGTTACTAGTTCACATTTCCCATATGTCTACTTTAGATTGGCATCGTTTTTTGAACATTATTTTATTTTTCTTGGACGTTACAAGGCTTAGAACATAAACAGCAATTTCTCATATTCTTAAGAAAATTTCAAAAGCCTTTTTTTGAAGGTGCCAGTTCAGTTCTGAAGTGGATTTGAGGGGCCTATGTATGATAAACTCCCATAAAACACCCCATTTTAAAAACTAGACCCCTCAAAGTATTCAAAACAGCAGTTAGAAAGTTTTTTAACCCTTCAGGCATTTCACAGGAATTAAAGCAAATTGGAAATGAAATTTGCAAATTTCATTTTTTCTGCTGAATTTCCATTTTTTTCCATTTTTTTTTAGTAACAGAGAAGGTTTTACCAGAGAAACACAACTAAATATGTATTGTCCAGATTCTGCAGTTTTTAGAAATGTCCCACATGTGGCCCTACTGCGCTCGTGGACTAAAACACAAGCCCTAGAAGCAAAGAAGCACCTAGTGCATTTTGAGGCCTCTTTTTTATTAGAATATATTTTAGGCAGCATGCCAGGTTTGAAGAGGTGTTGAGGTATCAAAACAATGGAAACCCACCAGAAGTGACCCCATTTTGGAAATTACACCCCTCAAGGAATTCATTTATGGTTTTTGTTATCATTTTGACCGCACAGTTTTTTCACAGCACCTATTTGAATTGGGCTGTGAAATGAAAAAAATGATATTTTTTCCAATAAGATGTCATTTTTGATCAAAATTTCTTATTTTCACAGCGAACAACATACCCCATTTTGTTGCCCAATTTGTCCTTAGTGCGGCAATACCCCATTTGTGGTGATAAACTGCCGTTTGGGCCCATGGGAGGGCTCAAAAGGAAAGGAGCGCTATGTGTTTGTTGGAGTCCAAATTTTGCTGGATTGGTTTTCGGGTGCATGTCGCATTTGCAGAGCCCCAGAGGTATCAAAGCAATGGAAACCCACCAGAAGTGACCCCATTTTGGAAACTACACCCCTCAAGGAATTCATTTATGGATTTTGTTATCATTTTGACCGCACAGTTTTTTCACAGCACCTATTTGAATTGGGCTGTGAAATGAAAAAAATGATATTTTTTCTAATAAGATGTCATTTTTGATCAAAATTTCTTATTTTCACAGGGAACAACATACCCCATTTTGTTGCCCAATTTGTCCTTAGTGCGGCAATACCCCATTTGTGGTGATAAACTGCCGTTTGGGCCCATGGGAGGGCTCAGACGGAAAGGAGCGCTATGTGTTTGTTGGAGTCCAGATTTTGCTGGATTGGTTTTCGGGTGCCATGTCGCATTTACAGAGGCCCAGAGGTATCAAAGCAATGGGAACCCACCAGAAGTGACCCCATTTTGGAAACTACACCCCTCAAGGAATTCATTTATGGTTTTTGTTATTATTTTGACCGCACGGTTTTTTCACAGCACCTATTTGAATTGGGCTGTGAAATGAAAAAAATTATATTTTTTCCAATAAGATGTCATTTTTGATCAAAATGTCTTATTTTCACAAGGAACAACATACCCCATTTTGTTGCCCAATTTGTCCTTAGTGCAGCAATACCCCATTTGTGGTGATAAACTGCCGTTTGGGCCCATGGGAGGGCTCAGAAGAAAAGGACCACCATTTGGCCTACTGGAGCTTTTCTGGTGCTAAGTCATGTATGCAGAAGCCCCTGAGGTACCAGTAGAGTTGAAACCCCCGAGAAGTGACCCCATTTTAAAAACTACACCCCTTAAGACATTCATCTAGAGGTGTAGTGAGCATTTTGACCCCACAGGTACTGTGTAAAAGATAATGCGCAGCAGATGGTGCAGTGTGAGATTTGCAATTTTATATATATATATGCCATTTCAGTGTCCAATATATTGTGCCCAGCATGCGCCACCGGAGATATACACCCCTTAAATTGTAATGTGGGTTCTCCTGGGTACGGCAATACCCTACATGTGGCTGTTATCAGCTGCCTGGGCATACGGCAGGGCTCAGAAGGGAAAGATGAGGGGGGTAAGCTGTGCGGAGTGCATCAGGGTAAATTAAAAATCAAGGGATGTATGATACATTTTAAAACAATCTTTTATACAGAGCCCTGGTTTTTCGGGACACGTGTCACATTGGTATATTGTGTTCTACCTTATCCCCCTCTTATAGCAGACTCTGCACCTCTTTTGACTCTTTCCCTTTCCACCGGTTTGGGGAACTTCTCCTGGAAAGTGTTGCCCTGGTACGATGCATGTGGCCCCGCTTCCAGAAGTACTGGGTGCCCCCCCTTCCTGGTCCCTAAAGATTAGATCTTGAAATTCCAGGAAAGTTCCCGTCTGGCCTGCACATCGACGTAGCACGTACACATTGTACAAAGCCATCTGTATGATGTGCCCGGCCAGCTTCTTCTACCACACCGCATGGCGCTGTAGGGCTTCAGGACTTGATTTGACAAGTCCACCCCTCCCATGTACCTATTGTAGTCCAGGATGAAGTCTGGTTTTGGGGTGGCCTTTCCTTCATATATCCTAAATCTGTAGGTATACCCTGATGCACTCTCGCACAGCTTATACATCTTCACGCCATACCTTGCCCTCTTACCTGCCAGGTACTGGCGGAATTGAACCCTCCCTTTAAAATGTACCAGGGACTCATCAATAGAAAAACACTTCTCGGGGGTGTATGCTTGGCAAAACCGGGCACTGGAACGGTCTAATAGGGGTCTCCATTTATACAAACGGTCACAACTGGGGTCATCTTGGGGTGGGCACGGCTCATTATCAGTATAATGTAAGAAGCGAAGTATTGCCTCATTTATTTATTTTTTTAGGTTCCAGTTCAGTTCTGAAGTTGCTTTGAGGGGCCCATATATTAGAAACCCCCATCAAACACCCCATTTTAGAAACTAGACCCCTCAAAGTATTCACAACAGCATTTAGAAGTTTATGAACCCTTTAGGTGTTTCACAGAAATTTAGAGCAAAGTAGAGGTGAAATTTACTCTTTTTATACCATTTTTTTTATAACACAAAAGGATTTATCAGAGAAACGCAACTTAATACGTATTGCCCAGATTCTGCAGTTTTGAGAAATATCCCACATGTGGCCCTCGGGCGGTAATGGACTGAAGCACCGGCCTCCGAAGCAAAGGTGCACCTAGCGGATTTTGAGCCCTCTTTTTTATTAGGCACCATGTCCGGTTTGAAGAGGTCTTGTGGTGCCAAAACATTGGAAACCCCCCAAAAGTGACCCCAATTTGGAAACTAGACCCCTTGAGGAATCCATTGTAGTTTTCTTGGGGTGCATGCGGCTTTTGGATCAGTTTTTATTCCATTTTTAGGTGGCGTGGTGACTAATAAACAGCAATTCTACTATTGTTTTTGTATACTTTTTTTTTTACAGCGTTCACCGTGCGCTATAAATGTCATATTCACTTTATTCTGCGCGGCGATACGATTACGGTGATACCAGATGTTTATAGGTTTTTTTTATGTCTTATGGCGTTTGCACAATAAAATACGTTTTGTAAACAATCATTCACTTTTGGTGTTACCTTATTCTTAGAGCCAGAACGTTTTTATTTTTCAATCAATAAAGCCGTGCGAGGACTTATTTTTTGCGTAACGAACTGTAGTTTCAATCATTACCATTTTTCGGTACATGCGACTTTTTGATCTCTTTTTATTCCATTTTTTGGGAGGTGAAGTGACCAAACAATTGTGATTCTGGGACGGTTTATTAATATTTTTTTTTACGGCGTTCACCGCGCGGGATAAATAACAAAATAATTTTGTAGTTCAGGCCGTTACGGACGCGGCGATACCAATTATGTATAGTTTATTTGTTTGTTTATATATTTTTATTAATAATAAATGACTGATAAGGGAAAAAGTGGGACTTTTACTTTTATTACTTTTAAAACTTTTATTTTCTTATTTTTACACATCTTTTTTGAACTTTTTTTTTACTTTTTTACTTTGTCCCACTAGGGGACATGAGGGCAGGAGGCCCTGATCGCTATTCTAATACACTGCACTACATGCGTAGTGCAGTGTATTAGAGCTGTCAGCTACTCACTGACAGCAAGCATAGTGGGTCCTGACGTTGTCAGGACCCACTAGGCTTCCGTCGATGGCATAGCCGGACGCCATTGTTTGGTGTCCGGTTGCCATAGTCACCATCGCCGGCCGCTATCGAGTAGCAGGCCGGCGATGGCGGATTAACCCCTAAGAAGCCGCGATCGCTATTGAACGCGGCTTCTGAGGGGTTAATCGGCGGGGGAGCTCCGCGATCGGTCCCGGCACATTGAGCAGTGATAGTCTGCTGTCGGAAACAGCAGCTATCACAGCTCATGAACGCGCCCCGCGCGAACGGCGCCGTGTTTACTCCATGACCTACTATTAGGTCACTGAGCGCGAACGCTACAGTTAGCATGACCTAATAGTAGGTCATGGAGCGTTAAGGGGTTAATCTTTTCCTTTTATTAGCCAGTCTCAGATATGGCTTTTTCTTTGCCACTCTGCCCTGAAGGCCAGCATCCCGGAGTCGCCTCTTTACTGTAGACGTTGACACTGGCGGTTTGCGGGTACTATTTAATGAAGCGGCCAGTTGAGGACCTGTGAGGCGTCTATTTCTCAAACTAGAGACTCTAATGTACTTGTCTTGTTGCTCAGTTGTGCAGCAGGGCCTCCCACTTCTCTTTCTACTCTGTTTAGAGCTTGTTTGTGCTGTCCTCTGAAGGGAGTAGTACACACCATTGTAGGAAATCTTCAGTTTCTTGGCAATTTCTCGCATGGAATAGCATTCATTTCTAAGAACAAGAATAGACTGTCGAGTTTCACATGAAAGCTCTCTTTTTCTAGCCATTTTATGAGTTTAATCGAACCCACAAATGTAATGCTCCAGATTCTCAACTAGCTCAAAGGAAGGTCAGTTTTATAGCTCCTCTAAACAGCAAAACTGTTTACAGCAGTTCTAACATAATTGCACAAGGGTTTTCAAGTGTTTTCTAATCATCCATTAGCCTTCTAACACAGTTAGCAAACACAATGTACCATTAGAACACTGGAGTGATGGTTGTTGGAAATGGGCCTCTATACACCTATGTAGATATTGCATTAAAAACCAGACGTTTGCAGCTAGAATAGTCATTTAGCACATTAACAATGTATAGAGTGTATTTCTGATTAATTTAATATTATCTTCATTAAAAAAAACTGTGCTTTTCTTTCAAAAATAAGGAAATTTCTAAGTGACCCTAAACTTTTGAATGGTAGTGGATATACAGGGTATAATGTCCTGTATATAGCGCAAGCAAAATATAGCAGGGGCCTACTGTCGTTTTATGAATAAGCTTTTTAGCAACATGTGCCCCTTCTCACTTAAATATTTCACTGTGTGCATTCAGTTGTTTTATGTCGCTACTCGGGTTCAATGGTTCAGTACCGCAATCCCTTTGCCAATGTGTCAATCACTCAGTAAGTCTTGCCAGCAAAAATAAAAAAGTAGGGCAACCCAGTTGTATGAAGCCCAAAGTCACAAACCTTCACATCATTCACATTACACCCTGGATGAAAGTTCCTCTAAGCAACCTATTAAATAAACATTTGTTCTGTTTTCTCTGCACAGTGCTACATATGAAACCCAAACAGTACACCTGGCAAAAAAAAGCGATGCTGGGAAAAGGTATTGCTCAAGACCAGGAAGCCAAAAGAAACAAACATGAAGCCACAAGGAACTGAATAACCCAGTGAGGACCTTCAACTGGTATTGAAGTAAATATGGCCAGAATGGAGTTGAAGGGCAAGTACAGAGAGACCAGTGGTTGCCATTCACGATCTTTAAAGCAAGAGGTTGTTCAGGACTTAAAAAACAAGACAAAAAGGGTCTGCATTTTTTCCAGAAACTGAGAAACTCTTGTCCATGGGCTTTATCGGGTATTTGCAGCTCATTTGCATTCCCAAGTGAATATGGAATAGGTTGCAATACCATACACAGCCCATGGCTAAAGGCAGCAATGTTTTTTGAAAAAAAACAAAAAAGCAGACCCTTTGTTCTAATTTCACAAACCCTAATTAAAAGACCTTTGGCATAATTTGTCAGCCCAGACTAAAGGTCCTCTTACATGGCCGGATATGGGCCGTGAAAACAAGCGCCGATCAACGAGGCAGTTCATTGATCGACGTTCGATGGCTCCTTTCAAAAGGAGCAACGATCAGTAATTTCCATCATGTCGGCAGTACATCGTCTTGTTTACACAGAGAGATGCGCTGCCGACAACGATAATATTTCTTGCTGCATAAACGATACAATCAGCCAATGAACAAGCGTTTGCTCGTTCGTTGGCTGATTGTTTCCCTGTTTACACAGGGCAATGAACGGGAATGAGAGTTCATATAAATGCACCTTTGCCCGATTATTGGCCCGTGTAAAAGGGCCCTAAGGGTCCTATTACACGGTAATGTATCGGGACGATCAATTGTTACTAGGATCGCTCATCCCCATACAGTTCCATCATGTCAGCAGAACATCTCCATGTTTACACAGAGAGATGTGCTGCCGACAACGATAATATTCAATGCTGCATAAACGAGCAGATCAGCGAGTATTTGCTTGTTCATCGGCTGATTGTTGCTCTGTTTACACAGGACAATGATCCGGAATGAACATTCATTAGAACGCTCGTTTGCCCGATCATGGGCCCGTGTAAAAGGGTCTTAAGTCTTTGATCCTTGGCAAAGCAGGAAGATGTAGAGTTGCCTTACTCCAATTTCAAGCCTAGTTTTGTAAAGGTAAATAATATTTTCCATGGTGTGAGAGAAATTAGCCCATTTCTGGCCAAAACCGATTTTTTTTGTATTTGCCTGGAAATCTCTACCCCATCTCCAAGGTTTTCTTTTCAATAATCGAGTTTTAGAAGATTGCCTTCCTCAAAGATGGGCACTTGGATTCCTGGACAATAGGCTTTTATTGTGTTGTTCTACTGAGATACATGTGTCACATCAGTAGTGCAAGTGGCGGCATTTACAGTAAATTAAAGTGTGGAAAGGTATGTTAATATGGGGCAATACTCAGAGATGGAAACAATGGACATCCCAAATGACTTTGAATCATCACGTAGTTCCGAGTGATTGACACTTTCGACAATAAAAATGTAAATGTGTCCATTGTTAATATGTAAAAGTTTTAGTCCTGGATACACTCAGCAGCACAATAGATCAGTATGATCGGCCTGTGCGTGATATGTGAAAACCTCTGTCACATGTTTGACATTTCTTAAGGTGATACATTAATACGCTTGTCCGTATAACTACCCATGTTGACCTTTGCAAGTAAATTCATGTCTTTTAGGCAATTATCCCGCTGTAGAAACAAGGGCACAATGCAGTTATGTTCTCCATCTCACCCCTGGAGTCAAAAAGGTCAAAAATCTGCAGTTTAAGCATAAACACATCACTTCAGATAAACTATAGAGCACTCAGGTCTCACCAACCTTAAAGGCCGGTGTAAAAGTAGAAGAGTAGATGTAGCAGAGCTGAAGATTAAATGACATACATTGTGATAATTCTGTATAAACCCGCAAACCTATGCAATAACACATGACATTTGCTTCCTTTGCAAGCAGGAGTGATCCAATAAGAAGTCTGCAGGGACGGATTTATATTTGTGTGTGTGTTTATGTACATACAGTAAGGCCCCATGCACACGACCGTGTTTTTGCGTCCGCAATTCCCCCGCAAATCCACGGGAGAATTGCGGACCCATTCATTTCTATGGGCCCATACACACTATCCGTGTTTTCACGGGTCTCCGCATGTCCGCAAATCCGTGCCGCAGAAACTCAGGACATGTCTTATTACGGGCCGCAAATTCGATGCGGACATGCCAATAGAAGTCAATGGGCCCGTGGAAATTGCGGATACACCTCCGTGTGTCATCCGCAGTTTGCGGATTTGCGGAAATGTTGCTAGGCGACAACCGGGAATGAGTTCTGTCGTCATCCTGTTTTACCTAGGCTTTTTTTTTTTCATCCGCATTTTGCGGATTACATACGGATGAACTGCGGATTACATACGGATGAACTGTGGAGGACATTTCACGGAACACGGTCCTGGAATTTGCGGACCAGAAAAACACTATGGTCGTGTGCATGAGGCCTTAAGCCTCATGCAAACGATGGAGCCTGTAAGGCAGTATATGGAGTCGTACGACAATACAGGCTCCATCGGGTGGCGTATGTATGGAGCTAGCATGAAAAATTCTGCGAATATCTTTTCTGTCAGTTTTGTATGAGGTGTATGGAGGTACAGTAAAGGCGGCATGCACTAGAACGGGGTTCCCTATTACTGCTCCATACAATACTGAGCCGTAATAGGGCTGTGTGCATGAGGCCTTGTTTTGTATCGATCCCCCAATGATCTATATCAGTCAATTATAACAATAGGTCACGTTTTCTCTATACTCTTCCTGCTCTAGAATGGAGACTCATGGGTAAATGTAATCATGTAATGCCGCCTGCAATTATCGTAGACAACTGTTATTATTATCTATGGTCTTACTTTTTAAGATTTCAATATACAACAATTGTCTCTATATCTTCGTAATAACCGGTTGCCCAGAACCATCATCCTAAGTATTTTTTGTCACCGTCAGTTCACATTTGCTAGGTTTTGTATATGTCAATATGTTTTAAAAAGGACTTAAAAAATAAAAATCACGCAATGGGAAATGTAATGCTGTGTGGTTGCCTAGGGCCTGTGCACACCTGCATTGGTATTTCTGCTCTGCTCAACCAGTGGAGAACAACAAAAATACCGGAAGCGACGGTTCCGTTGCATGACGAACAGTACCGACGGCTGACGAAGCCCATTAACCAGGATGTTCCTGGCTTTACCGGAAACAATAGCACTGCTATTTTTGGCCGGACCTGCGACATAGGCCCCTAGCAGAGCCTCCAACACAGATGTGAACAGGCCCTAAGAATGTAAAATGTAATAGATTTAGCATTTGCCTGGAAATAAGGTGTCCTGCCTTTCAGAGAGCCCTCTAAACAGCATCGAGCGCTCATGTATTGGCATAACCAGGCCCCATACACGCATTAGTAGCTGGAAGTGCTTCTAACAAGTCTTAGGGTATGTGCACACGACCAATTTTCAGGCGTAATGGAGGCGTTTTACGCCTCGAATTACGCCTGAAAAGACGGCTCCAATACGTCGGCAAACATCTGCCCATTGCTTGCAATGGGTCTTACGATGTTCTGTGCAGACAAGCTGTCATTTTACGCGTCGCTGTCCAAATACGGCGCGTAAAATGTCGGCTCGTCAAAAGAAGTGCAGAACACTTCTTGGGACGTTTTTTGAGCCGTTTTCTCATAGACTCCAATGAAAACAGCTCCAAAAACGTCGTAATAACCGCTGCGAAAAACGCCGCGAAATAAGAGTTGCTCAAAACACGTCTGAAAATCTGGGGCCCTTGAAAACAGCTCCGTATTTTGAGACGTTTTTGAATCTGCGTGTGAACAAACCCTAAGGATGTCGCGTGAGGCCTTTCATCTCGTCTGAATGGCCAAGAGTTCTCATTGATAAACAGATTATCATATGCAGCCCATGCTTCTTTACTGGTACTTTGCAGGCAGCTTAGTGGGTACCATTGCACCCATTAGTGTCTCTTTATTTAAAGGGGTCTGCCCTGGGGAGAATGACTCCTGGTATGCTTTTGTTTGGTTTCATGACCACTGTAAGTATTTTATGGCTTGTCTGCCTTCTAAATCTTGGTACAGAATGCACTAAACTGGGAATCTTGTCCTAGAATTGTCAGCAGAGCATGCAACGTATCACATAACACACGCTACATGTTACTTGTCGTCAAATACTGTTGCTATTGACTCAAACACCAGCTTGTAAATAATGAAAGAAGAATCTCAAGAATTCCAAAGAAATGAATGTGGTCGTCTTCTCTTTTATCTGGTTAGGAAAATAAAACAGACTTCATCTCTATAAAAAACAGGGAATGCAAGTAATGGAATATGCAGATCGGGGATGACAGCTAGAAAAGGGAAATCAATGCCATTAGTATTGCCACCTTCCAAAAATCCACACTGGAAGCCGTATAATGAACGACTGGCACTCCAAGTCTTCAGAGTGCTAGTTGTGCCAGGTTAATACAGGTGCCACTTCATAACACAATAGGTCAACATTTATAAAAAAAACATCCATAAACAATAGAGTCTGCTTGTAAAAGTGATCTCCTTCCATAGTTATGCACTTACTATCGGTAGTAAATTGAAATAGTTCACAGCTTGAAGTCTCAGTGGTTAGAAGTGTTGCCTTGGTCCTGGGTTCGAACAAGGGCAACTGCATGGAGTTTGTATATTCTCCCTGTGTTTGAGCCCGTACACTCCAAAACCATATAGAAAGGGAATTTAGATTGTGAACCCCACTGGGGCAGTGAGTGATGACAACAACGTTGTGGAATATGTTGCTGCTATATAAGCAACAGAAATAAATATTAGTTCTAACTACAACAATATAACATGTTTTCATATCAAATTTTGTAGATAAGCCTCTGTTCACATCTGCGTTAGAGGCTCCATTAGAAGCATGCAGTGCTTTTTTGATTGCCAAAATTACAGAAACCTGGTGGAACCCATTAAAGTCAATGGGTTCGGTCGATTGCCATTGGTGTCCGTCATTTGACGGATCCAGCACTTCCATTATAAAAGAAGTAAAGGACATTCTAGTGCAGATGCGAACAGAGCCTTAGGATTATAATTTCCCCCTAAAAAATTGACCGTGCCCAAAGGTAGTGAAGGTGTCATTCAAAGTAACAAATTATGGGAAGGTCCTTCCTAATATATTCTGGATTGGAATTCTCTGCTTCAAGTTATAATGTTCCTGGCGCCTTATTGTTAGATAACCTTCGGATTAATTGTGAAGAGGCGTACAGGAACAAGTCTGATACCAACCATAGATGCCAACTTACATAATGAAGATGAAATGGCCAGCCCTGCATTGTTGAATGCACCTTCCTATAGAGCTAATCCCACTAATGTCCCTGCCTGAGAGCGTAAACTAGAACATTGTTCACTATTATGTAACACCATTAATCTCCTTACAGACAGGTGTTTATCGCTCCATTAAAACAGTCAACGTATATTAGCCAAGTTTTATTATTGTCAGAACTTGCCGGCACTCGAGCACAACAGATAATGAGCAACATGTTAAAGCAGATTTCTGGAGTAAGAGACAGACTGTGTATGGATGAGAGCTGGATTTCGGAATCCCTAGAAGGCACGAGGTTAAAGCCATTGCTTCTATCTATTCAAAGACATATTTTAATTGATACAAAAACAAACAAACTCAATAGAAATCTTCTGGGCTCTACACCCTCTTATACACATTACACAGCTAGAGCCGATCTTGTTGTGATTTTAACCCTGGATCATCACTCATCTGGTGGAGAAAACAGTCAAATGCCGGTGTCTGGGTGCAGACGGTCTGTTGCAAACAGCAGTTCAGGAATGTCGAGCGGTTTCAGAAGTCTTGTGGACAGAACAACTACCTAAAATTAGAACAAAAACAAACAACTGTCAGACACAAATTCTATTTCATACGCTGGGTAGGCCTCTATATTGGGAAACAAAAACGACCTAGACTAAACGGACTATGCTTAAAAAACATTATTTTTTTAAATCTAAAAATAAGTAAAATATTCATAAACCCTTCCCTGCGCCGCACATTTACAGCACTGGTGGATTGTAATTCCTGAATAGCGCCATATTTGTATGGCATGGGCCTGGGAGCTGTGCCCAGGCTACCAGTGGCGGGTGTCATCTTTAACATAAAGCTGACACCTTGCAGCAACAGCCGGGATCGGAGATAACTCTGAACCCTGCCGATTAACCAGCTGCTCAATAGTCACCACGGCAGCTAAATTGCTTTCCAGAGGGATGGTGGCTCCCCCTGTGAGTCCATCGGCACGGCTGCAAAGCGATCACAGGGCGCCGATGGGTTTCCATAAAAGCTGTGGTCCTGACAAAAAAAAATATAAAAGTTATACAATACATTATATGTAACACAAAAACAGCTAGGCCCATGGAAATACAGTGAAGGAAATAAGTATTTGATCCCTTGCTGATTTTGTAAGTTTTCCCACTGTCAAAGACATGAACAGTCTAGAATTTTTAGGCTAGGTTAATTTTACCAGTGAGAGATAGATTATAGAAAAAAAAAAAAAGAAAATCACATTGTCAAAATTATATATATTTATTTGCATTGTGCACAGAGAAATAAGTATTTGATCCCTTTGGCAAACAAGACTTAATACTTGGTGGCAAAACCCTTGTTGGCAAGCACAGCAGTCAGACGTTTTTAGTAGTTGATGATGAGGTTTGCACACATGTTAGATGGAATTTTGGCCCACTCCACTTTGCAGATCATCTGTAAATCATTAAGATTTCGAGGCTGTCGCTTGGCAACTCGGATCTTCAGCTCCCTCCATAAGTTTTCGATGGGATTAAGGTCTGGAGACTGGCTAGGCCACTCCATGACCTTAATGTGCTTATTTTTGAGCCACTCCTTTGTTGCCTTGGCTGTATGTTTCGGGTCATTGTCGTGCTGGAAGACCCAGCCACGAGCCATTTTTAATGTCCTGGTGGAGGGAAGGAGGTTGTCACTCAGGATTTGACAGTACATGGCTCCATCCATTCTCCCATTGATGCGGTGAAGTAGTACTGTGCCCTTAGCAGAGAAACACCCCCAAAACATAATGTTTCCACCTCCATGCTTGACAGTGGGGACGGTGTTCTTTGGGTCATAGGCAGCATTTCTCTTCCTCCAAACACGGCGAGTTGAGTTAATGCCAAAGAGCTCAATTTTAGTCTCATCTGACCACAGCACCTTCTCCCAATCACTCTTAGAATCATCCAGATGTTCATTTGCAAACTTCAGACGGGCCTGTACATGTGCAGGGGGACCTTGCGGGCACTGCAGGATTTTAATCCATTACGGCGTAATGTGTTACCAATGGTTTTCTTGGTGACTGTGGTCCCAGCTGCCTTGAGATCATTAACAAGTTCCCCCCGTGTAGTTTTCGGCTGAGCTCTCACCTTCCTCAGGATCAAGGATACCCCACGAGGTGAGATTTTGCATGGAGCCCCAGATCGATGTCGATTGACAGTCATTTTGTATGTCTTCCATTTTCTTACTATTGCACCAACAGTTGTCTCCTTCTCACCCAGGGTCTTACTTATGGTTTTGTAGCCCATTCCAGCCTTGTGCAGGTCTATGATCTTGTCCCTGACATCCTTAGAAAGCTCTTTGGTCTTGCCCATGTTGTAGAGGTTAGAGTCAGACTGATTAATTGAGTCTGTGGACAGGAGTCTTTTATACAGGTGACCATTTAAGACAGATGTCTTTAATGCAGGCACCAAGTTGATTTGGAGCGTGTAACTGGTCTGGAGGAGGCTGAACTCTTAATGGTTGGTAGGGGATCAAATACTTATTTCTCTGTGCACAATGCAAATAAATATATATAATTTTGACTATGTGATTTTCTTTTTTTTTTAAATATAATCTATCTCTCACTGGTAAAATTAACCTAGCCTAAAAATTCTAGACTGTTCATGACTTTGACAGTGGGCAAACTTACAAAATCAGCAAAGGATCAAATACTTGTTTCCTCCACTGTATAAACAAGTTACGGCTTTCGGAATGTGACAATGAAAAAAAATAAAAATAAATGCTGATTGCTTAAGGCCTCAACTAGGAAGTGTCCTTAGAGGGCTAATATATCTTTATCAGTATTGTGAGAAACTAGACATGGACTGCACATCCACAATATATACGTTGATCTGAGCCACTAGGCATAATTTCTAAACATGAACATGAGGTTCTTTGTTAACATTTTGATCAAACTGTATAAGCCCACTTGGCACTTCATGGCGACCTCTTTCTAAGTGGGTCCCGACTCTATCTGTTGCAGCACAGCATGGTGGCCTCTGCAGCACCGCTCCTGCAAAGGCTGTGCCAAGACTCCTTGGCTCTGGGTCACGTCGCCCCACAAGTGCAGCTCTACAGCAACAGATACCACCCCACAAAGAATCTCATGTTCATGTTTATAAATTATGCCTAGCGGCTCAGATCAACGTATATATTGTGGATGTGCGGTCCATGTCTAGTTTATCACAATACTGACAATATATCTTTATAGCTGTTGAAGCTCTCTTCCAAATCCCCAGCATAGGCAAAGGGAAGAGATAAAATTCTGGCAGCTTGTTGCCATCATTAGGCAGAGCTGAGGATTACATTTGTACAATGAATTCAATAATAAAAACCGTATGCCGTAAGCTCCCCCTAGTGGTGACTGCAGGCTACCAGAATTGTATCATTTAACTATGTCTATGCAGGGGATTTGGATCTGTGTATAAAAAACAAAATGAGCTCCCAGTACTATAAAGATATATTAATAAATTAAGCAGTACAGATCTTTGGACCTAAAGCTGACATGATGTTTAAAGATGGAGAATCACGTTTAGGATAATGAAGCTCTCAACCAAAGTACTAAAACAGAACTAAAACATCACGAATATATAAAGCAAAAGTCTAGTGGCAGCTTTATGCCTTGTGTAGAAACCCAAGTCTCTTATATCGTAAGGTGACCTTACGTGACAATATACTGTCCCATAATCCTTTTGTCTAGGATGAGAATTTTGATGTTTCCTACCACTGGAATTTATCAGCCATTATAAAAAAAGTAATCTGTCGCTATGCGCATAAATAGATAGCACTTGTTGCAGAAAGAAAGCGAGGATATAGGCAGCTCCTTTGAATGCCCAAACCTTCTAGAATGTGCACTGACTGACAGATGAGGAGCAAGACAGGGAAAAGGAAAAAGCAGGGTTTCAAAATGGGCGCTGACATCGTAGTAGTACAAAAGTATAAAAATATTTATTTGGTATACAATGCACTGTAAACCAAATAAATATTTTTATAAATTTTTACTACTACAGTGTCAGCGAACATATGAAACACTGGAAGTAAGACAAGGGGAGGAAATCTCCAGCTCACCAATCCAACGCCTGACACTCCGACCTCGCACGGGTCTCCGCAACGGTCCACAGTGGGTAGTAGAAGAAATAGAAAAATTTATCCAGCGCTGCAGGAGTGTTTTTTAAAAAGGAACGTATTCCTAAATTTATTAATGTCAGAAAATGTTAAAATAGTATACCAGGCAGACTTGGTAGCAAGGCAGCAACAGGTAGGTATAGTAAGCTTACTATACCTACCTGTTGCTGCCTTGCTACCAAGTCTGCCTGGTATACTATTTAAAAAAAAATTGACATTAATAAATTTAGGAATACGTTCCTTTTTAAAAAACACTCCTGCAGCGCTGGATCAATTTTTCTATATGAAACACTGCTTTTCCTCTTCCTGTCTTTTTACTGTCTGGCGTTCTCGTGTCCAGAGAGCCGCAGGTTGGAGCGGCTACACCTTGACCGGATGATTTTTCACCCTACGAGTGCTATACAAAGTTGTGCCCAGAGGTTGCACAACTTTTTCTGGTAAATGTTGCATTACATTCTTATCCACATTGTCTTTGATTTATGACACTATGGGGCACTTCTCTGTCTCTGTTATGGCAGATGAGGAGGGCACTAAAAGAATGGTGAGATCTTGTTCATATTTTAACCCATTTTATGATCAGAGTGTTCATCATGGCACTAGACTCTTGAGTTTAGCAGAGGGTGGACGCTTCCTCGAAAAGCAATATCATCAATAATACATTGGAACCATTGTCCTGTGTAGGTGTGAGGCTGGGTTCACACGACCTATTTTCAGACGTAAACGAGGCGTATTATGCCTCGTTTTACGTCTGAAAATAGGGCTACAATACGTCGGCAAACATCTGCCCATTCATTTGAATGGGTTTGCCGACGTATTGTGCAGACGACCTGTAATTTACGCGTCGCCGTTTGACAGCTGTCAAACGACGACGCGTAAATTGACTGCCTCGGCAAAGAAGTGCAGGGCACTTCTTTGCAACGTAATTTGAGCCGTTCTTCATTGAACTCAATGAAGAGCAGCTCAAGATATACGAGCGTCACAGACGCCTCGTATATTACGAGGAGGAGCATTTACGGCTGAAACGACGCAGCTGTTTTCTTCTGAAAACAGGCTGTCATTTCAGCCGTAAAAGCCAGCTAGCGTGTGAACATACCCTCAGGGATGACAGATCAACGTGGTCAACAGGACACATTTTGTTCCTGACTATTCTATATATAATCATTACAATTACCACATAATAACATTGAGCACAAAAACAGATTACCATCAAACCATGTGCTGGCGAAGTCCTACAAATAGTTATTAACACGGTCATGATATGAATAGGTATTACGCCAGCTAAATGCACAGGGTAAGCTGACCGCAAATATTGGGCAAATGTGAAGCTGGTGCCATACAGGTCCCAGCGTCTGATACATAGACAACAATACTGAGAAAGAGTGCACTTATCTAACTGTGTCCTTCAGAACTGCTGGAACAAGAGGCCAGCTGGTGCTTTTGACCTGTAAAAGGTTCTTCTCAGGACACAGGAAAGAGTGATATCGATGTGTGATGCAGAACTAACAGTCTGACTTCTCCACTCCAGGAGAAGCCGATGACGTCACTGTCCATAAATGGACACAGACGACAGGAGCTTCTCCTGGAGTGGAATCCCCGGTCACAGCGTTGGCAACGCTGTGGACGGGGATTCCGCTTCAGGAGTTTCCCCTGATCTTATTGTCCATATATGGACAGAGAAATCAAGTGGAGCGCTCGAGGAGCGGAATCCCTGGCCACATGGGATTCCGTTACTTCAGGGAGCTACAGTGGCGCTATCTACAGGAAGGGGGGGGGGTGCTATCTACAAGTGGGCTATGTGGCACTACCTACAAGGGGGACTGTGGGCTGTGTGGCACTACTTACCAGGGAGCAGTGTGGCACTCCCTACCAGGGGGCTGCGTGGCATTCCCTACCAGGGGGCTGCGTGGCACGCCCAACCAGGGGGCTGCGTGGCACGCCCAACCAGGGGGCTGCGTGGCACGCCCAACCAGGGGGCTGCGTGGCACTCCGTATCAGGGGGCTGCGTGGCACTCCGTATCAGGGGGCTGCGTGGCACTCCGTATCAGGGGGCTGCGTGGCACTCAGTATCAGGGGGCTGCGTGGCACTCCGTATCAGGGGGCTGCGTGGCACTCCGTATCAGGGGGCTGCGTGGCACTCCGTATCAGGGGGCTGCGTGGCGCTCCCTACCAGGGGGCTGCGTGGCGCTCCCTACCAGGGGTCTGCGTGGCGCTCCTTACCAGGGGGCTGCGTAACGCTCCCTACCAGGGGGCTGCGTGGCGCTCCCTACCAGGGGGCTGCGTGGCGCTCCCTACCAGGGGGCTGCGTGGCGCTCCCTACCAGGGGGCTGCGTGGCGCTCCCTACCAGGGGGCTGCGTGGCGCTCCCTACCAGGGGGCTGCGTGGCGCTCCCTACCAGGGGGCTGCGTGGCGCTCCCTACCAGGGGGCTGCGTGGCGCTCCCTACCAGGGGGCTGCGTGGCGCTCCCTACCAGGGGGCTGCGTGGCGCTCCCTACCAGGGGGCTGCGTGGCGCTCCCTACCAGGGGGCTGCGTGGCGCTCTCTACTGGGGGCTGTGTGGCGCCCTCTACTGGGGGCTGTGTGGCGCCATCTACAAGGGGGCTGTGTGGCGCCATCTGCAAGGGGGCTGTGTGGCGCTACTTACGAGGAGGCTGTGTGGCGCTACCTCCAAGGGGGCTGGGTGGCGCTACCTACAAGGGGGCTGTGTGGTGCTACTTACAAGGGGCTGTGTGGTGCTACCAACAAGGGGGCTGTGTGGCGCTACCTACAAGGGGCTGTGCAACGCTGTGGACGGGGATTCCGCTTCAGGAGTTTCCCCTGATCTCATCCTCCCTACCAGGGGGCTGCGTGGCGCTCCCTACCAGGGGGCTGCGTGGCACTCCCTACCAGGAGCTGCGTGGCACTCCCTACCAGGGGGCTGCGTGGCACTCCCTACCAGGGGGCTGCGTGGCGCTCCTACCAGGGGGCTGCGTGGCGCTCCCTACCAGGGGGCTGCGTGGCGCTCCCTACCAGGGGGCTGCGTGGCGCTCCCTACCAGGGGGCTGCGTGGCGCTCCCTACCAGGGGGCTGCGTGGCGCTCCCTACCAGGGGGCTGCGTGGCGCTCTCTACTGGGGGCTGCGTGGCGCCCTCTACTGGGGGCTGTGTGGCACCATCTACAAGGGGGCTGTGTGGCGCCATCTACAAGGGGGCTGTGTGGCGCTACTTACGAGGAGGCTGTGTGGCGCTACCTCCAAGGGGGCTGGGTGGCGCTACCTACAAGGGGGCTGTGTGGTGCTACTTACAAGGGGCTGTGTGGTGCTACCAACAAGGGGGCTGTGTGGCGCTACCTACAAGGGGCTGTGTGGCGCTACCTACAAGGGGCGGTGTGGCGCTACTTACAAGGGGCTGTGTGGCACTACCTACAGGGAGAATCTATGAGTGGTGGGCTGATGGTTATTTTACTGTGAGTGGTGGGCTGATGGTCATTTTAGTGTGAGTGGGGGACTAATGGTCTTCAATTGGTTTCCGCCTCTGACCTCCAATTAAAATTAATAGGAGGCAGAAAATACTTGCGGCGCCCGTTTAAAGTGCTTTTTTGCCTGCGTCTTTTGCATTCGCTTCAACGGCTTAAGAAAAAAAGCAAAAAAAAAAAAGGTCAAACAAGGCTGTCAATTCCAGAAGGAATTTTGAGGCAGATTTATTTTTGCCTTACAAAAAACGTGTGTGAACATACCCTACGAGTGTAGTGCTGGTTTTCAGCCGTTTTCTGTCTTACTCGAAACAATTTTTGGTAGGGGTGCCCTAGGAAATTTTATTTTTCCAGTGCTGCCTCGAGTTCAAAAAGGTTTGGAAACTCTGTACTAGGCTACAGGATCACGCCGGCCTACGCAAGGATCCAGTCGTGGAGCAGCTCAATTCTTTATTGGAATGGGGCCTAGGTGAGTACAATTTGTGTTTTTGTTTGGGGCTTTGTCTACAAGGGGGAGGTGGGGGGCCACTAAGCGGATATTAAACTGTGTAGGGGTACTACAGGGGGCATAATACTGTGTGCACAATTAAAGGACAAAATACTGTGTCCTTGAAATGGGTTGTAATATATTATATTATTAAATATTATTATTATACTGTATGGGGGCACTAAAGGGGCATTATAATTTTTTTATGGGGCATTTTTTTTAATGATGGGGTGTGGCACCGAAAGATCGTTTCGAACGGGGCGCCATCTATCCTAAGGCCGGCCCTGGGCCTATCCATAGGATAGGACATCAATATCAGATCGGTGGGGGTCCTACCCACGGCACGCCCACTAATCAGCTGAATGAAGGGGCAATGGCACTCCATTCAGCGCGGCGTCTACTTCACTGTTTACCAGTCACAGCGCAGTAAAATTTGTAGTGGCTGTGCCTGATATTGCCACTCCGTTCCATTTAAGCTTAAATGGGAATAAGCTGCAGAGAACTTGCAGTACTTGGCACAGACACTACTAAATGCATGGCCCATTCACTTGGCTCAATGGTGGGGCTGCCGGAAGTCAGACTTCCACTCATCTGATATTTATGGCCTGTTCTAAGGATAGACCTATCAACGTTCCAGAAAACCCCTTTAATCAGCTTCTTATAAACTTGCCTTTAAGTGTGAGCATGTCCGAGTAAGATTCTACTGCTTTTTTATATATGACGGCTATGGAACTCAAAAAAAATAAAAATTTATTTCATTGTGCTCATATTTCACACGGGTTAACTTTAATGGGACACCATAAGAAACTCCTAATTGCCCAACAAATGTTAGAACTCAACTAAAACAAAACCCTGATCTTTGCTTTGAACTCCAATTTGCTTTCGAATTTCAGCAATGCCAAGTTATTACCCCCTCTATGTTGCTTTGGAGATTGGAATGCAAACATAAGATGTGTTTCTGTTAAGTAAGCACTTTTTTCGTGAATATATATGGGTATGATGGGGTAAAAAAAAAATCTTCTCGTCCTTCAATAGAGTGACCTGTAACCTAGGTTAAGCTGATGCCCAGCATACGCCATATAGATTGTCACTGCTGTCAAAACGCAATGTGCCCTAGAGAGCCAGCCAACATTCCCGCAGCATACTTTTGAAACATCTTTCTTATTAATGATGTGCTGATCGTTTGGGTCTTCATTAGGGTCTCATCGAGAAATCTGCATGAGCCTGTCTATCAGTACGTAACAATTGAATCAGCGCTGAAGCCGGAGAAAGTATTTCTGGTGCTCTATTTGAAAGTGATGAATGAGAAGTGAAATGGGGAGAAGAATTTGTTTAGAATCAGGAGAACCAGAAAGGGGTCTTTCACTTAAGGGAACCATTCATGGAGCACAATGCTTAAGTGAGCGCTAAATTGAGCAGAAAATATTGGACTTAACACTTTAATTACTGAATGAAAACCACTTAACGAGGCTAAAATAAATTTCTTTTTTAGAGAGATTTTGTAGGAATTCATAATTGCTGTTTCTCTGCATATGCTGGGCATAAAGCTATTCTTATAATTTATGGACATTGAATATTATTTGTCAACCCCAATCCTCTCCCCCCTGCTGCCATTGTGGACAGTTGTTTGGCAGTAGCGATGATTATTTGCTGCGCTGCCGCTGTGTACCGGGAAAGTGCAATGTCACAGGCTCCAGGTCTAATTCCACCTGCAGGTCATATTATTAGCGATTTCGTGAATGTTTTCTACTCTCTGGCAGAAGAAGGTTCCTGGTACACTAACAAAGTGAAAAAATTAAAAATGTTTTACTAAAAGTTTAGCTCACCTCATGACCACCACGCTATGGTTGCGTTTTCCAATGCGTTTTTCATAATGCTTGACTGATGCAAAAAATTTAGTTAATCCAAAAGCTGTAGGTGCTTGTAGATCCTCCTGAACTGATCCTGTGTCGACTGCAGGGAAATTGAAGCAAAAATGATGTGTAGAAAAGGCAGATCCAGCACTCGAATGATTAAAATTCCCGGGACCACGCTTACGCATTTCAGACCACTAGGGTCCTTAATCATAGCTATGATTAAGGACCCTAGTGGTCTGAAACGCGTAAGCGTGGTCCCGGGATTTTTGTTTTATCCTTGGTTTTAAACATGACCTAAATAAAAATGGAATTTTAATCATTCGAGTGCTGGATCTGCCTTTTCTACACATCATTTTTGCTTCCTGGTACACTCTCAAAGTTACATCTACCATTTACCTCCAACAGCAAATTTAACAGCTATTTCCAGCTGCTACTGAATATTCAGACGCAATTTTACGGTTACATATAGGATAATTTCGACTTAATTTGATTTGTATTCTTGAAGACGCTTCACCTCTCATCCAAGTATCTTCCTCAATTTAGCAGAATGGTAGAAAATCTCACAGCGTATATTCATTCACCATCTGTGATTTTCAATGCCATAATAGCTTGTGTGTCAGGGGGCTTAGACAAAGCCACAGGTGGAAGTCTTTGCTATAGAGCTATTGAGGGAGAAAATGAAAAACCCATGTTATCACAGGACATTACTCCGTGCTAAATCCAGTTTGGTTAATCCAGAAATATAATCATGTCTATGGGATTTTGCACTAAGCCCAAAATGAGGAAAAATAAATCCATAATCACTGTAAAATAACCGGCCGGATTTCTAAATGAATAAACATACTTTGTTGAGCTCGTAGAAGAGAGTAAGTTAACCAGCAGCATTGTTAGAGAGGATCTATATTCCCCTTATGCTTACTTAATTTTGGAGAAAGCAGAGATCTTTTAATGTTACCATGGATGACTTGTGTGGTCACACAGGGTGCATCATACTTGCCTAGTCATTGCTACGTCTATAGCTGTCAAGAAGCCATGGGAAGAGCTATGATGCCAGTTTTATATCCAGCAGCCCCATCTGCTTTGAATAACTTTAATTCTATACCAGGAGTGCACAATTTTTTCTAGTCCGAGGGTGACAGTGTCAGATTTTACCACCTCCAAGAGCCGCATTCACATGCTGTGTTCAAATCGTGATTTATTGCCTTGATTGCTACAAAATCGCAGATGAATGCTGCATTTTTGTGAAATTGCAGGCAAAAGCGCAGCATATTGGTGCAATTTTGTGGTATTCGCGGTAATAAACCGTTATTTCACTATTTCTGTTTGGTAAGGCACTAAGGAGGCATCACAAATGTGTGGGGAGCACTAAAGGGACATCACTACCGTGTAGGGGGCACTAAGTGGGCATCACTACTGTGTGGGGAGGCACCAAAGGGGCATTATACTGGGAGGGAGCACTAAAGGGCATTTTATCTGTGAAAGAGCAGTCAGTGGTCATCATTACTGTGAGGGAAACACTAAGAGGGCATCATTACTTTGTGAAGGCATCTTTATTGTATGGGGCACTAAGGGGGCATTATTATTGTGAGTGGCTATAGGTGGGCATCATTACTGTAAGAGCGGCACTAAGGAGGCATCATTACGGTGTGTGGGTACAAAAGGGGCATCCTTACTTTGTGAGGGACACTAAGAGGGCATTATTACTGTGAGAGGCACTAAGGAGGCATCATCACTGTGTGGGGGCACTATTACTGTGTGACACACAAAGAGGACACCTTGAAAGTCTGTGGGGTATGAAGGGATACTATTATTGTAGCGTGCCAAAGGTGGGTTATTACTGCATGGGACACTAGCTGTTTGCAACTGTTATTTTTACAGGCACTATCTGTGTGGAACATTTTTTGGGGCGGGAACTATCTGTGGGGCACCATATTTGCAGCAATAGGACACTGTTAAAGTCTGGGTCAGATGGAGAGAAAAAGGAAAGAGAACTTCTCTATTCAAAGAAGACATCACCTGTGAGTCACTGCATGTAATTGTACTGTACAGTGTGATTACAGCACCAGTGTAGTCCTGGTACGTGACCACTGTATGGTGATGTAATTGGTTATATTGGTCTTTGTTGTGGTTATATGTGGTCATAGTATCGAGATATCATTTGGTCCTTGTTAGGTGCTATTAATGAGTGATATTGTAACATATCAGTGCTTGATTGTTTATGTTATGTTATTCTTAAACCTGTAGGGGTAAGGGCACACTTGGAGGCCTAGTTGTATTTTTTTTATGTAACTTGGCAGAAAAGTGTGTTTTTGCCTTCATTTCACATTGAGCTAGTAAAAGTTAATGCCCAGGGGAGGGGGCATTCAAAAGTTTTCTATGTGGCTCAGCTATTTCTAATTCTGCCCCTGACAGTGCCCCCAATTAGTGGCAACCATACTCAACCACCTATTAGCACCAACCTAACAGTTTGACACCATAACAGTGTCAGCCACAGAGTGCCCCCTAGACGTGCCAGTCACATAGTGTTTACCATTAGTGCCAGTCACACAATGCCTCTCATTACAACCAGCTACAGAGTGCACCCTCCTTTAGATTTATCTCTTTCCAGTGGAGGGTGCTCTCATGTATTTTCAAATACCTGCACTGATATCTACGAACAGTTAATGGAAAATAGAACAGACCTGCTGTCAAATGCTGGTATTCTGTTCTCTGCATCAGAAGGATGGGCACGACTTTAATAGCCGTGTCTTCCTCAACCATTGAGACATAGACAAGCATGTCTGTGTCTAGAAGGTTGGGGCTACAGAGCACAGCATCACTGGCTGCATGTGGCTACTGAGCTGAGGGTTGTACACCCCTGTCCCTGCACATTAATGGAGGTCAGCATAAGGCTCCCATCCACTCTCCTACCTATTATACACACAGAACATCGCAAGGAGCAATCAGTAAAATTCAGACACTGAGTTACGCCAAGGGGCAGATTTAGTATTCAAAATGCACCAGAATTCTGTCTCAAATTGCTGTGCGCCACATTTATTAATTGTTTAGACACTTTTTTCAACACGGTCAAAAAGGGAGCGTGGCTTAGTGGGAAAGAAGATGTGGTCAAGAAAAAGCGTGACACCACATGCTGTCTAACATTTAGATAGTGTAAACTTAGACTTGGCAGTCCAAAGATGCGCCGCTGTATGGCGCATCTTGCTAGACACATTAGACACTTTTCTTACCCTAATACTACCTCTTGGTTGGCTTAGTTGACGTGAGTTTTTTGCAACAAAATTTTGGGGCACGTCATGCATTTTAAGCTATGCACCCTTTTTAAAATGTTCTAGTGAGGCACAAAAACATCTGTTATTTCTGGGGCAAATCAATAATACATTTGTCTAAATTGAATCCCCTCCCAAAAAAAGAGTAACTGAGACCAAAATTCTAGTGCAATAACAATAGTAAATGTGCCCCAGTGTGTACAGCCAGCATCATTTTCAGGGCTTATCCCCACCAATTTGCAAAAATCCATTCTTAATATGACTTTTATTATAAATATGGAGCAGAAAAGAAGATTTACAACGTGAAGGAACCTTTTTATACCTAACAGTGGAGACAAAGTAAGAATACTTTTCTAATCTTAACTATCTTGTGTAGTTACATAACTAAGCCCGGTGAATAGCCAGTGAATTCCATTGCAGAACTTCAAAAACAGTACAAATCTGCGGTTTAATAACATATTAAATCTGACATGGCTTCAATTTAAAATTGTTGGGTAAAACTGAAATCTCTCCCAGAGGGCACATAAATTACCAGCTTATTTCATGTGTACATTACATGCATTCTTACTAAAGAAATCTAACCTTGTATGACCTTGTGATGTACATTATGAAATTTAACAGAACAGGCATATTTGTTCAGTAAAATGCGGATATTCAGGAGTGCTTTACAGCTACCAAACTACTATGCTCTCAGTTGCATCTGGGCTCAGAACATAGGGTAATAAAGATAAGGCTAGGTTCACATCGTCTGTGGTGAACGTTCGGCATATAAGGGGGAAAAGATCTCCAGATGTTTACGCCCATAGACTTCAATAGCAAAACGTATGCCGAAACAGTTCCGTCAGGAGTTCGTATCCATTTGGAAACAGATTAGGCAAGGTGTGAATTGAGACTATCCCTCATAGTAAAAATATGTCTTGAAGGATGGGTTTCACACTTGTGGTGTTTTGGGTTTTTGGATCATGACGGATTCTATCCATTTTATTCAAGAAGTTTGCATTAGTTAAGTCATGATCAATTTTTTTTTCGTATTTTTTTCATGATCATTGAAGCCAATGAGCTGACAGCATACATGTTTATGGTGTATTTGGGAGAAATAGCTATAGTTCGGCCTTCAGGTGTTAGGAAATGTCCTTCCCATTAAGATTACCATGACTACTAGTCTAGCTTCTGGGCGGTTCTGGTTTTAGTTGCAGAGCCTATCCTACGTCTCTGTCTTTCTTTCTATCAAATTGAAGGGTGGAGTATTTAAATTTGGGTTGGTTCGGTTTTCTTTGCTTGTGATTTTCCTGGTTTCCATGTGTTTGTTCAAGCTACTGACTATACCCTGTACCTTTGACTATTTGTAATTTTTGGAACTGGACCTCGGTTTGTCTCTTGATTACCCTCTGCTTACTGATTTGGACTTTTTGCTCCCGGTTGATTTTGTCCTCTGCAATCCCCGATATCCACTAGCTTTGTGATTTGGACTTTCTGTTTACCCTCTGGCTGAATTGTTATCTGTTCTGGTATTGCCTGTATTGCACCTCTTATCCAACACCGAACTTTGTTAAAACAACCTGGGTTCTATGCTGCAAAATCCAACCTGCCTTGCGATGGGCTCTGGCAAAAACCATAGAGTAGCCTTAGATTCTGTTAATCAGAGTTGTGATGGATTTGGGGTTGCGGATTTATTTGCACGCTCATTCCTAACAGTCTCCAGCATCCTTTGGGGAATCGCTCACCTAGCAATTCCATAAACTTCCACCCTGGGAATTGCTCAACTGGTGATTCCATAACATCAGGTATCTCATGTGAATGGCTGGCTTTCGTAATTCCAAACTTTTGCATGGGAGTGCACTTCATTCAACTTCAGACGAGAAACTAGAACCTTACAATGCTTAGAATTTGAGTTGCATAAAAACAAATTTGATTTTAAACCATTTCTAAACATGGATATTAACCCCTTAATGACATGTCACATACTGGTACGCGGCAGCCGTTAAGGGGAAGTATGGAGCGGGCTCACGGGCTGAGCTCGCTCCATAAACAGCGGGTGACGGCTGTGTTACACAGCCGACACCTCACCGCAACAGGCGGAATCAATGATCATTTTGATTTCGCCCATTTGACACCTTAAATGCCGCGGTCAATCGTGACCACGGCATTTAAATTGTTAGAATCAGGGGTGCGTCCCCTCAAACACGCCATCGCGCCCCCCCCCCCCCCACGGCACGATCAGCCATTTACAATCGTTGTTATGGCAGCCTAGGGGCCTAATAAAGGAGTGGCTTCAAAGGAGATTGTCAGAATCACGATATACTGCAATACATTAGTATTGAATATGTAGTTTTTACTGCCTGATGGACACCGTAGAAACAAACCCCCCAAAAAATTGTGTAAATCGCTATTTTTTGCACATTACACGCCACAAATATATATTTTTTTCTGATTCCCAGTACATTATGCAGTACAATAAATGGTGCCATGAAAAACTACAACTTGTCCTACAAAAAACAAGACCTCATATGGCTATGTCGACGAAGAAATAAAAAAGTTACGGATTTTGGAAGGCGGAGGGGGGGGGGTGAAAAACTCAAATTTGCCTGGTCTTTAAGGGGTTATGACAAGAATGACATGGGAATTAGGTGTTCGAGATAAAAATAGCAAACTGAAGTCGAGACAAGAAAACCTGTACAATGGTACAATGTATTACCGTAATCATTCGTTTGCCGGTATCATACCTTGTCTGAGAAGTATTGAAGTGACAGGTATCAGCCCTACATTATTTATGGATAAAATACAGACCTGTGAAGTAATCAGTTTAATAGTAAACCACCATAACTAGGTTTTCTCCTGCAACTCCCTAGGTCTTACCATATGGGGGGAAAGCTGCATACCTTCTTGATAATGCTAATGGGTTTTCATATCTTAAAATGGAATTAGAGCATTAATACATATCTAGTTAATTCCATTAAACCTGATCAGAGGAATTATGGACTAAGCTCACAGACAAAAATAATGACTAATGTAAGCTGCACTCTTCAAACATAGTGATCCGTACATTTCTTGACACCGGGGGCAGAGGTGTGAAAGTGTCGCAGGCAGAGACATCAGATAAAGCAACATCTTGCTAAACCCATTCAATCATAGGGATTAGGAAACGAGTACTTCTATTTTTATTCCATGGAATTACGGCAATCCTTAAATTAGTAGCTTCTAAACACACACACATTTGTCACAAATGTCTTCTATGGAATTCATGAAACATAAAAAATGTTTCCAGTTTCTAATCCCATCAGGGATGTGAGGAGGAACCCTCCCCCTAGATCACAGGTCCATTTTAGTGATTAACATCGTCAAGGGGATTATGTACTATTTCCCGGGGAACGATCAACTTGTACAGAACAGACACAAAGTGAGAAGATTCACACCTAATGCATTAGTTCAATCAGATCCCTTACAAGTATGTGACAGAATTTAAACCCTTCCTTTTGAGGCAAACAGACCTACTGGCAGTCTACAAACATTGAATGAAGATCTAGTGTTGCACATACCTTCTTTTTTTTATTGAAAGCCCGATGCGTGCTTTCTATCACCCAATGTGCAAAAAAAAGTGCAGGGGAGCCACACGAAAAAGTGCAAAAAGGATGCGGTCTAGCGCTGCCTTACTCCTAAAGGAGAGTGGCCCCGCATAACCCTTCCCCGACCCTCCGAGCCAGAAGACCCTAAGAGGATCGATGTTCCCGCCTCGTCGAAGCTCAGGTAGACCCAACAATACTCTAAGGCTTCCACCTGGGCTGCCACCCCAGTATCCACCTAGGAGCCTGCAACTGGTTTGCTTCTCCCCTCCTCCAAAGCAGAAGAAGGGAGGCCGGGGTTGCAGAGGAAGAGGGAACCAGTATGGCCACACTGATCCTCCGGCTAGACCTTGGGAGGGTCCCAAAAGGGTACCGCATCCTTAAATCCTGTGACAAATACACAGTGAAAAATGTTTATAAATAAAGTCAACGCGCGCTGTTATACAGCCTGGACATTCGGTAGATATAAAAATTTCTCATTGTCCAGTCAGAAGGCCGGGCAGATAAAGGTGTCTGCTCAAATAGTGTGAAAGAGAAGTGCGTGCAAATTTGCCATCACGCAGTTGGATCCCTTCCCCAGTGAGTTAGGGCACCCCAGGATCACCACTGCTGGGGCACTTAGCGCATCAGGCTTTCAAACTACCCGACCAATGGCTTCAATTCGGTGGCTACCCGGTCACCTACAAATGGTACCTTTAAACCAAATGCATACACCAAGGCAGACCACCGTGTGGTTCTCTGCCCCGCTCAGCAGCGTTCTGTCATCCCTTCACAATGGCCAGTACACCACCGGAATGGATGATAACTAACCACTGATAAGAACATATACTAACACATGATCTTAGCAAAAAGGCAGAGAAGCGATGTTGCACACACATTCTTCATTCATACTGGCCTCATGGGTTACAGTGCCCTTCTTACCTATGAGAGATGGAAAAATGGACAACAAAGCACTAGGTCTCCTGCTTTGGGGTGGGTGAGTATGATGGTGTGAACAAACACCAAGGAAGGGATGCTTACTATGGGACTACCTCTCCTCTACATATGCCGGAGAACAGAATCAGCAAATGCAAATCTGGTAGGATTAGTGTTTGTTAATGTCTTAATATCCCCTAAAAACGTATTCATTTATAAACACAAGAGCTCCGTCTTGTCTAGAAAACACACATATGGACAAAGAGGACAAATACTGTATCAGCATTCTAGTTACATGGATTTTAGGGTCTCACATAATTAAAATAATTATTGTATAATGAAAAGCGCCGCAACTTTCTAATATATTTTGTGTTTAAATTTCTCACTATTTTGAAGATCTCTGTTTGCTGTTAGTGAATGAAAACCTTCTTGTTTAGATGCAGAGATTGAAAATCCATGCTGAATACTTCTCACACCTAGGAGATTGGGGCAGATTAAAGGGGTTGTCCACTACCGGATAACTGATGCCTTTTTCACCGGATAGGTCATCAGTACATGATATGTGGGGGACCAACACTCGGACCCCGCACTGTTAAGCCGCTCCGGCTGCCTCCGAGCACCGGACATACATGCCGGAAGCATTTGGCTCCGGCCACAGAATAGCGTCCGAGTTGCACTACTCCTATTCAAGTGAATAGAAGCAGACCTGCAGTTCTGCAGCACGGCCGCTATGCTATTTACAGAGCCAACTGCTTCCGGCTTCGTACATAGCATAATGTGCCATAACATCCGGTGCCCGCAGGCCACCGGAGCAGCTGATCGGTGCAGGGTCCTGGTGTTGGACCCGCACCTATGATAAACGGATGACCTATCCGGTGGAGATGTCATCAGTTGTCAGGAAGGGGACAACCCCTTTAAATATTCAACATGAATTCTGACATACATGCCATGCGCCACATTTACTAACTGTCATAGACGCTTTTCTTAACATGCATGACAAAGGGGTGTGGTTTATTAAGAAATGGGCGTGGTTAACAGAAAGGGCGTGGCTTAAAAGTCACACTGTGTGCCAAAAAACTGGCGCAAACTATGCTAACCAAGAGGTGGTACAAGGAAGATAAAGGTGTCCAGCATGTCTAGCTATATGCCCCAAAGTTATTATAAAACATGCACCAATGTGATAAATTTGGTGCATTTTCTCATTGTTTTGTTTAAGTTTACGCGGTCTAAAACCAAGACAGTATTAATAAAGCTGCTCCAATTAAATACATTAACAGCACAGACCTCGGTCTCCTGTCCCAAAGGATTTGTATATAACAATGTAGGTAAAATGTATCTGCTTGGAGCAAAGGTTGCTTAGGCTCTGTTCACATTAGAGTTGTGGCTTCAATTTATAACGGTAGCCATTACGCTGTGACGGATCTATCAAAGGACAGACACCAGCAGCGCCCGACTCCACAGACTTATAATGGGGTCTGTCGGCTTTCACCAAGGTGTCTGTCATTTTGACGGGAGAAATGGCGCCTCCATACAGCACTATTTTTCCCATCAAGAACTAAGGTATCTAGCGGATTCTCCAATGCAGATGTGAACAAAGCCTTTGTTTGCAGAGGACTGCCTACACTATGTACAATTACAGCAAACTCTCAGATGGGAGAAATAATAGGTCTGTATGTGGCCTCTGAATATTTCAGTTCAGTGACAGTAAGCAGAGATCTTAAAAAATGGTGCGAAAATGACATGAAATCTACATTAGGACAATGCATAATTTTTCACAACATATTTATCAAGATTTAATTTATATAAAATCAGAAAAAATAACTAAGATTAAGAGATTTACATGCTATTGAAATGATAGTACCTGAACACCAGGTTTGAGGGTTGATACAAGGTCTTTAACCATCCGAACTTCTGAAACAGTGACTCCACCAATCACAAACAGGATCAAGAAGGAAGAGTCTCCGGGATGTGGCCGGCTCACCTGGATATATGACAGAAACAACAGGGTTTTCAATCACCTGCACAAAACAGTCCTTAATATATTCCATTATCATATGAATGCTCATTTGTGGATTTAGCTAAAACCAAGACAAGTAAGACATCTGGTTGCTTACTGCAGGACAGCTAATTTAAAGAGTCTCTGTCATCTCCGAAAAGCCCCCTAAACTACAATAAGCAGTATATAGCTTAAAAGACCCTATCTTTCTACTCTTAGTTTTATCCTTCTACTCACTTGCACACCACCGCTGTAAGCCAGATTCAGAATCAGCGCCTTTTAAGCTATTAACGGATTATTGTAGTTTAGGGGGGTCTTTGGAGGAGACAAGAGTCCCTTTAAGGAACCATTTAGAGATATTTTCAAAGAATGTTCCACTTTTCAAAGAGAACCAACCAGAAATTTTTTGCTCCGTTCACATAATCCTTTCTTTTAGCATGCACCAATAATAGCCTTTATTATGCATTGATATACAGAACATTAAAGTGGTTGTCTGTATCTTGAATTATACAAAGAATAAGTCATCAATGTATGAATGCTGTGGCACCCAATGATCAGCCGAGTACAGGAGTCGCTGGGTTACTGGTTACCGGAGCGGCTCAGCCTTTTATCCAGGCACAGCGCTGTACATACTGTTGTGGCTGTGCCAGGTACTGCAGTTTCATTTGAATGGGCTCGGCTTCTTCTGCTGATCGGTGGAGATCCTATGGGTTGGAATCCCAATGATCATGCATTGATGGCCTATCTTAAGGTTAGGCCATCAATTAAAAGCCCCCGACATCCCCAGAATACCTTAGACAATCATGTCAATAAGTTTGTATATCGTTTTGTGCAATGGTCAACACAAGAACTACACAAAACCAAATATGTAAATAGCATTCCCTAAGCTACAGTTATTATTCTGCTATGATCATCTTATAACAATAAATTAGGAAACTGCACAAGAATTGGTTGGGCCATTATATTCCTTAGCAAAGCTCAGTAACGAATGCAGGTCTCCTGATGTCAGCCTGGCATTTCTCATAGACATACAACACGCTATACATTTCATGATTTGTATTACTTCTGAAGGGCAGTGTGATCCTGGAGGGATGAAAGATGTAGTAGTATAAGGAATGTGCCTCATATGTCTTCACACGTGATGGATTCTTACAGAGAGATTTTCTTCTGAATTGCTAGGGAAGAAGGTCCATTGATTTCTACAAAGATTACAGATTTACTAGCAGCTGCCATTGTCCAGGTTTTGGATATTTCATAGGTAAAAAAGAAATAAAAGCAGACGAGGATTTCATTATGATTATAGCAGCAGAGCAAGTAAAACCCAACCCAAAGTAACTGGTCTGCCAGCTAGGTAAAGATAAATGATAGGTAACTAATAATGGTCGCATTGAAGACCTAGTCCTGTTTAGAAAGACTATTGACACTGCAGGGATCCCATCCCAAGATCTGCTGTGATCGCTGGTGAATGTGCGAGAATATCATGCTCTCCGCTCCGGTTAATAGAGGGGGGTCCTGAAAAGGGGACCCACTTCGATTTCATCCATGTGCCGTAATAAGACAGAGGAGTAGGGGTTGTCCAAAGATGAAAATTTTTTCTAATCTTACATAGGGTTACAAACGATGATTACATGGAATACATACACTTTGCAATCGATTTGCTTTTGAGAGTAGCTATTCTGCAGGGGTGAGAAGGGATCATGCAGAGATCCTACAAGCTGGATCCATGCGAGTGGCAAGGATGAACCTGCTTACATAGAAATCCTCTGCATGATCCCTCCTCACACCCGCAGGAGTATAGCGGAAACATTCAGTTATATATGTGCTTGCAGTTTGTAACCCTGGTTGAGATCAGTGTGGAATCCTTTTTCAGTAGTCTATACTACATCTGATGCTCATACAAAGGAGCAAAAGAATTTAGGACACTTTATATTTAATTATTTATATTAGGGTTCATTCATACGGATCCATAATACACATCAATAAAGAGACAGAGCGAAGCAGCACCCCAAAAAGCTTAGTTTATTCATCCAACATCCACTACAACGTTGTAGTGGATGTTGGATGAATAAACCAAGATTTTTTTGAGTGCTGCTTCGCTCTGTCTCTTTATTGATGTGCATTATACAAGGGGAGGTCACCCCTTGTTTGGAAGCATGGCACCGGCCTTATCAGGTGTGGACCCATAGTGCTGCTCCTATCTTTGACTTTCCCAGATCCATAATACAGTATCCATATGAATAAATGGGGACAAACTGCACCCTTGTATGCCTCAGATTTTATATAGCGGTACACCAAGTCTTTTTCCCATATGAATCAGTGACAACAAAAAAATCCTAGCATGCTTCATTGTATGCCGGACTGGGGAGGCATTAAGCAATGCTTCTAGGGGAGAATATGGTGCCTACGGAGGTAACATACGGCGGCAGAGGGACAGATTTACTAATCAACTTGAGCCATAATTCTGGTGCGCATGCTGTGTGCCATATTTATAAAGCGTGCCAGGCACCACATCTTTGTGGAGGTGAGGTTTATTTACAGATTCATGTCTGTAAAAACAAAAAATCCTTACTCAATCTGAAATTATTCGATTCTTGCTGCTTAGGTCATTTCAAAATATATAGGTATAGGTACTGCTACTCACCTCTCCCCGTTCCAGCGGCTGCAACCATCGGCCACCTCAGGTTACTAGGCAACTTGACTCACCTCTCCCCCTCCAGCGATACCTCCTGCTGTCAGCTACAGCCTTGCAGATCCTTCCTGCCCACCTACTCCTCTCTGCTGCCAGCTGATTCGAGTTGCTAGGACAACAGGCGCTTCCGGATGGCATCGGTCCTGGAGACCTATTTACCACCTTGCCTGATGTCCTTAGTGTGGCTCATTGTTTCTGACCCTAGCTTTGGCTGCATTACTGGATTCCGCTTCTGTCTTGCTCCTTGGATTAGTCACCTGGTACCTGTTTTTCAACTCCTGGTTTTGACCCTTGGCATGTCCTCTTTCTTCATCTCAGACTCATCCTCTGGCTTGTGGCATCTTGATAGCTTCACTGGTGACGACCATTGGCTCTGTTGCCGATTACACTACAGTCCCTATAGCACACCTGCCACCAATCTGTGACTATTCTGGGGACTGTGACCTGGAAATCTGACTGGGAAAGTCCATACCTCCTTACAGGGGTTAAAGGTAAAGAATGGAGAGATTCCTTACACTCTGCACCCCAGTCTAGCCAGCGCCAAACTTATTGTGGCTATGAGGATCTAAATCTTCGTTTAGAAACGTAAAAAGGTTCATTTTAATAACCAGGAAATCATTAGAAACAGACAAGGAAGGATTGGTGCAGGTGGCAGGATGGCATCTGTCTAAAATGCCCGGCCTTTTTAAAATAAACAGTATAATCAGGATTAGACGAACATCAGCCAGTACTGTAAAATAATAATCCAGGATGTCAAACCTTCCAGCAGTGACTGTTCTTGACTTGCAAACATATGTTATCGTATGACTCATCCACATATAATTCCCGTGGCTGAATCAATTTTATATCACATAATGGGCACAGACTGCTCCCCTTGTCCAATCTCAGCTTGTAGGCAGTGGTATACATATCTAGTCAAACACATGTAAGTCAAGTTTTTGTGCTGCTCTGATACAGAAATGACGGCTAAGAGTTTAGTAAAGTTGTCACAAACATGTGGAAGATTATGTCATTCTTATCTGCACAAAGGTACAAAATCAATATTGTTATAACAATAGTTTTTGGGAAAGGTATAAAAGTAATAAAAATATTTTTATCATGTGTCACTATGAAGGACAGGTTCACATATGGAATTACATTTACATGGGTTCTCCTGATATAATTATAATTTTCTCTCATAATGAGCTAGATAGAGAACAGTAAGACAAGTAAAACCATCAGCTGCCATTTACAGTGAACATTGATGTTAACCTGGGAGAGCCCTTCACAGGGTGATACTCAAGCAGCGGGTCTTGGCAAAAATGAAAGAGGCCTTTTCATGGTGTGGCTTATATAAAAGAGCATGGGTAAATCTAGATTTAGACCCCTATATTAATATCAGCCCCCAGACCCCCTAAATATATTCAGATCCCATATATTCATTTCAGACCCAAAACTTAATTCAGACCCCAGATCAGACAAAAAATAAAAATATTCATACCCCAGACCACAGCATATACGTCTTGACACTGGGTGGCATCAGATCCCAGTGCAACAGTGCCCGCAGCTGAAAAAGAGCCGAGAGCTAGGGGAGTAAGTATACAGGCCGATTTTTGCTACGATTGCGCACTATTTCCAACCTCCCTCCCAGGCAACTTGGTGAAAACTCTATATCACCTGGTGGGAGTTATCAAGTCTGCAGTAACCAATATTCTGCCTATGAAGTAGGAGACAAGGCCGATCATAAAACAGCCTGGCATTGTTACCCCTAAGTTCTGATTTCAAATCCAGCCAAAGGCAACGTATACATGGAGTTTGGCATAAAAAAAAGAGAAAGCAGCACGCAAAATGAATAGATCGGTTTATTTTACGCACTGCAACGTTTCAACTCCAAACAGGAACCTCTCTCAAGCTTTTCTTTATCTTCTCTATGCCATATATTTTGGGGACTGTCCTAAACAAGTCTCTAGGCATGCACCTATTCCCTAAGCATAAAACCACAGTGTTCCTTTCTTTGGAGTTTATATGCTCTACTTGCGTCTCCGGGGGTTGTCTCTTGGTAGTCTGGTTTCCTTCCACACTCCAAATATATACGGAGAAGTTATTTTCATATAAAATTGTGAACCCCATTGGGGTCATCATACGAGTTACGATCATCTCTACAACACTATAGAACATGTTGATGATATATAAGCAGTATCAATGGGAATAAATGTGTTGGCTGACAGGCTAAAGGAAAGTTGAAAGGTATTGAATTGCCTCCGTGATACCCCCTCTATTATTAGGTCAATCTCTCTGATAAAATAAGCAATTCTGAAAACAGAAGCATACGACATAAGGGAATTGCTGTTTATGTAATCCCAAAACAAGCTTTAAAAATGGCAAACTACAGGTAATTAACATGTCTTTAATGCCGTGTTGAAGAAATTTGGGCGATTTCCAAAATCTGCTGAACTAGCCATCCCCATAATGTAGCTCTAGGACAATGAGAAACATTAATTGATTTGGGTTCAGTGTTGCTGGTACATTGTGTCCTTGCACAGTGTGTGAGCGCTGACGCTGATGGTGCCGGCTCTTTGATTCAAAGTAGCAAATGTTTTAGCAGTTCAGAATATGTAAACACAACCTTGGAGAAGACTGAATGAAGGAGAAGATTTACTATATTTTTCAGGTTTCTCGAAGTATATATAAATAAAGCATACATATAAACAACATATAAAATAAAGCATGCAGAGTTCTAAACGCTTCTAAATAACCTAACACATGCATTAAAAGATAAAGAAATATAAAAACCCAAAACCTGAAGGGGTTACAAGCACTGGTTCTTTAGGTAAAAGTAACTGCCAACATGGTTGGGGCCTGTGCCAACGTTATGGCCTAAAAAAAAAAAGTTTAAATGTGCTCTTGCCCATTGTGCTTGGTACCATTGTTTATGTAGATAATAACATTGTTGGTATGAAAGAACTAGAAAGAATCTAAAATCAGTGGTCCGCAACCTGTGACTGTCAAGCTAAAAATCCATCCTGCCGCGATAGTCTACAGATTTCATAGCATGTTGGGAATTTGTAGTTTCACAGCAGCTAAGGAGTTGCAGGTTGTAGGCCACTGTTGTAAATATATAAGGCATATACAGATGTATAGCTTTTTATCGGTGTTCCCACGTTGTAATCAAGTTGCCGCAATTTTGCAAAAATGGTGGCCCCTTTATTCTGTTGATCTGCAAGTCCCTAGGGTTGGATTCCCATTGATCAAATATTGATAGACTATCATAAAAGGTTCGACAAACTATGGCCAATATCTTAGATGCATGGGAAAGACTACCAGAATAGTAGCCGTAGCTGTTAGTATGGGGACCAGCGCTTAAAGGGGCCCATCTCTACCCCAACATAAAAAAGGGGCAGTGGAAAATTAAATTCAGATCGCTAGAAAGGAGGAAAGAAACACAAGGACAAATTGAAGACTCATCACCTGGAGTTTGTGTATGTGATGGAGCTCATGTACAGTACTAGGACATGCTCGGTGTTTGTATAGATTGGCAGAAAAAAATCATTCTAGTGTCACATTTCTGATGTGTATGCTTTTAAGTGTGAACTCAAACTACCAACAAAAGAAAAGCGTGTCTGATGTATAGAATTAAGTGACTACAATCTGTTCGAGCAAAAAGCTGCGGAATGATTTGCTTATCTTTATGGTACTACCTGCTCCTGAAGTAAAATGCTTAGATGTCAAGCAAACGCCACTAAACCAATTTCCATTGCATCTAAAGTGAAATATTAAGAAACTTTTCAAATTGTCTTTTTTTGTACAGTTTTGTGTCTATAGCGCCTATACAGACTTGTGTGTCCCTATAGTAACAGACTATAAACAAACGTGTGTACTCCAATTCTGCAGTCATATTCCCTTCCATCTGTCTTCTACTTTTTGATAAATTACCGAATGTACATAAGCAAGATGTCTGTATAGTAGCTGTAGACATAACTGTTGCTCTCTCTCTGCCGCAAGACATAATCAAACAAACATTTGGAAAAGCCTAGAACTTATTGGACTGTATAAAGACTAGCCAGCAGGGTGACTACAATATGTCAGTGGACAGACACCAGAGAAAACGAGAATTAAAGAAGAGACTGTAATTAAAATAATAACCAATGGTTCTGAATTTACACAAGCTTACACATACTGTACATATGTCCTGTGAAGATCTGACCCCCAAATGTTGATCAAAGGGACTATGGCTAAGGGGAGACTTATTAATACTGTCTTTAAGACAGACAGCATAAAACTAGACCAGACAGGCAGAAACTGCGCAAAATGTATTAGTGGCGCAAACATCTTGCTAGGGAATATCTTGCCAGACATGTCAGACACTCTCTTCCCCACACAACCTCTTGGCTGGGATATTACATAGTTACATATTTAGTACGGTTGAAAAAAAGACATGTCCATCAAGTTCAACCAAGGGATCGGAAAAATTTCTACACATTTCTACACATTGACATAGGAGCTGATCTTTTTTAATTCTAGGAAATGATCTAAGCCTTTTATAAAGCCATCTACTGTCCCTGCTGTGACCAGCTCCTGCGGTAGACTATTCCATAGATTCACAGTTCTCACAGTAAAGAAGGCTTGTCGCCTCTGCAGGTTGAACCTTTTTTTCCTCCAGACGGAGGGATTTTACATGGAACAGGATTTCACCATATTTTTTGTATGGGCCATTCATATATTTATATAAATTAATCATGTCCCCCTTAGTCGTCTTTTTTCAGGGTTCAATAGGTTTAATTCTTTTAATCTTTCCTCATAACTTAGATTCTCCATGCCCCTTATTAGCGTTGTTGCTCTTCTTTGTATTTTTTCCAACTCCAGGGCATCCTTTCTATGAACTGGAGCCCAGAACTGAACTGCATATTCTAGATGAGGCCTCACTAATGCTTTGTAAAGTGGTAATATTACATCCCTGTCCCGCGAGTCCATGCCTCTTTTAATACACGACAATATCTTGCTGGCCTTTGAAGCAGCTGATTGACATTGCATGCTGTTATTTAGTTTATGATTTACAAGTACACCCAGATCCTTCTCAACAAGTGACTCCCCCAATGTAGCTCCCCCTAGGACATATGATGCATGCAGATTGTTGGTACCCAGATGCATAACTTTACATTTATCTACATTAAACCTCATTTGCCAAGCGGACGCCCAAACACTCAGTGCATCCAAATCAGCTTGCAATTTACGAACATCTTCCATAGACTGAACAATACTAAGTAGCTTGGTGTCATCTGCAAAAATAGAAATAGTGGTATTAATCCCATCCTCTATATAATTAATAAATAAGTTCAATAATAGTGGTCCCAGCACTGAACCCTGGGGTACACCACTTATAACCGGGCACCATTCAGAATAGGAATCATTGACCACAACTCTCTGGATACAGTCCTCGAGCCAATTCTCAATCCAATACAAACTATACTTTCTAAACCTATAGTCCTTAATTTACCCATTAGATATCTGAGGGACAGTGTCAAATGCCTTTGCCAAGTCCAAAAACACTACATCCACAGCGGCCCCTCTGTCTAGGCTTCTGCTCCTCTTCATAAAAACAAATCAGGTTGGTTTGACAACTTCTGTCCTTAATAAAACCGTGCTGGCTGTCACTTCTGATACTATTTTTTGCCACAAAATCCTGTATATAGTCCCTCAAAATTTTTTCCCATGATTGATGTTAAGCTAACTGGTCTATAATTACCTGGGGAAGACCTAGAGCCCTTTTTGAAAATAGGCACCACATTTGCCCTGCGCCAGTCCCTTGGCACTATACCAGTCACTAGAGAATCGCTAAATATTATGACGAGGGGGACAGAAATAACTGAACTAAGCTCTTTAAGAAATCTAGGGTGTAACCCATCTGGTCCCAGGGCCTTGTGCATATTTATTTAATTTAACTTAGCTTGGATCATATCTACATTCAGCCAATTCAGTATATTAATTGACGTATTAACAGCACTGGCCCCGGCTACATCAGCTGCTCTTTTTTCTGTTGTATATACAGAGCTAAAGAACCCATATAGTAACTGTGCCTTCTCTTGATCCCCTGTGACCATCTCCCCATTACCAATATTTAGGGGCCCTAGATGTTCAGACTTTGGCTTTTTTGCATTTACATGCTTGAAGAAGTTTTTTGGGGTTTGTTTTACTATCCTTGGCCACCTGCCTTTCATTTTATTGTTTTTTTTTGCAATTTTATTAAGCTCTTTATAATTTGCAAAGGCTACAGCTGTACCCTCAGATTTTTTTTTTGTCATACATTGCGCTTTTTACTGAAAGTGTAAGCCATGTGTGTTTTGATTTTAGTCGTTTATACTTGTTACCTATAGGAATAAATTTTGCACTATAATTATACAAAGTACATTTTAAAATCTCCCATTTATCATTTGTACCATTATTTGACATTATTTCTTCCCAGTGTATATTCTGAATTGCAGCCCTCATCCTGGGGGTAATTGGCCTTCTTAAAATTAAGTGTTTTTGTCCTCCCAGCCTGTGTTTGTGATCACTGTTACCGAGGTTTTCACGAACATTGACATTTCCAACAAGCTCTGCATTATTAGAAATGATCAGATCCAACAGAGCTTCACCTCTAGTCGGGTCTTCCACAAACTGGCCCATAAAATTTTCCTGCAACAGGTTCAGGAAATTTCTTCCGTTTGCAGTTGAAGCCGAACCATGACACCAATTAATATCTGGGTAATTAAAATCTCCCATATCTTACTAGACATGTCGGACACTCTCTTCCTTGCACAACCTCTTGGCTGGCATACTTGACATCATTTTTTTGCGCCCTCATAGCCCTGCCTATTTTTTGACTTGTCTAGGAAGGTGCAAAAAAAGTTACTAAAACACAAAATAAATAATAAACACATAATAAATTTGGTGCACAGGTGGGATTTTTTTGGCACAATAATGGTGCATTGCTTAGTAAATCTCCCCCACTGTTCATGTGCTTTCCTTGGACTGAATATGTATAGGGTTCTCTATTGGCGTGTCCCATCCAATGTCTATTGGTCCTGCAGGGACAACATATCAAGCAATGCTTTCCACATTTGGGGATACATTCTTAACAAAAGATAAATTAATATGGTGGACCAATACTTATGCTTATGAGCCACTGGTCATTTGATTCCATTAATAAAAAGCAAATAAAAAAAACCTCATAAAACCTTCTCCAAAAAAAAGTTAACCCAAAACGCTAAAAAGTGGAGAGAAGGAAAAGATCATGGTGATTTTTCGGGAAGAATCACATGAGCAGAGTAAAAGAAAAGTCTGATACCAGTCATGTAAGTATTGAGCTGCAATGTTATGTCAGAAGGAAAATGAAAAATCTTAAATTTAACCTTAAATTTTTTTTTTTTCAAGTTATGTGTACTTCTGAGCATCCAGATACAAAAGGTCAGAGATCTAGCTGTTATTTCCTTCCCAAAAGCCCTAATTTTCCCTCCAGTCACAACAAGTCTGCGTGGAAAAAGCATTCTGCAAGACGTGTCTTCATCGGATAAAGCTCGGATTCCAAACCACAAATTGCAATACCACTCATTCACAATGTCACTTGTTATGTGCATGTATTTTAAATGAAATTACAGTTTCAATGAAAATGTTCTGGAGACATGCGATCTGGTTATAGACTAGGGGTTTTGGAAAAACTTCTTGCTCTAAGCATTTGGCTGTGTAAGGAACTGTGGAGTCTGCCAGGAATCTTATTTTATTTTGTATTTCCATTAATGTTTTTGGTGCCCAAAACTTTCCTTAAAATAAACTTATTGAAAAAAATACAGTGTACACTGGCTGAGACGGTACTGACACACCCTGCACTTACTGTTCTTTCTAAGGTGTGTCTCTAGACTATTAATAGGGCTGCCGTGTAGTGCATTTTCTATGTAATTAGTCTGGTAAAAATAAGAAGTGCACAAAATGCCATCAATCATTGAAGGAACCTATGTTATGGGCTGATTCTTAGATGAATATATAACTGACTTGTGATACAGCACCCACAGCCTGCTATGGGCCTATGGGGTTCTTGTGTCTCACAGACTCATACGTGATCCGTCAGGAAAAACTAGCGTAAGACCCCATGCACGACCGTAAGAAAACTCTGTAATTGCGGACCGCAATACGGTCCGCAATTACGGACCCACCCGGTTCTATTGGCCGTGGACATCTTTCTGTAGCGCTACGGAAAGGTGTCCATACTGTAGAACCATGCCGAGAAATATGGAGCATGTTCCACTTTTCGGATTTTGTATGGGAGCATGGCACGAAAATGTCGGCGGCCGGCCGTGCCCGCAATCGCAGGCCGTGATCACGAGCACGGCCGTGGGCATGAGGTCTAACACAGAGTCATCATATGTTGGTACACTCATACCGACCAGCGTGCCACCGTACAAACTCCTTGCACATGGCTTTGGCCTTCTGGTCTCTACTTGAATTATCTGCAGCTGAACTCCTTATTGCAAGAATTTGTTCTCCTTGTAAAGGGAGCAATTCCTGTAAAACAGGAATATATTAGGGAATTGCAGTATAAATAATGGTGAACCTACAGTTTTATTAAGCACATGCACTCTAATCATAAAATCCAACCTGACTGATCAGCCGGTATTAGCCTGACTGATCAATATGTACGGCCAGCTTTCTTTTCATACAGTTAAGTGCATGTTGATCTCTATCAAAACTCAAGTAGGAAGATCAGGTAGTTACGTCCTCCTTCACGGATTGTCAGCATTTAACTACACATCCCAACATTTCTTCTTTTAAAAAAATAAATAAAAATGCTTGTAACCATATCAGCTTTAGATGAGGGTGATTAAGGCCAAGTTCACACAGTTTTTTGGCACTGATTTTGAGGCACAAACCGCGTCGGAATCAGCACAAAAACCGGCCGAAGCAGAGGTTTTTGTACCCAGGCAGCTTCCAGCCATTCGCGGGGAAAAAAAGCGGCATGTCTTTTCTTGCTGCGGTCCTGCCTCTGACCTACCATTGAAATCAATGGGAGCCAAAAAAAAAGCGTTTTTCGCTGCTAAAACCCCGGCATGAAAGTGCAGGCAGGTCAAAATCTGCCTGCAGAAAACTCTGTGTGAACTAGGCCTAAGAAGGATCTGATCTGACACACCCCTAATAAACAAATAAACATTCGTTCAATGATACCAGATCATGTTTCACACTTTTCAGGTAAAGATTCAATCAAGAATGTATCTGCAGTTAGGGGGATGGGAGGAGGAGAAAAGAAACTCTGGTTGACAGAGAAATGATTCACATGAGGGCTAACATGACGGACACTCTGAGGTCAGACAGCTACTTCCTATCCCAGAAAAAGGACCTAGGGGACAAAAGACTGAGTTTACAAGAGAGCGACTACACCCGGCTACTGCACATAAGGATTCAACACCACAGTCAGGCTTTCATTTTCATTGGGAGGAACACTCAGAAAGTGGCTAAGATGGTAGTGCATGAAGATAACTCAATTTTGCTCTTTTCCTTCAATCTCTTTTCTCGATCTTGGTTAACGACCAATTGGCCCCACTGCCTTGGATATGACAGCTCTTGGTCATATTATTAAGGCTTTAGTTAAATAATTGCATTATTCTAGGCTCTATGGGTCTATTCCATGGCACTATTGCTCACTGAACCATTATTTTCTCTCAAACACTACTTAAAACTTCCCATATAGCATTTGATGTAAGTCTGGTGCCATTTTTCTATCAATTATTTCTGTTTTGGCTCCTTAAATTTCTCTTAAACAAGTTGCATTATTGAATACGTGTTACTATAATTTGTTTCTAGACCCCAGACGGTCTGTCCATTTTACCTCAGGAATTTATTATTATTAAAAATGGTAGTCTCATGAAGACCCCTTTATGTCTGCCTTATTAGTACATATGGATGTCATAGAAGGACCCCCATTTATTAACCAGAGTTGCAAAGAGTGGCTCTTGCTCTGGCAGACCCGTCTCATCCAATGCATGGTAAGCCAAAGCACCTTGTCCGAAATAACTGCTGTTTATTTTTGTATTGTTTTTTAAGCCGGACCCAGAGATCAGCTGATTGCTGGGTTGTCTTCGATAAAAAAAAAAGGGGTCGTTGAGATTAGATATACCGTACCTTTTGAATTCTATCAAAATTCACAAAGTAATCGTTATATAGATGGATCACCATGCTCAGTTTGCTCATGCTCTATTCATTTACCATAGATTTCTCTTTACATCACAAAGTGGCCCATGTCCGTAACATGGATAAATACATTTTTGCAAACTCTGTTCATTGTGCTATCTGAACAAAAGAAAAAAAGACAGCAGCAAGAAGCCACACATGTGCTTACCCAATATTTCATCCTGGGATCTGTAGTTCCTTAATGAAGTGCAATTGGAAGGGGGGGCTTGTAGGCAGACAACGAGTTTAGAAAGTGAAAAATATTCCTCAGCACATCCACAGTGTGAAATATATATATATATATATATATATATATATATATATATATATATATATATATATATATATATATATATATATGTATATATATATATATATATATGCTTTATTTGGTCACTTGTTTAGAAGTCCATAGAGGAGAAAGGTAGGGCGTGTTACCACTTACGCGTTTCGAACAAAGTGTTCTTACTCAGCTATATCTGTGTCCTCTATGGACTTTTAAACAAATGACCAAATAAAGCTTTTTTTTTATATTTCACATTCTGGATGTGCTGAGGAATATTTTTCACATGTTTCATTGTGCTATCTGTCTACATTAAAGGTATACAATAAGCCATATTAACAGAGATACATAAAATTTATCTCATTCTTGAAGTTTAATTTAATCCAAATAAAGACTGTTAGATTTAATCATGCTCCTAGCCAAACTCACCCTTTGAGAATGAAACATATATAGAAAAACTGTTCATTTCGGTGACAAGAGGAGTATTGCTTTACAGACTCACGTGGCGCAATCTGACACAGACACAAAAACATTCACGTGTACAAAAACAAGACTATTCTTATTTAGATGATAGAGTCAGAATGAACAAATACTATACTCCTACGTTGATAAATCATGATAATGGTTAAGTCCACTAAATACAACCCCTGCACTTTCTCAGCTGCAGCGCCTGTCACAACACTGTGCCTTCTCCAACTCGGGGAATGAGATTCAAGAATGGTTATTCTGAGCGTCTTCTGTGGTGTTGTAACACATGCACAGACATGTGCTGGAGCGTCAGCTACTCACATGGGTAACACAATGGGCAGAAAAATACTGTAGAATGCCAGAATAAGCAACGAGAAAATATAGGACATGACTATGAATACATTTTTTAATACTAGCATCTGATGTTAAAAACCCGCCTTAAAGGTAGAACTCCCGTCAATGCTATAACAAAGCATTTATATATGTTCCTTATCTGCACATTCTAAGACTTTGTGATCTTTGTATTTGCTGTCACAATATCGTTTGTACGTTGCAGCAGGTATCTTCACGGCATACGTTTCCAATGCCAGTAAGTGTGTCACACTCCAGCCCTTTAAGTTATTTCCCTTACTCTTCATAAGTAGCAGTTGTCAGATACACATGGCCATGTCTTATTGATGTCTTTTACAAAACCATGCTTTTTTTTAAGCAGTGTTCTCAGTAACTACATAAAGCTTAAAGAGTACCTTCATTGAAAAATAAAAACGTCACCTTCGTGAAGCCTTTACCTTCAAAGTTCAGTCATAAAGTTGTTACCATTGTCTGCCATGTTATAGATATAGTAGAGCTGCAGTCCGGTCACAGTCAGTGTTTCTACCAGTCAGCTAGCTCACATTAAATTCCCCCTACTCCTGGATTAATGGAGGTGCACTTTAATAGCAGTGACTGTAGAACCCCAACATAAAAAAATTAACAACATACTGAAAACAATGGGGGTAGAATTGCTACTGTGTCTGCTTCTAGAATGTGTTAAAATTTACCCATTTTGGCCGCAATTTGGCACATCTCATTTTAGACTGATTTAAGAACAGATCTTTGTGCCTCATTAAACACTATTACAATTTGTCTAGAAAAGGGGGCATGACTCAGCAGGGAAGGGGACATGGCTTAAAATGTGCCAAAGTACACCCAACCAAAAGTTTGTATAAGGAAGAGAAAAGTGTCCAGCAGAATATGCCAAATTTATAATACAGCATGCACCACTGTAATACATTTGGTCCATCTTGAGACTGCCTGGTCTGAGTTTATGCTGTTTAAATCTTAGACAGCTTAGTAAATCTGCCCCAATGTGCTTTGTCTCGAATTATATATGATAAGACATTTTTATCAATCACACCAACCTTCATAAACATGCTGAATCCCGTCTTGAGGAGATCAGTGAGACCCGAAGACATATGCTCGATATCTGTGGGTTCCGTATGGTCAGGATGGAAGATCTCTTCTACAATCTGCTTCAGTAATGGCTTGTAAGAGGCCTGTGAAGAAGAAGTTATAATTGTTAAAAACAAAATACTATTAAATAATTAGTTGAAAACTCCAACAATGTCCAATATTCAATTTGATTAAAGTAAAATAAATAAGTAATTTTATCATAATTATTATGAACACAAATTAATACTGAACCCTGTTTAGTGGAGCCAATAAACAATGTGCTTTCTGATGGTAAATTATTTAATTTTAGACATACTTCATGAATGGGAGCTGGAAGACTGCAAGATCCTGATTCCCATTTCACCAAGATCTTGGCTTTGATGGTAAGTATTTAAATGCTCTAATAATGGTAAGGAACATGATTGGTATTTTTAGTTTTTATAATGTCAGTGGTAAATATGTTTTTGAATACAGTAAAGCTTCACATTCCTTTGGGTGTCAGAATGGAAAGAGTACACAAGAGTTATAAAATTATGAAACACACATATTTATCTGTTAATATATTCATATCTGTCACTTACTGTAAGGCCCAATGTTGTGCATGAAACTGGAAAACTTTGATCCACCTGATCCATGCAATGCCATTACCCATTCCAGGAAACCAAGCCTACCGACTAATAGTACAAATATATAATAAGCGATCACAGGGCAGGAACTCAATACATAAAAACAACATGCAGACATGATCATGAGGTCCAGTTGATACCAAGACCAGTCACCAGAACAGGAAGGAAGGTGATCTGGGTGGGTTTGATCATAGAATTATTGTTGGACCCATAACATCAGAAACTGCTGATCTGTTGGGAACATCACATACAACAATCACGAACTAACAGAGAATAGTGGGCAAATACGACAATGAATCCATACATCAATCTCGCCTTGTGTCAACAGTTTAGGATGGTGCTGGTGTAATGATGGGGGGGGGGGGAGGAGTTTTTTTTGGCACACATTAATGTGGTTTTTCCATAATATCCCCATTCACTTTCTATGGGGCTGCCGGAGATAGCCAAGCGATATCAATGGCCATAGAAAAAGAATGGAACGGTGGACGAGCATGCACAGTACAGCTCCATCCAGTAACGGCCAGGTAAGCGCGTTCTCAAGGCTGGTGTGGTCCCAGTGGTCAGACCCCCACTGATCAGATATTTATCACCCATCATGTGGATAGATGATAAAGATTATGGAAAAATTCTTTTGATCCCCTAAAAACCAAAAAAGCATTGTTTAAATGCCACGACGTCCGGTGTATTGCTGATGACCATGTGCATACTTTTGTGGCCATAGTCTAGCAGTCTTCTAAAAGCTACTCCAACGCCATAGCACCAGTAACTACAGTATACAACAATGGCTTGCGGATTTACGAAATCAGAATGCAATAAAGGATGTGGCGGGGCAACTAAAATAGGCTGTAAGTAGAGTCCACCATCTTGTTGAAGCTATGCAAAAGAATTAAGGCTCATTAAAAGCCAAAAGAGGGCCAAGTCAAGTATCTATCTACAGAGCTAAAAAAAGGTCTATTTTTAACTGTGATTCATTTCAGTAAGGCTCCTTTCACATTACCGTTATAGTACGTTTAGGACTCTTCCGTCAGAGGAAGAGGTGACCGAGAGTCCAAATGGAAAGCATCGCTTCCGTTACAATTACCATTGATTTCAATTGTAATTCTTTTGTTTCAGATGCATTCTGTTTGCCTCCGTTCGCTGTGATTCCGTTTTTCTTTCACGGAAGCAAAAGTGCTGCAGACTGGTAATTCTAACGGAAGCGATGCTTTCTGTTTGGACTCTCGTTCATCTCTTCCTTCGACGAAACAGAGCTAAACGGAGTTTAACAGTAGTGTGACCTTAGTCTAACTGACAAAACTTAACTCCTTAGTGACCACCAATACGCCTTTTCACGGAGGTCACGAAGGGGCCTTAGGCTAGGCCACCGCCCAGTCTAATCCCTGCACGGGTGTCCCGTGCATGCTGGAGCCGGTGCTCGGCTGTCTGATGACAGCCGAGCTCCTGCTCCACAGACCACGATTGAAGTTTACTTCGAACACGGCAGTTTAACCCGTTAAATGCCGCAGTCATTACAGACCGCGGCAGTTAAATAATTTGCAGAGGGCGTGAGCTCCCTCTGTCATCCATCGGGGGCCCACAAATGAAATCGCAGGCCTCCGATGGGGTGTCATGGTAGCCGGGTGCCTAATAAAGGCCCCCAGGTCTGCCCTGGGCATATGCCTATTAGGACGTGCCAGATCTGAAGATCGCATAGTAAAGTCCCCTAGTGGGACTAATAAAATAAGTAATAAATGTGTAATAAGATTAAAAAAATTACAGTAAAAAAAGAAATAATTTTTTGCCCATAAAAAGTGGTTTTATTTAGTAAAAGTGTAAAAAAGAAATAAAACTACACATATATGGTATCGCCACGACCGTAATGACTCAAACGATAAAGTTGATATGTAATTTAAACCGCAAGGTGAACACTGTAAAAAACACAAAAAACAATGGCGAAAATGCTCTTTTTTTCCATTGGCCCCCAAAAAAGTCATAATAAAAGTTAATCACGTGCACCAAAACTACATTTCGTCCCACAAAATACAAGCCCTCATATAACTACATTGACGGAAAAATAAAAAAATTACGGCTCTTGGAATGCGATGATGCAAAAATACATTTTAGTTAAAGTATTTTTATTGCGCAAAATCGGTAAAACATACAAAACCTCTACATATGTAGTATCATCGTAATCGTACCGACCCATAGAATAAAGGTAATGTGTTATGTCGCACAGTGAACAGCGTCAATTTAAAAAACCATGGCGGATTTTCAGTATTTTTTTCTATTCCCCCCCAAAAAAAGTTAATAAAAGTTAATCGAAAAATGATATCTACCCCAAAATGATGGCATTAAAAATTACAACTAATCCCACAAAAAACAAGTCCTCATACAGCTTCGTAGAAATAATAACCTGTACAGCTGTTTGAGTGAGGAAAGCTGCATTCCGACAGTCTAGCAAATGACACCTACATTTGGAGGACGCCTTTATATCGTTATAATTGCTTTTGTGTGTTTGCTTTAGAGCTAATTTTTGCTCAAACAAAAACAGAATTTACAGTTCAAACACATAATAACACATGCTACAACAACTGCTAGAGTCACGGTCAAGGGTGCATTTCTTATCACGGTCTATCGCAGCTTAAATATCCCATGAGAGTACGTGCGCTGCCTATGTTGCTTCACAGTCAAAGATGTCTACTCATATCTATACGGCACGTGTTGATGGCATTTCAACAGATGCCAATATTTCCATTCACATTAATATTCTGCATGTCCTTGTAGTGCTTCAAACGTCTTTAAGATTTTCTTGTGAGCCGTCAGCTTGAATTTGATTATTATCCTGCACTTTTAACCATTTACCTCGACTTGCGTCTTGATACTGAACATGTGCCTTTAAGCTTAGGTAACCATTTTTTTTATCCCCAAATGCTCTCGGGTCTTCACCTGCAGGTCCACAATGGTGATGTCCAGTACCAATGCATTGGTAAAAACCAGGTGGTTTGTTATATATCATGCATCAGTCCACCCAGTAAACATCTCAGGAGATACACAGGGAGGACACAGAGGAAACGCACCAAAATATGGCATACGAAAATATTGTTATGAAGTTATCCATTGATTTTTACTAGAGCTTTAGAGCAATACATAAAGCATTGAGTTCCTGCCATTTGCTCGCTGCTGACAGTAGATCAACCATTGGAAATAGCATTACTATAGTTTAATGTCATTTTAGTCATTTTTGAAGGACCTGTATCACAGCAAAATGGCCCCACACGGATGGGGCAGAGCAAAATACTCCTCTGAGAAGTGCCTATATGCCATCAACCATGCAACCTTAACATACAGAGATTAAAATGTACTGTTATAAAGCTGTGCTCAAAGAGTATTGTAAAATAGTAGCAGTAAGACCAGTCTATATAGTAATGACCTACAGGCATGCCACAAACTTCTTCCCATAAATGTTAGTATGGTAAAGTATGAGCGTGTGTAGCGCTTTGCTATTTCATCAAAATGTTGACATTTTTGGACAACCACATTAACTTCAACAGAATGAAAGCATGGCAAGAAAATGGCAAGCAACTGAACTTTTCTGGCAAGCTTGAATAGGGCTAAGCTGCAATACCAGACACAGCCCATGGACAAAATAGTGGTGTTTTCTGAAAACATACAACTCTTTTACATATGGGGCATAGTTATTATATAACAAGACATGACTTTCCCCGGACACAACAGCTGATGGCTGAGTTTTAGAGAAGCCCGAGTTATGGCAATGAGCTGACCGGCTTCTGTCCTCATGAGGTGACTATCATGAACTTACCTCTCGGTGCTTTAGCATTGTGTCTTCTCCCTCCCGGCTGCTGTGGAGCAAGTAGGTATGCCAGGCAGCGCTTATGCAAAATCAGCCTATTTAACCCTGCCCCATACTGGCCTATGTGCCAGTTATAGGTGTTTCTACCCAAATTTCGTGTTTTTTTTTTTTTACCTTGACCTGTTGTTACCTGGCTTCCCGGACTATTATTCACGTTCCCCACTCTACGGCATCCTAATCCAGCTTGATCTCCCTTACCCAACGTCTAGTTTGTCTTGAATATGTTTATGTCTACTTCACAGTACCATATAGTTGTTCTGCCTGACTTCTGTTCCCTGACCCTTGGCTTGTTTGAATATGCTCCTTTCTGTTCTACCATAACGCATATCCAGCTCTGCCTGACCTCCATCACGAACCACTGGCTTGTTTGACTACTCTCCAGCACCCCGGCTCATTGTTCTACCCTTCCTGGTACGTTATATTATTGACTTCCTGCTGTCATTGCAGCTGTACCTCCACCCCATTCCCATTATTTCTGGCTCTACCTCATCTAGACATTATCCAGGGAACCTTGACCCTAGCTGCAGTCATGGGAAGGGGGATACTTTAGGTGAATTGTTCAGTCTGGTTGATTGTTCGCAGGAACCAAATGATTACAACAACCCTTTAAGTCTCACAACATTTGTATTAAAAAAAAAAAAAGCAGCAGTGTAAAATAATATTGGTTTGAGCGGTTACGCAACATAAACAATGAGACTACTATGTAAATTAAAATTCTTTGTTGTAATGACAAACAATAAGGATAAAAGGATCAACGCTGCATCCTACTCCCTGTCAAATAATATTTGTTGTAACATATCTACTGTTGCTGACGTCACTTCTCATCACTACAAACTGAATGCAATATTCTAATCTCATTCTCAACTTAAGAGGCCGTTGAGAACAAGGAAATATAATTGGCCTATTGTTTATACTGTCTGAATGTCTCATGAATAAAACAATATGCAGAGGAGAATGATGGGAGATGACGCTCATTAATGAAAAAGGTCAATGACTGCAGAAGCTTATGGCATAAAAGTAGAAACCAATGGGATCCAAGAATATTCAGAGACACATTTTTAATGAATCGCTTCTATTATTTTGTCACCTCCTCCTTCCGATGGAAATCTGGCTATTTGTCAACACTATCAACAACGGCTGTACACCGATCAGCCATAAAATGAAAACTACTGACATGTGAAGTGAATAACATTGATTATCCGTTTACATAGGCACCTGTCAAGGAGTGGGATATATTAGGCAGCAAGTGGTCCAAGAAAGGACAACTGGTGAAACAGAGACAGGGTCACGGGCAGCCAAGGCTCATTGATGTGCATAGGGAGCAAAGGCTAGACAGTCTGGGCCAACCCCACAGAACAGCTACTAAAGCACAAATAGCTACGTCCGGGTCTGTGTAGCCGCAGAAAGGTCAGAGTGCCCATGCTGACCCCTATCCACCGCCAATAGCGCCTACAATGGGAACATAAGCATCAGATCTGGATCATGAAGTAGAGAAAAAGGTAGCCTGGCCGAATAAATCATGTTTTCTTTTATGTCATCTGGGTGCGTCTGCATAGCTTACCTGGGGAAGAGATGGCACCAGAATGCACTATAGGAAGGAGGCAAACTGGCGGAGGCAGTGAGAAGCTCTGCGCAATGTTCTTCTAAGTCCTGGCATTCATGTGGACGTTATTTTGACACATACTACCTACCTAAACATTGTTGCAGACCAAATACACCCCTTCACGTCAATAGTATTCCCTAATGGAAGGGGTTTCTTTCAGCAGGATGTTGCACTAACAAAGCAAAAATTATTCAGGAAAAGTTTGAGAAACAAATGTTATATTAATTTTTATACTATATCGTTTTTGCTTATATAAAAAAAAAATTCGGGGTGATGTTTTTTGTCTGTGTGGTATAATAAATAACATGTTAACTATTTTTCTACGGGTCATTGAAGCCATTCCATGTACACTATATGGACAAATGTATGTGGTTAATACTCCTAAGTATTTAATTCAGGTTTTATATCCATCCCATTGGAAACAGTCGATAACATCAAGCACACAGTCATGCAATCTTCATAATACACAAACATTTGTAGTAGTATTGATTGTACTGAAGAGCTCGGTGACTTACTGTAAACGTATCACTGTCATAGGATGCCACCTTTGCCACCAGCCAGTTCATGAAATTTCTGATCTGCTAAATCTGCCCTGGTCAACTGAAAGTACTATTATTGTGAAGTGGCGCATCCAAGTATAACAATAGATTGAATGGGACCGGAACTGCAATCCCAGGTATGGAAGTGTATGTGCCTATAAACTGTGAAAAAGCTGCAGCGACGACAGCAGCACCATCAATCAGATGATCAGCGGGGGTGCCTAGAGTTGGACCCCCACCGATCTAATATTGATGATCTATCCTAATGATAGGTCATCAAAATAAAATGCCTGGACAACCCATTTAAGCCTTAGGAACTTAGTAACTTTGCAGCTGCATAAATATGCCACCAAAAGTTCTGGTTAGGCTAGGATGCACATGTTCCAGAACAACAATGGCAGTAAATATAAGTTATCCAATTTTCTCAGATACAGTGCCTTGGGAAAGTGTTCACGCTTGGAGTTTTTTGTGTTTTGCTGTCTTACAATCTGGAATTAAAATGTATTTTACTTTAGATTTTATGTAATACACCTGACAAAATAGTCCAAATTGTTACAGTGGAAAGAAAAAAAATACCTGGTTTGCTAAAATAAAAATTAATAATGAAATGTTGGGTGTGCATATGTAATCACCCCCTTTGCTATGAAAACCCTAAATAAGGTCTGGTTAAAGCAATTAACTTCAGAAGTCACATAAGTTGAATAAGGTCCCCTGTGTGCAATCAAAGTGTCACATGATCTGTCACATGATGTCAGTATAAATACACCTGTTCTGAATGGCCCCTGGGTCTACAACACCACTAGGTAACATGAAGACCAAGGAGCTCTCCAAACAGGTCAGAAACAAAGTTGTGAAAAAAATGTAGACCAGGGTTAGGTTATAAAAAAATTATCCCAAACGTTAAACATTCCATGGAGCCCCAATAACCCATTAAGGACACGGCCAATTTTGGCCTTGAGGACAGAACTATTTTTTTTTTTATATTTCCCTCTTTGCATCCCGACGCTCATAACTCTTTTATTTTTTTGTTCGATGTAGTTGTATGAGACTTTGTTTTTTGCGGGACGAGTTGTGCTTTATGTAGATACTATTTTTTGGTACAAATACATTATCGTTTAATTTCTATACATTTTTATTTTGGCGAAAAAAAGCAGTTCCGCAGCAGTTTTAATATTATTTTTTTTTACACCATACACAGATCATCATAAATAATGTTATACATTTGTTGTACAGGTTGTTATGGTCGTGGTGATACCAAATATGTCTATATTATTTCATGTTTTGGGACTTATATTTTAAAAAGTTTATTTATTTTTTAAAAAGAAATGTGCGTTTCTGTGTATTTTCTTTACTTTTTATTTATTTATCATTAAAAATGTTTACATTCATTTAACTTTTTTTTTTAATCCCATAAAAGGATTTATAATTTTTATTTTGTAACTGTAATGTACTGGTATAGATCTATATGCCAGTACATTAGCCTGTATACTAATTGTACACAGGCAGTTGTTAGGGCATACCTCAGTATGCCATAACAACAGGAAATATGTTTAGACAGCCCTGGGGTCCTTCAATGGCCCCTGGGCTGTCTGGCCATACAAGTTATGGGCTTTGATCGCGTCAAAGTTATCTTCTGTGATGCGATCAAAGTGCAGTCCCCCCTCCTTGAACACCGCGATCAGTTTTCATCGCGCCATTCAAAGGGTTAACGGCGGAGAGAAGATGTTTCTCTTCTCTCCGCTGTCAGAGCTGGGCCGTGACTGTGTATTACAGCCGTTGCCCCGCTCTCGATGACGCGCACAGACTGCTGTCACACAGGAAAAGAACGCTCATCCTAATGCGCCAAGTACGCGCCGCTCAGGACGAGCATTCTCGTCCTGTGTCGGCAACCAGTTAAATAAATAAAAAAAGTATGGCACAACTACAGATTTGACAAGAGAAGGCTGCCCACCAAAACTCAGAGAACCAGGGAAGGAGGGCATTAATCAGAGATTCAACAAAGACACCGATTAGAGCTCCTGCCGTGTTATCGAGATCCACAGCAGAGATGGAAGTATCTGACCATAGGACCACCATAAGACGTACACTACACAGAGTGGGGCTTTATGGAAGAGTGGCCAAAAAAAAACAAAAAACATAGCTTAAAGAAAAACATAGGAAAACACTGTTTGAGTTCACCAAACATCATGTGGCAGACTCCCCAAGCACATGGAAGAAGGTTCTCTGGTCAGATGAGACTAAAACGGAACTTTTTGGCCATCATGGAAAATGCTGTGTGTGGCGCAGAACCAAGAATTCCCATCACCCCTAGAACACCATTCCCACAGTGAAGCATGGTGGTGGCAGCATCATGCTGTGGGGATGCTTTTTATCATCAGGAACTGGAAAACTTGTGAGGTTTGAAGAATATTTGGATGGCAGTATATACAGTACAAGGCAATTTTTGATGAAAACCTGTTTCAATCTGCCAGCGATTTGAGACTGGGATGGAGATTCACCTTCCAGCAGGATAATGACCTTAAACATACTGCTAAAGTTTCACTGGAGGGGTTTAAGGGGAAACCTTTAAATGTCTTGGCATGGCCTAGTCAAAGCCCAGACCTCAATCCAATTGAAAATCGGTGGCCTGACTTAAAGACTGCTGTACACTAACACAACCCATCTAACTTCAAGGAGTTGGAGCACTTTTGCCTGGAAGAATGGATAGAAATCTCAGTGTCTAGATGTGCTAAGCTAATGGAGACATATACCAAGAGACTTGCACCTGTAATTGCAGCAAAAGGTGGCTCCACAAATCGCTGAGACTCCCACCATCGTTGGAACGAAGGGGCAGAAACGCTCAGCCAAGTGCTCCGCAACTTCGACTGTGATCGGCTCTCTTTGTCTGGATGAAGACTGACCATTATGAGCCCATCTTAAGCCTAAGGAGAAGAGTTGATCATGGCTAAATGTGCAGAGCGCTTGGCTCTGCCCCCTTGTTTCAGCGAGGGTGGAAGTCTCAGTACCCAGACCCCCACCGTTTAAAACTTCTGATGTCTCTATGACATATCAAAAGATTTGTGAAAGTTCAGTTGATCTTTAATTCTATAATGCAAGATTTTTTACACTAAACCAAGGAAACATGAGTTAAAAATAAAACACATTAATATGTTATATTCCGAATGGTTAAAAATATCTTATCTTTTGCGTGACAGATATCTAGCTGTTTGTTTAACAGGCTTAGGATGGCTTCAACCCATTGACATAACAATACATTATTTAATTCCTCCTTAATCGCTACAAAGCAAATCCTTGAATAGTTTCTGTTCTACACCGCTTTTCATGTCAATAATAAGTCCTCGTATTTAAATGTCGAACACTAAAATATATAATTGCTGCATATATACCAGTGCAGTATGGGACAAGTGACAGCATATAATCATATATCAACAAATTAAATGCCTTCAGCCATAAAGCCTATTGTGTTCAAACATATATTTTCCATAGTGGTAAGAGGTGGCCCTTGCGCATGCTGCTTCAAAAAGACTGTGCAGAAGAGATTTCCTACTGCATCATAAACCCATTAAGTGTCCAGTTCTTGCACATACCACATCATATTCCAACACACCATCTTAAACTCGTAATGAACATTTAGTCGCATGATTATGTCACATAATGACATTCACATAAGTAAACTGTCATATTGTTTATGTGTGTTGGATATGCTTACTTTTCACTAGAAAAAATTGAAGTCCATCAAGGTTAACCCACTATCTTACTGTAAAGTGTTGATCCAGAGTAAGACCAAAACAAATCCCTATGAGATAGATACAAAATTGTCAAAAAATTGTCAAAAAATTCCTCCACACCTCCAAGTATGGCAATCATAATGAAATTGTGGATCAATGATTTATCTTCAGCAATTTTGTACATATAACTTGTAATTTTATGTCTATCAAGAAAGACCCCTTTAAAAGTAATCTAACAACGTAACCATCACAACATCCTGAAGCAGAGTTTTCTATAGTCTCACTGCAGTAAGGGTATGTTCACAAGTAGTTATTTCAGGCGGATTTCTGAGAGTAAACGCCTTGAAATACGCCTGGAAAACCACTAGCAAAACACCTACAAACAGCATCCCATTGAATTCAATGGGAAATATACTGTGCTGTTCACATGAATTTTTACACTGCCGAATTAAAGAAACGCCTCGTAAACAAAAAAAGCATGTCACTTCTTGATGCGTTTTTGGAGTTGATTTTCCAATGACACGATGAAAAACACCTCAAATTACAAGAAGCTTAATTTTAAGCTTGAGAAACGCCTTGAAATCAGAGGCTGTTTCCCTTAAAAACAGCTCCGGAATTTTCAGCCACTTCTTTTTCTATGTGTAAATATACCATAAAGAATCCCCAGTCTATGATTATGATGAAACCTTCTTTCCTCTAGAGCAGGGGTCTCAAACTCGGCCGGGTAAATGGGCCACACACAGAAAAAAATGTGAAGTTGACGGGCCGTATTACTTTCAAATTTGATACAATACAAAATTATTGTTAATCAATTTGTTATTTGAACTACTATAACACTACATTACTATAACAATACTACATTACTATAACAATACTACATTACTATAACAATACTACATTACATTACTATAATAATACTACATTACTATAATAATACGACATTACTATAATAATACGACATTACTATAACAATACTACATTACTATAACAATACTACATTACTATAACAATACTACATTACTACAATACTACATTACTATAACAATACCACATTACTATAATACTACATTACTATAATAATACGACATTACTATAACAATGCTACATTACTATAATACTACATTATAATAATACTACACTACTATAACAATACCACATTACTATAACAACACAACATTACTATAATAATACAACATTACTATAACAATACTACATTACTATAATAATACTACATTACTATAATAATACGACATTACTATAATAATACGACATTACTATAATAATACGACATTACTATAATACTACATTATTATAATAATACTACATTACTATAACAATACTACATTACTACAATACTACATTACTATAACAATACTACATTACTACAATACTACATTACTATAACAATACTACATTACTATAAGAATACTACAATACTATAACAATACCACATTACTATAATAATACTACATTACTTTAACAGTACTACATTACTATAATACTACATTACTATAATAATACAACATTACTATAACAATACTACATTACTATAATACTACATTATAATAATACTACACTACTATAACAATACCACATTACTATAATAATAATAATACTACATTACTATAACAATACTACATTACTATAATAATACTACATTACTATAATAATACGACATTACTATAATAATACGACATTACTATAATACTACATTATTATAATAATACTACATTACTATAACAATACTACATTACTATAACAATACTACATTACTACAATACTACATTACTATAACAATACTACATTACTATAAGAATACTACATTACTATAACAATACCACATTACTATAATAATACTACATTACTTTAACAGTACTGCATTACTATAATACTACATTACTATAATAATAAAACATTACTATAATACTACATTATAATAATACTACACTACTATAACAATACTACATTACTACAATACTACATTATTATAATAATACTACATTACTACAATACTACATTATAATAATACTACACTACTATAACAATACTACATTACTACAATACTACATTACTATAACAATACTACATTACTACAATACTACATTACTATAACAATACTACATTACTATAAGAATACTACATTACTATAACAATACCACATTACTATAATAATACTACATTACTTTAACAGTACTGCATTACTATAATACTACATTACTATAACAATACTACATTACTATAATACTACATTATAATAATACTACACTACTATAACAATACCACATTACTATAATAATAATAATACTACATTACTATAACAATACTACATTACTATAATAATACTACATTACTATAATAATACGACATTACTATAATAATACGACATTACTATAATACTACATTATTATAATAATACTACATTACTATAACAATACTACATTACTACAATACTACATTACTATAACAATACTACATTACTACAATACTACATTACTATAACAATACTACATTACTATAAGAATACTACATTACTATAACAATACCACATTACTATAATAATACTACATTACTTTAACAGTACTACATTACTATAATACTACATTACTATAATAATACAACATTACTATAACAATACTACATTACTATAATACTACATTATAATAATACTACACTACTATAACAATACTACATTACTATAATAATAATAATACTACATTACTATAACAATACTACATTACTATAAGAATACTACATTACTATAACAATACCACATTACTATAATAATACTACATTACTTTAACAGTACTACATTACTATAATACTACATTACTATAACAATACTACATTACTATAATACTACATTATAATAATACTACACTACTATAACAATACCACATTACTATAATAATAATAATACTACATTACTATAACAATACTACATTACTATAATAATACTACATTACTATAATAATACAACATTACTATAATAATACGACATTACTATAATACTACATTATTATAATAATACTACATTACTATAACAATACTACATTACTACAATACTACATTACTATAACAATACTACATTACTACAATACTACATTACTATAAGAATACTACATTACTATAAGAATACTACATTACTATAACAATACCACATTACTATAATAATACTACATTACTTTAACAGTACTACATTACTATAATACTACATTACTATAATAATACAACATTACTATAACAATACTACATTACTATAATACTACATTATAATAATACTACACTACTATAACAATACCACATTACTATAACAACACAACATTACTATAATAATACAACATTACTATAACAATGCTACATTACTATAATACTACATTACTATAATAATACGACATTACTATAACAATGCTACATTACTATAATACTACATTATAATAATACTACACTACTATAACAATACCACATTACTATAACAACACAACATTACTATAATACAACATTACTATAACAATGCTACATTACTATAATACTACATTACTATAATAATACTACATTACTATAACAATACTACATTACTATAATTATACTACATTACTATAATAATACAACTACATTACCATAATAATGCTACATTACTATAAAAATACGACATTACTATAATAAAACTACAATACTATAATACTACTATATTACTATAACAATACTACATTACTATAACACTACTACATTACTATAACACTACTATATTACTATAACAATACTACATTACTATAATAATACTACATTACTATAACAATACTACATTACTATAACAATACTACATTACTATAATAATACTACTACATTACTATAATAACACTACATTACTATAATAACACTACATTACTATAACAATACTACATTACTATAAAAAATACTACATTACTATAATACTACATTGCTAAAATACTACATTACTATAATAATACTACTACATTACTATTACTATAATACTACATTACTATAACAATACTACATGACTTTAATACTACATAACTAATACTACATCACTATAATATTACATTACTATAATAATACTACATTACTATAACAATACTACATGACATGACTATAATACTACATCACTATAATAATACTACATTACTATAATAATACTACATTACTATAATAATACTTCACTACTATAACAATACTACATTACTATAATACTAAATTACTATAACAATACATTACTAAAATAATACTTCACTACTATAACCAGGGGCGGATTATAATGAGGGCAATCTGGGCAAGTGCTCGGGGCCCGAGGCTGGAAGGAGGCCCAAGGCTGGAAGGAGGCCCAGTTCACCCCATTTCTCCCGTACCGGCTCTTAAAATTACATCCGGTTCAGAGAACCAGGGTGAAGCGGGACCAATCATCCAATTGCATCCGCGTCCTTAGGATGCAAATGCAATTGCTTATTTTAGCGCTGGCGAGACAGGGAACTATCCATTTCCTTCCTCTCATTCGGCGCTTTACTAATGACACAGATGGCGCGATGACACCATCATGCCGACTGCCCCGTTATGCTGGATGATGCAGTCTGGTCTCTGACCAGTCCTGTGTCGCTGGAGGACGGAGTGGGAAGGGGCACAGGTGAGAATGTTTGTTTTTTTGCGCAGCGTTGGGGGCAATATCTACATGGGCATTATCTACATGGAGCATTGTAATTGGCAATATCTACAGGGGCATTGTGACTGGCGCTATCTACAAGGGGAATTATCTACAGAGGGCAATGTAACTGGCGCTATCTACAGGGGGGGTAATCTCCAGAGGGCATTGTAATTGGCAATGTCTACAGTGGGCATTGTGACTGGCGCCATCTACAAGGGGCATTATCTACGGAGTGCATTGTAACTGGCGCTATCCAGGGGTAATTATCTACAGAGGGCATTGTAACTGGCGCTATCTACAAGAGGCATTGTGACTGGCGCTATCTACAGGGGGCATTGTGAATGGCGCCATCTACAAGGGGCATTATCTACAGAAGGCATTGTAACTGGCACTATCTACAGGGGGCATGGTGACTGGTGCTAACTACAGGGGGCATTATCTACAAAGAGCATTGTAACTGGCACTATCTACAGGGGGCATTTTGACTGGCGCTATCTACAAGGGGATTTGTTAGTGTGTGGTGTTTTACTTTACAGTGTTTGACAATTTAATTCATGGGCACAGTGTATGGTGCAATTATATTCAGGGGAATGGGGAATAGTACTATTGTATTGATGGGCACAGTGTATAATACTATTATATTCAGTGGCAGAGTGTATAATACTAAGGTATTCAGGGGCACAGTGTATGATACTATTATATTTAGGGGCACAGTGTATGACACCATGAAAATTTTATCTCCGTTTATAGGTGTGGAAATGTAGGAAAAGTGAGGAGCAAAGACATCGGAGCTGCAAACTGCAGAAATGGGTCATGCCCGGAAGAAGTCATCATAGAGGTCTGGACCGGATGGTGAAGAAAAGAGAAAAAGAACGAAAAATAATTTGTTACATCACCTGTGAGTTACTCAATGTAAATGTTTATTCTCCCTGTGACTGATCAGTACTGTAGTCACTGTATGATCTGCAGTGAGATGACGGATGGTAGCATTCTTTTTTGTTAAACAGCAACTCCCAGCATATCCTACCATTCCTTAGGCTGTACTGGGAGCTGTCGTCTTATGTTGTACAAACTTATACGGCAGAGGTTAAACTGAATTTGCAAATGATCTCTGTACTGAACTGTATTTGTTCTGGTGCTGTGTATATGTGCTGAGCTTGTTTCTGGTGTTGTATATATGTATTGAGCTTGTTTCAGGTGCTTTATATATGTACTGAGCTGGTTTCTGGTGTATATATGTACTGAGCTTGGTGCTGGAGTTATATATATGTACTGAGCTTGGTTCTGGAGCTGTATATATGTATGGAGATTGGTTCTGGAGTTATATATATATATATATATATATATATATATATATACTGAGCTTGATTATAGCACTGTATTTATGTACTGAACTTGGTTCTGGAGCTGTATATATATGTACTGAGCTTGGTTCAGGCCCTGTATTTACTGAGCTTGGTTCTGGAGCTGTATATATATGCAATGAGCTTGGTTCTGGTGCTGTATATATGTACTGAGCTTTGTTCTGGGGCTGTATATATGTACTGAGCTTGGTTCTGGGTCTTTATATTTGTACTGAGCTTGGTTCTGGGGCTGTATATATTTACCTTATCTTAAGGTAAAAGTTTATCTTAAATCTACTATTACCTTAAGAGAAGGTAAATATATACAGTAAAAACTAAACCTAAAAAACCATGGAGGAATCTCAGTTTTTCCCAATTAACCCATTATATGGTACTTTAAATGGTAGCAATAAATCTACAACTCCTCCCGCAAAAAAATAATTCTTCACACACCACTCCATTGACGTAGAAATAAAAAAGTTATGGCTCTAGGGAGGCAGCGAGTGAAAAATGAAAAAAAATAAATAAAATGGCTTGTACTTTAAGGGGTTAAACAACATACACTGGTTCATTAAGGTTATATTCACGCACAGCCCTGGAAATAACTAATAATTTAAAGCTCCCGACCTCTTTAGTGTCTCAAATTAGTCAGCTTTTTCTCTTCTGTATGGCTCATTCTGCTTTTACAGCATATTCAAAACCGTGCCAGATCTGTGGCCGCCTAAACAGAAATCTGCAAATATATAGGGTACAGTGTCATAAGAGTTCGGTCTTCAGAGTTCAGGGGGGGGGCCCAGACTTAAAAAAAGTACCCGGGGCCCATGGTACCCTTAATCTGCCCCTGACTAAAACAATACTACATTACCATAATAATACTACAGTACTATAATAATACTACATTACTATAACAATACTACATTACTATAACAATACTACATTACCATAATAATACTAGATTACCATAATAATACTTCATTACTATAATAATAGCGCTAGGTTTAAATTTACTGGAAATTTGCGAGTTTACTCCATGTGCTTATTTTAACAATCCAGTTTTCCAGTTTAAATGTCGCTAATAGCAGTTGGCAGACAGACGAATGTCAAGATTGGGCAACCCCTTTTTAGATAGTGCCACAGTCCCCCCTATAGATAATGACAAAGTGTCCCCTGTAGATAATACCACAGTGCCCTCTGTAGATAATGCCACAGTGTCCTCTATAGATAGTGCCACAATCCCCAGTAGATAATGCCAGTGCTCTCTGTAGATAGTGCCACAGTGCCCTCTGTAGATAGTGCCACAGTGCCCTCTGCAGATAATGTCAGTGCCAGGTAGTGCCACACAGCCCCCCTCCCAGGTAGTACCACATAGACCCCCTCCCAGGCAGTGCCACACAGACCCCCTCCCAGGTAGTACCACACAGACCCCCTCCTAGGTGGTGCCACACAGACACCCTCCCTGGTAATGTTACACAGACCCCCTCCCTGGTAGTGCCACACAGCACTCCTCCCTGTAGGTAGGGCTTTTGTGGCTCCGTCTAGGAGCGGAATCCCCGGCAAGAGCGTCGGCATTGTTCTGGCCAGGGATTCCATTCCTGAAGGAGCCATGATGGCAGCGTCAGCACCAGGCGGCCGAGTGGGCCCCCAAGGGTAGTGGGCCCCGGCTCTTGACTGGGTTCACCGGGTTCTGATGCCGGCCCTATGTACGGGAGGGGCGCGGCACTATCTACAGAGGGGGTGCGGCGCTCCTCCTTCGGCCTGCTTTCTGCTGTCCCGAGGATGTCTCGGGAGCTTCGGTGCACTGAGGGCCGCAGATGACAGCTTCAGGGGCCGCATGCGGCCCGCATGTTTAAGACCCCTGCTCTAGACATAGAGGATTCCCTCTTGTCATGGTTACAGGCGTGGGTGCAAAAAGATTATTAGACAGATCTCTGTATTTACCTGTTATATTATAATTATATGCAGTAATCAGGTAACACAAACTGCATTTTCTCCAAAATATTTGCTTTTTTGTTCATCTACCTCTGAATCCTTCCTAGCTCTGCTACATCTTTCATATAGAATGGCTGGCAAAAATATATGATTGGAGATTTTAAAAGCACAAATTCTGGATACAATTTAGCAACTAAATAATTCAAGTGACCAACACAATAAAGCAAGTATCCGATACAAAAGACAAAATATCTAATTGGTGCTATCCGTTATGCTTGCAGGGCATTATTGTTGTACATCCTGTGCGCTGTGGATATTGCATTGACTTGGCCACCATCAATACGTCAGGAAATGTATCCTCCATTTATCATGTGTATGGCCGATTCCACTTGATAGGGGATAGCGCATTATTTTTATTGGCGGTATAGTAAGAATACAATGCCTGCAGTCTCTTTATCTTTATTCTATATGGAAATCCGGTTACTTTGTAGTTTCATGTTTTGCCTGGACAGTGCAGCTTTCTTCTTGATATGATCAGCGCAGGAATCACTTTGTACTTGATTTCTGAAGGGAAACACTTGCGGCTTCAAGACTTTTTTTTTTTAATAAGAACGGACAAGATGTTTTTCCTTTAGATTTATAATTTGATTGTTATTTACAGATGCGGCAGGGTCAGGAGACAAGGACAGAACTTGTAAGTCCTATGTGCTACGGATGTGCCCCGTTTTCTCATGAACCAGTCACTGATCAGTTCCTTGTATGTATAAGAATCTCTGTTCTAAAATGTTTGACTATGGGTGAAAAAATAAGTCTGTTCTTTCATTATCAATCTGGGACACGTTCATGGGGTCGAACGCTTTGCAATATACAGGCACGTCATAAGATTTAATGTGGCGTTAGTGAGCTGAAGAAAGGTGAGGGTGATCTTTGCAAATTGTATTTTTGTTTATTTTAAGTAGAGGTCACAATAACGCATCTACAGGCAATAACGACTCTACTTTATTAATTCAGTCGGGAGCATTGACAGCTCAGTACACAAGTTAAAATAAGAATAAAAGACGGGGTTCTCAGAGTACTCATTTCAACTCTCCTTCTGAGCCGCCAGTGCAGGACAAATGGGTGGCTTCAAGTGACATAATTCAGGAGCGGGCACAATGAGGCAGTAAGCAGTGGCTCGTGTGTGTGCCTGGTTGACGTATACTGCAGCTACTTGGCCACTACAATTATGATCGTGAAGTCTTAGGCTGGCGATCCATGTAGGGAGTAATTTATCAATCTTTCTATGCCAGTTTCCTGGCATATAAAAGTCTCAAAAGGGCTCAAAAGTCGCTATTAGTGGTGCACATTGTGACTTTTGGCCTTCGCCACTTTTGAGAAAAGGGGCATGTAATCACAAAAGAGGGCGGGGTCATAGTGGACCTACAAAATTATTCTAATTTACGCCAGAAACATGTAGGGCGTAGGAAGACAGAGACCCATTATGGACTAGCCCCCCTATTTACAATTAAATAAATGAAACTAATTTCTCCTCTCTGGGTTCCTTCAGTGTGACGCTGCTCATACAACGTACTGACGTCGAGCAGATGACGTTGAGTGATGCCTCGTATATATTGACAAGAGAGGAAGAATCGCCCTCAGGCGACGAGCCAAATTTCCCAACTACCAAAAATATAAAATAAATAAATCTTTATTCGCTACTTGTAGCAAGACAGACAACACAGACAATTTTAAAATCCTCACTACCACAGAACCGGACGGCAATGATTTGCCTGTGTGTACAAGCAATAGATAGATACCAATCAGGCATGTGTGAATAGATTCAGCAAGTTTGATTTTTATATCAACTGGGTAGATAGTAAGTCCGGTCAGTGATCGGAATTAAAATACGATTAGGAGCCCCCCCGACATGTTTCGCTACTGAGTAGCGTCCTCAGGGGTACACGGGGCTGGTTGGACGCGATGACTATTTACTGTCAAGACGCTTCAGTAACGTTAATGTGTGAGTATGTGACTGCACATAGTGAACAACGCAGGATCACTGACCATGGTCATTGGCCCCGATACCCCTGAGGACGCTACATCGTAGCGAAACATGTCGGGTGGGCTTCTACCTTTATTTTAATAATTGTCCTATTGACACCTTTGAATCTAACTAATAACTAACTGCATGTAGCGCTCTGTGGTTGTGGTACTTAACCCTTTCTAGACAGAGCTCTTACGTCTGGCACTGTGCTAATTGCTGTCAGAAATGGACATTAACTTTTAAATTTCATGTAGTCTGTCCTTGTTGCAAATTGAATAAAGACTTTTTTATTTTTACTCTTTAATAATGGTTGGAAAACAGGGCTTATTTCTGCCGGCAGGCAGCCTTTTTTGAATTTAACTGATTACATGAATGGAGAGAAGTGCATGACGCTGATTGGTCAGCGTCATACACTTCTCTCCACAATGCCCACTTGGTCAAAAATCAAAACACGCCCAGTTGGGCATTAAGAAAGTCATTAGCATAAAGCTAAAATCGCTCATAACTTGGTGAAAATAGATTGTTTTTCTAAATAAAAAAACACTGCTGTTACCTTCATTACAGCGCCGATCGTATTATGTAGGAGATAGGGCACTTATAATGTGGTGACAGAGCCTCTTTAAAGGGGTTTTCCTCTGAAAATAAACTGATTGCAGGGTGTCCTGCTGCTGGGACCCCAGTGCTCAGCTGTAACCTGCTGGGGTACCAGGCAGCAAGTGTTCATTTTCCTGACGTATCACCATGGGGTAAACGGAGCATTACACAATTGCCATTTAAATAAATGGGCTCTTTGTGTAAATTTATGAACGTGGTGGGTCTCCCAGAGTGAGAAACGTCCAGTTCATTACAGTCTGGCTAATAGATAGAGTCCCAAAAAGTCTGAGTAGTCAGAGTAAGGTAGAGAAGTTTCATACAATTCTCCTCCAAAATATGCTTTAACAATTTTTAAGGACACTAAACAGAAAATGCATCCAAAAAATATTTATTTCCCAGAATCTCCTCCTCTCCCTTGATCCCACTTGCATCATATTTCAATTTAAACTGAGAAATATATAAAGAAATCTTCTCTGTGTGTCACTGTCCTGTGTCTGGCTGTAAAACAACTGGCTGCAGCAGGAGCCTCCCCCCCCCCCCCCCCTCTACCCTGTAGCAGTAGGACAACTGCTAAACCCAACTCACTCAGCGGTTCGCCAGCCGAAAACAGAAGAGATCAGCAGGAAGTTAACCCAGGGGCGTAGCTAAGGGGGGCAGGAGGGGCATGTGCCCCGGGCGCAACTTAGAGGGGAGCACCAGTGCCACCCCCTCCTGCGCTATAAATGTACCAGAGCAGCCCGCTTTAGCTAACACTAGCGGCGTTACAAATAGGCTGTTATTCGGCAAGATACGCCATGCCTGACGACCAGCACATTATCCCTCCACGTATTACACATAGTACTGACACCCCATGTACTATTCACAGCACTGACCCCTATTCATCACATTTATTTATTTATTTATTTTTATTACATTATTACACAGTTCTGACACTTTCATACATACATACATATTTATTTTTTACCATCCATTCACACCCTAGCACTACACTGACACTCATTTATCGCACACCTTTGAGCACTTAGTCCGCCACTCCCCTCAAGACTAGTGGGAGGGGCTATCACTATTTAATGCACACTCCTTCTGCAGCATTCTTTGACCCGTCTGCGTCCTGATGGGAACGGGTTTTCACCCACCCACCTACCTAGTGAGTATGGCCTTTTTTGTGGTTTTGATGATCTTTATGTCCCATTTTTTCTGTTTGTGTTTTTAAATTAGGAACGAAAAGTTCTGGTTAGGGACTCGCAAGGCACTGGGGACCCTTGACGTTGGGTTGCGAGCTTTGCGTATTTTGGCCAAAATAACAACTAATACCCCATGTTTCATGGATATTTCTTACTACTTATACTACACTTTTTTTCAGGACGCAGCCGGGTCTTATATATATGCTGGGAGGGCATGATGTGCTGGCGTTTGGTTTGGAATGCAGAGCAGCCCGCTTTAGCTAACACTAGCGGCGTTACAAATAGGCTGTTATTCGGCAAGATACGCCATGCCTGACGACCAGCACATTATCCCTCCACGTATTACACATAGTACTGACACCCCATGTACTATTCACAGCACTGACCCCTATTCATCACATTTATTTATTTATTTATTTTTATTACATTATTACACAGTTCTGACACTTTCATACATACATACATATTTATTTTTTACCATCCATTCACACCCTAGCACTACACTGACACTCATTTATCGCACACCTTTGAGCACTTAGTCCGCCACTCCCCTCAAGACTAGTGGGAGGGGCTATCACTATTTAATGCACACTCCTTCTGCAGCATTCTTTGACCCGTCTGCGTCCTGATGGGAACGGGTTTTCACCCACCCACCTACCTAGTGAGTATGGCCTTTTTTGTGGTTTTGATGATCTTTATGTCCCATTTTTTCTGTTTGTGTTTTTAAATTAGGAACGAAAAGTTCTGGTTAGGGACTCGCAAGGCACTGGGGACCCTTGACGTTGGGTTGCGAGCTTTGCGTATTTTGGCCAAAATAACAACTAATACCCCATGTTTCATGGATATTTCTTACTACTTATACTACACTTTTTTTCAGGACGCAGCCGGGTCTTATATATATGCTGGGAGGGCATGATGTGCTGGCGTTTGGTTTGGAATGCAGAGCAGCCCGCTTTAGCTAACACTAGCGGCGTTACAAATAGGCTGTTATTCGGCAAGATACGCCATGCCTGACGACCAGCACATTATCCCTCCACGTATTACACATAGTACTGACACCCCATGTACTATTCACAGCACTGACCCCTATTCATCACATTTATTTATTTATTTATTTTTATTACATTATTACACAGTTCTGACACTTTCATACATACATACATATTTATTTTTTACCATCCATTCACACCCTAGCACTACACTGACACTCATTTATCGCACACCTTTGAGCACTTAGTCCGCCACTCCCCTCAAGACTAGTGGGAGGGGCTATCACTATTTAATGCACACTCCTTCTGCAGCATTCTTTGACCCGTCTGCGTCCTGATGGGAACGGGTTTTCACCCACCCACCTACCTAGTGAGTATGGCCTTTTTTGTGGTTTTGATGATCTTTATGTCCCATTTTTTCTGTTTGTGTTTTTAAATTAGGAACGAAAAGTTCTGGTTAGGGACTCGCAAGGCACTGGGGACCCTTGACGTTGGGTTGCGAGCTTTGCGTATTTTGGCCAAAATAACAACTAATACCCCATGTTTCATGGATATTTCTTACTACTTATACTACACTTTTTTTCAGGACGCAGCCGGGTCTTATATATATGCTGGGAGGGCATGATGTGCTGGCGTTTGGTTTGGAATGCAGAGCAGCCCGCTTTAGCTAACACTAGCGGCGTTACAAATAGGCTGTTATTCGGCAAGATACGCCATGCCTGACGACCAGCACATTATCCCTCCACGTATTACACATAGTACTGACACCCCATGTACTATTCACAGCACTGACCCCTATTCATCACATTTATTTATTTATTTATTTTTATTACATTATTACACAGTTCTGACACTTTCATACATACATACATATTTATTTTTTACCATCCATTCACACCCTAGCACTACACTGACACTCATTTATCGCACACCTTTGAGCACTTAGTCCGCCACTCCCCTCAAGACTAGTGGGAGGGGCTATCACTATTTAATGCACACTCCTTCTGCAGCATTCTTTGACCCGTCTGCGTCCTGATGGGAACGGGTTTTCACCCACCCACCTACCTAGTGAGTATGGCCTTTTTTGTGGTTTTGATGATCTTTATGTCCCATTTTTTCTGTTTGTACCTGCGTCTATAGGACACAGGTACAATTAGAAGCAATGAATGGCCGGGTACGTTCCGTGCCCGGCCATTCAGCTCCTTTCTATGAGTGAAGCGGCACGACACTTTGCGCCGCCTGCGTCGTTGAAAGGCGCTGATTGACAGGGAAAGTCATTCTGCCCTGCCAGTCAGCGCCTTTCATAGACGCTTCGTTCAACCCCAGGAGACCTGCGCAGAAGAGAGTAGGTGTCCATTGCCGCCGGACGGAGCGGGAACAGAATTAAGGTGAGTTTGTATAGTTTCTTTTTTTATTGTAATAAAAAAAGTGTGTGGCATTATCTATGGGGGGGGGGTGTGGCTTTATCTATGTAGGGTGGCTTTATCTATGGGGGGGGCTTTATCTTTGGGGGGGCTATATACTGGGGTGGGCTATATGTGGAGCACTATATACAGGGGTGGGCTATATGTGGAGCACTATATACAGGGGGGCTATATACAGTGTGGAGCGCCATTGGGGGAGCTATATGTGGGACACTATATACAGGGGTGGGCTATATGGGGGGCACTATCTACAGGGGGCTCTATGGGGGCACTATCTACAGGGGGCTCTATGGCAGGCACTATCTACAGCGGGCACAGTGTGTGTGTGGGACACGGTGTATGGTACTATTATAATTAGAGGCGCAGTGTATGGCGCTATTAAATTTAGGGGCGTAGTGTGTGGTATAATGAGAACTTTATCTCTTTTTTATAGGTGTAGAAATGTTTGAAAAGTGAGAAGCTGAAGACATCTGAGCGGCAAACTGCAGAAATGGACTATGACCGGGAGAAGTCATCATAGAAGTCTGAGCCAGATGGAGAAAAAGAACTAGAATCTGAGACATCACCGGTGAGTCACTTAATCTTAATGTTTATTCTGCCTCTAATCAGCACTGTAGTCACTGTATGATCTGCAGTGAGATGATGGGTGTTATGATTATGATATGATTTTTTTTGTGAAACAGCATCTCCCAGCATATCCTTACCATTGTTCAGGCCATGCTGGGAGCTGGAAACAATTTAGTGCAAACCTATACGGCAGGGGTTTCACTAAATTGAGCTGTATTTGTGCTGGTGTTGTATATATGTACTGAGCTTGGTTCTGGGGCTGTATTTATGTACTGAGCTTGGTTCTGGGGCTGTATTTATGTACTGAGCTTGGTTCTGGTGTTGTGTACAGAACTATATTTCTTGTAAAATTTACAAATGTTTTTATGCTCGAGTTACATTAAAAAAAATGTGGAAAAGAAATGACACGTCATTGATTGGTAGAGAAAACAAACATAGCGAGGGGGAAGGAAATGTTGGGAAAGAGGTTGGGGGGGCGCCAAACTGAATCTTTGCCCGGGTGCTGGAGAACCTAGCTATGCCTCTGGTTAACCCTTGTATTACCTGCAGGATTTCTGCAAGAATGTTTCAGGAACATATAGAAACTCCTGCAGACTGACGAACAGATGGGGCAAATATGTCTCCTATCTACTAATATAATTCATGTCAAGGTTAAATGTTCCTATAACAACTGCCAGTAATTAAATAACCTAAGTTGTAATCAGCATTTGACAACCAAAAGTTTCTCTCTTCTGATTTTCCCTAGGGAGAGTCAGTATTTCCGTGAAGCTATATCCATGGTTTATGATAACAGTTCACCCAACTCATGGATCTCAAGAGGATGAAACAGATTTGTCCCCAAATACCAATCTCATTTAAAGGGTAACTAAACTTTCAGAAAACTTCTGTCATGAGACCCCCACCGACCGCTAAAACGAAGAAGCAGAATTGCTCGGATGAGCACTGAGTCGCTTGGTTTCTGATCGGCTTTTCTCGGAAAGCTGAGAAGTTGGTGCACAGACTCAATAGAAAGTCTATGGGCCCGTACACGAACTGCTCCACTTTCCGAGAAAAGTCGATCAGAAACGAAGCGGCATATGGCTAACCTGAGCGCTTCTGCAGCTTTGGTTTAACGATCGGTGGGGGTCTCTGTGCTCGAACCCCCACCGATCAAAACTTCTGACATGTCACTATAACAGGTCAGTCGTTTTCTGAAAGTTTAGTCACCCTTTAAGCAAAAATATAAGTCACATTTAAGACACTGACTTGAGGGAGGCATTATGGAGCTTTACTATTTTAGTGAAGACAATTTTGGCAGGAGATTGAATTTAAATCGAACCTGTCACCAGTATTTCACCTACTGAACTCTACTCATCCCTCACTGGCCGCTGCTGTCAAAAGTTCAATGCCATTATTCCCTCTCCTAAACTCCTCCTCCGACCGTAAATAACGGTATACAAACATTTTGCGCCTTTTATGGTAATAATCCGGCAGTCTCGTTCGTTTCTCTTCATTTGCCCGCCGCCGAAAACTGGCCCGCCCTTAATGCTGTCAATCAAAAGTTCCCTTTGAGCAGTTCACTAAACGTTGAGCCAAAGTGCTTCACATAACTACAGGGGCGCTCTGTCTGGATCTTTGCTTAATTATTGTATAATGAAGAGCTGAATAAACTGTATGTTCCAATGCCTCAAAGTTTTCAAGATCTCTTCTTGCTGTATAAAACATTAGCTGACAGGTGTAGAGCTTGTTACAATATATCATAGGTGTCTGAGCCAATTGGACTGGATCAGGGCATATTTGCAGACTCTGAATGTAAGCAAGAGAGGTTCCAATCACTGACAGCAAGCAGATACCCTAAAAATGGTGAACGATTTAGACACAAAGCATATTAGAAAGCTGCAGGCCGCTGAGCTTTTTATTTCTCAATGCATAAAAAAATACCTTTAAAAAAAATTCAGCAATAAAGACTAAATAGAGACATGCTGATATACTGTGTACTTATAGAGCTCTAAGGCCCCTTGCACATGGGTCAGTTTTCAAAAGCAAATCCAACCCATATATCGAAGGGAATTCCGGCCAAAGGGTCCGCCCCAAATAATGTTTGACTTTGTGCGAACATATGGCTTGATTTGCTGCTGTGGACACCGGATAAGGAGATAAAAAATCTGGTCTCCCATAACGATGCGTCACTCTTCCCAGGGATGGTGTCACTGCTGCCAACCTGTGATTGGCTGCATTGGTCACCTAGGGTGAAATGTCGTCCTAGGAGTCTGGCAGGACTGACCGGGGGAGGAGTGAGGCGATGCTATGGGAACGCCGGGGGAGAAGTGAGGCGATGCTATGGGAACGCCGGGGGAGGAGTGAGGCGATGCTATGGGAACGCCAGGGGAGGTGAGTGTGGATTTTTGCTGCGAATTCGCTATTTGTCGTGGAATTTCACTTCCCCTTGAACTCAATGGGGAAAGTCCACAATATATATGCAAACAAGCAGCAAAGTTGATGATTTTAGAATTATTGTGCAGTGTCAACAAAGTGAAGTAAACCCCAACAAATAGAAGTAAAAAAAAAGTATGCCCAACTTATCAAAAGGGTTAATATGTAAAACAAAACAAAGGGTCCTTTGAAAAAATGCAAACCCTAGCAGAAATATAAACGGGCAGAGTAAAACCTTATTTGTGTGTACGTTGTGCGGGGAGCCACTCTTTGAAGTTGCTGGAAGGTCGTCCTGGCACATGTGCTTAGCATCCAGTGAACACAAGGCGACTGCCTGTAAGTTTGTGTAATACGGCATTCCACGGCCCGTCTCAAATGCAGTCACGCAATATTTAAAAGCCTGAACCTTGGTTTGCTAGCTTGAAATTTAGAATTTAAGCACCATCTGTTTAATATCCCCACCCCGCCAGTGTTTGGTATAAATACTAGAAAAAAAATGGAAAGCACTGAGTATATGGGGTATCTGAATCGTTTATAGCTGCAGATATACAGTACAAAGGAGATCCGGTCAATGCATTCTGCATATTCTGAGAGGATTCGCATTGTACATATTATAAAGACATCTACTTGTGTGACAGTGAATAGTAATCCTCCGGCACCAGCATACAGCCGCATAGTTTTATGCTTGAGCTCCCCCTCACAATACGTTTGTACTTTACTCTTCAAGAAGGGAAGAGACCGGGAATGGGCGCAGTTATTTGGATACGGGAAGGAACTAAGAAATATCATGAGTGTTTCGCTTTTGCAGGTGTTTCATACAGTATTCACTTTTACTGATCCCGGTCAACAATGACACATTCCAAAAGCAAGAAGCCCAAATCTATCAACACAAAATCCATCCCCACCTTCAATGCCATTTTGCATAGAGAAGACTGAGGCACTATTTACAATCACTGGGGCGGCTATAAAAAGTACAAAAGAGCAGAACTGGGGAGCTAGAAATGTTATTGTCTGTGTTGCATAATGTACGAGAAAGTGTTTAAAGGTTTTGTCCGTAAAAAGGTTTTGTCGTTCTTAAATGCAACCCCTGTCCATATGCCCTGGGGCCTCTGTCACAGATTTTGACGTTTTTGCCGGACAAAATATCGTGCTATTTTGTCCGGAAAAATGACGGAAACCCAACAGAGTCCATTAAAGTCTATGGGTTCTGACAGGTTCCGTTCGTTTCCGCCATGCAGCGATCCGGCGCTTCCGGTATGCTTGTTGTTCTGCTCCTTAAACAGTAGAGCAAAGGTGCAGAATTGCTGGGATAGGCTCATAGATTAGTAAGACTGGAGTATAATATAAATAATAATCGTAACAAAACAGGAAAGAACAAAAACATTTAGACATTAAAGCAATAATTTCAAAAATATGCAGTTCTGAAAGTTCCAGGGCAATCTTTCTAATCCTATCTCTGTTATGTATCTAGATCGTATTTTACTTCACACCTGTGGCCTTTTGTTATACTACACATTTTCTTTGATTTTACTATATCTCTGATCTTCTTTTAGGTAACCTTATGGTGGTTCCTGTGAAGGCAGAGGATACTATGAAAGTCACCCACAGGCGATCTGTTATAAATACAATATTCAATATTTTCCGAAATTCAAAACTAATACTAACTCATCAGCTGACTGTGCCAATACTGTTGTCTTCATACACTAAACTGTGTAGTGTGACAAAGACTTAGTGTTAAAATAATAACAAAATAATATGTGTGTCTTACTCGACATATATGACTTTTCCGGTTTCCTAAGTACACCATATTTCACTTGTCAGAGGAAATGTGCTCCAAAGCTGCTCAACACTCTTTAATTGGAGAACTAAATTGCAACTCTAGTCAGCCATTTTGGAGGCAATGGAGAATGTCTTTGGTCACCTGGTCACTCAGCACACATACACGAATACACGGGCACTTCCCTGCTCTCTCCTTCCTTCATGTGTCAGTACTGTGTATGATACGCATACAGTATTAATACAATATTCACTTGCCTTTTCTATCGATGCTTTAAGAAGTCACTAAACTGATGTAGTAAAGTCCACATGACCCATGGGAGCGGCCAATGCAGTTTTCCCTCTTAGGCGGAATTCACACGACAGGGTTTCCCGGCCGGGTGCCGGCCGTTCATAAATCGGCCGTCACCCGGCTGCATTAGGAACAATAGACGCCTAATGGGGCTATTCACACGACCGATTTTTTTGACGGGCCGGGTAAAACGGCCGTCAAAAAATGGGACATGCCCTATTTTCGGCCGGGTACCCGGCAGCCCGGCTCCCATAGAAGTCTATGGGGCCGGGTAATACACGGCCATCACCGGAATGTGTCCCGAGTGATGGCCGGGTCTACCGTCGCTTGCGCACTCTCTCTCCTCCTCCTCACAGCGCAGAGTGCATGTGAGGAGGAGGAGGGTCTTTTTTTGCTCCCTGTAGGAGTCGGGGATTGGGGATTCCGCTACAGGAGAAGTGCGTGACTACACTGTCCATATATGGACACAGCGATGTCACTCACTTCTGCAGCAGAATCCCCGACGCTATGGCCGGGGATTACGCTACAGGAGAAGTGAGTGACTACACTGTCCATATATGGACACAGTGACGTCACTCACTTCTGAAGCGGAATTCCCGACCTGTGGCAGGGAATTCCTCTCCAGGAGAAGTCAGTGACTACACTGTCCATATATGGACATTGAAGTCAGTGACTTCTCCTGGAATGTGGGGGGGAATGGGTGCACCCTACAGGGGGCTGTATGGCATCACCTACAGGGGACTTGGTGGCAACCCCTACAGGGGACTTGGTGGCAACCCCTACAGGGGGCTGGGTGGCATCACCTACAGGGGGCAGGGTGGCATCACCTACAGGGGGCAGGGTGGCATCACCTACAGGGGGCAGGGTGGCATTACCTACAGGGGGCAGGGTGGCATTACCTACAAGGGGCAGGGTGGCATTACCTACAAGGGGCAGGGTGGCATTACCCTGACAGGGAAAAAACGGATGCAAATCGGGTCCAAATCGGCCGGTAAAAACGGCAACACGGCCCGGAACGGAATCGGAACGGATGCAAACCGGATGTAAACCGGACGGGAAAATCGGCCCATTTTCCCGGCCGACACTCGGACCCTGTCGTGTGAATGAGGCCTTAGGGGTTACATTTATTTCAATTAAATTCTCGCGATAAAAGAAAACGGCTTTTGGGGTAAATTAAAGTGAATCTTTAGGGCTGTGGTGCCGCCCCCCCCCCTTTTTGCTAAGCCACACAGTTTTTTAAAAAAATAAGAGCCTGTTGCAGCATAAAAATGAAAAAAGGTACACATTTTTTTGCGCACAATAGCCGTGCGCATAAATTTGAGACTTTTTTTCCTGCCAGTAGAGCGGCGCAAATCGCTTAATCAATAAAGGCCATAATACTTCAATTGAGAGCCCAGAGTTACATCATTATATGAAAATTAAAAACATTTTTTATCTGGAAATATGCATTAAATGTAAACATTTTAAAAGCTGTAGATTTAGAAGTTGGTACGGTGTAAAATGTCTCAACCTTCATGTTACGATCTCATGACTTTTCTGGCAAGAATTTGTCTTCTAATTTAAATTTTTTTGTATCGTCTATTTTATGGCTTAATTACCGTTGTGGTGTAAACTTTGTAAATTTCATGCATGTTTGTCAATTGCATTTGATATTAATATCTACATTTTTGTTTTTGTATATGGTCAAGTGACCGGCTGCTATGTATTTTTACTTAATCTTTTTACCTCACAAACTCACGCATAAGAAAGGGGGCTTGCCCCGCAGAGGGTCACATGGCGGTGCTGTTCAGGACTCGGTCAGCCTTCTCTGTCCATAAAGCGGAATGAATAAAAGTTCAGGATGAAATCCATGAATTTTACTTTCTTTATATCGGATGCTGATACAGGCAGTTGTGGTTCTCAATGTGTATTTATATATGACCAGTAATATAAATGGTAGATTTTGCACTGAGGCTCAGGAGCTTTATGTTACGCCTCTGGGTTCTTATACGATCCTGGATAATCTGTAGCTGACTGCATATACACACAAGTTGCTCTGATGATAGAAAACGTAAGATTTAACTCCTATCACTGGATTATTAGTGTATTAGGTTATTACTTTAGGACCACACAGTGATACAATGGGCCCAATTGTCCAATGTTCGCATGCATACCATATGGGCATTATGAACACGTACAGATTTTGATGTTTGTATAACAGAAACATGAACAAAATATTGTCTATAAATGAAACCGAATAGAAAAACAAAAAAAGATTAAACACTCTCTAAATAAGCAAACAAAATATACATTAGAAAGTGAGATGAATCATAATAACTAGAAAGACAGCTTCCCTGCTTCTATGGTAACATACAACTTACTATAAAATATGTGCACTCAAGGAGACCATTCGCTTGTATCATTTCATGCCAGAAACATTTTTATACTGAAAATCCAAATATTGAGATTTTCTGTTTATTTAATCAAACATGAAGAAAGCTCCGGTTCCACATGTACGATCCATATATTTACAAGGGACTTAATGACTGCAAAGTTAGATGGAAATTACTGACTGGATATGTAAGTTATAATAAAAATATATTTGGATGTACCAAGGAGAAAAACAAGACATGGTCATGAAAATATATACTTGGGCAAGGACGCCATCAGAGCAGTAGAAATGATACTCCCATCAGGGGCCTGGCCACAAACATAAACCCCCCCCACGGCGCTGCAGTACATATAAAATTATCCCCAACAGTAGTTAGATTGGAGAAAGGAATAGACCCCATTATATTGAACGTCCCGTTCCCTTCTCCAAAGTAACTACCGCTGGGGCCCTGCTTCCTAATGTTTCTAGCCAGCATCAAGAGTGTGGGCACCCAGAAGTAAGGAGGCAAGAGGACCCAACCCCGAAGAAGTAAAAAGAGTCTTGATTTTTTTTTGTGTCTGGTCTGGGGTCTAAATTAATTTGGAGTTCTGGAATCTGATTGAAAGTCTGAAATAACTTAGGAGTCTGGCCCAGGGTCTGAAGTAATTTAAAGCGTACCTAGCCTTTCAGGTAACTTTTCAGAATATATATCATATATGTGCACGTGAGGAATAACACTATTTCTGGCAATTATATGGCTTCCATATGGCCTTTTTTTTTAGCAGTTTACCCCTCTGTGGACTCTCTCTCTAATCCTCAGTTTTCTTTGAGCTAGGGAGTGGAGCCTAACTGGTATCATATCTCCCATACATTGCACACAGAGAAGAGGAGAATCTTGCTCCCCTTTCTCTATGTAGCTGAGAATCCGAGACTTGGGTGAGATATAAGGCTGGGTTCACACAACCTATTTTCATAAGTAATGGAGGCGTTTTACGCCTCGAATTACGTCTGAAAAAACAAACATCTGCCCATTACTTTCAATGGGCTTTACAATGTACTGTGACGACGACCTGTCATTTTACGCGTCGCTGTCAAAAGACGGCGTGTAAAATTACAGCCTCGTCAAAAGAAGTTCAGGACACTTCTTGGGACGTTACTATACCTAGATGGAGGACACCAAACAGTTCCCTAGAAGATTCGTTGAAAATAGCCCTTCAATAGTGAATGTATGGGCTTCTATAGGGAACCGGGCCACAGGCCCATAAATGAACATGGTTGTAACGGTCAACCCGCTAAATATGCAACAAAACCTATAAATTGGAGTCTGACACACGAAGGATAAATGAATAAAACAATGGAAGTTTATTAAGTCAATTAAAATAAACAAATGTATAACAACATAGAGATGATTACCACATGAACAATGGACAACCAAAACTTTGAGTATAAATGGCGGCACTATATAGATAGGCTAGAGCACACCTGTAACAGATAACATTGGTGATTGAGAAATATTGTGCAAGCAGCCTACTGTCTATCACTAAAGACCGCTGGATAATGCATGCAGTGATGATGAGTGCACTGTATGATGTCTCTGTATAATAAATCTGGGACAACAGCCCATAGATAGTACAGGTAAGTAACTACAACTATATGCACATCATAATGCAAATGCCTATAGCAATGTCTCGAGCATGAATCAATATCTCTTACCCATTTTCAAGTGTCTGGCGTCCACCCCGACGCGCGTTTCGGTCCGGAAGCCTTCGTCTGGGGGTGGTGTCATAGCGTGACCAACGGCCTTATAAATAACCCCCCACCAATCCCCAAAGGAGAAGGACAAGCACTTGTCAGATGACTGTGCACGAGGACTCGCGGGCCGGCACAACAACATCCGGGTCACAGACCCGGAAGCGGACGACGTGGGGACGTAATTTATCATTGACTCCAATGAAGAACAGCTCCAAATTACGTCCGTAAAAGACGCTCCGCAAAACGCGAGTACATCCAATTACGTCTGAAATTCAGGAGCTGTTTTCTCCTGAAAACAGTTCTGTAATTTCAGACGTAATTGCAGTTATCGTGTGCACGTACCCTAACACTTACTAGGAAGCTGCAGCAGTGACCCAGTGTCTCTATGCCTCTCTCTCTCTCTCACTGCTGCTCCTGTTCCCTCCTCTCTCCTTCTCTCTGTAGATATCTATGGGCAGCTGTAACCTGATCAATTAGTCCATCTCTTCTGGAGGAGACGGATTTAGCAGTACATTTAGAGTGAGTTAGGAGAGGGGTGTGTGGAAAAGCGAGCCTTATTAATAGGCATTTCTCTCTAATAAGATATATTACAAAGTTTCTTATATTTTGCTTGTACTATGGATTTATGCAAATTTTGTTGGTGTAAATTTAAGGGTCTGGTTGGGTTATGAATTAATTACATTTAGAGGTCTATTAAGGTGTGAATTAATTTAGGTGTCTGGTCGGTGTTCTGAATTAATTTAAGGATCTGGTCGGGGGTCTGAATTTATTTATTTATTTTGACATCTGGTCTGGTGTCTACGCAGCTGACGTGGCTACCACGTGTGAGGAGGAGGCAGAGACTTCATCCAATCGTGGCACAGCGATGGATGTTCTAAGGGCCTGCAGTAGCAAGAAGCAGCAGCAAGCACTGCAACTTGGTGAGTTACTGTACTGTGTAAAAGTGCCAGCTTCAGTGCAATGGTCTTTTATGTTTCCCAATGCACATCTACTGTTTTCCACTGGCCCACAGTAAGGCCCTGCCCACCTGTCTGCCCGCTGCCCCTGCACAGGGCCTTTATCAGGGTGTGTTTCCACCCCATGCCCCACTACCGGCCCTGCTAATTTCCATTCTCTTAGCCACCGCCCACAGAGCCCTGCTACCTAGTCTCTCTGCCGTAATGTCGGGGTAGGGAGACAGACAGGTGAGCCCTAATCTACCCGCCACTCAGTCCCTGCCTACTTGCACGGCCCGTCCTAGGCGACGGCGTACAACTGGGCGACTGTCCCTACGCTCAATAAGTGCACGACAGACAAACAGACAAGGGTACACAGACGCTAAGGGAAATGGGGCAGTTGCCCACGGCAACACCGTGAGCAACGAGAGTAGTGAACAAGCCGAGTCAAACCAGGAGTGTACGAGGTACCAAATGCAGAGCAGGAGAGTAGTCAGTAAAGCCAGGGTCAATTTGAAGCAGAGATCAATAGTACTAGCAGGATCAGCAGAGCCAGGAAACCAGACAGAATCACAGGCAAAGGAAGAGCAGGAAATGAAGGTATAAATAGACCGAGGGCGGGAGCTAGCTCCGTCTGGCAAGGCTGTGATAGGTTCTCCCACTCCTCAGCCTACCAGCCTGAGTGATAGCAGATCGAGTCACTCTATCAGACCTAGGAGCAGATGCAGACTGATTAACCACGAGCGTCGACACAGAAGCTGTGTCTGGCAGATCCTTTACATCTGATCTGCCCCCTGAAAGAACCCTTGCACATCTACTGTCTCGGCCCTGCCCCTCCGCAAACCCCCTACCAGTTGCGTCTCACCCCTGCCCACCCTCCTGCTACTTTCCATTGCCATCCCCAAAGTAATGGGGGGGGGGGGCATACTCCTGGACTGTATATAGTCCAGATATTCCTGATGGCGACACTGTACTTAGGTTATGAAAAGCTGTACATTTAAGACCCGTATTGGCCACACTGAAGACAAAATGATTGTTCCGCTCATTTTTTCTACAGGTGTTTATACTCACTGGACATGTCCCTATATGGACCCATCAAACTTCAATTTACAGATTCTATGAAATGTTGAAAGACAAACAATACATCTCTCTGAGCATGTTTGGGGTCACTGTCGCTAGGGATTACTTTCTCTTCAACCAGGAACGGGACAAGAGTTAGGCAGAGTTAAATGGGGGTGGGGAATTATTGATTTAAAAATATAAAGTCACAACTGCATATACATATATATGACATGTTACACGTACAGACATAACATGCATGCCAAACATGCATGTTATTGGGTGAATCGGCGCTGATAGCTGTTGGCTAATTTATTGTCCATCCGACAGTTATCATGCAGAAGATAGCGGGGTTCACATATTAAAACACCTGCCTTTAGCAATAAGAACTTGTCCTGCCCGTCTTCATACCCATTTGCTGCACAATTTTTCTTCTTTCAAATTTAAGAAAACCCCTGCACAAATGTGTCTGGAAAAGTGGCTGGAGCTTTAGAGATGCGCCGAACGCGACTCATTTATGAACATTTTTTTAACTTAGAAGAGTGCCAGAAAACAACGTCTAGTCCCACCTGCTGTTGTTTTTAGCCTTCACCGGATTCATCTATAGGACTTGTGCCCTGCTGAATCTGTAGCAAACTGTATGGAGAAGAGATGGTGTGCCAGTATTAATGAATCTCACTCATTGTGCCTAATAGTCTAAAGTGGATATGTGCTAGTCTTTGGATAATAAAAATGCAATACAAAAGAAAACTATTTTTAAAGACCATCGTTTTTAAAATATTAGGATATCAGCATATGGGCCTCTGGGAACCAGTCGCTTGGTTAAAGCATTTAAAGAGGTCGTCACACCATTAAATTTACTGCATAGATCATAAAAATTGAACAATGTTTGCTATTTACATGCTGTTAAAATAAACAAAAAAAAGGATCCAGTAAAGAGTTATGACATTTACTTACATAGTATGGCACCAGCTATGGTTCATAGTGTATAGCAATGTGCACTTCCAGCAACTGAGCTGAAAGCTGGTGGGCACGTTTGCTCAGTCACTCTCCCAACAGCTATGTTTCTGGATAATGATACTCTGTTTATTACAGATCAGCCTATAGAAATCAATTTGTTCCCTGCTTGTCAGGGAAGGAGCAGAGCCACTGCAGTAGCATGGCCTTATAGCTGCGAAGACTCCTTCTTCCCAGCTTGTTAGGCGAGGGCACAGGTTGCGGATTTAGTGGGGGATTGTGCGGTGGAATAACCACAGAATTTACCGCTATACATTGAAAGGGTGAAATCCACAGTAAAAAATCTGTGACAGAATCGACATGCTACAGATGTTTAAATCTACAGCAAACATTGTTCTGCACAGATCTTCTCTGCTACATGTGAATGGAATGTGCACCACAAATCTGCAGCGTGTGAATTCAATTGTATGGCAAAGATCTGCATCCTGATAGCAGATGTGAATCCTGCAATGACCATTCACCCTTTTCTGTTCTGTTTATTTCAGTATACCGTCATTGGTTTCTAAGGGACTGCACAATGTGGACATCATGGAGTATAAATCTTCACTACTCTGGATCCCATGTTACCTATCTGCAGGGAAAATAAGAAGGGACTATATTGTCAACTGTCAGAGGGGGATTGAGACTTAGGCTACGTTCAGACCAGCATAGCTTACCTCGGACGTGAAAAACTGCAATTTTTTCACGTCCGAGGTGCACCCGTGTGGGGTGCGTTGTCAAGAATTCCCCATAGACTAGAGTCCATGGAGGGATGCGTGACACTCAGTAAAAAAGGACATGTCCTATTTTTTCACGGACCCTTCAGACGCTCCGTTGAAACGTGTGAACAGCTCCATTGAAGTACATGAGTCCGTGTGACAGCCGTTGTTTTAACGACCATTACACAGATTACAAATACGCTAGTCTGAATGAGCCCTAATTCTGCTCAGAGCCTGCCCCTAGCAGCACCGATTAGACTAGCAGCAGCACCAAGGGGGACACAGGGAAGCAAAAAATAAAAAAGACAAGAAAGGTATTTTTATGCTAAGAACACAGCAAATTACTTTAAAACAATTAACCATTAAACCCATTAACAACATTTCTGGACTTAGTATAAAAATCTTTCAAAATCACTTTAGCTCTTTCTTTTCCAGATCTGCCAGTTTAGAGGAAATATTTATACATTTCACACCTTATGGGAATTGAAAAGTGAAACAACTACTTTTTAACATTTATAATTATAATGTGGAATAATAATAAATAAGAGATAGCATCTTTTCCTTGGGTCTACGGATTCTATTGCAAAAACGAAATGAAATGAAGAAATGAAGCATGCAAGTGTGTAACAGCATATTAACAGTAAATGAACTACTTACCTGTTGGATATGGCTCCCTGGTACATGAACAGAACTGAACAACTTCAAATGTGAGCGAACTCTGGCAAGATCCCTCAAGGTTGCAAACATTTTATCCACTACAGCTGTAGATTTTTCCAAAGTCAGCTCAGATGAGGATTCACATCCTACAACAAAACAAGACTCCGTTATTGTCTATGCCCCCCAACTGACAAGAAAATATTTTGCAGTTAAGCATTAGTGGTGCCATTTTTTCATTATTAAGCTTTTATTAGCAAATTTTTTTATGCATAAAACACATTAAAAAGAATAAAAATAGAAAAACTAGCATAGGACACCATCAAAAGCGATAAGATGCATATACAGTATAAAACACAAAGCATATATCTAGAAATATACACAGATAGAAAAGAGAATTCAACAGTACGAAATACTATACATATATACATATACACATGTACAGTAATATCTATAATGAAGCCTTTGCGATTTGCAAGTAAACTAGTAGAAATTTGTTAAAAAGAGGGGTCAGAAATGCACAGAAGGCCTTGTATACATACAGTCTAGCTATGCAATTGATCATCCAGTCATCAGGGGAAATATTTCCATTGTTATTTTTCGTTTTATAGATGCAGTGATGGGAAATATTCCTACATCCGCTTGTACGGTAAACCACATTTGCGTTTCCACATATAAAAAAAACCATTACAAATAAATTGACTTTACAAATTGTCCTTATTTAAAATATCCTAATGCTTTGTGTGTACAGCTCCTAAACGAAACAATGTGTCTACATAGTTACGGATTATAAACAACAGGGGCGTAGCTAGGGGGGGGGCAGGCGGGGCATGTGCCCCGGGCGCAAGGGAAGGGGGGGGGGGGGCGCCGAAGAGAAGCTGATCGCTGTTGATAGGCGCCCCGTATGTTTACACAGTGGCGTTCTGACTGGGTTCTGTGACGGCCAGGAAGTGGACCAGTCCAGTCACCTGACCTCACATCAGTGACATGAGGTCAGATGACTCAGGTCAAGGGATAGGTCCACTCCCTTGCTGCAGCCTCCCAGCATCTGCCTCTACTCTGTGCTCTGCTGTTACAGCCGACGAGCAGTAGAGGAAGCTCCGCCCAGAGCCCGTCCTAACCTGTCAGCAAGGAGACATGGTGAGTGTCTGTGTGTATATGTGTGTGTAGAGTGTATACAGTGTGTGTCTCTGTCTTAGTATGTGTGTGTGTGTGTGTGTGTGTTTGAGTGTGTGAGTGTGTGTGTGTGTGTGTGTGTGTGTGTGTGTGTGTGTCTCTCTCTCTCTGTCTGTCTGTGTCTCTGCATGTGTTTGTCTCTTACATCTACTACATTATCTGTACTCAGAGAGTTATCACTGTGTCATCTGTGGTGTTACATAGGACTGCAGGTAACACTACTAGATTATCTGTACCCAGAGAGTTATCACTGTGTTATCTGTGGTGTTACATAGGACTGTAGGTAACATCTACCACATTATCTGTAATCAGAGAGTTATAACTGTGTCATCTGTGGTGTTACATAGGACTGCAGGTAACACTACTAGATTATCTGTACCCAGAGAGTTATCACTGTGTTATCTGTGGTGTTACATAGGACTGTAGGTAACATCTACCACATTATCTGTAATCAGAGAGTTATCACTGTGTTATCTGTGGTGTTACATAGGACTCCAGGTAACATCTACTACATTATCTGTGCTGTGTACATATGTGCCTGTGTGGGTATATATGGGTCTGTTTGTGAATGTGTCTTTGTGTTTGTATATTGGTGCCTTTTATGTATTTGTATATGACCCTGTCTGTGTATTTATTTGCCGGTGTGTATGTGTATATGTGTCTGTACGTCTATATATTTACCTGTATGTATATATTCCAGAATGTGTGTATGTATATTTGCCTGTATGTCTAAATATCTGTGTCTTTATGTATGTACAGTATATATGTTCCAGCGTGTCCATATATGTTTGTGTAGGGGGCGGCAATAGAGAGTCTCGCACAGGGCGCCATCAAAGCTAAGGCCGGCCCTGGCTGTCACCAACCCTAGTCAGAAGGAACTCCGCCGCTGCCTGCGCCGCATGACCTCCTTGGCTCCTCCGGTAAGTCACACCAGGCAGAGCGGAGAGTGGTAGCGGTAGGCTACCGCTCACCGCTCTGTTCACAGTGTGGCGCTAAGTACAAGGGGGGGGGGTGTGGCGCTATTTACAAGGGGAGGGGAGTGTGGCGCTATTTACAAAGGGGCAGCGGGCTGTGTGTGGCACTATCTACAAGGGGGGATGTGTGTGGCACTATCTACAAGAGAGGGGCTGTGTGTGGCGCTATCTAAAGGGGGCTGTGTGTGGCCTCTTTAATTTATTTTCTTTTAATTTAATTTTATGTTAATTACATTATAGAACTACATCGCTTGTAAAATGTAGAAATGCTTTTATACTCGAGTTACATTAAAAAAACTGTGAAAAAGAATTACACCTCATTGATTGGTAGAGAAAGCAAACATGGCGAGGGGGAAGGAGATGTCGGGAAATAAGTTTTTTGGGGGGGGGAACGCCAATCTGAATCTTTGCCCCGGGTGCAGGAGAACCTAGCTACGCCTCTGTAAACAAACCCTGAGTAGTTGGATCCTGGAGTTGTATGTAAGGGCCTGTTCACATCAGCGTTGGCTTTCCTTTCAGGGGTTCCGTCTGAGGTTCCTGTCGGGTGAACCCCTCAACGGAAAGTCAAACGGAAACCTGATATCAATGGTGATGGAAACATTGCTAATGGTTTCCGTTTGTCACAATTCCGGCAGGTTTCCGTTTTTCCGACTGAATCAATAGCGCAGTCGATTGCTAAGCTAAATTTTCCGTTTTGACTTTGCGTTGAGGGGTTTACCCAACAGAAACCTCAGACGGAAACCCCTGAACGGAAAGCCACCCTGATGTGAACAGGCCCTTCCTTCCTTATTTCCATCAGTTCTTCTCAATTGTATGTAGGTTGGAAAGAAGAAGAGGCAGAGGGAAAATTTTAGGATTAGATTGCAAACAAGGTTAATCTGTAATCTGCAAACATGGAAACACAAAGGTCTGCATAGGAACTGAATACAAAACAAGAAAAGACTTTTAATCAAGACTACTTGCAAAGTTACTTAATTTTATTTTATTTCAGCTCCAACAAAAACTGTTGCAAAACTAAACATACCTTAATAATGAAGGAGATTTAGCAGCAGAAGAAAAAAAATATATACCTTGCTTACAGTACAAGAATATGAAAATGAATATGCTTCAATGCTCTTACATGAATTTTTTTGCTTATGCTACAAACATCCTTCAGACATTTATAGCATTTTTCTTGGTATCCCTGACCAGGGCCGCCATCAGTGGGGTATTAGGGGTACTTCTGTAAGGGGCCCGGCCAAACCTAATTGAAAGGGGGGCCCAGCTTACTACACTTGGTGTGGTTTAGTGGAAGGTGGCGGGGTCACCTACAGGCTGACGCATTATGTATTATTATAAAATGGAAGTCACTTAATCTGCCCCATTAAGGCGTCATGCCCACTTCAGTTATTGTCTTCAGGTTGCTATGCGTTTTTTTAACTGATAGCACCTTGACCCATTCATTTCAATGGGGTCCATGCACACTTCCATTGTTTTGACGGTTCCGTTGTTCTGTTCAGTCAAAAGTAGAGCATGTCCTATTTTTGCCCTTTGTTCAGTGACCGTGGGCCCATTGAAGTCTATGGGTCTGTCAAAATAACGGACTGCACACTGAAGGCATCCGTGTGTCATCAGTTTTTGACGGATCCGTTGCCAAGCAACGGCTGGGCGTGCCAAAGTTCAAAAGTTACATATACATATACACTCAAGATCAGGGGTCTCAAACTCGGCAGGGTAAGTGGGCCGCATATAGAAAAAATGGGAAGTTGACAGGCCGCATTACTTTCAAATTTGATACAACATAGCAGTGCCCTCTGTGGATGCTGCCGCAGTGCCCTCTGTGGATGCTGCCGCAGTGCCCTCTGTGGATGCTGCCGCAGTGCCCTCTGTGGATGCAGCCGCAGTGCCCTCCGTGGATGCAGCCGCAGTGCCCTCCGTGGATGCTGCCGCAGTGCCCTCCGTAGATGCTGCCGCAGTGCCCTCCGTAGATGCTGCCGCAGTGCCCTCCGGAGATGCTGACACAGTAATGTCAGGGGCTTGCCCAGAGCTGGAGTCCCGGAGCAGAGCCGCTTCTAGCACATATATGGACAGAGATGTCAGGGGCAACCCCAGAGCTGCAGTCCCGGGCAGAGCGCTAGTAGGCTCTTCCTGGGACTCCAGAGGTGGTCCTGACATCACTGGGACTCCTAGTCTGGGGAATTCCACAGAGTCCCGGAGCAGAGCCTGTACTAGCGCTCTGCTCAGGACTCCTCTCTGGGGAAGACCCTGACACACTGTCCAAACATGGACACCGATGTCAGGGAATTCGACAGAGTCCCGGAGCAGAGCCGATACTAGCGCTCTGCTCGGGTCTCCGCTCTGGGGAAGACCCTGACACACTGTCCATATATGGACAGTGATGTCAGGGAATTCCACAGAGTCCCGGAGCAGAGCCTGTACTAGCGCTCTGCTCAGGATTCCGCTCTGGGGAAGACCCTGACACACTGTCCATATACGGACAGCGATGTCAGCGAATTCCACAGAGTTCCGGAGCAGAGCCGATACTAACGCTCTGCACGGGACTCCGGCTCTGGGGAAGCCCCAGACATCTCTGTTCATATGTGGACAGCGATGTCAGGGACTTCCAGAGTCTAGCGGCTCTGTGTCCCGCGGGCCGCGTGCTTGAGACCCCTACTCAAGATGGATGTGGACACACTGATCACAATGGTGCATGACCACCCAGAACTGTGGGATACGTGGGCGGAATGGTACCATGACCGGTACAAAAAGGATGCCGCATGGGAGGAGCTTTCAAAGGAGCTGTTGCAGCGTCGTTGGGAGCAAGGAACTCGTGCAAAGCGCCTGAAAATAAGTAAGTAAATACACACATTGCACTTTGCTGTAATTCATTATTTATGGCCCTGTTTTGCTCTGAAAGCTAGAGAAAACAGAGCCAAAACGATCATGTGACGTTCCTATAGGTGTTCCCTGTGTCATGTGACAAGTTCATTTTAATACCTTCCGTTTTTAAAACGGAAGACAAATGGAAGCACAACATCCGTTTAAAATGGAACAACGGAACGAACACGAAGTGAAAACGGAAAGCACACGGAAGTCATAACGGACACACGGATCCGTTTGAAACGGACGTCAAAACGGTGAAGGATGTGTGTATGAGGCCTAAGACTTCAGTCAATTAGGCAATTTTAGCTGTATATGGCCCCACATAGTAGTATGTATAATAATACGCACAATCAGATCAAGACGAAAGTGGCATTTGTTGATAATGACAAAATTACATCCCCCCCTATAATTTACGCCAGTTTTCTGGTGTGAATTATAATAAATTTGCCGAACCGCTGTGACCTGCCCACTTTTCAAAAGCCACGCCCCTGTTCTACAAAAGTGACAAGGGTGGTGTCAAAAGGCCCACTTGCAACTTTTGTATGGCATAGAATGGTTGATAAATTACACCCCCTGTGTTTATAGTATATATTTAGCTCAATCACAGTGTATGCAGCTGTTAAAGCCCTTTTACACGGACCAATTATCGGGAAAACGCTTGTTCAAAAAAATTGTGCCGGTAGGGCAGCGATCAGCAGATGATTGAGCAAACGCTCATTCATCAGCTGATTGTATGATTTTAAAAATTAAAAATATGATTTTCGGCAGAAATTCTCCCTGTGTAAGCAGGGAGACGTGCTGCCGACATGATAATAATGTATGGGGACGAGCGATCGGAGTAACAAGCGATCATTCCCTTACTAGCTCAGTGTGAAAGGAGCAAACAAGCGCCGATCAACGAGCTGTCTAGTTGATCGGCGCTCGTTTACACGGCCCAGGACAAGGCCGTGTATGAGGACCTTTACCAATGCTGTTGAGTAGTTTGTGGATTGTAGATAAAGAACAATTAAGAACACAATAGAACATTTCACGTGGCCACCTTCACTTGTAAAACTTGTCCAGCGTAGGAATGGTCTGGACTGTACATCTGCCTGCACATGGGCACATCAAAGCAAAGTACAAAATGTACAGTACTAAGTCTGGACATTACACTAGCGAAGAATTCAAATTAAACCCATAAAGTGGCTGTTAATGTAACAAGACAGGAAGATCAGTCTGAAGGAAACTTGCCTAGTGAAATGGGATTTAATAAAGCACAAGGAAAAAAAAAAAAGAATACGGAAATGATTGTTTGCAGTCTGATTTGTCACGAAATCGGCCTATAGCCCAGAACTGGCTTATAAAATCCAAGTACAAATCCTCGCTGAATTTCAGCTTCTAAAGAAATCAAAGGCCTCAACTTAAAACCCACAAGGTGATGAAAGACAACCACACCCTGTTATAAATGTCTCTTTCCAGACTATCTGGCACTGGAAGCAAGAAGAACAGAAAATGTGCTACCATAAGCCAGTAATAGCTATTATAGGATTCATATTGAAACACTGAATTCCCAAGACTGGAGGAGGGTCGCGTGAGACAGACTCGGTTTGATTGAATCAATGCCAAAACACACAGAGTTCTAGTTGGGCCTGGTAGCGTGACCTACGAAGGCAGACTCTGATTTGATTACGCTGCAGCCTATGCATGTTGAGCCAGGTGTGTGTCTTACACAATGAAACGACTTCTCAAGAATGCTCCGAGCCCTCATCGAGACACGCCGTTTTAATGCACAATGTCAATAAGCTTTGATAAAACACTAGTAACATACTCCATCAAGACTTTTCCCTTTACCTAATGTTTTTGAAATGTAAAAACTTTCATCTACATTAGGGATACAGCCTCTTATTTGTGTTAAGGGGTTGCCTTTTACCATACAAACTACGCAAGGAGATTTCTATGAGGACACAGGCAGCACAATAATCCTCCTTGGTTTTAATAAAAATCAGGATACAGGCCTGTTTAGACAGATGCAGAGTTGTTTGGGTGCATTATATTTCCGTATATCTTACTAGCTATGGAAATAAACCAAATGAGTTACTGAAGTTTGAGTCCATGTTATAAAGGCCGAGCATGTGTTTTATGACATTGTAAAATAATCAGCTAGTGACTTGTTTTAAATGGTAAGGAAATAACATGGTCGCTTACTGTAAGCTGTTCATCAGGGATGTACGTAATGAAGAGGTGGTCCTATAGCACAAAAAAAACCAACAACTTCTCCCCACCACCATTATCCATCACAGGAGACAGGATCAAGAGCACCCTCTCTTTCCCTTCCCATCCTTTGCAGGAGGGAATGCTGGCATTACCCACAGCACAGTGGCCCCTGCCTAGTTTGCTAATGTTGCAGATCTTGTAGAGAGGGGTATCTTTGTGCTGATTTATATCACTCTTTGGAAATATGAGGATCAACCTATGTTGGGTCCCTTCTTTCAAAGACATCACAGTATTATGAGGAGCTATTGTGTCTTTCAGACTTTATTTGAAAATTTCTTGGACTTCATAGTTTTTCGGAACACCTGGATATATGGCATTGTAGCGGACGTCAGCATAAGAGAACAGATTCTTGAGAAACCGGTCCTGGAACACTCATTCATTATACATCTGTGAGAGCATAAGTAAGGCCGCCCTTTTCATCTCATTACTGCCTTCCTTTCAAGATATACATCGTCAAGACTCCCGACATATAACTCAGACAGAAGGCTGCAATGTATCCCACTGTATAGGCATATAGTGGAAAACGGCACCCGAACAGCCTCCCATACATGAACAGTGATGTGAGGAGCTTCCCCAGGCAGAGTGCTTCTCATGCTCTACATGGGCACTTTGACAATGTGACGCTCCCGCCATCACTATCTAGTCAGGAGCTTCCCAATGTATATGTTTAACGTATACCTGTGACAAGTCCACATGCACAAGGTGTACTGCGAAGGCAATGTTCCATTGGGTTCCTTATGATATTCTCCCCTAAAAGTAATTCTTCTCGGGGAGAATACCTCCATGTAATGGGATATGGCATTGTAAAGGATCTGCCAGGCACAGCTTCTTTATCAACGCCCATAGGTAATCAGTCTGCACCTGCTTCTAGGTCTGTGAGACTGACTCCATCTTCCACCACTCAGGATGGCAGGCTTAGGAGTGGGAGAGCCTATCGCACCCTGGCCAGACGGAGCTAGCTCCCGCCCTCTGTCTATTTATACCTGCCTTTCCTGTTCCTCCTTGCTTGTGAATCTTCTCTGTTGGTTTCCTGGCCCTGCTGCAGCTTCTTGTACTATTTGTCCCTGCTTCGTATTGACCCTGGCTTGCTGACTACTCTCCTGCTCTGCGTTTGGTACCTCGTGCTCTCCTGGTTTGACTCGGCTTGTTCACTACTCTCCTGCTCTGCGTTTGGCACCTCGTACTCTCCTGGTTTTACTCGGCTCGTTTACTACTCTTGTTGCTCACGGTGTTGCCGTGGGCAACTGCCCCGTTTCCCTTAGGTTCTGTGTTCCCTTGTCTGTTTGTCTGTCGTGCACTTATTGAGTGTAGGGACCGTCGCCCAGTTGTACCCCGTCGCCTAGGGCGGGTCGTTGCCAGTAGACAGGGACTGAGTGGCGGGTAGATTAGGGCTCACTTTTCTGTTTCCCTACCCCCATCATTACAGGCATGGTTTTAGAGTCCCATACAACTCTATGTGTGCCCCATTACGGCTCTGAACTCCGTACAACACCAAGCCATGATACAGCTATGAACATGAGGCTGAAGAGAGGCACAGGAAGGGATGTACAATATTAGGCAGTTTATGGCCAGTCACACATGCAGAGCTGAGCTGAGTTTGTCCTATTGCACAATGTGCCGTCATATAACAATGTTGGTTTTTCACAAAACTGCAGATAAACCTATTATCACTAACAACAAAAATAATAATTGTTTCATGCTAATAATATGATTTGATGTATAAATAGATATCTCTATTGAAATCTGTAAATTATAGTTATTTCATCATCAAGCAGACTGAGTGATTATTTATGCTAGGATGGAGTGTCCCGATCTGTGGGTATGTGGACCCACTAGGCCACGCTGCCGTAGCGGGGTAGCAGCTGGCCAAACCACAGTGTACCTATTCAATATTAAGTCCGAGCACAAGGGTACCTATAATAGTCCAGACAGTAGCAACGGCTTAGGCACAGATGGGACCTTGGCAGCAGGTGATGCAAAACGTGGCAGATGACACCAGATGTGGCGTAAGTCAGAAGGCGTAGTAGACGGCACAACATGACTCAAACACTAGAGATGGCACAGGAACAAATACAGCACGGGATACAGGGTACAGGGCTCGGAAACACAGAGAAGAGGATACGACTAAGGGACCACTTGCAAGACTTGTTTGAGTAATACAAACAACGCTCAGGCAAGGAGTGAAAGGGCAGGGGCTCAGAAGCAAATTGAGCACATAGTGGATTTTGGGGCCTTCTTTTTATTAGAATATATTTTAGGCACCATGTCAGGTTTGAAGGGCTCTTGCGGTGCCAAAACAGTGGAAATCCGCCAAAAGTGACCCCATTTGGGAAACTACGCCCCTCAAGGCAATTATCTAGAGGTATAGTTAGAATTTTTACACCCCCCCCCCCCCCAGGTTTATTGCAGAAATTATTGGAAGTAGGCTGTGAAAATGAAAATCTAAATTTTGTCAAAGAAAATGTTGGTTTAGCAAATTTTTTTCTCATTTCCACAAGGACTAAAGGGGAAAAAGCACCACAACATTTGTAAAGCAATTTCTCCCGAGTAAAACTGTACCCCACATGTGGTCATAAACTGCTGTTTGGGCACTCGGCAGGGCTTAGAAGTGAAAGAGCGCCATTTGGCTTTTGGTGCTCAAATTTAGCAGGAATGGTTTGCGGAGGCCATGTGGCATTTGCAAAGTCCCTGAGGGGACAAAACAGTGAAAACCCCCCACAAGTGACCCCATTTAGAAAACTACACCCCTTGGGAAATTCATCTAGGGGTGTAGTGAGCATGTTAACCCCGCAAGTGTTTTGCAGAAATTAGTGTGCACTCTATGTTGCCACCATAACAAGACCGCTCTCTAATTATTTTGTTGTGCTTCCCGGTTTTAGAATCACCCTACATGTGGCACTAATCTTTTGCCTGGACATTCGACAAGGCTCAGGAGTGAAAGAGCACCATGCGAAATTGAGGCCTAATTTGGCGATTTACAAAGTATTGGTTCACAATTGCAGGGCTCTGATGTGAAATAATAAAAAAAAACCCTGAGAAGTGACCTCATTTTGTAAACTACACCTCTCAAAGCATTTATTAAGGGGTGTAGTGAGCATTTTCACCCCACAGGTCTTTTCCATAAATGATTGCGCTGCGGATGGTGCGAAGTAAAAATTTATATTTTTCCCTAGATATGCCATTTCAGTGGCAAATATTTTGTGCCCAGCTTGTGCCACTGGAGACACACACCCCAAAAATTGTTAAGAGGGTTCTCCGGGTATGGCAATGCCATATATGTGGAAGTAAACTGCTGTTTGTGCATGCTGTAGGGTTCAGAGAGGAGGGAGCACCAGTTGGATTTTGACGTTTTGAAATGTATTTAACTTTTTATGTTTTACAACTTTTTGCACAATAAAATTACTTTTGTAAAAAGAATGTATTTTTTTGTGTCGCCATGTTGTGAGAACCATAACGTTTTCATTTTTTCGTCAAAGGAGCTGTATGAGGACTTGTTTTATGCGAGACAAGCTATAGTTTTTATAGGTACCATTTTTGGATACATGCAACTTTTTGATCACTTTTTATTACAATATTTGTAGGGCAAAATGACCAAAAAAAAAAAATTCTGTTAGAGTTTTTTATGGTTTTTTTTTTACGTCGTTTACCGCGTGGAATAAATAACATAATATTGTTATAGTTCAGGCCGTTACGTTCGCGGTGATACCAAATATGTATGGTTTATTTATTTTTTTCAATAATAAAGGACTTGATAAGGGAAAAGGGCGATTGTATTTTATTTTATTACTTAAAATATTTATTATATGTTTTAAAACTTTTTTTTTTTTACACACTTTTTTTTAAGTCCCACTAGGGGATTTGAAGGTGCAACTGTCTGATATATATTTTTTTATATATTGCACTACCTATGTAGTGCAATATATTAGATCTGTCAGTTATTCACTGACAGAAAGCTGATTAGGCTTCGCCTCCCGGGGGGCCTAATCGGCTTCCGTAAAGGCAGAGCAGGAGGCCATTGTTAGGCCTCCTGTTGCCATAGCAGCAGACGGCAGCCATGATTGCGTAGCAGGGCTGCCGATCTGCTAGCAACCTTTAAGATACAGCGATCGCTTTCAATCGCTGCAACCAAGGCGTTAATGCCAGGGATCGGAGCTAGCTCCGGTTCCTGCCGTTACAGGTGGATGTCAGCTGTAACATACAGCTAACATCCACCGCTGATGACGCCAGCTCAGCATCTGAGCCGCCTCCATCTTGCCGTCGGTTACGGAAGCCTTTCAGGCCCTGTCTCCGGGCGGGACCTGAACGGCTTCCGTGCTAGGCAGACCGGGAGGCCAGTATTAGGCCTCCGGTTGCCATTGCAGCCACCGGAACCCCGGCAATTTCATTGCTGGGGTGCCGATGTGCTGCAAACACCTTAAATGCAGCGATCGCTTTTGACTGCAGCATTTAAGGGGTTAATGGTGGGGATCAAAGCTAATTTTGGTCCCCGCCATTACAGCTGTAATACACCGCTGACATTCGGCGATTATGGCACCAATTCAGCTTCTGAGCCGGTGCCATCCATTTGTCGTATGGATACAGCAAAATGCGGAAAGCACTATCTTCCCATGACGTATCCATACGACAAATGTCGGGAAGGGGTTAAGCAAATCTTCCTGCAAGCAAAATTGTCATGCAGGATGCACCCAGGGCTGTCATCAGGGGAGTACAGGTGCTACTGCCGTCAGGGGCCCGGCAACAAACTTTTAAACATAGAAGGGCCCATCTGCTGCCCAAATGCCATGTTGTCCATATAATTTAAATTTAATGAAAGGAACAGGCATCAATAATTTCACAGGGCCCATTCTTCAACAAAGTAAAATTTTACAGTCCCCAAGTACCATGTGGCAGTGTCTGCCCCTTCCCCTATTTCTTCACAGCGGCTTGACATGCATGCCATGTGTAGGGAGTCCGAGACTATTCTTAGGCAGACCACAGCATAGGGAATTCTCTCCCCCCATTCTGCAGCAACAAAAGGTCTGGAAGCACCAGTAGCAGAGAGGTCCTTCCTTCACAGAGTCCCTATCACCTACTGTCCTGCCACAGAGGTCCTACCACTATGCATCCCCCCCTGCCCGTGACAATTTGTCCCCCAGCCTTCCCTCACAGAGCTCCTGCCACATTGTGTCCCTCCGTCCCCCACAGGGCTTCTGGCACTCTGATTAACCTCCTGCACCCTCCCGCCAAAAAGCACTGCCACCTTGTGTTTTTGACCACCCAGGGGGCCACAAACACTATATAAGGCCTTAATATCCTGATAGTATTTTTACTTTATTTATCCACTTTTTGTTCCCCAAATAAGTTTATTGGATGACCAATGTGCTAGACCCTCTCCAAACCCTCAGTTTACTGCACATATTCCATAGTTTCTATATTTCCAGTTTACATATGTTACTCTGGTTGTTAGTCAGTTTACATGGTCCATCATTTCTTCAATGAAATACATGTAATGTTTGATTCTATTTGATAAAGCCACAACTAGCTGGGAAGTGTCAGACATTATTTCCAGATTGCTTACTTTGCGTTATGTAGCGGCACACAGCTCTCCTGAGAGTATTTTAATCCTTATCATTGTAGTGGAGTTTCACTGTTCGAAGTTTATCAGTGGGAACATTTCAATGTATGTCACTCATTGTACTTATCTCATATGTCATTATTAGCTTTAACTGACTTATAACTAGAGGTATGAGGCAATGTTATCATAGGTAGAAAGAGGAAAAAAATACACAATCGTACTCCACAGGGTCTTGCACATGAATTCTGAGAATTCCATTCCTGAATACAGAAAACCCAAACTCTTTTATTCTTTTTCTTGTATTATTAGGTTTTTTTTCCATTGTGTTCAATGGAAAGAATTTCTTTTTTAGATGTGTTCTCCCAGCTTAGTGTTGGGATTAAACATGAAAGTTTTAAAATTATTGCTTTGTATGTGCAAAAATAATCACAAATTAACTTGGCAAAATCCAAACATTGCAAAATAGAGAGAGAATATGAGAAATCCCTGTCCATGTGTCCTATTAGGACATAAAGACTTCACAGGGTGGATGGTGGAAGCCCTGGAACAGTCGCTTTACTATTAGCAACCATTAAGTGTCTGTTTACATCAGCGTTTGGTTTCTGTTCATCGGTTCCGTTCAACCTTTTTGTCGGAGGAACCGATGAACGGAATGCCGAACGGAAACTATAGCTTCCGTTTGAATTACCATTTCAATGGTAATGCTTCCGTTACAGTTGGTTTCCGTTTGTTTCCGTTCTGTAAAGTTTGTTTTTTTCACGGAAACAATAACGTAAATGACTATGCTATTGTATCCGTGAAAAAAAATAGATAAGATAGAGAAATAGATAATAGATAGACAGATAGATGGATAATAGATAGACAGACAAATAGATATAGTAACAAGCGCTCGTCCCTATACTAGCTCCTTTTGAAAGGAGCAAACTGGCGCTGATCAGTACTCGTTTACACGGCCCACATCAGGCTGTTTAAGACCACCCTAAATCACTAAACCATCAGACATGAGTGACAGACCGTTGAAATCAGCATGTTGGTCACTATTTTATGATGCCCTCAGAGAGGGCAGCATATAGGCTGTGACAGGTTCCCTTTAATTTTGAATAAATATATTGAAATCGGTCAATCATCAACTGAAAAAAGAAATGATCATACCTGTTAGGAAAAATGAGACAATGGCAAATTTGTCATTATCAGTTATTCAATCCATCACCCATTGACCTCACTCAATGATGCAAATAAATAAATTGGAACATGGATGTTTTTTTTTTTATTCTACAGAACCTCAAAAATGTAAACTTTTTTTCGGTCCGATAAAATGAAACTGTTCATGCCAGAACTGGTGAAAACGAAAGAATTCTGGCATTAGTCCAACAGAGACGAATGGGATCAACTGAAAAATCTGTTCGGATTTTTATTTTTAAATACTTACCAGGATCACACACACAGTTTTGATGCAGTTTTTGTTGCAGTTTTTTTTTTTTCTTTTACATATACACTGAAGTGGACACAAAAGAAAAGAAATGCATCAGTCTTTTCTTTATAACTTTCCTTCCTTTTGGCTCCATTTCTAGCTTTCGCTTAAAAAAACCAGCCAAAAATGGCATCAAAACTGTATGTGTGATCCTGGTCTCAAAAAACAAAACATAACTAGAACATCAGCATGTGAACGTAGCCTAATAAACATTGAATAATACCTCATTTTAAGCTATACCATTTGGGCAAAAATTGGAAAAGAGCAAATTAAAGTCTTACTTTAAAAGCTCCGGATCTATGGCTATCTTTCTTCTGTTGCCTATTTTTTTTTTTTTAATTACATATTTTCCATGATTTCCATAGATTTCAAACAAGTTATTGGTCATTTTAACTATATCAAAATCCTAGACTGTCCAGTAAAGACTACAAATTGCAGTAATGACATATAAACAATATAGAAAACAAGGTGTCATGTACTATCTATGGCAGAAGTAGCCCCGTGAGTCAATCGAGATTGGATTTGAAAACTACTGGCCAGTCGCCCTACGATATACATCAATAGACCAAAGCTAGAAGCCGGCCACCTGATCTATGGAGAAGAGAAATGTGGCAGTAAAAGGGGTATTTCAATCTTAATAAGTGACGGTATATCGCTAGGACCTCTGAACCCCACCGATTCTAAAAATGAACGGACCACAGCACCGCTTTGCAGGGAACTGCAGAACGGCCCCATTCAAGTGAATGGGGCAGACTGCAGTTCTTTGCCCAGCCAGAAGCACCACTGTGCAGAGGAAAACTTAGAAGGGGACGCAACACTTTATAAGCACTGCGGCCCACTTGTGTGACATGCCAATGTGTTAGAGCACCCATCAACTATCTCTTAAGTGGTTCTGAGCACAAGGTGGATGGCAGGCGGCAGATGTGGAACCAGTACCACCCAGGAGGATGGCGGCAACAGCAGGACCAGCACCAGTAACACGGGAGCATCTTAGTCTAGGATTGTGGTGGAGCAGGCTTTAAGTGGGGCATCTGTGGCTAGCAAAGGCTGTAAAGGATGCATTTGAGGGTGGCACACAGAGAACCCCAGTGCCATGCTATGAAACATTGCAATCAGTAGTAAGAGAACACAATTTGTTGTCCCTTCTATTTTCTGAGAGAAAAGGCTCAGTTCCTCAGTGGTTGGTAGTGTGCTTGCCAGAAACATTTGACTACCCCTGGATCAAATCTACAAATTAAAATCAGGCAAATGTAATACCATGGAGAAAAAAAACCAAAAAACAATACCAAACAACAATGGTACAGTATAAGCAATTTAGTGTCCCAGCAGAAATCTTTCCTTTAACCCCTTAATGACCGGGCCATTTTGCACGTTAATGACCAAGGATTATTTTTTGTTTTCTCACGATCGCATTCCAAGAGTCGTAACTTTTTTTTTATTCCGTCGACATAGCCGTATAAGGGCTTGTTTTTTGCGGGACGAGTTGTATTTTGTAATTGCACCATTTTTAGATGCTTATAACATATTGATTAACTTTTATTAACTTTATTTTAGGAGAGAATTGAAAATAAGCAGCTATTCCAGCATTAATTTTCACGTTATAAATTTACGCCGTGTACTATGCAGCGTAAATAACATGTTCACTTTATTCTATGGGTCGGCACGATTACGGGGATACCAAATATGTAAAGGTTTTATATGTTTTTCCTACGTTTGCACAATAAAAACCCTTTTAGAAAAAAATTACTTGTTTTTGCATCGCCGCGTTCCAAGAGCCGTCATTTTTTTATTTTTCCGTCGATGTGGCCGTATGTGGGCTTGATTTTTGCGGGCCAATGTGTAGTTTTCATTAGTACTATTTTGGAGTACATAGGACTTATAGATTAACTTTTATTTTATTTTTTATGGGGGGAATGGGAGAAAAGAGCGAATTTTGCCGTTGTTTTTTGCGGTTTTTTTGGACGCCGTTCATCCGGCGGTTTAATTAATGTGTTAATTTTATTGGTCAAGTTGTTACGATCACGGGAATACCATATATGTGTATGTGTGATTTGTTTTGACACTTTTACTGAATAAAACCACTTTTTGGGCAAAAAAAGGAGTTTTATTTGATTTTCACTGTAATTATTATTTTTTTTTTCTACAAACTTTATTTAACTGATTGACATTTTTTTTTTTTAAGTCCCATCAGGGGACTTCACTATGCGATGTGTCGATCGCATATATAATGCTTTGGTATACTTCGTATACCAAAGCATTATTGCCTGTCAGTGTAAAACTGACAGGCAACCTGTTAGGTCATGCCTCCGGCATCGCCTAACAGGCAGATGCTGAAGGCAGACCTGGGGGTCTTTGTTAGACCCCCGGCTGTCATGGAAACCCGACGGCGACCCGCGATTTGTTTGCGGGGGCGCCGATCGGGTGACAGAGGGAGCTCCCTCCCTCTGTCAAACACATTAGATGCCGCTGTCACTATTGACAGCGGCATTTAATGGGTTAAACTGCCGGAATCGAAGCGCGCTTCGATTCCGGCAGTTGCAGCAGGAGCCAGGCTGAGTATAACAGCCGTGCTCCTGCTGCTGATCGCGTGTGTACAGTGACAGTACCCGCGCCATCACAGGACGGATATATCCGTCCTCCTGCGCGAACTAGCTGCTGCTGAGGACGGATATATCCGTCCTTCGGCGTTAAGGAGTTAAAGTGGTTGTCCAAGATTAGAAAAACATGGCTGCTTTTTTCCAAACACAGCACCACACCTATCCATGGGTTGTGTCTGGTTTAGTAGCTCTGATCCATTGAAGTGAATGGGACTTAGCTGCAATACCACACACAACATGTGGACAGGTGTGGCACTGTTTTTGGAAGAAAGTAGCCATTTTTTTTCTAATCCTGGACAACCCCTTTAAACTTCCAATCTATATTCCTGGACAACCCCCTTAAACTTCCAAACTATATAAGTAATAAAGGAGACAATAACACCAATGAATATTTGATCTCTGTGTTAAGTAGCAGGGCTAGTATGTATATGTACACTCCCGTTCAAAAGTTTGGTGTCACCCAGACAATTTTGTGTTTTCCATGAAAACTCACACTTATATTTATCAAATGAGTTGCAAAATGACTAGAAAATATAGTCAAGACATTGACAAGGTTAGAAATAATGATTTTTATTTCAAATAATAATTTTCTCCTTCAAACTTTGCTTTAGTCAAAGAATGCTCCATTTGCAGCAATTACAGCATTGCAGACCTTTGGCATTCTAGCTGTTAATTTGCTGAGGTATTCGGGAGACATTTCACGACATGCTTCCAGAAGCCCCTCCCACAAGTTGGATTGGCTTGATGGGCACTTCTTGCGTACCATACGGTCAAGCTGCTCCCACAACTGCTCTATGGGGTTGAGATCTGGTGACTGCGCTGGCCACTCCATTACAGATAGAATACCAGCTGCCTGCTTCTTCCCTAAATAGTTCTTGCATAATTTGGAGGTGTGCTTTGGGTCATTGTCCTGTTGTAGGATGAAATTGGCTCCAATCAAGCGCTGTCCATAGGGTATGGCATGGCGTTGCATAATGGAGTGATAGCCTTCTTTATTCAAAATCCCTTTTACCTTGTACAAATCTCCCACTTTACCAGCACCAAAGCAACCCCAGACCATCACATTACCTCCACCATGCTTGACAGATGGCGTCAGGCACTCTTCCAGCATCTTTTCAGTTGTTCTGCGTCTCACAAATATTCTTCTGTGTGATCCAAACACCTCAAACTTCGATTCGTCTGTCCATAACACTTTTTTCCAATCTTCCTCTGTCCAATGTCTGTGTGCTTTTGCCCATATTAATCTTTTCCTTTTATTAGCCAGTCTCAGATATGGCTTTTTCTTTGCCACTCTGCCCTGAAGGCCAGCATCCCGGAGTCGCCTCTTCACTGTAGACGTTGACACTGGCGTTTTGCGGGTACTATTTAATGAAGCTGCCAGTTGAGGACCTGTGAGGCGTCTATTTCTCAAACTAGAGACTCTAATGTACTTGTCTTGTTGCTCAGTTGTGCAGCGGGGCCTGCCACTTCTCTTTCTACTCTGGTTAGAGCCTGTGTGTGCTGTCCTCTGAAGGGAGTAGTACACACCGTTGTAGGAAATCTTCAGTTTCTTGGCAATTTCTCGCAAAGAATAGCCTTAATTTCTAAGAACAAGAATAGACTGTCAAGTTTCACATGAAAGCTCTCTTTTTGTAGCCATTTTGAGAGTTTAATCGAAACCACAAATGTAATGCTCCAGATTCTCAACTAGCTCAAAGGAAGGTCAGTTTTATAGCTCCTCTAAACAGCAAAACTGTTTACAGCGGTGCTAACATAATTGCACAAGGGTTTTCAAGTGTTTTCTAATCATCCATTAGCCTTCTAACACAGTTAGCAAACACAATGTACCATTAGAACACTGGAGTGATGGTTGCTGGAAATGGGCCTCTATACACCTATGTAGATATTGCATTAAAAACCAGACATTTGCAGCTAGAATAGTCATTTAGCACATTAACAATGTATAGAGTGTATTTCTGAATAATTTAATGTTATCTTCATTGAAAAAAAATGCTTTTCTTTCAAAAATAAGGAAATTTCTAAGTGACCCTAAACTTTTGAATAGTAGTGTATGTATATATATATATATATATATATATATATATATATATATATATAAAGCGTGACTTTATATTACTACAGCCTTCTTACTTAACTAAATGGGTTTAGACCTAACAAGTAGAATAAATAGAAATCCAGCAGTGTCTGTGTTTTAAGCCAAGAAGGGAAGTGGGGTGTTTCATTTCTTGGTGTATTTGTGTTAAGGCGAGTTAGGTTAACTGCATTATATGTATTAGAATGTGAGCTCTCCATGCTGTGCGCCTGCTGCTTGCTGTTTGGATTATAAAACATACTTATATATTCCAAGCATATTTCGGAAGTATATACCACAGCGGAAGAAACATGGTCTTGGAAAGTCTCTCTTAACTTACCGCCAACTCCACTGTTTCCCTTTCCTGCAGACGTAGTAAAAGCAAAAGGAAAAAAAAAAAAGTGAACCAAAACAGTTCTAATATTAATAAAATTTGCCTGCAGGCGTTCAGTTAAAACATTTTTTTTTTAATACGTACAGTATATCTAAAAGTATTTTACATGGCACGAACCCCTGATCCCCCCACCTGAGTCAACTTCCAGCTAAAAGTCCTACATGTCTTGAAAGGAATGAAAGGAAATTACTAACCTACCACAAAACCACATACATAAACCCAACCTTTTTTTGGGACTACAGTAACCGGTTGATAAAATTTTATAGAAAACTCTTCCAGGAAAAAGCTAAAAAAACACTTCATGTTATGGTGCCAGCAATATACATACCATGCACCATATATATCAACATCCTTCTCAGGTCATATTAGTATGATATATTTTGGCACACAAAGTATTTCCTAAAACCTGCACTGTTTGGAGTACTTGTTAGTGCAGTGTAACAAGTTTAAATGGTTAATTTCAGATGGCCATAACCCATTGCATTAACCCCTTAATGACGAGGCCTGAAAAGGCCTTAATGACCAGATACATTTTTCTGTTTTTGCCTCTCTGCATTTCAGCAGCCATAACTTTATTATTTTTTATTAATGTGGCTGTATGAGGCCATGTTTTATGTGAGAGAATTAGTATTTTTTTTTTCCGCAGTTTGGGGGGGGTATAAAAATATATTTTTACAGAGTGAATATAGGAAAAAGCGATTCTCGTCATTGTTTTTCTTGTTTATTTTTTATCCCGTTCATGTTTCACACTAAATAACCTGTTAAATTAATTCTTCAGGTTAATACGGTCGTGTAGGTACCTAATATGTGTAGGTTTTTTGTTTTTATGTAATGTAGGGGCAATAAATTATATTTTATACAAAATAATGACACTTTATTTATTTTTGTTACTTTTTTTCTTTAACCCACTTCCCGCTCCTGTACGTACTATTAGGTCATGGTAGCTGTAGCGTTCGCGCTCCATGACGGAATAGTACGTCACGGGAGGAACGGCCATTTCGGCCGTCTTCCCGACACATACAGGAGCTGTGACAGATGCTGTCTCGTACAGCAGTTGCCGCAGCTCCTATAGCGGGAACCGATCGCTGTGTCCCCACTGATTAACCCCTTAGAAGCCGCGTTCAATAACGATCGCGGCTTTTTAGGGGTTAAACCACTATCGACGACCCGCTACATGATAGCGGGCAGCGATGGTTGCGTCCGGCTATGCCATCTACGGAAGCCTAGTGGGTCCTCTAATAGACTGCACTGTGCATGTAGTGCAGTGTATTAGAAATGCGATCAGGTCCTCCTGTCCTCAAGTCCCCTAGTGGGACAAAGTAAAAAAGTGTAAAAAAGTAAAAAAAAAGTTGTGTAAAAATAAGAAAATAAAAGTTTTAAAAGTAATAAAAGTAAAAATCACCCTTTTTCCCTTATCAGTCCTTTATTATTAATAAAAATAAACTATACAAAATTAGTATCGCCGCGTCCGTAACAACCTGAACTACAAAATTATTTCGTTATTTATCCCGCGCGGTGAACGTGATAACAGAAAATAGTAATAAACCATACCAGAACCACAATTCACCTCACTTTACCTCCCAAAAAATGGAATAAAAAAATACCAAAAAGTCGAATGTACTTAAAAATGGTGCTGATCGAAACTACAGTTCGTTACACAAAAAATAAGTCCCCACACAGCTTTCTTGATGGAAAAATAAAAATGTTATGGCTCTTAGAATATGGCAACACAAAAAGTAAATGATTTTTTACAAAAAATATTTCATTGTGCAAACGCCATAAGACATAAAAAAAACTATAAACATATGGTATCGCCGTAATCGTATCGCCACGCAGAATAAAGTGAATATGCCATTTATAGTGCACAGTGAACCCTGTAAAAAAAAATAGAAGAAAAAACAATAGTAGAATTGCTGTTTTTTTAGTCACCACGCCTCTTAAAAATAGAATAAAAAAAGTCGCACGCACCCCATGAAAACTACAATGAATTACTCAAGGGGTCGAGTTTCCAAAAAAGGGTCACGTTTGGGGGGTTTCCACTGTTTTGGCACCACAATACCTCTTCAAACCGGACCTAATAAAAAGGGGGCCTCAAAATCCTCTAGGTGCTCCTTTGCTTCGGTGGCCGGTGCTTCAGTCTTTACCCCACTAGGGCCACATGCGGGATATTTCTCAAAACTGAAGAATCTGGGCAATAATTATCGAGTTGCATTTCTCTGGTAAAAGCTTCTGTTTTACAGGAAAAAAAAATGGAATAAAAAAGGATTTTCTGACAAAAAAAAAAGAAATATGTAAATTTCACCTCTACTTTATCACCACAAATGGGCTATTGCCGCACTCAGGACTAATTGGGCAACAAAATGGGGTACTTTATTTCTTGTTAAAATAAAAAAATTTGAGCCAAAACTACATATTATTGAAAAAAATTTAATTTTTTAACATTTTCAGCCCAATTAAAATAAGTTCTGTGCAAAAACTGTGGGATCTAAATGCTCACAACACCCATAAATGAATTCCTTGAGGGGGTAGTTTCCAAAATAGGGTCACTTTTGGTGGGTTTCCATTGCTTTGATACCTCTGGAGCTCTGCAAATACAACATGGTACCCGAAAACCAATCCAGCAAAATCGGGACTCCAAAGAACACATAGCGCTCCTTTCCTTCTGAGCCCTCCCATGGGCCCAAACGACAGTTTATCACCACAAATGGGCTATTGCCGCACTCAGGACTAATTGGGCAACAAAATGGAGTATTTTATTTCTTGTGAAAATAAGAAATTTTGAGCCAAAACTACGTCTTATTGGAAAAAATTTAATTTTTTTAATTTCACTGTGTGGCCAAAATGGTAACAACAACCATAAATTAATTCCTTGAGGGTTTTAAAATGGGGTTACTTTTTGGGGATTCCTACTGTTTTGGCACCTCAACACCTCTCCAAACCTGGTATGCTGTCTAAAACATATTCTAATAAAACAAGAGGCCCCAAAATGCACTAAGGGCTTCTTTGCTTCTGGGGCTTGTGTTTTAGTCCAGTAGGACACTAGAGCCACATGTGGGACATTTCTAAAAACTGCAGAATTTGAACAACACATATTTAGTGGTGTTTCTCTGGTAAAACCTTCTGTGTTACAGAAAAAAATGGAATAAAATTGAAATTCAGCAAGAAAAATTAAATTTACAAATTTAACCTCCACATTGCTTTGATTCCTGTGAAATGCCTAAAGGGTTAAAAAACGTTCTAAATGCTGTTTTGAATACTTTGAGGGGTCTAGTTTTTAAAATGGGGTGTTTTATGGGGGTTTGTAATACATAGGCCCCTCAAAGCTACTTCAGAACTGAACAGGTACCTTAAAAAAAAAGGCTTTTGAAATTTTTAAAACAATATGAGAAATGGCTGTTTATGTTCTAAGCCTTGCAACGTCCAAGAAAAATAAAAGAATGTTAAAAAAAACGATGCCAATCTAAAGTAGACATATAGTAAATGTGAACTAGTAACTATTTTGGGTGGTATAACCATCTGTTTTACAAGCAGATGCATTTAAATTCAGAAAAAATCTATTTTTTCTAAATTTTCTCAAAATTTTGACATTTTTCACAGATTAACACTGAATATATCCACCAAATTTTACCACTAACATAAAGCCCAATGTCTCACGAGAAAACAAACTCAGAATCGCTTGGATAGGTTTAAGTATTCCGAAGTTATTACCACATAAAGTGAAATATGTCAGATTTGAAAAATGGGCTCCGAGCCTTAAAGCCAAAACAAGGCTGTGTCCTTAAGGGGTTAATCCCAATAAGGGATAACTTTATTTATAACTTTATTTTTTACTTATTATGTATTAGCATACTCCTGTAAGCTAATACATTACACTGTGTAACTATGACACAGGCTGCTGTTCAGGCAGCACATAGTCTGCCCGAACAACAGGCTTACCAACAGAAAGCCCTGGGGTCCTTTCTAGGTCCCCAGTGCTGACTGCAGAGGGATTCCCTGGTCTTTGATCACGTCAACGGGTTTCCGATGACAAGATCAAAGAGGGTAGTTCTCTTTGATCATACCGCGGTCACGGACCGCGGCGATCAAGGAGTTAAACATTTGGGGTTGGAATGTTTTCCGACCCCAGCTGTGTTCAGCAGGCTGCTCTAAGATCAGGAGCTGTAAGTTACACCTGCTGCTTAGAGGATGAGCGCTCACAGGAGCGCTTATAAGCCTCTTCTACATAGACGCCAAAAGATGTCGCTGTAGACAAAGCACCTGCACCGCCTGCTGTCAAAAGACGGTGGGCGGTCGTTAAGGAGTTAATAGCTGGCCATACATTAAGGATTTGCTGAAAAACTTATAGTTTATGCTTGGTCTGTGAAGGTTGTCATACTGGGCGACAACTCCATAAGATAAAATTACAAATCACTAATCGATCTCTGCCTTGATCTGTGGCTTGGTCTGGGCTTCGATTGATGGAAGGCAGATCTGTCACTTGGCATTAACAACTTTACTTGACTGAACTCTACAACGTCCAAAAAAAATCCAACATGGTAGATCAACTTTTCTACAGCTGCCTCCGGTCAATGTTTGTCAAGCTCGTTGATGTCACGCAAAGACACAGACAGTCATCCAAAAATGTTCTAAATTGTCCTTTTTGGCCAACTAAAAACTCTAGTGTATGGTCAGTTTTAAGGTTCTTATAACAGCCATAACACTAGACCTACGTTCAGTTCAGAAGAACCATGCAGGTTCTGGGTGTTGTTGTTGTAATACAAACCCTAAAATGTGCCTATATTATAGGCGACTGAGAACTTTAGTAGGGGAGATTTATCAAAACTGGTACAAAGGAAAAGTAGTTTCCCATGACAACCAATCAGACTCCACCTCTCATTTTTCCAACACCCATTGGAAAATAAAAGCAGCAACCTGATTGTGTGCTATGAGTAATTGTACCACCTTTCCTTTACACCAGTTTTGATAAATCCCTTCACCCTTTGTTTTTTCAAATCCTCAACATTTCCAATATCTCTGCTTGTCAGTGAATGGAAACATTCCGTTATACCACTGTAGAGTCTGCAAACCAATATAAACCTAATACAGTGGGCTCCAAACAACTGTATCCATTCTAATTTACTTAACTTCAGTTAAACGTATCCAATGGGGATTAACAAAAACATACGTTTTATTTGTGTCGCATAAACAAGCTTCCGCAAAGTTTCTCAAAGATAAGTTAAATGTGATAGATTGGAGTTTGTAGACCACAGTGCTGACTCATGATTTCTGGATCAGCAACAAACAGTTTAGATCCAATGGTAAATTCTAGCTTTCCCTCTTAACTGGATAAATCACAAGAAAGAGACTGCTGATAGGAAAGTCTTATCATAGTAAAGTAATAGCTAATGTGACTATTAGTCCTATATAGCACTACACATTCCATCCCTATGTCATGCTGTGACTCTTCAGGGGCTCCGCAACATACTGTATATTTTCAACTAGAAATTTAAAATGTATCATTTTTCTCCCAGTCCTGAGCGCAGGTCAGCATAGATGAAAGCCGCTATCACGTTTAATGTATCTTTGATAAACTATATGTTCAAGCTTGTTTATGTGAAAACAATTACAAGTTTCAGTTAATCCCCAATGGATACATTGTTGGTGAAATACTTGTATCCATTCTAGACAATCCTCTTTTAGCTAAATACATAAGTAGGACAAATTCCTCTCTGTCCTGACCGTTTGTTACAATGTTTTAGAACTTTTCATTGTAAACTAATATTATTTACATGCTATTAGTATGAACCCAGTTGTGCCATAGATGATAATTCTGGAATCCATATATGAAGCTTGAAAAACATGGAAAACAACTCTCTATGCTTGCTACATGCTCGCCTAATGGTCACATGGTGGGATTACTATTTTGTACCCTCCCTGTTGAGAAGGAAGAGTGTATATACAAAAATAATTTAAAAAAAAAAATATATACACTACCGTTCAAAAGTTTAGGGTCACTTAGAAATTTCCTTATTTTTGAAAGAAAAGCACAATTTTTTTCAATGAAGATAACATTAAATTAGTCAGAAATACACTCTATACATTGTTAATGTGCTAAATGACTACTCTAGCTGCAAACGTCTGGTTTTTAATGCAATACCTACATAGGTGTATAGAGGCCCATTTCCAGCAACCATCACTCCAGTGTTCTAATAGTACATTGTGTTTGCTAACTGTGTTAGAAGGCTAATGGATGATTAGAAAACACTTGAAAACCCTTGTGCAATTATGTTAGCACCGCTGTAAACAGTTTTGCTGTTTAGAGGAGCTATAAAACTGACCTTCCTTTGAGCTAGTTGAGAATCTGGAGCATTACATTTGTGGGTTCGATTAAACTCATAAAATGGCTAGAAAAAGAGAGCTTTCATGTGAAACTCGACAGTCTATTCTTGTTCTTAGAAATGAATGCTATTCCATGCGAGAAATTGCCAAGAAATGGAAGATTTCCTACAATGTTGTGTACTACTCCCTTCAGAGGACAGCACAAACAGGCTCAAACCAGAGTAGAAAGAGAAGTGGGAGGCCCCGCTGCACAACTGAGCAACAAGACAAGTACATTAGAGTCTCTAGTTTGAGAAATAGACGCCTCACAGGTCCTCAACTGGGAGCTTCATTAAATAGTACCCGCAAAACGCCAGTGTCAACGTCTACAGTGAAGAGGCGACTCAGGGATGCTGGCTAATAAAAGGAAAATATTAATATGGGCAAAAGCACACAGACATTGGACAGAGGAAGATTGGAAAAAAGTGTTATGGACAGACGAATCGAAGTTTGAGGTGTTTGGATCACACAGAAGAACATTTGTGAGACGCAGAACAACTGAAAAGATGCTGGAAGAGTGCCTGACGCCATCTGTCAAGCATGGTGGAGGTAATGTGATGGTCTGGGGTTGCTTTGGTGCTGGTAAAGTGGGAGATTTGTACAAGGTAAAAGGGATTTTGAATAAGGAAGGCTATCACTCCATTTGGCAACGCCATGCCATACCCTGTGGACAGCGCTTGATTGGAGCCAATTTCATCCTACAACAGGACAATGACCCAAAGCACACCTCCAAATTATGCAAGAACTATTTAGGGAAGAAGCCGGCAGCTGGTATTCTATCTGTAATGGAGTGGCCAGCGCAGTCACCAGATCTCAACCCCATAGAGCTGTTGTGGGAGCAGCTTGACCGTATGGTACGCAAGAAGTGCCCATCAAGCCAATCCAACTTGTGGGAGGGGCTTCTGGAAGCATGGCGTGAAATTTCTCCCGATTACCTCAGCAAATTAACAGCTAGAATGCCAAAGGTCTCCAATGCTGTAATTGCTGTAAATGGAGCATTCTTTGACGAAAGCAAAGTTTGAAGGAGAAAATTATTATTTCAAATAAAAATCATTATGTCTAACCTTGTCAATGTCTTGACTATATTTTCTAGTCATTTTGCAACTCATTTGATAAATATAAGTGTGAGTTTTAATGGAAAACACAAAATTGTCTGGGTGACCCCAAACTTTTGAACAGTAGTGTATATATCTCTATACACACACATAATTATACTATTTATTGTTATGATCTAATGGTAAGTCCATGATTACAATGATCATGAGCTTGCAGCTCTAATTTCAGGGTTTATTTTTAATGACGTTTTGGTCTATCTGTGAACTAGGCTAATCCTGGTTCACAGATCTTGTAAATCCAAAATAAGAGAATGTCATGGCATGCAGAACGGTTGGCTTCATGCCATGTGGCTCTTAGGTTATGTTCACACACAAACTCAAAAACGTCTGAAAATATGGAGCTGTTTTCAAGGTAAAACAGCTCCTGATTTTCAGAAGTTTTTGAAGCCACTTGCGATTTTCGCTGCGTTTTTCACGGCCGTTTTTGGAGCTTTTTCAATAGTCTATGAAAAACAGCTCCAAAAACGTCCCAAGAAGTGTCCTGCACTTCTTATTCGCGTCCGTTTTTTTACGCGACCGTTTTTCAATACGGGCGCATAAAAACACGGCCCATCGGAACACAATGCCGTTTTCCCATTGAAATCAATGGGCAGATGTTTGGATGCGTTCTGCTTCCTATATTTCGGCCATTTTTCGGACGTCTACGGCCCAAAAACGGCCGAAAACACTCTGTGTGAACATACCCTCAGACTAATAGCAATGCATGTTTGTCAGGGGTAGCTCAGCTGCTGGAACATTTTGAACCTCTCAGTATAACTACAGGCCATTATTGGGATCTGTTCTGCAGTTCTTCATACTTCTAGGAATACTCGTGTCTATAGTCCTCAGCTCATCTAGAAGAGGATTTACTAGGAGCTAAATGAGATAAGACTATGCAGATGGGAATATCCAAATTCCGGATTGTAAGTGGGAACATATTGAAAACATCTGCGATAGTTTAAAAAAGGGAGTCCCAACCAAAAGGGAAGAGAGCATAGGTTGTTTGAGAATGTTTAAGATACAATGGTACACCTCAACATATTTGGGATTTCAAGGGTGGAGGGCTAACTTTCTACAATCCATATGGTGACTATTTTCTCTGTGCCACAACTATACTATATAGAAATCCTGACTTATTGAAGACCATCTTACTCCAGCGCTCAGCTATGTACAAGGATTTGCTGTGTGGGCTTTCCTTTAAAAACAAGAACAGTATTGTATATAACACCAGATCACAGGGCAGAAACCACAATATTTATGCCATTTTAAGAGGCCGTATTTCTGTCTGGAAGACTTGTTTATATAAATGTGATTCATATAGTGTGAAGACATTAGGGCCTCACGCGTCTTTGTTCACCTCCGCTGTGTACAATTCTGCTATGCACCAGACAGAGTATCAAGACATACACTGACCTGCCTCAGACCTTATAACTCTGGAGAAATAGATCCAGAAAACACAAATTAAGTTGGAAAACTGCATAAAGTATTTGGGAAAACTGGTCTCCAGAAAGTTATATACTAAGACCCTGTCCATATCTGCATCGGGGGATCCATCAAGAGCCTCTGCTGCAGATTCCGGCAAATCTGACGCAGCATGCAGCGCTACTCTTCCATGAAAAACCAGGGAACCCACTTCGGCAATCAGACCCGGACTTCGGCAATTTCTTTTTTCTGCTCCTATGACCTAATAGACCAATGGAATTGACAGCCCAGCTGTGATCCCAACCTATAAGTGCTCTTTTTTTTTTTTTTTTTTTTTAACCCTCTCAACATAAAAATTTGGTGAAAAAAAAGCCTACCACTGAGCAATCAAACAATCTTGCTTGTCCTACATCTACTTGAAACAAGACCTATTTTTACTTAAACACAAAACCCATCACAGTCCTCAAATTAAGTTGGTCCCAATTACATTATGACCTCTTCTTTCTTCTTCAGTTTCTTGTACACATGCACTAATATTAATACTAATGGGGTTCTACAGTGTAATCTAAATAGCACTAAATGTGGAATTCTGTTTTTATCAACATTCCACAGGTTAAATCTTACTGAAGATAAGCAACTACAGATTGCTCTAATCTCATGCTTTTTTAACTGGTTTCTAAATTCTGCTGGTTGTCCTTGGAAACAGACAGGCAGTGTTGTCCGACGTATGACAGCTTAGGCTTTAATCACATCTGAGTCAGGGCTCCGTTCATGGGTTCTGTCTGAGCTTTCTGTCAGGGGAGCCAATGAACAGAATCCTGACTGAAACAAATGGAAACCATAGGTTTTGAATTCAATGATGACGGATCCAATACAAATGGTTTCCGTTTGTCTCAGTTGTGCAAGGCTTCCGTCGTTTTGACTGAATGAATACCGTAGTCGACAGAAAGCTCAGACGGAACGTCAGAACGGAGCCGTGACACAGATGTGAATGAAGCCTTACTTGTGATCTCAACTTTCATAATGTACTTTTCTCTGGTAAACGGAAGAATACTGAATTTGCTTTTTGCAATTCACTTTTAGATATGAAACTGTATAATGATTAATTGGGAAGGGAAAGGAGGAATAGTGTGTGGCTATAAGAAAATATATTAAGAACATAATAAACTTTATGAAATTTGTTATGTAACATACAATTTATAAAATGTCTAATGTAAGTATAAGTATTCGTGCAGAGCACCCTTAATTCTGCACTATAAAGGGTCAAAAATGTGACCTTGTAAATGTGTTATGCCTAACTCTGTTGCCACAAACTATGATGATGACTGTTAAGCCATAATTGTTGCAACATATGTCAGACTATATCATATGCATGATAGAGAACATCTTGAATTTGTAGCCATAGACAGTATATGAAGTGGCTATGCCATCAACTGAATTAATCAATAGTGCCCACTCATAATAATTTAAGTGCCTATAAGTATACAGAAGCACCATAGATGTCAGCAAATGAGCTGACTTAATAAGGTTGCTGTCCACAGAGCCGCACTGGGCTGTGAGATCCATTCCAGTCTGCTAATGAAACCGGTGAACACTGTCCTGCTGCTCCATGCCAACACCACTGCTGGTAGACGTAAGAGCAGCGGGAGAGGACAGAGCAATTTAGCTGGATATATCAGCAGTGCCAGCCGCCGAGCCGCTCTCACTAATGTGAGTCGCTCCTGGCTGTGTAATCCACTCCTGTCTTTGTGACAGAGTGGTGGGCACTGCTCTTCTACTCCACGCTCACACCGCTCGTGATAAGTGCGGAGGTAGCGGGAGAGGGAAGTAATTGGACTAGGGATATGGGTACGATATTGTATTAGTGTATAGTAACGTTAGGCATAAAGCTTGCAACTATTATTAGACTGAATAAACCTGGACACCCGACGCGCGTTTCGCCGGCATTTCTGCCTTCTTGTAATGGTGGCAACAGCCAGATTGACAGCCCTTAAATAGGTAAAAAATGTTGCCACCCTTAGAAGAAGCCGGAAATGCCGGCGAAAATCACGTTGGGTGTCCAGTTTTAATCAGTCTAATGATAGTTCCAAGCTTTATGCCTAACATTACTATACACTAATGCAATATCGTCCCCAATCCCTAGTCCAATTACCTCCCTTTCCCACGAGTGGTGTGAGCGTGGAGTAGGAGAGCAGACCTTTCTATATTATATATGAAACTGAAAACTCACTCAACATTTCATGTATTGTACACTGTAAAATTGTTTAACAGTAAGCAATTCAAGATTAGGCTTATTAAAGTATGAAAAGTCAAGGAGCTTACTATTAAGCAGTATTTTGAAGATCTTAAACTGGAGACTATGAATGGAACTATCATTGAAATGTGTCCAGGACCTGGTAGATCAGACCGTGCTTCAGTAGAGCTGTGCGCTACCAAAGCTGCAGAGTCTGTTACAATGTATATACAATGTATATACAATAAGAACGTGAACAACGTCCGTGTGCTGCGCATGGAAATCACGTGCATGACACGGACCCATTGATTTCAATGGGGCCGTTCACACATGCGTGAGTTTTCATGCAGCAAGAGTCCGCTGCGTGAAACTCACTGCATATGCTATATTGGTTTCGTCTTCACGCACCTACGCACCCATTGAAGTCAATGGGTGCGTGAAAACCACGCACTGGACATGGATACACATGCTCTTTCTGAGCTTGGTGGTTTAAGTGGCTTGTGAACTAAGTGGAGTTCTAAAACCGGATTGTATTGCTGTACTTCTGTATTGTGTTGCTGTATTTCTGTGTTTGTGAATCTGTTTTGATTGCCAGCAAATAGAAGATAGCAAAAACTCACACAATTTAAAAAAAAAAATTTGTAAATTTTTTTTTTTTTTTTCCCTTGCAGATTCGTTCCAGCTGAGCAGTTGACGAGGGGGAAGGGGTTAACTGGACACAGGTGGTATAAATTAGTAATCAGACCTCATTTTGAGCTTGCTCTTTCTGAGCTTGGTGGTTTAAGTGGCTTGTGAACTAAGTGGAGTTCTAAAACCGGATTGTATTGCTGTACTTCTGTATTGTGTTGCTGTATTTCTGTGTTTGTGAATCTGTTTTGATTGCCAGCAAATAGAAGATAGCAAAAACTCACACAATTTAAAAAAAAAAATTTGTAAATTTTTTTTTTTTTTTTCCCTTGCAGATTCGTTCCAGCTGAGCAGTTGACGAGGGGGAAGGGGTTAACTGGACACAGGTGGTATAAATTAGTCATCAGACCTCATTTTGAGCTTGCTCTTTCTGAGCTTGGTGGTTTAAGTGGCTTGTGAACTAAGTGGAGTTCTAAAACCGGAGTTGAAAAGAGGAGTTGAAGCCCCAGTAAGTACTCTTCTTTTTCTTTGACAATTGTTCGCTGTTTTGGTGTAACTTGGATAATGGATAGCAAGATTGGAGGTTTTCTTCAGTGCACAGTTTGTCATATGTATACACGACTGGAGCCGGGGTTCCAGGGTGAATATCTCTGTGGCAGATGTGAGCATGTTGTTCACCTGGAAGCTCGTATTAGAGATCTGGAGGAGCAGAATGCAACACTGAGGAGGATAGACAATTTTGAGCGGAGCTTGCTGCTCACAGAGCATGCAGTAGTGGGTTAGAACTGGAGGGTGAAGACATGGGTGAGCAGGATCAGGTAAGTAGCTGGGTTAATGTAGTTAGGGGCAGTAGAAAGGGGTCAAAGACAAGGAAGGCCGATCCGGTTTCTGGCATTCCAAGCAAAATTGCCAGGTTGGGTGATGATGCGAGGGTGTCAGTCTCAGAAAAGGCAGCCCTAGTGGATACTGATCTCCCTAACAGCCGGGAGAACAGCCCAGCTAGTAGTCGGCGGGATGGTAATGCAGGCAAGCCAAGACAATTGATAGTTGTAGGGGATTCTATAATCAGGAAGACGGATAGAATAATTTGTCGCCAAGACCGCCTCAACCGAATGGTTTGCTGTCTCCCTGGTGCCAGGGTTCGGCATGTGGTGGAACGGGTGGACAAATTGCTGGGAGGGGCTGGTGATGATCCAGCTGTCGTGGTCCATGTCGGTACCAACGACAGAATAAATGGTAGGTGGAGGAGCCTTAAGAATAATTTTAAAGAACTAGGCTACAAGCTGAAGGGAAGGACCTCCAAGGTTGTATTCTCAGGAATACTGCCTGTGCCATGCGCATCACAGGAAAGACAGCGGGAGCTTAGGGAGTTAAATGCATGGCTGAAGTCTTGGTGTAGAGGAGAAGGATTTGGGTTCCTAGAGCACTGGGCTGACTTTTCATTGGGGTACAAACTGTATTCTGCAGATGATTTGCACCTAAATGGAAGGGGGTCCGCTGTGCTGGGGGAGAGAATTCTAGCTGGGGTGGCGGAGTATTTAAACTAGGGCTGAGGAGGGAGGTCAATGTAGAAAAAAAAGGGGTAGCCAGGTTAGAGAGGGGTCAGACTATATTGGTGGGGGGAGAAACAGAATGTGGGGAGAGGACTAGACAACAAGATAAGGAGATCCTTTCGTTACAAAACATCAGTGTAAATAAAAAGGACCGATTAATGTCAAATCACATTTCTGATAATAAAAGTGAAAAACTGACAGGCAAGTTAAAGTGTATGTTCACAAATGCCAGAAGTCTAGCAAGCAAAATGGGGGAGCTGGAGGCCTTGATACTGGAAGAAAATATAGATATAGTTGGTGTTGCTGAAACATGGCTGGACTCTTCACATGACTGGGCTGTAAATCTACAGGGTTTTACACTTTTTCGTAAAGACAGGACAAATAGGAAAGGTGGTGGTGTATGTCTGTATGTGAGAAGTGATATGAAGGCGAGTGTGAAAGAGACAATAGTGGGTGAATACTGTGAGGAGGTTGAAACCTTGTGGGTGGAACTAGAAAGGGAGGTAAACACTGAAAAAATTACTTTTGGTGTAATCTATAGACCCCCCAATATAACTGAGGAGATGGAAGGTCAGATATATAAACAGATGGAGCGGGCTGCACAGGCGGGTACTGTAGTGATAATGGGAGATTTTAATTTCCGGGATATTAATTGGTGTCATGGTTCGGCTTCAACTGCAAAGGGGAGACATTTCCTCAACCTGTTGCAGGAAAATTTTATGGGCCAGTTTGTGGAAGACCCGACTAGAGGTGAAGCTCTGTTGGATCTGGTCATTTCTAATAATGCAGATCTTGTTGGGAATGTCAATGTTCGTGAAAACCTCGGTAACAGTGATCACAATATAGTTACATTTTACCTATACTGTAAAAAACAAACGCAGGCTGGGAGGGCAAAAACATTTAATTTTAAGAAAGCCAATTTCCCCAGGATGAGGGCTGCAATTCAGGATATAGACTGGGAAGAACTAATGTCAAATAATGGAACAAATGATAAATGGGAGATTTTCAAATCTACTTTGAGTTATTATAGTGCAAAATTTATTCCTACAGGTAATAAGTATAAACGACTCAAATTAAACCCCACATGGCTTACACCTTCTGTGAAAGGGGCAATACATGACAAAAAAAGGGCATTTAAAAAATACAAATCTGAGGGTACAGCTGTAGCCTTTGTAAAATATAAAGAGCTTAATAAAATCTGTAAAAATGTAATAAAATTAGCAAAAATACAAAATGAAAGGCAGGTGGCCAAGGATAGTAAAACAAATCCTAAAAAATTCTTCAAGCATATGAATGCAAAAAAGCCAAGGTCTGAACATGTAGGACCCCTAGATAATGGTAATGGGGAGTTGATCACAGGGGATCAAGAGAAGGCAGAGTTACTAAATGGGTTCTTTAGCTCTGTATATACAACAGAAGAAAGAGCAGCTGATGTAGCCGGTGCCAGTGCTGTTAATATATCAGTTGATATACTGAATTGGATGAATGTAGAGATGGTCCAAGCTAAATTAAATAAAATAAATGTGCACAAGGCTCCGGGACCAGATGGGTTACACCCTAGAATTCTTAAAGAGCTTAGTTCAGTTATTTCTGTCCCCCTTTTCATAATATTCAGAGAATCTCTAGTGACAGGTATAGTGCCAAGGGACTGGCGCAGGGCAAATGTGGTGCCTATTTTCAAAAAGGGCTCTAGGTCTTCCCCGGGTAATTATAGACCAGTAAGCTTAACATCCATCGTGGGGAAAATGTTTGAGGGGCTATTGAGGGACTATATACAGGATTATGTGACAATAAATAGCATTATAAGTGACAGCCAGCACGGTTTTACTAAGGACAGAAGTTGTCAAACTAACCTAATCTGTTTTTATGAAGAGGTGAGCAGAAGTCTAGACAGAGGGGCCGCTGTGGATTTAGTGTTTTTGGACTTTGCAAAGGCATTTGACACTGTCCCCCATAGACGCCTAATGGGTAAATTAAGGACTATAGGTTTAGAAAATATAGTTTGTAATTGGATTGAGAATTGGCTCAAGGACCGTATCCAGAGGGTTGTGGTCAATGATTCCTTCTCTGAATGGTCCCCGGTTATAAGTGGTGTACCCCAGGGTTCAGTGCTGGGACCACTATTATTCAACTTATTTATTAATGATATAGAGGAAGGGATTAATAGCACTATTTCTATTTTTGCAGATGACACCAAGCTATGTAATATAGTTCAGACTATGGAAGATGTTCATGAATTACAGGCAGATTTAAACAAACTAAGTGTTTGGGCGTCCACTTGGCAAATGAAGTTTAATGTAGATAAATGTAAAGTTATGCATCTTGGTACCAACAACCTGCATGCATCATATGTCCTAGGGGGCGCTACACTGGCGGATTCACTTGTTGAGAAGGATCTGGGTGTACTTGTAAATCATAAACTCAATAACAGCATGCAGTGTCAATCAGCTGCTTCAAAGGCCAGCAGGATATTGTCGTGTATTAAAAGAGGCATGGACTCGCGGGACAGGGATGTAATAATGCCACTTTACAAAGCATTAGTGAGGCCTCATCTAGAATATGCAGTTCAGTTCTGGGCTCCAGTTCATAGAAAGGATGCCCTGGAGTTGGAAAAAATACAAAGAAGAGCAACGAAGCTAATAAGGGGCATGGAGAATTTAAGTTATGAGGAAAGATTGAAAGAATTAAACCTATTTAGCCTTGAAAAAAGACGACTAAGGGGGGACATGATTAACTTATATAAATATATTAATGGCACATACAAAAAATATGGTGAAATCCTGTTCCTTGTAAAACCCCCTCAAAAAACAAGGGGGCACTCCCTCCGTCTGGAGAAAAAAAGGTTCAAGCTGCAGAGGCGACAAGGCTTCTTTACAGTGAGAACTGTGAATTTATGGAATAGCCTACCGCAGGAGCTGGTCACAGCAGGGACAGTAGATGGCTTTAAAAAAGGGTTAGATAATTTCCTAGAACAAAAAAATATTAGCTCCTATGTGTAGAAATTTTTCCTTCCCTTTTCCCTTCCCTTGGTTGAACTTGATGGACATGTGTCTTTTTTCAGCCGTACTAACTATGTAACTATGTAACTATGTAACTATGTGTGCAGAGTATGATTTGCACATGAATTCAATTGAATGAAAAAAAAAGATGCGTTTTGCGAGTGCGTGAATAACTTATGCCACTCGCAAAGCACACTGATGCATAATGCTACACCCACGGACCAGATTCATGCACGTTTTTCACGCATGTGAATGTAGCCTTAGTAAGCAAGATGAGAGCCATGTAGATAAGAACTTCAGCTGGAGACTATAGCGGACAAAGATTTGTGTTGCTGCGTCAGTAGTTGTTTAGAGGACATTTTCTATTCCACATCAACTCCAGAATACTTGGTCGATTTTCATAAAGATGCCTGGGAGCTGCCTGTGAGTCTACATGTAATATGTGCAGATAGCTTGGAAAACATTTGTGAGCCTACATCTATATAGACTACAAACATAATGGTAGTTTTTCCAGGCTCAAATACCCACAATATATCTCTCAGACCGGAGCAGGTAAAACTAAATTGGGTATGATCCAACAAATACCCTAAATGACATATACAGTGAATGAAATAGGTATTTGATCCCTTGCTGTTTTTGTAAGTTTGCCCACTGTCAAAGACATGAACAGTCTAGAATTTTTAGGCTAGGTTAATTTTACCAGTGAGAGATAGATTATATAAAAAAAATAAACAGAAAATCACAGTCAAAATTATATATATTTATTTGCATTGTGCACAGAGAAATAAGTATTTGATCCCTTTGGCAAACAAGACTTAATACTTGGTGGCAAAACCCTTGTTGGCAAGCACAGCAGTCAGACGTTTTTTGTAGTTGATGATGAGGTTTGCACACATCTTAGATGGAATTTTGGCCCACTCCTCTTTGCAGATCATCTGTAAATCATTAAGATTTCGAGGCTGTCGCTTGGCAACTCGGATCTTCAGCTCCCTCCATAAGTTTTCGATGGGATTAAGGTCTGGAGACTGGCTAGACCACTGAATGACCATGATGTGCTTCTTTTTGAGCCACTCCTTTGTTGCCTTGGCTGTATGTTTCGGGTCATTGTCGTGCTGGAAGACCCAGCCACGAGCCATTTTTAATGTCCTGGTGGAGGGAAGGAGGTTGTCACTCAGGATTTGACAGTACATGGCTCCATCCATTCTCCCATTGATGCGGTGAAGTAGTCCTGTGCCCTTAGCAGAGAAACACCCCCAAAACATAATGTTTCCACCTCCATGCTTGACAGTGGGGACGGTGTTCTTTGGGTCATAGGCAGCATTTTTCTTCCTCCAAACACGGCGAGTTGAGTTAATGCCAAAGAGCTCAATTTTAGTCTCATCTGACCACAGCACCTTCTCCCAATCACACTCAGAATCATCCAGATGTTCATTTGCAAACTTCAGACGGGCCTGTACATGTGCCTTCTTGAGCAGGGGGACCTTGCGGGCACTGCAGGATTTTAATCCATTACGGCGTAATGTGTTACCAATGGTTTTCTTGGTGACTGTGGTCCCAGCTGCCTTGAGATCATTAACAAGTTCCCCCGTGTAGTTTTCGGCTGAGCTCTCACCGTCCTCAGGATCAAGGATACCCCACGAGGTGAGATTTTGCATGGAGCCCCAGATCGATGTCGATTGACAGTCATTTTGTATGTCTTCCATTTTCTTACTATTGCATCAACAGTTGTCTCCTTCTCGCCCAGCGTCTTACTTATGGTTTTGTAGCCCATTCCAGCCTTGTGTAGGTCTATGATCTTGCCCTGACATCCTTAGAAAGCTCTTTGGTCTTGCCCATGTTGTAGAGGTTAGAGTCAGACTGATTAATTGAGTCTGTGGACAGGAGTCTTTTATACAGGTGACCATTTAAGACAGCTGTCTTTAATGCAGGCACCAAGTTGATTTGGAGCGTGTAACTGGTCTGGAGGAGGCTGAACTCTTAATGGTTGGTAGGGGATCAAATACTTATTTCTCTTTGCACAATGCAAATAAATATATATAATTTTGACTATGTGATTTTCTTTTTTTTTTTATATATATATAATCTATCTCTCACTGGTTAAATTAACCTAGCCTAAAAATTCTAGACTGTTCATGTCTTTGACAGTGGGCAAACTTACAAAATCAGCAAGGGATCAAATACTTATTTCCTTCACTGTATAAAGTACAGTTAAGTTTACCGTCCATCATTCAGTTTGGAAACTCTCCCAGAAAAACGCAGTGGACAATCCGCAATCCAATGAGGATGTGGATGGTAATTCTTATCCTTGTAGTTCCACCGAGCTCCTTATCGTCTCTCTCCACATTCAAGGAACTCCTGGTAGGAAAAGGATCTTATGTCTCTAATAGATGGAAATAGGAAGACACATAGTGCAACACCCTCTGAAAAAAGATCGCTCCACGCCAAGTTTAATCCATACTCACAGAAGTAACAAGAAATAAAAGCATTAAGGTAAGTAAAAATCTTTACAATTTCTAGGCGGCACGCCAAACACTCTCGCCCTATATCTATATAGACTAGTTGAACCAGAGATATTTTCTTTTTAAAATCCACCTGTCACTTTTAGTTTTTCTAGAGATAAGGGAATCAGTGGCAATATTTGCCTCTTCAGTTTTTTTTCATATAGGTGACAGCCTCTCCCTTGGTTGTCCTTCAAATGTGTTACGTTTACACTATCTTTATAACCCAATTGGTCCGGATAAGACACGGAGTCCCAGTTCACACTTTGTATTTTGAAGCTGTTCAGACAAAATGTCTTAGGCTGGGTTCACACGACCTATTTTCAGACGTAAACGAGGCGTATTATGCCTCGTTTTACGTCTGAAAATAGGGCTGCAATACGTCGGCAAACATCTGCCCATTCATTTGAATGGGTTTTCCGACGTACTGTGCAGACAACCTGTTATTTACGCGTCGTCGTTTGACAGCTGTCAAACGACGACGCGTAAAAATACAGCCTCGTCAAAAGAAGTGCAGGACACTTCTTTGGACGTTTTTGGAGCTGTTTTCTCATAGACTCCAATGAAAACAGCTCCAAAAACGGACGTAAAAAACGCCGCGATAACGGCGCGAAAAACGCCGCGAAAAATGCGAGTTGGTCAAAAAAACGTCTGAAAAGCAGGGTCTGTTTTCCCTTGAAAACAGCTCTGGATTTTCAGACGTTTTTGGTCACTACGTGTGCACATACCCTTACATTTAGGCCCATTTCACAGTTTGAAGTAGAGCCTGCCTGCAGGGAAAAATAGGATTGTAAGCTTTATAAGTCTCCTTTTTTTTATTTATTCCTAGTTTTGGCTACAAAAAACTGGATGAAAGTGTGAACTGGGTCTAAACTGAATTTAAACTGTCTGTTTCTTAAAAAAAAAAAAGGTCACCTGCAGCCATTTCCACAACAATCTTAGGCTACGTTCACACCATGTCTGTGGTGCACATTTAGTGCTAAGGAAAGTATCCTGTCAGTAAATGTGCCAGCAGACTTTAATGGCTAAACATATATCAAAATAAAGTATTTTTGGCATACGTTTGGCCAGTACACGTCGGGTTTGTACAGTCCAAACTGTATTAGAAAGTGTAGTCAACTGCACTTTAATACAACTATAATAAATAAAAGAAAAATGTATTTTGTTAGAAAAATAACCAAAAGAAAGTTACCTCTCTGCTACTGCGTTTCAACCATTTCCAACATAAAAGCCAGTCCTGGTATGAATGCCAGTCTGAGCACAAAGCAGTAGATCACATTCACTCCCGTAGGCCTGGCATGATCTGAAAGCCGCTTTTCATCACTGTACAACCTACAACAATTCATTCCGCTGCTCCTTGCAACTATTTCAATTTAATTGTGTTAACAGCTGCATTGTGTGTAAGAGATCCTGAACGGTCATGAAGAATATGGTGGTGAAATGTATTTATCTTCAGGCTGTGGCTGGGCATTTAATTAAGCAGAAGCCCTTTTTTGCTAATCTGACTTTACTTTCCAGGATGCCTGAGTATATGCGCCTAGAAAACAGTAAACACCACCTGCTAGACCTCATGCTGCAGCAAATTTATCGGAAATTCAAGAGGATTTTGGCATTGATGCTGTAGTACATTAAAGCTACATGCATACCATAAAATAATCTTTAGGTCTTGTACACAGAAGCTATGCAAAAGTACATCAATATATTTTGCTTTCTTTCAACCTCTCAAATCCAAATCAGTTGCAAGAAAAAGCAAGTGGAATTACCTGGATTTCTACATGAATTATTTAAAAAAATGTGGTCTGATTGAGTCACAATTATAGACAAACAAAATCTAGATAAACTAATTGTGACACCCATGGCCCCAGACCGTCGGGTTTACTCACCGTCGAACAACCCGCATCTCCTCCTCAGGAGATGCCAGCGCCCACTGCCACTTCACTCTGCTGTGTCCCGTAGGGTGTGCGCGCACGCTCATGCCCGGCCTTAAAGGGCGAGCGCGCGCACCTGAACTGTATGTCAAATTAGCTCATGATCACCCTGGACTATAAGAAGGGCCCTGCCCTTTCCTTCATTGCCTAAGCATTGTTGTATTGACCATTGTTAGTTTTTGCAAATGGTCCCATAGTGTTTTCCAGTTCCCAGTGTTCCCGTACCTGCTACCTGTATCCTGTATCCCATGCTACTTGTTCATGTGCCATTGAGAGATGGGGACATGTGGTACTGTATACTGCGCCTTCTGTGTTATACCGCGCCTGGTGTCAGCCTGCTGCCTATGTCCCATCCGAACCTACCATCACTACTGTCTGACTTACCACAGGTACCCTTATTCGAACTATAGACATTGACTTGGTATCCTGTTGGTCAGCTGCTATCCCGCTACGGCTGTACGGCCCAGTGGGTCCACACACCCACCGTGACACTAATAACACATAAACAGTTGTACTGTTCATTTTTTTCATTAAGCACATTCAGTAAACATCCAGAGTCAGAGGGAGAAAAAGTAAGTGAACCCTTGAATTTAATAACTTGTAGATCCACTTTTAGCAGCAATCACCTCCACCGAACGTTTCTTGTAACTGCAAATAAGATTTGGACAATATGAGGAGGAATTTTGGATTATTCCTCCCTACAAATGAGTTTAATTTCATCAATATTTCTGGGATGCCTTACATACACAGCCCTCTTAAGGTCATGCCACAGAATCTCGATAAGGTTAAGGTCAGAACTCTGACTTGGCCATTCCAAAACACATATCTTCTTCTTTTCAGCCATTCTATAGTTGATTTACTTGTATGCTTTAGGCCATCATCTTGCTGCATCATCCAATGTCTGTTTAGCTTGAGGTCATGGACTGCTGCCCTTATATTCACCTGTAAAATACTTTGATTCACCTTTGAATTCATTGTTCGCAAGGCATCCAGGCCAAAGCATCCCCAAACCATGATGCTACCTTCGCTATGCTTCACAGCTGGGATGAGGTTTTGGCGTTGGTGTGCAGTGTTCTTTTTCCTCCAAACATAGTGTTGTACATTTGTGTTAAAAAGTTGTACTTTTGTCTCATCAGTCCACATAACATTTTACCAGAAGCGTTTTGGAACATCCAGGTGATCTCAGGGAAACTTGAGACAGGCGCAATTGATTTTTTTGGGTAGCAGCGGCTGCCTTCGTAGTGTGCTTCCATGTACACCTTTCTTGGTTAGTGTTTTTCTAATATTGGACACATGAACAGAGGTTTTTGCAGTTTCGAGTCTTCAGTAGGTCTTTTGTGGTTACCCTTGATTTCTTTCTCACCTCTTTCAGGATTGCCTGCTGAGCTCTTGGAGAGCTCTTAACAAGACACCCACTCCTAGGGAGGTTAGCAACAACCTGAATTTTTTCTACTTCTAAAAAATTTGTCTAACTGTGGATTGATATACACCCAGGTCTTGAGCCATGCTTTTGTAGCCTTCTCCAGCTTCATGCGTCTCTAGAACATGTTGACTTAAATCTTCTGAAAGAGGTTTGCCTCGAGGCATGGTTCACAACAACTAATCTTTCTCGAGAAGAACAGATTTGTCAGTAACCAGGCTTTGTGTGCCTTTATTTAATGGGTAAAGCCCCTTTGAAACCCACACTTACAATCTCATCTCCTGAATTGAAACACCTTTTGCCAATTAGCTCTTGGAGAAGTGATTAACACAGAAATTCACATTTTTCTTCTCCCTGCACTGTGGATGTTTACTCAATATGCTTAATACATGAACATTACAACTGTTTTTGTGCTATTAGTTTCCATTCTGCACCCAGGGCAAGTACTCTGGTAGCCCCTCCTAGCTATGCCCCTGGTTCTGATACAATTTTGTGTAAATTGTACATTTACCTTGTTGTTGGATTTCTGTATTAAGGCAGTAGGATTTGACCTTGGTTCCTTACACAGGTAGGTCCTTTAATCATTGTTTTCCTGAGAACAATGACCCTAGACTGAAGCTAAATTCCAAGCTTGTCATACCTTAGGAAAACACATTCAAAATGACACTGCACATTTTGTTCACATACAAACCTACTCATTTACAAACACTGAAATGTAAGGAATGTGATTATTATCAGAGAATCTACACTGGCTGCCGTTTTTTCTGATTATATTAAACTGAATTATTTGCTGTGGATGCCAGCAGAACAGTAGTGTGTGGCTGGAATTGTGTGGTTCTGGATCAATGCCAATACTGTACAGGTATTTTCCACTATAAAGTATAAGGAAACAAAATTGCTTGTATTTGTTGCATGATTTGTTCCTGTATATATATATATATATATATATATATATATATATATATATATATAAATACATATATGGAGAATAAAAACAACAAAGTATTTCATACTTATTAAATCTTTCATAATTGTCTAAAGTAGTGGAAGTGGCAATGCCAATTGCTCTGGTGGTCTAGGTTACACCGAGTACTAAAAAGAAGAGTCTAAGACTGTCCAAGTATCCAGCAATATTTTATGGTGCCACAAGGGCACTGATGTGTGATACTGAGCATGTCATCCCTTGATGCCCACTCAGCACAAGAAGACATAGCTCTGATACACATACAGTAACTGTAAAGATCCTAACAACTTTTCGCCCATCACATGACCATGGACAGAATTTTATCCACTGGAACTAAACAATGAATGTTCCTACTGAATAACAACAAGCAGAGATCTTGAAAACTGTGAGGAATTAATAGATAAAATATATTAGAAAACTGTAAAACTTTTAATAATACAAAACATAACTTTCATTTGCAGAAACTGGACGACCACTTAAGACAAACTACTGGATGTGGCTGCATTTCCTGTATGATTGCTGCAACAAACCAGAAAAAAAGGCAACGTCAAACTTTGACTACTGCTCTGAAATTTAGATTTCATCTGTAGAAATTCTGTTTAAATGATGCAAAAATGGAACAGTTCTGAAATTTTATGTGTAGCCAATTTTATGTGAAGTATCAATGAGCCTAGGAAAGTCTCAGTAACCAGAACAGTTGTATTGGCTTTTACTAAATTTAACTACTACGGTCTAAAATTGGTTGAGTACCTTTGTCAATTATTTGAATAGTATTTAGCAATCCGAATACAAGCTCTCAACAATCCCAGTAGATGTTCATATGCTAAATTTATAATAACAGACCATTGAAGCCCACCATCCAACAAGAAACTAAAGTGAAGGTTAATCTTCACATTTACAGCAATTCCCTAATATACACCTATTAGTCAAATAACAACCTTTACAAACAAGAGTGATTTGACTAATGGGGAGAGCAGATGACAGCTAATGCAGGATGTTCGCAGTGACCTTAATAATAACAGCACCACTGCTGATCAATGGGCAAGTCAGTGATGACAAGCAGACATTGTCCAAGGGCTCAAAAGTTATTTCCGCAGGTTATAAGCAATTGTAAAAGCACTGCAGGTAAATTTTCCGGTCAATCTTCTTTGCAGGTCATTAACAACCTAAAAAAAGAGCTCAGTGCAAATACGGCATTATATTGAACGGATTATATAGACGTTGTACAGGAAAAGTTAAAATGAACAAAAGATGCCAAGTCTTGAATGGTTATGGAGGAGGATGTATCTCTATATATGGAGCAGCAGGATGTGGTGGGTGCGGGTGTTACTACAGATAAGATTATTGTGGTTGGAGGCAGTCAGTGGAGCAAGAAGCGGAGAGAGTAAGATATACAGACTCATGGCATAAATTTGTATAGGATTAATTCTCAAAATGAAAAAAAGGCTACAATTACAGATAACACAAAGGATGTATAAATGTGAGGGAAAAACTATTATTTATGAGTTTCAATGCTTATATATATTTTCAAAAGTGAGTAAAATGGTTGTCTAACAAAAGACAACCTCTTTCCATAAGCTCTATTATAGCAAATTGACGGCCGTGTGGGGTTCCCCACTCGGCATCTCCCTCCATGAACCAGAATGGAGAGTCGCTAACAACTAGCGGCTCTAGTTTTGGCAGACTTGAGCTGTCCATGTGTTAAACATAACACTACATTTCAGTGTATAGCCAACAACTTCCCCAGCAGTTTGCCAGGTGTGTGAGAAGCAAGACCGACCGCGATCATTGGTTTCAATCTGAGACAACCCCTTTAAAAGAGAAATCTATACATTTATAAACTTAAATGTATGAATATCTGAGATTTATGGATAATTTACAATGTGTAAATGTTTTGATGTGTTTCTACTTAAAAAAATATCATATAAACAATTTTGAAAACAGAATTGTTAGTACAAGAATCACACAGTAAAATATTTCTCTAAATTGACAGGTGTGTTTAGGAGTAGAAAATAGACAAGAAAGTAGAGATCACTATGAATGAGGTCCACCTTTGACTTTCTTAAATGAAGTGGGAGTCTGCTCAGGTAGCAGTTGGTGAGGCCAAAACATGTACTAGTAGCCATTCTGTAACCCAAAAGATTTGTCACTACCCTTTTCCACGTAGAACAGGTGGTCAAGGGACTTTGCCAAACTGAATTAAACACATTCTACAAAATTACAACTAATGTCAAACGTACCCATAGGCTCCCATACTACCGATGTAGGCCATGAGAGTGTCCTTTTGGCCTCCATCAGGGAAAATATATATGTTGGCGATATTGTTTTTTTTAGTAGACTACACTATTCTATCCAGAGAAAAAAAGTATGTCATAGGTTTCCATTTAACAGATACGTCATTGGCATTCCAATAGCTTTTCATGACGTATATGTTAAATGGATGTTATACCCTATGGAGACCATTAAATGCAGTGTGAAAAGGGTCTTAGGCTGCATTCACACTTCTGTACAATGGCCCATGTAAACAGGATCACATCCCATCAGAGGAACCAATTAAGCATGGGTATTCCACAGGCCACAAATAAAATAATGTTTTAGTGATATGAACATCAATCAAGAAAGAAGAACCGTTGCAACATCCAATTGTATTATATTTTGGCTCGAATGTGAGCCTTCTTGAAGTTCTTTTCACAATTCATGGCAAAGTCCAAGAGATTTAAGTTACACGGTGTCATAAGCGAGACGTCCTAAATGGGAGACACTAGTCAAAAATAAAACACGTTTATGCCTAGTACAGGCCTAAGGGGGTGTTTCATGACACAGGATCCTCTCTTTGCTGTTCTGAGCAATCTCCAAAACACTTGGCCACAAAACAAAATTTGTATTGGGGTCCCCCCATAACTACCACATGTCATTGACTTGCAATTTTTTATTTTGGCTTTCTTATACTGATTGGTTCACTGCTTACCTATGAAGTTGTCCCATATGTATTTGTTAGGGAAATGAGACTGTAGGCCCCATTGGGGACTGGAGACAATGTCAGTGGAATCTATATGCAATAGGAAATAAATGCCATGTTTAGTTACATTACAGCTATGTCAATGTCCCTGCCATGTGTAACCCATCTAGTTCCAGGAGCTTACTCGGTGGCACCCATATAGTGTACTGCAGATGGAGAAAATACATATGAGAGGAGATGTAACCTTTATACAACCCACCATATTGCATTGTGTATGAATTTTCATAGCCTTGTCATACAGCACTGGCCCATGAAATGACAGCTAACATTAAGGCCTCATGCACACGACCGTAGCCATGTGCACGGCCGTGATTTTTGGCTCGGACGGCCGCAGAGTGTCGCCCACAAATCGCGGGCCGTGCACATGGCTGCGTGCATTAATTTCTATGGGCATGGACCACAAAACACGCCCGTAATAAGACATGTCCGTTCTTTTTGCGGTCCTGGCTCCTGGGCCATGCACGGACCGTGGAAACCACGGTCGTGTGCATGGGCCCATTGAAATGAATGGGACAGCAATTCACCCGCAGACTATAGGAACGTTCCTGGCAAGAAAGAAATCAGTAACTATTGTGACATGACTGTTCACAAGGTTATATTTTACCTCTACCCAGTTACTGCTATTTATAATTCCATTTGAAGATTATCCTCCATTCAAGTCAGACTTGGGCAGAGAAAACCTCCCATATAACCCATGCAGCACAGCAGCCTTTCTGCTCGGCTGTCATAAAAGCTGGACTATGTACTATAAAGAGCTCTGGTGCTATAATAGTTTTCTATTCACGAAACCATGGGGCCAAGGATAAATACAAGCTGATCCTGCATTCTCATGAACTTTCAGCCATGGCCTTCTTTGCAAAAGCATAAAATCGCAAAACGATGCCGTATCTTTTATCAGGTTTATATTGAGGTAACGAACAGAAATCACAGGATCTGTATATAGCAGCATATTTAACATTAGAGAATGTTTGGATTTTTCCAACAAAAGGAACAAAAGTCCTGAAAAGTGAACCTTGCCTCTGCTGAGGTTATTATTATTTCCATGGAATCAGATTGCGAAGAAGCGTGCTTTGTGAAGTCGCGTGCTATCTTGCCAAAAGCAGATATTAGAATGTAAATAGCTTGTGGTTATAAAGGTAGACTGTGACATTTATATAATGCTCAATTTGCATTAAAGAGGTTGTCTCATCTGGACAATCCCTGACTACAATATATTAGCTGTTCAAGGCAATATTCCATAGATTGAACAGCTGCTTGCAAGCATGCATCACCAAGCATAACGCCAAGCATTGGATGGAGTGGTGTAAAGCATGCCGCCACTGGACTCGAACAGCGGAAAGGTGTTCTGTGGAGTAAAAAAATTACCCTTCTTTATCTAGTAGTCTGACGGACGAGTCTAGGTCTGGTGAATGCCAGGAGAACGTTACCTGCCTGACTGCATTGTGCCAACTGTAATGTTTGGTGGAGGAGGGGTAATGCTATGGGGTTATTTTTCAGGGGTTGTCCTAGGTTCATTAGTTCCAGTGAAGGGAAATCTTACTGCTTCAGCATACCAAGACATGTTGGACAAGTGTATGCTTCCAACTTTGTGGGAACAGTTTGGGGAAGGCCCTTTTCTGTTCCAGCATGAATGTGCCCCAGTGCATAAAGCCAGGTCCATATAGATGTGATTATGTGAGTTTGGTGTGGAAGAACTTGACTGGCCCACACAGAGTCCTGATCTCAACCCCATCAAACACTTTTGGGATGAACTAGCCAGGCACTCTCGTTTATCTGAGGTCAGTGCCTGACCTTACAAATGCTCTGATTGAATGGTAAAAAATCCCCAGACACACTCCAAAATTTGGTAGAAATGCTTCCCAGAAAAGTGGAAGCTGTTTTAGCTTCAAAGATGGGACCAACTCCATACTAATGTCTATGGATTTATAATGGGGTGTCAAAAAAGCTACTGTAGATGTAACGTGGTATACCAATAATTTTGTCCATATAGTGTATATGGGCATATGGACAACATAAAAGATGGTCCACAACTCAGAACCCCCTCTATGAACCAGAGTAGATCACCATTAGAAAGAGTGACTCCCACTCTTGTTGCCCAATCATATGAATGGGTGCTGTGTAATGCTAAGTAAGTGGCGGCACAGAGCTTCACCCAATGATAACAGATGATTGCCATGGGTTAGAAAAGCAGCTATTAGTCAATCGCTTTCTAAAAAGGGGTCTTATGTATGTCGAGAAATCATCTCCCAAACTTACACCACCAGCTCTATGGATTAATGTGGTTCATGACCAATTCTAACCCCACTATCTGCATGGTGCATAAGAAATTGAGATTTGTCTGATCAAAGCTATATTTTTCCCAATTTTCCAGTTTTGGCGAGTCTGTGACCACTGTAGCTTCGGTTTCCTGTTCTTAGCTGACAAGTCTAGAAGACCTATAGCCTTCTGATACTTTAGTTCAACTTCTTTTAGGTTTTTTTTGTGCTGTATATTCTTCTGATGCTATCCACTAGAACACTGCTGTGAAGTTTGGTTGCGTGAGTTACTTTCACCCTCCTGTCTTGAATCAGTATTCCCATTCTTCTCATACCACCTTTATTTTCAAGAAAATTTTGACCAAAAGTACTTGCACTAACAGAATGGATTCTCTGTAAACTCTAGAGTCTCTTGTACATGAAAATCCTAGATCATTAGCCGTTTGTGAGAGTCTCAAATCCCCCTACCTAGCATTCCATGGTCAAATTCGCTCCCCTGGAAGAAGGCTTGCATGGAAACGCGCATTGGGGTGGACGCCATCCGAGGTGCAGACTATCATGGCTTGGTAACTGTTCACTTATGTATCTATTTATTTGCTCTATCAATTTGTTCCTTTTTGTAGCACGTGGCACTTTACTTCTTTGATCATATACTGCATTGTATTTTACCATTTGCATGTTGCCTTCCCTTTTATGTATTTCTTCAGACTATTTACTTCCATTGTATCTGTTACCCATTACTATTTGTTGTTTACTTCTGTATACCTCTGGATGTTATTCTTTTTTGTGCTATAGTCGTTCGTCTCATCCTGTGTGTTTTCTTATATGAATTTTTGATTACAACAAACATATATATTTTTATGGCTTGTTTTTGCACACTTTTTCTTTTTTTGTAACACCTGTCTCCCCTAGTCTGGTGTTTGGTTGAAAGAACATTTGAACCTCTAGACCATGTCTGTATACTTCTATGAATTAAGCTGCTGCCACATGATTAGCTGATTAGATATTTGCATTAACAAGCAGCTGTATAGGTGCATCATATACCTTTATATACATATGTTAGTCTACATATGTGAATGTATATGTGTGTTTATGTGTGTCAAGACCATGTGTAGATGTTAAAAACTGTCATCTCCAATAATAATACTCTGAAAATTACGGGGCCCATAAACATTAGACGAATGTCAAAAGAACTGGACGATTTCAGCTGGACCGGCGGAGTGTATAATGTGTATAATTGCATCCTGACTCCCCTGACAGCAGATGTTGGGAGAAAGAATCAGGTATGTTGGATTTGAGCCCCGGTGGCTTATTTCCCTCTCCTCATTGTGTACCAATGCACTTTCGGCCAAGCCGAGCATGCATTTGTATGGTGGGTAGGGAGTACTACCTGACAGTCGATGAGCAGTTGGCCGACCGCTATCTTAGGTGCATGGCCAATTTTAATCTCATTTCACATTATTTCTATTTGCCTGCAAACATATTTCACTAAGTGGGAAGCAATGCATTAAATGAACATACAAAAGAAAAAAAATATGTTGGCAAATCTCCAAAAAACAAAGTCTTTGGGAACGTCACGGACCAACGACTCTACTGTTTAACTAAGACTAAAGTTGCTGAGATATAAATTTTTACATAAAAGTACATCAATTCCAGTATGAGCATTTACTAATTAGCTATATCCAAGAAATACTTGTATATACTCCAGTAGCAATAAAACTATAGGCCCTTTTACACGGGCAATGATCAGGCAAACGAGCATCTAAATGAATGTTAGTTTCCGATTATTGCCCTGTGTAAACAGGACAAAGATCAGCCAATGAACGACCAAACACCCGTTCATTGGCTGATCTGCTCGCTTATGCAGCAATAAATATTATCGTTGTCGGCAGCACATCTCTCTGTGTAACAGGAAGATGTGCTGCCAACATGATGGAAATGCATGGAGACGAGCATTTGTAGTAATGATCGCTCATCCCCATACATTACTGATCATAGCTCCTTGTAAAAGGAGCAAACAAGTGCCGATTAGCGAGCTATCTCGTTGATCGGCACTCATTTTTACGGCTCATATTGGCCAATCTAAAAAAAAGGCCTTATGTAAAGTTTCATACAGGAATTAGAGGTGCATGAAGAAGGGTATCTTCGTGTCTACATGATTTGTCTACATCAATAGTCATTGAAAGGAAGGTTATATAATGCTCTATAAACTGTAGTATTTATATCCGCCAATGCCAAGATGCCTGACAAAATAATTTGCGTTGTGTATAGTCATAACGAAAGCAAAAACCCATGGTTCTGGAACCTCAACTCCACAGAATCTATTATGCTGTATTTGTTGCTCCTTTCCAGAAGACTTAGAGGAACATAACTTATGTACGTTTGCAGTAATCTGATTAAGACTAGTTTACGGCGGCTACAGTGCAGCTTGAGCTCATAACATTCTCTTGACAAATGGCCAAGAGAAAAAGCATGAGACAGCAAAAGCCTTAGAACAGCAGTGTGTAGTGTAATGTACTCTAGCAGCGATCAAAGCTGCAAGTCTAAGTGTCCCCTAGTGGGACAAGTGAAAAAAGTAAAAAAAAGAATAAAAATGGTTTAAAAAAAGTGTAAAAATAAAAGTTATAAGTTATATAAACAAGCACTGCATTTTTTTCCTATAATAAGTCTTTCATTATAGGAAAAAAATGAACACGTTAAAAAAAGTACACATATTTGGTATCCCCGCGTTCGTAACGACCCCAACTATAAAACTATAATGTTATTTTTCCCGCACACGATGAACACCCCAATCAATAAAAAACGACACCAGAATCGCTATTTTTTGGTCACCACCCCTCCCAAAATAGAGAATAAAAAGTGATCAAAAAGTCGCATGTACCCGAAAATAATACCGATAAAAACCACAACCCGTCCCGCAAAAAACATGCTCTTACACAGCTCTTTTGACTGAAAAACAAAAAAGTTACGGCTCTCAGAATATGGTGACACAAAAAATACATTATTTTATAAAAAAGTAATTTTATTGCGCAAACGCTGCAAAACATAAAAAAACCTATATACATATGGTATCGCCGTAATCGTACCGACCTGCAGAATAAAATATAATGGTCATTTATAGTGCACGGTGAACGCCGCAAAAAAATAAACTAAAAAACATTGTCAGAATTGCTTGTTTTTGGTCACCCGGCTTGCAAAAAAATGTAATAAAAAGTGATCCAAAAAATCGCATGTACCCCAAAATGGTACCAATGAAAAGTACAGATTGTCTCGCAACAAATAAGCCCTCACGCAGCTCCGGTGGTGAAAAAATAAAGAAGTTCTGGCTCCCAGGAATATGGCGATGCAAAATGTGCAGTGTTTTCTAAAAGTGGATAAGATCCGACACCATTTATCAGTGCGACACCGGCCACATATCTATGAATTATTATTTCTTTACCGCATTTTTATACCCTCTTATTATGCCCTGATGTTCTCTGCACAGATTACATATACCCCCACATTATAAACTGAAATACCAGCGAAACCCAAAACAGAAAAACTACCAAGCAAAATCTGCGCTCCAAAAGCAAAATGGCGTCCCTCCCTTCTGAGCCCTGCAGCGTGCCCAAACAGCAGTTTGCGCCCACATATATGGCATCGCCATACCCGGGAGAACACGCTTAAAGCTTTATGAGGTATTTGTCTTCAGGGGCACAAACTGGGCACGACATATGCACTAAAATGGCATATCAGTGGAAAATTGCAATATTCACACCATCCGCTGTGCATTAATCCCTTTGAGCACTATGACTTAATAGCACGTCATGGTGCGCGGGTTGATGTATGGAGCGGGCTCACGTGCTGAGCCCGCTCCATAAGCTGCGGGTGTCGGCTGTGTATTACAGCTGACACCCGGGACTAACGGACAGGAACAGCGATCGCGCTGTTACAGGAGTCTGTAAAAATAACAAAATACTGCAATACATTAGCATTGCAGCATATTGTACCCGCGGATCCAATGATCGCTGGTACAAGTCCCCTAAGGGGACTAATAAAATGTGTAGAAGAATTAAAGTTATTAGTAGTGAGAAAGAAAAAAGTTTAGTTAAAAAAAAAAACTTTTCCCATTTTTCTTCAAAAGTAATGCAAAAAAATAAACAGAATTGATATCGCTACGTCCGTAAAAGGCCGAACTATTACAATATACCATTATTTAACTCGCACGGTGAACACCGTAAAAAACGTAAATAATTTAAAACCACCAAAATTGCTGTAGTTTTCGTTTTTACTGCACGGCGAAAGCTGTAAAAACGAAAACCCCCAAAAATGTAATCAGATTTTCTTCCTATATTCCTATATTTTCCTATTTTTTTTCAGTTTCCCAGTACTTTTTATGGCACTTAAATGGTATCAATAGAAACTACAATTCCTCCCGCAAGAAATAAGCTCTCACATCACTCTACTGATGGAAAAATAAAAAAGTTATGGCTCTTGGAAGGCGGGTAGTGAAAAACGAAAATAAGAAAGCAAAAAATGGATCAGTCCTGAAAGGGTTAATTAATTTCTAATGAAAAAAATGTATGACTACATGTGGGGTATTTCCGTACCCGGGAGAAATTGCTTTATAAAAATTGGTTGTTTATTTCTTCTTTATCCCTTGTGAAAATGAGAAAATTGAACATTTTAGTGGAAAAAAAATGTAATATTAATTCTCTCCGCCTAATTCTAATAAATTCTGCAAAAGACCCGTGGAGTCTAAATGCTCACTATACCCCTAGAAAAATTCCTTGAGGGGTGTTTCCAAAATGGGGTAACTTGGGGGGCTTCCACTGTTTTGGTCCCTCCAAGGCGTTGCAAAGGCGGCATGGCACCGAAAAACAATCCAGCAAAATCCGTGCTCCAAAATCCAAATGGCGCTACTTCCCTTCTGAGCGCTGCCATGGGTCCAATCAGCAGTTTATTACCACATACGGGGTATTGCCGTAATCAGGAGAAAATGCTTTACAAATTTTGTGGTTCTTTTTTCCTTTATTCCTTGTAAAAATGTAACATTTCTATGCTTTTTCAGAAAAAAAGTTGATTTTCATTTTCGCTGCCTTATTCCACTAAATTCTGCAAAAAACCTGTGTGGTCAAAATGCTAACTATACCCATAGATAAATTCCTTGAGAGGTGTAGTTTCCAAAATGGGGTCACTTTTGGGGGGTTTCCCCTGTTTTGGTCTCTCCAGGGCGTTGCAAACGCGACATGGCACCGAAAACCAATCCAGCAAAATCCGTGCTCCAAAATCCAAATGGCACTCCTTCCCTTCTGAGCCCTGCTGTGGGTCCAATCAGCAGTTTATTACCACATATGGGATATTGCTGTAATCAGGAGACATTGCTTTACAAATGTTGGGGTGATTTTCTTCATTATTCCTCGTAAATATTACAAATTTCTATGCTTTTTCAGAAAAAAAGTAGATTTTCATTTTTACAGACTAATTCCAATATATTTAGCGATAAACCTGTGTGGTCAAAATGCTAACTATACCCCTAGATAAATTCCTTGATAGGTGTAGTTTCCAAAATGGGGTCACTTTTGGAGGGTTTCCCCTGTTTTGGTCCCTCCAGGGTGTTGCAAACGCGACATGGAACCGAAAACCAATCCAGCAAAATCCGTGCTCCAAAATCCAAATGGCGCTCCTTCCCTTCTGAGCCATGCTGTGGGTCCAATCAGCAGTTTATTACCACATATGGGATATTGCCGTAATCGGGAGACATTGCTTTACATATGTTGGGGTGCATTTTCTATATTATCTCTTGTAAATATTAAAAATTTCTATGTTTTTTCAGAAAAAAGTAGATTTTCATTTTTACAGACTAATTCTGATAAATGTAGCGAAAAACCTGTGCAGTCAAAATGCTAACTATACACCTAGATAAATTCCTTGAGGGGTGTAGTTTCCAAAATGGGGTAACTTTTGGGGTGTTTCCACTGTTTTGGCACCACAAGACCTCTTCAAACCTGACAAGGTGCCTAAAATATATTCTAAAAAAAAGGAGGCCACAAAATCCACTAGGTGCTCCTTTGCTTTTGAGGCCGGTGCTTCAGTCCATTATCACCCTAAGGCCACATGTGGGATATTTCTAAAAACTGCAGAATCTGGGCAATAAAATATTGAGTTGCATTTCTCTGGTAAAACCTTCTGTGGTACAAAAAAAAATGTATTAGAATTGAATTCCGGCAAAAAAAATTTAATTTGTAAATTTCACCTCTACTTTGCTTTAATTCCTATGAAACGCCTAAAGAGTTAAAACACTTTGTGAATGCTGATTCGAATACATTGAGGGTGCAGTTTTCAAAATGGGGTGACTTCTGGTGATTTTCTAATAGATAAAGCCCTCAAAGCCACCTCAGAACTGAACTGGTCCCTGAAAAAAGAGCCTTTTGAAATTTTCTTGAAAATATGAGAAATTGCTGCTAAAGTTCTAAGCCTTGTAACGTCCTAGAAGAATAAAAGGATGTTCAAAAAACGATGCAAACATAAAGTAGACATATGGGAAATGTTAACTAGTAACTATTTTGTGTGGTATTACTATCTGTTTTACAAGCAGATACGTTTAAATTGAGAAAAATGCTAATTTTTTTCTAAATTGTGGTGTTTTTCAGAAATAAATACCAAAATTATCGGCAACATTTTTTCACTAACATAAAGTACAACATGTCACGAGAAAACAATCTCAGAATCGCTTGGATAGGTAAAAGCATTCCAACGTTATTACCACATAAAGTAACACATGTCAGATTTGAAAAAATTGGCTGGGCCCTGAAGGCCAAAACAGGCTGGGTATTGAAGGGGTTAAATTTGATTTTATGTAACGTAAAAAATAAATAAATAACTTCTTAAAAAATAACAACTAAAAACTGAAAAGTTGTGAGTGCATACGGTATGTATTCTCCCCCTTTGCTATTAAAAACCTTACAGATGTAGCCGTCTTTATCTTGACTTTTAACGCATTAAATAAACAGTGGCTAGATCCCTTATCTTGACTTTTTCAATTACTTTTCAATGGCTTTTGTTGTGTGATATCACGATGCAGCGAGTTACTAGAGTCAAGTTAAAGAGGCTCTGTCACCAGATTTTGCAACCCCTATCTCCTATTGCAGCAGATCGGCGCTGCAATGTAGATAAGAGTAACGTTTTTTGTTTCTTTTTAAAACGAGCATTTTTGGCCAAGTTATGACCATTTTTATATTTATGCAAATGAGGCTTTCTAAAGTACAACTGGGCGTGTTTAAAGTAAAAGTACAACTGGGCGTGTATTGTGTGCGTACATCTGGGCGTTTTTACTTGTTTTACTAGCTGGGCGTTGTGAATGGGAGTGTATGATGCTGACGAATCAGCATCATCCACTTCTCATCGTTAACACCCAGCTTCTGGCAGTGCACAGACACAGCGTGTTCTCGAGAGATCACGCTGTGACGTCACTCACTTCCTGCCCCAGGTCCTGCATCGTGTCGGACGAGCGAGGACACATCGGCACCAGAGGCTACAGTTGATTCTGCAGCAGCATCAGCGTTTGCAGGTAAGTAGCTACATCGACTTACCTGCAAACGCCGATGCTGCTGCAGAATCAAATGTAGCCTCTGGTGCCGATGTGTCCTAGCTCGTCCGACACGATGCAGGACCTGGGGCAGGAAGTGAGTGACGTCACATCGTGATCTCTCGAGAACACGCTGTGTGTCTGTACACTGCCAGAAGCTGGGCGTTGTGAAGAGAAGTGGATGATACTTCTCGTCAGAACGCCCAGCTAGTAAAAGAAGTAAAAACGCCAAGATGTAACACACATAATACACGCCCAGTTGTACTTTAACTTTAAACACGCCCAGTTGTACTTTAGAAAGCCTAATTTGCATAAATATAAAAATGGTCATAACTTGGCCAAAAATGCTCGTTTTTTAAAAATAAAAACGTTACTCTTATCTACATTGCAGTGCCGATCTGCTGCAATAGGAGATAGGGGTTGCAAAATCTGGTGACAGAGCCTCTTTAAAGATGGCTACATCCGTATATAAGGTCTGGTTAAACCAATTAACTTCAGAAGTCACATAATTAGATGAATAACATCCCCCTGTGTTTAATCAAAGTGTCACATGATGTCAGTATAAATTCACCTGTTCTGAAAATCCTACAGTACAGACTCTACAAAACCAGTAAGCAACATGAAGACCAAGACCAAGGAACTCTCCAAACAAGTCAGAGACAAAGTTGTAGAGAAATATAGTTCAGGGCTGGGTATAAAAAAATATCCAAACTTTGAACATCCACGGAGCTCCATTAAATCCATTATAACAAAATGGAAAAATACAGCACAACTAAAAACCTGACAAGAGAAGGCCACCCACCAAAACTCACAAACCGGGCAAGGAAAGCATTAATCATAGATTCAACAAAGTCTCTAAAGATAACACAGAAGACGATCCATAGAGGAGATGGAAGTATCTGTTCATAGAACCACTATAAGCCGTACACTCCACAGAGTGGGATGTCATGGAAGAGAGGCCAAGAAGCCCACTGCTTAACCCCTTAAAGAGGCTCTGTCACCAGATTTTGCAACCCCTATCTGCTATTGCAGCAGATCGGCGCTGCAATGGAGATTACAGTAACGTTTTTATTTTTAAAAAACGAGCATTTTTGGCCAAGTTATGACCATTTTTGTAGTTATGCAAATGAGGCTTGCAAAAGTCCAAGTGGGTGTGTTTAAAAGTAAAAGTCCAAGTGGGCGTGTATTATGTGCGTACATCGGGGCGTTTTTACTACTTTTAGTAGCTGGGCGTTGTGACGAGAAGTATCATCCACTTCTCTTCCTAACGCCCAGCTTCTGCCAGATCACGCTGTGACGTCACTCACAGGTCCTGCATCGTGTCAGACGAGCGAGGACACATCGGCACCAGAGGCTTCAGTTGATTCTGCAGCAGCATCGGCGTTAGCAGGTAAGTCGATGTAGCTACTTACCTGCAAACGCTGATGCTGCTGCAGAATCAACTGTAGCCTCTGGTGCCGATGTGGCCTCGCTCGTCTGACACGATGCAGGACCTGTGAGTGACGTCACAGCGTGATCTGGCAGAAGCTGGGTGTTGTGAAGAGAAGTGGATGATACTTCTCGTCACAACGCCCAGCTAGTAAAAGTAGTAAAAACGCCCCGATGTACGCACATAATACACGCCCACTTGGACTTTTACTTTTAAACACACCCACTTGGACTTTTGCAAGCCTCATTTGCATAACTACAAAAATGGTCATAACTTGGCCAAAAATGCTCGTTTTTTTAAAATAAAAACGTTACTGTAATCTACATTGCAGCGCCTATCTGCTGCAATAGCAGATAGGGGTTGCAAAATCTGGTGACAGAGCCTCTTTAAAGGAACAGTGTCATCACAAATTTTTTTTTTAATATGTTAAAGATGTTAGTGCTTTATTAAAAACGTTTATATTTATTTGTGTGTTTGTGTTTTACTTTTTCTTATTTTTACACTTTTTCTTCTCTATGGGGGCTGCCATTTTTTGTTCCATTTCTGTATGTGTCGATTAACGACACATACAGACATGGAATACGGCAGCCACAGTCCCATAGAGACTGCGAACGGGTCCCGTCCCATCCACTTCTGTGTACGCCGTCTGTGTGGGAACTGCGCATGCGCCACTCCCACACAGTCCAACTTGAAATTGGCGCCGTCCGGCGCCATTTTCCTGTGGACCGGAAGTCGCGGCCGGACAGTATTACTACTACTTCCGGTCGCGGCTTCCGGACTTGTGCACTTGGACCAGCGGCAGCAGACGGAGCGGACGGGCCGGAGGGAGACGCGGCGGCAGGAGCAGGTAAGAGATTTCAATGTATGTTCGTGTTTGTGTACGTTTACTACTGTATGTAAACCTACTACACTGTGTGTTAGCTCAAAAAATGGCGACACACAGTGTAGGAGGTTAGACCGTTCAAACCCCTCGTTTATCCCGGCACTAGCCAGGATAAAGGAGGGGGGATGCTGAGAGCTCACTAGAGCGAGGGCTTTTTACCCAATTTTGCAATGCTGCAATTTTGGGAATAGCTCTATCTAGTGACCAGCAATGGGAAATATTATAAATTAGAATTAATTTATAATATTTCCTGACTCGTGAAAAAAATAAAAAAAATTTGAACAATGTTTAATCACCTACACACTAAATGTTTAATTAAAAAAAAAAAAACATGTTTTTCTGGCAACACATTCCCTTTAAGGACGCAGCCTAATTTTGGCCTTAAGGCTCAGAGCCCATTTTTCAAATCTGACATATTTCACTTTATGTGGTAATAACGTCGGAATGCTTAAACCTACCCAAGTGATTCTGAGACTGTTTTCTCGTGACACATTGGGCTTCATGTTCGTGGTAAAATTTGGTCGATATATTCAGAGTTTATTGGTGAAAAATTGCAAAATTTAGAGAACATTTTGAAAAAATGGAATTTTTCAGAATTTAAATGCATCTGCTTGTAAAACAGACGGTTATACCACCCAAAATAGTTACTTGCTCACATTTCCCATATGTCTACTTTAGATTGGCATAGTTTTTTGAACATTCTTTTATTTTTCTTGGACGTTACAAGGCTTAGAACATAAACAGCAATTTCTCATATTTTTAAGAAAATTTCAAAAGCCTTTTTTTTAAGGTACCTCTTGAGTTCTGAAGTGGCTTTGAGGGGCCTATGTATTAGAAACCCCCATAAAACACCCCATTTTAAAAACTAGACCCCTCAAAGTATTCAAAACAGCATTTAGAAAGTTTTTTAACCCTTCAGGCATTTCACAGGAATTAAAACAAAGTGGAGGTGAAATTTGCAAATTTCATTTTTCTTGCTCAATTTCAATTTTATTCATTTTTTTTTCTGTAACACAGAAGGTTTTACCAGAGAAACACTACTAAATATGTATTGTCCAGATTCTGCAGTTTTTAGAAATGTCCCACATGTGGCTCTACTGCGCTTGTGGAATAAAACACAAGCCCTAGAAGCAAAGAAGCACCTAGTGCATTTTGAGTCCTCTTTTTTATTAGAATATATTTTAGGCAGCATGCCAGATTTGAAGAGGTGTTGAGGTGCCAAAACAGTAGGAATCCCCCCAATAGTGACCCCATTTTGGAAACTACACCCCTCAAGGAATTCATTTATGGTTGTTGTTACCATTTTGACCGCACAGTTTTTTCACAGCACGTATTTGAATTGGGTTGTGAAATGAAAAAAATGTCATTTTTTCCAATAAAATGTCATTTGTGATCAAAATTTCTTATTTTCACAGGGAAGAAAATACTCAATTTTGTTGCCCAATTTCTCCTGAGTGCAGCAATACCCCATTTGTGGCGATAAACTGCCGTTTGGGCCCATGGGAGGCCTCAGAAGGGAAGGAGCGCTGTGTGTTCTTTGGAGTACAGATTTTGCTGGTTTGCTTTTCAGGTGCCATGTCACATTTACAGAGCCCCAGAGGTATCAAAGCAATGGAAACCCATCAGAAGTGACCCCATTTTGGAAACTACACCCCCTCAAGGAATTCATTTATGGGTAATGTGACCATTTAGACCCCATAGTTTCTTCAGTATAATGTAAGAAGCGAAGTATTGCCTCATTTATTTATTTTTTTAGGTTACAGTTCAGTTCTGAAGTTGCTTTGAGGGGCCCATATATTAGAAACCCCTATCAAACACCCCATTTTAGAAACTAGACCCCTCAATGTGTTCACAACAGCATTTAGAAAGTTTATGAACCGTTTAGGTGTTTCACAGAAATTTAGAGCAAAGTAGAGGTGAAATTTACATTTTTTTTTTGTCAGAAAATCCTCTTTATACCATTTTTTTTATAACACAAAAGGATTTATCAGAGAAACGCAACTTAACACGTATTGCCCAGATTCTGCAGTTTTGAGAAATATCCCACATGTGGCCCTAGTGCGCTAATGGACTGAAGCACCGGCCTTCGAAGCAAAGGAGCACCTAGTGGATTTTGAGGCCTCTTTTTTTATTAGGCACCATGTCCGGTTTGAAGAGGTCTTGTGGTGCCAAAACATTGGAAACCCCCCAAAATTTACCCCAATTTGGAAACTAGACACCTTGAGGAATCCATTGTAGTTTTCTTGGGGTGCATGCGGCTTTTTGATCAGTTTTTCTTCTATTTTTAGGTGGCGTGGTGACTAAAAAACAGCAATTCTACTATTGTTTTTTTATTCTATTTTTTTTACAGCGTTCACCGTGCGCTATAAATGACATTCACTTTATTCTGCGGGGCGATACGATTACGGCGATACCAGATGTTTATAGTTTTTTTTAATGTCTTATGGCGTTTGCACAATAAAATACGTTTTGTAAAAAATCATTCACTTTTTGTGTTACCTTATTCTAAGCGGCAGAACTTTTTTATTTTTCAATCAATAAAGCCGGGCGAGGACTTATTTTTTGCGTAACGAACTGTAGTTTCGATCAGTACCATTTTTCGGTACATGCGACTTTTTGATCTCTTTTTATTCCATTTTTTGGGTGGTGAAGTGACCAAACAATTGTGATTGTGGTACGGTTTATTATTATTTTCTTTTACGGCGTTCTCCGTGCGGGATAAATAACAAAATAATTTTGTAGTTCAGGCCGTTACGGACGCGGCGATACCAGTTATGTATAGTTTATTTGTTTGTTTATATATTTTTATTAATAATAAATGACTGATAAGGTAAAAAGGGGGATTTTTACTTTTAAAACTTTTATTTTCTTATTTTTAAACATCTTTTTTTAACTTTTTTTTTACTTTATTACTTTATCCCACTAGGAGACTTGAGGGCAGGAGGCCCTGATCGCAATTCTAATACACTGCACTACATGCGTAGTGCAGTGTATTAGAACTGTCAGCTACTCACTGACAGCAAGCATAGTGGGTCCTGACGTTGTCAGGACCCACTAGGCTTCCGTCGATGGCATAGCCGGACGGCATTGTTTGGTGTCCGGTTGCCATAGTCACCATCGCCGGCCGCTATCGTGTAGCAGGCCGGCGATGGCAGCTTAACCCCTAAAAAGCCGCGATCTCTATAGAACGCGGCTTTTAAGGGGTTAATCAGCGGGGACACAGCGATCGGTCCCCGCTGTAGGAGCTGTGACAGCTGCTGTACGAGACAGCAGCTGTCACAGCTCCTGTATGTGTCGGGAGGACGGCCGAAACGGCCGTTACTCCCGAGACGTACTGTTAGGTCATGGAGCGCGAACGATACAGCTGCCATGACCTAATAGTACGTCCAGGAGCGGGAAGGGGTTAAAGAAAAAGATAAGAAAACACATTTTGAGTTCACCAAATATCATGTGGCAGACTCCCCAAACACATGGAAGAAGGTTCTCTGGTCAGATGAGACTAGAAATTTAACTTTTTGGCCATCATGGGAAGCGCTATGCAGAACCAACACTTCCCATCACCCCAAGAACACCATTGCCACAGTGAAGCATGGTGGTGGCAGCATCATGCTGTGGTAACGCTTTTCATTGTTAGGGACTGGAAAACTGGTCAGGATTGAAGGAAAGATGGATGGCAGTAAATATAGGGCAATAACCTGTTTCAGGCTGCCAGAGATCTGAGACTGGGACGGAGATTCACCTTCCATAACAATGACCCTGAACATACTGCAAAAGCTACACTGGAGGGGTTTAAGGGGAAACATTTAAATGCCTTGCAATGTCCTAGTCAAAGCCCAGACCTTGATCCAATTGAGAATCTGTGGCATGACTTGAAAAGTGCTGTACACCAACACAACCGATCCAACTCCATTTTGCCTGGAAGAATTCGGGACAAATCCTGGACGTGCTAAGCTAATAGAGACATACACCAAGAGACTTGTAATTGCAGCATTAAGTGGTTCCACAAAGAATTGACTATCAGGGGGTAAATACTTATGCACATTAAAGTTCTTTGTTTTTTTGGTTTTATTGTTTGTCCCCAAAAATATTTTGCACCTTCAAAGTGTTAGGCATGTTGCGTGAATCAAAACCCCCAAAAATCCTTTTTAATTCAAAGTTGTAATGCAACAAGACAGTAAAAACACCAAGGGGTGAATACTTTTGCAAGGCATTGTATATTTCCTGGTGATTATTTTAGGGGTAAAACTCTTAACTTTCATTCCAATACAATTGCAAGTATTTGTTGTTATCATAAAAAAAACCTCAACCTAAGTTTTGTAGTGATTTACAAAGCACAAGACTTCTTGCTTCACAACACTGGAAACAATGTTTATTTCTGTGCCTTATTCTTTTCAAAAGCGAATGAACTGTGTTATAGAAACGACCTTCACGTTGACATCCAGAGTGCGTCATGTAAAAAAAATCCTTTGTTACCTATTCTGCTCAGGGAGATTGAAAAAAAACTTCTGGAAATAATTGTAGAAGGAATATAATGTATATATATTTAGTAACAAACATAGCCAGTGTTTAACAACACTGATAGGCAGAACTGTACGCGGCTATTAGACTATGTAGTAAATAACACGGATTTAATGTTTAGCCAATCAATTTAACGCCTATTAAGGTTTATGACCTATCTCAACAAAAGGTCATGAAGAATTTTGGCGGGTAAAACCAAATCTAACTTGTATACTTCCTACAATGTCTGCTGATGGTGTCTCATTTTAAAAGTGGTTCTTGACATGTTGCTTTAACATCCCTATGCATTAAACCTATCCTTTTATAAAGAACAACGGTCTCCTTGACATGGCAAAGATACCCATGGTAAACAGCAAATAGGGCGATTGTACTTCTAAGGATCATTCTCTACTTTGACTGAAATATGTCTTTCTATATATCATAGGTATGACTTCCTCATGTTCTAAATGACCTTTAACCCCTTAGTGACCAAGCTTGTTTGGACCTTAATGACCAAGCCAAATTTGTCAAATCTGGTATGTGTGACTTTATCAGAGAATAACTCTGTGAAAGTTTTGAATATCCAAGTAATTCTGACATTGTTTTTTCGTCACATGTTGTACTTTATTTTAGTGGTAAAAGTAGACTGATACGATTTGCGGAAATAACTTAAAAAATAGAAAAATTGAAGAAATTTTGTAAAAATTATCATTTTTCCCTATTTTTAACTGCAATATGTCACATATGTACACACATACTGTACAATTTTTTTTATTAAATATATATTTCCATCTCTTTACTCTATTTTGGCAGCACTTTTGAAAAAAAAAAAACTTACAAGTTAAGTAATAATTTTATAAATTTTGTAGTACATTTTGTTTTCCTGCACCAAGCCAGGTTTTCATAGGCTCATAGGTGTCAGAATGGTGGAAACCCCCACAAGTGACCCCATTTTGAAAACTAGACCCCTTAAGGTATTTATTAAGGGGTGTTGTAAGTATTTTGACCCCACAGTTTTTTTGTAAGAATTCATGCAAAGCAGGCATAAAAAAATATAATTTAACTTTTTTCATAAAAGTATCACTTTGAAGACCGATTTCTTTGTAAAGCGACCATGAGAATGAAGAAACACACCCAAAAATCTATCACCCTGTTTCTCCTGTTTTCAAAAATGCCCCCATTGTGACCCTAATGCGTTGCCTGGACACACGACAGGGCCCGAAAGGGAGGGAGCACCCGGAGGCTTTCAGGACTCATATTTTGCTTGAAAATGTTTTAGGCCCCACTGTACATTTTGAGAGGTTTTGAACTACCAGAACGATAGAAACTCCCCATAAACGACCCCATTTAGAAAACTAGACCCCTTAAGGTATTTATCTAGGGGTGTAGTGAGTATTTTGACCCCACAGTTTTTTGCTAAATTTAATGCATAGCAGGTGAAAAAAAATAAAAAATCACTTTTTTCATAAAAGTATCACTTTGAAGACCGATTTCTGTGTAAAGCGACCATAAGAATGAAGAAACACACCCCAAAATCTATCACCCTGTTTCTCCTGTTTTCAAAAATGCCCCCATTGTGACTCTAATGCATTGCCTGGACACACAGCAGGGCTTGAAAGGAAGGGAGCACCCAGAGGCTTTCAGGACTCATATTTTGCTTGAAAATGTTTTAGGCCCCACTGTACATTTGGAGAGGTTTTGAACTACCAGAACGATAGAAACTCCCCATAAACGACGCCATTTAGAAAACTAGACCCCTTAAAGGGATCCCGTCATCAACATCTTACCTGTTAAACTCGCCTGACCCCTCAATGGCCGCAGCTGTCCAGAGTGCGTTCCTGTTCTCTTCTTTCCTGAAGTCCTCCTCTGTCTGTAAATATCGTCGTTTAAACTCTTCCCGCCTTTTATGGTAATTATTTTTCCCTCTGGGATGCAGCTTCTTAACCCCGCCCACCGTTGCCACCTGTCTGGCCCTGACTGGCTAAGGAGCTGTCAATCAAAAAGAAGGAGGTGGAGTCCACTCTGAGATGCTGGAGGAATGAAAACCTGACTCTTTTCAGATGAAGATTTGACTCTTTTCTGCTCATTTGCATATGGCTTGGGACCACTGAAAAACGGAATACTAAAGCTACAGAGCTTACTTAGAACATATTTATAGCTTAGATGACAATGATTTTTCACCCACTTTCACCAGGTATTGCTGGCTTTATAGCTAAAATGCTGGTGACAGGTTCCCTTTAAGGTATTTATCTAGGGGTGTAGTGAGTATTTTGACCCCACAGTTTTTTGCTAAATTTAATGCATAGCAGGTGAAAAAAAATAAAAATTCACTTTTTTAATAAAAGTATCACTTTGAAGACCGATTTCTGTGTAAAGCGACTATAAGAATGAAGAAACACACGCCAAAATCTATCACCCTGTTTCTCCTGTTTTCAAAAATGCCCCCATTGTGACCCTAATGTGTTGCCTGGACACACAGCAGGGCCCGAAAGAAAGGGAGCACCCGGAGGCTTTCAGGACTCCTATTTTGCTTGAAAATGTTTTAGGCCCCACTGTACATTTGGAGAGGTTTTGAACTACCAGAACGATAGAAACTCCCCATAAACGACCCCATTTAGAAAACTAGACCCCTTAAGGTATTTATCTAGGGGCGTAGTGAGTATTTTGACGCCACCGTTTTTTGCTAAATTTAATGCATAGCTGGTGAAATAAAAAAAATAAATCACTTTTTATATAAAAGTATCACTTTGAAGACCGATTTCTTTGTAAAGCGAACATGAAAATGAAGAAACACACCCCAAAATCTATCACCCCGTTTCTCCTGTTTTCAAAAATACTCTCATTGTTGCCCCAATCTGCTTATTAGACGTGTGGCTGGGCCAAAAAGAGAGGGAGCACCCTTTGGCTTTCAGGGCACAATTGAATAAATTCTAGGCCCCATATCATGCATTTAGAGGCATTGAGCTGCCTGAACAAAAAAAAAACACGCAGAAATGACCCCATTTTAAAAACGAAACCCCTAAAGGTATTCATCTAGTGGTGTAGTGGGCATGCGGACCAAAAATTTTTTAAAGGAGGAAATAATGGGTATCATTTCAGACACTATGGGTATATAATGTTTTCTTCAAGCTTTTATTACGTTTCCACATGAAATAGAGGAGATGTGGTAGAAGGTTATTTTGTTAGAAATATGCCACATTAATAAATTTGTGCGGCACAGAATAGAAGTGAAGCCGTGTATTCATAACGGATACATGTCGCTATAGACGTATTTGCCTGTACTTATGACTATGTCTTGCTGAAGAAGCAGTTGGTGCCATTATGATGTCATTGTGGACAGAATTCTGTCCTAATATAAAATCAGTCAGAGAGGAAAAAATAAACTGTACTGGAGTGACGGGCAATATCTTCAAACAAATGGAGGAAAATGTATCCAACTATGTTGCAAACTCGAGTCTGTTCACTAGATAGAAGAACACCTGCAGGGCTGTCATGACAAGGATTTTTTTTTTCAGTGACTGGTTGTACAACGTCTCTTTAGCTCCATCAATCCTTATGAGGGACGAATGTGCCAAGTGACACGGTACACCATAACAGACCCCTGCCCGGCAAGGTAGGAACCGCTATGTGCACAAAACAACCAATCACCTACAGAATATATAAAAGGACAAACCATCTATAGGAACAGTAAAGGATCACTAATCCCCAAAATGATGTCAGTATTTCCAGAAGAACCGTAACAAAGCCCATGGTGTATTGATAAGGAACAGCTCAATTATTAGAGATCCTCCAAATAAAAAAAAAGATCATGCCCGTATCACGGTACAGAATTAGGAATGTAACAGCTGTATGTGGCAGGACATAGTCATAAGAACAGTCAAAATAAAAAAATTGTGGATGTGGGATTTTGTACTGGACAATTAATTCCAGCACTTGATCACCCACAAATAAATAAAAAAAATCATAAGGGGTAAAATTTGTTTCACGGTCTGAAAAAAATGTGCTCTACAACCTCTCCCACAAGAAATAATCCCTACTTGGAAAGCCCACGAACTAAAAAGAAAATATAAAGAAATTGACTCCCTAAAAAGGCCCCCAACCCATTATTTTTTTTTGTATTAAATTCTAGTAATTTGCAACCGTGTGAAAGGTTTCGAAACAGGGGTAGTTACAAAGGGCTGGTTTTGATGGACACATGGGGCAATAAAAGCGGGTATCCCTCCTCCTGCCATGCCTGCTACATACCCGACACCTTTTTTGGGGATATTTTTGGGTCTCAGTGGAGGGAATAGGGTGTAAAAAGTGGCGCTCTGAAAGCCTGCGCACATCCTCAGATTCGCAGGATTGTGCCGGTATAGTGGACTCAAAAAGGAGATGCTCAATGACCTTCTCCTGAAATTGAAGGAAAGTGAGCGTTCCTTGGGCTTTTTTGAAAATAACAAAACTGTTATAGGTAGCAACCTGGATGAGGTAGATTGCTACCTTTTTGTACCAGGCCTTATTTTTTCGCTTCACCAGGTAAGGCTGAAGCACCTGGTCGGAAAGGTCTACACCCCCCATAAATTTGTTGTAGTCTGTTACACAGACAGGTTTCTGCTTTGCAGTGGTAGCCCCCCTCTCCGTAATTGCCACAGTGGTGTCCGTGTGTACGGTGGACAGCATGTAGACATCCTTCTTGTCGGCCCACTTCACTGCAAGCAATTCCTGACTTGCAAGGGCCATGGATGTTCCCTTTCCCAAACGCCTGGACACCAACTGTTGTGGGAGTCCCACTCTGTTCTTCCGTACTGTCCCACAGGCCCCTGTATTTGCAGCATGGAGGGCTTTATAAAGGGCAACGCTGGTATAAAAATTGTCTGTATAGACGTGGTACCCCTTGTGCAGAAATGGCTCCATTAGGTTCCACACAATTTTGCCAGAGGTGCCAATAGTTTCTGGGCAGCCTGGGGTATAAATTTGGCAGTCCCTGCCTTCATAGATTTTGAAACCGCAGGTGTAACCCGTTGTGCTCTCGCAAACTTTGTACAATTTCACCCCATATCTGGCTCGTTTGGAAGGGATGAATTGACGAAAGGAAAGACGCCCTTTGAAGCTCATGAGCGATTCATCTACTGACAAATTTTTGTTAGGGGTGTACAACTTTAAAAATAAATCATTTAGAAGGGTGATTAATGGCCTTAATTTATTAAGCCGATCATAAGCTGGGTCACTTCTTGGGGGGACTTGGGAATTATCAGTAAAATGCATGAATCGCATTAGGGCCTCATAGCGGTTTCTGGACATCACTGCTGCAAATACAGGGGTATCGTGGACAGCATTACAAGTCCAGTAGGACCGGACAGAGGGTTTTTTAACCAAACCCATATTGAGGGTAATGCCTAAATTTTTTTTTATTTCTGGGACACTTGTGGGGCTCCACATTCTGGAGTACATAGACGCAGGCTTTTGTAGAACAAACTGCCTAGCATACAGATTAGTCTGCTGGACTATCAAGTCTAGGACCGTATCACATATAAATAAATTAAAAAAATTATAGGGGGTAAAATTTTGGACGTCGACACTAATTCCTGGGGTCGCTTCAAATTGGGGTACTTGGGGGGAAAATGATAGTGCAGGATCCCACATCACGGGAGGGACTGCAACACTCGGCCCTGCACTTGACACCTGACACCCTACAGTGACTGACGTATCCACCACCATAGGACTATGGGGTTCAGCGGTGGAATTAGAATCGTCACTGTCACTGTCTGGAACAAATTCTGAAGCGGTGTCTGTTTCGCTTTCAGAAGTGTCTGAACATAGCAAGGCGTAGGCTTGCTCCGCGCTGTACATACGCTGAGACATATTTATAGATGTATATGTATATATATATATATGCCCTATAAGTCCTAACCCTAAAGTAAACCTAAAATCCTAAAAAAGACACAAATTATTATTTTTTTTTTTTATATATATATTTTTTTTATATATATTTTTTTTTTATATAACAGACGTAAAATTAATTCTAAACGGCCCTAAACACGAACGCTAAACTAGCCCTAACCCTAAAGTAACGCTAAACTAACGCTAAACTAGCACTAACGCTAAACTAGAACTAACGGTAAACTAGCACTAACGCTAAACTAGCGCTGACGCTAATCTAGCGCTGACGCTAATATAGATTTGATATATTATATATATATATATGTGTGTATAAGAACTATGATTTTTTTTTCACTTTTTCTTTCTTCACAGCACAGGACTTAGACTGATTTCTCTCTCCTCTCAGAACAACTACAATGGGAGGAGAGAGAAACACAGCCCATGTCCTGGCTGTGTTTTGAAAATAACTGTCAGTGATCTCTGTGATAGGTTTTATCACAGAGATCACCTGATCAGGGACCAGTCACAACGGTCCCTGATTGTTGCTGTGCCAGATGACGACACAGGTAAGACATGCAAAACGCACTCGGGCGCCATTTTGGGGGGGGGGAATCGGACCGTGGAGGGGGGGGATCGGACCGGGGGGGGGAATCGGACATGAAGGGGAATCGGACGGGGGGGGGATCGGACGTGGGAGGGGGGGGACGCACTATTTACCCGTTCTCTCTCCTCTCTAAGGAGTTATTCCATGAGAGGAGAGAGAAATGGCGATTATCCGCCGGTTTAGCGTGAACGCCGTGAAATAGCGATTCACGGCGATCACGTGACCAGAGACCACTCGTTATGGTCTCTGGTCGTTGCCCCGAACTCTCAGCTACCTCCGGTAGCTGAGAGAACGGAGCCCCGATCTTTAATTTCGGCGCTACTTTAGGCTAATGCGATCACGATAAAAGGCGTCGCATTAGCCTAAAGCCCATTAGTGAGGAACGTAAAAAGGCGTACTGTTGGTCACTAAGGGGTTAAAAGATCCCTCTGGTGAGCTCACAAATATTCAATGAAATATAACATCGAAAAATTATACTATGTATGGCACAAGTCTATATACTAGTCCTTCACAATGAACTAGAATATCAAAAAGTTATTTTCCGTAATTCAATTCAAAAAGTGAAACTCATATATTCTATAGATTCATTACACAGTGACAGAGGGATCTATTTCCAGCATTTTTTTCTTTTACTGTAGATGATTATGGCGAACAGTTAATGAGAATCCCAAATTTAGTCTCTTAGAAAATTAGAATATTATATAAGTCCAATTTCAAAAATGATTTTTAATACTGAAATATTGTCCTACTGAAAAGTATGTCCAGTATATGCCCTCAATACTTGGTCGGGGCTCCTTTTGCATGAATTACTGCATCAATGCGGTGTGGCATGGGGGTGATCAGCCTGTGGCACTGCTGATGTGTTATCAATGCGGTGTGGCATGGAGGCGATCAGCCTGTGACACTGCTGAGGTGTTATCAATGCGGCGTGGCATGGAGGTGATCAGCCTGTGGCACTGCTGAGGTGTTATCAATGCGGCGTGGCATGGAGGCGATCAGCCTGTGGCACTGCTGAGGTGGTATGGAAGCCCAGGTTGCATTGATAGCGGCCTTCAGCTCGTCTGCAGTGTTGGGTCTGGGGTCTCTCATCTTCCTCTTGACAATACACCATAGATTCTCTATGGGGTTTAGGTCAGGCGAGTTTGCTGACCAATCAAGCACAGTGACAGTAACACAGTGGACCAACACCAGCAGATGACGTGGCTCCACAAACCATCACTGATTGTAGAAACTTCACACTGGACCGCAAGCAATTTGGATTGATGTCTCTCCACTCTTCCTCCAGACTCTGGGACTGAGATTTCCAAATGAAATGCAAAATTTACTTTCATCTGAAAACAGGACTTTGGACCACTGAGCAGCAGTGTTGGTCCACTGTGTTATATCAAGTCCAGAGTCAATGCAGCGTCTACCAGGAAATTTTCGAGCACTTCATGCTGCCCTCTGCTGACAAGCTTCATGGAGATGCCGATTTCATTTTCCAGCAGGACTTGGCACCTGCCCACACTGCCAAAAGTACCAATTCCTTGTTTACTGACCACAGTATCACTGCGCTTGATTGGCCAGCAAACTCGCCTGACCTAAACCCCATAGAGAATCTATGGGATATTGTCAAGAGGAAGATCAGACACCAGACCCAACAATGCGGACGAGCTGCATGGAGATATGTTCCATCTAATGTGGAGATCCCCTAGGCTTTTTAGATACTGGACATTCATTATATCAGAAATTAATTAAACGTACAGCACAAATATTTTGCTTAATGTTGCTTCCTATATATTAGGGATACAAAAATGATAAAGATAGTAATATTAAGACTATTGTACCTGGCAAAAAAGACTGATAGCCAAACTTTGGTTAAATCCTAATCCACCAGATTATGAAGCCTGGGAAAGATCTGTAGAGATTTTTTGTTGGAGGAACAAGGGATGAAAAAGTATGGAAGGAGTCATTTTAATTGAAAAAATTTAGTTTTTTTTTTTCTTCTTCCCTACCTCCTCCTCAGGGAAGGGTAATGCGTATTGGGTGGGTGGTAGGATAGAGAACAAAAATGTGTAATACATTTTTGCATGTTTATACATTTAAAAAAAAACCTTCAGAAAAAGACTCCGGCCCTCATTTATCAGTATATTTGTGCCTTTTTGGGCACATTTTACTTCAAAAGTGTGTCTATTTATTGAGTTTGATATATATTTACCATGTGCTCCAGAATTTAGTGTCATTTGCACATTAGTTTCTAAAAGTAGAGTGAAAAGTAGGCATGGCTTACTGCTTGGCCAGGATATAGACACATTCATTACATGCACCTTTTTTTCCCCTAAAAGTCACGAAAAAGTCGCAAATGAGAAAAAAGTTTAATCTCTTCTCCACACAAACCCTGGTGTACAGATAGTTAAGTCATTTTAGCCGGTGTAAAAGTGAATTGCAGTGATGTATGTTGTGACAGATTTATCGAAGTGGACATCAATTTGTCTCAACATGTCAATATAATAGTTTATCTCTACCTTAGATATTGGCTAAAATGACTCCACTTTTGATAAATGTGGGTCTCTCTTTTTTATACAGAAGAAATGCCTCTTTCATATGAACAATGCCAAGTATTTTTTAATTAATTCCTGTTTCCAGGTTGTATATTTCCCCTGAGTAGCCTGAGGCTCATTCCAAAGAAACATTACCTAATCAGCGTAAAACCCCAACAAAATCGAGTGCCATTTACAAACAGCTCCACTCTGCTATATCTAAACTTCCATGCAAATATTAGAAACACAAATTCTATTTCAAATTCAGAGCACAGAACAGCATAAAGGAGGCCGATTCACATCAGCGTAGGGCTTCTGTTCATTAGTTTCATTCGATCTTTCCATCGGAGGAACTGATGAACGGAAAGCCGAATGGAAACCATAGCTTCCGTTTGCATTAACATTGATTTAAATTGTTATGCTACCGTTGCAGTTGTTTTCCGTTTGTTTATGTTCCGTAAAGTTTCCGTAGTGGACTACGCTATTGTTTCCACAAAAAAACTGAAACTTTATAGAACGGAAACCAACTGCAATGGAAATCAATAGTAATGCAACCAGAAGCTATGCTTTGCGTTTGGCCTTCTGTTCATCGGTTCTTCTGACGGAAAAGTAGAACGGAACCAATGAACGAGAGCCCAACGTTGATGGGAACAGGCCCTTAGAGGCAAAGAAAAACTTCAAGGGCTGGAAATTCAAAATTTAAAGGCTGTGCACACCTTCAAAAGCAATATATATGTATATATATATATATATATATATATATACACACACACATATATATATATATATATATATATATATATAGAATGTTTATTAGTGTGTTTGATGCAACTTTCCAATTACTTTTTAGCTTCTTTGTATTCTGTATGCAGAGCAGCTGTATCGTGCGCTGAGACCTGCATCCGTCATGTCAGCAGGACTGCTGGGGTCAGTGAAAGCAGGTCCTGCGTGTCTCTGACACACAGGATCCACCGGTAATTGAACACATCTGAGTTATGAACTTAGATGTGGTCGGTAACAGCTGGATTCTACGTGTCAGAGACACGCAGGATCCGCAGATCTGACGGATACAGGATTCATGCAGGTTAAAACATTTCCCGAGACACTATATCCAATATACTTCTTATTTTTTTTGTAACAATTGGTGCTTCTGACATTTAGAAAAATCTACTTGCAATTATGTGATCCTTCCCATTTCTCATAAAAAAAGGAAAGGTCAGAGTTTCTGGCATGCCACCCAAACTGCTGGTGCCATATGAGGTCTAAAGAAAAGTCAGATGTTTTATAACCGTATCGGATTATATATGGAGGCACACAGAGGTTTCGTGGTTTGCAGTATCACATTCCGTATTACGTGGGCATTCTCCCCTAATACAGAACCACATCCACTTCATGTGCGGGAAGGTGAGGCATCCGCTGGCCTCGAATACAAGTGGAGGATGAATGGAGGGTTGACCGGGAATACAGAAACAGCCAAGCTCACTGTGCTGTGCTGTTTCTGTAACTCCCATAGAAGTGAAACACACTGACACAGTCCAATCAGTGTGGACAGTATTCAACTGTGTAGGGACTACCCCCATTGACAATGGGAAAGGTAACACCCAGTTGACAAACTATTCATGCATTCCAGCAGGAATAATAGAGGAACCACATAATGCCGAGTTCTAAGAAAAGATGCTCCAGAATTGTTATTTTATGGGGAATACAAGTATATACTAAGAGAGACTTGTCAAGAGAAGTGACCAGTCCTCTTTAACTAGAGAGTATCTTTTAACAGTGGAGTGTTCCTTTAAAACATCTGTAACAACTTTCTTTGGCTCTGACAATACCTTAAGGTTATTTTACACTGTTTTTAAGAATGTGTCCGACTTTCAAGCACTCTGCAGAAATGAATAAAGTAAAGCCATTAACTGCTGATAATTTATTAAGAGCCACAAATGATTAAACCAATGCTTCTGGCATTACGTAATGTGGACGCTGTCTGTTAACACTCTAACACCTCTTTATTATTGTATAGTGACGGACAATAATGGCTGCTTTCCCTGCTTTCGGGCACAGGCCGTCAGAACGTCTCAGAAAATCTGGACAAATCAATGGCTTAACTGTCTTGGGAACAAAAAGACTATGCTGCAAACTTTATATAAACATACAATGTGCAAAACTAACAAAAGTGACTTCCCTTCTATGCTTATATAACTGCACTATTTACAGTATAAAAGTCATTTTTCAGTTATAAAACATTTTATTTCTATCATGTCGTTACATTTCAATTTGGTGATGAAGCAAAATATCTTTATAAGAAACAAAAACAAGAAAATACTTTTGACTGTAAATCATGTACAGCATATATACCAATAAAAATTATTTTTCTATGCCATTGGCAAATTGTATTACAATAGTGCATGACTCCTTCTGTTTCTAGTGTTTTTCATATATACCAATGGTTCTGACCGTAGTAATTGGGAGCCTATTTTTTATATACTGTTTAACCATATCGGGACAGTGGACCTTTTGAGCCTTGCACTAAATTGCACCTTTTGGAATGCTGCATATTTTGTTTATTTCTAAATCTACCTACGACATCTTCTTTTGCGGGACATATAAGATTTGTTATTACAAAATTATAAGATATCAGCTCCAAATTGGAGTAAGTCTCACATAGGAAAGGATAGACAGAACAGATAATATTATTTTCACCTCTTACCTTCTTGGTAGTTGGTTCAGTCAATAATACTTATACTCAAAATTAAAGTAAATGGGACTGACTTAAAGTGAATGAGACTGAGCAGCAGTACCCGGCACAGCCACAACTATATGCACGGCACTGTGTTGGAGTAAACAATGAAAAGGATGTGACAATCTCTGCATCACTGCAGACCCTTTATTTTGCTGATCATAGGAGGTCCCGGGAGTCAGACCCTCGCAAATCAAATATTGATGATCTATCCTAAGGATTGGTCATCAATATTGTTCCGGGAAATGCCTTTTAATCCTATAATTCTCCATATAGGCCATCATAGGCCAAAAGGACACACTTGGCATCGCATATGTCTTATAGAAGCATATAGATAATATATATTTATGAGGTACATATTTTTGCAAGGAAAAAAGCAACCATAGACAAATAATAAAATGATTTCACATTATTGAAATGTAACTATAGAGGCTGCGACTTTGGGTTCTAAATTGAGAGCACGCCTAAGGAAAACCACATATTTACAACATTTCACAGTTTAAGTCTACCATAGATGTTTAATATCTTTAGAAACATATTGTCCACTCCACATTTGGTAGGACTAGCGTATATTAATATGTAAATGTGATATCTTATATGTAGTATGACATTAACTAAGTGTGAACCTTCCTTTTAGGGCAGCATACTGTCTGGCTTTCTGAGTTACAGGAAACGGCACTGTCTAGCACGTATTGTGACATGAAGGGATTTGCTGCTATATATCCATGTCTGACGGGAGATCCTCATTACCAGACTGCTGGATTAGCTGTGCCCTTTGAGGATGGTCAATTACAAACCACCTCTAGGGCATGCAGTATGTATGCTACGCAGAGCCAGTCATCGGAGGAACCCAACACATTCTAGGAATCTCACACTATAACCAGGGATGACCTTGGCAAACAATGTGTGCTGCTCAATCAGTCAAGAAGGCTTCTCAGTATCAGGCACTGTCTTAGTAAATCTGTAAGGGTCTGTTCACATCAGAGTCAGTCTTCCGTTCACGGGTTCCGTTAGACCTTTCCGTTGGAGGAACCCATGAACGGAAAGGCAAACGGAAACCATAGCTTTCGTTTGCATTACCATTGATTTCAATGGTAATGCTTCCTTTGCAAATGGTTTCCGTTTGTCTCCATTCCGTAAGATTTCAGTTTTTTCTGCGCTATTGTTTCCGCCCAAAAAACGGAAACTTGAGGAACAAAGACAAACGTAAACCATTTGCAACTGAAGCATTACCACTGAAATCAATGGTAATGCAAACAGAAGCTATGGTTTCCGTTTGCCTATCCGTTCATGGGTTCCTCCTACGGAATGGTCTAGCGGTACCCAGGAACGGAAGGGTGATGCTGATGTGAACAGGCCCTTAGTAAATCAATTGTAGGAGAAAAAAACTCTTTTAGAAATATTCTGATTAGAAAGGGGCACACACAAATATATATTTCCCAAGATATGAAGGATTTGCCCCATGGAAATCCATCCGTAGTATGGGAAATATTGTAAGGCAATGGTTAAAAAGGACTGATTGGACAGTATCAAAGGGTGTAGGGACATGTCCCATTTGTTTATTTACACAATTCCAGGAGGAACAACAGAGGAACAGCACAATAAAGTCAGTTCTAAGACCGAATACTCCAGAATTGCCATTTTATAAATGTTTACATCTGCAAAGTAATTTAGACCATTAGCAATAATAAATGTATATAGCAAGTGTAAACCTGATGAAACCATAAAACTTTACCGTGTTGGGTATGAGAAGGAGCTGTAGAGCAGACGTTGCCAACGACAGACTGTGCTGCTCTAACAGGTGGATAATGACTCACTGAAACACTGAACTCAATACTGATCTTCTGACCACTATGATCAGATCATGTATTGCATTCTTTATACTGCTAGATCTGCCAAGGGTCTGCCTTCATGTTTACTGGCCTGGCACAGTAGTTGTATTTTCATCTTACAAGAGGCATAGAACGTGGTAAAGCTGTACAAGCACTGCCAGTATCGTCCAGATAAGATTAACAAGTTTCATTCTACAGAAAGCACACAAAAACTATTAGAATTTACAGTAAACAGTAGCAGAACAAACAGTAGAAGTATAACAAAATGGAAGGTGAAACCAAACAAAGTAATGCTGCAACATAATAAACAATAAGATGTACAATGTAAAAAGATAGAAGGCGTTATATTAACATATTCGGCAATGCTGAATGGTGATTATGGTTTAATTCACTTTCCTAAACTTTCCTATCCCTACAAAAAAACAACACAATCCCTCATTAGGCAGGTGTAGATGTGTACTAGATGTAGTGCAGCCAGAAATAAAAGGGGGTAATTTATGAAGCCTTCTACGAAAGTCGTTTTCTAGCATAGAAGAGTCGCAATTTGCGCAAAAACGTGCTTTTTATGCAAACATTTTGTAACTTTTTATATTTACGCCGACTTGTCAAAAAAGTGGGCCGGCTTAGAGGAGGGGGCGGGGACAACACAGCCCAATGTTCTATGCCAGAAAACTGGCATAAGTTATAGTGCAATCTACTGCGGCTCATAGCTGGAGTAAATTTGATTTTCTGGCACATGGATGGCGCCTAACTTTTTTAAGACGCCTGCACCTCATAATAAATTAGGCACATCTTTTTTAAAACATTTTTTAAATAAGAATATCAAACACAGTTATACATTAGTGAATTAACATATCGCATCTTGAGCAAAAATAACAAAAGAACAAGAACGATACTACACATAAAACAACTAACCAAATTTACCCACCCTCAACCCAAAACAGTGGCAGATAAATTACCCCCATTGAGACTAACCTGCACATCTTTGGTATTTTCCTTCTTTCCTTCCCTCTTCCCAACTATACGTCTATCCTTCCCTAATTATTTTCAGGATCTCTCCTGAGTGTCAGTGAATGAAAATGTCAATGTTAATAACAATACACTGAAAACCTGTCCTGATCATGTCAATTTGAAACTATAGGCCTGTTACAGGACCTCTGATATCAATATTAATAATTCCAAACTTCTCCATTGTTTCTAGACTGGCTTAATGGATCTACAAAACTTTATATTTTAGCTGAGGAGTGGTCTTAAGAAGAGATTCAGCAACAATCTTTAAAAGCTTTCTTATAAAATCCAAAATTATACATCGGAGATAGAAGTCCTTGACCTCAAGAATGCGAACACATATTCCTTACTAGTAATGATTGTAAACTCAGGAGTCAGGAGACAACTGTCACGAAAAGATAGAAACCAGCAGATAAAGAGCCGGAAATCGATAAGGAGAACAAGTAAATTAAATTTCCTTAAGTAATAAATCAGTGAGGTCAGTGGATGGCTTATACCATGACAGAGCAATCAATGTGGTATTCATATAAGTATAGTACTAATATACCATCCGGGGTAAGAAGATGACATCTGGTCCTCTACCTATAGACACTATGAAGCTGATATCCATAAGGAAATAATCAACGGTATTTAAGTATCCAATATGGGCCATGGCTGAACTATTTTGAAAAATATCAGGCAAGAGAAATAAAGAAAGACTAAAAAAATATATACATAATAAAATAAACCTTGTTTATGGTGTGATTTTGAAGTCTCCTAACAGCAATTTAAGTCATTCATTTTTAGTCAGTCAACATTTCATATTCTATAGTTTATTGAAATTATAGCATTGCAGTGTAAGATAAAAGGTCTGTTGATCTTTTCTATTGTCCACAAACTCCCCCAAAAATGCGTTATTAACCTTTTTTGGTCCAGGTTATGCTGGTGTTGGAGCACCATCTTTCCGTGTTTGAAGGAAATGGTAACGGCCAGCCATAGGGGTGTGTGACCCGTGTCACTACTAAAGGAGGCAACACTGGACCCGATGGTCTGGACACCCAGAACATGCCCCTCCGAACCAACAATTTGTACCTAGGATGAAGCTACATTAAGTAGTTTATTGATGTGGCAATGTTATTTAGGCAACTGGGAGTATTATTTGGGCAACTTACAGCGATGTTATTTGGGCACCGTATGGTATGGTTATTTGTACACTGAATCCTTGTATTATGGAGTGACGTCAATAGGGCACTTTCCAACCTTAGGTCAGCCCTGGAACATAGCCACATAATGACATATAAATGATATTCAAGTAATTGAATGATCCTACGTGATAAATTTACACAAACAGCATACAATAAATAGTTGAGGCCTGTTCACACCTGCGTCAGTGTTTCCACTGTTCTGCTCCAGTTCCGTTGTATGACGGAGGCCATCAGCTCCTGACGGAACCAATTTAATGGGTTTCATCGAGTTTCCTTCAGGGTACCCGTGGTTTTATCGGAAACTATACCGCAGCACGCTGCACTATTATTTTCGGCCATTTCTGTGATGGAGGCTCCTGACGGAGCCTAAAACGCAGATGTGAACTGGCCCTTAAAAAGGGACTGTCATAATGTGCCGACTGTCATCACCACAACCCCTATCCTCCTTTTCCATCATTGATGTTGCTGGGAAAAGGAGCCACGGAGTCACAATTAGATTTTTCTACGGCTACTTTATGAATAGAATAAAGTAACCATTCATAAAGTCTACAATTTAGGAATACAAGAATATTATGGAAATTAGAATTTTTTTTTTAATGTAAGACTTTAAGACTGGCAAATAACAAAAAAAAACGTTTGCAATCTTTATGACCACAAGCTTTTGGTCATAGAAAATGAAAAAAAAATATCATCCTACTTTCTTCGCATGACCGCTAAATATTGACCCTTTTTCTGCCATGAGTTAAATATTGGCATCTGAGCAAGTATACAGGGCATACAACAACTCTACATTCTCTATGGCATTATAAATGCATATAAACAGTTCCATGAAGTCATTTCAGCTGGCAGTGGAATTTCTGTTGGCACCTGAATCTGCTGTTTATAGCTTAAAGGCCTGTTTGAAAATCACGTACACACGACTAGCAAGAAGCCAATACACCTGAGACAAAGAGAAGTCAGTCCAATACCTCCGTATACGTGTCTGTATAACCCCGTTTGTTAATGGACTTTTGTCTAAGAGTTATTTGGTTGCAGAAAACCCCTATATAACTAAGGAATAATGACAAGAATGGAGACAGGGAAAGATCTATGTGTAGATATATAACAATGCATATATCCTAACGCTCCAGTAAAGATTCATATTTTAACACGGATATACACACGTTGGTTGATTGACGCTTGTATTATTAATGCATTTTTATCCCGCAATTCCCCTCTGGTTCAGTTTATATTTTTGAACTAGTCCCTACATATATATGTAGGTCTTTGGTGGCATTTTCAAGGGCAAGACAGTACATTAACAAATAAATGTGGTGAATTATGTATTTAGGTGCATGCTACTCATGGTGCTGCAACAGGAACCAACTAAGTTACAGAGGTTTGCCATCTAAATTGATAAAAAAAATCAGATTATTTACACGGGCTAGTCTGAAGAATGGTGGGACTTGATTGTTCCCGACCTACTTTTTGTGTCACAATGGAGTTAATCCAGCTTTGTGCTGAACAGATGAGTCTCTACAGACTATAAGATGATGTTTTTAGGCAGCATGTCCTGTTCATGACTATGTTGAGCTAAAGGTGGAGGATAGGGCCATAAGTGACTCAAACCTCAAATTTACATTTTATATTTAACAAACAACAAAAAAAACACAACAAATCAACAAAATGGATAAAACGACATGTGATCTGGGCCTTATTGCTCTAGTATTTGATTCATTTTTAAAAATACATTTATCTAATTCCTCTTTCAGTCTATGCCACTATTAGAACCCCGACCATAGACAAACTAAGTTTGTCTATAAAAGTAACAGCTATAGACCTAGTGTAACGTCCGTTGTCGCTTACCACGAACTCCTTCCATCCAGTCGACGCCCTTCTCTCAAGAGATGGCACATATGGCCGTCCTGCTCCACAGTGACCACCAGGGTGCGCTCACAAGCTCAGTCCAGACTTAAGAAGCCAGAGCGCACGCATGTCGGTGATTGAGCTAATTGCTCCAGAGCACCCTGGGCTATAAGAAGGTCCCAGCCCCATCCTCCCATGACTGAGCTTTGTTGTTGTATTCCAAGTCTGTCTTGCAAATGGTCCCCTAGTGTTTCCAGCTTCCAGTGTTCCCTGTTCCTGTATCCTGATCTAGTGCCATGCTTAGCTGTAGCTGTGCTGTATACCACGCCTGTCCTGCTTCTCCACGCCTGACGTCTACCTGCTGCCTAGTTCCTGCCAAGCCTGCCTTGCTACTGTCCGAGCTGCCACAGGTACCCTATATAAATTATAGACTCTGACCTGCGCCCTGTTGACCAGCTGCCATACCGCCAAGTCGGTACGGCCCAAGGGTCCACGAACCCTACGTGACACCTAGTACTATAAAGGGCGGTGTGAAAGCTGTCATGGAGACAGGAGTTTTGGAATGTGCCATATCATATATATATATATATATATATATATATTGGGCGAAGACATGGTGTCCGAGGCACAGTTGAGGTATTTCTTACTCAACTGCTTTTCTCTATTTTACCAAATACAACCAAGCTCTATGATACGCGCCAAACCCAAATTCTCCCCTTCTTTCCAATTCCTTATTATTATTTCATTTTGAGGATAGAAGCAACAACAACAGGTAAGTGTTACTGGACGTGGTGGACAATCGAGTTGGAGCGTAGGATTTTCAGGCGGGAGTGGTCGAATGGTGGATATTCGAGTTGAAGCATAGGATTGTCGAGTGGTGGATATTCGAGTAGGAGAGGTCGAGTGGTGGATATTCTAGTGGGAGTGGTCGAGTGGTGGATATTCGAGTGGGAGTGGTCGAGTGGTGGATATTCGATTGGGAGTGGTCGAGTGGTGGATACTCGAGTGGAAGTGGTCGAGTGGTGGATAAGAGTGGGAGGGCGGAAAGCCAGAGGTTGTGAAGAGGGGGAAAGCCCGAAGAGGCTAATAAATGCCCAAAGAGGCTAATAAAAGCCTCAAGAGGCTAATAAATGCCCAAAGAGGCTAAAAAACGCCCAAAGAGGAGTAACCACCTTAAGTGGTGTGACTGCTCTAAGGAGCGAAACAACCTAAAAAGGCGTAATTGTTTTAAAGAGTATAATTGCCTTCAAGGGTGTAATTGCACTAAGAAAATGCTACCAAAAAGAACAAATTTGTCTGAAGACGACATAATCGCTAAAAGACAAAGGAAAACAGAAGCTCAGAGAATAAGAAGAGCAACTATGAGTGCAGAGGAATGCCAGGAACAACGAGAAACCAATTCCCAAAACAAGGCGTTAAGAAGGCAAAACCAATACTTATCATTATTCCTTTTGCTAGCAAACCTGTCTAATGGGTTTCCTATACTAGTAACAATATATCCCCCCCCCCCCCGCCTAACCTTGATCCCTAAAATATTGCATGATAGGTGCATAGTTTATGTACAGCGGGTATTAAAGCCTTGTAGTATTTTACGTTTTTAACTTTTTCTAATATTTACAATAATGTACAATTAAATAAATCCTAAGTATTCTGCCTCAAAAATGTAAAAAAATATTCCTGTGTATTTAGCTAAAGCATTTAATTGCACGCGGTTATAAAACAGCAAATTACGTTGTTGAAGAATGAGGTAATGCAAATTTTTGTAATTGTTATTCCCGAATAAAAATGACATTTCAAGGTCCACATATGAATAATATGTCAAGGTACATTCCTAAAACAATTACTGTTCATGGCCAGGTGTTTTGTAGACGGGCCGTAAAAATGATATGGCCGACACCCAAACCTCAGATACTTGGCATTTGAGATTCTATCATTAGTGGAAAACGTTACTTTCTTTTGTAAGACCGATCTGACCTAGTTTGTATGCCAAATGTCTATTTGGTTTATATGTCAAATTGCTCAAGGTATTAGCATAAGGGGCTCATGTATACAGAGATATTGTGGCGCCGTTTCGTACGGAGCCATAATAGGGCTACCATAGAGGTGCTTGAGGCCTCTACTGCATCTCCATATGACGTAGACTTCGTATAGAGGCATAAGGAGGTTTTTTTTCTGTCTCATTCCCCATAAATCCGGCATGCTCCATTGGAACCATTGCTTTTGGATGAAAATACAGTACCACCATAACTATGGTACCCAGGAGCTGTACGACCTCTATACACTGCCTTACAGAATGTGCCCTGAGAACTGCTTTATAAACAAGTGGTGTGGGTATCTCCTAACTTCTGTTGGGTTTCCGCCATGTTGTCTGAGATTTTTTATCTGTGAGAATTGTCTTCCAGTGCAGATCTGAACAAAGTCTTACATTTAACTCAAAAATAAAACAGTATGCGGTAATCTTCCCCTAGTGGTGACCACAGGCAGCCACCATTTTATCATTTATTTTAGCTCTATGCAGGGAATTTTTGGCTTTGTATCAGAAAAACAAAGCTCCAACCACTATAAAGATATATAAAAAAAACATTTTTATCAGCACAGAATGTTGAACTAAAAATGAGTGTGTTAAAAAATGGATTCACCTTTAACATTGTCGCTGACCTGGTTCATCCCTTATAACCAGGGTATGATGGTTACTTTCAGCGGGCATTGTCACATGATTTGCAACACCTGAACATATATTCATGAGATCCTCCATGCCTACAAACTCATTATACAGTTACATCCAATTTATGACACACCACACTCTCCCATGAAAAGGGCTAAGGCTGGGTTCACATGGTGCGCTTTTGAGGCATTTTTATTATGCATGTTTTTGTTTTGGTTGATGAACTCCCATTGAGAGACATGAGAGTTTATATGACAAAAAAAATGCATGCTAAAACTGCAATAAAAACAAACCATGTGAACCCAACTTTCAAAGAATGTAAAGAGGAACAATTCTGCACATTTTCTACATTATGACACACCTCTAACCTTGCCTTATAAATCCACCCAGTCTACTGTCACTGTGCAGGGAAAACTGTGAAGGGGATGCAGCACTAAAACAGCGCATTGGCCCCTTAATTTTTGGGATTAAAGGCATACAGACCTTTTTGTTTTGTAATAGTTGTAAACGGTTATTGCCCCACACTGTAATACTGCCCACAGAGTAATAATAACCCCCATTGTGCCACACACATACAGTAATAATGCCCCCATTGTGCCACATATAGTAATACTGCACCCATAAGGTAATAGTGCCCCCCTGCGTGCTCTGCAAAGTATTATCTTCCCCACACTGCAATACTGCCACTATACATTAATAGTCCCCCCACACAGTAATAGTGCCCCTTTCTGCACCCCTAAAAGGTACTCTTCATTGTGCAGCATGCAGTAATGGTGCCCGCCCACACTAACAGTGCCCCACACACATTCATAGTGCCATTGTTGTGTGGAACACAGTAATAGTGCCCCCACACAGTGATGATGCCCTCCTAGTGTCCACTAACATAATAAAGATGATTCCTTATTCCCCCCAAAAAGTAGGGATGCTTCCTTAATGCTTCCCACAATAGGGATGCCCCCTTAGTATCCGCTCAAAGTAATGTTGCCCCCTTTTTGCCCCCACACAGTAATAGTGACATTTTGGGCAGCACACCGTAATAGTACCCCACCCAGTAATGATACCCCTTTAGTGTCACCTCACAGTAATAATTTCCCCTTAGTGCCCCTACCTCGTACTGATGCCCTATTACTGCCCTCTACACAGTAAAAACTTCCCCATGGTAGCCTGTAGAGTAAAGATGCCCCTTTAGTGTCCCCCACACAGTAAGAATGCTCCCTTAGTGGCCACACACAGTAAGAATGCCCTCTTAGTGCTCTCACTCAGTAATAATGAATCCTTAGTGCCCGCTACACAGTAGTGATGCTGCTTTAGTGCCCCACACAATTCTTTCTTATGCCCCCACACAGTAAAAACGCCCCTTGTTACCCCCACACAGTAGTGATGCCCCCTTAGTGCCTCCCCAAACAGAAATAGTGACCCTAAAAATAATAAAATTAATACTTACCTGGGCCCATACACACGACAAGTAGATCATTCTCCATTCCTCCGCTAACATGTGCAGTCTGCTGCTGGGCGCACAGACATGATGACATCATTGTGCCAACCTTCGCCGACGGTAAAGGACAGTGTGAATGGTGGCTGATGGCTCCCTGCTCCACCCTTGTTGGAATAGTGAAGTCGGGACGTGATGGCTCCTTGTTCCCTCATTGTATCTGACTGTATCTGCATCCTCAGGATGCAGTTACAGTTGCACTGTGGGACATGCACAATCCTCCCGGGACAGTGTGCGAAATTTGCAACTATCCCAATATATCCAGGTGGGACCTATATCTGTCGGACAGTTATGTCATACAGTGTAGATAGGCCATACATGCCGGAGATGGAAATATCCCTTTAAGCCTAGAGTTAGCAGGAACTTAAGTGAATAAATTACAGCTTCTTTTGCATCTTTTCCCACACAACTGTATATCAATCTGCTCAGCTCCTTTAGCCCTGTAACATACTGCCCACAAATTGGACTGCATGTTTTATGAGACAGGTTCCCTTTAAGTTCACAAACATAAACAAATCTTTAGACGGTGGAATCTGCATGTGTCCTGACATCAGCTTACATCTGGCGAAGAAGGGTATGAGTTAGAAAACAATCAAAATTTCACGTGTGCATGTACACCGAACGTCACTGACATCTAAACAACACAATACTTGAATTCAATTGCTGGACCAAGAAATACAAGCGAGCATGGAAAAGTGTATTGCTCTTAGAAGACCAGTGGAGAAACATGTGACTTGCGTAATATATTATGCTAGTTATACACCTTCTAATACACTGCTGATATCCTCTTCATTCAATGACAATGCAGCTGTCTGCTGGAAGCACGAAGCTGACTCATTCCGTAACTGAGCTCCATGTAGATATTTAGAAGCACTTCTCCCACTTACCATTGTAAAATAAAGCTCGAGTATGTCACCAGGCTATGCCATGTCATCCAGAAACATGGCACAACATTCAATTACTATATATCAAGTATTAAACGACAGGTCTGAAATCTGACACACTTAGAAATCGTGGTGATCAGTATTTTCAGACTACTAGAAGTTTTAAATGGTTAAAGAGGACCTGTCACTAGGTCATGTGATACAAACTGTTTATCTGACCAGATTCCCGCTGTCCCCCATGATTGCAGCGCCATTTTTCTTTTGTTCCTGGGTCCCCGCGTTTCAGAGATATTGCCCCCCTGTTGTTGGCACCCTTTCATGCTAATTCCCTGTGGTCAGACAACAGGAAGTGAGCTACACATTCTCTCGATATGGAGCAAGCTTTAAAGTCTCTAATGTTGACCAATCAGCGCGAGCCAGTTTCAGACCGGCCGTGATCTCGCCAGAACAACCTTGTCTCTAGCAAGGCCACGCTGGATGGAGACTTCAGTACCGGTCTGAAGATGCCTCACACTGATTGGACAGTGTCAGAGGCTATGAAGCTGGTTCCTCCTCGGAAGAATCACTGTAGTTCACGCCCTGTTGGCTAACTACAGGAAATTAGCATATAGGGCACAACACAACAGAGGGCCATATATAAGGAATGGGGGTGGGGGGGTTCAGGAACAAAAGGAAAACTGTGCTGAAATCAGGGGGACAATGGTATTTTGGTCAGATAAATAGTTTGCATTATATGTCCTAGTGACAGGTCCTCTTGAAATTATAGGGTCACTTTTGTTGAGCTTACAATTCGACACTAAGGAACTGCACAAAATACAATTTCTTATTTAGGAAGAAATCCTATAACAGAGAAGTGCATGGGAAGAAAACCTATTTTCTTGCTATAGCCCAGCAGATCTGTACATTTATGATCATTTGTGTTCTGGCTATAGAGCAGCAGACACAGCAGTCAGTGTACTATGATAGGCTGATGGGAATACCATGGACAATATTATTTCCCTTCCCAACTACCAGATCCCTCCTGTCTGCTCGATATGTCAGTCTATCACACATAAATGTTTGTGAATCTACCTTCTGATAACACGTTGTGGTCCTCAGATGGCTTTTTCAAATAATTTCCAACGTTAAAAAGGTAATTTTACCTGTGCCTAGGACAGACATAAATCCATCGCAGGACAGTATTAAAAAAAGCAGACTGGACGGACGTCACAGTTCTATATTTCTATTTTCCAACCCTCTGATCAGCATTACTGGAGGCTGTTTAATGAGTTACATTGTACTCTAGTTCGCAATTATTAGGACATTTGATGATATAACAGGCCACCATATGCTGTGACCAACTGTGTGGCCGATGTCCCCTCTTTAGGAGCATCTGTCACATCGGAGTGAAAAAAATAGCGCTGCATGCATCCAGTATATACGAAAGCCACAACGCAGATCTAAACAGTGCCTCATTGTCTCACCATCGCCACCTCTGGCCTCTCTATAGCATTGTGCATATCAAGGGGACAGGTGCATATCAGCTGGTTAGTTTAACCATAATTTAAACCTGCTCAGAACTGCCACACCTTGCCTAAGATACTAGGTTTCTTGATTCTTGCTCATTTGTTGTTTGCCGTTTTGGATTTGACCCGGACTGTTTTCTATTGTTCGCTGCCTGCCCTGACCTGTATCATCATGTTGCATGAACAGCTCTGACCTCGGATTCGTAGGACCACACTTCTGTTTATCAAATCTTGCACCTTGCTTCGGAAATCTGAAAGTCGTGGGCGATTGCTATTAGAGACTAGTCCAGGGACGCACCTGGAGATTCCCTGTACAAAGTCCATACCCTTTGAGGGGTGTTTTAAGGTAAAAAATAGCAAAGTCTTCGAGACTCTGTCTCCCGGTTTAGCCCTAAGCCAAATCCAATACTTACATAGAGGGCCCAGACTCCTGTCCCGAGGCATGACCACCATATGATGCAATGAATGTAAAGAGGTCTGTCCTGGTGATGTCACATTTGCTGCCCTAGGACTTGGCCCACAAATATACAGCTGAACATAATGCATTACTGTATGAATAGGTATCTGGTATCTTTTACGCATAAAACATTTCAAAAAGTACACGGATATATGCCACCATATAAAGGGTAAATGTCCTGCCATCCAGATTTGTGGCAGGAGAATACTGCGCGTATTCATTATGAAAATCAATTGTGAACCAATGGACAGTGCGGTAAAGGTGACACATTTATCATACGACTGACATTTTACAGCTGTATATCTCCTGCAAGAATTTACTTATCTATTGTGTGCTTTCAACATGCCCCCTCAGCTTCCTATGATCCAAGAAATATGTGATGGTGTTAAAGCTTGAGAAAACACTTTCTATGATTAAATATTACATTAGTCCACCGGGGTGACCCCTTAGTGAAAGGCTAGAAGTTGACACGCAGGAGTTCTAGCATTCGCTCACCGTTATCAGGCCTGCGCAGCGATCTGGATAGTTTTGCTTGTGTGTTTTAGCAGTCAGGGGAATGTATAAATTGCCTGTTATTTCCGCTGGAATGATTAATGGTACATTGACTAAATGCATATTTCATTGCAAATGAGAAATGATTTACTCGTGGTCATTTATCGCTCTTTGATTTTTAATGGATTACGTCTTGAAGAATGACACCCCCTGCTATGGTATTATTTCATCTTGCAGAACCTTGATGATAGATAAATGCACTTATCTCGCAGCTTGCACATGCCAGAATATAGACAGTTTCATTAATGCAAAGCTGAAATAACTAAATACAATAGAGTAAAGTGCGGTTTGGAGATAGCAAAGAGTAGGAACAAAGATGTGTTTCAACACAATATTCCACTGTACTAAGTTATTTATAGTGGAGTGCATTGCAAACACTGAATCAGCACAAAACACTAGATAACATCTACAAGAGATAGAATATAGTCGGTGTATTGAGAGAGCAAAACTTGAAAAATCTGATAACCTGCCATCTATAGAAACCTGGATCAAAGCCTTGTGATATTACCAGGGCATACATAGACCAGAGGGGGCCCCATAGCAAAAAAAAAAAAAACACAAAACTGTGCCCGCTCATCCACCATCAACTGTAGGTGGGAAGGTCGGCATGTGTTGCTGGCCGCTTTCCCTCACTTTTTATGCTTATATTGTCATGACTGTGGAGAGAGGGAGCGCAATCTATGTTAAAGAGGCTCTGTCACCAGATTTTGCAACCCCTATCTGCTATTGCAGCAGATCGGCGCTGCAATGTAGATTACAGTAACGTTTTTATTTTAAAAAAACTAGCATTTTTGGCCAAGTTATGACCATTTTCGTATTTATGCAAATGAGGCTTGCAAAAGTACAACTGGGCGTGTTGAAAAGTACAACTGGGCGTGTATTATGTGCGTACATCGGGGCGTGTTTACTACTTTTACTAGCTGGGCGTTCTGATGAGAAGTATCATCCACTTCTCTTCAGAACGCCCAGCTTCTGGCAGTGCAGATCTGTGACGTCACTCACAGGTCCTGCATCGTGTCAGCCACATCGGCACCAGAGGCTACAGTTGATTCTGCAGCAGAATCAGCATTTGCAGGTAAGTAGCTACATCGACTTACCTGCAAACGCCGATGCTGCTGCAGAATCATCTGTAGCCTCTGGTGCCGATGTGTCCTCGCTCGTCTGACACGATGCAGGACCTGTGAGTGACGACACAGCGTGATCTCTGGAGAACACGGCTGTGTCTGCACTGCCAGAAGCTGGGCGTTGTGAAGAGAAGTGGATGATACTTCTCATCAGAGCGCCCAGCTAGTAAAAGTAGTAAACACGCCCCGATGTACGCACATAATACACGCCCAGTTGGACTTTTACTTTTCAACACGCCCAGTTGTACTTTTGCAAGCCTCATTTGCATAAATACGAAAATGGCCATAACTTGGCCAAAAATGCTCGTTTTTTAAAAATAAAAACGTTACTGTAATCTACATTGCAGCGCCTATCTGCTGCAATAGCAGATAGGGGCTGCAAAATCTGGTGACAGAGCCTCTTTAACACACAGGAAAGATGGATAAAGCTGGGCTCCCCTTCTCTTGTACTACATAGCACCTAACTCTATGGTAAGAAATTGGGCACACACAATGGACCCACCTTTAGAAAAGCTGCTGCAAATTACTTTACGCTGCATCGAAAGCTGGTTGATTGACTGAGCACCTCACACTAAGGCCAAATTCAGACGAACGTGTGCGTTTTGCGCGCGCACAAAACGCTGCGTTTGCGCGCGCAAAAGGCACTTGACAGCTCCGTGTGCCCTGTTCATATGGATGCGCGGCTGCGTGCTTTTCGCGCAGCCGCTATCATTATGACACTCCGTTTGGATGTTTGTAAACAGAAAAGAACGTGGTGCTTTTCTGTTTACATTCATTCTTTTACTGCAGTTGCGCGAATAACGCTTGTCCCACAGGAGTGCTTCCGTGGGGCATGCGTGATTTTCACGCACCCATTGACTTCAATGGGTGCGTGATGCGCGAAAAACGCAGAAATATAGAACATGTCACGAGTTTTACGCAGCGGACTCATGCTGCGCAAAACTCACGGACAGTCTGCACTGCCCCATAGACTTGCATAGGTCCGTGCGACCCGCGTGAAAACCATGCGGGCTGCACGGACGCAAATCACGTTTGTGTGAATCCGCCCTAAGAGACATCATCGTGCCTGTGAGGAGACATCTGTGATCCTTGCCCTAGGCCCAGAGACAATCCAGTTTTGTGTTATACTTTATTACACATATTCCACAGTTAATAGATTTTTCCCAGCAGGATGATAAGTCAGGCAATTTTTACTGTCTTGGAACATAATTATTTATCCAGAAAGACGATACTTTTCATGATATTATAGTCTTTTCCTTAAGGCCATGTTCACACATTCAGGATTTGATGAGGATTTTAACAGATTCTGCGCCTAAATCCTCATCAAATCAGCTCCCATTCCGCATCTAATGCAAGTGAATGGGGTATTTTATACCCCATTCACATGCAGCGGAAAAAATCTGCACAGAATTATGACAACACTGAAGCTAAAAGCAGCAGATTAGTCTTATTTAATGGTAATGTGGCATATCCGCGTGTGGATCTGCTGGCACAGAGGAGTCAGGAAAGAGTAAAGGTCTGATAATACGTAGACTTGGTAGAAGTGAATAACATGAAGTCATATCCCCAAATGGCTCGCCGGATTTTAATAAACTTTTAGGAGTACTAAGAGACAACTTGTTTGAAACACCACTTTTCATATCTTTGACCTAGTTTATATATAAATAACAGAATATATGAAGTAGTAAAAATAATTCAGAATTTCACAAATTCCTTTAGAATATGTTCTTGTCAACTAAGGTGTAATGTGGATAAATGGACATGGGAACTTATTTGACAGACTAGTCACCATTATCAGTATAAGTTACCTTTTAGATTAGGGTATTTGTACAATTCCACATTAAAGCAGTACTAGAATGTGAAATGTAGCCTACTAAATAGCCCCTTAAGTGACACTCAAGGAGGGAGAATAAGTATTGTCCCTCCCCCTTATTAAAAACGGAAAATTTCAAGGAAGTATGTTATGAGTTACCTTGAAGCTTTCCCAACTTTTCAGAATAAGCTGTCATATGTGTGTACATAACACTATTTCTGGCCATTATATGACTTGTAGTCTGCATTATTTAGAAGTTTTCCCCTCTGCAGGCTCAATCTCAAATTTTCCGTTTTCTCTGAGCTAAAGCCTAACGGCTATCATGTCTTCTATACAAAGAACTTAGAAGAGAACTTTCTGCTCCATACCTCTAGGAGGAAATTATACAGCAGCAATGAGCAGTGTAGCTATGAATCCAGCACTGGGGTGACATATAAATCCTACCAGCAGCTGCAGCACATCTGTGTGTCTTTCTGACTCTGCTCCCCCTTCATAGATTTCTATGGGCAGCACGTCGGTGTCTCTTTCTCTCACTCTCTGCTTCTGCTCCCCCTCCCCTCTCCATAGACTTCTATGGGCAGTGTGTGTGTGTGTGTGTGTGTGTGTGTGTGTGTGTGTGTGTGTGTGTCTCTGCTCGCTCCTCCCCTCTCCATAGACTTTTATGGACAACAGTGTATGTGCCTCTCTCGTTCTGCTCCTGCTACCTTATTCTGCTCCCTTCCCCTCACTATCGACTTCTACGGGCAGCAGCATATGCGTCTCTCTCTGCTCCTTCTCCCTCTCCATAGACTTCTATCGGCAGCGTGTCTGTGTCTTGCTCTCTGCTCCCTCTTCCTGTCTTCACAGGCTTCTATGGGCAGCATGTCTTTATCTTTTGCTCCTGCTCCATCCTCCCCTATCAAAGACTTCCATGGGCAGTGTCTGTGTCTCTGCCCGCTCTTCCTGCTCCCCCTACCCTCTCCATAGACTTCTATGGACAGCAGCATCTGTGTGTGTGTGTGTGTGTGTGTGTGTGTGTGTGTGTGTGTGCGTGTGTGTGTGTGTCTCTCTCTCTTTGCTCTCTCGTCCTGCATCCGGTTCCCCTTTCCATAGACTTCTATGGGCAGCGTGTCTGTCTTTCTCTCCCTGCTTCCTCCTCCTGCTTCCCATTCCCTCTCCTTAGAATTCTACAGGCAGCGTATCTGTGTCTTTCTATGCCTGCTCACTTCTTCTGCTTCCCTCTCCTCTCCATAGACTTTTATGGGCATGCTGTAAAGAAACCCCCTCCACTTCTTGCAGTCCGTCTCCTCTGCTTTATAACTAGATGGATTTTGCTTGACAACAGGGGTTGGACAGAAGATTACAGGAATAGAGACAACTAGTGGCGGTAACTTCACACAGAATTTGCATGGAAAAAACAACTAAGTGTTAACAGTAAGTAAATTGCAACATTAATATACTGTATATCAGGCATATAATTAAATTAGCATAAGTTTTTTGAAAAGTTAGTGTCCATTAAAGTTCTACTGTGCAATTTTTAAGAGAATTTACAGGGGGTGGGAAAAATCAAGGTATTATTCCATACAAATTGATCATTTATAAGTAATAGATTTAACTCCTTAACGCACCAAGATGCACCGGTACGTCCTGTATTGCAGTGCTTTAAGGCACCGAGACATACCGGTGCGTCCTGGCTAACAACTTTCACCCTGTCAAAAGACAAGGTGTAGGAACTGTGCCATCAACTGTTTATGACAGTTGATCGGCACAGTAAGATGGCTGGGGAGCAATAACAGCGGTCTCCTGCCGTCGATCACTGTGATTGGTCAGTCTGCTGTGACTGACCAATGACAGCTCCTTGAAAACGCAACAGCTGAGCCAGCGCCATCACCGCTGGATGTCGGCTGTATATTACAGCTGACACCCCGCTGTAATGGCCAGGACCGGAGCTAGCCTCCGATCAAGCCGATTAAACCCTTAGTTGAAGCGATCAAAAGCGATCGCTGCATCTAGGTGGTTTCCAGCCCGTCGGCACCCCTGATGGTTGCCATGGCCACGGGTGTCAGCAGTTTGTCACAGCTGACATCCTGCTCTAACAGCCAGGACCGGAGCTAGGCTCCGATCTGGCCGACGTTTGCTAATGGCAACGATCGGTACCCGAGGGGGTGCCGATGGTTGCTATGGCAACCGGAGGCCTAACAATGGCCTCCTAGTACGGAAGCCTATTAGACCCCGCCGGGAGGTGAAGCTTAATAGGCTGTCAGTGAATAGATGACATCTCTAATACACTGCACTTTGTAGGTAGTGCAGTGTATTAGAATAGCGATCAGGGCTTCGTGCCTTCAAGTCCCCTAGTGGGACAAAAAAAAAGTTTAAAAAAAGTTTATAAAAATGTTGTAAAACAGTAAAGAAATAAAAGTTTCAAGTTAAAAACAATAACAGCCTTTTTTCACGTGTCATTTATTATAGGAAAGAACGTAAAACAATTTAAAAAAAAGTACACATATGTGGTATCACAGCGTATGTAACGTCCCGAACTATAAAAATCTCATGCTAGGGGGGGCGTGGCCAGGCACTGATGTGAGCGGTCGCACGGAACTTCAGCTCTGACCAGAGACCCCTATTATTTATCCTGCGGAGGAATTACTGTTGCCACGATTTCTTATAACTTGCGGAGGAAGGGTAAGAGACCCCCGAGGAGCAAAATGGGTCCGTCAAAAGCGGCAGGAGCTGCGGAGAAGTTTAAGGAGTTTGCCCGAGGTGCGGTCCAAGATGGCGCCCGCGGCGAGTCCTCACAGCATGGAGCAGAGGGGCCGGCAAAAGTTCCTGGAGGGCAGTCAGAGTTACGCCCTGCGGCTGAGGAAACAGCACAGCCTGGCCTGACATTGCAGCAAGTATCGGAGACGCTGCTGGCGGCGATATTAGAGACCAAGACCTCGGTCACAACAAAAATAGAGGAGGTTAAGGTGGATGTGGGTCTCCTGAGGCAGGATTTGCACAACTTGAGGGACCGAGTCGAGCATGCTGAAACCAGGTTGTCCGACCTGGAGGACCGTACAGCTAATATACCCCGCACTCTTCGAGGCCTCTCTGGCAAGGTGGATTTATGGCGCCAGAAAGCGGATGATTTGGATAACAGGCTGAGGAGGAACAACCTTCGAATCATAGGCCTACCAGAACGAGCAGAAGGATCCCGTCCGTACGAGTTTACAGAGAAATGGCTGAAAGATATGTTTCCAGATACCGTGTTTTCGCAAGCTTTTGCAGTGGAAAGAGCGCACAGGGTACCGGCGAGGCCGCCACCCCCTGGAGCGAACCCTCGACCATTCCTGGCGAGATTGTTAAATTGTAAGGACCGGGATCTGGTCCTGCAGGCAGCCAGACGCAAGGGGGCCATTAAAGTGGACAACATCACGGTGTCGATTTTCCCCGATTTCTCTCCGGAACTACAACATCAAAGCGCATCGTTTGTGATGATTAAACGAAAGCTGCGAGACCGACAAATTCCATATTCTATGGCTTATCCGGCCCGCTTGAGAGTCGTCGATGGAGATCGAGCAGTATTTTTTGCCAACCCGGAGGAGGCGGATGAATGGTTGCTGAGGAATATGAGGTCGCCTAGAAGATGAAGGATTTCTTGGGGACTTAAGCGCTGGCATGGTGAATATGTATCCTGAACGGACTTTTGCTGTCTTGCATGTGGGGAGAGGTTATACTTGGGGGAGACATTGTTTAAAGTTTCCTATCATAATGCTTTATCTTCCTGTATTATGCCTATAAGGGGGGTCGGAGTTCAGAATAGTTCCAGATCATATATTATTCCTGCTAAGATATGTGATTGTAGTAGGTTACCGAAGTGTTAATAGGGGATTCTGACCAACGGCAGGTTGTTCCTCTTATTCTGTGGCACAGTAAAGCACATTACAGGGGGGAACTTGTTGGAGTACGCAGCCTGATTTGTGATTCCACTGTGTATATTCCTTAGCGGTGGAAGCTACCCCCTGCATATATAGTATATAGCTATTGAGCTCCTGTTGAGCTCCTGATGGCTAACTGGGTTTTTATGTGGTTCATGTTTTTGATCTCTGTTTTACACTATGTCAGACAACGAGTACCTTACATTTTAAGAGCTGCATATCAGGGAACGGCACTACCTAGGGAGAGGGGGAGGGGGAGAGGGAAGGGCTGTTATCGGTACATAGAGAGTGTTCTAAGTATGGCGTCACTTAAGTTCTTGTCCTGGAATGTGAGGGGCATGGGGACTCCAAGGAAACTGAATATGATTTTTTCTGTGCTCAAGAATGTGAACCCACATATCATCTGTCTTCAGGAGACGCATCTGACAGCAGACACAGTACAGTTTCTATGTAAGCCCTGGATTCAGTGGAGTAGACACTCTGTTAGAACTTCTGCCTCTAGAGGGGTATCTCTATTAATACATAGAACTCTTAGGTGGGAAGTGATGCATACCAGAATTGATCCGGAGGGGAGATACGTATTTGTGCATGCCAACATTAACGCCACACCTTATGTCGTAATGGGGATATATAACCCACCGCCAGGGTCTCTGGCACTACTTAGGGAGGCGGTTTCCTTTGCTTCCGCATATCAAGAAGCCAGAGTGATCCTCCTAGGAGACATGAACCTTATAATGGATCAGTCTATTGATCGGTTCCTGTTGAGGGGAGAGGGTGACGTAAGACAAGGGGTCTCCCCATTAGCCTCATTAATGGAGGAGATAGGCTGGGTAGATCTATGGAGAGTTAGTCATATGGGACTTCGTGAATTCACATGTCACACACCACAATTTGATGCATTGTCTCGTATAGATTATATTTTTGGCACGCCCTCTGTATATAACTCTATGGAAAGCATTGAACATCTTCCCAGAGCAATTTCTGATCACAGTCCGATTCTTCTGCAAATGTCATTACCGGAGGTGGGTAGGAGGGGGGCCCTTAAAATTCACCCGTTTTGGCTCCAATTAATCAAACCGAATGATAGGATCCCAGATCAGCTAGATGTCTTTCTCGAAGCACATAGGCAGGAGCAGAATGGGTTACTACGATGGGATACGCTGAAAGCGTATTTGAGAGGCTGCCTGAAATCATCAATATCATTTGTTAAGCGCTCCTCGGCCCAAAGGGAAAGGGATTTGGCGGGAAAGTGTGGAGAATTGGAGGCCGCGTTTGTGGGTGATCCCTCCCCACAAAACAGGGAGGCTTGGCTCTCGGTGGGAAGGGATTATCTTCTAGTACTGCAGGAGAAGGCGGAACGTAGAATCTTCTTCACTGGCCAATCCTTTTTTGAATTGGGTAACCAATCCGGCAAACTCTTGGCTCATGTGGTGAGACAGAATACCTTGTCTCCTCCAGTGTTGAACATTCGAAACGCTCAGAATATTTTGGTCCATACCTCCCAGGAGATAGTGGCTCAATTTGCAGACTTCTATAGGGACTTATATACGTCTAGGGCTGGGCACTCAAGGGAAGAGTTGGGGAAATATTTGGATGACATGCAGTTTCCACAGTTGACGGAGGAGGGTTGTGAGTTACTAGAGTCCCCCTTCACAGTAGGGGAGATTTCTGAGTGTATATTGGATATGACTAAAGGTAAGGCCTCGGGCCCGGATGGGATTCCTCTGGAAGTATATATTCAATACATTGAGGTTATGTCAGCCCAACTTCTTTCTCTATTTGAGGCGTGCTTATTGGCGGGGGACCTGGCGGATTCTATGAAAGAAGCTACCATAGTAGTTATTCTGAAACCAGGCAAGAACCCAGAGGATTGTGGTTCTTACCGTCCCATATCACTGCTTAACATAGACTATAAGATACTGACTAAATTAATGGCCAATAGACTAGCGCGGGTCATCAATGATGTCATACACTCTGATCAGACCGGTTTTATACCAGGGAAATCCACTTCGGATAGTATTCGTAGAGCTCAGGTGGTTACTCAGATGGGGTGGTGGGAGCAGCAGGATTGGGCGCTGGCATCCTTGGATGCTGCCAAGGCATTTGACTCTGTAGAGTGGATATACCTATGTGAGGTCCTCAGGAAATTTGGGTTTGGAACTACCTTTATCAAATGGATTACGATCATATATAAAGAGCCTCGAGCATCGGTAGTGGTTAATGGGATTTTGTCCCCCTCCTTTTTGCTTCATAGGGGTACGAGACAGGGGTGCCCATTGTCCCCATTATTGTTCGCACTGGCCATAGAGCCCCTGGCTATAGGGATTCGAAAAGATAGGGCCTTTCAGGGAATTCGTATCGGACCGCGGGAAGACCGCATAGGACTGTACACTGACGATATGCTGCTGTTCCTGGCCAACCCGAATGCCTCATTACCCAGAGCTATGAGATTGATGGAGGTGTTTAGCAGTTTTTCGGGCCTGCATGTTAACTGGAGTAAGTCCTATCTCATGCCTCTCCATTCTAACAATTGTGGGTGGGGTTCACATTTTCAGGGTCTACAAGTGGTGCATAGTTTTAAATACCTGGGAGTTTGGATATCTAGGGATAGTTCACACTCCTACGATATTAATGTGTACCCTCTACTTTCATATTTGAAAGATAAATTTGCAGTCTGGAAGTCACTCCCCTTATCAGTGGCAGGTAGAATTAACCTAATTAAAATGGTAGTGCTACCTAAATTGCTATATGTCTTGGAGCACGCGGACACAATGGTTCCTAAAAAGTTCTTTAATTTGGTCAACTCTATATTTACTCCATTTATCTGGGGAAAGAATAGACATAAGCTCAAAATAGACACTCTGCAGAGGCCCAAACAGAGGGGGTGTGTGACCCTACCGGATGTGTTTTTATACTATTTGGCAGGTCAACTTAGATATATTAGGCTGTGGATGTTGGATGATCCATTGCCCAATGCCGAACATCATTTAGCACATTTTCTCAGAGTACCTAACTTATGGCCCGTTCTAGAACCACATGATTTTAGCCCTAAGCATACGTTACCGTTGATTAAACTGGCGAAGCAGGTGTGGGCTCATGCAAAATCACTGCTGAAATTTAAGGATACGGTAGCGGAGTTGCGGTTGTGGTCCAACCATGGATTACCTCACTTTTTGGGATTGCAGGATCAGGCATTCTGGGAGGGTTTAGAGGTGACACAACTGATGCATTTGAGTACTGGAGATGAACACGCGTTATCAGCAAGGGAGATACAAGATACATTCCAGGTGCCAGAGAGGGATACATTTAGATGTGTACAGCTGCACCACGCTCTCAGGGCCCAATTCAGACACGCTCAGACTTTGATATCTTCCCTACCCCTTATAGGGGTGCTTCGAACACAAGGCCCGCGGGGCCTGATATCAGTAGTTTACACGTTCCTGCTGTCTCAAAGGTTAGCACATGCGGGATGTGCGGTGGAACTCAGATGGAAGGGGCTGATTCCGAACCTGACTGAGGGGGATTGGCTTGATGCAATGTCTTCACACCTTGCGGTTTCACCAGCGGCTAATAATAAAATGACGCAGCTATATATCATCCATAGATGTTATATGACTTCTACCAGGCTATTGCATATGGGCAGATCTTCCTCGGCTAGTTGTAAAAGATGCCAGCATGATCGGGCAGACTTTGACCACATGGTGTGGCACTGCCCGGTAATAGCTAAATTCTGGAGAGGGGTCACAGACTTTCTCTCATCAGTAACAGGTAAACGAGTCCCCTGTGAGCCTGGGCTATGTTTGTTGGGTCTGATCCCACCAAACTCCTGGTCACACTATGAAGGTATATTTTTACGGGAGACCCTGTTCATGGCCAGGAAGGCTATTGCACTTCGTTGGATGGGAGATCTTCACCCAACGGTTCCACAATGGAAATCACTGCTCAACTCAGTAATACCTTACGCTAATCTAGTATACAAACATAGGGGATGTCCGTATAAATTTCTGGAAGTGTGGGGTAGTTGGTGCTCATCGCCTCTTGCATCATTTAATGTAGGTGACCTCAGGTCCTCCCTAAACAGTCTTGGGGTTTAATTGAGTAAGCAGGGACGGGGTAGCGGGCCCCAACTGGGGGGGGGGAGGTTCGATAGGGGGTTGGACGAGATCAGTCCTGGATTGTACAAGTATTTATAACAGGGTTGTATATATTTGCATTGCTTTTGTTCCTATAAATGTAATGGGTATACTCAGTAGCATACCGGAAAAGGATGTACCACATCTTATTCTCATTGTGTAACGGAGATCGATGTTGTTGTTTGTATGGTTATGTTACATTGAAATAATGGGTTTCTTGCATGTCACCCAAAATGTTATGTTTATCATACCTTGTGCACTGTGTATTTTCAATAAAATGATTTTAAAAAAAATAAATCTCATGCTATTTTATACGCACGGTGAACACCGTAAAAAATTAAATAAAAAACCTATCCAGAATCACTGTTCTTTGGTCACTACCCCTCCCAAAAAATAATAAAAAAAGTGATCTAAAAGTTGCATGTACCCCAACTACCACTAAGCAAAATCTATGCTCCAAAAGCCAAATGGCGCTTCCTCCCTTCTGAGCCCTACAGCGTGCCCAAACAGAAGTTTACGTCCACATATATGGCATCGCCATACCCGGGAGAACCCGATTAACAGTTTGAGGTATTTGTCTTCAGTGGCATGAACTGGGCACAACATATTGTGCACTAAAATGGCATATCAGTGGAAAATTGCAATTTTCACTTTGCACCATTCACAAAGCGTTCATTTCTAATTAAAAAAAAAAACAATCCTGTGGTGTCAAAATGCTCACTACACCCCTTAAAAAATGCAGTTTCCAAAATTGGAGTCAATACTTGTGGGTTTGTTTTGCTATTTGACCCCAGAGCCCTGCCATTGTGTGCCAATGCTGTGAAAATCACCAAAATAGGCCTCAAATGCGCATGTTGCTCTTTCACTCCTAAGCCCTGTCATAAGTCCAGGCAAATGATAAATGCCTTGAGGGGTGTAGTTTACAAAATGGGGGGACTTCTCAGGGTTTTCCTCTCTACTCTGATACCTAAGGGAGCTCTGCAAATGCGACATGGCGCCCGTACACCAGTCCAGCAAAATCTGCGCTTTAAAAGCCAAATGGCACTCCTTCCATTTTGAGCTATGCCATGTTCCCAAACAGCAGTTTAGGGCCACACATGGGGTATTGCCGTACTCGGGGGAAATTGGGTAACAAATTTTGTGGCTTTTTTTTCTCTTATTAGCCTTTGTGAAAAAAAACAAATTGGGAGCAAAAACTACATATTTTCTGAAAAAATGTAATTTTAAATTTTCACTGCCTAATTCTAATAAAATCTATGAAACACCTGTGGGATCAAAATGCTCACTACACCCCTATATAAATGACCTGAGAGGTATAGTTTCCAAAATGGAGTCACTTCTCAGAAGTTTCTACTGTACTGGTACCTCAGGGGCTCTGCAAATGCGAAATGGCGCCCAAAAACCAATCAAGCAAAATCTGCATGCCAAGTAGCACTTCTGCCATTCTGAGCCCTGCGGTGTGTCCAAACAGAAGTTTATGACCACATATGGGGTATTGCCGGACTCGGCAGAAATTGCTCTACAAGTGTTGGGGTGCTTTTTCTCCTTTATTTCTTGTGAAAATTCAAAAAAATTAAAAATTGTAGTGGAAAAAAATTTAGGTTTCATTTTCACTGCCTAATTCCAATAAATTCAGCAAAAAATCAGTGGGGTCAAAATGATAACTATACCCCAGGATACATTTCTTGAGGGGTGTAGTTTCCAAAATGGGGTCACTTTGAGGGTTTCCACTGTTTTGGTCCCTCCAGGGCGTTGCAAATGTCCTAGAAAAATAAAGGTTCTTTTAAAAAACTATGCCAACATAAAGTAGACATATGGTAAATGTTAACTAGTAACTATTTTGTCTGGTATTACTATCTGTCTTACAAGCAAATACATTTACATTTTGAAAAATGCAAATTTTTGAAAATTTTCTCCGAATTTTGGTGTTTTTCACAAATAAACACTGAATATATGAACCAAATTTTACCACTAACAAAGTACAATGTGTCACGAGAAAACAATCTCAGAACTGCTTGGATACATAAAAGCATTTCAAAGTTATTACCACATAAAATGACACGTCAGATTTGCCAAAACAGGCTGTATCCTGCATCGCGCTCGGTACACGGAAGCACTTCCGGGTGCCGCGCGTGATTCGCACAACAGCAGTAAAATGAATGAATGAAAACAGAAAAGCACCACGTGCTTTTCTGTTGACAAACATAAAAACAGAGTGTCATAATGATGCCGGCTGCGCGAAAATCACACAGCCACGCATCATACGCTGCTGACACACGGAGCTTTTGCGGACCTTTTGCACATGCTCGTGTGAATCCGGCCTTATTGTATTTTCATATTACACACACACCATTTATTTTGATAAGTTGACAAAAGTAATTTCTTTTTTTTTTTTTAAAAGTGTGAAAAACTACTGGTTTTATATTCTATGCTAACCAGAAAAGCACAGTCATAAAGTACTTAAAGGGAATATATAATCAGAAAAAAAATATTATTGAAATCAAATTTTTATTATAAACTTTTTTTTAATTTTATTATTTTTTGTGTTGTCTATTTTTTTAGTTGTTTTTTTTTTTAATGTGACTGTCCATAGAACAAACTTGAAATATGCCAGTTTTCACCCTGGCCACTAGACTAGAGCAATAATAATTAGCTGACACTTCCTCATTTTTGCAGGTTGTCAGTTTTGCTGTGCAGATTCTATTGTACGGCTGGAGGTCTAGATAAGGCAATACTATATGCACAGATCATTTCCACTGTCATTCACTGGTGTCTGGGGGAGGGGTTGTACATAATCACTTCCTGGAGACTGTAATAATCTGTAACATCTTTTTGGCAATTAACTCTCATTCATTGCTGCTACCATAAAGAACACAAAGCTTAAATACGGCTGACCCGAGGGAAATGTTAAAATAAAAAAAATAGCTAGAAAAAACAAACAAACAACCAAACACATTATTTTTCTTTTACACACTTACAGTACATCTAAATAATGACCTACATGAGACCTACATGAGATGATTCCTTCAAGTGATTTCTTTAAAATTGTTAAGACTCATTAACAAATAGTGATTTTTAGTAGGACTAGAGAGCAAAAATATGAATTCAAAAGGGGTTTTAACATCATATATATTGATGGAATATCGCAAGGAAATGCCACCAATATCTAATTGGTGGGAGTCTCACAGCTAGGACCCCTCTGATGTTTTAGAACGGAAAAAGAGAGACCCCATTGGTTTTATTTAAAAACAGTGTTACTCCCTATCAGGCACCATGTCAGTTTCCCCCAGGGATATCAGCTGATCGTGGGTGGTTAGGGAAGCTGGAACTGATTAGATTAACTGATTGTTAGGGCGCCTTCATTCTGAAGAAGAATCTATGATTTAAAATCTAACCACTTTAAAGTGTAGCTAAATGTTCGACAAACTTAAACATGTCATAGTCACAACTTTTTGGGTAGCAGTCTATCAGCATGGCACATCTTGCCTTGGCAATTGTTGCCCACTCTTCCTTGCAAAAGCGCTCCAAATCTGTTGTGAGGGCATCTCCTCTTCAGGTCACCCCACCGATTTTCAATGGGATTCAGGTCTGTGCTCTGGCTGGGCCATTCCAAAACTTTGATCTTCTTCAGGTGAAGTCATTCTTTTGTTGATTTGGAGGTATGCTTTGGGTCGTTGTCGTGCTGAAAGGTGAAATTACTCTTCAGCATTTTAGCAGAGGTCTGCAGGTTTTGTGCCAATATTGACTGATATTTGGAACTGTTCATAATTCCCTCCACCTTGACTAAAGCCCCAGTTCCAGCTGCAGAAAAACAGCCCCCAATCATAATGCTGCCTCCATCATGCTTCACTGTGGGTATGGTGTACTTTTGGTGATGTGGAGTGTTGGCTTTGAGCCAAACATACCTTATTGAATTATGGCCAAAAAGTTCAACCTTGGTCTCATCAGACCATAGCACGTTGCCCACATGCTTTTGGCAGACTTGATGTAGGTCTTTGCAAATCATAGCCGGGCTTGGATGTTTTTCTTTCTTAGAAAAGGCTTCCGTCTTGCTAGCCTACCCCACAGCCCAGACATACGGGAGATTGTTGTCACATCCACTACACAACCAGTGCCTGCCAGAAAGTCCTGCTGCTCCTTTAATGTTGCTCTAGGCCTCTCAGTAGCCCCCCGGACCAATTTTCGTCTTGTCTCTTCATCAAGTTTTGTGGGACGTCCAGTTCTTGGTAATGTCACTGTTGTGCCAAATGTAATCCACTTCTTGATGACCGTCTTCACTGTGTTCCATGGTATAGCTAATGCCTTGGAAATTCTTTGATACCCTTCTCCTGACTGATGCCTATAGAGTACTCTAGCAAGAACGCTACTGAGCATTACTGCAGGTAACTGCATCGGACAACAGAACATTCTTATTTACAATTTCATTTTCTCCATAAAACCCATTTTTGGCACAACTGTTGTATACCTTATGGCGCTTGAAATGTACCTAAAGTTATGACTGCTTATTTAGAATTTTAATAGTAATAGCAGGGGATAGAGCCGGGAGATCAGCGGTCTGGTCGCCTAGGATGCCGTAGGAGATCTTGCCTAGACAACTGCCCTGTTTGTTCTCCTACTGTCACTTTTAACCTTCTGGCAGGAGATGCAGGCACATAGGAGCTGTTCCGGCGCCATTAGCAGTGGGTTGTCAACTGTAATATACAGAAGAAACTCCACTGCAATAGCCGGGATAGGAGATAACTCCAATCCCTGCTGTTTAACCCCTTAGATGTCCTGGTCAATGGTTTACAGAAGTATGACAATGTATTGTAAAAGTGGTCAAAGGATCGCAAGTTCAAGTCCCTTATTGGAACTAAAAAAAAATCCTAAAAAAGTTTAACAAAATGTACTAAAAATAAATTCACAGTCCAAAAAAAAAGAAAAAAAAAAAAAAGAAGACGACATTTATACCGCACAGGGAATGCCAAAAATACAAAACTCAAAAACGAATGGCGGAGTAGCTTCTTTTTTTAACCCAATTTTTTTAAATGAAAGTTATTCGTTACAATATGCCACAAAAAAAAACCAACAAATACGGCTATGTCGCAAAAGTTCTGGCTCTTAGAATGCAGTGATGAAAAAAATGCTGTGTCCTGAAGGCAGAATATGCATTTCTCATTACTAGCAGATGCTGATAGATGTTTTACTATCGCAATATTGTGTTCATGTAGCACCTCTCAGTGGCCATTAAAGGAATAGCAATTAGGTATTGCATAATGTTCTGCTGCCCTCTGCTGGGAGTTTATTGTATATTTAAAAATGCCATTCTTTGCAATCGCTATACAGTAGTTTTGTTTAACATCTAAGTAGTTCACTAATCAATAGGAATTACACATATAACAGCTATAAATGCTGTTCAAAATTTTTTAAATGTGATGCTGTATTTCGGACACATTGAATGTAACATAAGGTTAATTCCTTAAACTATTGTTCTTAAACAGTGGTTTCGTTCATGGGCAAAGAGTGACCTCTGCTGTTTAATATTTGGTAAGACAACAAGGACTGTAAAGTTCAACATAAACATTCCGTTTGGAATTTTGAGGCAAATTTTGCTCTGCCTGCACACCGATTTTCGCAACGTTTTTCGCCCGCCATTGAGCGCTGCGGGCAAAAAACGTCGCAAAATACGCTTTCCCTGCCTCCCATTGATGTCAATGAGAGGTCAGAGGCGTAAACGCCGGGAAGATAGGTCATGTTCCTTCTTTTTCCTGCGAGCCGGTTTTTCAGCTCGCGGGAAAAAACGCCTCTGCCTCCCATTGAAATCAATGGGAGGCATTTTCGGCCGCGCTTTCCCATGCAGTTTCCACGTCAAAAAACGTGTAAAAAAAACTCAGTGTGAACTGGCCCTAAGAGTTTAAGGCCACATGAACAGAATGCGTAGTACGTGCGTATTTGGCGCACAGATTTTCCTGTGACAAATCAGCAGCGTAATACAGTGCCAGCAAAGTAAATGAGATTTCAAGTAATTTAATCTACGCGTTGAGGATTTTTTTCACATGCAAATTTACCTGCAGTGTGGATTTTAAAATCTGCAGCATGTCAATTTCTCTTGCGTTTCCGTCTCAGAATTGTATCGGACAAGTTTATTAAAAAATGCTCCAAAATACACAGCATAAAATCCGCACCTGTTTCTGCTTCAAAACCCGAACCTAAAAACGCATTAAAAAAAACTGCAATATTAAGCGCAGATTTTACCTCTGGAATTAATTGTTTATCTTCAGTTTTGCATATTGCATATATTCTACATCAAATTATGCAACGTGTGCATATAGCCTAAAATCGATTTGTTTTGCACAATGTCCCTCTTTCACCAAATGAAATAATAGGGTATAGTAGGCTTGGCTTTAAACCCATAAAAGCGTGCCATTTGAATGGTTGATGGTTGAGTCAAACGCAAAGGCCATATTCACACAGTGCGGATACGCTGTGTAAAAGTACACAGCCTATCTGTCCTGGTCAATGCAGGGAATTCTGGCCGAAAAACTGCATCAAATTGTGGTGCAGTTTTTCCGGCAGAATGTCCACTGTGGAAAACAGCGGTTAAAAAAAAAGGGTTATACTTTCCCCGATCTCCGTAGTCATGGCGACACATCCGTCTGTTGTCCGTGCAGCCCGGCCTCCTGGAATGACGTTTCATCCTATGTGAGCACTGCAGCCTGTGATTGTTGCATGGGATAAAACGTCTTCCCAGGAGGCCGGCCTGTAGGGAGAACAGAGGGACGCGTCACCATGACTAACGGAGACTGGCGTAAGTATAATTATTTTTTTCAGAGTTGCAATTTTTGCAGCAGAATAGCAGCTTTTCCGCTGGAAAAGTTGCAACACATGGCTTTTTGTTGCAGGTTTTAGCTTCGCATTGAAATCAATGGGGTAAACTAGCAACACAAGAGAAGTGATTGCGCAGCATAAATTTACCTAGCCATGGGTATCTACAATTTAATGCTCCTTTATCTAATTTGTTCATCCACTATTTCAATATGACTATTGCATTAATTATTTTCCAGGCCTAGGATTGGCTGGCCTGGCTGTCAATCATCTATTGCCCTATTTATAGGGCAGTTTAATGGCGGCCCCCACCCAAAGAAGAAGCCAGAATGCTGGCGAAACGCGCGTCGGGTGCTTAGCACTTTTATATATACATGGTGCAACATATGGCTCTAGCTGTACAGCATAAATCAATCGGTCACTAGTCTAGCAACACTCTCCTACTGGACAAACTAACAGTCGTCAGCTGTCCCACTAGCACAACAGTGCAGTTCGCTACACACCGCGCTGTGTCTCATACCAGTAGCTGGGTGTGATCTTCCACTTACCCGCTACATCGACTGCTGATCGCAGTTGAATTCTATCGTGCGGTCCCTTCTGCGTTGCTGCCCCGTCCACCGGGAGTAGAGCGCGGTCCTCCTCTTGCAAGACTGTCCTTGCCTTGCAGGGATATCCCGTCCTATAGCGCTCATTTTCCTGCAGCCTTGCTCTCAGGCACAGCGTACATGCTGGGTCTCGCACTGTCGGGAGCAGAGCCTGACACTTGGTCGGCTCATTGACATTGCTGTCCTGGCTGACAGCTGAGCGCTGTTGCACTGTGTCAGCCACGGCTGTTTACCACAATGCTGCTCCGGCACCTAGGGGCGCCATCGTGAGAGAGCAGTCGGCTGGTACACATCCACACCGTGCCGCATGCCAACCACACGGCAACACATTTATTGACACGTTCTAATTAATTGTATTGAGACAGTCTGACGGTACACTTGACGGTCTACTTTTGTGATACAATCTATATGCTCATTAACCATCACTAGAAGGTCCCTCACGGCTTTTGCCATGACGGCAGCCTAAATTCATTCATACTGTGCTGCTTGCTAGCCCAGGCAAGACAGAATTCTATGTGCTTACCACTGTGACCGAAGCTGGCAGCACACAATTTAATGGGAATTCACAGCAACATCAATTGCTACATTGGTTATATGGCCAAAGAGTATGTGAGTTTGGGGGTCACTCGCACATACTCGATTGCACCATTGGATTTTTAGTTCAATTGTCAATTTTAATGTATATTAATAAAAGTTAAATATTAATAGATCACACAATTTTCCTCTTTCCCTCCCTTCCTCCAACATACAACTTACTTAGGTGGTGTTCACCAATGTGATCTATTTTCTATATCACTGTGTGATAGGTGGTCCTCCACATATTACTCGCAGCATAAATTTACATGCTGTGGATTAAAAAAAACGCACCACAGGTCAATTTATGAACGTTTTTCGGCAGATTTTTTCCGCAGCGTGTAGATGAGATCTCTTCAAATCTAATCCACTCTGCTGCTACTGTACTGCGCTGTGGATCTTCCGCATTGACATATGTATGGAAAATCGACAGTGTTTACGCTACGTATGGACATACCCAAACAAGTAAGGCTTCATTCACATCTGCCTACAGTATTCATCCGGTCAGAACGACGGAACCCTTGCACAACGGAGACAAACTGAAACCATTGGCACCGGATCTGTCACCATTGAAATCAATGGTGATGGAAACGGAAACCTACGGTTTCAGTTTGTGTCAGTCAGGGCTCTGTTCCGACGGAAAGCTCAGATGAAACGTCGGAACGGGGCCCTGACGCAGATGTGAACACAGCCTAAAGCAGCACTGTGCAGGAATGGGTGCCAGCCACAGGAACATCGATTTGGCAGAACTCGTGGCCTGAAACAACACTGGATATGGAGGAGTTGGTAGATGTTTTACAACAAGCCTATCAACTGCAGGGTCTCTTTTGCTCTTCCCAGGGGCATTGCTAGACCTGACTACCCAGGTCCTATGTCTATAATTTTGGGCTATAGGTGTTTTGTTTGCATTAACAATTGAGTACACTGAATGTTTTGCCTGATCACAGAGAGTGGTAAAATTGTCAAAGGACACCTCTTATGCTCTCACTCACCTACACATATCTGTGACTAAGGAGATGGGTATAGGAACTTGAAGTTCCATGCAAATAGCCTCTTAAAAAAACAAAAAACAGCAGCTGTCTGGAAGGCACACACAAGTAAATAATCACCAGGGATATTATTAACCCTTTAGTAACCAGCCTATTTTGGGCCTCAATGGGGTTGTCCCAAGATTAAGTTATCCCCTAAGAACAGTATAGGTAATAACATGATAAGTAAGGGTTCGACCGCTGGGACCACCACCGCTGTGGTTAGGAGATACATTTTATTCTCAACCCCTTTAAATGACATAGCGTTTTTTTTTTTTAAATCTTTTTTGATTATCGCATTTCAAAAGCCATAATTTTGTGTGGGGGCTTGTTTTTTGCGGATCGAGCTCTATTTTTTTATGGTACTATTTGGGGGTACATATAATTTATTAATTAAGCTTATTAACTTTTTGGGGGGTAATGGAATTAAAACTGACATTTCACCAGTCTTTTTTGCGTCTCATATTTACGCTGTTTATTGTGTGGCATAAATAACATTATAACTTTCTGCGGGTCTTTACGATTACAGTGATATCTAATGTATATAGTTATTTTTATGTTTTACTACTTTTGCACAATAAAAACACTTTTTTTTTATTTATTGTTATAGTATTATAGTTTTTATTGGCATGATTTTAGGTTACATATGACTTTTTTATCACTTTCTATTGCATTGTTTGGAAGGCAGGATTATCAGAAAAAAGCAATTCTGGCATTGTTTTTTTTGTTGTTGTTTTTTTACAGCATTCACCATGCGGGTTAAATAACAATAATTTTATAATGTGGGTCGTAGCTTTTTTAATTTTTTTTTCGATTTCTTCATAATAAAGCATTTTGTAAGGGGAAAAAGTGGGTTTTTCATTTTTTTTTTTTACTTTGGATTTTTTGGTTCTTTATTATTAACTTTATTAAACCATTTTTAACTTTTTTTTTAGTCCAACTATTGGACTTTACTATGCGATCACTTGATACACTGATACATATAATACACTGCTATAACTTCTGTATTGCAGTGTATTATGCCTGTCAGTGAAAAACTGATGGAAGACCTTTGTTAGGCCCCCGGATCCATGGAGCTACCTCCCTCTGAAACCACTTAGATGCCGCCTTCACTATTGATCGCAGCATATAAGGGGTTAAACAGGCGAGCTTGAAGGTAACTTCAACCACAACTGTTAGAGCAGGAGTCTGACGCCCGATATAGCTGGCACAGGACACCTGTGCCAGGCTTATTTCACAGCGCTGTGGCATGCGGTCCTTAAGGGTGGTCATATGGGTGGTCGGTTTGGGGGTTTTCAACTGACATGGATCAGTATATGATGGCACTCACTGATTGTAGAAAAGCTCGCCTCAATATCACACTAAAATGGACACATTTTATTGATGCACTTTTGCTCAATAAAATTTGTAAGAAGAATTGGTGAGAGAGCACATTTCTGATCATCATAGTCCCCCGAGTTTTATCCTGATCTATCTGACAGTGCCAGTCCATTGACTTCTCTCAGTTTGTGTCCAGTGGTCATCTCTTTCTTTCCCAGTGACAACTGAAGACCCAGAAAAATACAAGGCTGGGTTGACACGTTGTGGACTTATTTTACAGCCTATTGCTACAATTTTGCGATGCGGTTTTTATAATGTGCTTTACCTGTAAAAACACTGCACCCCATAACCACATTGCAAAACCGCAACAATTTGTGTAAGGAAGTGTGCGGATTTGCTGCGCAGTTTCATTGCATGCCACACTATCGCAGCATGTGAACACAGCCGAATGATAGCAAAATGTTTATATGGATCAAAGTATAGTTACAATTCCACCACATTTATATTATACAAATTAACCTACAAACATCCATAGGCTGCTTTCACGCGGAAGTATTTAAACGCCAAAATTAGGAGTGGGTCCAAAACACTGAAGATATGCAAATCTTTCCATGATATTGTTTCTTTCACCACTCCTGGTGTTACAGATACAGATGCAAAATACTGACTAAAATACTGCCGCGTGAAAACGCCCTTACAGGCATAAAGTGAAACATATTATCACTGGGCTTCATAGCTCCTCATCGGTACAGAGTAGGGTTCTGGTTGGGTAAATGGGATTCCTTTGAAGCAGCTCTTGGAAGCTACAAATTCTCCTTGCGGAGATCAAGCTGGTCGGAAGTCTTAAGGGCAATGGCCCCTGGAAAAAAGTATGCAAAATAAGTCTCCATCAGATGGAAGGAAATGGTCTCTAATGCCATCATGCAGGATCTGTCACACAACAGACATCAACAATTCCCAGGGGCCCAACTGACTTATAATGGGGTTTGTCACACTGTTCGTTGTTTTGCCGGGAAGAATAGCGCTGCAAGCTGCGCTCTGCTTCCCGACAAATCTGATGGAATCTGCAACGGAGCATCTGAGTGAACCCTCTAATATCAGTGTGAACAGAGCATTAGAATTTATATTCGATTGGAACTTTTTGACACTAGCTGGTACTAGGCTTGGAAAGGTTGAGAAGCACTGGTCTAGGGTAGTGCAGTGGTTAATGTTTCCATTCCTGGTAGTATAAGGTAGTGAAGGGGTTAATGGTTTAATCCCTAGCGGTCAAGGACCGGGAACAGGATTATGTTAAATACTCTGGTGGTCTAGAGTAGTGAAAATGTTAATGGTTAAAGTTAGAATTTCCATCCAAAAGCATAAAATTGGTCATACACTAGTAAATTACAAATTAGAGCAATAGACATATTTAGGTTATTATGTTTTTCTGTTTTATAGTGGCGCCAATTATTGTGAGGCCGTATTGGTTGTCACTTTTGAGATAGCTTCGTAGAAACTGATGCCTCTGCAAATAAAATAAAACGTTTTTACCACAGAAATATACCATAAATATAACAATCTCAAGAAGACAACCCCTGTCCATGAGCTCTCAGAGAGGAGTCATAGTCCTTCGCTCAGAAAAAGGGGACCTGGTCAATTGCCTCGTTTATTTCACCCTTAAAACGTTCCTCCACTTTCAGTGAAAAACAATTCTAGTGTATGAGTGTGACTTTACACAGTCTATGCTGCTGCTAGAAGCAAAATAGCGAAGGCTTCTTTCACACTACCGTTAGTACACGTTTACCTCTCTTCCGTCAGGGAGGATCGAAATATTAAACAGAAAGCAATGATCCGTTAGAATTACCATTGATTTCAAGGGTAATTCTTTTGTTTTAGTTGCTTTCCGTTTGTTGCTTTGCGTTTATCTCACGGTGGCAAAAGTGCAGTCTGCAGAACTTTTGTTTCCGTGAAAAAAAAGGAAACCTGACGAACGGAGACAAACGGAAAGCAACTGAAACAAAATAATTACCATTGAAATCAATGGTAATACTAACGGAACCGTTGCTTCCCGTTTAATCTTTCGATCCTCTCTTCCCCTGACGGAAGAGAGGTAAACGTATTCTAACAGTAGTGTGAACTTAGCCTAATACAAGGGATTTAGAAAAACGATTACAGTGCACACTCCTACACTATAATCGTTTTTCACTGAAAGTGGAGGTACGCTTTAATGCTAGCCCGGTTTCCTGCCAACGTTTGGGTACCACATTACCAGGATTTCCCTACTATCCATTCTTAATTTATAAGACTTGCACTGTAAAATACAACAAAGGTTCTACAATTAAATTATGGTCCGGTGACTGTTTTAGGAAAAAAGATATATATTAGATACAGTATTAATTTTCTAAGATTGGACTGTGCATGATAATTTATGGGACTGCAATTATACCTGATTTATGTTACACAGCTGGCTTACACTGGATAATACAGAAATAAATCGAATCTAATATCATACCTCGCTCTTACCCCAAGCAAATGTTAGTCCAACATTTCTGCTTAGTATAAGTCTCCGTGCTGTCTTGCTCTATGATTTACTATATCATCTGTCATAGTAATAGCAGTTTTATGTACACGATATACATGTAATACTAAGTTAGAAGAGAGCGTAAATCTTTGATCTCTAAAGGCTAAAACAAAGTAATTTTTACGTGTGCCGAGTAAACCTGCATCTACAAACAAGCAGGGTTTCCTTTGTCGCTTCACCATCGGTTCCGATATTGTGTTCACCAGGGCTGATTGTGTGAAGGAGGCCTAAAACAAAAAAATTTTCTGGCAATTTAAACGGCATCAAAAAAGCTTCTAAAACCGCCAATGTTATTAAAATGTTTTGGCGGGTTTTTTTATGCCGTTTTTAGTGGTGTTTTGCATTTGTCATTTTGTAACCGCCTGTAAAAAACGGCATAACCAGAGCATGCTGTTTGGGGGAAAAAAAAGCAACTAAACACAAAATTACTTAAAAAAACGCCACAAAATAAAACACTGTTGTATGTAGTGCATTTTACTATAAACTTTAATGTAATATCTGGCCGCACTAAAAAAACGAATTTAAAAAAACACTGCTAAAAATGCCTTGAAATAGGCACAAAAACGTAGCAAAACGCTGTGAATGTGAATCCAGTCTTCTAGTAAGAGCCCAGGACTTACCAAGTGCCTCCAGGGCTGTCCTGTGATAATGACAATTAGGGCATATTTTAGGTATGCCCTAAAGATTCTTGTTCATTTTATATGCACAGGCACAAAATAAATTGGTATACACAAGTATTACATTAATCATAAGTCATAAACAAAAATAAAAGTCCCCTTGGTAAGATGAAACTTTTTCAAATCAAGTAAATATATTTAAAGAAAATAAACTTAAATCAAATAAGATGTCATCTTCAAACAGCATTCAGGAGAGCAGAGAGATGGGGCTGGAGACAGATCTGACGGTAAGATCCTCTGACGGACTGAGCACTGAAGCCATCCAGCGGCTTGTATTGTATTGTAAGACATAAGAGTTGCAGAAGACAAATGGACCAACATTTTTAATTAAAACCAATTGTATATATGTTTTGTTTAAAAAAAAAAATACATACAATGCAATAAAAAATGTCTGCAAAGGTGTTCATAGTCTTATTAGGCATCTGTAAGCACTAAAAAGGTCTACTAATGTAGGCCTCATCAATATGGCTGTAACTAAAATGGGACCCTATGTGCAAATAAAGACAAAGTTAATCTGCTTAATTTTAATGTACAGGGTGGGCCATTTATATGGATACACCTAAATAAAATGGGAATGGTTGGTGATATTAACTTCCTGTGTGTGGCACATTAGTATATGGGAGGGGGCAAACTTTTCAAGCTGGGTGTTGACCATGGCGGCCATTTTGAAGTCGGCCATTTTGTATCCAACTTTAGTTTTTTCAATGGAAAGAGGGTCATGTGACACATCAAACTTATCGAGAATTTCACAAGAAAAACAATGGTGTGCTTGGGTTTAACGTTACTTTATTCTTTCATGAGTTATTTACAAGCGTCTCTTTGTTTACAGCCATTGACATGTCGCAGAGGTTAACACGTGAGGAGCGGATAGAAATTGTGTTGATGTCTGGTGAACGCAGTACCCGGGTCATTGCAGCATATTTCAATGCAAGACACCCTACGAGACCACCCATCTCCCATGCTACAGTTTGCCAACTGCTTGCCAAGTTTCGTGAAACTGGTTCAGTGTTGGATTTGCCCAAATGTGGACGCATGAAAACTGTCACTAATGAAGAAACATCAGTGGCTGTCCTAGCTTCATTCAGCAAGAGCCCACAGCGTAGCACTCGCCGCATGTCACTGGAGAGTGGCATCAGTCGAACATCCCTTCGGCGGATATTAGCTACTCACAAATGGCACCCTTACAAACTCCAGCTGCTGCAGCATCTCAACGAGGATGACCCAGATCGGCGCACTGAATTTGCAGAATGGGCAAAACAAAAATTGGAACAGGACCCTCAGTTTACACAGAACATTTTGTTCAGTGATAAGGCAAACTTTTATGTGAATGGTGAAGTTAACAAACAAAACCACCGCTATTGGTCTGACACTAACCCACATTGGATAGATCCCTCCAAGACTGTTGGAACACAAAAATTGATGGTATGGTGTGGTATATGGGGTACAAAGATAGTGGGGCCATTCTTCATCAATGGAAACCTCAAGGCCACGGGATATCTGAAATTGCTACAGGATGATGTGTTTCCCTCTTTATGCACTGAAGCTGGCACGTTGCCTGAGTTTTTCCAGCAAGATGGTGCACCACCACATTATGGGTGTCAGGTCCGAGCATTCCTAGATGAACAGCTTCCTGGAAAGTGGATTGGTCGTCGTGGGCCAGTTGAATGGCCCCCTAGGTCTCCCGATCTAACCCCCTTACACTTTTATCTTTGGGGTCATCTGAAGGCAATTGTCTATGCTGTGAAGATACGTGATGTGCAGCAACTGAAACTACGTATACTGGAAGCCTGTGCTAGCATTTCTTCTGCGGTGTTGCTATCAGTGTGTGAAGAGTGGGAGAAGAGGGTTGCATTGACAATCCAACACAATGGGCAGCACTTTGAACACATTTTATAAATGGTCAGAAACTTGTAAATTACTCATGAAAGAATAAAGTAACGTTAAAACCAAGCACACCATTGTTTTTCTTGTGAAATTCTCGATAAGTTTGATGTGTCACATGTCCCTCTTCCCATTGAAAAAACTAAAGTTGGATACAAAATGGCCGACTTCAAAATGGCCACCATGGTCAACACCCAGCTTGAAAAGTTTTCCCCCTCCCATATACTAATGTGCCACAAACAGGAAGTTAATATCACCAACCATTCCCATTTTATTTAGGTGAATCCATATAAATGGCCCACCCTGTATACATGAGTACCTCTACACAGAGGGTTATCCCACCACAACTTATCACCTACCCACAGGACATGTGATAAGTGTTTGATCGCTGGGGGTCCCACCACTGGGACCCCCGATTAAGTAACCCAGCACGGCCGCTATAGTGTGACCAGAGCCATCTGCTTCCGGCACGACCACTGCGTGGCTTCCGGCGTACAGACACAGCCGTAACAGTTGATTGGTGCCGGATCAAGGTATCGGACCCCCACCGATAATTTACTGATCATATACTCCTGTGGATAGGTCATCAGTATGTAAAACTGCCCCCAAACTGGACAACCCCACGTTTTGAGTGCTTGTGAGTATAGAAGGTAGTAACTCTTTTATTGCAGAAAACATGTGTTAGGTACCAATGGGCACAAAACTTAGTAGGTGGGGGCAGCAAGTTGTGCGTATTGTATCATGTTGGGGTGTGATTAATGTCCAATATGAAATATTAGAGCAAGATTATGTGAATGGAAATAGATTAACCCATTCCAGTGACACCCACAAGAAATGCCGTGATGGTGTGTACGTGACAGCTATGTATCAAACTGGATAAAATAGGGTTAAATATGTCAGGGAAGCGAAATACAGAAGTAACTCTTGTAGTAACCATAGAAGTGGCATAAAATGTTTTAATGTATCCCATACGGGGAACCATTTGTCCTTCTCTCCTTTAAAAAATAGTTACAACATGAACTTTTTCTCAGGTCACACAATTTTCCTACATATATGAACACCCGTGAAATGTATTATCACTGTATAGTTTATATACAGCAAGGCTTGATGTAATGTAATACTCTCTCATCACTTAGAAGGCTTTCTCTGCTTCAAGACCATTATTTCATATTATTTCCTTTGACAATTGGTATAATTAGATTTCTTTTCATACTACAGTATTGTTGTGGGTCATGTTGGCAATAAAACTGTCACAGCACATCTATGTACACCTGATGAATTACACTATTGCGTTACTACAAAAATACAAGCAAATGGCTCCAACTTTCCACAGCTGCAGAACTGGACTCTGCCTAGGGATTTCTTCAGTGCGATTCTTGCGTCCAATCCAAACAGAGATATAATAGTCAAGAGATGCAGATTTATATGGATCAGCCATGAAAAAAAGAACAGAAATGTAACCTGCAGAACTTCTAACAATAACAAAATGGAAACGGTGCCGCAATAGTCACTGGTTAGTCCAGCCAGCGCATGGACAGCTGCCAAGGCATTTTACATTAGACATAAAGAAGTCTTTTGGGCACAGTTTCAGACCAGCTAGATTATAGGTCTCTCATAAAACAAAGCATAAAGGTTTACAGGGGTTTATAGGGGCTGGTGGGGAGGGGTCTCCTTGCAAATCATTAATAACCACTTAATCCTTTAATGTAGAACCATATACAACAAAGTCGTTCTAAAAAAAATAATTTAGTCAGTTATCGGTTGTTTTGGGAAGTTTGGCTGTTCCGGCTACATGTGAATTCTAAAGTATACAAATGCGGAAGGGGGGGGGGCAGGGCATTAAAGAAATGTCCGTGTAGGCCTCATAAATAGAAACATCGTAATAATAATCGCATATTATTAAATATACATTTACACTGCTTCGGATTAGAAATAATATATTTTTTATTTTTTTTAGAAACACCACCATTCTTGTCCAATGGCTGTGTCTGGTATTGTAGTTCATCATCATTTAAGTGAATGGGGCTTAGCTGCAATACCAGACACAGGCCATACACAAGAGTGGCGCTGTTTATGGGTAAAAAAGGCAGAGCATTTTTTTTTATACCTGGACATCCCCTTTAAGAATACCCATCTGGAAGTGCCCTACTATTGTTCATCCCCAGCTTCCTGGTTCATGAATATAAAACCCAAGCTACATACCAGTTACACCTAACATTAGACTGTGTGTGCGTGTGCGTAAAACTAGTGACAACTTCTTTGAGTACTATAATGGCTGCCGTCAACAGAGTTACACTTTAAGTATTAGGTTGCCTAATAATATAGAACACACAGACCATAAATTGGCTGTCTCCTCCATGTAGGCAGTAGTAGAGAATATAAATCTATACTTGTTTTCCTAAGAAAATAAGAACGCATGTGAAGGCGCATGTATTACAGTAAACACACTCCACATTTATGGATTTTTCCTCAGAACTCCATTGCTCTCTTGGGACATAGCTGTGGCTCGCTTGCTCTGTTTTCAGTTACATCCAGCGCTGGTCAGACACACGTTGTGAGACTTCTTGGGAGACAAAGTTCAAAACTCAAATGCCTTCATAGAGTTAACGGTCTGCTTAATAATTTAACTGTGACAGACGCTGGAAAAAATGTAATGAGAAACATGTTTATCTACTCAGAGGCACAGAGGAAATTCATTACTCGGAGGAATAGTCCAGTCCACAAGTGAAATGAAGGTAATCTTATTTATGGCAGGAAGAGGGCTGCTCCGCGCAGTACTCCAACACAATCAGACTGATATTCAATGAAACATTAACAAACAACTGTGAGCGAAAACATCCCAAAAAGTGTGACACGTGAAGGACAGAAAGGTTTTGGTCCTGTAAGAAAGTGATGCTTTTTTAAAAATGGCGCTTAAGACATTAATATATACTTGCCTCGAACTTTAATTTATGGGAAAGGCGGACTGGACAATTTCTTAAATGTAACCTCCTCTGGTGCCCATATAAGATTGTAAGACTCAATCTCTCTAGAGTAGTGCCAGCCTTAGTTATCCTAGAGTAGTGTCAGCCTTAGTTATCCTAGAGTAGTGTCAGCCTTAGTTATCCTAGGGTAGGGTCAGCCTTAGTTATCCTAGGGTAGGGTCAGCCTTAGTTATCCTAGAGTAGTGCTCGCCTGAGTCCCCCTAGTATAGGGTCAGCCTTAGTTACCCTAGAGTAGTGCCAGCCACTTACCCTAGAGTAGTGCCAGCCAGTCACCCTAGAGCAGTGCCAGTCTCAGTCCACCTAAAATATAAAATAGTGCCAGCCCCAGTCCCCCTAAAGTAGTGCCAGCCTCAGTCCCCCTAGAGTAGTGCCAGCCTCAGTCCCCCTAGTTAAATGTCAGCCTTGGTCATTCTAGAGTAGTACCAGCCTCAGTCCCCCTAAAATAGTGCCAGCCTCAGTCCCCCTAAAATAGTGCCAGCTTCAGTCCCCCCCCTAGAATAGCATCAGCCTCAGTCCCCCTAAAACAGTGTCAGCCTTAGTCCCCCTAGTATAGTGTCAGCCTTAGTCATCCTAGAGTAGTGCCAACCTCAGTCCCCTTAGAGTTGTGCCAGACACAGTGAAGCATTACACAGAATGTATATTAGAACGTTGCAGAAGTTATTAGAACTCATATTAGAAAATTTTAAAACTTCTCATTTTACAGTGTTACATCAATTTATATAACACACAATCACATCTTCAGATTAGGGGATTTTAAGTTTGTGGGGGGGGGGGGGCCCTGATCAAGCTTTCAGCTTTAGAGAACTATAGGCCTCTGTTAAAAAAATATATTTTATATGGGAGCGTTTTAATGCACTGCCCCAAGGAAAATGAACATTGTGGCTCCCAGCGGTGAGATCAGCATAGATTACACTATTCACATCATGTTTGAACTTCACTTTTAGCGCATAAGTGCGAAAATTTTTCGAGCCAATGCACGTATACATGTATAAAAATAAAGCCCTGCATGTGTGCGCCATCCATAGGCCACCATTGCAAATAGGGCAAATGCGTTGGGGCAGACCTTCACCCCAACGGGAAGTAATGTTGTGTGGTATCTTTACAGCTTTTAAAGGGAACCTGTCACTAGATTTTAGGGCACTAAACTTGTATGATGTCATTATACTGCTGGGGTTTAGCGTCCTAAACATGCCCATGTCCATTATAAAACAGCGTACACGGTATGTAAATTACTAGAGTAGAGTCTTGAGTCAAGGTGTACTGGCCTCAGCTTCATCTGAGCACTGAGCATGTGCAGGATGCTGTTGACTCATCTCAGGACTCTTCTCTAGTAATTTACATAAAGTGCACACTGCACTATAATTTCTTTTTAGACTAAATGCTGTTAATCGAACACTTTTGATAGAGGCATGTTTTGGACACCAAACCCCAGCAGTATAGCGACCTGGTTTAGTGCCCAAAAATTAAGTGCCAAGTTCCCTTTAAATACCACTCTTCCACTTGAAATAACCCACCACATGTGGGCAGCTTCCACGTGTATGAGAAGTGCATCTGCAAGTTCGTTAGTGTGGCGCCATGCTGCTGTGTGTCAATGCATCACCTCTCAGCCGCTTTCAGATAAATATGCTAAGGAAACCCAAAGGCACATAAAGCCACACAAGCGCCATCTAGTGGTATACAATTTTGAATATACAAAACACTGTTTTCGACATATTGGGGTTGGGGTTTTTTAAAAAAAAGTAAACAAATTAAAAAATATACACCACAAAATACACAAATGGTTCTAAAATAAGTAGCAGTTTACACTATTCAGTAACCTAAAGCAAAAAATATCAGCTGGCATATGTCTGCACAATAGAAGCCTACCGGAACGTTGCAGTATGTCTATATAGATTTTTTTGTGCACAAATGTATGCACACATGCTATGGGGGACCCACTTAAATGCAGGAATGGATTCGATGTATTAAAGCATTGTATAAATGCTAACAGTTTTATATTCTTGTAGAGATCTTATTAAGGGTAGGAGGTCTATACGGCAGGGAGCATTGCCTTAAAAAAACAAAACCTTTTGCTGGATCTTTGCAAGGAGTATCTTTCATGAGGTTGCTCAAACAGTATCTCATGCAGTCACTATGAACCCTACTTTGTACGGACAATGATTAACAACCCTAAAATAACAGATGTGTCTCTGATTTGTAAGACTTTTTCAGATTTGGACATTGACTTACAGTATAATCACCTATAGGTGGCGTTGGAGAGACCATTTTCTTCATTAAAACTGTAGATAATGCAAGTTACAAACGTTCCGGATAACAACAGTATCAAACTTACATCACAAGGTGGCAGTCTATAACTGTGGTAACAAAATGACTTTGTTGTGTACTGAAAGGTCTCATTATATTCGCATTGTACAAAGTGTACTTTTCTAAAACTAAATGAAACAGCTGCTTTTATTGGAATGCAGATGTTTGTCTAACAGTCAGGTTAGATGCCTGACCACGGTGAAGAGATAAGACAACCTAACAGCATAAGACGTTACCATAATGGACATCTTGGCTGTATGCATTTACTTGTATAAGGTTCGGAACTGGACAAAAACATCCTGTACTTCAGATATAATTAGAAACACTTGAAAGGCTTCAATTACATTCTAAGAACCCACAAAAACGACTAATTATAACCATTTATTGTTCATATGTGTGCGGACAACCAAGGACGCTACAATATGCTGCCACTCACTGCTAGATCTCATACGCTTTTTACATTTTAGACAAAAACTTACCATTACTCAGCAAGAATTCACGGTTTAACTTCACAAGTATAGACAAATGCCCAAAAAATACCAACAAGTTGGATGTACGTGAAAAAAAATAATAAGTTGGATGTACGTGCATGTAATAACACAATTTTCTACATCAGTGTGAAACAATGCTCACACTGTTCCTCCGCTATGCAAGAATATACAAAATGTTCATATATAAAAAACCTGGCCTTGGATTGGTGCGACGTCGGCAAATACCTCCGACCTGTACAAGCTTTGCAAACTTATGGACAACATCACTCATATCTGGTATGAGCCGAGAAGTTTTCTTTTTGTCTAGCAACAATAGCAAAGCAGCAACGTATCGACCCATAGTAGCAGCTGCTATGTGATTATTGACTAATAAATACGTTTCGGATCGTACCGGATACGTATGCGGTCTTACACAAGTTTACAAACAAAATATTCACTTGCCCAATGTATCTGCACAAAAACATTTTTGTAAGGTTTTGTGTAGGGGGTGTTGGTTGTGTTGTCCATTTTATGGGGCAAGGTGGACAATCATTGGGCAGGAACTACTGGCATCCCGGAGGTCATTGACCAATATAGGGAGCAGATGAGTGGATGGCAGCATTTTGTACGTGATGGATTTCTGTTTCTGCCTGAATAATAGAATGGACAGAGAGAGGCAGGAACTTACTGCACAGATAACACAGTACAAGTTATATTGAGCAGCGCTATAATACTGGGAACGTTCTGCTATTCACTATTAGCCCGTCAGTGTCTTCCAGGGGTATGAGAAACTCGTTTTCTTGTATAATGTGTGTAAATATAAATCTCTCCTTTGCTGCACATTGTCCATTGTAACGATGAAAGATCTGTGTGTTTTGTTAGCGCTCTTTCAGCTCACATCTGGAGTCCTGTTCTTTCTATACTGGGAGTTTTAGCCAAAAGAAAGTGACAGGATCATTGACTAACCCAGTCCTTTCCAGACACGTCTCAGAATCGTGCTACAAGATTGCGTAAGATCCTCTGCAAATGGGTAATGTTCATTCTTATTATATAACAGAACTGTGGAGTTTTTATGTCGGTGCATGGATCTCTACCTCGTAGGAGTTCATGAGGTAACGGTCTTCCATAAGCGTATAAAGGTATATTATGGCCAGTTCAGTTCGATTATGACTAACCTACAACTTGTCTGTATCATTCAAAGGAGGAATCAAAGGAAATACTTGGAGAACGGACATTTTTCATATCTGCTCTGGCTTAAACTCAAGGCCTAAAATCTATGAATAGTGTTAACACCAGAGAGGTTAACCTGGAGAGAAGATTGTTGTAGTTTTAAGCTGTATTTCTAACCATTCAGTGTGCTCCATACAGACTAGGTACTGTATGGAGCCTGCATTGTCCTATTATACTTGCCAGTAAATGAAGATTGTATATGTAAGGGTTAAATAAGCTTGGATATGGACCATTTGTTCAATCTTGCTTCAAGTGCTGGAGATGTTAATTAAGCAAGTGGAGGCGACCCCTGAGCTGGTCTGTGGCTTTAAACTTGTGTTGCTGCCTAAGAGAATGACTCCATCCGTAATCAGCCGAGTCTATTTTTTCCTAAGTTTAATTAATATAAACCTCTTTGAACTCTCTTATGTATACTACTGATAGATATATATATATATCTACACACATATGCACCATTCAGTCCCAACATTAAACCACCTGCCTAATATTGTGTAGATACTTCTGGTATCGCAAAACATCTCCCGCCGAGGCATGGACTCCACAAGATCTGAAGGTCTACCGTAGTATCTGGCACCAAGACGTTAGCAGCAGATCCTTTAAGTCATGTATGTTACGAGGTGTGGCCTCCATAGATCATACTTATTTTTCCAGAACATCCCACAGATGCGAACCCTTTCCCGTCGCTAATATTTACATCGGGAAGGGATTTTTAAACATGGTGCCCGCTCAGAAGTCGAGTGGGCGCCATAGCCACCGGGGCTCTGCTGTGTTAAACAGCAGGGACCCAGTGGCAATGCTTGCGATCAGAGAAATCCCTGATTGCAAGCATTTAACCCCTCAGATACCGGAGTCAGATGTGACCACCGGCATCTGAGGGTTTTTTTACTTTCACTTTCAGCCGCTCACCGACTCCTGCGTGGCAAGATCGCGGAAGCTGGTGTATTCCTGAGGCCTGCTATAGGAAGATTGCTATTGAGATCTGCCTGTGGTAGATCTCATTAGCAATGCACTGATTTTGCCATAGACTGCAATATTGTGATATTGCAGTCTATGGCATAAGCGATCTAATGATCGCAGATTCAAGCCCCCTAGGGGGTCTAAATAAAAGTAATTAAGAAAAATAAAAAAAAGGTTTTTAAAAATACCCAAAAAAATTACAAATATAAAATTAAAATCATCACCCTTTCCCTAGATCACATATAAAAATTAACAAAAATAAACAAACACATTAGGTATCCCCAAGACCCAAAATGCCCAAACTATAACAATATAAAAGTATTTATCCAATACGGTGAACAGAGTAGCGGGAAAAAATATCAAAATGGCCAGATCAGGTTTTTCTGCCCTTTCAACACCCCAAAAATCTTTTCTAAAATGTGATTGAAAATGCCAGACATTCCTCAAAATGGTATTAATAAAAACGAAATCTCTCCCAGTCTAGAAAGTCGCCTTACACAGCTCTGTACACAGAAATATAAAAAAAAGTTATGTGTTCAGAATATGGCGATGCAAAAAAAAATTTTTTTTCTTTCAAACTTTGATTTTTTTTTTAAAATGTACTAAAACATACCAAAAACGATATAAATTTGGTATCACCGTCATCGTACTGAACCGCAGAAAAAAGTTAATGTGTCATTTTCACCGTACAGTGAACACTGTAAAAACGAAACCCATAAGAAAATAGCGGAACTGCTGTTTTTTTCCAATTACACCCCATTCTGAATTTTTTTTCAGCCTCCCAGTACGTCACGCATAATAATAAATAGTGTCACTAGAAAGTACAATTCGTCCCGTAATTATAAAGCCCTCATATGGCTGTGTCAATGAAAATATAAAAATGTTATGACTTTTTGAAAGCGGGGAGGAAAAAACAAAAGCACAAAAATGCAAATTAGTCTAGTCCTGAAAGGGTTAATATCTGGCGAATTTGAAGGCCAAGTAAACACCTTAAACAATTTGTCATGTTCCTCAAACCATTCCTAAACAATTTTTGCAGTGTGGCGGGGCGCATTATCCAGCTGAAAGAGGCCACTGCCTCTGCAACAATATTTAGGTAGTTGGTATGTGTCAAAGTAACATTCACATGAATGCCAGGACTCGGCAGAACATTGCCCGGAGCATCACATTGCCTCTGCCCGCGTGCCGTCTTCCCATAATGCATCCTGGTGCCATCTCTTCTCCAGGTAATTGACACACATGTACACAGCTGTCCCCATGATATAAAAGAAAACAGGATTCTTCAGACCAGGCCCCCTTATTCCGTTGCTCCATGGTCCAGTTCTGATGCTCATATGCCCATTGTAGGTGCTTTCGGCAGTGGACGTGGGCACTCTGACGCTATGCAGCAAGCTGCGATGCACTGTGTGTTTTGCCACCTTTCCATCATAGTAAGCATTAACTTTTTCAGCAATTTGTGCTTTACTAGCTCTTTTGTGGGATCGAACCAAACAGGCTAACCTTTGCTAACCATGCACATTAATGAGCCTTAGACGCCCATAAGCCTTTTGCCGGTTCACCGGTTGTCATTCCTTGGACCACTTTTGGTAGATACTAACCACTACATACCGAGAACATCCCACAAAAGCTGCTGTTTTAAAAATGCTCTGACGAGTCATCGAGCCATCACTATTTGGTCCTTGTCAAAGTCGCTCAGATACTTACATATGCCCATTTTTCTTCTTCCAACACATCAACTTCAAGAACTGACTGTTCAAATATATCCCAACCCTTGGCAAGGGCCATTGTAACTAGATAATTCATGTTATTCACTTCACCTGGCAGAGGTTTTGATGTCTGGACGGTGATGGCTGGACGGTATATACTAGTGGTATTATGTGGTATACTATTATGTGGTATGCTAGTGGTATTGCAAATTGAACCCCGTCCCCCTGCTTGCATTCTGGACCTTAATGACCAAGCCATTTTTTAAGTTTTTCCATCGTCTCATTCAAAGAGCTATAACTTTTTTATTTTTGCATCGACATAGCTGTATAAGGTCTTGTTTATTGCGGGACAAGTTGTATTTTTTAATAGCACCATTTAGGGGTACATATAATTTATTGATTAACTTTTATTAACTTTTTTTGGGGGGATAGAAGAAAACCTTAAATTTTGCTACCCTTTTTTGCGTCCTAAATCTACGCCGTTTACCGTGTGGTATAAATAACACAATAACTTTATTCACCGGGTTGTTACGATTGCAAAGATACCAAATTTGTATAGATTTTGTATGTTTTACTACTTACACAGTAAAAACACTTTTTTTTCAAATTTATTAGTTTTTGTGCCTCCATATTTGAAGAACCATAACTTTTTTATTGTTCCGCCGATGCAGTTGTATGAGGCCTTTTTTTTTTGCGGGACAACTTGTAGTTTTTATTGGTACCATTTTATAGTAGAAGCGACATTTTATCACTTTTTATCAAATTTTTTTTAAGTCAGGATTCACAGAAAACAGCAATTTTTCCATTGTTTTTTACGGCGTTCAACGTGCGGGTTAAATAATGTAATAGCTTTATAGACGGGGTCGTTACGGACGCAGGGATACCAAATATGTGTAATTTTTTTTGCTTTATTGTGTATTACTTAATAGTAAATCAGTTTGTAAGGGGAAAAATTTTCTTTTTTTTTTTTTTCACATTTTTTTTTATTAACTTTTTTTCAACTTTTTTTAAAACTTTTATACTAGTCCCACTAGGGGACTTTACTATGCGATCATCTGATCGCTTTTATAATACACTGCAATACTTTTGTATTGCAGTGTATTACTGCCTGTCCGTTTAAAACGGACAGGCATCTGCTAGGCCATGCCTCTGGCATGACCTAGCAGGCATTCACTACAGGCAGACCTGGGGTCCTTTATTAGGCCCCCGACTGCCATCGAAGACACAGACACTCGGCGATGTTATCGCCGGGTGCCGGTGGGATGAGAGGGAGCTCCCTCCCTCTCTACAAAACACCTCAGATGCGGCGCTCGCTATTGAGCGCCGCATCTGAGGGGTTAAATGGGTGAGATCAATACTAATATCGATCTCACACGTTCGAGCAGGGATGTCCCCAGCCCTCAGCTACCTCTGGTAGATGAGAGCACGGAGATTTAACGGCTCCCTGCTCTGTTTACTTATTCTGATGCAGCGCCGTGAAAAGGCTATTGCATCAGAATAAAGCCCACTAATGACCACCGTGAAAAGGCTTTAAGCGGTTAAAGGCAATCACCTTAATCTAGGTAATAAATACCAGTGCACATAGTAGAGGCAATAATCATGTGAGGTGGGTTAAAGAGTGTGCCAATAGTCAAACTACCAATCTTTTAGAAACCAACGACATTAATGAGATATCCACATCGTTAAAATATTGCCACTGGTGTCAAGTAAATTGGTCAATGTCGCTCTCATAAATATATTGTTTAGAATTATGCTCTGTGCACAGAAATGACACTTTGGCAGATGCATCGTATGAGCATCGTATGAGCACTATTTTTGCTGTCAAAAGAGATGGAAACCTTGACAGAATACCCATAGACTTGTAGCACAACTGCAAACAGAGACTGAGCAGCACCAGTACCAGATACAGCTACAAAATGGTCTTAAGATTTGGTATTTTCAAAAAACTGGATCCAACCTTAAAATCAACACCTCTATTGAATATATGCGAGAGCCACGATAATGTGCGAACGCTTCTATTGGGACTCTGGGAGCTTTACCTATACTTGCCCGGGCTGCAGTGTTGGCCACATCTGAACTTATTTAGTTCTGTTGGAAAGTGTGCCCTAGATTATGAAACAGCTATGTATGCTTTTGGAAATGTTATTTGAGACGGAGAGTCTTGCCGTATTTCATGAAGTTTCTGTAACACAAGGAGGTCCGAATCATAATTTTAAATCTCCCCATCTAATTTACGAAGCAGCAGCTCTTAGACGGTTTTTCAATCTGCTGGGTATCAGTTAACACTGTGGAGCAGGGCAACTATTTATCATCTGGTTAACATTTAGTTAAATGGATTGAACTGAAAGTTCTGTATAATAAAGAAATCTGATTGATGTCATCTAGCTCAACGGTTTCAAGTGTCAAAAACATTTGCACGGAGCAGTGACCTACTCATCTAGCTTTGTAGTGATTGTGCCAAATATGTGGGCAAGTGCCACAGGGCAAACTCTTCCAGCCAGCTGAATATGTCTAGGAGATCACTAGACTGTATTGCATTGAACTGTCATTAGCCTTTGTGTCGTACTGCCAGGCCTTTATGAATAAAGGTGGGAATTATTAAAATGTCAAAGATCCCAGGGCACACTGTATAAATAATGTATATGTTGGGGAGGAGAGCTGCTGTGAAACACAAGATAAACATACTGGAAAGACGCCTGAACAATGCTGATTGACAGAATTATACAAATCCATGCCAACCTAGAGAGAGCTTCATAAGAAATGAACATGCTTGGCCAGTAATGTGTTGATACTGTACATGTTGGACTGCTCGCTTCTCCCGCTTCTCCCTTTAAAATGAACCTACTGTACGTCAACTGCATTGGTACATAACACAAAGACAATGGATTAATTGTGTTAATACCTTTTCTAAAGTGGATATTAACCCATTAATGACCAGCCTATTTTGGCCCTTAATGACCAAGCAATTAGTTCAGGTTTTTTATGGTCGCATACAAAGAGTCATAACTTTTATATTTTTCCGTTAACATAACTGTATGACGCCTAATTTTTAATGGGACGACTTGTATTTTTCAATGACACCCTTTTGTGGTACATTTATTTTATTGATTGACTTTTAATCCTGGGGGCCTTTGTTATGTCCCCGGCTGCCATGGCAAACTATCGGCGGCCCGCGATCGTGTTAGTGGGCCACCGATGGGTGACAGAGTAAGCCCCCTCCTTAGTAGACCACTTAAATGCCGCGGTCGCTATTGACCATGGCATATAATGGGTTAAGCGGCCACGATCGGCGGAAACTCGTAAGAGCAGGATTCCGAACAGTAGCCGAGTACCCGCTCCTCCCGGCATTGGACACCTGTGCGGGGCTTATTCTGAGGCGCCATAAAAAGGCTCATCGGAATAAGGCCTTTTAGTGACCAACGTGAAAAGGCATATTGGCGGTTACTGAGGGGTTAAAACAGTGACCCACTGGATGTGCAGCCTAGGAAAAATATATATATATTTGGAGACAAGTCAATGTTAATTACTTCTAAAGATACATGGGGGAATTTATCAAAACTGGTGCAGAGGAAAAGTGGAGTAGTTGCCCATGGGAATGAATCGGGTTGCTGCTTTAAAGGGAATGTGTCACGAAAAAAATTTTTTTATATATATTATGGCTTTTAGTATGTCATTAAAATAAATTTTATTTATTTGTGTTTTTGTGTTGTACGTTTTTCTTTTTTTTTTCCTTTACTTCTCTATGGGGGCTGCCATTTTTTTTTTCATCTCTGTATGTGTCGATTAACGACACATACAGAGATGGAATACGGCACATACATCCCCATAGAGAATGGGAACGAGAGCCGTTCCATTCACTATAGCGTACGCCGTCTGTGTGGGAACGGCGCATGTGCCGCTCCCACACAGACCAAAAGGAAGGTCTTCGGCAGAGCAACATCCGGCGCCATTTTCATGTGGACCGGAAGCCGCGGCCGGACAGTAAGATGACTACTTCCGGTCGCGGCTTCCGGCCATATGGTCAGACGCAAGGACTAGGAGCGGCGGCAGCAGCAGGAGCAGGTAAGTTATGTTTGTGTTTGTGATGTGTGTGTATGTTCGTGTTATACTGTGTGATTACCACTGTATCTAATCCTCCTACACTGTGCATTCGCTCAAAAAATGGCGGCACACAGTGTAGGAGGTTTGAACATTCAATCCCCTCCTTTCGCCTGGCACTAGCCAGGATAAAGGAGGGGGGATTGTGTGAGAACACTAGAGCGAGTGTGTCTTCTCCAATTTTGCAGCATAAAGCAATGAGGTTGCTTTACCACATGCCAATGCTGCAATTTTGGGAATTGCTCCCTCTAGTGACCAGCATATGGAAATGTTATAAATTAGAATCTAATTTATAATATTTCCTGACTTGTGAAAAAATTAAAACAATGTGTAATCATTTATATACTAACTGTTTAACTAAAAAAAAAAAAATTCTAGCGACACATTCCCTTTAATTTCCCAAAGGCCCTCTGAAAAATAAAAGAAGGAATCTCATTGGCTGCCATGGGCAAATACTACACTTTCCCTTTGCACAAGTTTTGATAAATCTTCCTCCAGGATTTTTACATTTGTTTTACATATACATACATTTCAATATATGTGTTACCTTCTTAAAGTGAATGTGTAAGAAAAGTGTTTTTTTTTTTGTTTTAAATAAGTATTAAAGTTTGTTCTTCCATTAAGAAGTATTTGCTTCCAACTCCAGCATTGAGTGTCAATTCTTCTGATTAGAAAACAAAAAAGGAGAACCACCTTTAGTCGTATTTGTTGAGGTTCTTCTGCAGTTACTGATTTTCTTAAATAAAGAATTCAAATTCTGGTCGGACGGCCAGAGCTGAATAGCTAAATTGAGTGGCGATATCCTTCCCTCAATAGGCTCCAATTAGTAGTCATGACAACCAATGACATCATGACTTCAGACTACGGCTTCCCCGCAGTTGCAATTATAAGGGAAGCAGTTGTCGGAGACACTCCCGACACCATGCTGATACTTGCAATTAGACATCAGCACAGAGTAACTTGAGCGGAAATAGCTGTGACGCTACTCACCAGTGTCTGCCTATATGGTTCCTTGTAAAGCCAGGAACGAGAAAAAAAGCAATATAAGAATAAAGGAGAGTCAACTTTTTGTAATTTTTATGCCAATACTTAATATACACCACAGGGACCTAGAAAGACTGCCCTGTCCTCAGACTGGACAGTTGCTTCAACAATCTCTGACAAATGAGCTAAAACATAAACCTGTTATATGGACCAATTAAATAGAAAAGAAAACTTCACATTTCCAAATTCGGTTGCTTAATATCTGTCACAGTTTGTGGGCATGTAGACCCACTAGGGCACACCGCCGTAGCGGGGAGGGGAGGCAGCTGGCCAAACAACAGAGCACCCCAGTAATACAAAGTCCCGCACTAGGGTACCTGAATAGTCCAGTCAGTGGCCGAGGCTCTGGCATGGATGGAGGTGGGTGCAGCAGGTTACGCCAGTAGTGGTGGATGACAGCAGGTGCTGCAGGTTGCACCAGACGTGGCGGATCACACTGGACGTGGAAGATGTCACAGGACGTAGCAGACGACACTGGACGTGGCAAAAGACAACAGGTGCAGTAGGACACGACTCCAACCCTAATAGGCTCAGGAACAAGAACACAGCACAGGATACAGGATACGGGTAATAGGGCACGGGTAACAACTGGAATGGGATAACACTAAGGGACTATTTGCAAGACTGACATGGGATACACGAACAACGCTCAGGCAAGGATCAGAAGGGCAGAGCCCTACTTATAGTCCAGGAAATCATGTGCAGTTGATGATGATGATGATGATGATTGTCCACATGTGGCCCTTTAAGAACGGGTACGAGCGTGCGTGTGCACCCTACGGGACACAGCGGACTGGAATGGAAGTGATCCATGGCTGCGGGCGTCGGGAGGTGAGTAAACCCGACGACCCGCGGCCATGGACACTACAATATCTCTTACACAGTTTTCCCTATTACAGTCAGGGCCTGGTTTTATCAGACTTTATAACAGATCAGACAGTAAATTCTAACATGGCCATATCTATGAAAATTCTGTACAATGTATCAGGAATAAAGGACCAAATATACAAACTCTGAAACTTTCACTGACCTTACATCACTTGTATCCGTGCAGTTAGATTTATTATAAATTATGCCTCCATGGATCAGCATTACAATGTTACCCCACTACTTCCTACCAATAACAATCCTAGACAGCTAGAAAAGATCTAATCCAGCCTATGTCAATAATATTTCTATTCCTGCTATTCCCTAAACTGCTCTGCAACTATTTCCTGTGAATTTGTATCTTTAAAATCTGTTCTCTAGATCATAAATAAACCTCACAAGGAATGTACAGGAAATATAAGAATAATATGGTGCGTGCCGACATGACACCACTTCTCCACACAGAAACATGCATAGTTTACACAATGGGACTGGACTCATGCACATATACAATTTGGAAATAACCATAACAATTATAGTAAGCTTTCCTGCTTTGGTCTCATTTGGAAGAATGGGCATAACTAAGGGTCGGAGGCATAGCAACTGGTATGGTGCCCCCAACAATTAAGGGCCCTCCTCTACTCAGGACTTTGTGATAACTGTGGATGACGGAGGGTGAAAGTGGGAAAATGAATTCAGATCACTGTGAAATTAAGGAAAGAATGAACATACGGGGGGGGGGGGATGGGCACAGACTGGAGACCAAACTCACCATAAGATCAGTTGCTGTTGAACGTGGTCATGGTTAAGTTGGAACCATTCCAAGTTTTGCTATGGGACCCCAAAGTTAGTTGTTAGGCCTGTTAGGAGGCATTTGGGTCAGTTATGAGTCTTTAAGATGGTCTCTGCTTTAGCTCATAGAGGGGGGTCCCAAGAAGGCGATCCTCACCATTACGTCTATATGCCTTAATAGGACATATGGACCGTAGTTGTGTTCATGAGGCAAGCCCTTTAATTATACTTACAATGCTGAAAATATATGTCTGCGTATAGAAGGCTCTACTCTAGTCACGGGAGATGCCACCTGATAAGGTCCAAATTGTACATGATAATATGAATTCTCCTATGTGGATCCCCTGGCTCCAGCTCTGTTCTGTTTGCACTCAGCACTATTTTAATAGAAAGATTTCAGATTTATTAATACAGATAACACCTCTTTGGTTAAATGGGCCCTAGAACAGCTGTTTTGCGGTCTTGTTTATAGAGTACATATGGAAGTGTTGCCTGTTGCTCCTTGGAATATGTAATTAGTCTTCAGTGTACACATCCAGGTTTAGCTCCAGGCAGCTGCATGTTCATTTTGGGGATATATCTGGTTGCTGCGGTTTATTAACATCTGCCTTGGACATTTAGAGACTAAGAACGTGCTGCAGTGGCCTCTGGACAGACATTTCTGAATACGCTTGTAAATATCACTCATGGTGATGAGGCTTCAGTATGCTAGTATGTTTCTCCACGGTAATTATAAGATGATTAGGATCACTTTTGATCATCTGTTTTAGTCTTTTTACTGTAGAACAGCACCTTCAATCTCTAGGCCGGAGACTTATGTGGAGTGAATCTTGTAGAATACAAGCCTACACTCTTTTCAAATGGTAACAAATAAATAGACTATTACAAATGTTATGATTATAATAATTGTTTTCTTTGTAATATTCTACAATCTTGCAGTGACCAGTGGGTATCAGGAACTGAACATTATTTTCACTGGATCACCAAGGTCGGACACTTAACAACTGGACTACCGGTAGTTGAAAAGCCGGTGCATATTGTATGAACAGTGATAAAATGCCTGCCCTCAGGGTTAACAGGGCCGTGACCACTGGGCACTTTCTTACTGGGTCACCAGTGAGTGGAGGCTCTCCAACTGGATCACCAGGAGCAAAGAGCTATGCAATTGGATTGACAGTGACTAAACAATTTAAAAAAAAGAGAAGAGCGAAGCAGCCCTATATCGGATAAACCCCTACCTATTCGTACAATCTTTCCAGCCATGTCTAGATCACAGAACACATCTCTAGCATTGTCCAATTAATCGAAAATTGGTAGCAAAAAAGTAACAGTTCGACCCTTTGTAATTTAAGGTTTTGAGAAAGACCATATAATTCCGATGGGTTGAAACGGTGCTTTTTTTTGCTACTGATGTTTGACTAATAAATACCATTTCGACCATGCTGGAGAGGTGTACTGTTGTCCAGACATTGACTAAACAATGTCACTGGAGGATAGTCTTTCGTTAAATGAAAGGAACGGTAAACCTAGAAATGAATGATAAAGCAAAGAGAAGAAAACCTGGCACACACTGTCTGTCAGTCTCCTGGCATGACTCATGATCCCTTCCATTTTAGTCTTTCACACTACTGGAGGACAAGAAATGATATTGTGCCTTATACGCTATATTACTTAGAGTCGAGGGGAAGGCTCCTGCAGGAGTAAGTCGCCTCACAGCCACAGACAATTGTGATCTGAGGTTTGTTTAGTGGGTAGTGGGTTGGAGGATTTCCTAGGAAACAAATTATGCTTTATTCTATATTGCTCACAGTTTAGATTGCCATATAAGAGAGGACATGACCAAAAAAAGAGAATAATTTAAGGGAGAAATTTCTGGGATATTTTTTTTATATTATAGTTTTATTTTTTAATAGGAGTTGAAACCTTTTCTACTAGGTAGTAGAGACTGGATCACTGGGGGAGAGGTGTAGCAGTGTGTTATTAGTGACCGGTCTTTATTAATGCCTTCTATACTTCGATTAAAATATACAAAAGCCCTTTTAATTTATGTAGGATATCATCCAATGTGCAAAGAAACAAACACAAACAATATGAGAGGGCTATTGCTAGTAAAAAAATAAACACTGCCAAACATGTGGAACACAGATCTTAGCATTTGTAGAGGTTCTTTTCCTTCTAGATATGGCAAAGCAATTGGTTACATAGAAATCAAGAGCCTCCTGAACCTGCGCAGAATTAAGTCAACATGTGGAATACATTATGAGGACATTTTTGCCTAAATAAATGGACGCCAGGACTGTAAGGCGAGAACATGGAAAGATTAGGGTTAAACCACGATGGGATAAGCAAGCAATCATCAGCCAGTTAAATTGGCATGGGTAGATTCAAATAAGTGCATAAAAGTTTGACAAACACACAAAAGTTCATACACTTTGCTGCATGTATGACAGCCTAAATATACAAATATGCACATTCATTTTATATTGTTGTAGAATTGTTTAGCAGAAACGGCTTCCTTCTATATATACCTAAACAAAAGAAACATAAAACTCCCCAGTGCTTTACTCGATTATACTGTTCCTGCAACAGCAAGTAGTAAGGCAGTCAACCTATAAAAATATAACTGCTCCAGTGTGTTTAATAAGAGCGGCATGGTCCTCTTTATCTCCTGCCCTGCGCTGATCTGTGTGATCAGAGCACGAGGATCTAAATGTAATCGGCTGGACCATGTTCAAATGCCTGTCATGGTAGGACAGCACTAGAGCCTGGTGTGGATTGTAACCCACTGGACAACAGGAATGATTGACTAACCCTAAGGGTATGTTCACACGCGGAGTAAAAAACGGCTGAAAATACAAAGCTGTTTTCAAGGGAAAACGGCTCCTGATTTTCAGACGTTTTTTAAGCCACTCGCGATTTTCGCTGTGTTTTTCACCACCGTTTTTGGAGCTGTTTTCTATAGTCTACAAAAACTTCTCCAAAAACGTCCCAAGAAGTGACCTGCACTTCTTTTTCGCGGCCGTTTTTTTACACGCCCATTTTTCAAAGCGGCTGCGTAAAAAGACGGCCCGTCGGAACAGAACGTTTTTTCCCATTAAAAATCAATGGGCAGATGTTTGGAGGCGTTCTGCTTCCAATTTTTTGGGCGTTTACGCCCCGAATCACGGCCAAAAATAGGATGTGTGAACATACCCTAAGACAGCCATGGGATGCTTCCATTTAGCTCCTCACCTTCCTTGACCACGATGGATGTGCAAGTGCTGCTACTTGGCTCTGGGACTCTACAAGTCAAATTTCTGGGTGCTTCCCTGACTGTGGGGGACCACAGATTTTATTGGCAATCCTGCCCACAATCTCTATCTTTCAGTTAAAAAGTACTGTTCAGCAGAAAGAACCCCTTCAAGACACAGCCTGTTTTGGCCTTCAGGACACAGCCAATTTTTTCAAATCTGACATGTTTCACTTTATGTGGTAATAACTCCGGAATGCTTTTACCTATCCAAGCGATTCTGAGATTGTTTTCTCGTGACACATTGGACTTTATGTTACTGGCAAAATTTGCTCGATACATTAAGTATTTAATTGTGAAAAACACCAAAATGTAGCGAAAAATTGCAAAAATTTGCATTTTTCTAAATTTATATGTATCAGCTTGTAAGACAGATGGTAATACCACACAAAATTGTTGCTAATTAACATCACCCATATGTCTACTTTAGATTGGCATCGTTTTTTGAACATCCTTTTATTTTTCTATGACATCACAAGGCTTAGAACTTTAGCAGCAATTTCTCACATTTTCAAGAAAATTTCAAAAGGCTATTTTTACAGGGGCCAGTTCAGATGTGAAGTGGATTTTAGGGCCTTATATATTAGAAACCCTCGATAAGTCACCCCATTTTAAAAACTTCACCCCTCAAAGTATTCAAAACAGCATTTAGAAAGTTTCTTAACCCTTTAGATGTTTCACAGGAATTAAGGCAAAGTAGATGTGAAATGTACAAATTTCTTTTTTTTTTTGCAGAAATTCATTTTTCATCTATTTTTTTTGTAACACAGAAAGTTTTACCAGAGAAACGCAACTCAATATCTATTGCCCAGATTCTGCAGTTTTTAGAAATACCCCACATGTGGCCCTAGTGCGGTAATGGACTGAAGCACAGGCCTCAGAAGCAAAGGAGCACCTAGTGGATTTTGGGGCCTCCTTTTTATTAGAAAATATTTTAGGCTCCATGTCGGATCTGAAAGGCTCTTGCGGCACCAAAACAGTGGAAATCCCCCAAAAGTGACACCATTTTGGAAACTATACCCCTTGAGGAAATTATCTAGGGGTATAGTGAGCATTTTGACCTCGCAGGTTTTTTTCAGAAATTATTGGAAGTAGGCCGTGAAAATGAAAATCTACATTCTTTCAAAGAAAATTTAGGTTTAGCTAATTTTTTCTAATTTGCACAAGGACTAAAAGGAGAAAATGCACCACTACTTTTGTAAAGCAATTTCTCCCGAGTAAAACAATACCCCGCATGTGGTCATAAACGGCTTTTTGGACACACGGCGGAGCTTAGAAGGGAAAGAGCGCCATTTGGCTTTTGGAGCTCAAATTTAGCAGGAACGGTTTGCGGAGACCATGTCGCATTTGCAAAGCCCCTAAGGGACCAAAACAGTGAAAACACCAAAAAAGTGACTCCATTTAGGAAACTACACCCCTTGAAGAATTCATCTAGGGGTGTAGTGAGCATTTTGAACCCACAGGGGTTTCATAGATTTTATTAGAATTGGGCAGTGAAGATAAAAAAAATCCTTTTTTTCCAATAAGACGTAGCTTTAGCTCAACATTTTTCATTTTCTCATCAAATAAAGGAATAAAAGAACCCCAACATTTGTAAAGCAACTTCTCTGGAGTACGGCAATACCCCATTTGTGGTCATAAACTGCTGTTTGGGCACACGGCAAGGATCAGAAGAGAAGGAGTGCCATTTGGCTTTTGGAGCACAGATTTTGCTGGATTGGTTTCTTGACACCATGTCACTTTTGCAAAGCTCCTAAGGTGTCAGTACAGTGGAAACTCCCCAAAAGTGATTCCATTCACAAAACTACACCCCTTGAGGAGTTCATCTAGGGGTGTAGTGAGCATTTTGACCCCACAGGTGTTTCATAGATTTTATTAGAATTGGGCAGTGAAAATAAAAAAAATCCTTTTTCTTCAATAAGACGTAGTTTTAGCTGAAAATGTTTCATATTCTCAACAAATAAATGTAAAAGAGCACCACAACACTTGTAAAGCAACTTCTCCTGTGTATGACAATACCACATATGTGGTCATAAACTGCTGTTTAGGCACAGAGTAGGGCACAGAAGGGAAGGAGCGCCATTTGGCTTTTGGAGTACAGATTTTGCTGGATTGGTTTCTGGGCGCTATATCGCATTTGAAAAGTCCCTGTGGGACCAAAACAGTGGATCCCCCCCAGAAGTGACCCCATTTTGGAAACTACACCCCTCAAGGTATTCACCTAGGGGTGTAGTGAGCATATTAACCCCACAGGTGATTGGCAGAAATTGGTGTGTACGTGATGTTGCAGAGTGAAAATGGTTTTTCAATAGATTTGCCAATATCCAGCTTGTGCCACTGGAGACACACACCCCAAAAATTATTAAAAGGGTTCTCCCGGGTATGGCGATGCCATATATGTGGAAGTAAACTGCTGTTTGGGCACACTGTAGGGTTCAGAAGGGAGGTAGAGCCATTTGGCTTTTGGAGCGTGGATTTTGCTTGTAGTAGTTTTGTTTGGAGTCTTACTGGTGTTTCCGTTTATAATGTGGGGGTACATGTAAGGCGGGCGGAGTATATAAGGGGCATAGTCAGGTGGTATAGTGGGGTAAAAAAAAACCAATAAAATAATCCATAGATGTGTGTTATGCTGTGACACAATCCTTTCTGCACAGGCCGGTGTCGCACTAATAAATGGTCTTTACTTATCCCCCTTTTGGTCCGCACTCCGCACCTTTGAAGTTTGGGGAATTTTGCTGGGAAAGTGTTGTCCTGGTATAATACGGGCACCCTCACTTCCAGCAGATATGTTTGGGCCCTCCCCTTCCTGGATCCCTAATTTTAGGGGCCTTGATAATTCGCCACTTGAAACAGAAGAAACGTTCCCCTAGGGCTGCACAACTGCATATTTTTATTTTCTGGCTTATTGGTGCCTTGACTAATTTTATTTTTTCATAGACGTAGTGGTATGAGGGCTGTTTTTTTTTGCGGGACGAGCTGTAGTTTTTATTGGTACCATTTTGGGGTACACGCGACTTTTTGATCACTTGTTATCCTTTTTTTTTTGGGAGGCAAGGTGACCAAAAAACAGCAATTCTGGCATATTTTTTTAGTTCTTTTTATACAGCGTTCACCACGCATTATAAATTACATGTTACCTTTATTCTGCGGGTTAGTCCGATTCCGGTGATACCTAATTTATAGCACTTTTTATGTTTTACAACTTTTTGCACAATAAAATAACTTTTGTAAAGAGAATGGATTTTTTCTGTCGCCAAGTTGTGAGAGCCATAACGGTTTTAAATTTTTCGTCGGCGGAGCTGTATGAGGGCTTGTTTTTAGCGAGACGAGTTATAGTTTTTATAGGTACCATTTTTAGGTACATGCGACTTTTTGATCACTTTTTATTTCAATTTTTGGAAGACAAAGTGACCAAAAAATAGCAATTATGTCAGAATTTTTTAGTTTTTTTTTTACGGCGTTCACTGTGCGGAATAAATAACATAATATTTTTATAGTTCAGGTCGTTACGGTCGCAACGATACCAAATATGTATGGCTTTATTATTTTTTTCAATAATAAATGACTTGATAAGGGAAAAAGGGCGATTGTGTTTTGTGTTATTATTTGAAACTTTTATTGTATTTTTTACAACTTTTATTTTTACTTTTTTGACACTTTTTTTGACACTTTTCTTTAGTCCCACTAGGGGACTTGAAGGTCCAACAGTTTGTTTGATGTTCTAGTACATTGCACTACCTATGTAGTGCAATGTATTAGAACTGTCAGTTGTTCACTGACAGCAAGCCGATCAGGCTCCGCCTCTGGGCGGGGCCTAATCAGCTTACGTAATGGCAGACAGGAGTCCATTGTTAGGGCTCCTGTTGCCATGGTAGCAGTCGCCAGCCTTGCCATCGCGTGGCAAGGCTGCCGATTTGCTACAAACCTCTAGGATGCAGCGATCACAATGGATCGCTGCATCGAAGGGGTTAATGCCAGGAATCGGAGCTAGCTCCGGTTCCTGGCGATAGATCGGGGTGTCCGCTGTAACATACAGCGGACACCCACTGCTGATGACGCCGGCTCAGCTTCTGAGCCGGAAGCTGAGCCGGCGCCATCTTGCCGATGGTACCGAAAGCCTCATGGGCCCCGCCGACGACGGGGCATAGGAGGATTCCGTTGCTGGCAGACCGGGAGGTAAGCATTAGCCCTCCGATCGCCTTTGCAGCCACCGGCAACCCAGCGATCACGTTGCTGGGGCGCCGGTGGCTATAAACTCCTCACATGCTGCGATCGCTATTCAACGCAGCATGTGAGGGGTTAATCGGTCGGATCGGAGGCTAGCGCCGGTCCTGGCCGATACCTCAGGGTGCCAGCTGTAACATACAGCTGTCACCCGGCGGTGATGTCGCTGGCTCAGCTCCTGAGCCAGCTTCATCTCCATGACGTACAGTTAAGTCAAGATGCGTGAACAGTCCATCTCCCATGACGTAACTGTACGTGATTTTGCGGGAAGGGGTTAATGTCCAAGCGATTTTTCCGTTTTTTTCATCGTCGCATTTCAAAAGCTGTAACTTTTTTTATTTTCCCATTGACATAGCAGAGTGAAGGCTTGTTTTTTGCATGATGAGCTGCATTTTTTAATGGCACCATTTTGGGGTCCAGATAAAGTTACTAATAATTTTTTCGTGGAGAAAAGAAAAAAATAATTTCCTCCATTCTTTTTTGCATCTTAAATTTGCGCAGCTTACCGTGTGGTATAAATGACATGATAATTATATTTTGCTGGACTTAATGATAACAGCAATACCAAATTTTTATATAGCAAGAAGTGAGAGATGAAATTACGGCACTCACCCGTGGTTTGTATTCTTTCTTTAATGTGGCATCAAGCAAAAACTTAAAAGCGTACAAGGGAGGACATAGCAGATTGCAGGTTACAGCCTGTTTCGCGCTAAGCGTAGCGCTTCTTCTGACCAAATTTTTATATATTTTTGTGTTTTACCACTTTTGTACAATGAATTTTATTTAATTTTTTTTTGTGTCATTGATTTCTAAGAGCCATAACATTTGAGAATTTTTTTTAGCGCTTTTTTTGCGTTTTTTGGAAGACAGAATTAAGCGAAAACTGCAATTCTTTCATTGTTTTTTATTTTATTTTTTTACAGCGTTTACTGTGTGGGTTAAATAGTAGTTCAGGTCGTTACAGATGCAGCGATAACAATTGTGTTGATTTTTTTTATAATAAAGCATTTTGTAAGGAGATTTTCATGTTATTATAAACTTTATTGATGTATTATTTTTACTTTTTTTTTAGTCCCACTATAAGACTTCACTATGTGATCGTTTAATCACTTTTATTATACACTGCAATTCTTCTCTATAGCAGTGTATTATGCCTCTGGTAGGGCCTTATAGGCATACACTGCGAAAGCGTCACAGGGGTGCTGATGGGGGTGACAAAGGGAGTACTTTGTACTCTGAAGTTGCTTATATGCCACGGTCGCTATCGATCGCGGCATCTAAGGGGTTAAACGGTCAGGATAGAAGGGAACTTCGATCTCGGTCGAAGGAGCTGGAGCCCAGCTGTCTTTAGCCAGCCCGACACCCGCTTTAGCCGGCACAGGACATTTGTGCCGGGCTTCTGACACAGCGCCGTGAACAGGAGGTGCTGTGAAATAAGTGCCCTTAAAGACCGCAGCGAATGGGCGGTCATTTAGGGGTAGAGGTTCTAATGGCAGTCACAGAGAGACATTCATCAAAGTTACGTACAGATGTTTACAACTCTATCTGAATAATTATTGCTTCTCCCCCTCCAATCACTGTGCTAATCTGATCCTCAATGAGCTGGAAATTCTAGAAAAACATCATATTCGACCGAATGTAAATTTCTTCTGATAACAAAAAAGTACCAATAAAAGTACTGTAAATTACAACAAACTGAAATTAAAACGGTTTAATGCTTAAAAACATAAGCAAACTTTAATACTTTTCAGCAGTCTATAAAAAAGGCTGACGTTGATGGCTTAAGAAAAATGCACAGTCCAATGACTTACATTTACCGATGATTTGATTTTTTATATCTTAGTGGGAAATTATCTTTAATTTTAAAAATGTAATCTTTTACTGAACCTCGGATACACAGGCTGGTTTCTGAAATGTCTCAGAAGTAGCTGTGGAATCAGGTCCTTTTCCATAGAGATCATTATTTTCATTATGTTCAACCAATGGTGAACATCTGGACCTCATTTTTAAACTGTGTAGAATGTGTAGTGTAATGTACATGACCAGAGCCAACAATGAGTCTAATGACCCAAGAAAGTAGCATCCATATGAAACTAGGTGTGATTCGTGTCCCGCACATGTAGTGATTGATTCCGGTTGGTTGACACTTTTGCCTGGCATTGCTGGATACATGGATAAGATACCAGTCCTAACACAATCTGCACAGGATTTCTAAATTCTTAATGAATAGAATAGTACATAGGTTAAAGCACAAGTACGGTTTTAGTGAGTTAAAAGTGGATCTACTTTTTCATATTCGGAAACTACATATACACTAATAAAAACTTAGAGGGTGAGCAACTCGTGCGGTCACTGAGGATATCAGCAGTTCGTGCTAAAAGGGGTGCCACAGATGGCCTAGCAATCGAGGCCTGCGACCCACATAGGGACATTAGGTTGTAAGTTCACAAGAGTGTCTCTATTTAAAGGGTTCAGTGTAATAAACTATGGACACAACTATGGCATGATAGCATGGGGACACAATAATATTATATAATCGTCATGTGAAGGAACATGCTTCATACAAATGTGCTAATTTCTAATTTTCACCAAATCATATATATTTTGCCAACCACATAACAGCCTCCCAACAAGTGCTGTAAATTCACCAAAAAGCCTGCAGTATTTAAAATATCACTTTAAATTTATCTTCCTGAAAAAAAGTCTGATATTTTTTTATGTTTAATGATCTATACACATTATATATATATATATATATATATATATATATATATATATATATATATATATATATATATATATATATATATACACACACACATCTTTATTTTTTTTCAAATTCTTTTATTTTCCATTTTCAAAAACACACAGAAGATAATATAGTGCAGGCATGAGTAGCACAGACATTGGTTCACAGGCCAGTATATGCAGATACAGTGAATGCGAGAAAACAACAACGCGCAGCTGAAAACTAAGCAAATAAGAAGGTGTGTGAAGATTGGATGGAGAGATCAGGAGATCATAAAGTCTGGACAGCGAATGACGCACTGTGCCCGTGCCGGTGCAAAGAAGCTCGAAAGGGGAACTATCCCGCGAGTATTCCGACGAGTTAGGTAAGGACGTGAGGAAATGTCTCAACTGAGTAACCTGTCAAAGACGCTAACTGTGGGCTAGACATCCAATTCCCACCCTGTAGAAAATGAGCAGCATATCCCCTACCTGCCCTCAACCAGTGTTGGAAGGGACCCCGTTCTTGTCCCGGGGGGACGCAGAATTGCCCAGGATAAGAAACAAGGGGGAGGGAGACAGAGAGCTCTCCTTCCGGGGAAAGAGCCGGGACGCAAGCGTCAAGGTGAACCCAATAGTCGGGTGTGTCCGCGCCGATAGAGGAATGTGCCCAACCAAGGCAGTGTCTGCAGTGGGACAACAAGGAAGGTCTGTTCCATTGACACCTACTGTTTAACCTCAGTATTTCTAAACCAGTCCGAAATTCGTGACAAATGTGAGGCCTGATGGTAGGAAACAAAGTCCAGAAGGCCAACACCACCCTCACACTTAGCACGAAAAAGCATGGAGCTGGCAATACGGGCTGGTTTCCCCACCCATATGAATCTATGGAGTAAGGACAGCAGGGCTTGAAAGAACGGGCGGGGGATGTGAACCGGCAGAGCTTGGAAGAGGCACAAAATCCGTGGTAAAATATTCATTTTAAATATTGCACACTTACCAAACCATGTAAAAGTGCCCGTCGTCCAGGAATCCAAATCGCTCTTCACACGTTGAAGAAGCGGAGGGTAGTTCACCGCATAAAGGCGAGACAGATCACTGGAAAGCCGGACCCCCAAATATTTAAGCGAATCCCTAGCCCATGTAAAAGAGAAGGACTCAGACAGATCCTCCACCAGAGACTGTGACAACGAGATATTGAGAGCCTCCGACTTCTGGTAGTTAATCTTGAAATTGGACAATATCAAGTATCTACTCATCTCCGCCATCAGATTGGGCAAGGAAATCCTGGGTGCAGTAAGAAAAAAGAGCATGTCATCCGCATATGCTGTGACCTTATGGGACCTTCCTCCCAAAGATACACCCACTATGTCTGGATTGGAGCGAATATGGCCCAAGAAGGGCTCCAAGCATAAAATGAAAATTAAGGGGGACAAGGGACAGCCTTGCCTCGTACCATTTGAAATAGCGAGTGAGGAGGAGAAATGACCATTAACCTTAACCCGGGCCGAGGGGGAGGAGTAGAGACTTGAAATCCATTGCATCATATGAATGCCTAGTCCAATATGCCGTAAGGTGGCCAGCATAAAGTCCCATTTGACCCTGTCAAATGCCTTCTCCGCATCCGTGGACAGAAAGAATGTGGGTAGAGCCAAGGCTGCAGCTTGATATATTAAATTAATGGCCGTGTGGTATTATCCCGAGCTTCCCTAAGAGGCATAAAACCCACCTGGTCATTATGTATAACATTTTGTAGAAGCGGAGCCATCCTATGAGCCAGGATTTTCGAAAACAACTTTAGATCTACGTTTGACAAAGATATGGGGCGGTAATTTTGGCACATGGAATGGTCCTTCCCCTCCTTGTCTATCACCGTAATGTAAGCCCTCAGGGTATCTTTGGGAAGGGAACTCCCCTCAGTAAGTGAGTTGAAGGCGTGTAGGAAATGGGGAGAGAGCATGTCCGAACAGGCATTATAGTATTGCAAAGGGAGGTCATCAGGGCCCGGTGCCTTCCCCGCTGGTGAGTCCTTCAATGCCCACGACAACTCCTCCAGGGAAATAGGAGCCTCCAGAGCAGCAATTGCATCCTGGGGGATACATTTCATCCCTGAGGTCCGAAGATATGACTCAATCTTCTCCAAATGGCTCCCTCCATGCAGGGATGAAGAGGCCCGAGGTAGATTATAGAGGGAGTGGTAGTAGGCACGGAAGGCCTCCGAAATGTCATGGGGAAGTTGCAAATGCCTATTGTGGGAAGCTTGAATATGAGGAACATAAGTACGAGAATGGGTTTTCCTAAGTGCCCATGCCAGGGTCCTACCCGGTTTGTTACTGAATTCATAAAAATGCCGTCTGCATTTAGCTAAGGAAACCCTAGCCTTGGAAAGGAAAAGCGAATGAACCTGAACCCTCAGCTGCCCCAGCTCCGCCTCCACAACCTGGTCCAGGGAGGCTTTATGGGACTGTTCAAATGTATTTGGGACAAGAGATCCAACAAGTGTGCAGTCCGCTCCTTCTTCAGTTTAGAACCAACACAAATGAAGGAACCGCGAACTACACACTTATGCGCCTCACAAATGCAAAGCGGGTCAACCTCTGGAGAGACATTTGTGGCAAAATACTCCTGGAGGTCCCTGCGTATGTCCAACACCAGGAACTGAAAGGCCTCCTCCAGGTCATCCGGAGAACAAACAGCAAACTAATGCCCCTGTTTGCGGAGTATGATGTGGAAGGGATGGCCCCACCTGTAGGTAGCGCCCGCCGCTTTAATAGCCTCCAGCAAAGGGCGGACAACTCTACACATGTAGAGAGTCAATCTGGAAACATCCGGCAAGACGGTGACCTCGGAACCATTATAGGGTATGGCCCCCTTCTCCCAGGCTCCCCGTGCAGCCCTCCTTTTGTTTGTAAAAGTGTACTCTGCATATGGCATCCCGTGGGCGGTTAACATCTCTGGCCCGTGGGCCCGCCAATCTATGTAACCTATCGATCTCAATGGCCATATCACGTAGTCTATCCAGGAGCTTGTTAAAGATATGTGTCACTGCGTCATATAGGCCTTCCGGAGGCACGGATTCCGATATGCCTCTCAATTTCAAATTGTTCCGTCTCCCCCTATTTTCCACATCATCCAGGTGTAAGGAAAAGTCACGCATTTGGGTAGATTGAGTGTCCAAGGTATGAGAAAGGACCGAGATGTCCATGGAGTAAACAGAGTTCTGGTGCTCCAATGTCTCCACACGTGCGGCCAATGAACGTACCTCCTGTGAGACAGCACCAATGGCCGGTGGAGCCGACCCAGGCATGGCATCTGAGCCCTGACATACCTCCGGAGTCGACATGCCGGGAATGCGGACCTGGGAGCAGCAGCTGATACTTGCCGGCCCTGTTGAGCAGGAAGTCGGCGAGAGCCCACGTGCTTGCGGCGTCGGACTGCGGCCTGAACGAGGAATGGAGGAGCGCCGCGGAGATGTCCCGTCCTGCCTGGAATGAAGGAACCTGCCGATGGAAGAGGTGCCAGGAGTGGCCGAGAGACTCTTGCGATGCCTCCTCTTCGTCATCTCACACAAAGACCAGGTAAGTGAGCCCTTTTGGGTGATTTTCTGTAAGCCGAGTCCGGAGCCTCAAGAAGATGCGTCCTCACACCGCCATGCCAAAGCCAAGCCCCACACACATTATTTTTAAATGGCAGTCAGTGATTAAAAAAACAACAACATATGTATACCAATACATCCCATCTAAAAAAAATAATAATTTTCATACAGTACATCTGGCATATAGCTCAAACATGGTGTGAACCTAGCTTTATTATAAAAATGTAAAATTTCATTCTTTCATATCAAATTTGCTTTTGAAATTGGTCCTTGCAGGTACACGCATTTTAATAATGTAAATGACCATGTGATGCTCGTAACAATTATGGATATGCGGGATGGTTAACTAATGGGGCTAAACTTGGGTGGGTACAAAAAGTGTAGTGTAGACAGGGTGCCTACTGCGGCTCACATAAACCTGGAGCCGGCCGTGCATTCAATGCATAAAAAGTGAGAGTTACTGCTGTAAACATTATGATTCTCGCAATTACCAGATGTGATTGTGTAGCACAAATGATCTGTAAAAAATCCTGTATCCCAAGGTGCCTCTAAACCACTGTCCAGCTTATTTTAAAGGCGCACAATTCTTGTGTGTTTAGTAATCTGCTTTTATTCTCAATCCCACCATGGAGTACAAACTTTAAGGTAGATGGATATAATCTTTTCACATCATCTTTACATACATTACACTTTCTAAGAAAATAACTAAATGCATGAGGAGTTAGAGCCATAAAGTATAGCTATTAATATATATTTTCCTGTTATGTTTCTAAGTTAACAGAATGCAAAGTACCAAGCATATAATGTAATTCAATGGCTGGTGCACGAGCCAATGCTAACAAGTGAAGTCACATAATTTTCTCAAATGCTAAAAACACCTGAAGAAACAGCTATTGGGTCGGTTGACCAAGGCCATGTCCAAATACTACGATTCTGGAAAGATCCAACTTGCAATCTAATTATTATTAAAACTACAAACAACAATGAAGAAGATTTCATGGGCTTTGAACGTTTCCTTTATAAACATTAGGGGAGATTTACTAAGCAAAATGGAACAGAATTTTGTCTCCAACATGTCCTGTACCAAATTTAGAGGAGCAGATTTACTAAGACCGTTTTTTTTATATGCTAGCTATCTGCTCTGCTGGAGTTAGATGCAACAGATTTATTAATAGGCCATCTATCCATAAAAAATAAGTAAACTCACCTCATTGTTCCTCTTCTCCCATCTTGTTCCCTCAGAGTGTGGTGGCTCTTACAAGCATTTGACGCAGAGCATCATCAGGGCCTTATATGTCACGCAGCACTCAACGTCATCAGTGCTGCGACACATAAAACGTCCTAACACTGCCCGGTGTTACGACCTTGTATGAGCCGTAGAATGCTGAAGGAGTCAAAGGTGAGCGGTGAGCATATATATTTTTTTGTTATTATTTCTTTGTCCGATATGGGGGCGGGGGGATTGTCTGATGAGGGAGAGTAGTCTAATCTGCCTATTTTTTTCATAAGTGGAGACCGGTGCTTAAAAAGGCCAAAAATTGTATATTGCAACTTCTGGGCCATTTTGCTACTTTTTTAAACCAGAAAACTGGCGTAGAAAGTGTTTAGAAAATCGAGATTTCTTGGCAATAAATATTGGTGTACATATACGCAAGCAATGAGGTGTTGAAAATAAAAATGTCTAACATTCCTAGCAAGTTGCGCCAAATTTATCATGTCATAACAAATTAATCCAAACTACAACATGATTGATAACTCTCCCTCATTGTTTTCAGTTTAACACTGGAAGGCCAGTCATGACCACAAAAGTCTCATATTTACACAGAGAGTTTTGCTTGTCTGATGACAGATTTTTAAAACAAGTAAAAAGGTAACAATTATGGTCAATTGAAAATTATATCTTCAGGTAATCTCATTGAGCTAAAATGTTTGATATAGGCCATATAGTTAGGCAAGCAACTGGGAACATAATCTTGACATTCAAGACCAATTTATCATCAGGGTTCTAGACAGGCAAACAGGAATTCTGTTTGGGTAGCAAGTTTTAAAATGCGCTAACTAAAAATGGGCAACCGTTAAGGCTCTTTTACATGGGCCAATGATTAGGCAAACTAGCGTTCATATGAACGATCGTTCCCGATGTGTAAACAGGGCAACGATCAGCCGATGATCGAGCAATCGCTCGTTCATCGGCTGATAGCATCTTTTATGCAGCTAAAAAAATGATTGTAAGTCAGTAGCACATCTCGCTGTTTTTTCACATTAGCCACTGGAGCACGCACAATAGGCTGACATGTTCTGTTTTCTGCGTCTCACTTTTAAGCTTTAATGCGTAGATTGGGTCAGGATCACATCTATACAGGACAGGGTAAGTAATAGCAAATTACAGCTCTATTGTACTGTAGGCCTAGATAAGGTAGAATAGCAAAACTATACAAATAAAAAAGACCCTGTGCACATCTCCCCTGCCACTCCCTGGTCTCTGGGGTAGTAGACTGTACATTGAGTCCCAATTATTGCCGCTGCCATAAAGAACACAGACCTTGCAGCACTGTCTATTCAGGCAACACAGAAAGAAAGTGTCTCCAGTATGGCCGTCAACTGGAAAGGTTTTAAAAATAAAAAGCTACGTTAAAAAAAAAAATAAACGGAGTATTTCTCTTCTACAGACTTACATCTAAATAGTAAAACAAATTAAATACACGATTCATTCCCTTTAACCCCTTAATGACCAGCATATTTTAGACCTTAATGACAAGGCTATTTTTTACGTTTTTCCATCGTCTCATTCCAAGAGCTATAACCTTTTTATTTTTGCGTCGACATAGCTGTATAAGGTCTTGTTTTTTGCGGGACAAGTTGTACTTTTTAATAGCACCATTTTGAGGTACATATTATTTATTGATTAACTTTTATTAACTTTTTTTGGGGGGGGGGAATAGAAAACAATCTGAAATTTCGCCACTCTTTTTTGCGTCCTAAATCTACGCCATTTACCGTGTGCTATAAATAACACAATAACTTTATTCAGCGGGTTGTTACGATTGCAACGATACCAAATTTGTATAGTTTTTGTATGTTTTACTACTTTTACACAGTAAAAACGCTTTTTTTTTCAAAATTATTTGTTTTTGTGTCTCCATATTTGAAGAGCCGTAACGTTTTTATTTTTTCGCCGATGCAGTTGTATGAGGGCTTTTTTTTTGCGGAACAACTTGTAGTTTTTATTTGTACCATTTTGAAGTAGATGCAACTTTTTGATCACTTTTTAATCACATTTTTTTAAAGTCAGGATTAACAGAAAACAGCAATTTTTCATTCTTTTTTTATTTAATTTTTTACGGCGTTCACCGTGCAGGTTAAGTAATGTAATAGATTTATAGTCGGGGTCGTTACGGACGCGGCGATACCAAATATGTGTAACTTTTTTTACTTTATTTTGTTTTTTTAATAGTAAAGCATTTTGTAAGGGAGAAAAGTGGGTTTTTCATTTTTTTTTCACATTTTTTTTTTATTAACGTTATTAAACTTTTTTTTTTACTAGTCCCACTAGGGGACTATAATATGCGATTCTGCGATCGCTATTATAATACACTGCAATACTTTTGTATTGCAGTGTATTATGCCTGTCCGTTTAAAACGGACAGGCATCTGCTAGGTCATGCCTGCGGCATGATCTAGCAGGCATTCATTACAGGCAGACCTGGGGGCCTTTATTAGGCCCCCGGCTGCCATGGAAGACACTGACACTCGGCGATCGTATCGCCGGGTGTCGGTGGGGGAGAGAGGGAGCTCCCTCCCTCTCTCCAAAACCACTCAGATGCGGTGCTCGCTATTGAGCACCGCATCTGAGGGGTTAAACGGGTGAGATCGATACTAATATCGATCTCACACGGCAGAGCAGGGATGCTCCCAGCCCTCAGCTGCCTCTAGCAGCTGAGAGCAGGGAGATTTGACAGCTCCCTGCTCTGTTTACTTATTCCGATGCCGCGACGTAAAAAGTCTATGGCATCGGAATAAGGCCCGTTAGTGACCGACGTAGAAACACGATGGGCCGGTCACTAACGGGTTAATAATCAGGGTGTTTTTGTTACTATTAATCGGTTGTGTTGATAAATCCCTTAATGGTATTTTCAATATATGACAGGTAGTCAAACCATTAATGACAACTGATTCCTATGAAGAAATACAGCGACCGGGCGACACGTTCAAGCTAAAAGCCAATGTATAAAGAGATAAGCTTCCATGTCTCAACATCTACTTAATAGCTACCAGCCTTTTCTAGCAAACTACTAATTCCACTATCAAAGGAAGATTATCATCTTGACATAAAAGCTGTGTCAGTGTACTAGAGGCAGAACGTTCCTTGAGACAAATTAGGTCTACGCACCATCTCCAGTCTGAGCCTAGCCATCTGCACCACAGACTAGGTTTTCTTAAATGAACTATTTTTAAATGCTAAGATTTTCCCAGAAAGGTACAGATAACTTCCAGATGTCCAGCTACAAAATCTAAATTGGATTTCCCAGAATAAATGAGAAAAAAAAAATCTTCTGAACTGAGTCATGTTCACTGTATGAAAAATAGTGATATCTGAAGAAAATGAAGTCCATCAGCTTAAAACGTTGTGGAGTGTCTCAAGCAATTGAGAAACACAAGGCTATTTCAGATGTGGTATTGGATGTAAAATGTTTACCAGTACAGCATAGACTGAGCAATCCAGCATAGACGTCCAGCGCTGCAAACAATGATAAAAGTTCTAAATATGCAACACAAATTTCAAAGCAATGAATCAAACATTTTGCAGAGCCCAGATGTTGTTTAAAAGTGATAGAAATACAAATAGGTTTAATAACCGTATACTCTCAGTTATGGGTCATGAACTACTTTTCCTGACATAGATATTATGAAATTTTATTAAGAAAGGTATATTTATTCTCATTCAACATGTGCAACTATACTGGGTTTCAGCAGAAATTCATGAGATTCTCCGCAACAGTAGTACAGCTGCATATGTGACAATGACATTCACTTCGATAAAAGCGTTACAGCATCAGAACTTATGGATGATGCACATGGCTATGTTAGGTGACCACATCACTAAGAAGCATCCATAATGTGGACTTTCAATATTAGCTTTATTTGAGAGACACTAGTTTGGTCCATAGACATTGGCAAACTTGGTGTCTCCTGATTAAAGGCTATGTACACCTTTGAAATCGGTTTATTTTTTTAACTAAAAATGTTTATCAGGGTGATTGGTGCAACTTTCAAAATACTTTATTCAAAATTATTTTTACATTTTGAGATACAGCTGCTTTGTATACTGTATACAAAGCAGCTGTATCTAGCGTTGAAATCTGTATCTCTCAGGTCCGGGGGACTGAACGGTTCAGTGACAGCGGGTCCTGCGTGCCTTTGACCCGCAGAATCAAGGTGCTATCGATCACATCTAAGTTCATAACTTAGATGTGATGGATAACAGGTGGATCTTGTGTGTCAGAGACACGCAGGGCCCGCAGACACTGAACCCATCAGTCCCGCTGACCTGACAGATACAGATTTCAGCGCTAGATACAGCTGCTCTGTATACAGAATACAAAACAGCTGTATCTCAAAAAGTAAAAATAATTTATAATGAAAAGTATTTTGGAAGTTGCACCAATCACCCTGATAAACATTTTTATTAAAAACAAAAAACGATTTTAAAAAGCGTACATAGCGTTTAAAGTCTAGTACCGCTGAAAGGGCTTCCAAGTTATGTGATCGGTGGGGAACCCAGTGATCAGATCCCTACCAAGCACATCAAGTCACTGCTAGTCTAATATGCCATTTATGAGCTATCCCAGTGCAACAAATGCTGTCCATTCAAGCGCATTCATGAAAACGGAGGCATGGGAGAAACAGCGTTACAAGTCCTTCTCAGATAGGACAACACTAAAATAGAAAGAAGTCTATGACGGCAGAGAAAAACAGGAATTTAACGGATAAGATGAATAATGAATGAATAGATTGACAATGGATGCATTTCTTTATTTTCTTCCTTCTGAAGAGCTATTTTGCATTTTTACTGGTAGAGACATCTAGCATCATACCTCATACTTACCGTATAGACATGGGACATTGACATTGTCGACGTAACAATCACTGTGTCCGAAAATTAACCTATTTCACTGCAGACAGTCCTATATGAGTGTGCCATGTACCTGGAGCATTTTGGGGAATTTCTGCTTTTCATTTAGTTTGTTTCCTCCTACAGTTACACACTATAATCCTGACCTTTCTTAGCATAATGTATTTATTTAGCTAGCATGAAACACTTGCACACATAAAAGAATGTTAGTGGTGACTCAGAAAGCGCTCACAAAGTCTGGACAAAAAATAAAGACATACTCATTAAAAGTATTAGATGAAAGGCGATTTAAATAAACAAGGAAAAAAAAGAAAAAGAAAAAAAGAACGAAACAAGGAGAGGAAAGAAAGAAAGAAAGAAAGAAAGAAAGAAAGAAAGAAAGAAAGAAAGAAAGAAAGAAAGAAAGAAAGAAAGAAAGAAGAGGAAAAAAGAAATGAGAAAGAAAAAGAAAGAAAGAGAAAAAAAAAAGAAAGCAGGAAAAATAAAAAAAATAAAAAGACAGAAATAAAGAAAGAGAAAAAAAGAAAGAGAGAGAAAGAAAATGGAAGACAAAAAAGGAGAGAGAGAGAAAGTGAGGAAAGGAAAGAAAAAAGATTAAAAAAAAGAAAGAAAGAGAACATATACGTCATGGGCATTTTAATAGCGTTTCATGACGTATACGTAAAAGGCATACTATTATAGTCTATGGGCAACATATGCATTAAAGAAATGCTTAACAGTGGAATCCATCACCCATAGACTAAAATGGTATCCGTTTAAAATATACATAATGAACAGGGTTATGAGAGTTCATGGCGTAAACGTTTAACTTTTACCATTAAATTCTATGGTGACTGATGCCACCGATAAGTCATCAGTCACAGCTCACAGCCATTGTTTAACGTATACTTAGAGAGCGTTCTAGGCATATATGTTAAAAACGTAGGTCAAAAACATGATGTGCACAGAGCTTACATTTGACGGACCAGAGTAAAGGAATCCCTGGTATGTTTCATGATCCTGGTAGCTCCATTTTACTAATTATGAAAATCATCCGGAGTTTCATCAAATCGTCATTACCAATAATTTGCTCACCAATACTGGCCGCTGAATATTTTTTTATAAGACAGAACTGTAGAGTTTCAATATTTCCAAGTTCATTCCCTCCCCCCCCCCCCCCCTGCACACCAGAGCCCCCACGGGAATATTGGTCACATGCGATAACAGAAAAGATGAAATGGTGTACAGAGTCCAGCAATATTCAGTAGGAATACTCAGCCTTTTGGACACGGTTGAAAAATGACATAATAAATACTTCAAGCAGAATAATGTTCTAACTTCATTTTCAAGAACAAATTGTAAATCGGACACCCTAAAGTTTTATCTCCGCCCCACACACATATTTGCATGCAGCCATCTTGTTCCCAGCTCCAGTACTTGTCAAGTCAATGACCATGAAGAAACATATTCCAGCTGCTTTGTTGCCAAGAGGGACCGAGCCCTTGTATTTTTTTTTTTACTTTTAACATATGTTGTTAACAATGAGCTTACAGTATGTGAATACTTTACTGCTCGTTCTTTAAAGGTTATGTACGCCTTTAAATCCTTTTTTTTTTTTTTTTTTTTAGAAAAAAAATGTCTATCAGTGTGATCGGTGCAACTTTCAAATTAGTTTTCATGAAAAATTATTTTTACTTTTTGAGATACTGCATACAGAGCAGCTGTACTGTGTGCTAAGACCTGAATCCGTTAGGTAGTGCAACAATGTGAGCAGATATATATGCATTTCACAATTACAAATCTCATTAAAAAATATTCCATACAAAAGTAGTGAAAAAAATACTGAATAACACGTAAATATTATATCAATAGAAACATATAAAAATATGCTTATACGTATATAAGAATATATTGACAAAGTGATAAGTGTATACAGTGTAATACTCATATTTTAATAAGGTCCATCAAAAGGATTGGCAACATACCTGTGAACATTATATGATCAGGTGTATAAAACATAGATTATAAACAAACTACTCCACCACGCTGGGAAAGCTGTTGGCGTCCTACACTGTCTACTGAACATGTCCATTAATTATGTCATGTCTATTTTCGCGTCTATGTGCGTCACGACGTCAAATGTCAGTTCCCACAAGCGCAATTATCTCTATGGATGCAGCGAACACCATCTTGGAAGAGGGTGCCGCTACTATCATATCCCAAACAGGTTTGGAACATCCTAGGATTTAACTGGGGTATATATCCCACCCACAAATATCTGTTTTAAATTTAGTTAATAATTTAGTATGTATACATATCAAATGGGGTATAATAGAAGCTAAAATAATTATATATAAATGTAGAGATAAGGAATAGTGCTTCATCGCGATCATAAACAAGACCACCATATGGGTATATGGAACATATCCATTCCCCTAAAGAGATATAGCCACTAACACCCGTCTATACTAAAAGTATAAAAAAAATTATGGTGGGATATAACATATATACCCACAGAACGGTCCCAAATTAATCAGGTACCGTAAATGGTATATATTATAAACAAATACATAGGTGACTATATTCTTATAAAAGAGGAGAGGATAATTATTCACTATATTTAGATATTCAAGATTAATAACATATGTACCAAGCACGCTAATAGTGAGATAATTCAGATCAATGCAATATGATGTTGTGAACAAAATTTTTGACAAACAATTAATGTATGGACATCCAAGGCAGTGCAGGCACGCTGTCAGCCAGTCCCAGGGAAGAGACTTGCGAACATAATTCTCTGAAGAGAAAAAAGAGATTAATCGATAAAAAATATTATTTTATAAGTTTTTCAAAAACATTTTTACAAAAAGATATTTATCTTTGTTCTGAAAACTTTCTATAGAAATATGATTACTCAACAACTATACTGTTATTGTTTTCAAACTCAAAAGGAGTTGGGACATAGAATCCAACTTCAATTTTCCTCTTACGTATTGTACGATACTTTTTACCCTCAACATCTGGCTAAAAGGAAGTGATGCGATCATAGAATTGGGATAACAGCTTTTAAACCACAGCAAATTGTTGCGGTCCGTTGGCTTGCTGCATAAGTCAGTACATAATTTGTTATCTTTTCTAAAGACGCTCGTGTCAAGGAACTGAAAGGAATCAAATGAGGATTCCATAGTGAATTTAATATCACTATCTATTTCATTAAAAAATACAAAAAAACATTCCAACTCTTCCCGAGAGCCTGTCCAGACAACGAAAATGTCGTCTATGTATCTCCAGCACCTCAATACTTTAGTGAAGTGGGGAGATACATAGACAACATTTTCTTCAAGGGCCGCCATAAACACGTCCACTTATGTGGGCACCACGTTTCTCCCCATGGCACTACCTCTCCTTTGGGCATGAAAGGAATCTCCATGTAGGAAGTAATTCAGTTAAAATAATTTCCAATAAGCCCATCAAAACATTCAAACATTCGTTGGTATAATCTGAACTCTGTAAGGCATTAAGAATTGTATGTAACCCTCTAGTATGATTAATTGATGTATAGAGACTGCATACATCGAATGACACGAGTATGCAGTCACATCACGAGAGAGGCTATCAATTGCCAACATTTCATCCCTAGTCAAACTAGGGCGACCCACAAAGCGGCCATTATCATTTTCCCCTAGAGAATATATTTGCTGTTTAATGACATTTACAAAAGCATCGATAGCAGGTTCATTTATCATAGGTTGATTCGTACTTTTCTTATGTAATCTCGTTTCTTTCAAAGTTTAAACAGTATTTAACATTATTTAACGTGTAACTCAGATCATATTATTTACATTATACAATGTCCCTGCAACTTATTTTACATAGGTGAAACAACTCTGGAGTGTAGAACACGCATTATCAACCATAAGTTGACAATACGTACAAAGAAAATTGAAAATTACTTTAAGCCCTTCCCGACCACCCCACGTAGATTAACGGGCTGCAGAGCTGGTCCTTGTGCCTGCAGCCCGTTAATCTACGTGTGCTTCAAACAGGCGCTCCCCGCAGTCCGGCATCTCCCAGTACAGGCTGCTACTATCAGCCTTAGTACTGGGGGAAAAACATCAGGTCGGATCACAGCGGTGATCCGAACCGATTAACCCCTTAAATGCAGCAGTCAATAGCAACCGCCACATTTAAGTTGTTACAAAAATCTCGGCACCCCGCTACGCGATTGCGGGGACCGATTGTTGCTATGGTAACCGGAAGCCTAACAAAGGCTTCCGGTCTGCCATCTATGGAAGGCGATTAGGTACTGACAGGTATCATACCAACGATCCAACAATTGGATCTTCAAGTCTCTAGTGGGACTAAAAAAAAAAAAAAGTTCAAAAAAGTTCAAAAAAAATGTACAAGTGTACAAATTGGTATCGCCGTGTCTGTAACGGCCTGAACGATAAAAATATAATGTAATTTATCCCGCATGGTGACCGACATAAAAATTTTTAAAAACTATACCAGAATCGCTATTATTTGTCACTTCAGCTCCCAAAAAATGTAATAAATAGGGATCAAAAAGTCGCATGTACTCAAAAATGCTGCCAATAAAAACTACAATTTGCTCCGCAGAAAACAAGCCCTCACACAACTTTTTTGATGGAAAAATAAAAATGTTGTGGCTCTTAGAATATGGTGACACAAAAACAAAATAATTTTTTTAAAACCGTGATTTTATCGTGCAAACACTGTAAAATATAAAAACCTATATGCATATGGTATCAGCGTAATTGCATCGACCCGCAGAATAAATTAAATATGTAATTTATAGCACACGGTGAACGCCGTAAAAAAAAAAAGAATACAAAACAATAGAAGTTTTGACGGCCTAATTACACTAAATTTAGCAAAAAACCTATGGGATCAAAATGCTCACTATACCCCTAGATAAATTCTTTTTAGAGCTGCAGTTTCCCAAATGGGGTCACTTCTGGGGGATGTCCACTGATTTGGTCCCGCAGGGGCTTTGCAAATGCGACATGACACCCGAAAACCAATCCAGCAAACTTGAGCTCCAAAAGCCAAATAGCGCTCCTTCTCTTCTGAGCCCTGCCGTGTGTCCAAACAGCCATTTATTACCACATGTGGGGTATTGCTGTAATCAGGAGAAATTGCTTTACAAAACTTGGGCTTTTTCTTCTTTATTCCTCGTAAAAATTTATAATTTTCTAAGTTATAGTGGAAAAAATGTAGATTTTCATATTTACGGACGAATTCCACTAAATTCAGCAAAAAACCTGTGGGGTTAAAATGCTCTATACCCCTTGATAAATTCCTTGAGGGGTGTAGTTTACCAAATGGTGTCTTTTTGGGGGTGTTTCCACTATTTTGGCCCGATAAGACCTCTTCAAACCTGACATGGTGCCTAAAATATATTCTAATAAAAAGGAGGCCCAAAAATCCTCTAGGTGCTCCTTTGCTTCTGAGGCTGGTGTTTTGGTCCATTAGGACACTAGAGCCACATGTGGGATATTTCTAAAAACTGCAGAATCTGGGCAATAAATATTGAGTTGTGTTACAGAAAAAAATGGATTAAAATGGATTTTCTGACAAAAAAAAAGAAATTTGTAAATTTCCCCTCTACTTTGCTTTAATTCCTGTGAAACACCTAAAGGGTTAAGAAACTTTCTAAATGCTGTTTTGAAAACTCTGAGTGGTGCAGTTTTTAAAATTGGGTGACTTATGGGGGGTTTCTAATATATAAGGAACTCAAAGCCACTTCAGAACTGAACTGAACTCAACTTTGAGAAAAGCCAAAGTGTGATGGCTAGACGACTGGGTGAGAGCATCTTAAAAATGGCATGTCTTGTGGGGTGTGTAATGGTTAGCATCTACCAAAAACCGTCCAAGAAAAGACAAATGGTGAACCGTTGATAGGGACATGGGTGCTCAAGGCTCATTGATGTGTGCAGGGAGCAAAGGCTCGCCGTCTGGGTTAGCTCTTACAGAATAGCTATTGTAGAACAAATTGCTGAAAAAGAGAACGCTGGCTATAATAGAAAGGTCAGAACAGGACTGCATAGCCGCGGATCCGTCACAGTGACCCCCTACCCACCACTGAAAGCATCTACAATGGACATGTGAGCATCAGAACTGGACCATGAAGTAATGGAAGGTGGTGTGGTTTGATTAATCCCATTTTCTTTTTCATTATGTGGACAGCCGGGTGCATTTGCATCACTTACCAGGGAATGATACAATGCATTCGGAAAATCCTCAGGCCCTTTACATTTTTTCACATTTTGTTATGTTGAGGCCATGTGCTAAAATAAAATTAAAAATGTTTCCACATCATTCTGCACTCAATACCCTATAATGACAAAGTGAAAACAGAATGTTAGCAATCTTCACTAATTTATTGAAAAGGAAAAACTAAAATATTGCATTGACATAAGTATTCAGACCCTTTACTCTGTACTTAAAGAGGCTCTGTCACCACATTATAAGTGCCCTGTCTTCTACATAATGTGATCGGCGCTGTAATGTAGATCACAGCAGTGTTTTTTATTTAGAAAAACAATCATTTTTGACGGAGTTATGAACGATTTTAGCTATATGCTAATGACTTTCTTAATAGACAACTGGGCATGTTTTACTTTTTGACCAAGTGGGCTTTGTGGAGAGAAGTGTATGACGCTGACCAATCAGCTTGCTTTGCTGTAAATCCTGCACAAACATTACCGAAGTGTCGGGATTTTGAATAGACATCACGTCCTGGCTGGACGCGATGTCCATTAACTCTAAAGGAGCTTCAGTAACGTTAGTGTGTGTATGTGGCTGCCCATAGTGATCTAGTAAGAAGTAAATGAATGGAGGGAAGTGTATGACGCTGATTGGTCAGCGTCATACTCTTCTCTCCACAACGCCCACTTGGTCAAAAAGTAAAACACGCCAAGTTGTCTTTTAAGAAAGTCATTAGTATAAAGCTAAAATAGGTCATAACTCCGTCAAAAATGATCATTTTTCTAAATAAAAAAAGTGATGGTTGAACTTCTGGAAGTTTCTCCCATTTGCACACAGGATCTTTGGAGCTCAGTCAGAGTGACAATTGGGTTCCTTGTCACCTCTCTTACCAAGGCACTGCTCCCGCAATACTTAGTTTGGTGGGGCAGCCAACTCCAGGAAGAGTCCGGGTGGTTCCAAACTTCTTCCATTTAAAAATTATGGAGGACACTGTGCTCCTGGGAACTTTCAATACAGCAGAATTTTTTTTGTACCCCTCTTCAAATCTGTGCCTCCACACAATCCGGTCTCTGAGCTCTACAGGCAGTTCTTTCCTCCTCATGGCTTGGTTTTTGCCTCTTACATGCATTGTCAGCTGTGAGACCTTATACAGACAGGAGTGTCTCTTTCCAAATCATGTCCAATCAATTGAATTTACCACAGGTGGACTCCAATTAAGGTGTAGAAACATTTCAAAGATCATCTACAGAAATGAGTGCCCCCAGAGCTGTCATAGCAAAGGGTCTGAATACTTATGTCCATGCAAAATTTTAGTTTTTCATTTTTAATAAATTTGCAAAAATTTCTAACATTCCGTTTTCTCTTTGTGTCATTATGGGTATTTAGTCCAGAATGATGGGGAAAACTTGCATTTTTTATTTTAGCCCAAGGTCTCAACATAATATGTGGAAAAAAAATGAAAGGCTCTGAAGATTTTCTGAATGCACTGTATGGCACCATTGATGTTGGGTCCTGAAATTCATTGATGTTATTTTGACACGTACGTACCACCTATCTAAACATTGTTGCAAACCAAGTTTGCCCCTTAATGGCAACGGAATTCCCTAATGGCAGTGGCTTCTTTTAGCAGAATTATCCACCCTGCCACACTGCAAAAAAACTGATCTGCGGGATGTATTGGAAAAGTCCGAGCATCTGCGGGATGTATTAGAAAAACAAGTCGAATCCATACCCCACCTCGCATCTTACAGGACTTAGTGAATCTGCTGCTAACGTATTGGTGCCACATACCAAAGGACACCTTCAGTAGTCTTGTGAAGTTCATTCTTCGATGGGTCAGAGCTGTTGTGGTGGCACGAAGGGGGCACAATACTTGGCAGGTGGTTTTAATGTTATGGCTGAATGGTGTATATGTACTAAAAGGGAATCCACTTAGAGTATGTTGAATTTTCCATAACAATATAGTATGTCAGGTAAAAAAAACCTCATAGCTCCAGCAATACAAACAAATATTATAAAACGGGTAATAAGATGCTGTGCCTTAAATTTATAAACCCAAATACCCATAGTACCCCTGGCAGATTGTAAATACTTATAGCATAGACCTGGTGTGGCTCAAGTGCTTACCACTCAAGTCTTGCTGCTCTGACATCATGGGTTCGATTCCACCGATGGAGCAATGAGTTTGTATGTTCTCCTTGTGCTCACGTGGGTATTGCCAAGATACTCTAGTTTCCTCTTACATTCCAAAAAACATACAGATAGGTTATGGCTCTGTTGACATTATGTTAGGGCCCTAGATGTGGCGTATGCACCGTGAAAGCTCCTGGCAGCAAAAGTGTTTTTCACCTTTTCACGGCGCTGCATTAGAATAAACCTGCGGGGCCGGGAGCAGTTAAAACTCCCTGTTCTCAGCTACCAGATGTAGCTGAGAACTTGGGGCATCGCTGCTCGAGCGGGCGGATCGAAATCCGCCTACTTAACCCCTTAGATGCGGCGCTCAATAGCGAGCGCCGCATCGAAGTGGTTTTGAGAGAGGGAGGGAGCTCCCTCTCTCACCCCACTGGAACCCTGCTATGAGATCGCAGGGTGCCAGTGTCTTCTATGGCAGAAGGGGGCCTAAAAAATGCCCCCAGGTCAGCCTGTAGTGGATGCCAGCTAGGCCATGCCTTTGACATGACCTAGCAGATTTCTGTTCCTAAGTAAATGGACAGGCAGTAATACACTGCAATACAGAACTATTGCAGTGTATTATAAAAGTGATCGGACGATCGCATAGTGAAGTGAAAAAAAAAAAGTGTAATAAAATTTGTAATAAATTTTCCCCTTACAAAATGATTTATTATGAAAAAAAAAAAAAAGTTACAGATATTTGGTATCGCCACGTCCAGAACGACCCAAACTATAAAGTTATTGTGTTATTTAACCCGCTCAGCGAACACTAAAAAATAAAATAAAAAACAATGCTGGTCGACTACGGTATTCATCCCATCAAAACGAGACAAACTGAAACCATTGGCACCGGATCCGTCACCATTGTAATCAATGGTGATGGAAACGGAAACCTATGGTTTCAGTTTGTGTCAGTCAGGGCTCCGCTCCGACGGAACGGAGCCCTGACTCAGATGTGAACATAGCCTTATACGTATCCTAAAATGGTACCAATAAAAACTACAAACTCATTCCACGCAAAAAAAAATACTTTTTCCATTGTGCAAAAGTACAAAACCGTAAAAACAAAAATTATACAGATTTAGTATCGATGCATTCGTATTGTCCATTAGAATTAAGTGAACATGTTATTTTTAAAGCAAGAAAAACAGTGAAAGAAAACAAAAAACCATGGCAGAATTTTTTTTACTTTATACCGCATCATAATGAACAAGTTCAGAAAATCTGCGTGCAACCCCATTCCACAATAAATACTTGTAAATCAATATTTTTCATTTCAGTTGGAAAAATAGTTAGATAAAAATGAAAAATATATATATTTTTGAGAAATAATAAAAAAATGTACTATATGAAAGAACATATTCACATTTCGCAATTAAAAGCTCAAAGCCGTCTTCCCACACACTCTCCTAATCTCACTCTAACAGGGGAGAAGTAAGCCGCCCACACAGACCTCGCATTATCAACTATAAAACACAACCATGTGGAAGTATTCCAATGTACCTCCCTCTACAATTCAGATAACAATGCCTGGGGAACCCTAAATATCATATGGCCAGGTGTTCACCAAGCCAGCCGTAACGCAACAGTCTATCACTAGGACCATTCGTTCAATGCAGGAAACAGAAGAGACGAATGTTGTATCACTGAAGCTTCACACATAATTCTTAGACCCAATGCCACAATGTATCCAAAGCTATACAACAGGTGGGTTCTACAGAGCTCGGCAGACTCATTTTAACGGATCTGTTTAATAAAGAGAGGACATAAATGAGATCCTCAATAAATGGATTATTCTCAGGCTTATAGTAGACAAAGATGTACTGATTCATGGCTCTAGTTCCTGACTAGCTGACCTCACAGACTGCAGCGGGCACATGCAAATGAATACTCGAATGAACGAGAACGACTCATAAACAGATCTTTTCTGTAATTTGTTGTGGAAAAAGATGGCCCTTCTCAAAGTGCAAATTCATTCCAAGCAGCGGGATTATTTTCACAGCAACTGAAAAACATTTCAATTTCACAAGGATCTTTGTACATAGTGAGCAGTTATTTGATCCAACAAGTCGAATTGTGGATTCTACAGAAGCCACGAATGTAATAAGATAACATACACAGACATTTATTTTTAAGGGTTACTGTATTCGTAAAGGAAAACATTCTTAAGGATCTATGCTCGTTCTCGCTCTAAACATTGCATTAGATTATTTGACCCTTGTCTGGGTTTTAGGTCAACAAAATAAACAATGTAGACACAATAGATTGCAAATTATTTGCGTGACCAAGGAAATGTATCATTTCCAGTTGTTTTTTTTCGTAGATCTGTAAAACTTCTACAATATTTTTCTGCTCATTAAATATAATATTAAAAAGATAACACTAATGGCATTTACTTTTAAAGAAAAACATCCCTCGCAAGATTAAAAAAAACTTTGTATGAAATCAGTTTCATAGAAATGTCCCTTCGGGACTGAGCCATTTTTTTATTTTTAATTTTCGCCTTCCAAGAACCATAACTTTTTTCTTTTTCCGTCAATAGAGTGGTGTGAGGGCTTTATTTATTTTTTTCCGGGAGGAGCTGTAGTTTCTATTGGTACCATTTAAAGTACCATATAATATACTGGGAAATTGGTCAATAATTATTTTCAGGCTGAAAATGGAAAAAAACTGAGATTCCTCCATTGTTTTTTGTTTTTATGGCTTTCACCATGCGAAAAAAATGACAACTTAACTTTATTCTGTGGCTCAATACAATTGCGGTGATACCAAATTTATGTTTTTTTTTAAATTTTCCTATACAATAAAAGAAAAAAAATTTGTTAATAAAAAATAGTTTTTTCACCACATTCTGAGAGCCATAACTTTTTTATTGTTTTTGTTGGTTTAGCGGTGTGAGGGCTTATTTTTTGTGGGACGAGCTGTAGTTTTTATTGGTACCATTTCTTGGTACATACAACATTTTGGTCACTTTTCATTAAATTTTTTTGAAAGATAAGTTGACCAAAAAAACAGCGATTTTGGCGGTTTAAATCTTTTTTTTTTTTTTACGGCGTTCACCGTGCAGTTTAAATAACGCTATACTGTAAGAATTCAGACTTTTACGGACGCAGTGATACCAATTTTGTTTACTTTGTTTATGTTTTACATTACTTTAGAGGAAAAATGGGAATTTTTTTTTTTTTTTTTTTTAAATTCTTTATTTTGTTGACCCAAGAGGTCCATTTTATAACATAAAGGGAACATACATCAAGGTAATGTACATTTAGGATACATAAGCCAAAGACAACTGTACAGAAAAAACAATAAGTACATTGTTATATAATGGCATACTGAATGAAAAAGAGAGAATAACGACAAGGGAACAAGAATCTCTAAAGTGTGGATGGAGCTAGACTCCCAATCTAGAGAATGAGGAAAGAAGGGGAAGGCGGAGAGAAGAAGGAGAGGGGGGGGGGACCCTCCACAGCATCCCATAGACCAGGATGTTATTACGGCTGATTAAAGGGATGCGGCTCTCAGATGATGTCTTTATAGGAGTCCGAATCCTGAAAAACTATCCATTGGGCCCAAGTTTGGCAGAACCTGGAGCTTGAATCGTGGATAACGGATGTCAAATCCTCCATATGCATGATGTCGTTAACCTGTGAAACCCAGAGGGACAGTGTTGGGGGAGATGGATCCTTCCATCTTAGTGGGATGCAATGACGAGCTGCCATCACTAGGAAGTGAAGCAGGGAACGCTTATACTTGTTCGCTGGAATGTCGCAATGATGAAGAAGGAATAGGGCCGCATCCATAGTTACATTTGTATTTGTAACTTCCATTATCACCCTTTTTATACCTTCCCAAAATGAGGTAAGGAGAGGACATGACCAGAAGGTATAGAGGAGAGTACCAATGTCTTGCCCACATCTCCAGCACATAGGGGACACTGTGGGGAAGATGTTATGTAGGCGGGCTGGGGTCCTATACCAACGTGAGAGTAATTTGAAGCTTGCCTCTTGGTATCTTGAACAGATGGAGGTGTTTTGAGCCATAAGGAGTATACGCTGCCCTTGTGCGGGGGAGAAGGATATCCCCAGATCCTCTTCCCATTTTGACATGTATGTAGGAGTGGGCATATCTGGGGGGTCCATGAGAATTTTGTAGATAGCGGACAATGTATGTCTAATCAAGTCAGAGCCTGTACAGAGGGTCTCTAGTGGAGTCTTTTCCTCCTGGTAGGACATAGGGGCTGGGATAGACGTCAAAAAGTGTCGCAGCTGCAGCGAACGCCAGTGTCCCAACGGAGGGAGGTCAGCAATCTGGGCCAGATCTGCAGCAGAAAGCCATTCACCGTCCTTTAAGAACCGATCTGCACGATACCATCCTAAGGACTGCCATACACGGAAAATTGGGTCCGTCAAGCCAGTGGAAAAGGATGGATTTCCCAGTATCGGAAACATAGAGGAAGGGACTGGCAAGCAAGATGCCCTTACCGAGGGGAGGGAACAGCATACTAGTGTTGGGCCTATAGTAGGGTGATGATGGAGATGCCTGAGTTGGCTACGGTGCAGCCATGGAAGGGCCGATATTGGGATAGAGTAAAAACTCTGCTCCAAAGGCACCCAAGACTTAACGGTCGCATGTCTGCACCAATCAACTACCCGAGCAAGATGAGATGCAATGTAGTAGGTGCGGACGTCAGGTAATGATAGGCCTCCCGATGCCCTAAATCGGCACACTAACGTGCAGGAAAGACGTGGAGTCTTACCATTCCATACAAACGTAATCTGAAGAGAATTGACCATTTTAAAGAACTGCGTTGGGATGGCTATGGGAAGGGTTTGGAATAAATATAGTAGCCTAGGGAGAGCATTCATTTTGAAGATGTTACAACGGCTCATCCAGGTAAAGGCACCTTTGGCCAATCTGGCACAATCTGCCTTAAGTTCAGCAAGGAGTGGGGGAAAATTTAGTTGGAAGAGATCTCTCAGGTCTGCTGTTAAGCGAACCCCAAGGTATTTCAAAGCTGTTGGATTCCATTTAAAACTGAAAGATTGTTTCAAGGTTGCGGAAAGATGAGGTGAAAGAGAGATGTTCAGGGCCTCGGACTTAGAGAAATTAATTTTAAAGTTGGATAAACTTGAAAACCGTTGGAATTCCCGCATGAGATTGGGAAGGGAGACAGTTGGATTGGTGAGGAAAAAAAGCAGATCATCTGCATAGGCCGCCACCTTGTTAGCTGAGGTATTCGTTTCTAGTCCCTTCACATCCGGGTTTGCACGTATATGGCGTAAAAGGGGTTCTAGTGTCAGTATAAATATCAAGGGTGAGAGAGGGCAACCCTGTCTGGTGCCGTTGTGTATAGCAAATTCATCTGAGAGAAGGCCATTTACTCGAACTCGGTCGGATGGGCATGTATATAGCGACATTATCCAGCCCAGCATATGTGATCCAAGGCCCAGACGTGAGAGGGTTTCTTCCATAAAGGTCCAGTTAACTCTATCAAACGCTTTTTCTGCATCTGTAGATAAAAGCATAAGAGGTATATTGGAGATTTTGGCCTTGTGGATCAGATTGATGGCTCTAGTTGTGTTGTCTCGTGCCTTTCTACCTGCCATGAACCTTGCCTGGTCCATATGTACGATTCCTCCAATCAATGGTGCGAGACGATCCGCTAGAATTTTAGCAAACAATTTGATATCTGTATTGAGGAGGGATATGGGTCTGTAGCTGGCACATTGTGTAGGGTCTTTCCCAGGTTTGGGGATCACCGCGATATGCGCCCTAAGGGCGTCAGGAGGGATGGGGGAGGAGGCCGAGTAAGAATTAAAGGAGGCTAGAAAATGTGGGCCTAGGGACGTCAGAAACTTTTTATAATATTGAATTGTGAAGTTTGTTTTTTTTAACTTAATATTTTTTTATTTTTTTTTACACTACAAAAAACGTAATTTAACTTTTTTTTTAAAACACATTTCATTAGTCCCCCTAGGGGACTTGAACCAGCGATAGTTAGATCGCTGGTACAATAAACTGCATCGTGCGTGAGATCTCTCCAAACATCACCCCCCGCACCAGGATGTAATGGCACGTCCAGGTGTGAAGGAGTTAAAGCATACCTAACTTTTCAGGATAAGCTGTTATCTGTATGTACATGGGAAATAACACTATTTCTGGCCTTTATATGACTTGTATATAGCATTATTTAGCAGATTTCCCCTCTGCAGGCCCACTCTCTCTAATTCTCAGTTTTCTTTGAGCTAGTGGGCGGAGCCTTACTGCGATCATGACTTCTATACACTGTACGCAGAGAAGAGGGCAATCCTGCTCTCCTATCTCTATCACATATCTAGAAGCAGCAGCATGGAGTACATCATACAGCTGTAATGAGCAGTGTAGTTATAAATACAGCACTGGGGTGAGATATAACTCTTACCAGAAGCTGCAGAACATCTCTGTGTGTGTCTGTCACTCCTCTCTGCTCGCCCCTCTTCTCTCCATAAACTTCTATGGGCAGGAAATGAAGAGACACACCCCAATTTCTGTAGACCGTCTACTCTGCTTTGTTCCTAGAGACAGATTTTTCATGACAACAGGAGGTGGACAGCAGATTAGAGGAAGGGAGACACCTTGTGACAGTAATTTCACACAAAACTTACATGGATAAAAACAACAACATTATAAAAGTAAGTAAATTACAAAGCTGATTTTATATAAAGGTATCCTTTTAGATTAGCATAAATTGTTTGAATAGTTAGCGTCCATTTAATATCAACACTTTGTCTATATGTAAGTTCATTTTTTGATGCAAATGTTACAAAATATAAATAACAAATAACATTTCCTGTATTTGTAGCATCACTATAAAATATTTGGCAAAAAATTAACCTCTACAAAAAGTTACAAAACTTACAAACAAGTCACAATGTGAGTTCCGTGGAGCATCTAAAAGCCATCAACCTTTCACAATAGGATAGAAGAATCCATGCACCAAAACCAGAGCACAACTCAACTTCTTGTTATGGGATGTTATAATCTAAATGTGTTGTCTAATCCAGGGCATCTCAGCCATTTTTCTACAGGGGCCTCACCAGCCAGAAAATGTTGATGCCTGAGCCTCACAATTGGTCAAAAACCATGGAAAAATTTAAAATATTGCTCAATTTGTCTTGCATTTGTTTCCTGAATCAAGTATATCAATAAAGTGTTACTAAACTTTTAAAAAACTTTTGTCATGTCATAGTGACATGTCAGAAGTTTTGATCAGGGGTGGGGTGGGGGGGTCTGAGAACTGAAATAGAAAATCTTTGAGTCTGTATACCAGAAACGAAACTTCACAGGCCTCACCCGAGTGCTTCTGCCGCTTCATTTAAGCAATCATGGGGGTTTCAGTGCTCAGAACCTAACCGATCAAAACTTCTGACATGTCACTATGGCATGTCAAATTTTTTTCCAAATGTTTACTCACCCTTTAATACTAGCACAAAAGTCAATTATGATGAGAAACCAGATATTGATGCAGCAAAAGAAAGCCCTGTGCATCTTATGATAACTGCTTTCAAAACTGCCTCCCCACAACTCAGGGGCGCTTCAACAGTAACACTCCCCTCATAGTTTGAGAAGCAACAAAGATTGTAACCAGGTTGAACATTTAACCCCTTCCCCCTGCTGGCATTCTGGGCCCTAATGTCCAAGCCATTTTTTAGATTTTTCCATTGTCACATTCGAAGAGCTGTAACTTTTTTATTTTTGCGTCGGCATAGCTGTATAAGGTCTTGTTTTTTGCGGGACGACTTGCAGTTTTTATTGGTACCATTTGAGAGTAGATGCGACTTTTTGATCACTTTCTATCACATTTTTTTTAAGTCAGGATTAACAGAAAACAGCAATTTTTCCATTGTTTTTTATTTTATTTTTTATGGCGTTCACCGTGCGGGTTAAATAACGTAACAGCTTTATAGTCGGGGTCGTTACGGACGCGGCGATACCAAATATGTGTAACTTTTTTGCTTTATTGTAGTTTTTTTTAATAGTAAAGCATTTTGTAAGGGGAAAAGCTGTGTTTTTCATTTTTTTTTTTCACTTTTTTTTTTTATTAACTTTATTAAACTTTTTTTACTTTTTTACTAGTCCCACTAGGGGACTTCACTATCCTCCGATCGCTATTATAATACACTGCAATACTTTTGTATTGCAGTGTATTACTGCCTGTCCGTTTAAAACGGACAGGCATCTGCTAGGTCATGCCTGCGGCATGATCTAGCAGGCATTCGCTGCAGGCAGACCTGGGGGTCTTTATTAGACCCCCGGCTGCCATAGAAGACACAGACACTCGGCGATTTTATCGCCGGGTGTCAGTGAGATGAGAGGGAGCTCCCTCCCTCTCTCCAAAACCATTCAGATGCGGTGCTCGCTATTGTGCACCGCATCTGAAGGGTTAAACAGGTGAGATCGATACTAATATCGATCTCACCCGGCAGAGCAGGGACGCCCCCAGCCCTCAGCTGCTTCTGGCAGCTGAGAGCAGGGAGATTTCACGGCTCCCTGCTCTGTTTACTTTATTCTACAGCAGCGACGTAGTTTGGCGGCGCTCTAGAATAAAGCCCACCAATGACCGCCGTAAAAAGACGTATCGGCGGTCATTAAGGGGTTAAACTTCAGAGTAAATCCTGGCAGGACTCCTAGGAGAGAGTGAGAGTCCTGCCAGCCGCGCCCACACACAGTGATTGACAGCTTTGCCTAGATCAGTGTGTATACAGAGCAGGCTGTCAATCACTGTGTGTGTGGGCGGGGCTGGCAGGACTCTCACTCTCTCCTAGCAGTCCTGCCAGGATTTACTTTGCTTTTTACTCAGAAATAATGCACCAAAGCCATAACCCTATATATTATGAAGCTAAGCTTCTATTCCTCTATCATATGCTGCCTTCAGAAAGTGAAGAATACTGTAAGGGCATGTTCACATGGCGCTAAAAAAAGACAGACATGTATACATGTCAAATTCGCTAGCGTTTCTTGTGAAGCACTTTTTAAAATACATCAGTTTTTGACGCGTTTTCCATGTGTTTTTTGACACATTTTGCGCGCGCTTTTTGCAAATTTTTTGGAGTGCAATTAGGACTCCCATTGACTATGGGAACATTTGGTGCGTTTTTGGCACATTTCACACGTTAAAGAATTTACCTGACTTTTTTATAGGCGTATTTTAAATATGCTTGCGTAAAAAACCGCGCTGTACGTACAAACTGCACTTTCCCATTGATTAGAATGGGAAGCTTAATGAAGCATTTTTTGACGCGTATTTCAGCGTGAAAAACGCAACCAAAATACATGTCAAATACACGCTGTCTGAAGAGGCCCTTAGGACTCCCATTGACTATGGGAACATTTAGTACGTTTTCGGCACATTTTACACGCCAAAGAATTGACCTGACGCTCCTTTTTTTACACAACGCATTTTTTTAAAAAATAACCTTGCATAAGAAAACGTGTGTATGTACTAAATGTGCACTTTCCCATTGATTTGAATAGGAAGCTTGATGAAGAGTTTTTGACGTGTATTTCTGCGCATAAAACGTGCCAAAATATACGTCAGATACACACTGCGTGAACAGGGCCTAAATCATCTCTTTCAGTGGTAATTTGTTATCTATAGTATATAATACATTACACCTTGCTACACAAACCCATAAGAAGTGATATAAAATCGAATTAAAATATGTCACAAGTGGGCAAAGCTGTTAACATTGCGTGTTGTCTTTGAAGTTGCAAGTCTACCTTAGTGAATTTACTGAATGCAGCTAATAATTACATTTCATGGTTCTCGATGACTGGAGAATGGGTACGATATGGGTATGATACTTTGTATGTTTCCGTAGGTTACAGTGACGCTGCAGACCTACTAGATATATAGACGTCAGATGTTTTAAGAAACACAAAGAGCTTCACAGTTGTGATGGTCAGTTCTATCAAATATAAAAAAGCATGTTATTCCTTGTTAGATATGTTCCAGTAAAATGTCTGGGTATAACGCATATTTCATTTTTTTTTTGCCACAGAAATGTTTTTTGCAACAAGTGGGCAGGACTGACAAATGTGTCACTAATCTGAGACTTCACCCCAAAAATCCTTTTAGCCTCTATGGAAAGAATATTTTTAAAGATCATATAAGTCCAAATTTGCTAGTCTTTTCAGGATCAATATGTGGAAATAAAAGTACAAAAGGGCAGATAAAAAAAAAGTGGTAAGTGAGTTGTTTCAGAATCCCGGAACTTATGTGAATGACCATCTATCGGTATGAATGAAGGCTTTTCGTCGACTATTGTTATCAATAATAACACACACACTAGCACGCAAACGTTGGACTCACTAAGAAATTTCTTTGTTTCAAAAGAATGTATACTGTACTCTAGTTTCTTAGCAAATGACCCTGAAATCGCAGTCCAAACATCGACCCTCATATACCTAATTGTTTTTATTTTATAAAACTGTTCTACTCATCAAAATTTACATGCATCAAAGAATCCCCAGTTTGAAGCTTTGCAGACGTTTGACATTCAAGCAGTCACATTTTAAAGATATTCAGATACTCCAGAGATGTGATAGGCTTGTAGGTCATTATTCCCTGACCTTATAATAAAGGACATGACACGAGCTAATTTGACTATTGTATTCTACAGTCCCCCACAGATAGAACTCCAACTCCTTGTTTCTTCACCAATAAGTTTTTACATAGCTAAGATTACAACGTTTTTTCTAATTATCAAGTAAATGCGATTAATTAAGAAGTGCATGAGCATCTAATTATTTTTCAATACGTATCTGTGTACCTGAGGAGGTTAAACAATTGATGGGGTTATCCAGAATTTTTTCAAATCAGCAGCATGTGATGGTGTCAAATAATAAACTGTCAGATACTAACCCCCAAAAAAAGTTCCTTTCGCTCCAGCACTGAGACCCCATTCTCCCTGGCTCTGGTCCCGGGGGCTCCTGCAGAGGTTACGTGCCGTTCATCTGTCCCAAACTGCTGCAGTCAATCACTGGCCTCATCGGTCACGTACAATTCATGGCAGCATCACCCCTGAGATGAGCGATTGGCTGCAGCGGCACGTGACTGATGACCAGCATGTGACTGCTGCAGGAGCCTCCGTGACTGGAGCCATGGGGAATGGGGCCTTACCGCTGGAGAGGGGGGCACTTCAGGGGTGAGTTATGCCAGTTTATTCACTTACACCATCCCCTGCCCTTGTGCCGATTTTAAGACGCCCTGGATAACTCATTTAAGTGCCGAGCTTATTTATTTATTTTTTTACCTCCCCGCTTGACAAGAGCCATAACTTTTTTTTTCCCACGTCCAAAAAGCCGTATAAGGGCTTGTTTTTTTCAGGATGAGTTGTATTTACTAATAGCACTATTTAAGGTATCATATAATGTACTGAGAAACTTTCAAAAATAATTTTGTGGGGTTAGATGGAAAAAAATAAAGCAATTCCTCCATTTTTTTGGGGGTTTCATTTTTACAGCGTATTATATGCTAAAAATTATATGTTAACTTTATTCTGCGGGTCAATACAAACACAATAGCAAATTTATATCATTTTTATTTTGTAAAAGTAGTATAACTAGAATAAACAATTTGTTTAAAAAAATAGTTTTATGTCGTCATAACTTTTTTTTTCGTCAAAATTATGTAAGGGATTATTTTTTGCGGGGCGAGCTGCAGTTTTTTAGTACCATTTTGTACATATTACACATGACTGTTTGATCACTTTTCCATTTTTTTGGCCGGTCAGAGGGCATCCATTATGGGGGATAAATAACCTTTTCTTTTGATAGTTCAGACTTTTATGAACGTAGCGATACCACTTATGTTTATTTTATTTTTTTCATTATTTTATTTAAAAATGAGAAATAAGTAATGCAGTGTATTGTACTTTTAACAGTCTCCTTATTAGGAGGAGAAATAAGGCAGACCTGGGGGCTTCATTAGGCCCCTGATTGCCATGACAACCTATCAGCACCCCACGATCAGAGTGTGGCAATGGGATGACAGAAGGGGCCCCCCTGTTTCTAAGGGCTTAGATGCTGCAGTCTATATTGACCACAGAATCTCAGTGGCTAAACGGCCAAGGTCGGCGTTATCTCTGATCCCGTCTATTAGAGCAGGGTGTCAGTTGTAATATACAACTCATTGAGCCCGCTCCATACTTCTCCTCACCCATCATGATGTTCAGTTACATGATGGGTTAACAGTTTAAGGGGTTTTCCGAGACTGTAATATTCATAGCCTATACATAAGATAGGCCATCAATATCGGATTGTGACTAGTTTCTAAAAAAAATTCATAGCACAATTTTTTTTTTTATTAAATAGAATTTACAGATAAACAAAACAAAAAAACACTACGCAAAACAGAAAGGTACAATAGATACAATTATTACTGGAAACAAATAATTTTGAACAAATAAAGTCAATAAACAATAAAAAAAATAAACATATTAGGTATCCTCATACTTGAAATGCCATCTTTTAACGTGAACGCTAAAGGTTGTATAAAATAATGGTTGAAATGCCCAAAGATATAATACTAGTCTCACAAAAAACTAAGCCACAAACAGCTACGTAGCTTTGAAAACAAAAAAATATATGGCTAATGCAAAGAGAGGAAGCAAAAACTCCCTTGGTCCTCAAGGACAAAATTGCCTTGGACTTTAAGCAGTTAAAGAATTGTAACTTTGCAATCTTATTAAATAACAAAAGACTGGATAAATGTATATTATGATTATGATTCCTTTTAATCACTCTCTTGGACCAAACTGGTTAAATGTTTGAAGGCTGACTTGCAGCCATATGATGTGTCACATGAAAATGTGTATTACTGAAATGATTCCGGATGCAGAGGGCCCACGCCTGATCCATGACCATGAAATCACTGTTTGCTTACCCATAGGGGCTCATCAGGGGGATCATGGTTACTGCTGAAGGGTCACTTGGGGGGCATTTACTGATCCAGTTTCTTTTGTTAGCAGCACAGACTTCTATTCATTTTTATGCATCATTAAAAACTGCAGTTTGGAATATCTCTCGCTCAGATTAAACTTTCACAAATATAGAACTGGTGAAAAATCTGTATAAAAGGAAAGCATAGACCAAGTCTCTATACACAGAACCATGCTCAGGATTGTCATCATACATGCACCAATTTATCAATATATTATTTGCGATTATCTAAATGCTTTGTAGGTTTGATCTGTAGTTTTGAAGGGCTGATAAGAACAATTTTTCATTTTATTTGTATGCAGTTCTAGGGCATAATTTACTTTTGTTCTGTGGCCGTACAAACATAAGCGTCACTAGAAATGACAATCAAGCATGACATGCCAAGCCATCAGATGAAATAACTGAAAATGCTTGACATATTTGTCAGGTCTTCCTAATTCCTGATTTAATGTACTTCCTGGCAAGTGGTGAGGCTCCCGACACACTTAGGCCTCGTTCACATCTATGTTGGAGGCTCCGTTAGGGGACTCAGTCGCAGATCCAGCCGAGATTACTGGAGACAATAGCGTAGCATTCTGCGCTATTGTCTCCGGTAAAATCACAGACACCCTGACAGAAAGCCGATGGAAGCATAAAAGTCAATGATTGCTTCCGTTATTCCCATGATTTACTCCTCTGAAGGAGCAAAACAACGGTACACAACGAAGAATGTGTGACCATAGCCTTAGAAGGGAATGGAAATAGTCTGATCAATCTTACGTTTGACTGTCACAAAAATATTTTTTTCCTTACCGATCTCATGCACATTTAAAGTAGATGAATGTAATTCAAAAGTTATTCAACTTTATACTTAGATCATATTAACTTATTTAAAGAGTTAAATGGTGTTAAAAGGTGAACATACCCTTTAAGGGGTTAACATCTTCCCGCACCACACTCTACTATTACGGCATGGAGATAGCACGGGCTCAGGAGCAGTGCCCGAGCCATCCACAGTGGGTGTCAACTGAAACATACAGCTGGCACACTGCTGCAATGGCCGGGATTGGAGTTACATAGTAACATAGGTTGAAAAAAGACAAGACTCCATCAAGTTAAACCTTTCTCAATAAATTACCTGTGGAGTTACCCCAGGTTGGCCATGTCCCAGAGCCTATTTGTCCCTACCAGAGGCAATATAACACTGACCGGAATAAAGCCAGTATCACACAAATTTTTTATGCAGTTGTTGGTGCATTTTTTTTAGAAACAAGTACATTTTGCGGTGTTAACAGTTAACAGTGACATTAAATGAAGAAATAAAACAACCAGTTTTATCGTGAGGTAGTACTCTTTATTCAAATTCAGGTTTGTTTTAGCCAAAGCTAAAAGTGGATACAAAGGGACGGAAAGGTTGAAAGAAAAAACTGATGTATATCCATTCTTTTGTGCCCACTCCTTTGTTTGGCAAAAAGAAAACCTGCAACAAACACTGAATCAAAACGGTTTCTGTGATTCCTGCCTATTACGTTGCAATAAAGAAGATTACAGTGTATTATGTGAACGATTGCGGGAGCAAAAAAAAAAAAAGAAAAATCAAAAAAAGGCAAACAAAGTTTACACAAAAATGTATTTAAAAAATCCTATAAAAACCTAAAAGACAAATAATAAAGTGTTACCCTTACACAATATTTTATTATTGAAAAAAACACCTTTGCCAAAAAAGCTGTTTTTTGTTTATCCTGCCTCCGAAAAACAGGAATAAAAAGTAATATAAAAGTCGTACATACCCTAAAATGGTACCAATGGAAAGTACAAGTCGTCCGCAAAAAAACAAGCCATCATAAAAGTAGTAGGGCATAAAAAAAAGAATGTATTTCCATAATCGGAACGACCCGCAGAATAATTGCTGGGCTTTTTTCATTTCCCCCAAAAATATAAAAGTTATTTAATACATTATATGTACCCCCAAATAGTTCAATTAAAAAATACAATTCATTCCGCAAAAAACAAGCCCTCTTACAGCTACGTCAGCGGAAAAATAACAAAAAGTTATCGCTTTAATGTCACCATTTTAACCCCTTAACGAGATCCAACGTACTAGTACATTGTTGTCGTTAAGGGCTTAACGCAACACAACATACCGATATACTGTGTTGCTGACGCGGGCTCAGAAGCTAAGCCCGCACCATCGCCAGCGGGTGACAGGTGTATATTACAGCTGACACCCTGGGGCAAGGCCAGTACCGGAGCTAGTCCCTGATCTGGCCGATTAACCCCTTAGATGCAGCGCTCAAAAGCAAGCACTGCATCCATGGTGTTTCCTAGAAGATCGGAACCCCGCAATGCAAATCGCAGGGTTCTGATGGCTGTTCCGGCAGAGCGGAGGCCTAACAATGGCCTCCCATCTGCCAAGTACAGAAGCCTGCTAAGTCCCGCCTGGAGGCTTTTCACTTCTGAGCCCTGTCATATGTCCAGGCAAATGCTAAATGTCTTGAGGGGTGAAGTTTCCCAAATGGGGTCACTTCTTGGGGGCTTCCACTGTACTTTGGTACCTCAGGGTTTTGCAAATGCGACATGGCGCCCAAAAACCAAGCCAGAAAAATCTGCATGCCAATTAGCGCTCCTGCCTTTCTGAGCCCTGCCGTGTGTCCAAACCACAGTTCATGTCCCCATATAGGGTACTGCTGTAATTATAAGAAAATGCTTTTCAAATGTTGGGGTGTCTTTTCTCCTTTATTTCTTGTAAAAACTGAAAATTTCCACGTTTTGTCACAAAAAAATAAATTTTCAATTTCACAGCATAATTCCACTAAATTCAGCAAAAAGCCTGTGGGGTCAAAATGCTCACAATACCCCATGATAAATTCCCCCAGGGGTGTAGTTTTGGGGGGTTTCCACTGATCTGGTCTGGCAGGGGTTTTGCAAATGCGACATGGCACCCAAAAACCATTCCAGCGAAATCTGCATGCCAAGTAGCGCTCCTGCTTTTCTGAGCCCTGCCATGCGACCAAACTGCAGTTTATTACCACAAATGGGGTATTGCTGTACTCTGGAGAGATTGCTTTACAAATGTTGGGGTGCTTTTCTCCTTTAACCCTTGTAGAAATGAAAAATGTCAATATTTTAGTGGAAAAAATGTTGATATTCATTTTCACCGCCTAATTCCACTAAGTTCCAAAAATATTTGTGGGGTCTAAATGCTCTCTATACCCTTCTTTAAATTTCTTGTGGGCTTTAGTTTCCCAAACGAGGTCACCTTTGGGGGGTTTCCACTGTTTTGGTCCCTCAGGGGCTTTGCAAATGCGACATGGCTCCCGAAAACCATTCCAGCAAAACGTAAGCTTCGAAAGCCAAATGGTGCTTCTTCCCTTCTGAGTTCTGCCGTGTGTCCAAACAACAGTTTACTACCACATGTGGGGTATTGCGGTCATCGGGAGAATTTGCTTTTCAAATGTTGGGGTGCTTTTTCTCCCTTGTTCCTTGTAAAAAAAAAAATTTTTATCAGAAAATGATTACATTTTCATTTTCACAGCATAATTCCACTAAATTTAAAAAAAAAAACCTGTGGGGACAAAATGCTAACTATACCGCTCGATAAATTCCTTCAGGGGTGCGGTTTCCAAAATGGGGTCACTTTTGGGTGATTTCAACTGATTTGGTCTCGCAGGGGCTTTGCAAATGTGACATGGCGACGCAAACCATTCTAGCAAACTTTGAGCACTAAAAGCCAAATGGTGTTCCTTCTCATCTAAGCCCTGTCGTGGGTAGAGAACAGCAATTTATTGCCACATATGGGGTATTGCCATGCTCAGAAAAGTTCACGTTACAAATTTTAGGGTGCTTTTTTCACCTTTATCTATTGTGAAAATGCAAAACTCTGAGCTAAAACTACATTTTCACGGCCTAATTCCAGTAAATTCAGCAAAAATGCTCACTATACCCCTCAATAAATTCCTTCAGGGGTGTAGTTTCCCAAATGGGGTCACTTTTGGGTGGTTTCCACCTATTTGGTCCCACAAGGGATTTGCAAATGTGACACGGCACCCAAAAACCACTGCAGCAATACGTGAGCTCCAAAAGCCAAATGGCGCTTCTTCCCTTCTGAGCCCTGCCGTGGGTCCAACATCACATATGGGGTATTGCCGTAATCAGGAGAAATTGCTTTTCAAATGTTGGGGTAGTTTTTCTCCTTTATGCCTTGTAAATATTGAATATTTTTATATTTTATTGGAAAAAATGTAGATTTTAATTTTTACATCCTAATTCTACTAAATTCAGCAAAAAACCCTGTGGGGTCAAAATGCTCACTATACCCCTTGATAAATTCCTTGAGGGTGTAGTTTGCCAAATGGTGTCTTTACCTCCGTAATCTCGCGAGATTTCGTTTCCCTTGCTAGAAATCTCAGAGAAAAAAGTCAGAAGTGTCAGGATTCTGAGTACACGACGTCCAGGCTGGATGATCATGTGTATTCATTATCAGGACACTTGATTAACGTTAATCTCTGTTTATGTGGCTGCACATCGCTGCTGTGTAAATAAATGTAGATTGGTCACTGATTGGTCAGCATCATACACGTAAACACGCCCAGTTAAAAACACAATACACGCCCAGTTGGACATAATGAAAAAAAAACGCCCAGTTGTCCATTTCAAACCTCATTTGCATATATATAAAATAGCTCATAACTTGGCCAAAAATGAACGTTTAAAAAAAAAAAGAAAAAAAGTTACCGTTATCTACATTGCAGCGCCGATCACATGCAATAGGAGATAGGGATTTGAGAATCTGGTGACAGAGCCTCTTTAAATGAAGATTTGACTCTTTTATGTTCATTAGCATACGGTGTGGGAACACTAAAAAGCTGAATACTAAAGCTATAGAGCCGACTAAGAAGACAATTAAAGGTTATATAGAAATTATTTTTCACCCACTACCACCAGGTATTGCTGGTTTAATAGGTGAAATGATGGTGACAGCAGTGGCGTAACTACCGCAGTAGCAGCAGTAGCGGCTGCTACGGGGCCCGGGGCTTGAGGGGGCCCGTGCCGCCAGCCGACACGCCCTCCCAAATGCCCGGTGGCGCCGCTAGCAGCCGTTATGGCTGCTACAGGGGTAGCACCGCTACTGTGGGGCCCGCGCCACCGAGCCTTACACAGGCACTCTCATGCCTGTAGGTGTCGCTAGCACCGGAGGGGGCCCCGGTGCTAGCGGCAGCCAAATACATGTATTAGCACTGAATGGCCGGGCATGTTCCGTGCCTGACCATCCAGTGCCTTACAATGACACTGATTGGTTAGCGGCGCGATGACATCGCGCCGCTTCCATGCTTGGAAGGTGCTGATTGGCGGGGCAAGTCATTCTGCCCCGCCAATCAGCGTCATTGAAGGACGCTCATTCAGCTCCTGCAGACCTGCTCAGAAGAGAGCATGTCTGCATCGCCTGTGAACAGCGTGGGAACCGGAGAATGCGAGTATGTCAACTTTATATATTTTTTTCCTCATAAAAATGTGAATGGCATTATCTATAGTGGGGGGGGTCTATCTACAGGGGGGGGTCGTCTTTATGTGGGGCACAAGCTACAGGGGAGGTCTGTATGTGGGGATGTGGGCCACTATCTACAGGGAGGTCTGTATGTGGGGATGTGGGCCACTATCTACAGGGGGGGTCTATATGTGGGGCAGTATATGTGAGACACTATACAGGGGTGGGCTATATGTAGAGCACTATCTATAGGGGAGCTATTTTTTAGGGTACTTTCTATAGGGGTGGGCTATGTGTGGGACACTATATACAGGGGTGGGTTACCTGTGGGGCACTAGCAACAGGGTGGCTATATGTAGTGCACAGTCTACAGAGGTGGGCTATACGTGGAGCACTAACTATAGGGGAAGCTATATGTAGGGCAGCACGGTGGCTCAGTGGTTAGCACTATTGCCTTGCAGCTCTGGAGTCCATATGTGGGCACTATCTACAGGGGCTTCTATGTAGGTCACTATCTACAGGGGGCACTGTGTGTGTGTCAGTTATATTTAGAGGTGTTGAGAATTTTAACTTTGTTTATAGGTGCAGAAAGGTTTTAAAAGTGAGAAGCTGAAGACATCTGAGCGGAAAACTGCAGAAATGGGTCATGGCCGGGAGAAATCCATCATGGATGTCTGAACCGGAGGGAGAAGAAAAGAACTAGAATCTGAGACGTCACCGGTGAGTCACTTAATGTAAATGTTTATTCTGCCTCTAATCAGTAATGTAGTCACTGTATGATCTGCAGCGAGATGATGGTGGTATGATTTTTTTTGTGAAACCGCATCTCCCAGCATATCCATATCATTGTTTCGGCCATGCTGGGAGCTGTAGTTTTACGCCGTACAAACCTATGCGCAGTGGCGTAACTACCGCTATAGCAGCCGTAGCGACTTCTACGGGGCCTGCAGCATGAGGGGGCCCGTGCCACCCACCGGCACGGCCCCTCCCATGACCGCAGGCTCCGCTAGCAGCCGCTATGGCTGCTACAGCGCGACGCCACTGAAGGGGTTGTTCCTACAAAAGACATGCATCCCCTAACCACAGGATAGGGGATACATGTGGGATCGCTGGGACGCCCAGCGATGAGGAGAACGGGGGACCGAAAGTCCCCCCTAAGTTCTCCATGACAAACCTCGGACTTCCGTAGTCTGTCTGCAGCTCCATGGAAATGACTTGCGCACCGGTCGTGCTTGTGTGCATGCGTGACCAGCGCTCCTTTCATTTTTATTGAACTGCGCAGACGCCGGAAGTCCGAGGTTTGTGATGGAGAACTTCAGGGGACTTTCGGTCCCCCTTTCTCCTTATCGCTGCCAGCGATCACACATGTATCCCCTATCCTGTGGATAGGGGATGCATGTCTTTTGTAGGACAAACTATAGGCCGTTTTTTTTTTTTGGGGGGGGCTGTATGGCGTTATCTACAGAGGGGGCTGTATGGCGTTATCTACAGAGGGGGCTGTATGGCGTTATCTACAGAGGGGGCTGTATGGCGTTATCTACAGAGGGGGCTGTATGGCGTTATCTACAGAGGGGGCTGTATGGCGTTATCTACAGAGGGGGCTGTATGGCGTTATCTACAGAGGGGGCTGTATGGCGTTATCTACAGAGGGGGCTGTATGGCGTTATCTACAGAGGGGGCTGTATGGCGTTATCTACAGAGGGGGCTGTGTATGGCGCTATCTATAGGGGGGGCGCTGTGTGGTGGAATCTATAGGGAGGCACTATCTACAAGGGGGGGGGGTTGTGTGATACCCAGCAGAGGGGGGGGGCCCAGTCAAAAGTTTGCTATGGGGCCCAGTCTTTCCTAGTTACGCCCCTGGGTGACAGGTTCCCTTTAAGACATCTTATTCTAATTTAGCAAAGCTAAACTGTAAAGGCTCTCTTTTCTTTATTGGATAACAGCTAGAAGGCCACTTAAAGGAAGTTTATGTATCTCTACTTCAAGGTCACTTCTAGCATTGTTATTTTTAGTTGAGACACAGAGCTTCGATCTCATTCAGAAGTAAAAAGACGTAACATGTATTACCTGCTTAAGGACAGATAATGAGTTTACTCGTCATGAGCGGCATCATGATGAGCATACTTGCCGCTGGTTTTCAGTTGTGAGTTTTCCCCATTGAATTCAATGGGGAGGTAAAACCAGCAACAAATAGCTACTCAGAAAAAAAAAATTATACTTACTCCTTACTCTCTGCTTCTACGTCCAGCCCGGTGTCCAGGGATGACGTTTCATCCCATGTGACTGATGCAGCCCAACACAGGCTGCAGTGGTCACATGAGATAAAACATCTTCCTAGGAGGCCGGACTGCAGGACATCAGGGGGACGCGTCGCCATGGCTACGGGTAAGTATGAAAGCTTTAGTTTTTTTTCAAGTGCTGTTTTCTGCAGTGGACATTCCGCCTGAAAAACCGCACCACAATTTGGTGCGTTTTTTTCAGCAGGAATTCCTTGTGGCGTCCAGAGTGGATACGCTGTGTGCTCGTAACCCGTTAGTGACCGGCCCATCGTGTTTCTACGTCGGTCACTAACGGGCCTTATTCCGATGCCATAGACTTTTTACGTCGCGGCATCGGAATTAGTTAACAGAGCAGGGAGCTGTCAAATCTCCCTGCTCTCAGCTGCCTGAGGGCTGGGAGCGTCCCTGCTCTGCCGGGTGAGATCGATATTAGTATCGATCTCACCCGTTTAACCCCTCAGATGCGGTGCTCAATAGCGAGCATCGCATCTGAGTGGTTTTGGAGAGAGGGAGGGAGCTCCCTCTCTCCCCCACCGACACGATTGCCGAGTGTCTGTGTCTCCAATGGCAGCCGGGGGTCTAATAAAGGCCCCCAGGTCTGCCTGGAGTGAATGCCTGCTAGATCATGCCGCAGGCATGACCTAGCAGATGCCTGTCCGTGTTAAACGGACAGGCAGTAATACACTGCAATACAGAAGTATTGCAGTGTATTATAAATGCGATCGCAGAATCGCATATTATAGTCCCCTAGTGGGACTAGTAAAAAAAAAGTTTAATAAAGTTAATTTAAAAAAAAGTGAAAAAAAATGAAAAACCCAGCTTTTCCCCTTACAAAATGCTTTACTATTAAAAAAACAAAATAAAGTTAAAAAGTTACACATATTTGGTATCGCCGCGTCCGTAACGACCCCGACTATAAATTTATTACATTATTGAACCCACACGGTGAACGCCGTAAAAAAATATGGAAAAATTGCTGTTTTCTGTGAATACTGACTTCAAAAATGTGATAAAAAGTGATCAAAAAGTCGCATCTACTCCAAAATGGTACCAATAAAAACTACAAGTCTTCCTGCAAAAAAAAAAAAGCCCTCACACAACCGCATCGGCGAAAAAATAAAAACGTTACGGCTCTTCAAATATGGAGACACAAAAACAAATAATTTTGAAAAAAAAGCGTTTTTACTGTGTAAAAGTAGTAAAACATACAAAAACTATACAAATTTGGTATCGTTGCAATCGTAACAACCCGCTGAATAAAGTTATTGTGTTATTTATATTACACGGTAAACGGCGTAGATTTAAGACGCGAAAAAGAGTGGCGAAATTTCAGTTTTTTTTCTATTTCCCCCCAAATAAAAGTTAATAAAAGTTAATCAATAAATAATATGTCCCCCAAAATGGTGCTATTAAAAAATACAACTTGTCCCGCAAAAAGACCTTATACAGCTATGTCGACGCAAAAATAAAAAGGTTATAGCTCTTGGAATGCGACGATGGAAAAACTTAAAAAATGGCCTGGTCATTAAGGTCTAAAATAGGCTGGTCATTAAGGGGTTAAGCAGCGCATGCACCCTGTATGAACATACCCTAATAGTGATAATACCCAAACCTCTGATTTCTGTCGTTTAACCCTTTGAATGCCTCGATCAATGCAGATTGCAGCATTTAAAAGGGAGGGAGAAACCCCCATTGAAAGTGTCACAGGGATTCTGCCGTCGAGGCCATCTGCCTATTATAGGCAGACAGCCCAGGGTCCATAGGCTGTATACATTTTCCATAACAAATTAGTTCACAGAGGCTAATGCACTGGCATATAGATATGTGGCAACATTTTATAGTTAAAAAATAAAAATGTAAAGTAAAAATCCTCCGAGCAGATTAAAAAAAGAAAAACAAATGCACAAATTTTACAATAAACTTTATAAGTGCCAAACTATAAACATATATTTAGTATCGTCACAACCATAACTATCTGTACAACAAATTCATAGCATAATTTATGATAAATGGAGAATGCTGTAAAGAAATAAGTAACTAAAAATTGCAGCAGAGTTGCATTATTTTAGCATTAAATACAAATTTAACATTAAAAGCTAATGTCTATGTACCAAAAAAGGGCACCAACATAAAATACAACTTCCTCCCTAAAAAACAAAGCGTCATACAGTTTTGTCAAACAAAAAATTAAAAAGTTACGACTGATGGAATGCAAAGAGTAAAATCGAATTGTCCCAATCCTCAGGAGGTTAAAATTAAGTCGAATTTTATATTTATTTTTTGTTATACGATTTTAATTTTCTAATGTTAGAATGGTCATTGATTGATTTTACTTTGTAAGTAGCGACATTGCTACTTACACAGGGTTTACACAGGGAGATGTGCTGCCGACAACAATATTTAGTGCTGAATAAACTATACGATCAGCCGATGAACGCGCGTGTGCTCATTCATTGGCTGATCATTGCCTTGTTTACACAGGGCAATGATCGGGAACAAGCGTTGATATGGATGCTCTGTGGCCTGATCATTGGCTCGTGTAAAAGGGGCTCTAATCTCCATTGTCTACCTTATTCACATCTTCTAATGTTATAGGATATTGTTAGAATATGCCAAAACATTTTGACTAGCCTGTGAGATCCCTGCTGATCCCAAAAACTAAGGGAGCAACTGCTGAATGTGATTAGTTAAATCCCTCATTGAACATGGCTACAAGCTCCACCTCATAGACTCATTCAGAGATAGACTATCCGCTTAGACCTACTCACACCCAATTAAAATGTCTAGAAAAATGGTTCAATGATTTACCAAATAGTAGGAGAAATCATTTAACGGAGAACTCCCAAGATGATATAGAATAACACTAATTATAACAATAAAAGAGTTTTCCATAATTTGATTCCAGCAATCCTTAAACCAACATTGCCTAGAGTGAATGAGGTATCGTACTATAATGGTGGTAAGGAGAAGAATATAAGAAAGTACAAGGAATCAGACACTTTCCCAAGTGCCTAAGAAATATTTTTGCTTTAGTTTGTAACAAGTAGCCATACAGCGGTTTAGTGTGTTTGCTTTCATCGGGGATTTAGAAAATGTGAATTTAGACATTTGTAAAGAGGAGGGAAACATGGCCGAGCTCTTGTACAACAAAGAATGTTAGTCATGTCCTTAATAATTAGAGCTCTGTGTTAACGCCAGAAAAGAGAACGGGAAGGAAACTAGTCATACGCAGCTCAAAATGTTCCTTGTAGCCAAGAAAACACATTCATGTCACTCAAGTAAAATACTTGTAAGAACATCATGTTTGTGGTAATCTTTTAATCACTGCCGAACAAATTAACTGTTGCGCTGTTTTGCAGCTCAGGACACGTTCTCTAAATGAATCAATGAATAGAAAGTGTCAGGAGACAGAAGAAATAAACAGTAAATACACCCAGCGTATAAGTAAATCACTTGTATGTGTACACTAGTTTGTTTGTCTAAGATTTGGGTGATTTTGTGTGAGATATTGGACGCCAAGACCTTAAGCGTGCCATTTTGAAATACCACTAATTGCCCTAGGGACAGCTTGTCTATAGATCCCTGTTTCTGGGCAATGTTGGTGGTGAGATTTGGAGCCCATTTTTCAAAGTTTTTTTCTTGTACAGTATATACCTATTGTGACGTCATCACGCCGTACATGACCTGCGTGACCCTATGCTATGCTCACTGTAGAATACTTAATCTTTTTACCATGTGGTTGGAACCGTCTACAAGGTAACCAGGCTAGCCATTGCAGTGGATAATAGCCTTTCTTTAGGCTTAAATTATTACCTCCTGATAACATTTCTATGCTCACCGGAGAATGCTCCCTCATTTCATTATGCAGTCAGAACCACTTATAGGTAACCAGGCCAGCCATCCTCGTGGATAACAGACCCCCCCCCCCTCAGGATTTAAACTATTACCTCCTAATAACATCAACAGGCTATGAGAATGGAGATTGGCTGCATACACTCACCCTGTATAACCGGCTGGAATTAGCGCTTGAGGCATGCATATCGGTAACCTTTGTCTACGCAAAAAAAAACAACCGCAAGAGCACCAGATGAGTATACCATAATCTCATACATTGCATCATCAGTTGGAGATGTACATATACAGTTTTTGAAGGGGCCTTTTCCTGCCTTATTGTTATATATATTGACTTTTACCCTTATCAGATTTAATTCTACTGAGGTCTCTTCATCTTTCCGTGTATGAATATATTTGATGGGATAATCTGTGTACTGTCTATTGACATATATTCTTTCATACCTAGCCTTATAATGGTTTTTTTTCATTATGTTTAGCCTTAGATAATTTATGATCACCTGGTCAGGTTTCTTTTAGTGGTTTTCATTCAGTCATTGGTTTTTCTATGTACGGTATTTGAGCGGGGATATGGTATTTTTAACCTATTACGTTATATAATAAAATTTGGTATATTTTTTTGTATCCTAGTGTATGCTGGATATCTCCGGGAATCTTGTTTTTCTTCTTTATCTATCTTGTATTGTGTACCTGGACGGCACCGTGTAATAATAATTATTACATTTACCTGGATATCAAAATTTGGTTACGACCTTATTTTTCTACAGTATGTACTTATACTACAACCTTTACAGCCTTGTGGTAAAATATGCTGTTGAATGGCCCTAGAGGGTATCCAGCTATTCAAACTGGGTAATGCCTTCCACCTGGTATCAAGCATAAAGCATGGCACTGAAGTAGATAACACAACAACTGCAATACACAAGGTAATGGGGCTAATTTTATACCCCACAACCTTAGTCTCTAAACAACTGGGGCATAATAATATTTTCTGACTATTTTTTGGGATAAACAAGTGGATATTTTTCATTTACTTACTGGGTGCTAATTTCTTAGCATATTTAATACTTTCTAGGGTAGAGCAGGCAAAATATTATCGTTTATTTATGCTTCCCTAAAATACAGTATAGCCATAAGATGTGTTATAAGCAATCAATGCCAACTCAGCTTTACTTGAAAAGCTGAGCAAAATCAGCAAAAAGTAGCAAAAAAATCCATGGAGAGGACAGGTGTGGCACGGATTTATTTTTGGTAGGAAGCAGCCACGTTTTTTCTAATTCTGCACAGCCCCTTTAAAGCAGTTGCTTCATCGAGGACATCACTTTTCCATATTACAGCATATGGACATCTTATAGGAGGGGTCCTTCACCCATTTGGGACCCCTTTTTAGACAGGCTTCTGTTCTGCTGGACTTTACGTTACAATGTTTACATGGCCACCCATTCATTTAAATACTTATTTAGTAATACTACATTTCCACTTCAGTGGTTGATGCAGGAGAAATGTGGCCGCATGCACTTTCTCCCAGCAATACAGCTGACCAGCAGTGTTCAGTTGATTTTGGGTGGCGTGTTTATAAACTTGGAAAAACCCATTTAACTCATTAATGGCCTGATGAAGGGATTGCAGTGCTTGCTAAGCGAAGGGGCTCCTTCCCAATATATCCCTACACAGTGAAGTTCCTGGCCAACAACTGTGCAGGGAAATGCAACACAACGAAGGTCGGTTTTAGACAATGTGTGGCCCTGGGCAAAGTTAAAAGTGGGGCCCCAAATGCTAAATTACCGTATCAATAATGCAGTCAATTCATAAGGCGCTGAGCAGAGAACTGCATCGCGGATTTCTAGCGTGTCCAGGAGTGTTGCAAGCCCCAAAGCATATGTCCCCCTCTCATACAAAAAAATTATCTATGTACATTAAATCATACCACCATACCAGATGTAATATTATCGGCATACTGTTACTGAACACAACTCACTATAAGACAAATATTACTAATAATAACACCACCACCACAATATAAGGTCCAAATAATACCACCACACCATTACCAGTGACTGAATAATACCCCATACTGTTACTGAATAATACTGCCACACCATAACGACAAAGTGGCTGAATACTACCCCATACGGTTACTGAATAATACCGCTACACCATAACCACATAGTGACTGAATAAAACCCCCATACTGTTACTGAATAAAACACAATATTACCACCATATAGTGACCATACAGTGGTAGATGCCAGTTCTACACAGGAGCTTTGCAAACCATATAAGTGATAACAGCACATTTATATCCAGTGACATACAGGTGATGTTTTCTCTGATTAGAGTCATTCACTTTCCCTTTTCTGCTCCATCCAGTCCAGACCATTGTGACGACATATTCCAACCTTGACTCGTCTCTGCAGAAGTTGACACAAGGACATGTTGGTTTATCACTTTTCCAGCTCGCTCCCAATCTATACTCCATCCTCTAAACAAACTTGTTATCCACAGTGCCCCAGATGGTAATAATGATCCCTTAGTGCTTGACACAATAGAAGTGCCCACTCAGTAAACATGGCCCCTTTGCGCCCCACACAGTAATAATGCCCCTTTTGTGTCCCGTGTAGATAGTGCCACAGTGTCAATGTAGATAGTGCAACAGAATCCTCTGTAGATAGCGCCACACACAGCGGTCTGTAGATCGCACCACACACAGCCCCCCTATGGATACCAACACACACAGCCCCCTTCTTGTAGATAGCACTACACACAGCCCCTCTTGTAGATAGCGCCATACCCCCTTATAGATTGTGCCATACAGCCCCCTAGTAGATAATGCCACACAGCCCTCCCCCTGTATAGTGCCACACAGCCCCTTCTTTGTAGATAGTGCCACAAAGCAATCCCCCCCCCCCCGTTTTAGATACACAGCCGCAGAAAAAAAAGGACACAGATAGAATTGAATGTGGCAGTCGCTAGCACTGCCCCCCCCCCCGGTGCTAGAGACAACACAGGGCGTGAGGGGACCCATGCCGCCCGGCCCATAAATATGTGCCGGGTGGCGTGGGCCCCATAGCGGCCGCTATGGCTGCTATAATGGGCAGGGGGGCCCTTGGCAATTTCCCAGTTTGCCCCCTAACGTCGACCCTGAACACAACCCCAATGAGTATTTAATGGATACATGTATGCATAAAACTATTATGGAGGGTGAACCTAAAATTCCTCTCATTATTAAAATGTTTCCATATGGAGGTAAAACATGCAAGAACATCCCTAATCTATATAAAAACAAAGTAGAAACCAATGAAGGTTTATATGTGTTTCAAATAACTTGCAAGTAGTAAACCTCAGCAATGACTAGACAGTGCCTGACTGTGTGGAGATACTGCCCATTCATAAGGTGAATGGTAACACCCAGTTGTCAATTTAGTCATATATTTCTAAGAGGAATAACAGAGGAACAGCACCATGCAGATTTGAAGAAAATATGCTCCTGAATTGTTTTTTTATTGGGAATTCAAGGATTTACTAAAACAGACATATTAGGAGAGCCGACAAGTCTTCTTTAACAGGATTATCTGTTAGTATTTAATTTATAGTGAATTTACTGATCTAGACAAAATATGATTACAAATGTTTTTGTTGTTTTTACCTAATCAGCACAAATATATCAAACAAGAAAGAATATCCAATAGAAATAACAACGACTCAGTTATTTCCTGTTAAATATAGCCACTTGTCCCCCGCTCGGGACCCCGTCTATGCGGTGAGTGTAACATGTTACACATTTTGAGTCATAAAAGTGCAACTGTAGGGAGATAAATGTTACTTTCAGCGCTAACCTTTTCAGGGATACCGAAGCTTCTCTTGGCTTCATTTAGCGGTGCTGTTACAATGCGCCTGAAGGTGAAAAGTCTTATAATATATCAGTCCCCCACCTCAGGAGTGGAAACCATGTACCTGTATTTAACAGATTATGTTTCCATAGATCAAAAATGATCTGGTTAATTCTCAAGAAACAACTGTGGTCTAATTATACGTATGGTAACTTCAGGACCCTCAGGACAATCTTTTTAGCACATTCATTTGTCTTACTGCAATATAATAGGTTTGATACACAGTGCCTGTGTTTTATGACATATCAGCCATATGTACAGTACAGCAGATATTAAGTCATTTATCGTGAACTTAATGCATGAGCCTTAATACTGAATAATTGACCTAACAGCATACCACCATAATCCCTATCTGAAATAATGATAAACTAGAGCCTCATATACATGGAATTTAGATTGAAAATGAAGTCACCAAAATCCTTGTTTAGCACAGGCTGAAAAGCAACAGTGAGTATTTTCATAGCCTGCTGCTGTCACAAGTGGCTCCACATACACCATATGGCTCCTAGTCACTGCCTTACTAAGTATATTAGGAAAAAGCCCTTGTTGTAATAATGTCTCTAAGGCCTTATTCACACGAGTGTGTTGGATTTGCGTCCACAAAAAACAGGCCTATTTTCACGCATATGACTATCCGTGTTGCGTCAGTGTGGTTTCTGCGAGTCGTCTGTTTTTTCTCGTCTGTGTTTCTCCTCTGAAAGCACTTTCTGGTTTTAGGTTTATTTTTGTCTGAATTGCTTTATCAACTGATGCTTGAAAAACGGACAGCAGACGGATGTCGTCCATGTGCTGTCCGTTTTTTTTTCACGCACCCATAGACTTCCATGGGCGAGTCTGATCTGCAAAATAATAGGACATGCAGTGAATTTCACGCAACGGACACACACTGTAAAAAAAAAAAGAAACGTGGGCATAGCCCCATTGAATTGCACTAGTCAGTGCGTGGTCAGTTATTTAAAAGGACAGCAAACGGATGTGAAATACATTCTTGTGAAGAAGACCTTACACACCTCATAACAGCAACAATCTTTGAAGACTGTATAGCATTTAGATATAAGGGCTTTTCCATGGTTAGGAGCGAACATCCGAATGGCCCCCCTCTCTATGTGCCTGTTCTAGAGCAGCCACCCATATCTCCCTAATCCTCTAGCAAACCAACATTCTACAGAAAGATCCCCTCGGCAGCAAAAATAACTCCCTCCCAAAGCACTTCACTCTCAAAGGTCACTTCTACCTTACAACTGCATAGGCCTGCTGCAGATTTTTGTACAATAAAAGCTGATAACAATAACAGACTTTTGGACTGGTGCGTTGGCAACATATGCTTCATATTGCATGAACTCTGCCAGCCCTGACCTTGGATTTGTGCGACCAAGCTTCTGTTTATCGAATCTGGCACCGCTCCTTGGAATACCATCTGCAAGCCATAAAGTTCCTATTAGAGACTACTCTGGGGATGCTACCTGGGGATTCACTGCTCATGCTTCCATGAGGGGCGTTTTGATGCGAAAATCACACAATCCATTAGACTCCAGAGTATGTGAGAATAGGTCCTGGTATGCATTTTAATAGGGAGAGGACCATATACTGTATGCAATGTTGTTGCTTTGCTCTGTGAAGAACTAATCGGCTAGAAGCTGCTGTTGACTGCTCTTATATTATTATATCTTGTGTACATTGTTACACCCTGCAGGTCAGCTCATTAAAGGGGTATTCCCAGAACAGACAATTATTACCAATCCACAGGATAGGTGATAACTGTCCGGTCGCTGGGGGCCCTACCGATCACTACAAAAGGGGGTCCCCCGTTCCTCCTCAGTACAAAACCGCAACAAGGAGAACTTTGCATGTAGCGACGGACGAGCATGTCTATGTGAGTAAAGCGCTTAGCGGTGTGTGTCAATCCCATAGACATTAAATGGAGCAGCAGGGCGCATGCTTATACTCCGCTCCATTCAAGTCCCGAATGGGGGCTTGGGACCCCCATACTAGTGAACAATGGAGGTCCTAGCAATCAGACATCACCTACCCACGGAATAACCCTTTAACACACGGACACCTGAACATTAAGATAAACATATGTATATCTAATAGCTGCATTGGTTAATTATGTGCTAGCGAAGAGGATTACAGTGAGAGCCTCATCACTATTAATCATTTATAGTACTATATTGAGGTACATAATACAAATTAAAGACACATCAACAGTAGCTTGTTGACAGTTTCCATGGCAGTTCTTTTTTTTTTCACCCAAGGTGATAACTAATGGAAAAATAATTACAAATTGTATCAAAGTAGTCTCTCAAGTTACAATGGCCCCAGGGTACAATATTTTAAACCTACAATGGTCTTTCCTGGGCCACTGTAACTTAAAACCACATTTAACATACATTGCCACAGGCAGTCCGGATCTAAGCCGCGTGCAATTGGCTCGAAGATCTAGCCAATCAACAAGCACATTTCACTGGTAAAACACCTGTATTACTGAAGTATTGGCTGTCTAGTAGTGCCTCTCTACAGTACAGTAACTATGTCCTGTACTGCTCTTTACCTGTCCAGGATGCAAGGACGTATATATCATAGACGCAGACCATGCCACTTCTATGGGGCCCTTGAAGAGAAGGGTCCCGGTCCAGGTTCGCTGTATCCCTTTTACTATTGGGTGGTGAGAACCTAAGCAGGACTCCCCTTCGGACTCCCCTTCTTAAAAGCAACTGTATTGTTAGCAGACTAAAGGGTGGGGAACTGGAGCAAATGTCATGGAAAGACTATGGATGGGAAACAAACACCAGGCCCTTGTATCTTGAGATGCAAGCTAGGCAACATAATTGGGGAGGGGGGGGGGTCTATTTTAATCTTTGCTATGAGGACCCCACTCTTCTATGTACATTTGGACAGCAGGTGAGGGAAGCTCCATATGATGTTCTTGGTACACTCTGTGTACTGTACAGAACTTTGAAAAAGCTCCTAACCCCATCAAAAGAAAGTGATTTACAGCATTCTGCAACTCTTTCTGAGTTTTATATGTAAGGACTTGCTTTATCTGTAATGGTTATCTGCTTAAAGCAGATAAAACAATAGTGATTGTGATGGCAAAAAACAATAGCGTGGTTAAAAAAACACCAATCTGACTCTCCGATGTATATAGCGTCTGTTGTGTGGATCAGAAGACAGATTCTCTATTCAGTCCTATGAGATATTGAGCATTCTGTAAGACTGAATAGAGAAACGGACTTCCGGTTAATACAGCAAAAGCTGTAATAATCAGAGTCCGATCGGGGGTCACGTTGTCTAACAGAAGCACCGAATGGAGACTGTAAACACATAAATCAAGTGCTCAGTAAGTTTATTAAACACACCATTGTTACTGCTGTCACAATTATAAACGGGCACGACGACGACAATTTTCAGGTAACAATAGTTTTAACTTACAATGGTCCCGGACCAATTAAAATATCTTGAGCATATTATAAAGAGGATACAGTTGCTGTATCTAGTAGGTTCCCAGCAGTGTATATTGTTACAAATGCTTTCGAGTTACTTGTTTGCATATCACAACAAAATGAAACAAAAATACACTATAACTTTAGGCAACCCTTTAGTCCCTCCACAAAAAAATAACTAACAATTGCAAAATGATAGTTAACTTACCTAGTGTACATCTCTTTCTTTCTTCTTGCTTCGTTGCCTCGTTCCAGGCCCCCTTACCCTTGATTCAAGATGGCCGCTGCTTTCTCAGACTTGCATATGGAGCGTTGTATGCAAGTCTGGCACACACCCTCTCCTCCTCTATTGCCCTCTGATGTACCAGCACTAATGACGTCAGCACTGGTCCATCATTTCGGACACTTCCTCTGCTGGTTACCTTGGAGGGGTTTCAGCTAGAGCATCGTCATTAAAAAGAGGAGTGAAGACAGCGCCGGGGACATCAGTAAGTAGATCACTGTACTTTTGTAACTGTCTGATGTTTTTATTGTGGTTTTTTTAGGGTTCTTTGCGTTGGTCTACGTTGGATCGTCGTGGGATTCATTTATTACAAATAAAATGGACAAAGAGGGCTGTTGTGGCGGAATTCTTATTTCAATAAAGTTTTTTTGTTTTGTTATTTACTGTATACTAGCAATAGTAATGGAAGTGTCTGACTGACACCTATCCATTTCTATCGCTAGGGCCTGGTGTCAGCCAGAGGTGTGCTTGTTCACCTTTGGCTGACACTAACCTCTCCATACTATAACCCTGGTACCCAGCACCAGGGGTACCTGGAAAAGCCAGGAACTATCAGGAGCAGCCTATCTGATGTGATAGGCCGCCCCTGGGGTGGCCACAAGCTGGTACTGTTAGGTTGGGTAGGGGCCAATAGCTATGGATCTTCTCATTCTGATAATATCGGACTGCGGCTGTTGGTTATGGAAATATGGGGGACCCCACGTCATTTTTTTCAATTATTTATGAATATTATTAAAATAGGAATTCAACTATGCTGGGACCATATTCATAAATAAATAATTTTTAAAAACAATGTGGGGTCCCGCCTACTTCCATAACCAGCTAAGGAAAACCATACTTTTGGGTCACACAATTTAACCCACTAAATTCATTATGTGTAGTAAGTTGCATACAGATTGTCCATTCATTTATTTTCTAGGGACTTTGAACTGAGATTCCACATTGAATGGTGCATGCGTAGGGCAGATGTCAGTGGTGAGTATCCTGCCGAGATATTTTCTAGTGCCAGTTTGGACACTTGTTGACACTTAACTCACTAGATGTTCATCTTGAAGATCTACAGGGTTCATTCAGTTTTAAACTACAGATCACCCAGTGTCATCTCTGCAGAGAGCAAAAATAGCAATATA